>NC_064615.1:453865286-455087072 GCF_023898315.1 Schistocerca nitens | reverse complement strand
TCTTGTATAACCCCTCTACATATTTCCTCTACCTTTCAGCTTTCTCTTCTTTGCTTAGTACTGGTTTTCCAAATGAACTCTTGTTATTCATATGGCTGCTTTTTTCTCAAAAGGCTATTTCAATTATTCTGTACAAGGTCTCTACCTTTTCCCAAGTTATTCATGCTTTACATTTGTCCTCTAACTGCTTCTGCTTAGTCATTTTGCATTCCTGCCAATCTCTTCTTTCAGACATTTGCATTCCCTTTCGTCTGTTTCATTTCCTGCAATTTTATATTTCCTTCTTTCATCAATTAAATTCAACATCATTTGTGATATCCAAGAATTTCTATTAGGCCTTGCCTTTTTACCTATCTGGCCTACTGCTGACTTCACTATATCATCTCTCAAAACCATCCATTCATCTTGCACTGCATTCCTTTCACCCATTACAGTCAATTGCCTAATGCTCCCTTTGAAATTATTAACAAGCTCTGCATGAAAAGATTGACAGAGCACTGAAAGACCTAAGTCGAAACAAGGCCCCAGGAATAGACAACATTCCATTAGAACTACTGACAGCCTTGGGAGAGCCAGGCCTAACAAAACTCTACCATCTGGTGAGCAAGATGTATGAGACAGGCGAAATACCCTCAGACTTCAAGAAGAATATAATAATTCCAATCCCAAATAAAGCAGGTGTTGAAGAGATGTGAAAATTATCGAACTATCAGTTTAATAAGCCACAGCTGCAAAATACTAACACGAATTCTTTTCAGACAAATGGAAAAACTGGTAGAAACTGACCTCGGGGAAGATCAGTGAGGTAATACTGACCCTACTACTTATCTTAGAAAATAGAATAAAGAAAGGCAAACCTATGTTTCTAGCATTTGTAGACTTAGAGAAAGCTTTTGACAATGTTGACTGGAATACTCTCTTTCAAATACTGATGGTGGCAGGGGTAAAATACAAGGAGCGAAAGGCCATTTACAAATTGTACAGAAACCAGATGGCAGTTATGAGTCGAGGGACATGAAAGGGAAGTAGTGGTTGGGAAGGGAGTGAGACAGGGTTGTAGCCTATCCCCGATTTTCTTCAATCTGTATATTGAGCAATCAGTAAAGGAAACAAAAGAAAAATTCGGAGTTGGAATTAAAATCCATGAAGAAGCAATAAAAACTTTGAGGTTTGCCGATGACATTGTAATTCTGTCAGAGACAGCAAAGGACCTGGAAGAGCAGCTGAATAGAATGGACAGTGTCTTGAAAGGAGGATATAAGATGAACATCAACAAAAGCGAAACGAGGATAATGGAATGTAGTCGAATTAAGTCAGGTGATGCTGAGGGAATTAGATTAGGAAATGTGACACTTAAAGTAGTAAATGAGTTTTGCTATTTGGTGGACAAAATAACTGATGATGGTCGAAGTGGAGAGGGTATAAAATGTAGACTGGCAGTGGCAAGGAAAACGTTTCTGAAGAAGAGAAATTTGTTAACATCGAGTATAGATTTAAGTGTCAAGAAGTTGTTTCTGAAAGTATTTGTATGGAGTGTAGCCATGTATGGAAGTGAAACGTGGACGATAAATAGTTTAGACAAGAAGAGAATAGAAGCTTTTGAAATGTGGTGCTACAGAAGAATGCTGAAGATTAGATGGGTAGATCACATAACTAATGAGCAGGTATTGAATAGAATTGGAGAGAAGAGAAATTTGTGGCACAACTTGACTAGAAGAAGGGATCGGTTGGTAGGGCACATTCTGAGGCAAGGGATCACCAATTTAGTATTGGAGGGCAGCGTGGAGGCTAAAAATCATAGAGGGAGACCAAGAGATGAATACACTAAACAGATTCAGAAGGATGTAGGTTGCAGTAGGTACTGGGAGAGATTAACATTGCACAGGATAGAGTAGCATGGAGAGCTGCATCAAACCAGTCTCTGGACTGAAGACCGCCGCAACAACAACAACAACAACAACAAGCTCTGATTCTTTCAATTTACCCAGGTCCTCATTTCTAAATTTTCTACCTTTTCTGAAATTCTTTGGTGTTTACACCAGGAATTGGCGAAGGGATCATTTTTGTCTTCAATGTTATATACAGTTTTCACTTAGTTCATGAAATAATATGACATTTCCTAATTTTTTCCTCCTCTTTATGATGATGTATTATGATATACAAAGTATTTATATTTTCTTCGACATTTTATTTGGTATACCTAGAGAGGCAAAAAGGTCAATTTGACACAGGTGTAATTTCTCTTCTGAATATATGTAAATCATCAAACAATGGAAAATCCAGGATGGAATGTAACAATACCAGAGAAGGGAAGTTGCTACTCACCATACAGCGAAGATGCTGAGTCGTGATAGGCACAACAAAAAGATTCACACAATTGCGCAGGTGGGAACTTTCCCTGCAATACATCCTACGTTCCCATAACCCTTCTGGCCTCAACCTTCGTTAGTCACTGTCCTCACCCATCCAGCCCCCTCCCGTTCACATTCCAGCACTACACAGCCGTCATTTCACTGCCACACCCAGCCTTTTAATTTCTTTCTATTTCTCTCCTTCTGCTACTTACCCCCTCCCCCTCTGCACCTTCTCTCCTGCCCTCTGTCTAAACTGCAACACTTCACTGTCCGCCACTCCCACCACACTATCCTTCCCCCTCCCCGCCCCAGCCTCCTCCTTACCCCTAGCCAGTCGCCACTCCCATCATGCACTGGTGCTGCTGCTCACAGTGTGGTTTCACTTTTCTGAGACTGCAGACGTGTGTGCAAGTTGCATTTGCGTGAATGTATGTGTGTCTACTACTGACAAAGGCTTTAATGGCCGAAAGCTATAATTGTGTGAATCCTTTTGTTGTGCCTATCGCGACTCAGCATCTCCGCCATATGGTGAGCAGCAACTTTCCGTCTCTGGTATTGTAAATCATCAAATAATGAAGTGACAATCACCAATCATGCAGATCAGTTACTGTTCATTGCTGCGTCTCGGTATGTGCACATTCCACTCTGCCACAGTTTAATATTGTAACAATGAAAATGATCAATTATTGATAATATAATGTAAATGGATAAATCAAAAACCTATTCACCACGGGGTGGCACAGGAACACACACAAAAGGATTTAACATTTACAAGCTTTCGGAGCCAGTGGCTCCTTCTTCTGGCAGACGAGTTGAAGTGGAAGGAAGAAGGGTAAAGAAAAAGGACTGGAGAGGTTTAGGGAAAGGGTATAGTTCAGGAAACTCACCCAGCACTCTGGGTCAGGGCAGACTTACCAGACAGGATGAAAAGGAAAGACTGATTGTTGGGGACTGCAGCGGACGAGATTTGAAAATCTGAGAGCTTAAAGGTGACAGTGTAAATGCAAGACAGAGGTTACTACTAAAACACCATGCGTGAGTTAATAAGAGTGAAAAGCTAAGTTCATTGTATGTAACAAGAGGTGGGAGGGGGGATTGCAAGAAATAGACAAAACTCTGATTTTTCTGAATTTTCTGGCTTGTCTATTTTTCGCCGTCCCCCCTCCCACCTCTGTTACATACAATGCACTAAGCTTTTCACTCTTATTAACTCATGCACGATGTTTTAATAATAATCTCTGCCTTTCCTATTACCCTGTCTTCCACCTTTAAGTTCTCAGGTTTTCAAATCTCATTCAGTCCAGTCCCCGACAATCAGTCTTTCCTTCTCATCCTGTCCAGTATATCTCCCCTTATCCAGGGTTCCGGGTGACTTTTCTGAACTGTACCCCTTTCCCTAAACCTCTCCAGGCCTTTTCCTTCACCTCTTCCTCCCTCTTCAACTCTTCTGCAAGAAGATGGCTCCAAAATCTTGTAAACGCTGAATCCTTGTGTGTGCATACGTTCACCTGCCGCCACTTAGTGAGTAGATTTTTTATCTATCCATTTACAGTTTATATCGCGTCATCCAAGTAACATTCTTTGTCCATGAAAGACACTGCTGAACATGTCTCATCAGTGTGGGATTTCAGATGAATGAAACATCCCTGAATTCCCACACTGAATCAGAAACTGACTTCACTGATGAAGACGAGGATTTTATACCAGAGAAAAGTGAAGATATGCGAGAAGAAGTTGTGAGCAAGGTATGGAAGTGAATTCAGATGCTGACCTACGACACCGCTCACTTCATCCATCACAGCATGCCCAACTGAATGCCTCAACAAAGATCGTCACAAGGGATGAAACCGAGTCAGAGGCTGCCAATTTTTCACCTTCTGGAAGGAGGTCGGCTGTGAAAGTTGTGCTGTGCCCCAACAAAGTTCAGCACATGAATCGTAAATTTTTAAAGTATAATTCCAGCCGCAGCCAGGCAGTAGACACCAGCTCAGGTGATGTCCTAATAAAGTAAGCAACTGGGCAGTACTGTTTACATTAAATCAAAATATTCTGGCCAGATGGAACTTACTTCACTGGTCACAGCTAAGATGCATAGAAACACAAACAAAACACAACACAGTGTGACCAGGAGCGAAGTAACCTTCTGTAACTCAGAGCACTTGCATGCTACCGAGGAACTCCCATGTTGCAAATTTAACCCAGCTTAGCAACCTGTGCTCAGGTGTTGGCGAGCTTTACAAAGCTCACGGGTCAAGTATATGGTAAACCTACTCATCCCCCTCCAGTAGGACTACATCAGAAGTGCAGCTATAAGGGTATAAACATTCAAGCTTATGGGATCAAGGCACTCAGTCATGTAGTCATTCTCTCTGTGTATTGAACTGGTGGAAATGACAAGCTTTTGAGTTTCGGAGAAAATTTGGATACTACTGGATGATGACGATTGGATGGTAACCTGTCCACTGATTAATTCATTGAGTTTCGGCAAGAGGTGTGCCATACCTGTGGCACGATGGCTGTAAGCCTTGGTGAAATCTCACCAATGCGGGGAGTTGGCGTCCAGCCAGCCTTCACCCTCTGAGGGACTTCAGCTGATGGAATGCAAGCTGCCTATAATCTGGCTCGGGAAGGCACATTCTTGCAACCTCCTAGTCACTTAGACATCATCGGCCACTTTCCTGGTCTACCCCTGTGGGGGTGATCGGTGCATTGCCACTCGGCATCAGCACATCAAGTGTTGGCTACCACACCTAACCACTCAACATGACAATGACTACAAGCGGGGATTAGCTGATACAATTCCAGAGGGCCTGAGTGTCCCGCATTTGTCTTCACCTGTGGGCTACCTACACAGTGGCACAACAACTGATACCTGCAACCCAGAACAACAAATGTCACTGATCTGACTAGGGCATCAGCGCATTCCACAGCCAGCTGTCTCTGCTAATTCTTGCACTGACTAATCAAACCCCATGACAAAATGTTCCATTCTTTGTTGGATCTTTTCTATATCTTATATTAATCCAACCTAGTGAAGGTCTCAGCCTGATGAGCAGTAACCAAGAATAAATCATATACATGTTTCTGTAAGCCACTTCATTCACAACTGAATTACATTTCCTTAAGATTATGAATCTCAGGCTGGCATCTGCTTTTGCTACAATTTGTTTTACACAGCAATTCCACTTTAAATCACTCCAGTTGGTTACACTTGCATATTTTAAAATTCTTACTGTTTCCAGTAATTAGTCTCCAATAGTGTAATCAAATAGTTGTGGATTTTTTTGCCTATTTATATGCAATATGTTACATTTACTTATGTTCAGGGTCAACTGCCAGTCCGTGGCACCACTCATGATCCTCTGCAGAGCATTCTGTAATTTGCTTGTCTTCTAGCAGTGCTCTCTTCCAATCAACAACTGTACTGTCTGCAAACAGCCTCATTAAGCTTCTGACATTATCCATTATATCATTTATATGTACTGTGAACTGTAAAGGCCCTACCAAGCTTGATGCAAGACCTGTCCCTTACATGCTCCTACGACCACCTACTCCTGTCCGGTCACTAACATTACCTATCACATCAAAGGCAGGGCTACCTGTGACACCAGTCATGTGATCTACAAGCTACGCTGTAACCACTGTGCTGCATTCTATGTAGGCATGACAACCAACAAGCTGTCTATCCGCATGAAGGGCCACCGACAAACTGTGGCCAAAAAACAAGTGGACCACCCTGAAGCTGAACACGCTGCCAAACATGATACCCCCCCATCTCAATGACTGCTTCACAGCCTGTGCCATACGGATCCTTCCCACCAACACCAGCTTTTCTGAATTGCACAGGTGGGAACTTTCCCTGCAATACATCCTATGTTCCCGTAACCCTCCTGGCCTCAACCTTCGTTAGTCACTGTCCTCACCCATCCAGCCCCCTACCTGTTCCCATTCCAGCACTACACAGCCGTCATTTCACCGCCACACCCAATCTTTTAATTTCTTTTATTTTTATTTCTCTCCTTTCCGCTACTTACCATCTCCCCTCTTCGCACCTTCTCTCCTACCCTCTGACTAAACTGCAACAATTCACTGTCCGCCACTCCCACCATACTATCCCTCCCCCTCCCCGCCCCAGCCTCCACCTTACCCCCACCCAGTCGCCACTTCCATCATGCACTGGTGCTGCTGCTAGCAGTGTAATTTCAGCTCTCTGAGACTGCAGACGTATGTGCACGTTACACTTGTGTGTGTGTGTGTGTGTGTGTGTGTGTGTGTGTGTGTGTGTGTGTTTTAGAGAGAGAGAGAGAGAGAGAGAGAGAGAGAGAGGAGAGAGAGAGAGCGCAACTTTCCTTCTCTCGTATTGCTACCAAGCTTTTTGGGATACTCCTAAAATTGTGTTCAAAACCATCAGTTTTGATCCATTAAGAACAATGTATTGAGTTCTGCCTGCGAGGAAGTACCAGATTCAATCACAAATCTTATTTGATACCCAGTAAATTCATATTTTATTCACTAACCGAAACTGCAAAATTCCACCACATGCTCTCCTGCAATTAAGGAACACAACATTAACCTGGGTGCCTTTGTTTATAGCACTCTGTACCTCATGAACAAACAGCGAGATTTATGACTGCAGAGTCCACATTAACTTTTCGAACAAGAAAACTTTGTTCCCCAAAAACTTCATAATATGTTGTTGTTGTTGTTGTTGTTATGGTCTTCAGTCCTGAGACTGGTTTGATGCAGCTCTCCATGCTACTCTATCCTGTGCAAGCTTCTTCATCTCCCAGTACCTACTGCAACCTACATCCTTCTGAATCTGCTTAGTGTATTCGTCTCTTGGTCTCCCTCTACGATTTTTACCCTCCACACTGCCCTCCAATACTAAACTGGTGATCCCTTGATGCCTCAGAACATGTCCTAACAACCGATCCCTTCTTCTAGTCAAGTTGTGCCACAAACGTCTCTTCTCCCCAATCCTATTCAACACTTCCTCATTAGTTATGTGATCTACCCATCTAATCTTCAGCATTCTTCTGTAGCACCACACTTCGAAAGATTCTAATCTCTTCTTGTCCAAAATATTTATCGTCCATGTTTCACTTCCATACATGGCTACACTCCATACAAATACTTTCAGAAACGACTTCCTGACACTCAAATCTATACTCGATGTTAACAAATTTCTCTTCTTCAGAAATGCTTTCCTTGCCATTGCCAGTCTACATTTTATATCCTCTCTACTTCGACCATCATAAGTTATTTTGCTCCCCAAATAGCAAAATTCCTTTACTACTGTAAGTGTTTCATTTCCTAATCTAATTCCCTCAGCATCACCCGACTTAATTCGACTACATTCCATTATCCTCGTTTTGCTTTTGTTGATGTTCATCTTATACCCTCCATTCAAGATACTATCCATTCCATTCAACTGCTCTTCCAAGTCCTTTGCTGTCTCTGACAGAATTACAATGTCATCGGCGAACTTCAAAGATTTTATTTCTTCTTCATGGATTTTAATTCCAACTCCGAATTTTTCTTTTGTTTCCTTTACTGATTGCTCAATATACAGATTGAAGAAAATCTGGGATAGGCTACAACCCCCGTCTCACTCCCTTCCCAACCACTGCTTCCCTTTCATGTCCCTCAACTCTTATAACTGCCATCTGGTTTCTGTACAAATTGTAAATAGCTTTTTGCTCCCTGTATTTTACCCCTGCCACCTTCAGAATTTGAAAGAGAGTATTCCAGTCAACATTGTCAAAAGCTTTCTCTAAGTCTACAAATGCTAGAAACGTAGGTTTGCCTTTCCTTAATCTAGCCGCTGTAAGATAAGTCGTAGGGTCAGTATTGCCTCACGTGTTCCCATATTTCTACGGAATCCAAACTGATCTTCCTCAAGGTCAGCTTCTACCAGTTTTTCCATTCGTCTGTAAAGAATTCGCGTTAGTATTTTGCAGCTGTGACTTATTAAACTGATAGTTCGGTAATTTTCACATCTGTCAACACCTGCTTTCTTTGGGATTGTAATTATTATATTCTTCTTGAAGTCTGAGGGTATTTCGCCTGTCTCATACATCTTGCTCACCAGATGGTAGAGTTTTGTCAGGACTGGCTCTCCCAAGGCTGTCAGTAGTTCTAATGGAATTTTGTGTACTCCCGGGACCTTGTTTCAACTCAGGTCTTTCAGTGCTCTGTCAAACTCTTCACACAGTATCATATCTCCCATTTCATCTTCATCTACATTCTCTTCCATTTCCATAATATTGTCCTCAAGTACATCGCCCTTGTATAGACCCTCTATATACTCCTTCCACCTTTTTGCTTTCCCTTCTTTGCTTATAACTGGGTTTCCATCTGAGCTCTTGATATTCATACAAGTGGTTCTCTTTTCTCCAAAGGTCTCTTTAATTTTCCTGTAGGCAGTATCCATCTGACCCCTAGTGAGATAAGCCTCTACATCCTTACATTTGTCCTCTAGCCATACCTGCTTAGCCATTTTGCACTTCTTGTCGATCTCATTTTTGAGACGTTTGTATTCCCTTTTGCCTGCTACATTTACTGAATTTTTATATTTTCTCCTTTCATCAATTAAATTCAATGTTTCTTCTGTTACCCAAGGATTTCTACTAGCCCTCGTCTTTTTTCCGACTTGATCCTCTGCTGCCTTCACTACTTCATCCCTCAAAGCTACCCATTCTCCTTCTACTGTATTTCTTTTCCCCATTCTTGTCAATTGTTCCCTTATGCTCTGCCTGAAACTCTCTACAACCTCTGGTTCTTTCAGTTTATCCAGGTCCCATTTCCTTAAATTCCCACCTTTTTGCAGTTTCTTCAGTTTTAATCTACAGTTCATAACCAATAGATTGTGGTCAGAGTCCACATCTGCCCCTGGAAATGTCTTACAATTTAAAACCTGGTTCCTAAATCTCTGTCTTACCATTATATACTCTATCTGAAACCTTTTAGTATCTCCAGGGTTCTTCCATGTATACAACCTTCTATCATGATTCTTAAACCAAGTGTTAGCTATGATTAAGTTGTGCTCTGTGCAAAATTCAACCAGACGGCTTCCTCTTTCATTTCTTAGCCCCAATCCATATTCACCTACTATGTTTCCTTCTCTCCCTTTTCCTACTGACGAATTCCAGTCACCCATCACTATTAAATTTTTGTCTCCCTTCACTATCTGAATCATTTCTTTTATTTCATCATACATTTCACAATATATGAGCATAAAATATGTTCCATACTTCAACAGATTTCCTTCCATAAAACAGTATGGCCTGCCCCTTTATTTCCAGTCACTAAATACCCTTTCTTGCGCCAGCAACCTATGATAGACTACTGCTACAAGGGAAGCAAGTTCTTGCACATAATCTGTGAAGAATCTCACAAGTGTCTCACAGTGCCTAGATGTCTTTCCACTATTGAGCAATTTTAGTCTATTTTCTATTTGATGAACATTTATGTCAATACCTGCAATTCCAACTTTCGTGTGATGATTGAACTCAGAAACAGTATTATGACCATCCAAGGTTGAATAGTTTTGGAAGACCAAATTCAGTATTTCAGCGTTCTCTCTGTCATCATCTGTTTTGATGCCAGCATAATCACTGAGTGGCTGAATATATGATTTTGATCTTATTACTGTCTTTATGTAAGAGCACAACTTCTACGAATTTTCAGTCATTCGAACTCATCAAACACTTCTTGCAAAGCTCTACTTACACTCATTTTGACTTTGTTCAGATTTTGTTTGTCAACTTCATTTTGACATCACTTAAATCATTGATGAAGCACTCTTTTGTTTTCACAGCAACTTTCTTATGCAGCTGCTGAAGCATGGTGTGTTTTCCCTTACTTCAAATTTTGCTAACCACATACTGTACAAGGGTATATTGAACAAAACTTTTGAAATTTATCCATTTATGTGCCACATCTTCATCTTCAGAGATGAATATTTGATGTTCCCCAATTAGATACTCTGCAATTTGTATCCCATTATTCTTGCAAAGCAAAAATATTTTCTTACTTTTCCTAACATTCCATGCAACACTCAATAGTCACTGGTGTTCTTACAGCCCTACATTAATTGATGCCCTCTTCTATGTTAAATGATTTGAAAAGTTTGGGTCTGTTTGTTTTCAGGCCTACAACATTGCCCTCAGGAGTCAGTTCTCTAAATATATGCTCACGGTAATACTTGGACACATCATTCAAAACAATCTCTCATGAATGCTTGTCTCTAGCACCCGCTTTGATGGCATGTTGTCTCCACTGCTGTTACTACACACAAACAACATTACTGCACCCATCCATGTAGTCACAATTTTTCCCCTGGTGACACTATAAAATCCCCAAACAGAATTTTGCTTATAATTAAAACAGTATTTTGAAATTAATGTGTAGTGCAGAAATATGGTAATATTTATTTATTTATTTAGTAAAATTGCAGCCAAATAGCCATATACAGTTACTTTGCTTAACATTTTACATTTTTGCATATTCATTTATAGATTTCACTCTTTTGCTGCACAGTTCTATGTGATATCATTCACAGGCTTCATTACGCACACACACACACACACACACACACACACACACACACACACACACACACACGTTGTGGTTGGGTCATGATAATTTTTGTTTTTGCAAATTAGATGATGAAAGCCATGAACAGATAATCTAGTTACAACATGTCACAGTTCGAAGTTTGCAGCTGTCCATGAGCAGTTCATCATTGCTTCGGTGCCATATAACTCTGGCCATACTTTTTCTCGTTTATCCTCCATGATCTTCAGTTGATTTCTGGAAGTCTTGGTGTGTGGCATCATATATCGAAGTTTGATGTCTTCAATCAGGAATGTCTGTCTCACTAGCAGGTACACTAGTCTAGATCTTGTTGTCTTTGAGAGACCTAGTGCTTTTTTAGATAAGTCAATTTTATCTTTATTAATGTTTCTAGATTTTCTTTCTGTCAGGTGATCCTGTATAACCTCCATCCCACAGGCCAGGATTGGCAAGATCTTGTGTTGAATAATTTCACGGCCGTTTCTAGGGAAAGTAGACAGATGTTTTTGATGTCCTGTATTGCTATTATTGCTTGGGCCACACGTTCTGTTGTATGTTTTGTGAAGCATTTAGCTGTTGGTTGCAATGTCACCCCTAGGTCTTTAAAGTGTGATGGATTTTTATTTTTTGTCCTCTGATATTGATTTCTGCATTCTTGGATGTTTTACCTCCTTTTCTGAAAATTACCATTTCATTCTTTGTTACGTTTATGTGTAGTTATCTATTTATCTATTTTCTCAATGATTTTCTGCAGCTTCTGCATATCTGTTGATCCTATGGCTATGTCATCAGCGTATGCATATATGTATACATCATCTTCATTTTCTCCAATTTACAGTACTTCTTCAGTGGCAAGAATGTACAGCAAAGGGCTCATTGGATCACCCTGTAAGACTCCGTTTGATTGCAAAATGGGGTCAGAAAAAGAGAGGTTGTCTGATATTGTGATTAAGTTGTATTCGAGGACTGACTTGATTATTCTTGCCCATTGTGTTTTCCAGTTTTCAGACTATGAGATCTCTTTCCAGTAGGTCAAAGGCTTTGGTAAAGTCTATGAACACTGTGTAGAACATTTGTTTCTTCTTTATTGCTTCGTCAATGTTAATCAGAAGAAGACTGACTGCTGTAAGTGTTGATCTTCCAGATCTGAAGCCCAATTGTGGTTCTGGGAGATGACTGTCCACACAGGCTTTGTTTTTTTGTGTAATTATCTTTGAAAACATATTCTAGGGCTACGCCTCTGTACTTGTTTGTGTCCATTGGGGCTCCTCTACCTTTGTAGAGAACTTTTATTATCCAGTGTTTCCACTGGGTCGAAATATGGAAATATTGTACTAGTGCAGTTGTTGATTACTGTGACAGCTACTCAGTTGCGCATGCATGCCCGACAGAAATCTGTTGAGAGCAGTAGCGTGTAGAGGTTGGAAATATTCTGCAATGCCAATAGCCAGGTACAAGTGATTTTACTGCATCAGTCAACGACAGACAGGTACAGGGACCTAAATCTGCAGTTATGACTTCAGACCATTTCTGCGATATCCACACCCTACTTCATTTATGAAAGAAGAGTGGCAGTCTTAAATGGAATGCATTACTTTAACATGGTCTACATCTGAAATAGGCTGGGTTAGGACAGCAGCCCTTCTTCCATAAATGGAAGTGGTATAACAAATATGGTCTCAAGATGACAGTGTGACAATTTAACTAGTGTTCCTTTAACTCCCCGGTATGGAAATGTGCATGTGAAATATTTTTATTTAAAAATTAGGCAGATTACATATAAGTCATCACAATGCTATTAACTGAATCTGTTGTGCATGTGTAAGAGCAATGGACAATTAATTAATTTCATTACTATGAAAGATTCAGTGACAATTTACTCTTTGCAAAGACTACATTAGCAAACAGAAGCTTTACCTGTGAACCACAAACACATTAAACACAAATTTAAGAATGCGAATCTGCAAAAATATGAACAGCTATTTATTTATCATGCAATAGTCTACGTGCCAGCCATCTCAGCCTCAGAGGAAATATTTGAAATTAATATCTATATCAGTCGCATGCTGTGTAGTGTTGTTCTTTAAGGTTAACAATAACTGCTGATTTTCACAGAACTTTTTAAAATTTGTAATCATCAGACAATTTCAGGGGAACAATATATCAATGCCTGAAAACAATGAATCCTGTACTTAAAAGGTGTGATCTCCCCACAAGTTTTTTAAGAAAAACAGCTTCACCTTTTTTTATTATCATAAAGTCTTATTGACAGCTTTTGAAAACATTCAGGTAAATAAATCCCACAGCAGCCTCCTTTCAGCCAATTTTCCACTTATCCAACATGATACACATCACAACTGATGAATTTACTCTGTCCTTTTCTGGAATCAGATTTTGATAAGATTTATACCTTCAATGTGTTCGTTAGTTCTTAATAATTAAAAAAAGCTCAATCTGTTTTCAAGAAACCATGGAGACGATTCAGTGAATTTTTTAGAACTTACACTGTGAACTCTTCATTCCACCTTGGTTGATATGTGTTTCTCACTACTTCTGTCTTTCTTGGAGACTTCTCATCGACAGAGAGCTCTACATAGGGATTAGGTTTCAAGAAGCTACTGTTTCCACGAAGATGAGCACATTCAACTGAAATAATGAACATAGAAAATCTGGGTTACAGTATGTTAAATACAGAATTACATTACTAACAGTGGATTAGTTACCAGAATATCAAGACCTTCCAAGTGTGAAACTTAACAGCATTTAAATGCTAAATAACAGCACATTCTTCCTGTGAACTTAATTTATTAATATATTGACTGGTACATACTTGTGACACTTAACTGATGGTAGCCAGGAGAAGCAGAGTCAGACATTCTCAATAAATCCAATACTCCTTTCAGGAACCGTTTACACCATAAACATATCCAGATCTGAAATTTGAAGTCATTAAGTTCTGAGGCAATAATATTCTCTCTTCTATATTTAACTAAATAGTTTGTCTCTTCATTTGCACTATGGGCTGCAGCAGCATTTTATTTCCCCAAACTTTACAGTTCTTAGAAGCATTCCTGCATAAATGCACCAATATCTCAATGGGGCATACCATGACAACATTTTCTTCAATTACAGTATACTCAGTTTACTAAACTCAATACAGTTGTAATATGTTGGGTAGTACAATATGAGAAAAATGCTGAATGGTTTTAGTTGCTGCATATTGCATTTGTGGAAAAGGCTGAGTAGAACAGCCTAATCCTAACTGAGTAAATGAGCCAACTCAACAACACTAACTTAGCCCCAATTCAATGTGGCCTCTGAGAACAGTACTCTGAACAAATGAACATTTGGTCAAAATTATTCTATATCGGGGTAGGGGGACACTGTCTATGGAACAATGAATATAATAATGGATTAATATCTTGAGTTGTTTCAGCTCCATGATCACTGGGGAATGTAAGCACAAAGACACAGCTGTTCCATGAGTAGCACTAAGTACAGTTGCAGTATATTGCAGAGCCTGACGAAGTTAAACATCAGTGAAGAAAGAGTTCCATAAATGGAAAAAAAGTATATATCTGGAGGTCGAGGTGGTGTATTACATTTCTGACAGGAGGGAGAGCAGGTGGGAGGGAGGGGGAGGGGGAGAGGGGGAGAGGGAGGAGGGAGAGAGAGGGAGGAGGGAGAGAGAGGGAGGAGGAGGGGAAGAGGGAGGGGGATAGGGAGGAGGGAGAGAGAGGGAGGAGGAGGGAGAGAGGGAGGAGGAGGGTGAGAGAGGGGTGAGGGGGAGAGAGGGGAGGGGGAGGGGGAGGGAGGGAGGGAGGGAGAGGGAGAGAGGGGGGAGGGGGAGGGAGGGAGGGAGGGAGAGGGGGAGGAGGAGGGGGAGAGGAGGGGAGAGGGGAAGGGGGAGGGAGGTGGGAGGGGGAGTGGGAGGAGGAGGGGAGGGAAGGGGGAGAAGGGGCGGGGGAGGGGAGAGAGGGGGGAAGGGGGAGAAGGGGCGGGGGAGGGGGAGGGGGCGAGGGGGCAAGAGGGGGAAGGCGGAGAGAGGGGGAAGGCGGAGAGAGGGGGAAGGCGGAGAGAGGGGGAAGGCGGAGAGAGGGGGAAGGGGGGAGAGAGGGGGGAGGGGGAGAGAGGGGGAAGGGGGGAGAGAGGGGGAAGGGGGGAGAGAGGGGGAAGGGGGGAGAGAGGGGGAAGGGGGGAGAGAGGGGGATGGGGGAGAGGGGGGATGGGGGAGAGAGGGGGTGGGGGGAGAGAGGGGGGGTGGGGGAGAGAGGGGGTGGGGGAGGGAGGGGGTGTGGGAGGGAGGGGGAAGGGTGAGAGAGGGGGAGGGGGAGAGATGGGGAAGGGGGAGAGAGGGGGAAGGGGGGAGAGGGGGGAAGGGGGAGAGAGGGGGAAGGGGGGAGAGAGGGGGAAGGGGGGAGAGAGGGGGAAGGGGGGAGAGAGGGGGAAGGGGGGAGAGAGGGGAAGGGGGGAGATAGGGGGAAGGGGGGAGATAGGGGGAAGGGGGAGAGAGGGGGAAGGGGGGAGATAGGGGGAAGGGGGGAGATAGGGGGAAGGGGGGAGATAGGGGGAAGGGGGGAGATAGGGGGAAGGGGGGGAGAGGGGGAAGGTGGGAGAGAGGGGGAAGGGGGGATAGAGGGGGAGGGGCGAGAGAGGTGGAGGGGTAGGGGTGGCAGAGAGGGGAGGGGAGGGAGAGGGGAGTGGGTGGGGCGAGGGGGAGAGAGGGAGGGCGAGGGCGAGAGAGGGCGAGGGCGAGAGAGGGAGGGCGAGGGGGAGAGAGGGAGGGCGAGGGGGAGAGAGGGAGGGCGAGGGGGAGAGAGGGAGGGCGAGGGGGAGAGAGGGAGGGCGAGGGGGAGAGAGGGAGGGCGAGGGGGAGAGAGGGAGGGCGAGGGGGAGAGAGGGAGGGCGAGGGGGAGAGAGGGAGGGCGAGGGGGAGAGAGGGAGGGCGAGGGGGAGAGAGGGAGGGCGAGGGGGAGAGAGGGAGGGCGAGGGGGAGAGAGGGAGGGCGAGGGGGAGAGAGGGAGGGCGAGGGGGAGAGAGGGAGGGCGAGGGGGAGAGAGGGAGGGCGAGGGGGAGAGAGGGAGGGCGAGGGGGAGAGAGGGAGGGCGAGGGGAAGAGAGGGGAGAGAGGGAGGGCGAGGGGAAGAGAGGGGAAGAGAGGGGAGAGAGGGAGGGCGAGGGGAAGAGAGGGGAGAGAGGGAGGGCGAAGGGAAGAGAGGGGAGAGAGGGAGGGCGAAGGGAAGAGAGGGGAGAGAGGGAGGGCGAGGGGAAGAGAGGGGAGAGAGGGAGGGCGAGGGGGAGAGAGGGAGGGCGAGGGCGAGAGAGGGAGGGCGAGGGCGAGAGAGGGAGGGCGAGTGAGGGGGAGAGAGGGAGGGCGAGGGGGAGGGCGAGAGAGGGGGAGAGAGAGAGGGCGAGAGAGGGGGAGAGAGAGAGGGCGAGGGGGGGGGAGATACAGGGGGAGGGGGAGAGAGAGACAGGGGGAGGGGGAGGGGGAGAGAGAGACAGGGGGAGGGGGAGGGCGGGGGAGGGCGAGAGAGGGGGAGAGATAGACAGGGGGAGGGGGACGGCGAGATAGGGTGAGAGAGACAGGGGGAGGGGGAGGGCGAGAGAGGGGGAGAGCGAGAGAAGGGGCGAGAGAGGGGGGAGAGAGGGCGAGAGAGGGGGCGAGAGAGGGCGAGAGAGGGGGCGAGAGAGGGGGCGAGAGAGGGGGCGAGAGAGGGGGCGAGATGGGTAGAGACAGGGGGAGAGAGAGGGGGAGAGAGGGGGGATAGAGGGGGGGAGAGGGGGGGAGAGAGAGGGGGGGAGAGAGGGGGGGGAGAGAGAGGGGGAGAGAGAGGGGGAGAGAGAGGGGGAGAGAGAGGGGGAGAGAGAGGGGGAGAGAGAGGGGGAGAGAGAGGGGGAGAGAGGGGAGGAGAGGGGGGAGAGAGGGGGGGAGAGAGGGGGGTGGAGAGAGGGGGGAGGAAGGGAGAGGGGGGTGGAGAGAGGGGGGAGGAAGGGAGAGGGGGGAGGGAGAGAGAGGGTGGAGGGAGAGAGAGGGTGGAGGGAGAGAGAGGGGGGAGACCAAATGCTGTTCATTGAGATGTGCCTGCATCAAGATTACAGCAAAGAATTTTGAAGATTCACGGGTCATTCCATATCAAATCACACAGGTCATGTCACCCATCACCTCAGATTTTCATGAAACTCTGCACATTTGTTTATGCTTATAACAAGAACTTTTACAAAACTTTTTGCTCTCAGACTAAATTTTGTATATATATATATATATATATATATATATATATATATATATATATATATATATATATATATCTAAAAAGAAAGATGATGAGACTTACCAAACAAAAGCGCTGGCAGGTCGATAGACACACAAACAAACACAAATATACACACAAAATTCAAGCTTTCGAAACAAACTGTTGCCTCATCAGGAAAGAGGGGAAGGAGAGGGAAAGACGAAAGGATGTGGGTTTTAAGGGAGAGGATAAGGAGTCATTCCAATCCCGGGAGCGGAAAGACTTACCTTAGGGGGAAAAAAGGACAGGTATACACTCGCACACACACCCATATCCATCCACACATGGATATGGGTGTGTGTGCGAGTGTATACCTGTCCTTTTTTCCCCCTAAGGTAAGTCTTTCCGCTCCCGGGATTGGAATGACTCCTTATCCTCTCCCTTAAAACCCACATCCTTTCGTCTTTCCCTCTCCTTCCCCTCTTTCCTGATGAGGCAACAGTTTGTTGCGAAAGCTTGAATTTTGTGTGTATATTTGTGTTTGTTTGTGTGTCTATCGACCTGCCAGCGCTTTTGTATGGTAAGTCTCATCATCTTTCTTTTTAGATATATTTTTCCACGTGGAATGTTTCCCTCTGTTATATATATATATATATATATATATATATATATATATATATATATATATATATATATATATTAAATTTTAAATGTAGTGATATTCTGATAACTGGGCTATGCAATAGTGTCAATGCAAAATGGTACTTATCTACGTGAATGCCCATAACTCAGGTGCTATGAAGCTCTTGATTTGGGAATCTTTTAGTAATTTAAGAGAAGCACATACTTAACAGACGTGTAATTATTTAAGCAGTAAAGTTACAAAGAACAATACAAAAAAAATTAACATGGCACTTTCCATTTTCGGGAAAAAGTACAGACACATCAAAAAATACTTGTATCACATTTCTCCAACCTGGCGGGAACTTATAACTGGTGTTAAGTAATTCCCAAGACAGTACACGTTGTAATAAAATAAAATTATTAATGGGTTTTCAGTGAATGGATACACAAATAAATCTGAATTCACAATACTTTGCAAAATTTCTCCACATACTTCATGTAATTTGATGGTGGAAAACGGAAACTTTTTACAAATGTAAATGTCATACCAGAAGTTTATCATTTGGATGGCACTACTTCACACAGACATAATAGTAATAATAATAATAATAATAATAATAATAATAATAACAGAAAGTATCTTACTTTCAAAACAGTGTAGTCTTATTTCCACAGATGTCACAGAAGGGATGAATCTTCATGGTAAAAAAAATTAATAACTATTCTTGACTTATGGGAATATAGAACATCAACTTAAGCTGTTGTGGTCCAAAGAAAGATTTTTAAATACGTAAAACACTTTCTGATAGCTGATACAAGATTTATTTTTATCGAGAGTCTGATATTACTTAAAAGAAGTGGAAGTGCCCCGAGTTTTGACAGATATTGCATGTTCATTTAACATATACCACATCATCATTCGGAAGATCATTAAAATCAGATTATGTTAACTGACAACCTATAGTAAGGTTGCCTCACGAAGGTACAGAGCCAAAAGTTATAAAGTTAATTGAAACATTTTCATTACACAGGTTAACTTTATTTATAATGTCAAATTAGCATCTTTAAACAACAATTATTCTAGCCACACTTATGCTAATTTAAAATGAACATTTTCAGCAGTCATGATGTCTGCAACTATCAATGAAACTTCTTAAGAACATCTCTATTTTTAATACACTGTGACAAATTATATACTGTTAACTTCATATCTTTTTCATAAAAGTAATACATTCTGCCTAATGTGTTGATTTACGTACACCAACAGCACGTAAAATGTTTTCCAAAGGCACCAAACAAGAGTCTTCCTTCTCAGGCCAAAAGAATGACGCTGCTGGTCCGGGTGGGTGGAGAAAAAGTAGTTCAACATCTCCTCCTCCATCACAGACATTTCTGACAAAGGCGGAGTACCACATGTCATCATATACAGCTGCTCAAAAGAATTTTGTTGAGGACAAGTGCATGTCCATTGTGGGGCATTTTCATTGAATGAAAAAAAATCAAGGGGGACTTTTCTGAGGAAGTTACTCTTCTAATGTCTAAATGGTGAAAATTCCTGGTACCAGGTATTGTGCGGGTTATCAAATCTCTCTTCTCATGGTTCTTGCACAGGAAATCTACACTGACTTTCTCTAAGAAGTGAAGAAAAAAAAATTAGTTTTGCAGAAATCATAAACACCAGATGCAGTTGTTATTTGTGCATCATCCGCTTGCTGAAGACTAGCTCTTCTCAATACACATTTTATAGTTCCTCCCAAACCATCGTACACAGATTTGCTGTGGCTAGTAGCAAAAACAGAATGCTCAGCATCAAAAGAAAAATAGTTTTTGTGCTCATACAAGTTTTTAAAGCTTTTTCTATTCATGTAGTGAGTAGCACATCCGTCAGTGAAATCATGCACTTTCTTCATTCGTGGGTAATGCTCTGCCAGCCGCTTAACTATTTTCTGGACAGCATTTACTGTGTCTAGTAAAATGACATATGGCCAGGAGACTTACTGTGCTGACCATATGCCACTCCCCATCCACATCCAGTGACGCCCATGGGCTGAGGACAACATGGCGGCCGGTCA
The DNA here is from genome assembly GCF_023898315.1 of Schistocerca nitens. Lineage (NCBI taxonomy): Eukaryota > Metazoa > Arthropoda > Insecta > Orthoptera > Acrididae > Schistocerca > Schistocerca nitens. The sequence goes on along the minus strand of NC_064615.1, from coordinate 455,067,210 downwards.
CTATCGTTGGGCCTTCGTGGCTTGTTCAGGCGGAGTTTAGATTTATTTACAAATCGTACATTATGTCACACATCATTTATAAAGCAGTTGTTCACTATTACCAATTTACTTTCTTCATTTACCACATAAGCACACACACACACGGGATGGATTGTACAGCTGCTTCTTGTCCAGTGGTGATTCTGAATTTCATTCTGAATTACAAAACCGTAGTTTTCTGCAAAGTCCATTAACATTTTTTCCAGGGTTTGATTTTCTTTAAATTTCTTCAATGATTTTGACTGACACTTAGATATAAATGAGTGTGGTTTAAGTGCCTGTCATTTGTTACCAACAAGTCATGTATTCACCAACAGTTGCAGACTGCTTTACCAATTCTGCCTGATGATCTGTGTTTATCCACTGTCTGAATTCAATTTCATCATCAGCATCTTTGTAAGCTAATTTCTGTTTTAATAATTCTGACAGTTTGTCACCACTGGGACAATTATGACATCGATTAAGCATGCAGTTGTGGTTGTAGTTTTCAGAGCCACATACAAGAAATTTTATAAGTTCTCTGTATGTTTGTTCAACGTGTTCCACATCCGAAATCAGTTTTACAGTTTGGTGGAATCGCCCCCCCAACCTTCTCCTACACACACACACACACACACACACACACACACACACACACACACACACACACACACTGAATGAGTGCTGGCAGCACCAGATAAAATACAGCACTTCGGTCTTAGCAAACGAAATTTAGAAAGAACAATGTTAATGTTTGGATTCTCCCATCTAAAACAAAGAGTAGAGTTCTCTTAAGTTGGAAAGGATGAGACTTTTATGCATATACACATTCTTTTGAATGCTAACTCTGCCTTTTGCTCCTGGCAACATTTGAGTATATTCATCATTTTGGCAGAAATCGGTTACAATCTCTACCACTTCATCTGCAATAGCTTCCCCCTTTTTGGTTTCGGAGTTGATAAAATATCCATTTCTGTTTTCAGTTTCCTTGCTTGTCGAAACACATACTCACTAACATTGAATTCTGAAGTATTCTCTTTTGTCCATGAGGGTGGAGCATAAGTTAAAATTTGAATTTTTTCAGGTACTTTTACACTAGCCACTTTTTTTCTTTCTCTAACAATATCATGACATCAAAATCTTTGGATTTCTTAACAATTTCATCATCACATTTTTTTCTTCTCTATGGCCGCAATCTTCAATACTACAATCTAATGCCCAACACATTTTTCTTTCCACAACATGCTTCACCTTTTCTAGATTCTTTTTGCCATATGAAGCCTTGCTCCGATTTGGAATGGAGTGGAGGTTTAAGGGAGAGCACCCCAAATCATGTAAAGTTTTATTTGCATCAATACTTTGACGTTTTAGTACTGATTCATGAAATGTCACCTCCAGGTCATCTGCATCACTTTGATTTCTATCACTATCACTGATATCAGTTCTCTGTTTACAAATCTTACAACATGTTGTGCACAGATTCTGGCCTGGTTTTACATAGATTCTTTTAGCACTTAACGTTTTAGACAAAGACAAGCAAACTGGCCTCAAAGGTTTTTTTCAATTTTTTGTATGTGTTTTTTGAAAGGATCACACCAAGTTCTTTAATGATTTTCAAAAACTTTTAAGTAATAGTATCTGTGATATCCACATAAACTAGTACTTACTTTATCTCATGGAAATCTTATAACTGGATCGCAGCAATATCAAATCTCGTTGGTCTTCACTCAGCTCTTTTTTTTATGTAGAGTTTTTACTAAGGTACAGGTTGTTAAATGACATGGTGTTTTTAGTAATTTCCTGACAGTGCACGAATTTACATTTTCCTTTGCAATTAACTGAGCACTAATTCACTTGAAACATACTTTATGCAAGTAGAATGATAGGGCCACACCACAAACATATATGACCTGTCTCTCAGAAATACAAAGAGCAACTCATGCCAAACAACTTGTGCATGCCAGTTATTCTCAACAATGAATTCCAACTATTTTTGCATTGTTTTCAAGCCTATAAAGGTTTTAAACAAACTACTGCTGTTTAAGAACACTTTTTATCACTGGGAGCAGGTGATTGGCTGAACACGCAAATAATATACAGGGTGAGTTGCCACCAAGAATAATTCCAAAAGTATGATAGGAGCTGAAACATTTGTGGGACAAATGTTGCATGGGACAGCGGGGGCCATAATATGACATTGGTTTTTTGTTGCTAGGTGGGGTCGCATCAGAGATATGAAGTTTTTTTTTTAAGGGATGCTATAGTTTGGTACTTATTTTCTGATAGTGGCTATCGAGACGAATCCAATGATGTGTGTAACAGTAAGGTCTTTGAAGAAGGCCAATGAAGGTCACAAAGGTGGCATGAACGTCCATTTACAGAAGGTGTTCGAAGTGATGACCATTGGTATCAATGCAGTGCTGCAATCTTCTTATCATGGATTGAGTGGTATTCCTTATCACATCAGCACTTATCGAAGCACATGCTCTGACAATTCTCTCTCACATATCTTCAGGTGCAGTTGGAACGTCTTTAAAAACAATGTCTTTTACGAATCCCCACAAGAAAAAAATCCAAACGCATCAAGCCTCGTGAACGAGCCAGTCACGACATCTCCTCCGCGTCCAATCCAATGATTTGGGAATTGTCTCTGCAATTCTTTTCTAGCCATCAGCGAAAAATGTGCCAGAGACCCATTGTGTTGATATCACATTCTGTTCCTTGTTCCTAAAGGTATTTCTTCCAACAACAGACCAAATGTTTCTTGCAGGAATGTGGTGTACTTCCCACCAGATTTCCTTTGATGAAATAGGAGCCTATAATTCTGTCCTCCAGAATCCCACACTATACATTCACTGACCACGGTTATTGGTGTGCAACTTGCCGCAGTCAACATGGATTTTCAGTTGCCCAATAATGCATGTTATGCACATTAACATTTCCGTGGTCCATCAATGTAGTCTTGTCAGTAAATAAAATTGAATTAATAGATGTGTCATCCCTCTGAATCTGAAGTTGAGCCCATCGACAGAGTTTAATGTGACGCACACAATCCGTACCAGTTAATTCTTGGTGGAGGCTTATATGGTAAGGATGATATTTATGGCAATGCAGAACACAAACATGACTCTAGCTCATGCCAGATTGCTTTGCGATTTGACGCGAACTAACACAAGGATCTCGAACCATAGTGGCAAGAGTACCAATTTGTTTCCTCGTTAGTAACTTTCCTTTGTCAGATATGTTTCCGATGCATTAAAGATCCAACTGTTCTCAATTTATCATACACATATTTAAATATACGATGTGTAGGGTGAGTACGTTGAGAATATCTGTGAATGTATAAGTCTCTAGTTCTCACTGAATTTCATTGGCATTCTCTGTAAATGAGAGGCATATCGACTTGTTCTTTGAAGTAATACATCATTCACATTTGCCTGATTCAACAATACTAGTCTTACCACTCTATTAGTGTTGTACTGGGAAACAGTCAATGGCATGTTTGATGGATACGCCGTATTCGGCAAATATTTACTATTTGCACGATATATAAGAGAGAATTGTCAGAACATGTGTTTCGATAAGGAATACCACTCAATCCATGATAAGAAGATTCCAGCACTGCACTGATACCAATGGTCATCACTTCAAACACCTTCTGTAAATGGACGTTCATGCCACCTTTGTAACCTTCATTGGCCTTCAAAGACCTTACTGTTACACATCATTGGATTCGTCTCGATAGCCACTATCAGAAAATAAGTACCAAACTATAGCATCCCATTTAAAAAAAATACAGTTGACCTTCATACCTCTGATGCGATCCCACTTAGCAACAAAACATCAACATCATATTATGGCCCCCGATGTCCCATGCAATATTTGTCCCACAAACTTTTCAGCTACTATCATACTTTCGGAGTTATTCTAGGTGGCAATAGTTAGTGACTCACCCTGTATATTATATTCTTTAAAAAATTACTGAATTAGTGACAGGAAAGCAAATAAATTTTCACACTTACAGTTAATTTGCCTGCTTAGAATGAGTTATACTTAACCGTGCTAATTTGATACCTTTGTACCTGTAGCAGTGAGACAATGAGTGGATGAACTTACTTAAAATAACCCTTTTCCTTCACAAAAAGTGTTTTGATTTCTGATGTGTGTGTCAATTAGCAAAAGACCCATTAACTTTTTTTAATTTTATTATGAAGCTTACAATCTAGGGGATTATTTATGACCAAAATCAGCTTCCTACCAGGTTGGAGAAATGCAATATAAGCCTTTCTCCATATCCTCACAATTTTTCTGAAATCGAAAATTGACATACCTTAATATTTTTTAAACATTTTCTTCGTAACTTTACTACTTCACTATCTTAACTATATGCCTTACTTAACTTCTGAAAAAAATTCCAAATCAAAAGCTTCATAAACACCTGAGTTATGGGCGCAGAAGTTCCTATGTTATAAGTATAAGCAAATATACAAAGTTTTGAGAAAATCTGAGATACAGGGTTATAAATCCTTGAATTATTATATGTTCTGAAGTGAAATGACCCTCACGTAAATTGAATTTGTCAGAAAAGTTAAACTGGTTATGAGGATGTTCAGTTTACAATAACCAACACCAGTAGAAATATTACTGAATTTATCTCTCTGTAACTCCAGCACTTTCATATATAGGTATTTATTGAAGATGGTAAAATCAAGGCACTGACCTTGAGTTTCAACTAACACACAAAAGATGCATACTGATTATTGGCCGAATTAAAGACAGCTCTATGGCAGATAGGAGCATTTCACCTGCAATGACAAATAAAACTGCTCTATTTGGCACATAATCCTATTGTTGCCAGAGAAATTTGCCAGCTGGGTGAAAGTTGGGCATTTGATGTAATCAAATATCAGAGCCACACAGATTTAAAGTTACACAGTCAAAACGCTACAGGAACTTAACTTTCCATGTGTACTCATGACAATGATCTACTACAGCTATCTCATGAAAAATCACCATGACCAGGGAAACTTACACTGCCACCACCAACAATCAGTGGATGATAGGGGACAGTGAATAAACTTGTTGTAGCTGGGATTCACAGTCATAAAAATCTTTTTGAGGGACATCATCTTCACACCAGTGACTGTTATAAGTTTTTATTACACTATTGTAATTTCGGCCTCAGGCCACTATCAAGTGCTGATATTATGGCTTTAAGCCATGTCAACGTAATGTAAGCTGACACATTTGTATATCTACATCTACATTCATACTCCGCAAGCCACCCAACGGTGTGTGGCGGAGGGCACTTTACGTGCCACTGTCATTACCTCCCTTTCCTGTTCCAGTCGCGTATGGTTCGCGGGAAGAACGACTGTCTGAAAGCCTCCGTCGTCAATACTGTTAAATACATTCATGACGTTGTTACACAGTGCGAGCACACGTATCCAAATATCATAAAACAAAAGCACTAGACAATGGCCTAAGGCCAAAACTGCAACAGTGTAATTAAATCTTGTAACAGTCACTGGCGTGAAGATGATGTCCTTCAAAATAGCGGGACAGTGACCGGCAACTAGATGACTGAAAGAAATAGCAGATATGTAAGAGTACTTCATCCACTAAACCAACACCGGAGGAAACAACATATGAACAGTTACAGCACCTACAACATTTATTCATTACATGAAAGAAATCTTTTTGCAAAAACGCATATCTGCAAACTGCACATCATTAGCAAGGATCACATAGGTCTATTTCACCTTAAGCAACTGTACAGTGTACAGCAGGGAGTACTTCACCCGAATGTGAGGGACAGTCCTATTCTATTTCCAACTGTATATGCCACAGTATGTATCCTGATCTCACTTATCTCATTCTCAAGATTCATATGTGAAATTATATGATGGCAACAGTACAATTGTTTTAGTCTTTTCTGATACTAGTTCTTTAAATTCATCCAACAACACTATGTGAGAACATCATCACTTTTCTTCGAAATTTTCGCATTTCAGTTCCCTATACACCTCTACTAAATTTGAATGGACACTACTGAATTGTCACAATCTGTGCCATATATCTCAAGATTCATTTAATGTAGCCTACACTGCCATCCCACTTCGTAAGAATTCCCAACACAGGGGCAGTATTCTTGACTCTGATACACTAGTGTAGTGCATGCAATGTTTTGTTTATTTCTTGCATAACCCTTGCAAGCAATCAAAGTCTTCTACTGACTTTTCCTGCTACTGATTTCCTGCTGTCATCCACTGTCATAATTCTGTAGTATTATCTCACATTTTTCAACAAGTTTACTACTGATCTTGTAACTGAATCCTACTCATACAAAGCTCTTAGGTTTCCAGCCAAATGAGTTCACTGAAATAGCTTGACTGGAAACACGAGAGCTTCATACTAGTTCAATTCACTGAGAAAGACAGCGAGGTCAAACCCTATTGCATTCTATCTTCGGTTAGGAACATTATATTACATTTACCCACATTTAAAGACAACTATCATTCAGCATATCAAGTGAAATATTTTCTATATTATTCTTCATTTTCTTATCACCACCCAATGACAATACTTTCTTGCTGCAACAGCTTTATCAATGGACAAACAGACTGCAGATAATCATCTGCTCGATTGTTTACGTATACTGTGAACAATCAGAATTCACCAATCACTTACAACCGTGGAACTTTCAACAGTTCCCTTCCTTTACCTCTGTGAGGCAATAATAGTTATAGTCAGCAAACCAATATTACTTATGGAAAATCATTTTAATCATTCATGCAATGTATGGAATATAAAGATAATTTTATACTTACTGTTAATCAACCAAAATTATATACTCAAACTCCCCAATATGTGAGAATGAGAATCTTCAATAAGCTAATAGATAGAAACACTGGGTACAAGAAGCTAAGTCTCTTGGAAAATAAGTGCTATGATATAATGATACAGAACATTACTATGCTGTGGGAGAATTCGTGGTGCACACACTAATAATTTCAGCAAGATGTCAGTGAGCATTGGCACTATTACATAAACATGACTTTATTCTCAGAAAAATATTAACTATGGAATACTGCTCCACCTCTGCAACTATAATTTTACCTAAGAGATATATGTTGTTAATTTTTGACACATCTCCTGTACAACAATCTGATTGTTCAGACGTCTATGTTATGAGATGAATAAAGCAGTATTCTCTTTCTTCCAATACTCAAAATAGTATTCCAATTTTTGTTGAAAATTTTAAATAAATATAATTTACTAGCTCCTATTAGTCAAAACATTCTTTACATACTTGCGTACATGCTCTGCTTTCGTATTTGTTTTCAATCAACAAAATGGCACAGTGTTGAATGCCTCTAGAAATTGAGGAAGATATGATCCTGTGTTTTCCTGCATCTAAAGTTTGTAATATATCGTAAGTGGAGCAAGTGTGCCACATTTCACACAATGGCAATGAACCTAATCTAATTCTTTGAGAGAAACTTCTTTTCCTCAGGAAATATTACTATTTTGGAGCTAAGAATGTGCTCCGGCACCCTGCAGACAGACACAATAGATATTGGTTTGATACATAAAATATGGGAAAAGGCAACCACTCATCTACAGCAGATTGATGCATGGAGTACAGAAACATGTCACAGGAAAGTGGAAAAAGAGGTAGTGTTCAAAAGCTGATGTCAATGCTGTTTTTGTTTCTGTGCTCCACACATCAATCCACTATAGTTCACTTGTTGACTTTCCCTTATTTTAGATATTGCTCCATCCACGAATTTCCATTATTGTTGTAGATATTGGGTTGAAGGCCTGTGCATCCAATCTTTTACCCATTTTATAAACAGGACAGTCTTGCACTACTTCTAGTCAGACAGATTGGTTCACTACGCAATAGCTTTTCAATTTATATGAGGTAGAGAAGAGGTAATTCTGAAGTATATTCAATGTAAAATATAATGCGAATTCCATCAGGGTCTGGTGTCTTGTTTATTTTAAGCAATCTTATTTTTTAATGTTGAGAAGGTTTAATTACGTGTCACCTTTTTTTGGTTTTTTTTTGTGTGTGTGTGTGTGTGTGTGTGTGTGTGTGTGTGTGTGTGTGTCGGCCAGATGGTGGTACAGTAGAGGGACACACATGTGTGAATGTTTATTTAAATGCTTAATATCAATTCAGTTTCAGCAACAGACTGATTTGGTGGAAGGTTTAGGACCAGTCATTGACTTATATGAAGGAAAATAACTTCTTAGTTTTCTGATAGATAATTCCCCTGGATGTTGCGGAAACAGCTCTAGGCTTCACACACAAAATCATAGCTTTCTAATTTTATATATTGGTTTTCTTACTTTGTCTTCTGTATTAAAGTGTAATAATATCTTCTTTCACAGCATTCCCCAAATGGTATTCTTATTCTTTGTTTTTTTAATCATCTTATTAAGTACACATTTACTTAAAGTATAATTCGTGATGTGTTTGAGCTTTAGTCATGAAATTCCTATTTTCGCTGGGTTTGAACTGTGTGATCTGAATTTTTTAAGCAGAAATGAAAGTGATTTTTACTTCTACCAAACACAAATACTCCCTTGAATTCAAGAGAGATGTACAGACTGATTGTGTGTGCCAATGGACGAATACACATGCACAAAAAAAGTGCACAAAGAAAATGATGTCTCTTGTCAACACAACAGAGACGGTCAGTGTTTCAAGCCACCCTCATGACTTACACAGTTTGAACTTCAAAAACCTCTTTCTCAGAACTCTTCTGACTACAGGAAATCTTTGAATTCAAGAGAGATGTACAGACTGATTGTGTGTGCCAATGGACGAATACACAAGCACAAAAAAACTGCACAAAGAAAACGATGTCTCTTGTCAACACAACAGAGACGGTCAGTGTTTCAAGCCACCCTCATGACTTACACAGTTCGAACTTCAAAAACCTCTTTCTCAGTACTCTTCTGACTACAGGAAATCTTTACATACAAGAACCTATGTAAAGCTAGCAGGAGTGAACCTGCATTCTCAGTTCAATTCAGTACAGTGCACTGTGTTTCCGGTCATGAATAGGATGGTACGACTTGTGTACAATGCTGTCTGTCAACACACATCGGGGAGCTATTAAAGGGTTATAGGATGCAAATACTGTCATTTCACTGCAAGAAGGGTTATCAGTACAGTAAATTGTATGCCAAACTGGCATACACCACCACGACAAAATCTGAATATTCTACTACTATAGTGAGCCACAAAACACTGAAGCTCTGTCTCATAGTTGATGCCTGTGGACGACATCAGCTGATGTCTGGTACTTACAAATTGTGGCTTGTTTGTACCCCCAGGAAAATGTAATGGAACTACCTATTTTGGAGACAACTGAGAGGGCTACGTCAGCTGAGACAGATTCAACAGTCCCCACACGATCAACTGATCTCTAGGCATCCATTACAAACAACAGCCCAAATCCCCTAGCACAAATGTGTTCAAAGAATGTATACTACAGAACACCTGGAACAGAAACTGGATCAATGGTATTGTGACAATTACAGATTTTGTCGATATGTGATGACAGACACAGCAGAGTGTGGAAGCAACCAGGTACCAACACACGTCTCAGGTGTGCAGTCCCACATGTCTGGCAGTGAGGTGTGTTACTTGTGTTTTTTGCTAGTACTGTGGACAAATGAGGGGCACCTCTTCTGTCAAACCTAATTTGGGGCTGTATGGTATTGAGACAGGATCCTCCAACCTACTGCGTAGCTTTACAATCAACATTTCACCAATCAGATTGTATTTCAAAATGATAATATGTAAGTAAACTGTGTTCATCCTACAAACATTTTCCTCAAGGAGACATGAAGCAACCAAATGAAATGGCCTGTAGTAAATACCAACATGAATCCCCCTAAACATGATTGGGGCCAGCTGGTTAAACTTGCCACGTTTTGTCACAGGAACACCACTCCCACATAAGAACACCTCAAAAAGTGAGACAGGCTCAAGTAGCAATATCTTAACCACCTCGTGGGCAGCATGCTGAAGATGATTCAATCATGTTACCCAACAGCAGATTTTGTTTTCACAGGCATGCACTTTATGTCGTTTTTATTCCACAGACAAAATTATTTCATTAGTTTTGTAAGATTTAAGTATTCATTCTATGCTCCCCATGAATCTAAGCCCATATATGTTCATAGACATGTAGGGGGCCCAAAACTTTATATGAAGTCTAGTTCACACCAATCATTACACATACATTCATTCAGCAGTTATAGAGGGTGAAATTGCAAAACTGGTGTATGCTATTGTCCCTCATAGGTCAGTGATATAGGGACTCTGTGAGGAATGGCTTGAACATTCCCTTATACCTTAAGAACCCTTTTGAAGAGCTGTACTTTCAGCAAGACTGTGAACAACCCCATTGAGTTGTTCAGTGAATAGTACAGAAACATCAGAACATTTGCCAATCAAATGAGGACCTTTTACCACAATATCCTGGTCACTTCTTGAATGCTGACAGTTATGCAGCATAATGTTTCAACCACTATTCTCAAGCTGTGGGCAGTTCCTGAGTAGTTATTGATCAGCATAGTTGCATGGTGCTTATTGTGTATTGAGGAATCTTTGGTATGACAAGTTGTCACTGACAACAGAGGCACTACATACAGTTAGGAAGATGTGTCTAATTCTATCCCTCCTTCGCTTATATTACATCAGATAGGACTATTTCAAATGGTGTGAATCTCCTCATCAAAGAAAATTTTTTTGCATTGTGGAATAAAATTGCTTTGGAAAGAAATATTAACAATTAACTCTTATTACTTTATTACTGGTAATTTGTGTTATTCTACTTGCATGTAAATGTGTTTCAAATGTATCCTATAAATCAGAGAAACTTTTTTTATAACTATGCTATTTAACTAAACATCTTAGTACTAGTTTCTCCTTATATTCATAAGCACAATCATGATGAAGGTCAGAGGATAACAGTAACCTAAATACTGCAATAATTAGATCTGTTTACAAAAGTATTATTACCTACCACATTACAAACAAGGATTTACAATTCTCAGTTTATCAATTCTGGATTTAGAAACAATATTTAGTAACTTATGCTTTTACTGCATTAATGAACTGTTGCGATTCCACCCAACTGCTCTGATCCATGACGTAACTGTGTTGTGTGATGACATATTGGTGCAGTGTTTTGAATTCGATTGTGTCTGATATTATTAGTGCTGTGTGTTTCTTATGGTTAGAAATATAGAAATTTAAGCAAGTTTTTCTCTTTTTGTCAGTATTGGATATGACAGAGAAATTTATGGGTAGAACATGGACTGCTGCAATGGGCAAAGATGTGATTCCATGATCAAGTTTCTACAGTTACTTGGACTGATTGTTAGAGAGAGAGAGAGAGAGAGAGAGAGAGAGAGAGAGAGAGAGAGAGAGAGCGCATGCACTCCGGTGCGTTATTCGCCAGCCTAGATTTTTGTGACAGTGGTTGGGTTATCTTTTTGATATAACTATGTGAGTTTTGGTATCAATAACTTCATTTGAGCTATATAGGTCAGGTGAAATTTGCAACACTGTGTTTTCAAGTTGCGTGGGGGTTCCTGATTTCAAGGGCTTTGTTTGAGCTATACAGGTCAAGAAAATTTAAAAAGAGAAATGGATACATTTAAGTTAGATATAGCGGGAATTAGTGAGGTTGCAGGAGGAACAGGTCTTCCGGTCAAGTGAATACACAGTTATAAATACAAAATCAAATAGGGGTAATGCACGAGTAGCTTTAATAATGAATAAAAAAAAAGGAATACAGATAAGCTACTATGAACAGCATAGTGAACATGTTATTGTAGCCAAGATAGACACAAAGCCCATGCCTGCCACAGTAGTACAAGTTTATAAGCCAACAAGCACCACAGATGATGAAGAAATTGAAGAAATGTATGGTGAGATAAAAGAAATTATTGAGATAGTAAAGGGAGATGAAAATTTAATAGTCATGGAGGACTGGAATTCGAGAGCAGGAAAAGGAGAGAAGAAAAAGTAATAGGTGAACGTGGAATGGGGGTAAGGAATGAAAGAGGAAGCCGCATAGTAGAATTCTGCACAGAACATAACTTAATTGTAGCTAATACTTGGTTTAAGAATCATGAAAGAAAGTTGTATACATGGAAGACGCCTGGAGATACTGGAAGCTTTCAGACAGAGTATATAATGGTAAGACAGAGATTTAGGAACCAGGTTTTAAATTGTAAGACATTTCCAGGGACAGACGTGGACTCTGACCACAATGTATTGGTTATGAACTGTAGATTAAAACTTAAGGAACTGCAAAAAAAGTGGGAATTTAAGGAGATGGGACCTGGATAAACTGACAGGACCAGAGGTTGGAGAGAGTTTCAGGGAGAGCATAAGGGAACAATTGACAGGAATGGGGGAAAGAAATACAGTAGAAGAAGAATGGGTACCTCTGAGGGATGAAGGATCAAGTAGGTAAGAAGACAAGGGCTAGTAAAAATCCTTGGATAACAGAAGAGATACAGAATTTAATTGATGAAAGGTAAAATGTAAAAATGCGGTAAAGAAGCAAGCAAAAAGGAATACAAACATCTCAAACATGAGATCGACAGGAAGTGCAAAATGGCTAGGCAGGTATTGCTAGAGGACAAATGTAAGAACGTAGAGGTAGATATCCCCAGGGGTAAGACAGATACTGCCTACAGGAAAATTACAGAAGACTTTGGAGAAAAGAGAACCACCTGTATGAATATCAAGAGCTCAGCTCAGAGGGAAAAACAGAAAGATGGAAGGAGTATACAGAGGTTCTGTACAAAAGCAGTGTACTTGAGGGCAAGATTATGAAAATGGAAGAGGACGTACATGAAGATGCAACAAGAGATATGATACTGCGTGAAGAATTTGACAGAGCACTGAAAGACCTAAGTTGGAACAAGGACCCTGGAGTAGAAAACACTCCATTAGAACTACTGATAGCCTTGAGAAAGCCAACCATGACAAAACTCTACCATCTAGTGAGCAAGATGTATGAGACAGGTGAAATACTCACACACTTCAAGAAGAATATAGTAACTCCAATCCCAAAGAAAGCAAAATCAGGTGTTGACAGGCGTGAAAATTAGCAAACCATGAGTCTAATAAGTCATGGCTGCGAAATACTAACATGAATTCTTTACAGATGAATGGAAACCCTAAAAATTATCTTAGAAGATAGATAAAGGAAAGGCAAACCTATGTTTCAAACATCTGTTGACTTAGAGAAAGCTTTTGACTATGTTGACTGGAATACTCTCTTTCAAATACTGAAGGTGGCACAGGTTGGTTGGTTTGTGGGATTGAAGAGACCAGAATACTGAAGGTGACAGGGGTCAAATACAGGGAGTGAAAAGCTATTTACAATTTCTACAGAAACCGGATGGCAGTTATAAGAGTCGAGGGGCATGAAAGGGAAGCAGTGGTTGGGAAGTGAGTGAGACAGAGTCGTAGCCTATCCCTGATGTTATTCAATTTGTATATTGAGCAAGCAGTAAAGGAAACAAAACAAAGTCTGGAGTAGGAATTAAAGTCCATGGAGAAGCAATAAAAACTTTTTAGGTTTGCTAACGGCACTGTAATTCTGTCAGAGACAGCAAAGCACATGGAAGAGCAGTTGAATCCAATGGACAGTATCTTGAAAGGAAGATATAAGATGAATGTCAACAAAAGCAAAACGATGATAATGGAATGTAGTCAAATCAAATTAGGTGATGCTGAGGGAATTACATGATGAAATGAGACACTTAAAGTAGTAGCTGAGTTTTTCTATTTATGGAGCAAAATAACCGATGATTGTCAAAGTAAAGAGGATATAAAATGTAGACTCGCTATGGGAAAAGAAGTGTTTCAGAAGAAGAGAAATTTGTTAACACTGAGTATAGATTTAAGTGTCAGGAAGTCTCTTCTGGAAGTATTTGTATGGAGTGTAGCCATGAATGGAAGTGAAACAGGGATGATATACAGTTTAGACAAGAAGAAAATAGAAGCATTCTAAATCTGGTGCTACAGAAGAATTCAGAAGATTAGATAGGTATATTACGTAACTAATGAGGAGGTACTGAACAGAACTGGGGAGAAGAGGAATTTGTGGCGCAACTTAACTAGAAGAAAAGATCAGTTGGTAGGACGCATTCTGAGGCATCAAGAGATCACCAATTTAGTACTGGTGGGAAGCGTGGAGGGTAAAAATCGTAGAGAGAGACCGAGAGATGAATACACTAAGCAGAATCAAAAGGATGTAGATTGCAATAGTTACTCAGAGATGAAGCTTTCACAGCAGAGAGTAGCGTGGAGAGATGCATCAAACCAGTCTCTGGATTGAAGAACACAAAAATAACAGGTCAAGTAAAATTTATGATACCAATGGTTTTTTGCTTTTGCATAATTTGGTTGTGTTCAAAGTTGTGAATTTTGTGTGTTTAATTTTTGGGTTAGTATTTGTTTTGGAATTGTATCATTATTCTCATTGTCATATATTTAGTTTTTACCTACTCAAGACCCCCTACTTCCAGCAGCAATCCCATTAGTTTCATTTTATTTCTAGATTTAAATACTTCACATTATTTATGGTTTTTCATGGGTGTAATGAGTGGCATCATAATCACCATATTATATATGCTTGAAATAGGGCTGTCTGCCGCATTGATGATGTCATGGATCAAAAGAGATGGATGGAATCACAACTTTCGGTAATCCCTTTTTGATTTGCTGTATGGTTTTCTCAGATTTCCAGTTTTTTGCTTTACTTCTGTAAGAAACTGGGTGTACCTTTGCACTCGAATAAAGACTTTCATCCTGATCATCTGACATGGAGAAGTACACCAATATGACTTCTTTGTTGTTAATTGTGGAAGGAAATGTGTTTCATTTGGAACTGATTACTGTTTGTGGTTGTTAACACTACTAAAGAGTAAATGTATTGCGAAGTAAGCAAAGCATTCTAAGGTCTTTGATAAAGTTTTTGCAAGATGTTTTGTCATCTACATTATATATCCTCGCAACTCATTTCTCTAGAATGGAGACTGTAGCTGAATATCCTACAGAATACTCTCTGGACAACAAGGAGTAAATGCATGCAAGATCAACCAGCAATTTTCTTTGCAAGTCACAGGAACTAAAATGAGCTCAAAATACAAAGCACAATACACTGCTATTTGCTTTCCTTCAACTTATCGCTACATTATTGATTTTTTCCTTTGCTGTTCATGTGGGCAGCACAAGGAGTTTAAAAAAATTTGTGACCCATAGTGTCCATTCTTGTTATCTAAATTTACAAAACTCAGTTTTCATTATAACTATATGCAGACATCGTAACAGTAAAATCAAGACTGTACAGCCCAGATTTTTCTGTAAAACAGTTGCCATATTTTTCAAAATGAGCACAGGAAACTAAATACAATATCATTGCTTATGTTTCAAATAACTACAATGAAAAATGAGGAACAAATGATGTGTCACTCATAAAACAACTTAGATTTTAGGAGCATATTGAAATAGGCAGGCCACCAGTTAATATGCGTCAAAATAACTCAAACCTCATGAAGTCTGCAGATGACTAGAGTTAACAATGTACGAAGATTTTATAATTCCTAATGACAAACAAAAGCATTGTTCCAATACAAGCATAATATAAAGTATTTATGGATATTCAACAAATCAAATCAAGAAGCGTATCAACATTTCCAAAATTCTGCCTGCAGAAGAGCACTGTTGAATCTACAGCAATCTCTTTGAAATATCAAGGAATACATCAGAATTATGAGCTGCAGCAAAATAAAATTACAGACATTGTAAGAAATTTACCAAGCATTATTAAACAATACGTTATCATGGCAACTGATCAAAGACATGATTAACATGATGGACATACAAGCCCCCAAGCTATCCAGCAGATCAGACTGTAAAAAAAAAAAAAAAAAAAAGGGAAAGATTTTTATCAAGGCACATACTTCTTTGGCTTCTACGACCTGCAAGGAAGCTACAACTGTCCAACCTAATCACCACCTTAGGTTATGCTACAGTTCAGGACTGTACAGTGTCATGATCTTTAATGCAGTCGCCATCTTGACTACACTTATCTAGGTCTAGAATACAGTATTACAGACAACTTCATCCTCCTCCATGATTAAACAACATGATCCAAGCCATCACCCACAAGAACAAATTGAGCTGTAAACGAACACATGAAATACAAGTAGAACTGAAACAAACAAAAACATTAAAGCACCATCTGCAAGATATATAATGTCAAACTTGAAAGAATATCCTCTATTGTTCACTAAACCACAAGTTATTGCCCTTTTGGGTAAAGAGGAATATTTGATACAAGTCATCAGCTCTGAAAAGTGACTTCGGGAAATATGCGACAAATGACGTAGCAATTTTTTCAAATGGGCTAAGCTACAAGTCAGTTTGTCACCGTAACCAGCTTTCTTTTCACATTTATTGGTTTTGCCAATCCTCCACCAAACAGTCACCTACCAACCTAACCTGGCCTCCGGTAAAACTACAAAGCAATCTGTCAGCATCACCAGGTTCTTTGGCTTCATCCACTAACAATAAGACTGAATATATGCACTAGAAGATGATGTCACAGCAGTCATTAACATTATATCATCAGTCAAAGTTGACGATTCGTATTGAATCTTTTCCCTGATGCCATCTCTTCTGTAAGCATCTGATCAACTGTGACGAAGCTCTAATAAGTTTGTTGTAGCTTTGGCATTTACATTAAGTCATTAGATCCCAACTTTTCTGAGACCATTTCCCCAGAGTGCAATCAGATATCAGCAAGCAGCCTCTCTTCCCCAACCATTATCAGCATTACCTCAGAGTTTAATTACATATTAGCTACTACCCATCCCTTTCCATCCCCATTGTTAACATCAGCAAAGATTACAATGAAAAGGAATTTTCTCTGAAAGTAGTAGTTGCTTTTTTTTTTTGACTGATGTAAGATAATGATATTTAGTTTTTGCGAGTTTTTTATTATGCCATGAACTGATGAGTCAATGAGGGATTTGCTTATTTTTATATAATGAAGAAGCAATTATAAGTGCATTGCAGATGCTACCTACAGCTTTTCATCAGGAAAGAAAGCTAATTATTCACCTTTATGGAGATTCACCTTCATCAAGAGACTTGTTACAAGATACGCTTCCTCTGCACCGCTTTTCTCCCTAGTGACATTTGCTTCACCCACAACCTGCACTTCCATTGAAATCAAACAACTTAAAACGTGTGCGCTATACTAACTGTTTGTATATCGACTGTTGAGTCATTATTTCTGAAATGGCAAAAATTAGAAGACTTCAGGCTGTTAATGTGTCTAAGCACTGCCACTAATAATAGCAGTACAAATAATGTGTATGCACTACAGCAGTGTACTACCTATTACACTGTTACTGTAGTGCTGTGCTGTCAATTTGTTTACTGCTTCAAGTACATATAATGAAGCAGGTTTTGGTCTATTGCTGGAGATCCCAACAACTCATTTTTATGAGATATTTAAGCATCTATGTGATATGTATGTCTGAATTTTACTGTCATAGCAAGGAAGATGTTCACATATTTGATTAACAAACTATAAGTTCCACCACACTGTACACACGTTAATGCTATTATTCGAAGGAAAAAAAAAGTGAATGATTCAGGAACTGAAAACGATTGTTAAGTGATTGTTTTTCTGAAATCAAATTAGTAGCAGTATGGCACTCTGCAAATACAAGATGCATCATTATGTATAAAAAGGAGGCATATTCCGTACTTACACTAGGTATTCATCCTGCATAATTTTGATGTCATTTGAAAAAGTCCTAACGAGGCAATCCAAAATGCTGTACATTTCTGTACCATGTTGTAGCTAATGGTATTCACAAAAAGATTTGAAAATCTGTGTTTATCAGTTTGTTGGGAAAAACAAAGAAATGTGTTGAGCAACTTTGTAAATTCAAAATGGCTGCTAGTAAGTCACCAATAGATGAGAGAGGTAAAACTCCAAATCCAAAAGCTGTCTCATGAGGAGAACTGCTTAAAATCCATAATCACATCATGTCATTTCCTACAAAGGAACTCAATGTGTAGTAAGAGATATAACCAACCTCAATGCTAGACTTACAGTGAAAGTCATGCATTCTCTTTCCAAACAGAATTATCCAACAAGTAAAATAACACACAAATACCATGCAAAGTACTTCCATGGCAACTTCTCATATAGGTTTGGGGGCCACAAATACATACATATTTTAAATGTGAGGAACTGAATGTCAAAATAAAGAATCCTCACTTAAATGATGCAGCAAAGGGACCAGTGGTGACACTTTAGGAGAAGCAAAAAAATTAGCAGGAAATCAATGTAATTGAAATAAGAAGCAACAGTGAAGAACATGTGGCAGCCATTTCTTTTGATTTCATGCAAAATCTCCCACTGCTAGAAATTCCTGCTCAAGAAATGTTTTTAACAGACAACTTTGGGTAAATGTGTTTAATATCTGTAACTTAAAAACATGAAATCCTTGTCTCCATTTTTCCAACAGAGGCCAAGCAAAACAGGGTTGTAATGAAGTTGCTCCTTTATAAAGAACTATATTGACAGTGATCATACTTGTTTTCAGGCGTTTGCCCTGCACAGAATCGGAATCTTTCAATGGTAAGATTCCTTCTGTCACTTATAGATACTGGGAGTTTCAAATTTTTATGCCGTTACTTGCCTGTAATGGGTGATTCCTACGTCCCATCTGACAATTTGTATTAATAAAGAAGGTAACCAGGAAAACCAACAGAGTTTTGACAGTACTTGGCCACAACAGTCAAAATTTTGTGTACGATAAATTTATTAAAGGTGCATAACAATATTTCAATCTGACAGTGCATTAAGTCTGTAAATATTGGCATTACCAGTTTGCTGTAATGTATTCACCCACTTTGACAATCTGTTGGTGAATGATCAGGGTAGTAAGTATTACATTTAAGTTTTTTTTGTTATACTTTCTGACATGTTCCACACCCAAGAGAATCATCTTATTTTTGGGTCTCTGTAACAAAAACTAAATCTAATCCAATCTTTAGACTCCAAAAGAATACACAAAAATTATCCTTTCAGCACATATTCAAGGAAAGTATACTCTTGCTGTGGGTGATGCAAGTGTCATTTCTGATTCCGAAGCCTGGTGGCCTCCCTAATACAAAAGAACATGTCTGTCTTTAAAAAGACTTATCTTGCACCTCCCAGGTGCGAGATATGTATCTTATCACTGTGCCAGCTCTCTTGGTTAGGCCTACATTACCCACACGGCTAAAAGTAGAAATACTATCAATCTGGATTCTGCAATTTAGCTGTAATGAATTGCTCACTATCTGTGGCACCATTCCTATCTGAATTGCTCTGTTATACTATCTGCAGGAAGTAGTCTGACAGATTCAGTCTTTTTAATATGGTGCCAAATGACACTTCCAAAATGACTGAAGATTTTTGCACCTCCTTGTCCCCACAACTGAAAGATCCCTCTCTAATGGGGATGGAGTGAAGTGCCCCTCCTTTCCAACCTTCCCTCCTTGAAGAAGGAATTAACAGTTCAGAAACCTGGGCAAAGTTTCTCTGCCTTTTTAGTGATTATCTGCAGCACTGGCAATTTTGTCTCCTGAAAGTAAGTACTAGTCAGCCATACTGTCCTAGTAATTTTAGTTTTCTCAATGTAGATTTAGATTGTTTCACACGTTACTTCCTCTTGCATGGATACAGTGCATTGCCTGGATATGTGTCACTGTTCAAAACAACACCTACTCCATTCACATTTATGTCACGTAATGGTATAATGGGAATTTATATTTACAGCTCAGGCCCCCTACATTTAACAATTTTACATTCTGAAGGAATGTAACAATATTATGAAAAAGATAGTTACTACTCACCGTATAGCAGATATGCTGAGTTGCAGATAAGAGACTGTCGGAAAATGAGCTTTCGGCCAGGAAAGCCTTTGTCAAAACATACACACGCAAACGCAACTCTCACACACATGACCACAGTCTCTGGCTTCAGCTCCAGCTGCCAGAGACTGTGGTCCTAAGTGTGCGAGTTGTGTTTGCGTTTGCACGTGTGTGGTGTGTTTTTATTCGACAAAGGCATTGTTGGCCGACAGCTCACTTTCGGATTGTCTTTTTGTTGTGCCTATCTGTGACTCAGCATCTCCACTACATGGTAAGTAGCTGCTACCCTTTTCATAATATTGTTAGATTATGAAGATTTGAGGAAATTTGTTCACTGACACAGTAGACATGAAGCTTGTAGGCAAGTGTATTTTCTACCTCAGGATACAGTGTATAAACGCCTGCTTCAAAAGAAACTCTACATCTGTTTTCTAACAAGTTTTCAGTATTGTAAATTCAAAATTAATTTTTGTGTTCTTTTTCTTGACGCATGTGTAAAATGGAATATTGAGAGAGGTGTCACTGTTAAAGCAATGGAGTCACATTCAAAAACAATCCTGGTTCAAATCCCCACATGGCCACCATGTCGATTTTGTTTGTTTGCCTTAGCATGGAAGGTGAATACCAGGATGGATCCAATGAATCAGCCATAGTTTATTTCTTGTGTCATATGAAATAACAAATATATATGGAAAAGGAGAGTTATCTTCCATATTATCATGCAGTAGTTCCAATAACTAACTTGTGTCAATGAGTGTACAGCACACTATCATCTTTAAGTGACTTGGACAGCATTTCCATTTGGTATGATGAATGGCAGCATGCTCTAACTGATGAAAAATGTAAACTGCTGCAGGTACGCAGAAAACCAATCCTATTTATAATGTTCAAATACAGTATAAGTACAATGCTCTTTCACATAGTCATATCAATTAAAATCTGTATGTACTATTGCGACGTGACATGAAATGGAACTAGGCTTAGCTTGTAAGGTTGGTTGTAGGGAAGGCAAATGGTCAACTTTGGTGAACTGCTGAAGTGTTTGGATCACCAACAATTCACACTTGACACTATCAATTAAGAGACATGCTGCCAGGTTTGTTACTGGTATGTTTCTACAACACAAGTGTTATGAAAACGAAACATGGACTCAAATGGGAGTCCCTGGTGGGAGGAAGACATTCTCTTCATGAAACTTTGAGAAAATTTAGACAACCAGGTTTTGTGACAGACTGCAGATTGATTCTACTGGCATCAACATTCATTTTACATAAAGACCATGTAGACAAGGTACGAGAAATCACGGCTTTACTTCAACACATAGACATGTCATCCCCCTCCCCTTCTATTTGTGAACTGAACAGAAGATGGGTGACTAGCAGAAGCACAAAGTACCCTCTGCTGTGGTTTGCACAGCAGTTTGACGAATATGTATGCAGAGGTAGAATTCAGCCACAAGTACAACACAATAATTATTATAATAAACCTAGTTTTGGGTAACTTAAGATTTATACTGTGACATCAAAGTAACAGCACAGAAAGGCCACATCAAGACAGATGGCTATCAGTCACTATATGTCAATGTGTTTGGAAAGTGTTTGTCTGAAGAATGAGTAAGTCCATCATTTCAGCCTCATGAATGTGCACTGAAATTACCTATTCTTTAGGTAGACCCTACTATTCAATACTGCTATTTTTAAATACAAGACGAATAGACAGAGTCTGATTGTTGACACTGTGACTCACAGCACACAAGGCATTGTTCTGTACCCTCTAAGAAAATAAGTTTCGAATCCTTGAACCCACCCTATAAAAATGAGACCTAAATAGTATAAAACATAGCTTCACATTGTGTTACGGCTAACCGATCACGAAAACCAAAATCTGAGGAGATTTAATACGAAATTCACAGCAGATGGATTGCCTTAGCCTATATCCATTCCTAGAGAACAATGACATCTATCAGTATCATCAACAAACTCTGTTTATCTGTCATTAGTTTTCATGGGGGCCGTGAAACACTTTTTGCAAATATTTAGGGTGACTTACTTAAACAATGTTTAGTTCTGAATTACAGATGCCAAATAATTAAACAATTTTTTTTTTATTTGGTGGAAAACTTCAAAAGAAAAACATAACATCTGAAGACTGGTACACTGGTCACCTGAACGGTACAGTGACGATGGCGACTATTAAACATTTGAAATGTTAACTTAGGTCTACTTTAAACGTGTCAATGTATGTTGTTTCTTCCAATTAAAGTGATGTAGCGGACGCTCCATTGCGTCGAGGTTCATGTCACAGAATGTTTATTTAAGATTATCAACCAGTGTGGTAAACTGAGTTAATTTCCCACAGTCTTATCAACTACTTCACACATATTGACATTCCAGTGGAATAGCAGAGAAACAGTGCTTACCTCTCTACATTTACGTCTTCCTTCATTTAGTACACACAGTACTTAGTTTTACATCGGCTTTTACACAGCCACTCGCTTACACCTTGTCTTTCGGCCAATCCCACTGTTTCAAACGTATCACCGTCACTGTTATCAGCTGAAATGCTTTACGAAACATAGTTTGACATAGGATACGTTTGTGTTGACATTTACTTTCAAGATACTGCTGGCTTGCATTGCTTTCTAATCAGGCTGTGAGAATACAAATTCCATTACATGTCGTTTACGTTACACTTAACATTCCCTACGTAACGCTTTAGCAAATTTCAACAGCAAATTTCTGACTTTTTTTTTTCAATTGACTTCCGACGGTATCTTCCACTATCCACTCGTGAC
Source organism: Schistocerca nitens (assembly GCF_023898315.1). NCBI lineage: Eukaryota > Metazoa > Arthropoda > Insecta > Orthoptera > Acrididae > Schistocerca > Schistocerca nitens. Next base: position 455,044,402 of record NC_064615.1, on the reverse strand, counting down.
GTCATACGTGAGCTTTGTACTATGTTCAGATAGTCAGAGAGAGAAGGTGTAGTGCTATCTTGCCATGGTACTCTTTGACCAATCTCGCAGTGTTCTCGTATTTATTCATTCCGTGTACTGTTTATCTTGTTGCATTGACTGCTAATTTCACTTGGTAGACATCTAGTTACTTCGAGATTTGATTGTGCCTTCATGGGTGCGTTGATCGTGTTATGTGTTTGTCATCTTCAAATATGACTGCTTATCTGTCAATCAAGACCGTCGGCAGATTGTAGCGGTCTCGGTTGTCGTGTCTTCTCCCGATTCGCTGAATGAACCAGTTATCAGAGCTGCGAGACTTCTCATACAGCTTTGTAGGAGATTTCTTAATCTGCTGCATAACCTACTGCTCTTCTGCGGCTTCGTGTAGATATTTGGCTGGGAAGTGAGTCAGGATATGGAAGAGCTGACTGAGTGCTTTGTTTTGCATAACCTGGAGGATCTTCATATGAGTCGGAGCCGCATTACGCCCTGTGGGTGATGAATAGTTCGTCACTGGAAGTATGGATAACATACAAACGTGAAGGCTGCAATCAGTGGACAACGCCGAGTTTTGCTTGAGTAGTGGGTAGAGAGGGCACAACCACCGCAGTGTCCTCTTGTTGATGTCACTGATGAGCCGTTGCCATGTTAGTTTGCTGTCTAGTAAGGGGACCAAGTATCTCGCAATGGATGTCCATTCTGTTGGCATACCACAAAGCTGGATGGGTTGTATCACAGGTTTCCGGCACTTGGTGAGTATGAATACTTGGCTTTTGGCGCCATTGAATCCTATTCATCACCTGGCCGCCTATGCTCTAAGGTTTCTGCAAGCTTCCTTCAATTCATGGTGTACTACCTGCGGCTCTCTGCTCCAGGTATACAAGACAGTGTCATCAGCTTATGCAGCTGCAAAGGCATGAGGTGTTATAAGCAGGCCTTATGAGTATGTGGAGTACAACACAGAGCTTATTACGGAACCCTGTGTCACCCTTATGTGCACACATCTAATGGTGAAAGTCGCATCGTCGTCCCCTTTGACGATGAAACTACGATTCTGCGAATAGCTCATCAGGAATCGGACATATGAGCTGTCAGTGGCAAGGTCGAACAGCTTGTGTGGGAGGCCCCTGTGACATACAATGTCAAATGCCCTGGTGATGTTCAGAAATATGGGCCCTCAATATTCTTTGTTCTTGAAGGATTGTGTGACGTCTTCAGCGACTCTCAGGAGTTGTAGGGTAGTAGGGGTTGTCTAAACCCAAACTGCTCCTGGGGTACATTTTCTTCACAAAGTAGGTGGACAAGCCTCAGTATGAGGAGCCGTTCGAACACTTTGCTGAGCATTGGTAATAAGCTTATGGACCTGTAATTGCAAAGCTCATTTCTGCTCTTTCCAGGTTCCGAATCTGCTTCCACATCTCCAGGGAAGTGAGTGTCAGAATAATTTTGTTGAACAACGCCGCCAGGACTGTGGTAGCATCTCACGGCATTTCATTCAGTGTTCGACCTGGAAGTTCATCATGACTAGGTGCCTTGTCATTGGGTTATAACTGTAGAGTAGCGTGGACTTCTTTCAGAGTCACCAGGAGTATACATTGGCCATCATACCCAGTGGCAACTGCCAACTAGGTAGTGAGTCTGCCTCTGACTGTCTGTAAGTGACTTCTGTCCTAAGGGCCTCCAGAGCGACGAAAATTATCTGCAAATATGTCCGCCAACACATTAGCTTTCGCTTCTTCAGATCTGGTTCATCGATGTAAACTTGCCTGCCACATTCCCCACTGTCCTGTCAGATTGCATACTCACCAGTTTATCTTGCCAACACGTATTCTTATTAGATTGAAGTGCTGTTGTAATTCGTCGTCGCATCAGACTGACACGCCAGTTAATTTGAGGATCCCAGGTGAGGGGCCAGTCCTTGTTAAGCGCATCCTCCCTGTGATGAGGTCCAGAAGATCAGGCAGTAATGACAGAGCTGGGCAGCCTGTCGTCATCTGTTGTGGTGTAAATGTCTCCAGTGCAGTTTATACTGCATTAGTGAGGGTCGCGATCCATGGAATGGCTATTTCCAAGACATTGGATGACCACTGGTTGTGGGGACTTGCAGTCGACTCCTCTGGTCCGCAGATGTGAGCGTTTGCTTGTTCTACGACTCGAAGGAGATGTCGGCCACAAGTGTTGGTAATCAGAGAATGTCACATGATGTGCATCGCATTAAAGTCCCCTGCTATAAGCAGCTTCACCCTCAGCTGTAGCAGGCTCTTCATTCATCAGAAGCCAGTGGTCTTTGTGGCTGCCGTACACAGCAACAAACTTCACAACACTTTCGATGATTTCCATCGCTATTGTTGCGGTTTCAATAGTTCGCATCATCGATCTCAGAACTGCATAGTAGCAGAGCGAGAGACGAGTGTAAGGGGCAGAGAGACGTAGGTGCACCATTTCAGTGGCAGGAATAATTGGCCACGTTCGCCCTAACTGTAGGCTTCAAGTGAGTTGCTTTACTGTTTGTTGTTTCAGCTGTCGATCTTCTGTGGCTTCAGCAGGAGGCTCAAGTTCCCGATCTTGGATGGCATTGTAATAATTTTTCGTTTCTATGGCGGAGGTATGCACCACATGCTGTACTATAGATTGCTTCTTCCTGGGCGCCGTTTGAATTCAGTATCAGCGAGAGAGGACTTCTGGACGTCACTTATGATGGTTGTTGAAGCACCTCGCTTCGTGCCCAATGCGGGTTGAGCTTCCACTAATTTGATAGACAAGTCTGAATCACTATCCATATCCTATTCCAAGTATACAGCGGTGATTGTCATAGCTGGAGCGGACGATGAGGGCTCAGCAGGGAGAGGCCAAAGAGATGGCAATCGGAGGCCTGACGCGGTCGGGCAACTGCCTCAGCCGAACAGGTAAACACCACGTTGCTACGCTCTGACACTGTGCACTTGGTTACTGTGCTGTGCTGCTAAGCTGCGAAACCAGTATCATAGTAAAATGACAGGGGACCAGGTCGCCAAGAAAAGAGAAGCTGAATTCACAGATGTACTTATTTATAACTTAATTCAAGCATTCATTGTAACAGCTGAGCTGCTGTGATTTTTATCTCAATTTTATTGTAACTTTATGTGAATGTAATAACACCCACACATAGACACAAAGTAAAAAAACACTATGCACACATGATATGTTGCTATGTCAACCTACTTTACAGATATATTTTATTTTTACATAAACTCTTAGATGTTAAGCACTATTCTTTTTTTTTTAAGCACACACAATAGACATTGAATTTTACTTGCTCTGCACCTTTCAACATCCCCCCTTAAAGTACAATGTTTGTTTTTAATGACTCTAAATCACAAGCTTCACAAATTTAGTTATCACACAGTCATGGTAACTGTTTCATAATAGCATTTCTAAATTTCTCGAACTTTGATCTTTGTAGAGCTTTGGTCAGTATGTCTGCTAATAGTTCTTCCGTATTACAATATTTTATCTCGAACAAACCTTCTCTGTATTGTTCGCTAACATAGTGAAATTTTACATCTATATGTTTGCTTCGTCTAACCAACTGTCCTGATCTGATCATTTGGATAGTACTTTGATTGTCTACATGAAGAATGATTTCCACTTTTCTTCTGGTTAACTCTTGTATTAGGATATTGATGTGTTTTATTTATTTGGTGCATTCTGCTACAGAATTGTATTCTGCTTCAGTTGATGAAGTAGCTGTCACACTTTGCTTCTTGGAACACCAACTAATGGGAGTACCATTATAAAGAACCATGTATGCACTTGTACTTTTTCTGTCTCTTAAATCTTGTGCATAATCGGCATCACAATAAACATTTAGATGAATACTGTCATCTTCTTCACTTTCTTTTTTCTTATAGAAAAGACCATAATTCTTGGAACCTTGTAGACATCTAAAGAGTTCTTTTTACATTTTTGTAATCCCTTTTCTTGGGGTCTTCTGTGAAGTGACTCTCATAATTTACTGTAAATCCAAGATCTGGTCCGGTTTTACATGACAAATAAAGAAGGCTTCCTATGACTTCACGATATGCAAATTCAATGTGTTCATTTTCTTGATTTTCTTCATTTGTCTTTCCCTCTTGAACTAATGGAGTCTTCATGGCCTTACAGTCAGTCATATTGAATTTATCTAGTAATTTCTTTGCATACTGTTCTTGGTGTAAAAATATTCCATCCTCTGTCTTCATTATTTGTATCCCTAAGTACATATCTGGATTTTATACCACAACCATTTCAAATTTCTTAAGTTTCGTTAGTATATTTTCAATTTTCTCCAAGTCTTTTCCTATTATTATTCTATCATCAACATGTATAGCCATGTACATTACTTCAGTTGCGTCTTTCAATATGCACTGATAAGATTTCAATTGAATTAGTCCTTATGATTTTAGGAAATCTGTCAAAGTTTTATTCCACCTGGATGGGGCTTGTTTAAGTCTATAGAGAGCTTTCTTCAAAACACAGATTTTTTCAGCTTCTTTGTATCCTTCAGGTATCTTCATAAAAAATTCTGCAGCCAGTTTCCCATAGAGAAATGCTGTTTTGACATCAAACACTCTCATATGGAAACTTTTCTCTGCTGCCAGTGGAAACAACAGTCTCAATGAACATATATCTACAACTGGGCTGAATAATTCTAAAAGATGTTATGTATGTTCCTGAACTGGGCAGAAATCTGATGTCTATAAATGCAATCACTGAAAAAGATTGTACAGTTCCATTTACTAAACATTCTGCTAAAATCTATAAAGGTGAAATACCTGTTTTGAAAGGACAAAAAACAAGAAGTGCGTTGTATGAAGTGAAAATTAAATCAGGAATGCAATCACTACTGACACAAGAAGAAAAGCAAGAATGGCATAAGAAACTAGGTCATCAAGGCATAAGCTGTACTTCAAAGATCAAGAGAGTGTGTGAAGGAGTTCCTAATAGTTTATGCTCAGCAGAACAACTGTGCGAAGCTTGTGTGAGAGCTAAATTAACAAGAAAACCATTTTCTACTGTGAGAGAAAGAGCAACAAGACCTCTTGAAATCGTACATACTGATATCTATGAGAGATAGAACCCGCAACATTTAATGGATATAGGCACTACATGACAGTGTTAGATGGTTTCACTTATTTCTGTGTAACCTACTTGTTAAGATATAAGTCAGAGTCTGAAAGATTCATAAATATGTGTTAGAAAGTGAAAATAAGTTCAATACAAAAGTGTCAAAAATAAGATATGATGAAGGTGGTGGATACACCAGCCGTGAGTTTAAGAACTGGTGTGAAGGAAAATAAATTGTGTTAAGACTATAGTATTCCTTATAGCCCTCAGCTCAATGGGAAAGCAGAGAGCCTAATCTGACAATAATGAACAAGGCAAGAGCTATGATATTCGATAGCAAAATAAAGAAAGAGCTATGGGGAGAGGCAGTGCTCACAGGTACATTCTTAATCAATAGAAGCCCAACTATCAATCAAAGTGCCACACCTGCAGGGAAGTGGTTTGGGAAAAGACCAGATCTGTCAAGACTTCAAATTTTTGGATCAAGACTTTTTGCCAAAAATTTAGGCTATTTGAAGAAATTAGATGTAAAAAGTAATGCATATATTTTTGTTGGTTATGCACCAAATGACTACAGATTGCTTGATGCAGAAAGAAGAAATAGTGTTGTGTCAAGAGATGTTGAATTTGAGCAGAAAGTGACAAAAGAAACTCTACAGAAATATCTTGTTATTTGTGAAGTATCAAATGATACTAGCAATCAAGAAAATAAAGAGAAGACCATGAAAATCAACGAGAAGAAAATCAACAAGTAATAATATGCAATGAAGACACAAGAAACTACAACCTTAGGAAAAGAACTAGTTTGCAAAAAACCTGTAAAATATAATGATTATGAAACAGCTTTACTTACCTATGAAGTGGTCCAGACAAAGAAATTGGTTAAAAGCAATTGAAGGAGAAAAGAGATCTGTTCAACAGAATGAAACATGGAAGTTGGTTAGTCCAGAGGAAGCAAAAAGGAAAGAAATCTTAACAAGCAAATGGATCTTTCAGAGGCTGTCAAGAAGAAAAGGATATAGATTTCAAGGAATTATTCAGCCCAGTAGTAGATATAACGACCTAATATATTACTACTGCATATGTAGCACTACAGTTACGATAATTTCTGCGAAATATTAATGCAATAGTAGGGTTATAAGTTTTGGCGTGAGCATTTTCTCTTTACGCAATATTTTGACATCTTCCTGAATTATCTTCACCACAGGTCGAGCATAGTGTTTGTTACTTTAGTTGTTCAGAGAGTAACAAGTTCCGCTCTTGACAGTTTACAGATACAGGCCAATTCACACTAGCCATCACATCATGTCACGTCAAAACATTCCACAAAGCATTTGAGGTGCCAATATTCACACAGGCCATCAACGGAGCGTCATGACATGATATATCAATTTTTCTCGAGAAGAACATTTTGATGGTGTCGTCGATTGCTAACATCGAGTTACTCTATTTGCACCGCGTTCACTAATTTAATAGTAGTGGAATTTTAGCATGTGTCTCTTCTTAACCTTTAATTTGTTTTGTGGTTTTTTTCCTGGCAAATTGCAAATGTCCTGTGACGACTTTGATTTTTTTCCCTGGAGTGTTCTTCCTCAAGCGGGGTCAGACATCTAAAAGCGAAAAATTATTTAGATTGTCTGATAACAACATCGACACAGTTGGAAAACCAATTTTCGTTAAATAATTGAGTTCTAATAAAGGAGAAATGTACAGTTATTAGTTACATAAGAAAGAACACGCAATGAATCAGGAAAATAAGCTCCATTTATTCCATTATAAATATTGTTTTATATGTCTGTATACATATATTTTCGTTAGCGAATAACTATCGACACTTTGGAAATATTAAGTCACCTTCTCAGCACTTTACCACACAGAACTGATAACGACATACATTATGAAGTTTTCTCTGGCCAATAATAAACATTATCGTTATTAGTTTCTCAATTCCAATTCTATACTCCAAATCTTTGTGTCACGATGATAGCTCAGAACCCCACTTTCACTGTTTGGTGCTGGGCTAAATTTATTGACATGATGTGACAGACAGTGTGAATACACCCTGACTTGACAGTGTCCTGACGTCCCTTGGTGTCATGGCCAGTGTGAACTGGCCTTATAACTTAGAAAGTTGTCAAAATACCACTTCACACAAATCATGAAAGATAGGTATGTAACATTTTTATCTCGTTATCAGAAATTGCATGAGTTTTTATCCAACATGTCCTGTTTTTACACAAAACAGGCATTTCCATGGGGCATGGTGAAAAGTAACACCTCCGGACAAACTTTATTAACATACTGCATCTTTATTCTTCATGATCACATATTTAGTCATGCTGGCGATGAACATGTTTCTCTCAATGAGTGACCAATTCGTTTATGGTCTCACTGCAGAATGTTTGACTTTGTTGATAAAGAGACACAACCTCATCTCTGCTTGCACTGCTTTATCACTAAATAAATGAAGTCCTTGAAATGTATTCTTTAAACTTTGGAAAAAAATGAAAATCGGAGGATGAGGCCAAATTGGGAGTGAATGGAGGACGATCAATGACAATGAACTCAGAGCAATGAATTGACGTAGATGTCGCAGTGCTCGTGTGTGCTCTGACATTGTCATCTTCAAGGGAAGGGTGTTTCATGTCTGGACGAAGTTTTCTGTGATCAGATATTTGGTGCCTTAACGCTGTTTATACTGCACCGATATTGTTGCATAACACGCTGCCATGTTACATGCTACAGTTCATAGTCCTCTATTGGAAGTGACTGCAAATATGCAGACACAAAGGTTAAGGTAGAATGTTAATAACATTCGTTTTATTTAATAAGATCTAATAGTTTTCACATAAAAAATTTCTAAGTCATTACTTTTCAATTCACGCTCGTAAATCCAGTGCAATTACTGTAACAATGTTAATACAAGAAGCAACATATATCAAGAAACGTTGATTCAGAAAAATGTTCTGGTGATTCAGATAAAACGCTGGTGAGAGTGGAAAGTGTTAAACCTTGAATTAACCTTGAATTAACTTTACCAATCTGATAATCATAATTTCCATGGCTGTGGAATATGTTACTTAAAATTTCATTATAATGTGCATTCATTTTCACTACAAAAAAGAGCCACTCCTCCAGATGAAGAATGATGTAGTACTATGATGCCTAGTATCTAACTTAACTAGAACTTTTCAGGTGGAAATCGCAACATTTCATGCCCTGAGAACATGCATGTGTGCGAGGGGAGCACATACCAACAGACCACATAGACAGGTGGCTTTAGTGCAATGACTGAAGAGCTTGGGGCAACACTGTGAAATGAAGAGTAGATAGGGTTACTTTCAGAATTACTATGCCATGAAAAGTCATTTTGATGAAGTGTTTGCAAAGAAAAAGAGTTGTACAAAACCAGTGCAATACTGCATTTAAGCCATGGGTTACTCAGTGCATAAAAATCTGATGTAAAAGATAAAGGGAATAGTATACATCACCTAGAATCTTTGACTGTTCTGTAACGATGAGGCAATATAAAATATACTCAAAGATATTAAGGAAAGTGGTACAAAATTGCAGAAGTATGTACTTAAAAGAGGAAACTGGTAAATCTAATGAAAAATAAAGGCTATATATAAATATGTGGAAAATGAGACACCGAGTATTCCTGATGCCAAAGAAATGATTAGTTCCAGATATGTGTGTGACAGAGTGGATTATCCTGAAATGGTGGCTAATAGTTTCAACAATCACTTCTTCACAGTTATAAATCCAGCTCGTTTTCTCTAAAGAAAGCCATGGAAATCTTACATAACATTTCAATTGACAAAATAGATGAGATGCATGTTCAGAAAACGAAAGTGAAGAAAATATAAAACTAATCTTGTCTTTAAAACTAAAAATTCTCCTGGAGTTGATAACATTTCCAGCATATTATTGAAATATTACTGTAGAGAAATAAGTAAAGTCCTCTGCCTTATTATTAATGTGTCACATTCTTCAAGTTACTTGATTCCTACCTGTGTGGTAGAAAGTAGTGCTGGAAGGAATGCATGGTGGTAATATATCTTAAGGCTGGGGCTTAATTGCTATTGCAGTGCCTCAAGGCTCTGTATTAGGCGCACTGCATTTTTCTTATGTTTGTAAATGATTCGCCACTATGCACAGAATATTTTTGTGTTGATGACACTACTATATCAATTAATAATCCTTCATAAATATGTTAAATGAGATAATAAATAAGAATTTTGCAAATGTGGTAAACAGGTTTAAAAAGTGCTCTACCATCTGAGCTACACAAGCACGACTCACGCCCCATCCTCACAGCTTCATTTCTGGCAAAGCTGTACCTCATCTCCTACCTTCCAAACTTTACAGAAGCTCTCCTGCGAACCTTGCAGGACTAGCACTTCTGAAAGGAAGGATATTCCAGAGACATGGCTTAACCACAGCCTAGGGGATGTTTCCAGAATGAGATTTTCACTCTGCAGCGGTGTGTGCGCTGATATGAAACTTCCTGGCAGATTAAAACTGTGTGCCGGACCGAAACTGGAACTGGGAACTTTACCTTTCGCAGGCAAGTGCTCTACCATCTGAGCTACCCAAGCACGACTCACGCCTCGTCCTCACAGCTTTACTTCTGCCAGTTCCTCGTCTCCTACCTTCCAAACTTTACAGAAGCTCTCCTGTTCAGGAATCTTCAAATCTCTATAACAACTGCACAATATATCTTTTCTTTGATGTGATTTGTTTCTAAATACAGCAGCTTGCTCAGAATCAACTCTTCATACTGTAACACCTGGAAGAAACTTGAATCCACTATGATCTAAAAGAAAAGAGAAGGAGGTTCTGCACAGTGGCACCAAGATTATTAATGCCCTCCCATCACAAATGAAAGATCTGCATGGAAACATTCCCAGGTTTAAAGAAAAACTATGACAGTTACTTCTTGATGGAAGTTTTTATTGTACAGATGAGTGTCTTAGTATCAATGCATAATACATTCCTAGTCTGTGTACAGAATAGATGAAACAAAAATTTGTGTATATCTTTGTCTTCCCACTGAAGAATATATTGTAACTCATATGTTAATCTACTTATAGGTTTCTGTCACTCATATGTTATTTATGCCTTTCATATCATAAACTGAATGAAATTATGTACTAAAAATATTTTTTACAACTTAACTCTTTCTATATGTTATGAACTGTTCACATATGGATCTACAGATTCGAAGTAAATAAATATCATCGGATTGTTTGACAAGCTTCGGTGAATAGATAGATACCATCAGCTGCTATCTGGGCAGACAGTCACAGTTGGAAACAATTTATTGAAAATTGGATATAATGCAGACAACAGATATTTGAATACTGATGAGTCAGAGTCAACTAGAACAACGAGTGGGATTCTGTAGTGTTCATTTATGTGTACACCCATACTCAGCAAACCAGTGTGAAATGCGTGGCAGAGGGAATTTCGTATTGTACGTGCTCCTAGGGCTTTTTCCCATGCCATTCACATATGGAATGTAGAAATAATGAGTGTTTAAGTGCGTCACTGACGAATGTCGCCTTGTTTCTGGCAGTCTGATCATGGCCAACGAATCCATGGGTGACCTGATTAAATGTCCCAGGAAGTATCTACTCTACAGACCCATACCCCTCCCACTCATGGAGTAATGTTGTGGAGGGTTATTAGTTATGACAGCAGGACTGATTTGCTAATTCTCGAAGGGAGACTGAATATTTGTCGGTATGTATCAAGAAAGGTAAATCCTGGCTCCCTATCTTTCATGAACATAGTACCAAATGCAGGATAAATTAAGATCGCCCACTGCACTTCACACCAAAAACATCTTGCGAAATGTGTGTAACCTCAACTGGCCTGCCCACTCCTACAATTTGTCACCTGTGACCACATCTTGGATTCAATGGGAAGATGTATACTTTACATGAGCCTCTAGCCAATAATAAACGAACTGACATGGTTTGCGTTTCAGGCATAGCAAGAAATTCCTCGTGATGACATTTGATGGCTGCTTACTTCCATACCACAATGAATACATGAACGTATTCATATCCATGTTGGTCACACCTGATAGTGATGTGGATATCAGTTATGGGTGCAAAGAAATTTAAATAGTTTAATGTCTATTATGTGATGAACATGCTGAGAAACTGTGATAAGTATGGCGTAACACTTTCCATTCCAATCACTGTATTATTATTCTCTCATCTCAGAATCTTCATTACTTAGTAAATTTTGAAACTGAGGACTATAACCTATGTAAGTAAACTAATCTACACAAACCTATATATGTATCTTTATAAATAAACAAAAATATAAATAAACAAATTTTTGGTGTGTTGACATCATGTGAAAGCAAGTATGGCCATTTCCACCTCACTCTCTGATGCACTCTATGTTCCACCTGCCCCCCCCCCCCCCCCTCCACCCCTGCTGAATGGTTTTGGTAAGAGCAAGTAGTCTTCACACTAGAGGTCTGCATTATCTCCGATTTTTACCGGCGAGTCCCACTCAGCCCTCTGGCTCTCGGGAGTATGCGGCCGAGCGTCCTCTTCCGCCGGCTGTGGGCAGCCGATCGCCAGCGCTCGGCCGAGTGCGCCAAACGCTCGGCCGGTCGCCAGTAGCCGGTGGACTCAATGCCAGCGAGCGGCGCTTCGTCACACTCCTTGAGATCAGAGGCCACCGCTTCACATTAACCACTCACTTATTTCTTTTACAAATGTCTTTCGTTGTTTACTACCAGTTCTATGACCTAAATAATACATTTGTATAAGTTACATTTGACATGCTGCAGACTATTGGAGTTTCACCTATGAGGTTATCATGTATTCCAGTAATTGTAACGTTAAAAACTGTAATGTCTGTATTTAGTATTTTGTTACGTTCGGTAGACAAACGGGAACACAGTAGTCTAATCATGGACGATGTGTAGCCTATCTTCAAACTCGGTCACGTATACGTTGTATAATATTGAATGCCGGATCGGGAAGGAATGACGGAGTTAAAAGTAATACTTACGAAATTTTGTTGCACAAACGTTAATTACTGAACAAATTATGACCTGTAAATAACGTTACAAGTGAATGATGACTATACAATTAGTTTTTCGTCATTGGTGCTCCCTGATACATAGGCATCATTTGTGTTCCTGGAGCTATTACTACAGCTGGTGGTTCTAACTTCTTCCTGTGAAGTCAATGAAAGTGGAATCATACATTTATAGAGTTTGAGGAATGTTTCCTTCCTTGTGATTACGTGGTATGTTGTGAATACTTACGTAATTGTGATGGATCATTAAGAGATCATCCACCTTGCCTGATTCCATGCACGATCTTTTGCTGGACAGTAGGTGACCGGCCTGGCTAAAATTTCTCTCGCTGGCAGCACTAGTGGCAGGAATACTGAGAACTCTTCTGGCTACTACCGACAGCCTTGGAAATAGCCCCGCGTGCGTTATCCACCACTGCAAAATTTGTCCTTCGGCACAGCTACATTCGGATTTGGAGAGCGAAAGGTACCTGTCAAGTTCATTGGTAGTAATTGTGTGTCCATCTTCGTCGTCCTCATCCGAACTCCAGTCCATCCTGGACTTTTTCATGGGAAGAACTTGGTCACTGTTTGCTTGAATGGACTCTAAACATGAATGAAAACATCCGTAAGATATTCCTGTCACCTTCAAATATGTATACACCGTAGTTGGAATTACTGGTTACTAAACGACTATATTTACGGTGACATTTTGTATATATCGCACAAATTACATCAAAACGCATTGTGGAATGTTTAAGCTGCGAAACCTTTCCCAGATATCACATTGTAGACGTAATTAATGTTGATTTAACGAAAGATGGCAGATTAGACAAACAAACATTCGTTTACTAATTGGTTTCAGTGAATGAACCTTACCATTTACGGGCAGTTCCGAGTACAATCGTCGAACTTCAGCATACGCGGCTTGCTTTTCGTCTGCTGTGAGTTTCTTCAAATGACGCCGTGATGGCCATAGAACCGTGGCAACGTAATGGGTAGCCTCAATTTTGCACTCCTCTGTGATGAAGTATGCTGCTCTTCTTTTTATTTTCGCCATCAGCTGAAAAGGAAACCCAATATACATAACTGCACTCTGATAATTCAACAGTTGTATAAAGGATCGTAACCTATAGAAAGTGTTCTTACCTCGTTGTCACTGTCTATTTGTTCACAATGATGTAACAGACTCTTGTACCACGGCAGCACACGTTACAGCGTTGTTAACTTTGCAGTTTCCAAATCCAAACTCGCTTCTTTAAAGGGGGTTAGAAAAGCGACAACGTTTCGTACTCACCCTTCTTGGAAGGTTTCTAAGAGTGTCGATTGCCCCCGGGATTCTACTAGATCTCGAGTATCGTCGATTTGACTTATGACGGAATAGAGCATTAACAGTATACTGTTCAACCGAGTTACAGCTTCTTGCTTCACAGAGTGCTGCAGACGCCCCGAGTGACCCGATCTCTTCAAATAGCCTACTATAGGCCTTGCTGATAATAGACACGACAGGGTTTCAGGGGCTTCGTCTTTAAAAACGTCTCTTGAAATGTGTGACGAAGCGCAGTCATCAAGCAGTGATCAAAGCAAGGCAAACGGTCGTAAGATTCAAGTGCCTTCTTCATATTAGCTCTTTGGTCGGTGACAAAGTAACATTTCGTAAGATCATTCTTGTTAATTCCTAACTCAAGCATCCGCTCTTCGATTTCGTGCGTATGTTCTCTCCTGTCTTAGGTACGTCCGGAAACTCGGTTGTTATCAAAACAAGCGTTTCTAGCTGCCACTCATAATTCACATAATGCTACGTCACAGTAAAAAAATTTCTCTTCTTGTAGTTATTAGACCACAGATCAGCGTCTAAAGCGCAAATTTTGTCCTTTAAGGCACATATTAGCTTGGGCACCATTGTCACCCGTATTTTGACTACCTTTTCTTTAATATGCCGCGATACAGTGGTAGGGCGCGGAAGAACATCTTCTATACTGACTTTGCCGTAAGTGGCGCCAACATTGATGAGCTCCTGTTAATAATTCTTGAAGCCAATCTTACTACAAGTAGTTAACGGTAGCAAATCTATTCCACTCATATCGACCAACCTATCAACAACAACTTTCTTTATGCTACTTGGTACTGCAAGTGGCCAGTGAACTTCTGCTCCGCATTTACTTTTGCAGTGCCGAAGCATACCTGTTGTGCTTGACTGGTACGGAAGTATGGTATCACATGTGGTACATTGCACGAAACCAGCAGAAGCCTGCGTGACAGGATCCGCTACAAGTGCAAACGATTTCCAAGCTTCACTTTTCGCCTCCTCTTCCGACATGTCTTTCTTCTCCAGGACTAATGAGCCGCTCCTAATTCTCTCCATAATACTTCTCTTCGTTTCATGAATGGAACGTTTACGACCTATACTTGGTTTATCCATAACGTTGTCTGCGCTACTCAAAGCCAGGTCGTCAACTGCTTTTACACACGGCTTCTAATGCGATTCGGCACTGTAGAGCGCGCGGCGGTTGTACTGTCACCGGCCGAGATTGTGAGTACGCTCGAGCGCCCGGCAGTGCTCGACAGTCCAACCGATAACCGAGAGGTGGAGGACAACCGGCCACCTGGTGCATTAGACGGCCACAGCCGTGTCGCAACGTGGGCCTTTCCCAGCCGTCGAGCAGCGGCACGAAATGGGAAATGCTCGAGCAGTTGTTTTCATCGAAATGCAGAGCTCTACTTCACACCATACATGCTCACTGCTGCTGCATGATGTCACTTTCATTGTGCAATGGAAAAATGTAAATGCCACATGCCATTACCGGCTGGGAAATCCCAGAGGATGAGTTCAGCCTCCTAGCGGATAAAGTGTTGGTCCTCCATGCATATTGACACCTTCCCTTCCAGATATGTGACAGATGTGTTGTAGCCATAGTTGCGGGACGTATGTGAGTGTAATCGATGTGTGTGTAGTGTCATGTTATGTTTGTGTTGTATGATGATGATGAGAGAAGGGAAAGGTTGAAACCCAGTACTGGCACATAGTCTACACCTTTCAGATAGCAACAAGAGGCGCAGCAAGCTGAAAGTCCGCATTTGATGGACAGATCACCAACAACAATGTTACATGCCCTCACTTCATGACACGATATAGAGGTTTGAAATTTGATCCACGACATTTCCGCAAAAACTTATAATCAGGAACCTTACACTAACACCTCTCCTCACCTTGCTGACAAAATAATAACAGCGATTGTTTCAACCAACTCTAGGATTCGAACTGACGTACCTATGGCTCGAGCACCAGTGTACAGGGCTACATTAATGATCTTCAGCTATGGAGGCAGGTTGTTGTGTAATGATTCGACCATAATACTTTTTCGTTTTGTAATAACACTAAGTTTTGGTAAATGGAAAGAACTAACACTTGGCAAAACTACAAGGAGTAATTATTTTGGAGATGTTGGCTGTTTTTCGAATTTTTTTAGGAATATAGGGAAAGAAAGATATAAAGCTCAAATTTTACAGAAACCTACAGTTTGACACATAATATCTTTTCAGCATTTTAATTTTTCTTTGCTTTTAATATTTAATAAGTAATTTTGGTAAAGACTAATGCTATACAAAACTTAGTAGAATCAGTGTCGACCACATATCACTTGATTTTAACTTAGAGTTTTGAAAATTCAATTATATTGTGAACTCAAGAAAATAGTGACATGATGTGACTTTTGTTTATTGTCTCATAAATATTTCAGCCATGTCCCACTTACACAGGGTGCAGGTGTTTGCATCACGTCTTTTAACAATTTCCTTTCATCATGCATGATAATGTGATAATCTGCACTGGATTCATGTCAGGAAACATTCTCCTTTGAGTGGAAAATTAGTAGGTCACTGCAAAGTCTCAAACTGGAAGTTGTTGATCAGCTTTAATAATCGGAATTAGTATGTTTGCTGCAGGTAGAAGAGCTCAGTAACCTCTCAGAACAAGCTATTCCTGTGTGAGTCGCTGCCTGTGAATGAAATCTATGCTTGCTTCTGTCACTTAGTGCACGCTCCACGTCTCTTTACACTCTTCCTAAGATGTAGTAGAATTTTACTAACATTCATTTCGATTTCTGAACAATGTTGTGTCAGTTGAGTGTAATAAGTTAATCTTCCTGTTGTCTGTTTTCTGTAACACTGTCCATGTTAAATACTTCATGGGGCAAATGGAGTTTTTATGTGGGCTGAACGCACATAATTTGCCGATTTACACTTCAGGGTGAGCAACATTAATGACAGACTGACGGAACACACCACGCAAATTTTCTGCTTCACATAAACTGTGACATCAAAAAGATCTGAAAGATCGTAGTTAGGTACGAACTTTTGCGTTATATCACTTTTCAACCAATTTCAAAGAGTTTAGAGACTCTGTCGTCTTAAATCTGACTGAATCGTTTTCTAAATACAGGAAATTTTACCTAAGAAGTAGAGTATATTAGAAATTTTGGTAGACAGTAATTTCTCTTCCTTTCATGAGCTTGTGATATAATGAGGTGAAAACCTAATCAGATGACGTGTAGATGTACAGGGTGATTTTTTCCACCATGTATAATCTCTATGGACTGATCAATATGAGGATATGGAACAAAAAAGGTCTGCTGAACTTACGTCCAGAAATGCATTTTTTTCATCCTAGAGACCATTTATTTAACCATATAATGTTACAGAGAATGCAGTCTAAGACACGCTGTACCACGCAGCCACAGTTACAGTACAGGTTGAAAATAGTTTCCATCTACCTTAACACATGCTTCTATGCGCTGTAGCATGTTCTGTCTCACACGTTCACATCAGCCAGGCTGTATCCGAACAGTGTCAAACGCAGCATGAATACACTGCTCTAGTGTCCCTACATCAGGAGTGAGTTCTGCATACACGATATTTTTTGAAATGGCCCCAAAATCAGAAATCGCACGGGTTAAGATCCAGTGAACGAGCAGGCCATGCAACTGGACTGTCTCGTCTGGTCCATACACCAGGGAATACACAATTCAGATGCAAACTGTATCACCATTATGTAGCAATCACATAACCCTTCGAATCATCAATGACACTTCTTCCAGCAGGGAATGCAAAGTCAGCCCCAAGAAACGACGATAGTTCCAGCCTGTTAAGCGACCAGTCCCAAAATACAGCCGCCAATTATCCCAGCCCACATACTCCAGCTGCACTGATGCCGATGATTCGCTGTCACCATACTATGGGGGTTCTGCATACTATCCCTCAGGTGGCTGTTATGAAAGTTGAAGATACCAGTCCATGTAAAGGTGACCTCATCTGTGAACAGGATGGATGACACAAATCCCAGAATCTTGGTTGCATGGTGAAGAAACTAGTGACAAAACTGCTCTCAATGTGGAAAGTCTGTCGCTAGTAAGCCCTGCACACGCTGTAAGTGATAAGGGTTATAACAATTGTCATGGAGAATGTTTCACACAGTTCACCTTCCATAGTGTTAATCACATTTTCCTCAAAGTCTGCTGCCCGAAAATTTCGGGTACGTCCTTCAAGAACTTCCTGCTTCCTGAAACGACCCTGTCTTAGACAACCAGCGAAACATTGTTACAAACATTGAATGCTGTGGTTGTTGTTGGCAGGATTATGTGTTCTGATACAACTTTGCTGCCTACCACCCATTGCCATTTGCCTTTCCATAAGTAAACACCATTTCGGCAAGCTCTCGATTCGAATACAGAACTATTGTTTATAACGCTGCCTCAAATCCATTACAAGGTGAGCCAGCAAGAGATGTGAATCAGACACAACATTACTGTGCAGGAGAGGGCGTTAAAGTATGAAATATTAGGAACAATACCATCCTCTAGGATGAAATCATGCAAACTGTAACTGTGGGTACATGGTACAGCACGTATTATACCACAGTTTCTGTAACAAAGTATGATTGAATAAATGGTCTCTAGTATGGAAACCATGTATTTTATGACATACGTTCATTAGACGTTTTTTATTCCATATGTTCTTATCAATCAATCCTTAGAGTTTGTATATGGTGGAAAAAATCACCCTGTATATGAGCAGTAAGACAACCAAATTACACTTAGTGGCCATGTTGTTATTTGTTTATTTATGAGGGGCGAGTGGGTGTTTGTGATGGTTGTTGAGTCACAGGACAAAAGGTACACTTCTTTGGGATTACATGCTTTATGTGATGCCAGGAGATGAGATATCATTGCTTGGGGGATGGAAAAAGCTGGCCATTGTGAACCATGCGAACTGCTCAAGCATAAATAAATGGAGGCACCTGGACAGATTGCGAAAAGTATGTACTGGCATTTAATGCTGTTTGTATCAGCTGTCTTATTTCATGAGGGAATAACGCCTTCAGCTACATGATGTAGATAATAGACAAAATGGCAAATTAAAGTTGAGACAGGATTAATGGTTATCAGAGCTCATCAATACAACCAGAGGTTCCAGTGCAACAGCTGATCAAAAACCATTTTCCACTAACAAACTTGGAAATTAATTAACTCAGTTAATAACATTGATTCGAATTTAAAGGAGCTGCCAACAGATAGATCTCGCTGAGAACTGTCTACAGACATTCTTACTTGTATTACTCACATACTTGTTTAAGGGTGGAAGGCCCTCACTCACTACAAATTAGTTATATCTGTTAATACTAGTTCATGCTGCTGTGTGTAACATTCTGTTAATCGTGCAGCTTCTCAAAAGTGATTAGTCAAATATGGCTATTATATTGATAGTCTCCAATCAGTTAAACAAAGATGTTAATGACAAAAGTGAATATATTTATACATATCTTTCACTGATATCTATCTGGTGACATCTCATTGAGTGTCATATCAATTTTATTAGGGCATAGTTATAAGAACGAAACAAGTCTATGATTTTATGCAAATTAAACTCAAAATTAGATGATGTTACCTGTATGTACTGTCAGTATTGTGATTTATGTGAGAATCCGAAGGTATGTGCCAGTTCTAGGTTCATAATTGGAAGGAAAGCGATTTTTCTCATAGGGAAGATGCCCTATTTGCTGTGTCAACAAAAACTTAAGATATACTTTAATTGATCAAAAATTCGTACTGTATACAAATGCTATAAATCATCATAACTCATAGAATATTTATGTTAGACATATAGTATTTAGTGTCAATTTATTCAAAAATCAACTGTGAATTTCATGGTACAATTGCTTCGCAAATATAATACTTTGTTCAGAAGATACGAACTTTTTGAGTCTGGTGAATCAGGATAGTGATGGTTGAAGACCCACAGTGGGTGTAAAGAATAAAATTACAAAATAAAAATGTATGAAGGAGGGACTATTGTATAAGACTCATTTGTGCAAGGCACATGTGTTTATATGGATGACCATGTAGCTTTGTTGGTGAAGTATTCATCATGAGAAGTACTATACTGGGATTTGAACTTACAGAGGGACTTGGTGTATGGTGTGTGAGGAAAAACTAACAATAATTCAACTTTTTAAAGGATTTATGTAAGGGTAATGAGTACTGCTATACAATGATTAAGGTTTGGAACTGCCTTTTAGGATGATGACCAGAAGCTTTGCTATACTGTGAGTAGAATTTGAAACTTTAATAGACTGTGATGACATAGAAATATCTTTATCCTCATAATGTATGCAAACTCTACAATGAATGAGGATAAATATCACGTTATGACATTGATGAAGAAAGTCATGTTGTCTGTTGAAAACGCTGGCATGAAATTATGAAATCTTTATATTGTTTGTATGTATATATTACTTGTGTTCTTCATTTTACTCCATTTTTATTCCTTAATTTTGTAGGTCAGGGCAAACATCTAGTCTACCAGGGAAACTGTGCTGTGAAAGAGTTTTACAGTCTGTGAAAGAGTTTCACAATCAATAAAGAAATGTGTGAGTAAGGAGACATATTACAGAGGTATAAACCTTGTGCTTCAAGTATGGATTCTCATAACTGAATTTATATTTGATGCTGTATATTCGACCAAATACATAATTAGGTAATGAGCCTAGACACAAGAAAGAAATGGAAAGAAATTCAAAATTAAATATTTTTTCAGAACACGCTCTAACTATGTGTATATCTACATATATAAAAGTAGCTTACCAATTTTTTCAGTGTGATTTAGAAAATGTCTAATGGGCTTACATGAACCTTTTCTAAATCCTGTTTGATGTGTCCGATCCTGGCTATGATTCTGAGTTGTTACATGCATGTCACTATTTCGTGAGTCTGTTCCGAAACAAGTCTATGATTTTATGCAAATTAAACTCAAAATTAGATGATGCTACCTGCTCAAGCATAAAATTCTTCTTTTTCTTATATCTGCCACTAGACCTGTATTAATTACTGGTTCTTTTGGGCCCAAGTATCTTCACTACAATTTTGTGTTCTCATTTTAGTATATCTTACAGATCACCTATTCTGAGGAATGTAAGTGTTTTAATAGCATAGAAGACTTCATTCTTGATAACTGTTACATAATGCCCAATTTTTGTATGCATGGACATACATTTTTTGTGGGTGTTATATATATTACTGTACGTTCTTCAAGTTTTTAAACCGATTTTTCTATGCCCTATATTTTCACCTTCACCTGGATGTAGACAGGCATATGTTGCATTTTAAGACAAATTTTGGCACACACTTAGCTGGTACAAACAAACATGAATCTTCGTTGCCTGTCAGTAATTATTTACATCACCAGCTACTATTTATTTGGATTTTTAAATGTGTTTCACTACACTACTCAATGATGTTTTTAACACATATGCACACTGTGATTACTTATGATACTACTACTTTTTCCTTTTCTCACTGACTTGTCTAAAGCTATTCTATCCTGTCACAAAACTTTGCATAAATTTGATGGAAATCATTTTTACAATGTGTACTTAGTATCAACATGACAGTAGTGATACAAATGACAAAAGTTATTAACCTTGATTAATTTTTATTCTTGTCTTCTAGTAACTGATATCTTAGTACCTGAGCATTGACTGTTACATACATCTTTCAGCATTACTTATGTGCTCTAATTGTGCAGTTATGTGTAATGAGGGATGTGCATGTAATTTCAAACATTTTCTGACAACATGATCTGCGAATTACCTCATTTGCCAATGAAAAGTAGTTCTCTCACAAGTGCTGCTCGCTGTGAATAAGTGATGTGGACGGGATCATGATGAAAACTGTGATGCAAAGGTCGTCAGTAACACTTGTCACTGTAAGTCAGAAAAGAATGATAAACATATTTATTAGGAAGATACACTTGATATTAATTTTGAGAACTGAACTTACTTCTGTCCAGATCTGTTACCTTTTCAACATACTTTGCACGTAATAATAGTAATACATGTTCTTTTATTGTAATGCTTACATACAAATTTAATTTTGTTAAGTACATACATGTCTTATAAAACACATCATCATTTTAATGCACTACCTACATAGCTCCATGCATATTCAGGTAGTGTCTTGTACAGAAACCTTATGTACAATATTCTGGGAAGAATGTAACATGGCAGGGGGGCATAACATCAACAAGCATATATGATACCCACCTTAACAAGTATACAGTACCATAGTCAAGTAACTTACTTCCACATTGTGTGTGCCAATAAGCTTTGTATACACGTGTGTTTATCACTGTTTAAACTTCAGTTTAATATCTACTTTATATTTATGTAATTCAATCACCTACCCATGCAATTAGTAAATTATAAAATCTTCTTGCTATTGTCAAAACATCTACATTCATAACATCAAACCTGTATGTGCACAATTATCACAGACTCCTAACTGACCACTTCCACCAATGATAGAAGACATAACTCTGCAGAGTAGCAGGATCTGTGGTACCAACAAGATGAGTGTCCAACCCATTATTCCTGAGATTTCAGTACTGTAAATTAATTATCTTGTGGTATTGTGATTTTTTTATGTCAGTTTATTTTGACAGTGCTGTAGCTCTGAGTGACTGTATGTGTACGTGTTCAGGGTGAATCACCTAAAACTTGCACAGCAAATATTGCGGAAGTTGAAAGTGCTGCTAATGTGCAGTTTTCACAGAATTGATTGGTATTCAGTGCTTCGTATTGTTAGCCAATAAAAAGATTCTAATAATAATTAGAACGTGTATTTTTTGTGCAGACATACACTTTTTTTTACTGGAACAATGCCTATTCACGTTACAAACTACAGGTAAGGTAAATTAGAACGTCCGTGGTGTTCGCTGCAGAATTCTAATGCGAGTCGTTTACGAGATATCGTATTTTGAAAAGTTTCCACACCAATTCTTCAATAAATGGTTCAAATGGCTCTGAGTACTATGGGACTTAACATCTGAGGTCATCAGTCCCCTAGACTTAGAACTACTTAAACCTAACTAACCTAAGGACATTACACACATCTATGCCCGAGGCAGGATTCGAACCTGCGACCGTAGCAGTCGCGCGGTTCTGGACTGAAGCGCCTTGAACCACTCGGCCACCACTGCCGCCACACCAACTTCTGTTTGTGCTTTTCAACCTACATAGTTGCTAGGTGCGATGTTGTTATGTTTGCTTACAGTCTGCTTGTGTTCCTTGAGTGCATTGCGAACTTGCTGTTCCATTAAGTGTGTGGTAGTCCAAGCAGTAGGACGTGACTGGACGATCGGATGTACCAATGCAGAAAAAGCCGACATACTCTTGGTGCATGAAGTGTAGGAAGAATGCAGCTCGCTCTTGTATGGTGTAAGCAGCGAGATATCCCAATATATGTCAAAAATCTCGGCAATTATTTATCAGCCTCTTCAACCAGTTACGTGAAAGTGGCAGCGCAACACCTAGACAATGTAACAGAAGGAAACAAGTGACCACAGAAGAGGGGGAAATTAATGTTCCTGCTGCTGTTCCAGTTGAACTGCACGTTAGCTCCTGCACAATCACACAAGTAAGTGGCATGAGTCAGGCAAATGTCCTGCACATTATCCATCGACATAGATTCCATCCCTATCACATTCTTTCCATCACAGGCTGCAGGGAAACGATTATGAGAATCGTGTTAACTTCTGTCCAGGTTATTCAGACAAGATACTCCAGATGTATCATGTACCTTATTTAGTCATGAAGTCACATTTACCAATCGTGGCCAGGTAAAATGGGGAAACATGCAGTATTGGTCTGTTGACAATCCCTGTTGGCTTCGTCAGATAGAACGTCAGTATCCATGGAGTGTAAACATGTGGTGTGCGATAGTGAACTAGCAGCTCATAGGGCCATGTTTCATAGAAAGAGCACTGAATGTGCACAATTATCACAGACTCCTAACTGACCACTTCCACCGATGCAAGAACACATTCCTGTGCAGACTAGCAGGAACCTATGGTGCCAACACTATGGGTGTCTAGCCCGTAGTGCATGAAGTACTACATCATGTCTTGATGAATTGTTTCAAATTCGTTCGATTGGACACAGACGACCTGTACCTTCACTGGCCCATTCCCCGGATTTGACACCTGGAGACTTTTTCTCTGGGGAAAGCTGACAGATGCTGTAAACAAGGACATATTAGCTACACCCAAAGATAAGCAAAGACATATTACTCCAGTCTAAATCACTGGATATACCAAGCTGAACAATCCGCCGTTTTAAATCCCAGATCTCCATGCTACTCTATCCTGTGCAAGCTTCTTCATCTTCCAGTACCTACTGCAACCTACATCCTTCTGAATCTGCTTACTGTATTCATCTCTTGGTCTTCCTCTACGATTTTTACCCTCCACGCTGACCTCCAATACTAAATTGGTAATCCCTTGATGCCTCAGAACATGTCCTACCAACCAATCCCTTCTTCTAGTCAAGTTGTGCCACAGACTCCTCTTCTCCCCCATTCTATTCAATACCTCCTCATTAGTTATGTGATCTACCCACCTAATCTTCAGCATTCTTCTGTAGCACCACATTTCGAAAGCTTCTATTCTCTTCTTGTCTAAACTATTTATCGTCCACATTTCACTTCCATAAATGGCTACACTCCATACAAATACTTTCAGAAACGACTCCTTGACACTTAAATCTATATTCGATATTATAAAATTTCTCTTCTTCAGAAACGCTTTCCTTGCCATAACCAGTCTAAATTTTATATCCTCTCTACTTCGACCATCATCAGTTATTTTGCTCCCCAAATAGCAAAACTCCTTTACTACTTTAAGTGTCTCATTTCCTAATCTAATTCCCTCAGCGTCACCTGACTTAATTCGAATACATTCCATTATGCTCGTTTTGCTTTTGTTAATGTTCATCTTATATCCTCCTTTCAAGACCCTGTCCATTCTGTTCAACTGCTCTTCCGAGTCCTTTGCTGTCTCTGACAGAACTACAGTGTCATCGGCAAACCTCAAAGTTTTTATTTCTTCTCCAAGGATTTTAATACCTACTCCGAATTTTTCTTTTATTTCCTTTACTGCTTGCTCAATATACAGATTGAATAACATCGGGGATAGGCTACAACCCTGTCTCACTCCCTTCCCAACCACATAGGGTGGCATAAAAAGTGGCTTGAAAATTCAAGGGGCAAATATTGGACACCAAAATCGAGCAGCTATCTGTGTAATGAAAGTAAAAAATCGTTTTTTCTTTGTTTTAGAAATAGATTTGCTCACAGAGTGGCGGTAATGAAATTGCGTATGTAAGAAATGCCTTTATTTTAATATTGCTCCAGATTATATTTACATAACATGACCTAAGATTGTAAGTTTAAATTAAGCTACTTTTCTTAATTTTATTTATTACAATTGTATAAAATCACACACATCCTAAGGTTCTGTTAATTTTATAGAAAGAGTAAATTAATATTACCTTATCGCAACTTGTTGGTAATAACAAAATATTTGCAATTATTACTACAGGTCCAATTTGAAGAAAGCCGATTTGAGCAAAACCAAGCAGACAACAAGAAGAAACTGCAACCAAATGACATCCCTACTCTTTTTGATGTGCCAAATCCTCCAATTGCAGTTGCTCAGCTATGCTTGAGAAGTAACAGTAAAAATGTTAGCCACTAGTGAGGGTCAGTTAGTTTGTTGCATTTCCAGTCAGTCTGATGTTAGGGTGATTGTCTGACTAACACCCAATACCTTTTTAATAACTCGCCAGATTTCTCTAATTTATTCCTAGATTAACCAAACACTTTGTCTTTTCCCAGTTTTTTACTTTTTAAATAACTTATGACATTTCTATCAAAGCTGTTAAAATAGTCAACAAAATTGGTATTACTAGTATGCTTTGAGTACTCACACAATTTCCTCTTGTGCCGACATGAAATTTTTATACCTGTTATGTTCTATTTTAACATTATTCCATAGTTGTTTACGAATGCAGCTCTTGCTTACTGTAAAGTAAATTGGATGTTCCATATATAAACCATAAAATACATGCCATCCCTACTCTTTTTGGTGTGTCAAATCCTCCAATTCCAGTTGTTCAGTTACGTTTGAGAAGTAATAGTAAAAAGTGTTAGCCACTAGTGAGGGTCGGTTAGTTTGTTGCTTTTCCAGTCAGTTTGATATTACGGTGATTATATGATCTAGCACCCAATACCCTTTTAATAACTTGCCATTTTGCTTTAGTTATATTCTTAGATTTACCAAACAGTTTGTCTTATCCCAGTTTTTTTCAGTTTTTTTCACTTTTTAACTGACAGATTTCTTTTAAAGCTGTTAAAATAGTTAATAAAATTGGCATTAGTAATAACTTTGAGCACTCAAACAACTTCCTCTTGTGCTGACATGAAATTTTTATTCCTGTTATATTCTATTTTAACATTATTCTGTAATTGTTAACCAATGCAGCTCTTATTTACAGTAAACTTAAGTGGATGTTCCATATAATAAACCAGAAAAGTGAATGTATCATGCCTCAAAATACTCAACTAACCCCACTTTAATTTGCTTGCCTCTTAATGTCAGATGTAACCAACACATTTACTATGCTGTAATATTATTTGCACAAGGAATTTACCTTTGATGGTCTTAAGAGCATATTAAAAAGAGTAAATGTTCTGTAGAGTTTAAACGAGCGCCTTCAACTTGGGATTCAAAACAGCGGGTTGTTCAGTTTGTACTATACAGTGCCTCCTTGGACATCTCCGCTGAAATGATAGAAATTGTGCAGCAGTCATTCCATACCAGACTGGTGGTAATTTTGAAAACAAGCTATGATGGTCGGTTGTTTCATTACTGCTCAGAATCCACATAACAAGTGCATCCATAGGTATTATCCATGTGGTAGTGTGGGAACTTTTCAAAATACAATATCTTGTAAACGACTCACACTAGAATCCTACAACAAACACCACTGACATTCTAATTTACCTTTCTTTTAGTGTATTACTGTCAAATGGCACTGTTCGATTTAAATAGTGTAAGTGCGCACATAAAATACACTTTCTAAGTATTTTCCCAATCTATTGACTGGCTATATATATATATATATATATATATATATATATATATATATATATATATATATACTCTCTGCAAAAAATGTTCATATTTATTTCCACCCCACAATAACTTAATGGTGAATGGATCAGAGTATTTTATAAACAATAATATTGATATAGACCACAGCCACCTGTATTAGAGGCCAGAGTCGTCAAGCTGACAACGTCGTGGCCTGTGACGTCAGTAGGCCGGCTAGCGTGACCAGCTAGGCCGAGACTGAAGTTTAGATTTCGTCAAATTCAGACGACGTGTCAGATATAAATACGGAATCACTTTCTTTTTTTTGTAGATTTGGTCCCTATAAATAACACAGTAACCAAGAAAAGCTAATTTCTCGCAGTATTATGCCGACTTTATGTCGGAATTACGCATTTTATTCTCGTTTCCTTGCAATGATGAACTTTTCAATAACTCACACGTGCTTCATAGCAGTATATTATGACGTTTCTTACCCGAGATTTGGAGATACAAGTTCAGCAAACAATTTTGTGAGGTGCCTACTAACATTATTTGCAGACTTGCAATTATTTCAGTCTGTTATTTGAAATGTATCATCATGTTCCTTCCTATATAAATGACAAACTAATATAAAAGTTTCTGACAGCTGCAACATATCTTTCACACCTTTATATATGAGGGTCGCATAATAATAATAATTTTTAACGAATGTTTTTTGTGTATTGTTCATTAGTATGTTAGATTTTTTTTTTAAATCACAGGTCTTCAGAAAAATCTATAGTATAAAAGAATGTCTTATTCTCTTTAACACTAACACTCCACTTTCCTACACTGTTTATCCTATCCTGGTACTCAGCACACAAACACTGAAAATTTGCAATAATGTCCTCATTTAGCATGGCTTCATCCTTCTCTTCATGGCGTGCACGCTTCCTTCTTATTTCTGGGTCACACCTTCTTGGAGGCTGCACCTTACTTAAATACGATGGTAACCCAGGGAATATTTTTGGCACAGCATCTGGTAAAAGCAATGGCCTTTGACGAGGAAACTCGTGACAGTTCCCTTCAGAGTCCTTGTAAATCTCCACTCTTGATACATCACATTCTTCAAAATGTTTAATGCAAACAACACTTCTATTTGATGGAGTCCAGTCCTTTCTGGGGATATTTCTTGTCCATCGTTTTCTGTTTTTCTCTTCAGTAGGGAATCTGAACATTGAGAAGTAACCCTCTTCCTTGCTGGATTTGTAGTTGCTATTGCAACCAGGAACACAAGATTTTTCTGGCATCTGCAAATAGAATGATGCATTAATTGCTAACATCTTAAATCAAAATACTATTATGTAAAAATAGTAAATGAGAATTTGAGGGGACTGGTTTTTTTCTACTGCTTGGACATCACGAAACACAAGTCTACAAATAGAATCAAATGTGTAGAAATATTCGTAATATTAACACAAATCACTTAGGAGATTCAAATTGTATCTAGAATATAGTAAAACTTTTTTGCAATTGTGTAGACAACAGTCGTTCACGTAGCACACTTGCACATATACATGTAAAAACACTACAAACTTCACAGGATTGTATACTTACATTGTGTTATATCTTCGACTGTAGTCACGACTAGTTGCTGTAATTTTTGCAGAGTCCATTGTAGCATAATTACACTGTAATGTCGGATAAAACAGACACCGCGAAAGTACGTAAACAAATGCTTCCGTTTGCTACTTTATAGCCACCGCCATGCGGTAGGCCTTAACGTAACGTTGCCACATTTCAGTCCTCCGGCCTCTAATACAGGCGGCCGTGTATAGACAATTAACATGTGGCGCCGATGAAATCGACACCAACATCGATATGCATTCATCTTTGGACTCTAAGCATTATCTTTGGCTGTTCCGCCATGTTGAGTTCAGTACTTTGTGATCCTTTTGTTGTACGAATAAAAACGAGAACATTCTCCAGAGTTGATACTCAGAGAAAAAGAACATTCTCAATGAAAGTTCTCAGTTTCGTATGAATAAAAACTAGGAAGCATAATCTCTGACCCTGGAGTACTTTCTCTCTACCTCCCCTTCTTACTGAGTAAGTTCTCAGCAAAGAGATTAAAATCCAACATCTTTGGTTCTCAGTTTGTTTTGTTTGCGTGTGTTTTGTGTTAGCGAAAGTTTTCTCAAGTTATTTCTGTGCCGAAATGGAAGACTCAGAATTAGCCTTTGTAAACATTATTAAGATTACCCCGCAATCATCAGTAAATCACAAACTCCGGCCGCAAGAAAGAGAGAAAGCGGATTGTATTAAAGAAATACAACACCGTTATATGGTTAATTTCGGGAAAGAAATAACGGACGGGCAGATAATGAAGAAACTGCACAACATGAAATCCCATGTCAAGGCGAAAACGGATGTGAATAAGACGGGAAACATTAAGATTTCCCTGAAAGATTGGGAGCAGATATTTTTAAAGTTTTTGGATGGAGATGACTGCAACCCAACTATCCACAGAGTTCCTGGTAAGTCCCATGCTTTCCGATTTTTTAATTACGCGCTTAATGCTTTGAAATTGTGATTCAGACAAATACGTATTTTTAACATGTGAAAATGAAACAATGTTTGGTAAATTTCGTCTACTATATCACCACATTTCAGTAAAAGTATCACAGTGTACTATGCATGAAACTGGGCGAACCTCTCCCACATTTCTGCGTAAACCTGTTTGGTATATTTACTAACTAGAAACTTCTCCTACACCTATCTGAAAGCCTGGATCCGCTAAATAGTGCAAAAATATATTAATTTTGCATTCATTGGAAAGGGCGCCTCCTCTTCTTTCGTGATTTTCCGGAAGAAAGTTGTAACGGAACATATTAAAGGCTTTACTTTAATGAAGTATGCGATCCCTTCCAAATTCAACCAGTTTAATGAGTATTTATGATTATAGAAAAGTTATTGTGTATGTTAACAATGATTGCATAACATGTCTCCATAAACAGTCAACCCATTAAATTATACTGAATAACTGACCCACACAAAAGTTAATATCACTTGATCACTGATACAGCAAATGTCATCATGTAAAAACACTAAGTTCATCTTAAATAATTAATATGAAGTACGAAAAATAGTGGCCAACATAGGTATTTTGGATCTCCTTAAATAAAAATCACCCAGTGAAACCTATTTGTTCACTAGGAGCGTTTTCACTCAGTATTCACGTAATCAATCCTATTTTAGACGAAAACCAATGTAATTCTTAATAATTCATGTTACTTACTTATTTATGCAAATTAGAAAAGTCAATTGACAAACTTCTAAAAAACGACCTTTTTGTAACAAAGAATTATTCTGTCAAGTCGACAAATCTGTCTGTCATTTTAATAACATGTTAAATTATGTCACTCGATGCAAATTAATAACTTTTCTGCACAAATTATGATAACAGATGTACATGTGACTTATAAACTATATCTCGTTTTAGTAGTTCTTTGACAATGTTATAAATACAAACAGTCGGAGGCAGTCAGGGGGCAGTCGGAATGTCACTTTGGTGAAGTGTGTTTCTGTGTTATTGTTTGGGATGGAAAAACAATACAAAGAACATGTAAAGGAAGTACTACTTTGTGTTGTGTTATGGTCTTTGGTGGACAGTGGAATTAAGATGGCCACCAAAGTAATAAATATTTGATGTTTACATATGTGTTGGTTTCGTTTGTTCTTTATCATCAAAAGCACATGAAAAACATGGGACCTCATGTTTTTAACCCTAGACTCCCAGATTTAGAGCCAGCATCAGCATCGAGACACAGCAGCGATCCAGCAAGCAGCAGCGATTACTACAATACAATACATTGTAATGGCGCCAACCTAACATCAAGTGCTAACAAGCTCCGTAAATTGAAGTGAAATAGTGCGTTTACAGCAATTAGCGATATCAACGATCATGCGGACCATTTACAAAAGTGGGGGCTCGTCCGGGATATTTAAGTGCATCGATGATAATAGTGCAGCGATAAATTTCGTAAGTGCTTGGCACTCCAAAAAAATTTCATTTGTGCATTGTGGCAACAGTGAAAATATGTCAAAAATAAATAAATAAAGTGTGTTTGTGCGACTACGAAAAACTATCATCACACCGGTCGGAAGATTAACGTCTGGATTATGTCAATGGAATTCATCAATCAAGACTTCAGCTTCAATAAAACCGAATATAAGTGAACCATCCAACAAGAACACCGACCACGACATCATAGCATAGCCATAAAGCAAGGTATTTTGTTGTTGTTGTCATTTACAAAATTAATAGTGAACATGTCTCTACCTGAGAGTGATGAGATCGTAGGAAATGTAAAAATTGAACCAGGGGATGGCGAACAATTAAACTTAACAGAGTGGCTAGCAGGGTTTGCAACTCAAATAAGCTCGCAACTTAAACAATCGAGTGAACAAGTAAGTTTGAAACTTGAAGAAAACACAGATAGACTGAATAAGTTAAGTTTGGATTTTAAACAATCAAGTGAAGAAAACACAGATAGACTGGATAAGTTAAGTTTGGATTTTGATCTATTAAGTACTCATCTCAATGAGAAGTGTGAGGAAATTAAAACTACCCTCAGTAAGAACACTAGCGAACAGTTGATACACTTCAGAAAAGAATTTCAAGTTAAAGTTGAAAGTTTAAATGAAAACATACAAGCTAACACAGACAGCATTGCTGTCATCTACAACAGAGTAGATACTGAAGCTAAAAGATTAGATCAGAGAATAGACAAAAAATCAGAATACCTTAAACAGGAATACAACCTGTATACCACTAATGTAGATACAAAAGTAGAAAATATACACACTAAATATACACAATTGGAAGATGCATTAATGTCAAAACAAATGTTTTACAATCAAAATACAATGTATGGGCACATCCAAGTGAAATGCTTTCCTGGTGAAAATCTGCACCCTATTGACTTTATTCACCAATGTAAGGATATGTTTGTTGTAGGAATGTCAGATAACATAAAAATTAAGTTAGTAAAACGGTTTCTAGAAGGGGAGGCCCTATCCTGGGCAAATGAGAACAATGATTCTTGGAATACGTTTGAAGAGTTTGAAGCTAAATTTATTTGCAAATTTTGGTCACAATCCATACAAGCCAGATTAAAGTCAGAATTTCTAAATGGACCAGTGTATAGAGGGAAAGTAGGGGGAATGCAAAAATTTTGCAGAGATCAATTGAAAAAACTTGCTCACTTGAATAACTCTTTTGATATTATGACACAAATTGATGTTTTAAAAAGAAGATTACCAGAGAGACTGCAGTGGGAATTGGTCCATGGACCAGACGATTCAATGGAAGAGTTCCTGAAATTTGTAGATAGATTAGATAGGGCCTTGGAAAGAGAAAGTAACCAAAGTTTTGGCTCTGGCAACAACCAGTATGGGGGGTGGAACAGGAATGTAAATAGAGATTATTATGGGAGGAGAGTCTTTGAAAATTCTGGAAATAATGCTCCAAATAGGGGAGATAGGAGATATGAAAATGATGTCAGAAACAATACACAGGAGGGAGGATGGAGGAGAGATAACAGGAATGATAGAAATAGGTATTGGGGAAGAGAACAAGATAGAAGGGGGTTTGTTGAAACTAGTGAACAAAACGACAACTACAAACGGACAGACCGAGGAAACCAGCCGGGAAACGGTGGACAGTCCCACTAGATGTCCGTAGTTTTGGGGCTAGAAAATATTATGACAGGACAACACATAACCGAAACTGGAAAAGGAGAGGATACAATGTAAAGAGTAAATACCATGAAAATACTGATGTTGTTAGAATGAATAAATTAGAATTTAATAAAAGGTTTTGGGATACTATGAGTAAAAGTGATACAGTTAATAAAAACTGTGTTCAAGCACAGGTAGTTAGTGAAAGTGCAGAAGTTGAAGGTATTGCAGAGTTCCATAGTTGGGCTGAAAAAGATACTGGTGTTAATAACAAGTCAGACACACCACAAATAGAATCTATTTTGGGGGGTTTATTTGATAAGAAGGGGGATGACGAAGTGTTTAATGGAGCCAAAGACTCAATTGCTGAGATTCAGATACATAGGGGGAAAACTGAAGATGGGGTTGTTGTTGTTGAGGAGGAGGAAGAAGTAATAGAGGGACATTTAAATAATGATCCTAAATCAAGTGATGTTATTGATGAGAGTGTGGAGGAAGAAATAAAAGTATTTGTAGAATTGAAAAGTGATTATGTGGTAAAGGTAAGTGATGTGACAAACATGGGTAATAATGAGGTTAATTTAAGTGAAATGCAGACTAGGGAATGTGTATCTGAGGACAAGCGAGTGCCTATTGGGAACTATGAAACACTAATCTATGAGAATGACAATAATAATAATGTTAAAGAAAATATAAAGGGATGGAATGTAAATGTGTGTTTTCAAGAAAAAGGGGAAAAGTTTTTAGAAGTTTTGTGGAACAACTATGGGAACTGTATAAACAAAGATGCCTTTTGGAAAGAATTAGCAAAGGTAAGTGCAACCTTGTATCCTATATGGTGGATAAGAATCCGTAGCGGACTTTATAAAAAATGGGGTGAAAACAATAATTTGTTGAGTGGCAACACAGTGTTAAGAGGAACAGATGAAAACAAAGGTTTATGTTTAAATGTCAATGCTTTGCAAACAGAGAGGGATGTGTCTAAGTGTAGGAAAGAGACATTAGACTTAGGAACTAAAGAAATTGAAAATGATGTATTATATGTTAAAGTAAACATTGACATTTGTCCATTTGAAATAAAAGAAAGCCCACATCCTAATGCTTATAGACTTATCTTTCCCAGATCAAGAAGGTTATTTGGATTAAGAAACATCACTGAATTGAAACCATATAAACATGATTAAGCACATTTCCCTGTTTGAATACAGTTACTTACCCATTTTCCGTAAAGCATTTTACCAGCAAAGATTTTTACTGGGTGTGTCAAATAGCAACTACCACTCATGCTACAGACCCTGGAAAAGTTCCAGATCTCTGAGAGAATGTTTTTATACTTTTATTGTCACTATTGAATATTAAATTTTGAGACATCTTCTTTACTTGCAATGGGTAAGAAGGTGACAAACATTTATTACTTTCTTTTTGTATTGTTGAATATGGGACATCCTTGCACCAAATATAAAAGACAATGTAAAAAATTGTTGTGCAAGACCCATCATTTTGTTACTATTTTTTTCTTAGGCATAAGATTTGTGTACAATTTTCTACAGCTAATCAGATGTTCACCAAGTTTGATGTTTGTGTTATGTTGTGACCAAATTGAAGTGTGCAATTTTGGTATGAATATGTTCTTGTACTATCTTGACTATGTCTCTCAATGGGAGACAAGTTTTTTAAATATTTCCTTTTTTTTAAATGCATATTATATTCATACATGTGACTTCTCTAGTGTTTGTGTTTATATATCATATCCATACTTATAATTATGTTCTTTGTTTTCATTTCCTTTATGTGGCTCAAAACGAGCAGACAGTTGCAAAATTTTCCTATGGACATCTGACCTGTCCATCTATGTAATATATTTATGTTCCTTCTATTATCTTGATTAATCTGTGACTCAATGAGAACTGACTTTGAAATAATTGACATATAGTTTTTATATATCTAAAAATCGCATGTGATATATTTGTGTCTGTTTTTGATCATTTTTCATGTGGCTCACTGGGAGCAAAGATTAACATTTTTTTTTACTTTCATATATTACTAAATATTTTTATGATGCTGTCATACTGAGAGCCATAACACAAAGTGCATTTGAAACAACACAACTAAAATATTTGCAGGAAAAAGTCATTTTGAAACGGTGTAACGGTTGTTGTATACATACACATTATGCATAGTAATTGACACATTTGTCCTAGTCGGCTAATATCATTAACATTCTGTAAATGATATTACCCGAGGGGGGTATTGTAACGGAACTTATTAAAGGCTTTACTTTAATGAAGTATGCGATCCCTTCCAAATTCAACCAGTTTAATGAGTATTTATGATTATAGAAAAGTTATTGTGTATGTTAACAATGATTGCATAACATGTCTCCATAAACAGTCAACCCATTAAATTATACTGAATAACTGACCCACACAAAAGTTAATATCACTTGATCACTGATACAGCAAATGTCATCATGTAAAAACACTAAGTTCATCTTAAATAATTAATATGAAGTACGAAAAATAGTGGCCAACATAGGTATTTTGGATCTCCTTAAATAAAAATCACCCAGTGAAACCTATTTGTTCACTAGGAGCGTTTTCACTCAGTATTCACGTAATCAATCCTATTTTAGACGAAAACCAATGTAATTCTTAATAATTCATGTTACTTACTTATTTATGCAAATTAGAGAAGTCAATTGACAAACTTCAAAAAAACGACCTTTTTGTAACAAAGAATTATTCTGTCAAGTCAACAAATCTGTCTGTCGGATTAGATTAGATTAGATTAATACTAGTTCCATGGATCATGAATACGATATTTCGTAATGATGTGGAACGAGTCGAATTTTCCAATACATGACATAATTAGGTTAATTTAACAAAATACTTAAGTTAATATAACAACTTTATTTTATTGTGTTTTTTTTTGTTTTTCTTTATTTTTTATTTTTTTTTTTAATATTTTTTTTCTTAATTTATATCTAAAAATTCCTCTATGGAGTAGAAGGAGTTGTCATTCAGAAATTCTTTTAATTTCTTCTTAAATACTTGTTGGTTATCTGTCAGACTTTTGATACTATTTGGTAAGTGACCAAAGACTTTAGTGCCAGTATAATTCACCCCTTTCTGTGCCAGAGTTAGATTTAATCTTGAATAGTGAAGATCATCCTTTCTCCTAGTATTGTAGTTATGCACACTGCTATTACTTTTGAATTGGGTTTGGTTGTTAATAACAAATTTCGTAAGAGCGTGTATATAGTGAGAAGCTACTG
Organism: Schistocerca nitens; assembly: GCF_023898315.1. Lineage (NCBI taxonomy): Eukaryota > Metazoa > Arthropoda > Insecta > Orthoptera > Acrididae > Schistocerca > Schistocerca nitens. Next base: position 455,008,770 of record NC_064615.1, on the reverse strand, counting down.
TGAATATCCCTAGATCCTTAAATAAATGTCTGCAGGATGATCTTGGGTGGACTCCAGCTATTATTCTGATTACACGCTTTTGTGCAATAAATACTTTATTCCTCAGTGATGAATTACCCCAAAATATGATGCCATATGAAAGCAATGAGTGAAAATAGGCGTAGTAAGCTAATTTACTAAGATGTTTATCACCAAAATTTGCAATGACCCTTATTGCATAAGTAGCTGAACTCAAACGTTTCAGCAGATCATCAATGTGTTTCTTCCAATTTAATCTCTCATCAATGGACACACCTAAAAATTTGGAATATTCTACCTTAGCTATATGCTTCTGATTAAGGTCTATATTTATTAATGGCGTCATACCATTCACTGTACGGAACTGTATGTACTGTGTCTTATCAAAATTCAGTGAGAGTCCGTTTACAAGGAACCACTTAGTAATTTTCTGAAAGACAGTATTGACAATTTCATCAGTTAATTCTTGTTTGTCAGGTGTGATTACTATACTTGTATCATCAGCAAAGAGAACTAACTTTGCCTCTTCATGAATATAGAATGGCAAGTCATTAATACATAATAAGAACAACAAAGGACCCAAGACTGACCCTTGTGGAACCCCATTCTTGATAGTTCCCCAGTTTGAGGAATGTGCTGATCTTTGCATGTTACGAGAACTACTTATTTCTACTTTCTGCACTCTTCCAGTTAGGTACGAATTAAACCATTTGTGCACTGTCCCACTCATGCCACAATACTTGAGCTTGTCTAGCAGAATTTCATGATTTACACAATCAAAAGCCTTTGAGAGATCACAAAAAATCCCAATGGGTGGTGTTCGGTTATTCAGATCATTCAAAATTTGACTGGTGAAAGCATATATGGCATTTTCTGTTGAAAAACCTTTCTGGAAACCAAACTGACATTTTGTTAGTACTTCATTTTTACAGATATGTGAAGCTACTCTTGAATACATTACTTTCTCAAAAATTTTGGATAAAGCTGTTAGAAGGGAGATTGGACGGTAATTGTTGACATCAGATCTATCCCCCTTTTTATGCAAAGGTATAACAATAGCATATTTCAGTCTATCAGGGAAAATGTCCTGTTCCAGAGAGCTATTACACAGGTGGCTGATAATCTTACCTATCTGTTGAGAACAAGCTTTTAGTATTTTGCTGGAAATGCCATCAATTCCATGTGAGTTTTTGCTTTTAAGCAAGTTTATTATTTTCCTAATTTCAGAGGGAGAAGTGGGTGAGATTTCAATTGTATCAAATTGCATAGGTATGGCCTCTTCCATTAACAGCCTAGCATCTTCTAATGAACACCTGGATCCTACTATATCCACAACATTTAGAAAATGATTATTAAAAATATTTTCAATTTCTGACTTTTTGTTCGTAAAGTTTTCATTCAATTTGATGATAATACTGTCTTCCTCTGCTCTTGGTTGACGTGTTTCTCTTTTAATAATATTCCAAATTGTTTTAATTTTATTATCAGAGTTGCTGATTTCAGACATGATACACATACTCCTGGATTTTTTAATAACTTTTCTTAATATAACACAGTATTTTTTATAATTTTTGATAGTTTCTGGGTCACTACTCTTTCTTGCTGTCAGATACATTTCCCTTTTCCGGTTACAAGATATTTTTATACCCTTAGTAAGCCATGGTTTGTTACAAGGTTTCTTACGAGTATATTTAACTATTTTCTTGGGGAAGCAGTTTTCAAACGCATTTACAAAAATGTCATGAAATAAATTATATTTTAAATTGGCATCAGGTTCACGGTACACCTCATCCCAGTCTAACTGCTGTAGGCTTTCCCTGAAATTTGCAATTGTTAAATCGTTGACTGGACGTACTACTTTGGAGGACTGTTTAGTATTGCTGAATGGAGCTATGTCATATATTGTAACTAGCTGTGCACCATGATCAGAAAGACCATTCTCAACAGGCTGAGCATTTATCTGGTTAAACTTATCTTGGTCTATAAAGAAGTTATCTATCAGTGAGCTGCTATCCTTTACCACCCGAGTAGGAAAATCAATAACGGGTGTCAAATTGAAAGAACCGAGTAATACTTCAAGGTCATTTTTCCTATTACCCTCTTTCAGAGAATCTACATTGAAGTCCCCACAAATAATAATTTGCTTCCCCCTGTCTGACAGATAGCACAACAAGGAGTCCAAATTTTTCAGAAATAGATGAAAATTTCCTGATGGGGACCTATATACAGTTACAATTAAAAATGTGCCTTTATTTAATTTAAGCTCACAGGCACATGCTTCTATATGTTTCTCTACACAAAACTTTTTTGTTTCTATACTTTTTGCACAATGATAACTTTTGACATATATGGCAACTCCTCCTTTCTCCATATTTTCTCTCATTACATGTGCAGAGAGCTTATATCCACTTACATTTACCTTATCCATATCAGTAACAATGTGATGCTCAGACAGGCATAGTATATCTATTTCATTCTCAGCTTCTAAATCTTCTAAACAAACCAGAAGCTCATCTACTTTATTCTTTAAACTCCCAGTATTTTGATGAAATATACTTACATTATTTTTAATTATACTTTTATGATAACCTTTCCTTATTCTAACATTTGCAGTACTCTCCTGTCTGAGTTTCTCATTGTGCTTAGGCCTAGTTCCTATACCAGTGGTCACACGGTGTTCAGAGAGGCAGATTATGTCAACTGGGTTGGGTGACTTTAATTCATCAATGCAATTACCTAGGACTGAGATACAACTTGGTGGAGATAAAATTTCTGGCGATTGGTGAAAATTTATAATTGATAGCAGTGATTGTTGATCCAATGTGCTAGAATTGTGCTGTTTAATTTCTTTCCTAAACTGAAGATTTGTTTCAATCCTGACCTCTCGTAGAACTTGACATCTTTCTGTCTTACCTATCCTAAAAAAGGTGCTGCTCCAACACCTGTAACCACTGGTATTTTACCATTCATGGCAGTGCCTCCCCCCCCCCTTAAATTTCCTGCTATTACTCCAGCCAGTTTCCCCTTCCCTTTCCTGTTGAGATGTAGGCCGTGCCTGGTATAGTCCCACCTACTGAGATAATCAACAGGAACCACACCAATATGAGCCCCCGCACCCGACCCAAGCAGCCGTTCCAACTCCAAATTAACTCTCCCAACAGAAGAGTTCAAATGAGGCCGGTCATGGCGTCTCAGGACAGATACAAATTCAACATTGGTGTGTCTCAATGCCGACGCAATCTTTACCAGGTCACACTCTATACTGTACCCAGGATCTCTGTCGATGCTGTTCCCTGGCCCTCCCACAATAACCACGGTGTCTTCCCTGGTAAATCCTTTACATAGTGAACCTAAATCCTCTGTCACCTGATCCAGACTAGAACTTGGTTTGAAAAAATTTGTGACCTGGTATTCTGGTCCTAATTCCTCCTGCAGAAGTTGGCCTACACCTCTGGCATGAGAACTGCCTAACAACAAAACTTTCTTCCTTTTCGATGACTTTCCTACATTCTTTTTCAATTTCCTATTGAAAGTTTGTTGTGTCCTGTCTACACCTACCTCTGCTTGAGGCTCATCAGTTTCTAACTGAAGCAAAAGGTCAAACTTATTTTTGACATTCACCACAAAACTGTCAGACTTAGTTCTAGGCCTGTTCCTTCTGCTACATGTTGCCACTTCCCACCTCTCTTTGCCCTTCTCCCTCCTTAACCTGTCCAGATCTTCCCTAGCCTGATCTAGTTCAGCCTGAAGGGCAGCAATTTTCCCCTCCTGTTCCACTATCTTCCTATCTCTGCTGCAAATCCTACATAACCACTGATGAGCCTGATCCACTTTCCCAACACCCACGCCACTGCAATCCCCCCAGTGAAAAAAACTACTACATCCATCACACCAAACCCCGGAACTAACAATTCTACGGCAAGTCAGGCACTTCTCACTCATGGCAAAAATAATACTTTAGCTAGAATAAATCAATTAAATTACCGAAAATCAAAAAAGACGTTACAAGAATTAAGCCTATTCACAAATGTATATAAGCAAGTTTCTGATTTAAAATTCCGCTGTTTTTCTGAGATCTGTATTAAAACAATGAAGGTATACGCTATTTATTATATATTTCACTCGATTGAATGAAAAAAAGGACAATTAAACGAGGTACTTTAACTTTGATTCTCCAAAAACGTGACGAGAATTAGGCCTATAAACAAATGTATATAGGCAAGTTTCTGATATAAGGTTACGCTGTTTTTCTGAAATCTGTATTAAAACAATGAAGTTACACGCTATTTACGGTAGTTTACCTATTTGTTACCAAGAAACTAGTTAAATTACCGTGAAACAATAAACAAACACGTTTACAAAATTTAAGCCTAAGCGCGACTTCGCGAAGTTACGATCTTTTCGTGTTTTCTGAAAAAATACGCAAAGAAAAGTCAAACCTTTAATGGCAAGATTAAACGATACACTAATGCACGTATTTAATTTGTTGTCGGCGTTAAACTAAATTATATTCCTGTCTAAATCACTTAACTTTCTGGAAATGGTTTCTGGCGTCACTTACTCGGCGGCCATCTTGGTTTCCCCACCATTTTAATAACATGTTAAATTATGTCACTCGATGCAAATTAATAACTTTTCTGCACAAATTATGTTAACAGATGTACATGTGACTTATAAACTATATCTCTTTTTAGTAGTTCTTTGACAATGTTATAAATACAAACAGTCAGAGGCAGTCAGGGGGCAGTTGGAATGTCACTTTGGTGAAGTGTGTTTCTGTGTTATTGTTTGGGATGGAAAAACAATGCAAAGAACATGTAAAGGAAGTACTACTTTGTGTTGTGTTATGGTCTTTGGTGGACAGTGGAATTAAGATGGCCACCAAAGTAATAAATATTTGATGTTTACATATGTGTTGGTTTCGTTTGTTCTTTATCATCAAAAGCACATGAAAAACACGGGACCTCATGTTTTTAACCCTAGACAACCAGATTTAGAGCCAGCATCAGCATCGAGACACAGCAGCGATCCAGCAAGCAGCAGCGATTACTACAATACAATACATTGTAATGGCGCCAACCTAACATCAAGTGCTAACAAGCTCCGTAAATTGGAGTGAAATAGTGCGTTTACAGCAATTAGCGATATCAACGATCAGGCGGACCATTTACAAAGTGATTCGCCAGCCAATTAATGTTTTGACTGTTAAATTTATACAAACTTCAACAGTTCTTTTCTTCTGTGTTCCTGCGTACTACGTATATCTTTTTTTGCCTTTCAAGAAACATAAATTCCGCCATTTTCGATAAAAACACTCGGTAACGCTTAATCACAACACAACACAACTCACTCAGCTCGAAGTATGCTATGGAGCTCACTCACAAAAACAGAGAATGTTCTCCGCTTGTGAGAAACTTCTTTGGCTTTATTCATACGAAATAGGAGAATATACTTTGCTCTGAGCAACTTCCCCCACCCTTCAACCCACACTGAGAACATACTCGGGTGGAGTATATTCTCAGACTCGCTTTATTCATGCCAACCAGAGAACTTTCTCCGAACATCTGAGTATAAAGTATATTCTCTGTTTTATTCATACGACTCCTTGTATGTGTTAAGGTTAATAAATGAAGTACTGCTAAAGGGGTGTAATTATTGGTGCAACCAATCCGAACATACTCCTCACTGGTGACACCGAGTTGTAACGTCTTCCGTTTTAACTGTTTTACTGTGTCCGCGACCTCTGCAACACGATGCCTCTCCCTCGATGAATCCGCCGATTTCGCCGGACGTTTTCGAGCCTGCAACAATAATGAGGTTAGGAGTGTGCATGACTCCGGCTATCAAACGCCTTTGTTCCCGCCACATATGCCCTCCCTCATCGACTGTGCAGTTACCTCTTACGGATCTCTGTGCACTGCGGGACCAATGGCGATTTCTGCAAATGCTTCGTCGGACAACCTACTACCGCCAGGACTGCCTCCTCAGCATCCGACCACACCTGCCCCTACCTCGGTTCAGCATCAGCACATGTCTTCCTACTTCGATACCTCAGCCTGCAACAGGAACAATAACTTGTTATCTGTGCCTAACCTCCACCTCCGTCCCGCTGCTACGCCTCAGTGTTTTGTGCCACGACATTCACCTTATCCACACACCGTTTTGAGTGGAGTCACTATGGACAGTGAACATTCACATATTCCGTCCCACGTTCAACATCATTTCCCACACTGTGCTTCTGGACAGCCCGCATCTCTGCAGCCTCTCTGCAACACAGGTGGCCCCAGCTCTGATCATACATTGAGCTTTCTGCGGACTAACACACATTCTCAAACTTTGAACTTTTTCTCACCTGTTGCTCCCGCACCAGCTCCAGTCGAGCTTCCGCTACCATTCTCAGCGCATCTAGGTGCCTCATCCGCGTCGGTCTTCCTCGACACATCAATCCGAACACACCCGCACCACGTTGAGCTTCCGCAACCGAAATCGACACATTATGGTGTCTCACCCGCGTCAGCCTTCTGCGTCGCAATGGACGTGCTCAACCACAATGCGTCACCTTCACGCTACCACCCAAACAGCCATCATTGCTATATCCCCTGGAGGTACACTCTCCTGGAACACTACAGCAACAATAGCTCGATTCAGACAGTGCCCCGACGAACTCAACTCAACCTGTTCTTCCGAACATTCTACAACACTTACCGACGCTGCCGACATTTAACCCCGACAGAGCAACAACCTGGTTCAAAATTGTGGACGAAATGTTCGACCATTACAAACTCGACGAGTCAACCAGGTTTCTGTGCCTCATCACCCACCTGCACGACCAGGAGGACTTGATTGCTGACCTGGTCGATGCCCCAGACTCATCTACTGGGGATACTCTAGCCAAATGAGACAGCAATATAGCAAGTGCTCCACGTCGAGCAACTAGGCGACGACAAACCTTCCCAGCTCTGGAGGCGGCTACGTGCCCTGGTCAGAGCCGATCTATTCTCTGACACAGCTCTCTTTGTCATCTGGTCAGATAAACTATCTCCTCACATCCGCTTTGCTGTGGCTCAAAAGTCTCCTGAACCTGTCGAGCAAAGAATGACGATTGCTGACAAACTACACGAGGCATCACTGCTCTATTTCGCCAGCCACTGCCTACCTGGCAAGTCTCAGGTTCAGGCTCATCGCTCGCCTACGCAAGGAAAACTTCGAGCTCTCCCTCTGGCTCCACGATACACAGCTCCAGCTCTCCAATGCAGCAAAGGAATTACAGACACTACAGCAAGGACAAAGCAAGGTCAGTAAGTGCGCCGAATCTGCTTGCAATCCGAGCAATCGAGCCTCCGTGTGTTTACCTCCTGCCACCCCTATCAAGACTGCCATAACGTGTACTGACAATTCCGCAGGGCCACACCCTCCTAACACGGCAGCATTTGACACTCGGCTGGACACAAGTGCGCATGCGCGGCGAGTGTCACGTGTTCCCGAACTGACGGCTCCTACCCCGGCACTCGCAAACAGCATCTGAAACTATGCAACTTTGGCTCCTGTGCACCGCTGTGCGACCGCCACTGACAACACAAATAGTGCACTCGTGCAAAGCGTTGCGCCCGCGTCCTCAGACAATGGACTCACTAACAGCTCACGAGCTCTACCGAGCTCACCCGACCACGGTGCCATTGCTTTGGGCTGGCGGCCATCTTGTCGCGTTGACTCCTGGGACACTTTGCCGCCTCGGCTCCCGTCGGATCCGCTGAGTGGCTCCGAACACCACGACCACGCCTCGCCTGCCCCGCCCGCCACACATCGTAAACAAACCGCGCTCCGTGCCGCCGGCAATATTTCCGTCGTCACAAATGGCCTGTTTCACAAGCTTTGCCTCACGCCAAGTCCCCCGATCTCCAGTAAACTACGTCGACTTAGTCCCAAGCGCCTCTCCGAACTTAAAAATCTGATTTCCGAACTACTAAGCTCCAGCGTCATTGAACCCTCTGCCAGTAGCTGGTCTACGCCCATACATATGACACCCGAGAAAGACGGGTCCTGGTGCATGTGTGGAGACTACCGTCGACTAAACGCACGAACAATTATGGACACCTACACCATTCCCAACATTGCCAACATTACCAGTTCCCTCGCAAGTGCGACCACGTTCTCTGTCATTGATTGCAAACGGGCCTGCCACCAGATCCCCATGGCTGCTGAAGACATCGAGAAGACAGCAATCACCACCCCGATCGGGTTATTTCAGTTTCGATTGATGCCCTTCGGTCTGAAAAACGCAACCCAGACCTGGCAACGCTTCATCAACGAAGTGCTATTCGGCCTAAAATTCTGCTTTGCATATCTTGATGACATTCTTGTGTTCAGATCCTCCATCAAGGACAACATTCGACATGTGCAAACTGTTATGAACACTCTCGCGGCAGCAGCCATTGAGACCAACCAGGACAAATTGCTGCTACATCAACCCACTGTCAATTTTATTGGTTTTCGGGTCTCTGCAGATGCCGTTTCACCGCCCGCTGAGAAAGTACAAACAATACTAAACCTACGCAGACCTTCGTTATTAAAAGAGCTCTGGCGCTTTCTGGGGACAGTTAATTATTATCGCCGACATCTACCACGGGCTGTGGAGATTCAGGCTCCACTGACGGCTGCCTTGGCAGGCACCAACACTGGATCTCGGCCCGTTCCATGGACCCCTGCTATGATTGGTTCTTTCACTGTCCTCAAAAATCTTCTTGCTGAGGCCTGCACCATCGCGCATCGTCATCCCAATGTGCAGCTTTTCATCACCACAGACGCGAGCGATACTGCCGTCGGCGCTGTCCTTAGCCAGACAATCGACGGCCAAACTTCGCCTCTGCAGTTCTTCTTGCGCAAGATCACCAACGCACAATGGAAATATTGTGCGTTTGACAGGGAGTTGCTCGCGGTCTACGAAGTGAACAATCATTTTAAGACTGACATTGAGGGACGCCCTTTCTATGTTTTAATGGACCACAAACCTCTGGCTGAGGCCATTACAAACCCGCCAGCTGACCCACCTCCTCGCCGCTTCAGATACATGGACATAATATCTCAGTTCACCACCAATGTGAGACACATAAAGGGTGCTGACAATATAGTTGCTGATTTCCTTTCACGAGTAGATGCTGCCCATTCGCTGTTAGACCTCTCTGAACTGCCTAACCTCCAACCCACTGACGAGGAAACACGAAACTTGATTTCAGACTCTACTTCTTCACTACACTCTGTCTGCACCACCTTCCCTGGCATTTCTTGTGAGATCTGGTGCGACGACAGTACGGGCACATTACGCCCCCTCATCCCAACCATGCTCTGTCGAGCTGTCTTCAACGCATTGCATGATTTAGCCCACCCCGGTGTTCGTGTGTCCACCCGCCTCATAGCAGAGTGCTTTGTGTGCTCTCCGGCTCCTGCGTCGCGTGCCAACGCTGCAAAGTACACAAGCACACTTTAGCCCCCCTCGGCGTCTTTTCGATCCCTCCTGGGCGTTTCCAGCATATTTATATTGACATTGTCAGCCCTCTCTCCCCCTCTAACAGCTTTCGTTACGTTCTCTCGTCTATCGACCGAACAACTCGCTGGGTCGAGGCTGTCCCCCTCCCCAATATTACAGCAGAAACTGTTGCTCGAGCTTTCGTCGAGTCATGGGTATTGCGTTTCGGATGTCCAGCTATCATCACGACTGACCAGGGCAGACAATTTGAGTCAGCCCTGTTCAACGGGATTTGTAACATTTGCAGCATCCATACCACAGCATATCACCCGCAAAGTAATGGGCTAGTCGACCGCTGGCATCGCACTTTCAAGGCGGCTCTTCGATGCCAGGACTCTCTATGGATGGAGGCCCTTCCCCTTGTGCTACTCGGCATTCGTGCAATCTATAAGGAAGACCTCAAAGGCACAATAGCCGAGTTCGTATACGGCCAGAACATTGTTCTACCTGCCGAATTTGTGAGCCCTTCCGCTTCTTTCCCTCAGTCTGACTTACCTTCCATCGTGGACTACGTCAGACGCCACTTCATCAACCTCCATATCACTCTGCCCGCCAGCCATTGCCGCCCTAAGATTCACGTCCCGAAATATCTGGAGCCGGCCGAAATGGCCGTGCGGTTCTAGGCGCTGCAGTCTGGAACCGCAAGACCGCTACGGTCGCAGGTTTGGAGCCTGCCTCGGTCATGGATGTGTGTGATATCCTTAGGTTAGTCAGTTTTAACTAGTTCTATGTTCCAGGGGACTAATGACCTCAGAAGTTGAGTCCCATAGTGCTCAGAGCCATTTTGAATCTCTGGAAAAGTGCGAGTTCCTCATGCTCCGAGATGACACTGTCCGTGCTCCCCTCCAACCTCCATATACTGGCCCGTACTGAGTTCTCCGGCTCTCAGCCAACACCTATTACATCCAGATGAAGGATTCAACTGTTACACTCTCTCTGAACAGACTTAAGCCCTCTCATGTCGAGCCTTCTTCTACCCCCCTTCAGGCCACAACCACGCCACTCACTGTCGTGGCTTACGACGCTCCGACCACTCCCTCCACGTCGGACTTACACACTCCAATCACCGAGCTCTCCTCCGATTTCCCCCTCTACGTCGGTCTCACACACTCCGTCAGGTGACTTCCAGCTCCAATCATCGAGCTCTCCTCTGACCTCGCCCTCTACTCCAGTCTCACGCACTCCGTCGAGAGACCACATGCTCCCCACATCAAGCTTACCTACGATCACGCCCTCGCCACTGGCTCCTTCGACCTCTCCACTATCTTCTGCCTCCCCCTGTCAAGGTTTCTCACGCCCCCCCCCCCATCTTGAACGTGCCCTCGCTCGAGGTGTTTGTGTCTCTCCCCCCAGACATAATCCATGACATCTCAATAATACTGCACGATCATACACTGTTCATTGTGTGTTTCTCTTCATTCAGTGCTCATGACACAAACTCCGCCAGCCCTGCCACCTGGTGAAATGTGTTCCCCTCCCTCCAGACATCGACATGGACATTCTTCATGTGTTCGCCACGCCCTCTGGAGACAACGTCGTCGTCGCTTCATTCCACCCGCAACCCACTGGCCTACCTGTCACCGCATGACCAGCATGCCCACTACAATGCCCGGCTCGCTTCAAGACTTCCAGGTTCGGTGGCCAAACCTTTCTTCACGACAACTACCCACACAGCTCTCTGACGACGCTGTCGAGCTGACCGTGGTCTGGCTCCCACGGACGACCCCTGCCGACGCCATAGTCACCCCCTCCCTGACCACACAAGAGTAGTCTGTACTGCGGGGGGGGGGGGGGGGGGCGGGGAGGGGGGGAGCTATGTGGCGCCGATGAAATCGACACCAACATCGATATGCATTCATCTTTGGAGTCTAAGCATTATCTTTGACTGTTCCACCATGTTGAGTTCAGTTCTTTGTGATCCTTGTATGTGTTGAGGTTAATAAATGAAGTACTGCTAAAGGGGTGTAATTATTGGTGCAACCAACCCGAACACATTCCTCAAACTTATGTTTTATCAGTAACAACATATTTTATTTTTTTCTTTGAAAGAAATTGCGTATACACAGAGATATGTCTCAATTAAGAGAGGAAAAGTCTGATAGCTGTGAAACATCACACTATACATGACTAGCCGGGATACATCATGCTAAGACAGAAAGCAAATGATTTTATATACACATCAACAACTGATCAACTACAATGGTTTTTTTATATACAACATTAACCGTTTTGCAGGCTGTGGGGGACATAATTCTCACTAAATGTCTTTCTTTACAGCATTTATAGGAATATGAGTTACCACTTTTAAACATTCCTGGCCTTAGTGGCAGTCCACTGCAACAGCTGCATTTCCTGTTTGTTGTGAAGTATAGCCTTCAGGACTGTGGTAAGTATATATCCCACCAAACAACGGTTTTTAATGGCTCTTGGGAACTATGGTTACCTCCGAAGTAGTTTCTGGAAGGGGCTTGGGAAGTATACTTACCACAAAATTAAGTTATCATTTGTGGTCCTTGGGAAGCGTACTTACCAACAACTTAGGGGTATCCCAAAGCTTTTGGGAATATGTCTTACCACCTCTGTACATGCCTGACAACTTGTGGTAGTACACTGCACCAGGTGTATGAAAACTGCAACAACAATCAGTTTCTAGTGTCGTGGGATCACTACCGTTAGCAAAAAAAAAAAAAAAAAAATGCTGAGTTGCTAAAAAAACCGTATTTGTGAGAGGGTTAACAGTGCAGGGGACTAGTATCAGCAGGGAAGAAGAAGAAAGAACCACACATATACACAAGCATGTATATTGTGAAAAAGGGTGCATAGTACATGTGACAATATACAATTTGCTAGCACACACACATAATATGCAATCATTTACATGCACACACATACACACATACATACAACTATGACAAATGCTTCATCTATTTATTCCTCACACACACATACAATCACTCAAGCGAATAGTGTGAGAATTGGAGGTTCCCAATCCCATCTGCACACATGAAACAATTGTTGTCATGGTACAGAGACTTACCTTCAGTTGCAGTGCAGTATGTGCCTCATGACCACGCAACCAAGGGCCACTTGGTGCACCACGTGTGGAAAGGCATCACCACCAAGGAACCACTCATAGTCTTCGCTTATAAGAGATTGTGAGGCCGCTATATGCATAACATTAACCTGTCTCTGGGTGCCACCTGCATCTATGTAGCATAAATACATATTTGATTTGAGCCCTGCAAACTCCCCGATCTGTGAGCCATTTGCCTTGTCTCTCATCACAGCGATAACCTTCTTTTTCTGATGTGTTGTGCCATAAGGATTATTGGCAGCATATTCAGATGTGTCGAATTCTCAGGACTGCACCTAATTACTTCATGTGGGTCGCTGTCTTTCACCCAGTGGATGAAACTATCTATAGCCAAATAAAGTAATGTGACAACAGAGACGTTGGGTTTTCCATACTTGTAGTGGAATTAGTACGTATGGAGTTTGTAGAGGTCCAGAGCACACATACCAACATGGACAGGCTTTTTGAATCCGCTAAAAGCTTAGCAATCCCCACAGTGATTAATCATTCAATGAAGATTGTGGCTTGCTTAAAATTTGACCTAGCCATGGAAATCCTTGTGCCATAATGCCCATCCTAAAAGTAAACTAAATGAACTTTGTGGCAGTTTCTAGAATGCTTTATGGCACTGAATTAATTAATTTATAAAAATCTTTTTCAAAATCACACGTTGCAAGAGCCCTCTTTTCAGTATTAATATCAATGTACTCCTCGAATCAGGGATGTGCCACAGGTGATTCTAAGAAGCCATATCCATAACCTGAGACACTGCTGGAGGTTCCTATAGTGTAGAATGCATCTCTGCTTATTCCTCAGTGTTGTCATCTGCTTAAGGACAGAATCATTTTGAGGGACTAGGTGCTCCAGGCATAGCAGCAGGTCGCTGTGCTCATCATATAAGTTGGTTATATATTCCAGGTCTAGCTCCAGAACATATCCTCTACCAGCATCAGCAGCCACACCTGGGATCTCATCCTTCAGTCTGATGATTTCATCTTTGGATAACCATCAGAACCCTTTTAATGTTATGTTTCTTGCATGGAATGCCCATAGAGATTGTTTACATGCAAGTAAAGGATATAATTTAAATAGTCAGAAGGTCAACACTCCTCCTCATGCAATACCAGGTTATTCGTCTTGGCATACCTGTGGATGTACTGGCAAAGAGCTTCACGAATCCTGCATTCGAGAAAAGCAACGTACCAACATCACACAATGGTTTGAAGGTGATACATGTTACTTTTAACATTGCTTCCCACGAAAGCCCTAGTGCAGTGTGGCAGGATGCAGGATCCAGAGGGTATGTGCCCAGACATACACTCTGGAATTTCTCAAACACATCTGCGAGCAAGCTTACATCTGTCTCCATGTACAGTCTCTAAATTAGAGATGTTGAGCTCCTGCCAACCATTCATCACATGTCTACACTCCACATCTATTGTGGCAGTGCCATTGAGTTTGTTAGTGAGTACAGCTACATTGGACAATATCATTTCACGGAGTTTCTCCATTGAATCCACGTATTCATATAGGAAGACACCACTTTTCCTATAAAAGCTGAAACTTTGCATCCTTGGAATTTGTGGCTATGGTTATATGCATATCCTTGAGAAGCATTGTTTCAGCAAGTTTCTGAAGTGGTGTGAACATGAACTGTATTCCAGGAAGTGAATTGCTATTCTAGACATGATTCGTTTGGAAAATTAAATGTATTTTTCTACATTGTCAGGTATGATAGTGACATTATCTTTCTCTAAAGTAAAAATCAGCCATGGGCTCAACAAGAAAGTGAGCGTAATACCCACTCAAATTATAAAAGAAGACAGGTATATCTCATGGCAATTAGTGTGTCAAGTTGCATGCATTGTGAGCTACACGGCAGAACATCCCCATTAGATGACAGTGATACTTACGTGGAGTTTCCATTTTTCTACTGTCGAATGGCAGCTGATAACATGATATGCAGCTTCCTGATTATGTAACACATCATTCTCCTTCCAGATGGTCATTGGAATGTTGTTGCTATAAAAACATCAACACTCAATGCGTGTTTTTGAGCCCAGAGAGCAACCTACATGCAGGATGATCCCGATGTGTGATTCAAATTTGTTACAGCTGGAATCATATGAACACACAACTTGGTATGCTGTCATATACGGAATGTGTTGTACTATGAAAGTGGTCTGAGAGGCTGTGCAATCAGCTTCACAATGCACCACAAAAACTAGGATGCACTCAGAGTCAGAGTATACAATAAAGGAATAGCATTCCTGCTGGTGGGAGTTCTTAAACTTTAAGAACTTTTTATTCTAAGTGGGCATTTACACACGTACTAGTTCCACGCTAAAGCAGTCAGTTAGATATATTTCTAAATTCTCACGTTTAGAAAACGACTGTATCATCTATGGCAAAAATGCCATTTATGCTTATTTTTACTCAGTTGGGTGGAAAGTAGACAGGACATGTTCTCAATGCAGACGTAGTAACGCTTCCTGCCTTTGGGAATAGCAATAGATCCATGTATTTAGAGCACTGACTGGCTACTTTGGAAAAGTAGAAGTATTCAACTACCTTGTGCTTCACATCTCCTGGCTTGTTTTTTTTTTTTTGTTTTTTTTGTTTTTTTGTTTTTTTTTTTTTCCCTCGTCTGCATCCAGACCATAAACATGAAATGGATAATTTGAGCTCTGCATCTAGAATTTTGGAAAGTCTGGGATTATAATGGAAAATGAGTTGCCTTCAAAGTTATAATGTCTACAGATATTAACTGTCTTGTATCTTTCCAAAAGTTGTCCACTTTTCAGGCAATTTCTATGGCAAGCCAGAAGTAACCAAGTAAAGTAGTATTTAATCCTTTCATCTAGATTCTGGATACTGTTACCTGCCTGTTCAGTGGCTATATCTTTCAGAAGAGGAATTAACCCCTTCCCCCAGTAACCAGATATGGTTATATATGAGTACAAATCAGTGATTTGTGAGTGCAAATCAAGATGAAGTACATGACTGAGCACATTACAAAACACTTTTTCCTTTGTATCAGGAAAATAGCTCAGCATGATGCTATCAGAAAAAGTTGTGGCCTGTGATATAGTGCTATCCTTCCACCAAATTTTAACGATGCAGCAGGATTATTACCTTCTTTACGGGGTGCAACAGCTCGCAGTGCAGAACTGCTTTGCACCTGATAGAGGGATACCACTGGGTGCTCATGATTTCAGGGAACTCTTATTTCCAACACTGCTCAGCTTGCACAAGGAAACACACATTGATGACCACATCAGTGACAGGTCTGCCCTACAACTGCTGGGCTGGAGATGATAGCCAGGTAGGCCCAGACAAAATGATCTCGAAGTAGACATGGCCGCTTCAAAGACAGGACTGGTGGTGGTGTTGTTGCTCACAATGGCCTGGCCTGCAGAAGTTGAAGTGTCTCAAATCCATCTCTGGGCATATGTTGCAGAGACAACAGTTCCAGGCTGTCAAATAAGTCTGAAACACCCACATTACAACAGTATTTAAATACTTCATGAAATTACAAACACACCCACCCACCCACACACACACACACACGCACACACACACACACACATGCACATGCAGACATCCCCCTCCATTCTTTACATCTGAGAGCCTCATTGGAAGTGTTACATTGGGATGGTACTTCATATTTATTAAGCAGACATAGTAAACTTGCATCACCATCACTAGCATTGCACATTTGTCTCGTCAAAACAAAGAAACAAGGGTGCTTTGAGATGTACAGGGTGAGAATTATTGAACCACATGAAAAAAACGTAAATTAGTTACAAATTATGAAACTTCCTGGCAGATTAAAACTGTGTGCCCGACCGAGACTCGAACTCGGGACCTTTGCCTTTCGCAGGCAAGCGCTCTACCATCTGAGCAACAAATTAAATCGTGCACACACTTTATGGAACATGTAAAATATATTTGGATTTAGGTTATGTTATGTTTGATATGCCTGCCACCATTGGCGATGATGTGGCACCGATGAATAGCGTAATTCTGCATGACCCACTAAAGTGTCAGAATATGGCCGTTGTTGACCTCCTGAATAGCTGTTTTCAGCTCAGTAATGCTTCTGGGGTTATTTCTGTACATCTTGTCTTTAATATAGCGCCACAAAAAGGAGTCGCATGTTTTCAGAACCGGAGAATATGGCGGCCAATCGAGGCCCATGCCATTGGTCTGTATGTCCCCAGAGCCAGAATGCCATCCCCAAAGTGCTCCTCCAGGACATCAAACACTCTCCTGCTTTGATGGGGTCGAACTCCGTCGTGCATGAACCAAATCTTGCCGAAATCAGGGTCATTTTGAATAATGGGGATGAAATCATCGTGCAAAACCTTCATATAACGTTCGGTAGTCACTTTGCCGATAAGGAATATCACACTGATTATTCCGTGACTGGACATTGCACATCACACAGTCAGTCGTTGGGGAGGAAGAGACTTCTCTATCGCGAAATGCGGATTCTCAGTCCCCCAAATGCGCCAATATTACTTATTGA
Source organism: Schistocerca nitens (assembly GCF_023898315.1). Lineage (NCBI taxonomy): Eukaryota > Metazoa > Arthropoda > Insecta > Orthoptera > Acrididae > Schistocerca > Schistocerca nitens. The sequence continues at coordinate 454,991,625 of NC_064615.1, read as the reverse complement.
TTCATGTATGCAAATGAAGTGAGCTTCATTGCTAAACCAAACCATACAAGCGCATACTCATTCTAGCCATGCCCCGTGGTCAACCACACAGTTTGAACCTCCTAGCGCAAACCATACAGAATTTATGACGATTTTATTTCATACAGTTGTGTGTGTGTGTGTGTGTGTTTTGTATGTGGAGAGTCCAAGTCCCATGACGAAGTTATGGAGAGAGCAGATCACCAACGTACAACTAACAGATGGAGAAAGCACTTTATTAAAGTTAGCACAATACAATAACTGCAATAATTGTAGCAACACATGTCCTGACAGCTGTAACCGAACAGAGTCAAATATAATCATGAAATACACAACACTAATCCTTGTTACAATCGATCTTTACACCACCAGTGAGGAGTATGTGGGAAGAAATGAAGGAGCAGCTTCAAGACTGATGAGGCGACATGGCGGTTGATCAGCATCGGGCGACTTGTGTGGCAAGGTTGGCTGACTGGCTGCATCATGGCCGGGCCAGAAGGGTGGCATGGCTGGACCCTTTCTCGCACAGAGGAAAGGCATGGAGCTGTGTACATCCCAAATGTGGTAGTCTTGAAGCTATGCCGGAAGATGGCGGCTGGTACAAGAGCTGGTGACAGATTGGTCCCACATCATGACGCCATTGCACATGACAAAGGCCACTTGAATGGAAAGGTGGTTGTGGTCGTCGATCGAGCCAGTGATGCTGCCTTCACCTGTGTAGTGAGGAAGGTTGAAGACACGCAGGAGTGTGATGTGATGTGTAAAGTCGGCGAACATGTGGTGGAGACGGGGTGGTGCATGAATCTTGAAGAGGGTGCTGTTGCATAGCTGTAAGGAGAGATCCTAGACAGAGAAAGTAGAGACGTTGACTTTAAAGAGCGTGATTCAGGGGGAAGAGAGTGAAATGTAAAGCTCGAAACGAGCGCTAATGGTGGGAGTGTCGGAGGGAAATTTCACACACACTACTCAAAGTACTCAGAACGCATGGATAACATATCGCCGCTCCAGAATAACAATGACATAACTGTCAAAATGAATAGTTTACAGGAGAGGCAGAGAACCAAACGACATTTTTAAAAAACTTCATAAAACAACAGTAAAATTATCTATGAGATTGAGAGTTGGCCTAACTGTGACACTAAGTAGTCTCTACAAAATACAAAAATTATTTCCTTCAAACAGGATCCCATTCACCCCCTTGCAACCCTTTAAGTAAATGTGTCATTGTTCTTCCGATATTGTTATCGAAATTTAACAAATACGACTAAAGAAGATGTGTGGGGAAAAAAGAAATTTATCTCTAAACCATAATTTTTTGTTCACTCTTAGAGTTTGTTATATCATCATTTTTATTATTTGCATCTTATAACTGACATAAAATAATATACTAAGTGAAATAAAGAACGTCCAAATGGCATAAAAGCAACAAATTTGATTTATGTAGAAAGAGAGTCATAGAAGGCCTTGTAATATTTAGGAATGATGTTTCTGTTAACCGAATTGTACAAATCTTGAATTTTGTTTCCTGAGAGGGTCATTTTTGTAGTATAAGCAGGTTTCAGATCCAAATTACTCCCATCTGCATTCTCTGTTAAACGCCTCTTTCTCGGTTTGAACTGAACTTGTCCCCACTCGGACTATTTGTAGCTGTTCTTACACTGAAACACATCACTTCCCTTTTCACATCGAAATAATTTAATTTCGGACACTTTGAAATACTCCCGTCAACGTCCTTGGCCATGTAAAGAGCCGTCTCATCATGCAGAGCTTTAATGCCACTGAAATCTGAAAAACCCATTTCTCTAAGATGTAGCGGATTTCCCCTCTTTTTTTCATTTCGGATGACTGATATGTACTGATCGGGTACATAAATTGGCCCTGACTTCTGAGCACTCTTAAGTGCTCTCTCAATGATGCTGTGAACTGCGTCTCCCTCGTTCTGGGTGTGACCACGAATCAAATAATTGTACGTAGTGGACTGAATATCCAGCCTTTGTACTGCATACAAATACGTTGCAATCATGTATCTGAAACAGAAGAGAATGAACATTTTAATCAATGTGATTTTTACAATAGAAACATTTTGATACATGATTTCTGTGAATCACGGTCTGAGTTTACGGTACTTACTTGTTCTTCTGTTGCCCCTCACAATTGTCGGAGTAAAATACGACATCCACCCCAGGAAGGTTCTTGGATAACTCTTCAAGATGTTGTAAGACACAAGTTGCTATTTCTACCAGGCCTATGTTTCCAATGCCCTCGTGAAAAAAAAAGGTAGTTTTATCGTTTCCAAACCCAGTGCCCTGCAACAGACAACAAAAATAAGTAGAACAGACTTCAAGAGTAATAATAGATAGTGGAAATAAGGTATGTATGGACATGTACTGTGAAATTGTAACAGTTGAGCCTTGACTTGTAGAAAAAGGAAGATGTTTGTCCCGTTGGGACCGGTAAGACAGCTTGTAAATCATAAACAGCTAGTTGTATCTTCTTATTTTGAGTCAACTCCTTATCCAAGTTTTTTCTATGCGACTCAATTCTTTTTTTTACTGATGTTCTTGAAATGCTTCTTGCAGCTTTGCCTTGTCTTCATCTGTAGCGTTTTTGTAAGCTTCACATTGGTCGCACTTTGGAACAAAAAAAATCCGATGTTAAATTCGGTATTGAATACATGCGCGTAGGCGTCATAATTTGCAGCTGGTAGGTTAGCGGAAGATCGCTGTGAACAGTAATTTCTGTGCATTTCTGCGATGGATAAGCCACCATCGATGAATATTCTTATCGTGTCACTTCTTACAAAGTGACTCTCAATATGGGGAATTGAGTGTATGTGATTCCTAACTGACTCCAAGATTTCTGGATCAGTCTTACGGTGTTTTCCATGTTGTCCCCTTTTGTCCAAAGGTGCCATTCCAGTTCCAGTTCTTTTCGCTTCGATAACAATACGGATTTGCCTTTCGGTTATTCCCAAAGTGTTTATCGGAAATGTTTTGCACACACGAATCTTCTGCTCATCTTTCACCAAGTAGAGAACGCAGTCTGGCTTTCTAGGTTCTTGGGCAGTAATGCGACGATATTTGAGAACGCGTGTTTCAATGCATATATTTAGAAACTCCTGTCGTCTTTGTAACGGCCCCAGTGCCCAGTAATTCGTGAACAGCTGACATCTATAGTCTTCTGTTACTTTCTTTGTGCAAGAGTGGCTACATTTATCAGTACACGGAGCACCCATTTTTCGAGCCTTGATAATTTTACCCGTACGTGATGTATAACTTTTCCCACTGTTTCTCAACGTTTTGGCTTTTACTCTGTTCCAGTTACTAAAATTTCTTTTTTTTAGGCTTTTATTGGGAGATTTTTCCTGATGGACGACTGATTTTTTACTAGACGATTCATCGCTGCTTGATGAATGATAATTGTCACTTGGCCCAGAGGACAAATCTGAACTGCTATCGAAAGTGCTGCTCGGCATAGGGGATGTTACTGGCAACCTTTTCACAACTAATTCTGTCGCACTTGCCCTTTCAACCACATACACATTTGAAGCACCATGCAATTGTGTTACCTTCGATTTATGTTTTGAAGATGATGCCTGTGGCTCCACTTTGCTCTCACTTGCTTGTCTATTATTTCACAGTGTGGGCTTGACATCTGTTGCTCTATACTGCTCACCCGTACTTGCAGTTCACTTATCATGGAACAGTTTATTTCCCTTGTCCCTTTATTTTCCTCCGCTAGCCCTTGAAGAGAATGTCGCATAATATTTTTTGCTTGGTCGCTCATTTTTACACCTATAAAACGGAAATGAAATTGATCTAAGTGTATTAAAAAGCCTTTTTGTTCACATGAACAACGACGCGAAGAACAGTTATGACAAAAAAAGTTATTTAAAAGTTGAGGAAACAATGACGCTAAGAACAATTACGACGCAGAAGTTATTCAAACATTGGGAAAACTATAACACAATGTTCACTTAACCTCGATATTGCACCAAGGATTTTAGTAGAAACGATTCTCAGTCTGCAGTATTCATAACTTCTGCCGTTATTTCATTGGATACGTTACTACACTCACCAAACTGAAACACGCAACTGACAATTACGACAATGTTCTTCCCAGCACAATTCACAACTATCGATATTTCCACAAAGACGCAACTACCCTCTAGCGTCTAGCGGCACCATGTATAACTACAGTTCTGACGATCTTTCACCAGATACTTTACCTTTTTCTGAGATGACTGTTGCAATAATCTCGATCTGGTGAATTTTGCAGTTGTGTCATTGTTCTTCCGGAACAGCGCTGGGGAAGGCAGTAAGTGCCCAAACTGGTTTCAGTCTGTTGATGGAGACAGTTTGTGGCTTATCATCTAGGAGGATATCAAAAGTGTGAACAGATTGAAAGAGCACTCTCTGGGGACCAGAATAAGGCTGTTGGAGAGTGGACTGTTGGTGTCGTTATTGAGAATTACATGGTTAAAGTGCTCTAATTTCTTATGAATAAAGACACTTTGAGCGGTGTGGGCATGCAGAGGTGACCTACAGATAAGAGCAGTGTGAGCACAGACAAGCTCGATCAAAGTTCAGAGCTTGGAAGAGAGGGAGGCTCAAAGTCTTCAACGAATTCAGCAGGCAAGACCACAGTTCGCTGTAAAATATGCTGAAGCGCCAAAGAAAGTGGTATAGGCATGCATATTCCAATACAGAGATATGTAAACAGGCAGAATACGGCGCTGCGGTGGGCAACGCCTATATAAGACAACAAGTGTCTGGCGCAGTTGTTAGATCGGCTACTGCTGCTACAAGGGTAGGTTATCAAAATGTAAGTGAGTTTGAACGTGGTGTTATGGTCGGTGCACGAACTATGGGACACAGCATTTGAGTTAGCGATGAAGTGGGGATTTTCCCGTACGACCATTTCACGAGTGTACCATGAATATCAGGGATCCAATAAAACATCAAATCTCCAACATCGCTGCGGCTGGAAAATGATCTTGCAAGAACGGTACCAATGACGACTGAAGAGAATCGTTTGACGTGACAAAAGTGCAACCCTTCCGCAAATTGTTGCAGCTTTCAATGCTGGGCAATCAACAAGTGTCAGCATGCAAACCATTCAACAAAACATCATTGATACGGGCTTTCGGAGCTGAAGGCCCACCCATATACCCTTGATGACTGCACGACACAAAGCTTTACACCTCGCCTGGAGCCATCAACACCGACATTGAACTGTTGATGACTGGAAACGTGTTGCCTGGACGGCCGAGTCTCGTTTCAAATTGTATAGAGCAGATTGACGTGTACAGATATGGAGACAACCTCATGATTCCATGAACCCCGCATGTCAGCACAGGACTGTTGAAGCTGGTGCAGGTTCTGTAATGGTGTGGGGTGCATGCAGTTGGAGTGATATGGGACCCCTGATACATCTAGATGCGACACTGACAGGTGACACATGTGACACGTACATAAGCATCCTGTCTACTCACCTGCATCCATTCATGTCCATTGTACATTCCGATGGACTTGGGCAAGTCCAGCAGGACAATGCAACACCCCACATGTCCAGAATTGCTACAGAGTGGCTCTAGAAACACTCTTCTGAGTCAAACACTTCCGCTGACCACCAAACTCCTCAGGCATGAAAATTATTGAGCACATCTTAGATGCCTTGCAAAGTGCTGTTTAGCATAGATCTCCATCCCCTCGTACTCTTACGGATTTATGGACAGCCCTGCAATATTCATGGTGTCAGTTCTCTTCAGCACTACTTCAGACATTAGTTGAGTCCATGCCACATCTTGTTGCGGCACTTCTGCGTGCTCACGGGGGCCCTACACGATATTAGGCAGGTGTGCCAGTTTCTTTGGCTCTGCAGTGTATGTTGACCAGTGAAGCTCGAAAGTCCACCTTGAATGCTGTGCGAATCTTGAGCAGAATACAGGAGAGGGCCTTGGACCAGGAAGTGGATTAACACATTAGTGCTGCTTTAAGTATATGGTGCCAGCATTCAACTAACCCCTTACTTTGGGAATTGTAAGCAGTTATGCGAAATGTATTGTCACTGTGCAAGTCGCACAGCTTTCTAAAAAGGGCGGACTTGAAATGTCGGCCCTGATTGATGGAAACAGATGAGGGATAACTGAAGCAAGCAATCCAAGGGGTGACAAATGCACGAGCGACAGTACCTGTAATAATGCCTGGGAGGGGCACAGCCCCAACCCACCTGCTGATGCTGTCGATAATAAATAGTATGCACTTGCAACCATTTTGGGGGGGGGGGGGGGAAGAGGACTAACGAGATTAAAATAAACCTGTCGAAACCATCCTTTGGTGATGCCAAATTAACTCAGTGGAGGATGGGAATGTCGTCCAACTTTATTGCATTGACATGGAAGGCAAACGTGTGTCCAGGTATGACAGACTGATTTAACACCCATCGAAACGAAGCTTTCAGTGACAAGGCGAGTAGTGACCTTAATGCTCAAATGAGTGGGTTTGTGAATCACTGCGAAGACTTTGTGTTGCAGAGAGACAGGAATGAGCGGCCAGAGGTTACCTGTAGAGCTGTCACATAGCACCAAGCGCGAAGAACCAGGTAAGCAGCGTGACTAGATAGTCAGTGTGGTAGTATTGTCGTAAATGGCAAATGATCAGATCACCTGTTGCAGGCATGTCAGTTTGTCCAAATCCAAAAGTAAAGAGATGGTGTGGACGTGGGACATGTAGTCGGCGACGACGTTGTCAGCTCCTTTGATATAGCAGACATCAAATGTGTACTGGCAATGAGGTCCATGTGAAAGCATTGCGGGATTATGGGTGGCAACCACAAGTGGTTCGTGATCTGTGTAGATAGTTACAGACCAGCCTGCTAATCCTCACGAAAGTGGTGTACCACCTTCTATATCGCAAACACTTCCCAACTGAAGTCAGATCACTTACATGGAGAGGTGGAGAGTTTTGTAATAGAACGACCGGAGCGGGTGACGTGGTTGGGGTTGTAGGGCGTGGCAGGGTAGAAGAAGGTGGCTGTTTTTAGCAACCTTCCTCATTATTGTTGGTTCTTCCAATACATTTTCCAGTAGCTCAGCCCCACCGCTCGTCTCATGGTGGAGACGTGCTGATGCGCGCAGCCCGGGGAACGCGACGCCGTGCTCAGTCAGCGGCTGCACGGGCGGTAGGAGGTTAGCACCACGAGGCCCGGCCTAGCTCGCCTCCTGCAGACGCTGCGGCTCGTGACGACGCCGGGAGTCGGCAGTGCAGCAGCTGGCAACGCCCTCCGCCGGCCGGTCCTAGGGGGTCAGCGTCACTGATTACGACGCCGTAACAGCGACCGAACACCCAATCGGTCGATCCAATGCCGTCGCCACCCTCTGATGCCCTTAAATAGTGCAGACCGCTGCTGAATCCGCCGGTTACGCGGCGCTGTGTTTATTAGAAAGTTCTCGATGATTTGGCCTACGCAACTGCGCCACACGCGGCCGCGCATTTGCGTAATTCTGCTAATGCTGCGTCCTGGCTGTTGATGGCTGCTGCGCACGTACACACATACTGACGCTTGTTGCAAAACTGTGTCAACTGCGTAACGCGACGGCCAACCTTCGTCCGCCATCTGCCATAAGGCTGGCGCACTGAAACACACTAAATCACAATTTCGCACCATATTTCCTAAAAATAACCCCTTTTCCTCTGCAATTCCTCCCTCATACAAAAAGAATTCGTCCCCGAATTCAACCAAAAAGTCAAAACATTTACAGTTCACTTCACAATCACCACAAAATGCGATTGATTCGCTATTTACACTGTGTTCATTCACTTCTATCCTCAGTCTAATCTTTGTTCATAAACATTACTCAGTGTTCTGCTGCAAACCTGGCAAACCGCCATCCGCCGTCTCCTCCTACCGTCCCATCAGCCTTACCTCGGTCTTCAGCAAGGTCCTGGAATCTATCCTCACCTGACGCATCCACCAGCATCTCTGCCAGCACCACCTCCTTCCCATTACCCAGTGTGCCTTTCGGCCGTCCTTCTCTTCCGACGACCTTCTCCTTCACCTCACTCATCTCCTTCCTGACCAGCTTAATTCCCGTCGCTCCGCAATCTTCCACTCCCTGGACCTCGAACGTGCTTATGACCTCGTATGGCATTCCGGTCTCCTCTTCAAGCTCCAAACCTTCGCCCTTCCCATTAACTACATCTGTCTGATCAGCTCCTTTCTCTCCCACCGTCCTTCCTACGTCACCATCCATAACACAGATTCCTACACCTTTTTCCCCTCCGCCAGTGTGCACCAAGGCTCTGTCCTCTCCCCCCTCCTGTACATTTTGTATACGGCGGACATGCCACCGCCATCACCCCCCGTCCACCTTCTCCAGTTTGCCAATGACACCGCCTTCCTTGCCCTTGCCCCTACCCTGCAGTGCTCCCAACACCTTCTCGAATCCCATCTTGACCGGTTCACCGCTTGGTGCAATCAGTGGTTGCTCAAGGTCAATCCCTCCAAAACCCAGGCGATCATTGTAGGCAAAACCACCCCTTCCTTCCACCTCCTTGATTTCTATCTAACCATCTATGGCCGTCCTATCGCCCTCACTCCCACCCTTAACTACCTTGGCGTCACCCTCGACCGTCGCCTCTCCTGGACTCCCCATCTCCGGACAATCCAAGCCAAGGCATGCTCCCGACTCTGTCTCCTCAAGATCCTTTCCGGCCGTACGTGGGGTCTGGACCCCTCCACCATCCTTCACACCTATAAATCCCTCATCCGCCCTATCCTTTGTTACGCCCATCCAGCCTGAATCTCCGCCCCCCTACCTTTTATAAATCCCTCCAAATCCTTGAACACCATGCTCTCTGCCTCGCCTATCGCATCTGTCTCCCCTCCACCACACGGATCCTGTACGATCTCATCTCCTTCTCCCACCTCCTCCTTTTCCTTGAAAGGATACGGATCCTGTACACCTCCCGCAAACTCGATCCTCCTCACCCGGTTGTCTCACCCATCCTCTCCCACCCCCGTCTGCTACCGCGCCTGTATTCCCACGTCCCACCCGGTCTCCATCTCTCCACCCTCCTTACCCTCTCCCAAGGTGGCTTCCGCCAGCTCCCCCTCCCTGATGATGTCCTCCTCCCCTCCATCTACCCCTCCTATCAACTTTGATCCTCCCCCCCATTTCCTGTGTCCTTTCCTTTAGGCACCCTCCCTACCTTCTCTTTCCATTTCCCCCATCCCACTTCCTCCGCCCCTCTTCCCCCGGGCTTCCCCTCCCCCTTCCTCCCTCCCCCTATCTCCCCTGCCCATGGCATCTGCTCTCCCCTCTCCCTCTCCCACCCCCCCTCCTCCTCTCTTGGCAGGTCCTCGGACTCGTACACAGTTAGTGAACATTCGCACGCCGGAGATCAACGCCTCGTGTTGTGTGTGCCGTCGTTGTGTGCTTCAGTGGTTCAGTGTTATTCGTTCTGTGCACCTACGTTCACGTGTGACAATTTTCGTCTATGTATGTGTCCAAGTGTCTGAACACATTTTATCTTGGACTCTACGCCCATGAATGGCTCCAAGTATTTTACAAAGTGTTTGTCTCCATTTACATGTCCACCTTACTTTTCTCTCACATTGTCTTCATTTGCCTGTTTTGTGTTTCTCTGAGGCCAAAGAGCGGCGTAGTATGCCGCTGCAGGCCTGCCTGTAAACAGGTTTAAAAATAACAATATAGGAAAAAAAATTCTGCTGCAGTGCCTCACAACTGTTCAGTGATTTTGTCTGGACCCTTAGGTTAAAGGTTGGAGGGGGCGGGATTTGGGCTACCTTCCTCTTGAGCCGATAGTACACTAATCCTACGACAAAGATAAAAATACAGGTGATGGTGGTTGATGATCCAGTAAGTAGTAAGCATTACTTATGCTCATTACAGTACTCATGCACTCATTGAAAAAGGTGTTCCATAGTTATACATCCATCCTGAGCTGCTAGCATCCGGTCCAAAGAGGCGAGCAAAGTCGGGTCTAATGTGCTATTCAAAAGAGTGAGATTTTCTTTCGTGACGAATTGCACTGGTTGGTCGGGTACATAGATCAAAGTGCATGTTCATGATTGTAGCTCCAGTAACCACATCTGGTAAACGGAAAGTTGGCCCTGAAATATCACACTGTGAGCCGTTAATTAACAGTTCCTGACCCTTCAATTCTATTCTTTGCGTACTCCCTTGCTTACCCTGCTCGTGACAAACGCAAATAACGACTGTGTTTTCCATTACTGAAAATACCCAGTGTGGACCCACTTGCTGAAAGAACTCCACCGTGCCTGCTACAATTTCCTTAGGGCACTCCGCGACTGGTTCTTGAGAGCGGAATAGAGAATACTCATAAGATTTGGGAACAGTGTGTAACAATTTCGCAGAACAGCTGGTAACTGGGCCTGTTCGACAACACAGCAAGTCTTGTGCAGTGAGGAACAAATGAGCTTGTCTGTTATGTGCCACTAACAATATTTCCCGTACGGTTAATTGTACGAATTTCTGCAAAATTTTCCACTTCACAGGATATGTATGCATTCAAATTTACAATCCTTACATGTTAATGGTATTATGATATGAATTCTCAGCAGGGTACGCGTCCGCATACTGGTAACAGTGGCCATTTTGTAGTACAGAGATAAGTGTTGGTCTGTTAATGTCGTCAGTAACTCCAGGGATGCGGGCAATTCCGATTGAACTTTCCGTAATCCTTCCCGAAGTTGTTCCGAAGGTAACAGTGCCGGGGGTTAGGTGCCCGTGCATTGTGTGCAACAAAGCCTCCTGTAGTTCCGTGGCTTCTATGCATGCTTCCGTAATACTATCAGAAAGAAAACGGAGCAGCTTAGCGATTATCAGCTGTGAATCGATGTTATCCCACCAGTACTAGGTTATACCCAAGTCGTGATTGCTTGTGTCAGCTGAGGCCTTAATGTGGGACATCAAGATCGCGGCCAAAGCTCGCAATTGGCGCGTATTATTAACTACATCTTTCTCCAAACTCTCTAATTGGGTTGCTATTCACATTATCCTGTACCTGCCGTAGCGTTACATTAATACTTTTAATATCTTCCGCGTCAGCGGTCCCAAAAACAGTTTTTAGGATACGACCACCTGCGTCTAACCATCTTCGTATTCTACGGATGTGCGGGATTAACCCTGCAGTTTGCCGCAACTGAGCTTGTAAGCGTGCAAAAGCTGATCGTAGTAGCTGATATTCCCCCTGTGTATCATTAAACCTTGACTGATCAGCCACCATGGAATGAAGTTCATTAAATGTATCCTCTAATTTACAGATTTCGTCTTCAACCGCCCAGATATTACAGTCCACCCTCAAGGTCCATTGACGTCCGGACATAATTATGTCCGCTTGCTGCGGGAACAAAACACCACTTGATATAGGACTTACCTTCAAGGCTTCAGCTAAGTTGCAACAGCAAAACAGTATAACTATGCTGAGAGATAGTGCACACTTTCCCTCTTTTCTCTTCAGTGCAGCACATGGCGCTGGAACTGCTGGTCTTACCAGAACGCCTTCTGAGAAACAAAAGAAAAACAACTCACATTAGCTCTTCCTTTTTACGTGTGGCCTAAGAGCATAGTAGCATGTCTGATCGCTTCCACAATTAACTTGGTTCTCATGTTTATCTACTCCTTTCTTATTCTTTTTCTTAGATTCATCTTTCTCTCCACTAGAATTTACTGCAGACAATAAAGGAAGTTCCTCAAAATTCCCCTTGAAAGGCCTAATTCGGCTCACATGCACAATAGTAGAGCGAGTTGGAAGCTGTAATTTTACATTCACCGGCGATGTTATCTCGATCACCTGGAAATGACCTTGATAACGGGATACAAATTTTTTCGTTTTGCCTTTTGACGCATACAGATTAGTCATTATCACCCATTGTCCTACATGATATTTGGGTAAAGCTGCCTTTCTATTGTGAACCTTGTCCTGTCTCTCTAACGCTTTAGTGTTCATTTTTTTCACCTGCTGCCGGATTGTTTTCAACTTTGTGGATAAATCCTTAACAGCCGAAATATCGGTTCCTGGAGGGTTCTTGAGCAATTCAAATGGAGATGGCATCTTCCGACCGAACAGTACTTCATACGGAGACAATCCTGTACTCTCATGCACTTTTGAGTTATATGCCGTGGTTACAAACGCCAATAGGGTATCACAATTGTTGTGTTGCGAATTTACATAATAACGTAACATCTTAGCTATTGTACGATGAACTCTCTCGGTCCGACCATTAGCCTGCAGGAGTAACGCGCTTATTCTCAATTTCTTTACATGCAACAACTTGCATAACTGTTTCATCAAATTGGACATAAAGTTTGTCCCTTGATCTGTAATTATAGTTTCAGGTGTTCCGAATTTCAATATCCATTGATGTACCAAGGCGTGAGCCACTGTTTCGGCTCGCTGGTCCGGAATAGCTATCATAGACACATAGCGCGAAAAATTATGTATTATTGTTAAAACATAGCGATTACCCACTGGTGTTTGCACAGACGGTCCCAAGATGTCTAAGCCAAGTAATTGAAAAGGTCTATCCGCTTCCGGTAGTCGTTGCAACACAATTTTCTGATGACTCAATTCCACCCGTTGGGCACACGGAATGCAATTCTTTACATACTGACCGACATCTTGCCTATGTGTTGACCACCAATAACTCTGTATTATTCTCCTTTCCGTTGCTCTTTGACCCGAAGGACCAGAAAACATTGAATCATGTGCTTGCCTTAAAATTACGCTTCGCAAGTTTTCTGGTACAACTATGCGTGGACCGTTCCTAGTTTTACGGTCTATGACGAACTGTCGCTGCGAGGTAAATCGTTGACAATATGTGTTGGCGGTTTGTGCCTCCTCCCATTCGTCCTCATTTATTCCTGTGCATTCCATGGCGCATACTTTACGACTCAGACCATCCGTGTTTCTGTGCGATTTACCCAGTCGATGAATCACTTCAAAATCGTACTCACTAAGACACAATACCCACTTAGTTAATCTACTTGTTGGGTCTTTAAGCACTAACAACCACTTAAGTGTGCATGGTCAGTAATCACCTTGAAACGTCGTCCATACAAATAACACCAGAAATAGGTTATTCCAAAAATTAATGCCAATAACCCCTTCTCGGTTGTTGAGTAAATTTTTCCTGCATTATTTAGCTGTCTGGAAGCATATCCTATCGGGTGTTCCTGCCCATCTATTTTCTGAGATAATACAATACCCAAAGCAAAATTGCTAGAGTCACAAGATAATATAAACTGTTTACTAAAATCTGGAAAAGCCAAAACGGCACTAGATGTTAACAATCTTTTTAACTTTTGAAAAGCCTCTTCGCATTCTGCTGACCAGTGAAATTTTGCTCCCTTCTTCAACAACTGCGTGAGGGGCCTTGCAATTTCCGCAAATTTTGGAATATACCTCCTGTAAAAATTGGCGAGACCTAAATAAGACTGCAATTCTTTTACTTCTGTAGGTGTCGGAAAATTCATTACCGCCTCTACAAGTTTTGGATCTATGCGGACACCCTCCTGTCCTATAATATGACCTAAATAATGGACTTTTTGCAAAGAAAAATAACATTTTCCCATAAGAAGAGTTAACCGCGCTGCTTTCAGGCGATCGAAAACTTCGCACAAACGGCGCACATGTTCTTGTACGTCCTTTGAGAAAACAATTATGTCGTCTAAATACACCATACACTGATTAGGTTTCAGTCCTCATAACATGCTATCTAGTAAATGTTGGAAGGTTGCCGGAGCATTTTTGAGCCCGAAAGGCATTTGCCTATACTGAAAATGACCTGTAGGTGTAGGTGTTGAAAAAGCTGTCTTCGATCGGTCTTCCGGGGCGACCTCCAACTAGTAGTACCCGCTTTGAAGATCCAAGGTCGTGAAGTACTGACACTGACCCAAATTATTCAGAGTTTCAGTGATATTAGGCATTGGGTATGCATCTGATACAGTTTTTGATTCAGGAAGCGATAATCACAACAAAATCGATATGCCTTTCCCCCATCAGGTGATTTTTTTACCCACTATTGCGACAGAAGCGGACCAGGGGCTACTTCTGGTTTCTATTATCCCATCCCTAAGCTGTTGATTAATAAATTTTTCCATGACAGGCTGTAAACTTTTTGGAACACAATATGGACGTTTATATGCCAGTGCTTCATTCCCAGTGGGGATGTAATGCTGAACTAATGGTGTGGCGGGCAGTGGACCATGAGAATTAAAAAAAACTCTTTATATTCCGACAAAAGGTTCTCCATGACTTCTCTGTCTTGCCCTACTAAATGTGCTACTTTACCCCTCAGCGCGAACCAGCTGACAGGCTCTCCCGGCATTGTGTAATCTGCTGCGAAATCCTTATCCAGTTCATCTTACCCTATTATCTCCAGATTCGCTATTACAGTACCCCGTGCTAACTGCACCTCTTCAAGGCCAAAATTATCAATACTGACAGGCACAACCTTTTTTCCTCCTATCTCCCGCATGTAGGACACGCTTCGGCGCGTAAAACACTTCATTTTATCCAGCGGCTCATTCTCAGACAAAGGTTCAACGACACGCAACAAATTTACTGGCACGCTAGCTCCAACATCTGCCCAGATTATTTTTCCTGTACCCTTCGGTATAGTATCCCATGAGTTAACCCTAAGGGACCTCGTGCGCAGTTTAGGTGGCCCACCGATGTCTGGACGGTTCCTTGCGACAGTAATGGTTTTTCGGCCGCAGAACCTAGGTGAAATTGTATTCCGTCTAGTTCTACTGTACGCTGTTGCAGGTTAACTTTTGCATGATGTGCAACCAGGAAATCCAGTCTGCGTATGACATCATAGCTGCTGCCAACAACAGGAAGAACTTCTACCTTCACCTGGAAGTTCCTCATTTCCACTCGGAAGTTTAACACTGCTGATCCGAGTGACTTCACCTGTCCCCCACCCACGTCACTTAACGCTCAGCGTGGTGGTTTTAATTCTACTTTACCGAGTACATTTCTACTCGCCACGGATACCTGAGACCTGGTATCCAATAAAAATTTGCACGGTCTGCCCCTCACCAAGCCAGTCAGAAAAAAATCTGCCACTGATTCTGCACTAGCATTAATCCTTACCGGGTGTGTTGCACAATGGACACACCACCCCCTGCCCCGTTTAACTGACGGGGATGAGACCCACCTTGCAGGTTTCCTATCATGTTTCTGCCAGGACCCATTGCACTTATGCTCCCGATGACCCCAACGTCTGCATTTCCTGCACTGCACTTCCTTGCAATCGCGTCTAATGTGTCCCAGCTGACCACATATGAAACATTTTATTTCTGCATTAAATACTGCTTTCCTGTCCCGCGTCTTTGTTACTGCTTCGTCTTCCTCTAACACCACAGCGATTCCGACTGCCTCATTGAGTGTCTTAGGGAATCCCATCCTAATCTTGCGGGAGGTTTCGGGTTGTATTCCCCGCAAAAATGCGTCCAGCGCCCACTGCTCAGCTTCCTGCAGAATGGCCACATTAACCCTATCGGAATCCGTTATCTCATAGGTATTAACATTAATTTTTCGAATTAGATCTACAAAAGCTTCTATTGATTCCCCATTCCTTTGATACATTCTCTTCAACTGTTCCCGATAATATCTAATCGTATTTTTCCTCTGATACCTTTCCATCAACCCTTTTTTGAATACATCAAATGTCCGAGCATCCCTTAATTCTTCATGGCATGTAACGTACGCTCTGGCATCCCCAGTTACTTTCAACTTAGCCACATGCAAACGTGTTTCTGCGCCCCAATTTCCCAATTTAGCGGCCATGCTAAGGTTCTCAAAAAAAAAAAAAATTATAACATCTTCCCCAGCTTTTCCTGAGAAAGGGGTGACCAAAGACGCAGCGTTGGTGTCACGAATTACTGCATTAACAAGAAACCGTTCCTTGCTCGCTTCTTTAGACCGAGCAAGTTCTATCTCTAATTCTGACACTCGCTCAAGTAGCTGCTGAATAGTCACTTTGGCTGACTCAGACTGCTCCATCACTACCAGCTATCGAATCAAGACTACAGTAAGCCCAGAAAGAAGAACAGGAAGGGAAGACGGACTATGCTACAGGTTCAGACAAACCACCAAACGAAAAATTGGCACTTACTTGTCATGTTGCAGGAATTGCTGACCCATTGTTGGCCTTCTCAGGTGCCACATATCCTCGTCGATTACCAGCCACAATTTCCTCCAAATCCAGGGAGAAGACCACTACTGTCACCAATTGCAACAGGAGTGTGTGATGCGCAGGTTGCTCGACTGACACCACTTGTAAAAGAATGACCGGAGCGGGTGACGTGGTCGGGGTTGTAGGGCATGGCAGGGTAGAAGAAGGTGGCTGTTTTTAGCAACCTTCCTCATTATTGTTGGTTCTTCCAATACATTTTCCGGTAGCTCAGCCCCACTGCTTGTGTCGTGGTGGAGACATACTGATGCGCGCAGCCCGAGGAACGCGACGCCATGCTCGGCCAGCGGCTGCACAGGCGGTAGGCCTGGCCTAGCTCGCCTCCTGCAGACGCTGCGGCTCGTGACGACGCCGGGAGTCGGCGGTGCAGCAGTGGGCATCGCCCGCTGCAGGCTGGTCTTCGGGGACAGCTTCACTGTTGACGACGACGTAACACCGACCGAACGCCCAATTGGTCGAACCGATGCCGACGCTCACCTCTGATGCCCTTAAATAGTGCAGACCGCTGCTGAATCCGCCGGTTACGCGGCGCTGTGTTTATTAGAATGTTCTCGATGAGTTGGCTAACGCAACAGCGCCACACGCGGCCCACGCCTGCGTAATTCTGCTAATGCTGCATTCTGGCTGTTGATGGCTGCCACGCACGTACACACATACCGAGCTCGTTGCAAAACTGTGTCAACTGCGTAATGCACCAGCCAGCCTTCGTCCGCCATCTGCCATGAGGCTGGCGCATCGCGCACTGAAACACACTAAATCACAATTTTGCAACATATTTCTTAAAAATAACCTCTTGTCCTCTACAGTTTGATGGAAAAGAAATGAAGGAGCTGCATCGAGTCACACACATGCTGTTGTTGGGAATGGCGATCAATGACTCGCTCACGTTGTAAATGCGTGCATCAGTGACAGAGTGACTTAGCGTGTCAGCATTTCTTAGTGCTATTTTAAGCGTTTCGAAAGCACGTTGCAAACCGTCATACCATAATACTTTGAGGGCACCAGAAATGTTCTTGCCTGGCAAGGCGTCTGCCAAAGGGGCATGTATGGACACAGCGTGAGGAATATGATTCCGGAAAAAAATAATCATTCCAAGAAAGCGACAGAGGTCGCGAAATATCTCAAGTTATGACATATTGTGGATGAGAGTGATGCAGACGGATAGGGCGAATACCGTCGGCGGAGATGGTATGGCCCAGGAACATGACACTGTTCACACATAACTGAGATTTATCATGGTTTATCCTGACGCCGATGTTGGCGAGTGCTTTGAGAATGTGATATAAGTGGACCTCGTGCTCTTCAGCAGGAGGGAGTAGATGAGAATATCCTCAAGGTAAGCAGCAACAAAACGGAGTCAATAAAACGTGGCAATATGTGCACAGCTTTTTGAGACTGTATTACATGTAGCAGTAGTCAAATAAGCTGAAAACTGTGGTAATTGCTGTTTAGGTATATCATTACTGTGCTTGAAAATTTGGTTATAAGCCTTTCGACAGTCAACAACGCTGAAAATTTGTTACAAAAAATCCTGGATGTGTGGTATCGAATAATTGTCAAGGATTTTCTGAGTGTTGAGTTTGCAGTAGTTCCTGCACAAAGAGCAAGAACTGTCTTTTTTAGGTGCAAGGAGTATAAGGGACGACTAATTACTGTCTTAATGGTGCACAACTTCAGACTCTAAGAGGTCCTGGATTGTAACTTTAGTGTGGCGGAATTTGGTGGCGTTGAGGCAGGAAGCCTTATACCAGACAGTGGGGGCCCTCAGTAGTAACTAGCTTATGGCAGGTGCCATACGTAATAGCGCCTATAAAGGAGGAGGGCACACATATAACAACACTGGAGAAAAGAGGTGGGACACGCAAAACACTGTTACATTAAATGTCATTGACTTGCGAATTTTGCAGCGATGGCGGAGGTGAGTTAGGAGTAGGAAAAGCATCGGAGACGTGTGGCTGTGGTGTGGTTAGGCCAGAAACTGTGTACAGAGCAAACGTCAGTTTGGATGATGCTCCGGCGCTTGGCTAATGCAGGTTGTTGTGTCAGAGCAGAGGGCAGCAAACTCTCATAGTAGAATCATAAACTGAGCCAGTGAATTGACGAGAACCATTGTCAGACGTGAGCACACGGAGGTGGCATGGCTGAGCACATCACACCGAGTGGAGTAGATGGATGGGATTGGGGCAAAAGTACCCAGAATGCGGCAGCGTGGTGCTTGGTGAAGCAATGCAGCCGAGTTAGAGATAAAGAGCAGTCGAGCCATGGACAGGTATATCAGAATTGTTGGTTGCACTAAGAAACAGTGATTCAGGAAGGAGGCACGAAGGAGCATATGACGGTGGGATGAAACTGGTGCCAGCCTCGGTTTCGATGAGAAAATGAGTATGCTGTTGGGATCGAACACATGAGATCCTGCCTGCAGGCAGAGCCAGCACGTTGGGTGACTGCAGTATCGTTGCAAGTCGTGGTACTTAGACTCGCAGCCGAAGTTTGGGTACCATGTGGAGTCACCGAAAGTCACATGGTACCAACATAATAGGTGCGGGGGATGTGGCATCTGCTGTGTGTTACCTGAGGTGCTGGGTACACTACCTTCCTGCTCAGCCGTGGGAGAAGTGTGTGCAGTAGGGTGTTGGCGCAGGTAGTGCCGGAGGTTGGCTATCGAGTGGCATGGGAGGTAGCTACTGGAAGTGCATGCTGCACTAGCGACCTCTACTTGTCATGCGAGGAAGTACCTCGACTGGAGCAGGAAGGGTATTGCTAACCGTTGAATCAGTGTGAGAGCTTCCGGAATAAAGGACTTGGCGGTGTCGAAAAATACTCTAGACCTGGTCAGCGAGACAGAGTTTCTCTTCTGAAACAGCAGACTTGTGAAACAGGATATTTAGTTGGTGAGCGGACAGTAATTTAACCAGCCGAAGGGTGCATGGCGCGACGTCAGGTAGCTCTACAGGATTGACTTAGGTGCTTAGACGATACTGCAGTTGAGATGGAGTTCATCCTGCAGCTGTATGTCGTATATAATGCAGTGAATCGCTTTGGAAGAAGTGCGCAATAGGCACTCGATAATGGGGTACCAAGTTGTTGCATGTTTATGCAGTGAAGGCAGGCACACCAGCAGGTCACTAATGACGTCTGGCTCATCATGTAAGTGGCTAACCAAGTATATGAAGCATGCATTGTCAGTCAGAATCCCATGAATGTCCAACAGCTTATTAACCTATGCAAACCACGTTTTGAGGTTTGCTTTCTGCAAGGATGTAGCTTAGGAAATCGTCTGCAGGCATCTTTTGTGGCCTTGCAGGAAGAGGTATGAGGCCATATGGTGACAGTGGTAGCGACGTGAATACAGGAAATGTTGCATCGTCCGTGGTCTGGCTGGAGGGGGTGTCGATACACTGTCTACACAAGGCACATATCGTGGTTTTTACGAATGAGCAGACGACTGACTCAGATGCTGGGACCACGGTCACGAATAGGTGAATCGTAGTGCTGTCGGTATGAGAACTGCACAGAAGAATATGTCTTTGTGTAGTGGAAGAGGGGAGAAAGTCCACATTATGTACTTACAGCTTGTGCACAGCACTGGGGAAGGCGAAGATATGTCTTGTTCGATTTTGGTATGGAATGAAGTCGGTTTATTGTGGCATGTTGTGGAAGTTCACTCGTTGTCGTGTATGCAGTTCTCGTCAAGGAAGGTGCAACTTGGAGAGGTTAACATTTGCAGTCAGATGTGGGCTGATAGGCACACACCAGTATTGAAATTGCATAGGCAGAACAATAGGAGTGTAACTATCAAAAACATTGTTTGTGCACTAGCAGCAGAGACCAAGTCACAAAATTGTTGCCATTCTGTTATGCAGGCTTGTGCATGAAGAAGTAAATGCATCACATGAAAACACAGTCGAACAAAAGACATCACGGGTCACCAATGTGGAGACTCCTAGTTCGACAACGAACAGACAGAGAGAGGAGATCACCAACATACAACTGAATGCACAGAGAAAGCATTTTATTAACGTTAGCACCATACAATAATCGGAGTAACACATGCCATGGCAGCTGTAACCAAACTGATTGAAAGATCATCTTTGTTACAATCGATTTTTAAGTGATCAATGTTGATGGTCGCCACACACACACACACACACACAAATATACCTTACTGTCAGGCGGCAATAGCTGTGGGAGTAAAAACAAGCTACTTATCAAAAGGGAGAGAGTTGAGGTGAAACAAATGTGTAGTTCGTGATATATCAATTCCTACAGGTTTCCTACTTCATGCAGTAAAAGTACACGGGGCACAACATTATAATTTACCACTAACGGTACTCGTGATACATTTTACAGACAGAATGTAAGTGCAAAATTATTCTCACACAATGAAATAATTTTGCACTTACATTCTGTCTGTTGATCTGATAATTTTCATGTATCTCACTGTTTATGACATAATATCTCATGCATGAAACTTAACTTTATTACTTCTTCAGACAACCTTGTAAGTACGGCAACCACAGCTATGAATAGTCTTCTTGGGCATTAATAACTGTTTCAGCTATATTTTGTCCTTTATTATTGGATCACTACCAGTTTCTTGGCACTGAAATCCACATCTTCAGGTGAACATCTGTATAACAATAAACCCAGAAGAAATGACAACCCTGAGATACATACTGGTATGGTAAATTGTTAAGATTTCAAATTTTTTTTAAATTTAAAAACCTTTACATAAGAATATCAGAATCTTAGTACTCACATGACTAAAACATTAGAGTAGAAAAACTTTTACGCAACATTTGTTGTCCGTCAGAATGCAACACAGCTAAAATGCTGTATGTCATAGAATAAAATAGCCAGATTCCAATATAGTGGATGGGTCTTAAACAAATGGTGCCATTGTTATCCATTATCTAAACTAAACTCTGCCTGAACAGGTCATGAAGGGCCAACAGTACCAACAGGCCGCCATGTCATCCTCAGCCCACAGACATCACTGGATGCGTATATGGACGGGGCATGTGGTCAGCACACTGCTGTCCCAGCCGTATGTCGTATGTGGGACCAGAGTGGCTACTTCTCAATTACATAGCTCCTCAGTTTACCTCACGAGGGCTGAGTGCACCCCTCTTGCCAACAGCACTCGACAGACTGGAGGGTCACCCGTCCGACTTCTATGACAGCCGACAATGCTTAACGTCAGTGATCAGACGGGAACCGACATTACCACTGTGGCAAGGCCGTATAGTGATCCATTAGTAAGGAGAAAATAAATGAAAACTATTAAGACCTAATTTTGGGCCAGAATGAAAAACCAAGACGTGGTTGACACAATATGGACGGATGTTCTACCTGGACAAAATCGTCAAGAAAAATAGCTATTGCAATGATTGCAATGACTGCCCCATGCAGTACATCGGACAAACAGGTGGAAGCTGTAGTATCATGTTTAAAGAACATCTTAGGGTTTCTAGTTTAAAATCTGCCTTGAGTACCCACTTTTGTGAGCAGAGGCATTCTGTCACTGATCTCAGTAGTAACTGAAGAATTTCACATCGAGAAAACAACGGCCGCACTTTAAGCATCCTGGAGGAGGTCTAAATTATGAGATCCATTAGTCGTTTTCCACAGCAAACCCTGAATGGACAAACGGAGTTGAGACACCTGTAGCATTTTGGCAAATTTCGACTGCCTAAGTCAGTTGACATAATACTCTGTACTTTCTTTGCCTAGTCCCCCTTTGTTCCTCCTTAGCATTTCCATTTTCCTCTCACTCCTTCCCCCTCTTCACCTCACCTCCATACCTCCTATGCATCGACCTTATTATCTTGGATTTTCCACATCTTCCTTTCAAGAATGTTTTAAAATCTTTATAAATTTCCTTAAGTTTTATCTGCTCTTAATATGCATCAAAAATCACTATAATCGTGGATCCTTTAACTGTCAAAGTGAAGAATTTTTAAAACCTTTTTATGAAACAATAATTTTTAGAATTTTAATGTAATTAAAGTTTTTTAAAGTTTTGAGATTTATTCAGTGGACTCAGCCGTCAGATCTGTTTCGTATCCGTAATATATGCGTATGATGTTGCTCTTTTAGATTCTAGCTTTCGCAAAAATTACGGGCGTTATTAACGAAAAATATGTCAACTGTCACTACTATATTGTTATTCAACAGTTTGTTTTTTTAAAATAAGTTTTTCATCCTAATATATCTTGGTCTCATTCACCATCCGTGTGTCTCCCAAAAGGCCACCAATCATTCAGTCGAGCCTGCGAATCGTCAGTACATGCGCGACCCGTCCACAGGGAAGCTGTTTACTTTCTTGCCTTCAGTATGACGGAGCACGTCCCCTAGTCGCAATTTCGTATAGATAGGAGAAGCGGTAAGTGCGGTTTCTATGTTCTGCTTTTCCCCCAATAGCTATTTACTTGACAGTTTTGCCCAGGTGGAACATTCGTCCATTTTGTGGCAACTACTTCTTGGTATTTCATTTCTGGCCCAAAATTAGGTCTTAATAGTTTTCATTTATTTTCGCCTTAGCAATGGATCTCTATGGTACGATTTGTTTTGGACTCATCCACTATATTGGAATCTGGCTGTTTTATTCTATGTCATACCGCTTTTTAGCGGTGTTTCGTTCTGACAGACATCTAATGTTGAGTAAAAGCTTTCCTGCTCTAATGTTTTAGTCATGTGAGTACTAACATTTTATAGTCTCATGTAAAAGTTTTTAATATTTAAAAAAATTTAAAATCTTAATAATGTACCATACCAGTGTGTATCTCAGGGTTTTTATTCCTTCTGGATTTATTGTCACACAGATGTTCACCTGAAGATGTGGATTTCAGTGTCACGAAACCAGTAGTGAGCCAATAACAAAGGACTAAATACAGCTTAACCAGTTATTAATATCCAAGAATTATTGCTTCGTTGCTACTAACTCCATTCGCAACACATTTTGCAGACAGTATCCATATATGCCGGTACATATACCTACAACATTATATCATTGTATGACATATAGTCAAGGAGATTAAGCACAAGGCCAGATGCTGCATGGTATGGGTGTTGACAAACTGCTACAAATAAATACCTTGGTAACGACAGGTTTCTCAGCTATTACACACACACACACACACACAGACGTCTACAGATGTGTTACATACCATTATCAATTCTACATCTACATTTATACTCCGCAAGCCACCTAACGGTGTGTGGCGGAGGTCACTTTACGTGCCACTGTCATTACCTCCCTTTCCTATTCCAGTCGCGTATGGTTCGCGGGAAGAACGACTGCCGGAAAGCCTCCGTTCGCGCTCGAATCTCTCTAATTTTACATCTACATCTACATCTACATGACTACTCTGCAATTCACATTTAAGTGCTTGGCAGAGGGTTCATCGAACCACAATCATACTATCTCTCCACCATTCCACTCCCGAACAGCGCGCGGGAAAAACGAACACCTAAACCTTTCTGTTCGAGCTCTGATTTCTCTTATTTTATTTTGATTATCATTCCTACCTATGTAGGTTGAGCTCAACAAAATATTTTCGCATTCGGAAGAGAAAGTTGGCGACTGAAATTTCGTAAATAGATCTCGCCGCGACGAGAAACGTCTTTGCTTTAATGACTTCCATCCCAACTCGCGTATCATATCTGCCACACTCTCTCCCCTATTACGTGATAATACAAAACGAGCTGCCCTATTTTGCACCCTTTCGATGTCCTCCGTCAATCCCACCTGGTAAGGATCCCACACCGCGCAGCAATATTCTAACAGAGGACGAACGAGTGTCGTGTAAGCTGTCTCTTTAGTGGACTTGTTGCATCTTCTAAGTGTCCTGCCAATGAAACGCAACTTTTGGCTCGCCTTCCCCACAATATTATCTATGTGGTCTTTCCAACTGAAGTTGTTCGTAATTTTTACACCCAGGTACTTAGTTGAATTGACAGCCTTGAGAATTGTACTATTTATCGAGTAATCGAATTCCAACGGATTTCTTTTGGAACTCATGTGGATCACCTCACACTTTTCGTTGTTTAGCGTCAACTGCCACCTGCCACACCATACAGCAATCTTTTCTAAATCGCTTTGCAACTGATACTGGTCTTCGGATGACCTTACTAGACGGTAAATTACAGCATCATCTGCGAACAACCTAAGAGAACTGCTCCGATTGTCACCCAGGTCATTTATATAGATCGGGAACAGCAGAGGTCCCAGGACGTTTCCCTGGGGAACACCTGATATCACTTCAGTTTTACTCGATGATTTGCCGTCTATTACTACGAATTGCGACCTTCCTGACAGGAAATCACGAATCCAGTCGCACAACTGAGACGATACCCCATAGGCCCGCAGTTTGATTAGAAGTCGCTTGTGAGGAACGGTGTCAAAAGCCTTCCGGAAATCCAGAAATACGGAATCAACCTGAGATCCCCTGTCGATAGCGGCCATTACTTCGTGCGAATAAAGAGCTAGCTGCGTTGCACAAGAACGATGTTTTCTGAAACCATGCTGATTACGTATGAATAGATCGTTCCCTTCGAGGTGATTCATAATGTTTGAATACAGTATATGCTCCAAAACCCTACTGCAAACCGACGTCAATGATATAGGTCTGTAGTTCGATGGATTACTCCTACTACCCTTCTTAAACACTGGTGCGCCCTGCGCAGTTTTCCAATCTGTAGGTACAGATCTATCGGTGAGCGAGCGGTTGTATATGATTGCTAAGTAGGGAGCTATTGTATCAGCGTAATCTGAAAGGAACCTAATCGGTATACAATCTGGAACTGAAGACTTGCCCGTATCAAGCGATTTGAGTTGCTTCGCAACCCCTAAGGTATCTACTTCTAAGAAACTTATGCTAGCAGCTGTTCGTGTTTCAAATTCTGGAATATTCCATTCGTCTTCCCTGGTGAAGGAATTTCGGAAAACTGCTTTCAATAATTCCGCTTTAGCGGCACAGTCGTCGGTAACAGTACCATCGGCACTGCGCTGCGAAGGTATTGACAGCGTCTTACCGCTTGTGTACTTTACATACGACCAGAATTACTTCGGATTTTCTACCAAATTTCGAGACAATGTTCCGTTGTGGAACCTATTAAAGGCATTTCGCATTGAAGTCCGTGCCAAATTTCGCGCGTCTGTAAATTTTAGCCAATCTTCCGGATTTCGCGTTCTTCTGAACTTCGCATGCTTTTTCCGTTGCCTCTGCAACAGCGTTCGGA
Source organism: Schistocerca nitens (assembly GCF_023898315.1). Classification (NCBI taxonomy): domain Eukaryota; kingdom Metazoa; phylum Arthropoda; class Insecta; order Orthoptera; family Acrididae; genus Schistocerca; species Schistocerca nitens. The sequence goes on along the minus strand of NC_064615.1, from coordinate 454,966,116 downwards.
CCTGTTTTGTGTACCATGGGGGATCAGTTCCATCTCTTACCAATTTATGAGGTAGAATCTCTCAATTGCTGTTGCTACTATATCTTTGAATTTGAGCCACTTCTCGTCTACATTTGCAGAGTCAGTTCGGAAGAAATGGAGATTGTCTCTTAGGAAGGCTTCTAGTGACACTTTATCCGCTTTTTTAAATAAAATTATTTTGGTTTTGTTTCTGGTGGATTTGGAAGAAACGGTATGGAGCCTAGCTACAACGACCTTGTGATCACTAATCCCTGTAATCTCTGAACTGTTCAGCAACTATATCATCGGAGTCTGGGGGTCGGTAGAAGGAGCCAATTATTAACTTAGTTCGGCTGTTAAGTATAACCTGCACCCATTCTCTCTATTAGCTCTGAATTGTTTGTGGCTAAGAGGTCAAATGTGTTTTCGCAACCATTTACAATTCGCGTGGGTTCGTGGACTAACTGCTCGAAATATTTTTCGGAGAAAGCATTCAGGACATGTTTTCTGCCTACCACCGGTTTTGAATAAGTATTTTTGCCAACATATCGAGGGAAGGTTGAAGTCCCCACCAACTATAACCGTATGAGTGGGGTATTTACGAGACTCAAATTTTCTCTGAACTGAAACTCCCTGGCAGATTAAAACTGTGTGCCCGACCGAGACTCGAACTCGGGACCTTTGCCTTTCGCGGGCAAGTGCTCTACCATCTGAGCTACCGAAGCGCGACTCACGCCCGGTCCTCACAGCTTTACTTCTGCCAGTATCTCGTCTCCTACCTTCCAAACTTTACAGAAGCTCTCCTGCGAACCAAGCAGAACTAGCACTCCTGAAAGAAAGGATATCAGCGCACACTCCGCTGCAGAGTGAAAATCTCATTCTTTCTCTGAACTGTTCAGCAACTATATCATCGGAGTCTGGGGGTCGGTAGAAAGAGCCAATTATTAACTTAGTTCGGCTGTTAAGTATAACCTGCACCCATACCAATTTGCACGGAGTATCTACTTCGACTTCATTACAAGATAAACCACTACTGACAGACACAAACACTCCACCACCAATTGTGCCTAATCTATCTTTCCTGAACACCGTCTAAGACTTCGTAAAAATTTCTGCAGAACTTATTTCAGGCTTTAGCCAGCTTTCTGTACCTATAACGATTTCAGCTTCTGTGCTATCTATTAGCGCTTGAAGCTCAGGGACTTTCCCAGCACAACTACAACAATTTACAACTACAATTCCGACTGTTCCTTGATCCAAGCACGTCCTATATTTGCCATGCACCCTTTGAGATTGCAGCCCACCCCTTACTTTCCCGAGGCCTTCTAACCTAAAAAACCGCCCAGTCCACGCCACACAGCCTCCGCTACCCGTGTAGCCGCCAGCTGAGTGTAGTGAACTCCTGACCTATTCAGCGTAACCCGATACCCCACCACCCTACGGCGCAAGTCAAGGAATCCGCAGCTAACACGGTCGCAAAACCGTCTGAGCCTCTGATTCGGACCCTCCACCCGGCTCTGCACCAAAGGTCCGCAGTCGGTTCTGTCAACGATGCTGCAGATGGTGAGCTCTGCCTTCATCTCGTAAGCAAGACCGGCAGCCTTCACCAAATCAGATAGCCGCTGGAATCCAGAGAGAATTTCCTCAGATCCAAAGCGACACACGTCATTAGTGCCGACATGTGCCACCACCTGCAGCTGGCTGCACCCTGTGCTCTTCATGGCATCCGGAAGGACCCTTTCCACATCAGGAATGACTCCACCCAGAATGCACACGGAGTGCACACTCGATTTCTTCCCCTCCTTAGCCGCCATATCCCTAAGGGGCCCCATTAAGCGCCTAACATTGGAGCTCCCAACTACCAATAAGCCCACCCTCTGCGATTGCCCGGACCTTGAAGGCTGAGAATCATCCTCTGAAACAGGGCAGGTAGCTGCATCTGGCTCAGCCAGAGACATTGCCTGAAACCTGTTCGTCAGACGCACCGTGGAGGTTTTCTGATCAGCTTCCGGGGACGTCTTTCGCTGCCTGCCCTGCCTTGGAACGACCTCCCAATCAACCACAGGCGAGGGCTCAGCCCCACTGCGGGCAGCAACCGGGGCAACCACAATGGAGAACCGATCTGGGGACAGACGGGACGAGGTTGACATCCCCGTGATAGCCAAGTCCGGATCCACACAGTGGTGCCCATTGGCAACAGCCTCAAGCTGCGTGACCGAAGTCAGCGCCGCTTGCAGCTGTGAGTGATGGGATGCCAACTCAGCCCTCATCAGAACACAGCAATCACAGTCCCTGTCCATTCTAATCGATGTTGAACAACAGTTACTGAAACACGAGTCCGTGCCTAGATAATGCAAGGGAAACACGCAAAGAATGTATGAACTAACCTGTACAAATGCCTAACGAATGCGCTACAATCTGCCTGAATTTACGATTACAGTAACTAAAACTCGAAATTACACCTCCTATACGAAACTCACACGCAATTTAAGTAAGAATCTACGAAGTAAACACTAAAGCGCGATGCTACAACTCTCAAATACTATAATACGCCCGAAATTTATGAATTAAACAATGCAAGTACCCGAAAACACACAAAGAAATTAAGAATTAAACTATGTAAATAATAAGTAAGCTAAGAGTATACGTCTTGCTGCTGGCAGCTGCTTATCCACTGGCTGTGACCAACCGACACTGGCCGTTCAAAACAAAAACAGAAGACATTCGTGATCTTCTCGGGAGGTATAAGTAGGGGAAGCAATATATTCGATACCTCATCCAGAAACGCACCCTCCCGAAACCTGGACAGCAAGCTACATCGCGATGCAGAGCGCCTGTCTTGAGAGTCTGCCACTTGAGTTTGCTTAACATCTCCGTAACGCTATCACGCTCACCAAATAACCCTGTGACGAAACGCGCCGCTCTTCTTTGGACCTTCTCTATCTCCTCTGTGAACCCGACCTGGTACGGATCCCACACTGATTAGCAATACTCAAGTACAGGTCGAACGAGTGTTTTGTAAGCCACCTCCTTTGTTCATGGACTACATTTTCTAAGGACTCTCCCAATGAATCTCAACCTGGCACCCACCTTACCAACAATTAATTTTATATGATCATACCACTTCAAATCGTTCCGTACGCATACTCCCAGATATTTTACAGAAATAAGTGCTACCGGTGTTTGTTCCGCTATCATATAATCATACAATAAAGGATCCTTCTTTCTATGTATTCGCAACACATTACATTTGGCTACGTTAAGGGTCAGTTGCCACTCCCTGCACCAAGTGCCTATCCGCTGCAGATCTTCTTGCATTTCGCTGCAATTTTCTAATGCTGCAACGTCTCTGTATACTACATCATCATCCGCGAAATGCCGCATGGAACTTCCGACACTATCTACTAGATAATTTTTATATATTGTGAAAAGCAATGGTCCCATAACACTCCCCTGTGGCACGCCAGAGGTTACTTTAACGTCTGTAGACGTCTCTCCATTGAGAACAACATGCTGTGTTCTGTTTGCTACAAACTCTTCAATCCAGCCACACAGCTGGCCTGATATTCCGTAGGCTCTTACTTTGTTTATCAGGCGACAGTGCGGAACTGAATCGAACGCCTTCAGGAAGTCAAGGAAAATGGCATCTACCTGGGAGCCTGTATCTAATATTTTCTGGGTCTCATGAACAAATAAAGCGAGTCGGGTGTCACACGATCGCTGTTTCCGGAATCCATGTTGATTCCTACAGAGTAGATTCTGAGTTTCCAGAAATGTCATGATATGCGAGCAAAAATCATGTTCTAAAATTCTACAACAGATCGATGTCAGAGATATAGGCCTATAGTTTTGCGCATCTGCTGGACGGCCCTTCTTGAAAACTGGAACTTCCTGTGCTCTTTTCCAATCATTTGGAACCTTCCGTTCCTCTAGAGACTTGCGGTACAAGGCTGTTAGGAGGGAGGGGGGGGGGCAAGTTATTTCGCGTACTCTGTGTAGAATCTAATTGGTATCCCGTCAGGTCCAGTGGACGTTCCTCTGTTGAGTGATTTCAGTTGCTTTTCTATTCCTTGGACACTTATTTCGATGTCAGCCATTTCTTCGTTCGTGCGAGGATTTAGAGAAGGAACTGCAGTGCGGTCTTCCTCTGTGAAACAGCTTTCGAAAAAGGTGTTTAGTATTTTAGCTTTCCGCGTGTCATCCTCTGTTTCAATGCCATCATGATCACAGAGTGTCTGGATATGCTGTATCGATCCACTTACTGATTTAACGTAAGACCAGAACTTCCTAGGATTTTCTGTCAAGTCAGTACATAGAATTTTACTTTCGAATTCACTGAACGCTTCCCGCATAGCCCTCGTTACGCTAACTTTGACATCATTTAGCTTCTGTTTGCTGAGCTGCGTTTAAACTTGTAGTGAAGCTCTCTTTGCTTTCGCAGTAGTTTCCTAACTTTGTTGTTGAACCACGGTGGGTTTTTCCCGTCCCTCACAGTTTTACTCGGCTCGTACCTATCTAAAACGCAATTTGCGATTGCCTTGAACTTTTTCCATAAACACTCAACATTGTCAGTGTCGGAACAGAAATTTTCGTTTTGATTTGTTAGGTAGTCTGAAATCTGCCTCCTATTACTCTTGCTAAACAGATAAACCTTCATCCATTTTTTTTTATATTCCTATTTACTTCCATATTCAGGGATGCTGCAACGGCGTTATGATCACTGATTCCCTGTTCTGCGCTTACAGTATCGAAAAGTTCGGGTCTGTTTGTTATCAGTAGGTCCAAGATGTTATCTCCACGAGTCAGTTCTCTGTTTAATTGCTCGAGGTAATTTTCGTATTGTGTACTCAGTATAATGTCACTCGATGCTCTGTCCCTACCGCCCGTCCTAAACATATGAGTGTCCCAGTCTATACTTGGTAAATTGAAATCTCCACCTAAGACTATAACACGCTGAGGAAATTTATGTGAAATGTATTCCAGATTTTCTCTCAGTTGTTCTGCCACTAATGCTGCTGAGTCGGGAGGTCGGTAAAAGGAGCCAATTATTAACCTAGCTCGGTTGTTGGTATAACCTCCACCCATAATAATTCACAAGAACTATCCACTTCTATTTCACTTCAGGATAAACTACTACTAACAGCGACAAACACGCCACCACTGGTTGCATGCAATCTATCCTTTCTAAACACCATCTGTGCCTTTGTAAAAATTTCGGCAGAATTTATCTCTGGCTTCAGCCAGCTTTCCGTACCTATAACGATTTCAGCTTCGGTTTTTTCTATCAGTGCTTGAAGTTCCGGTACTTTACCAATGCAGCTTCTACAGTTTACAATTACAATACCGATTGCTGCTTGGTCCCCGCATGTCCTGCATTTGCCTCGCTCCCTTTGAGGCTGTTGCCCTTCCTGTACCTTCCCGAGGCCATCTAACCTAAAAAACCGCCCAGTCCACGCCACACAACCCCTGCTACCCGTGTAACCACCTGCTGTGTGTAGTGGACTCCTGACCTATCCAGCGGAACCCGAAACCCCACCACCCTATGGCGCAAGTCGAGGAATCTGCAGCCCACACGGTCGCAGAACCGTCTCATCCTCTGATTCAGACCCTCCACTCAGCTCTGTACCAAAGGTCCACAGTCAGTCCTGTCGACGATGCTGCAGATGGTGAGCTCTGCTTTCATCCCGCTAGCGAAACTGGCAGTCTTCACCAAATCAGAAAGCCACCGGAAGCCAGAGAGGATTTCCTCCGATCCATAGCGACACACATCATTGGTGCCGACATGAGCGACCACCTGCAGATGGGTGCAACCTGTACCCTTCATTGCATCTGGAAGGACCCTTTCCACATCTGGAATGATTCCCCCCCCCCCCCCCCTCCCTTGCAGCCATATCCCTAAGGGGCCCCATTACACGCTTGACGTTGGAGCTCCCAACTACCAGTAAGCCCATCCTCTGCGACCGACCAGATCTTGCAGACTGAGGGGCAGCCTCTGGAACAGGACAAGCAGCCATGTCTGGCCGAAGATCAGTATCAGCCGGAGACAGAGCCTGAAACCAGTTCGTCAGACAAACTGGAGAGGCCTTCAATTCAGCCCTCCAGAATGTCTTTCGCCCCCTGCCACACCTCGAGACGACCTCCCTCTCTACCACAGGCGAGGGATCAGCCTCAATGTGGGCAGTATCCCGGGCAGCCACATCCGTAGTCCGATAGGGGGGATGCGTGGTACGAGCTAGCCGTCCCCGACAAACCCCTGTCCGGACCCCCACAGTGATGCCCATTGGCAACAGCTTCAAGCTGTGTGACCGAAGCCAACTGAGCCCGCATCCGAATACAGCAGTCGCAATCCCTATTCATGCTAAATACTGTTGTGCAAAGAACGTCTGCACTAATCTACAGAGAGCATAAACAATTCGACAGAAAATTTAAACGGCTATTAAAATACAAGATTGCCTAGTAAATGCAGTAATGCTGCTACTTGTGCACTGCTGACACACTGCTCGGCGGCAGAAGGAGACTACGCAATTTTACGCTATTCAGGTACTAAAAACCGATGCTACAACTCTGAAATACTATAATACGCCCGAAATTTGTGAATTAAACAATGCAAGTACCCAAAAACACGCAAAGAAATTAAGAATTAAACTATGTAACAAATAAGTGAGCTAAGAGGATACGTCTTGCTGCTGGCAGCTGCTTATCCAATGGCGGCAGTGACCAACCGACACTGGCCGTTCAAAACAAAAAACAGAAGACAGACGACTACGTGAATTTACACTATTCAGGTACTAAAACGCGATGCTACAACTCTCAAATACTATAATACGCCCGAAATTTATGAATTAAACAATGCAAGTACCTAAAAACACGCAAAGAAATTAAGAATTAAACTATGTAACAAATAAGTGAGCTAAGAGTATACGACTTGCTGCTGGCAGCTGCTTATCCAACGGCGGCAGGGAGCACACTGGCTGTGACCAACCGACACCTGACTCATACCTGTGGAACTCATGAGAAAGTTATCATTGAGACCTAAAACCAATACAACAGTCAATATGTACTGAAAAAAATTAGATACATACCTAAAATAATTGCTACTTCATGCAATTTCCTCACCTTGCATCGATCCTCATCATCAAGTTCCCATCATCCTCGAAGCAGGAGTGCTTACTAGCTCTGTCACCCTCAGTGTCTACGGATCGTTTCATGTCTGGTGATCATCAAACTGAAACGAGTAGGAGCTGTTCAGCGTTGGTGATATGTAGGCTCTGCGTGAATCTGGCGTGGGTGCACGTGTACCTAGAGAAATGATTTCATCATCGGGCAAGCGGACACTTCCAGCAGTCTATTTCCGTGGAAACTGCTGAGCAGTGCTTCTTTCTACACAAGTGACACATGTTCTGCTGTAATTGGGAGCTGTAATTCAATCCCGTGATCGAGTGGAAAGTGACACTGGTAAAAGCGATGACGTCACACATGTTTTTTTGTGACTGCGTGTGCAGTACGCACAATTGCCATTGATTCTGTAGGACTAGGAGCTGTCACTCATTCCCATCACCCTGTGCAAAGTGCTTCTGGTAAAAACAACAACTGTATCATACACTTGCACAAATGTCGCCATATACATGGACTAAAACCACAAACTACACTGACGCAGTGGAACATCAGTGCACAGCCGTCTGCAGTGGAACATGAGCGTAGCCTGCAGTTCAACCTGAGTCAGCAAGTCTCTTCCAGCTCTCGTCTAGGGCTGCTCCAGACACGGCTGCTGATGTAAGAGACATGGATGTGATAGATGTACACTATCTGGACACAGTGTGTACATGGTCCCTGAATGCAAGTAGCAGTCAACTACTCTCACTTCCATTGTCATATAGACAAAATGCCCAAAATTATTTCTCCGTTTCTTCATGAGCAGCGCTGACAACATATGTTAAGTACTTACCTGAAGCCTGTAAGTGAGTTGGTAGAAAATATGAAGTGAATAAATAAAAGTTTTTTTTAAAAAAACAGGTATTTTTTATTGGTAAACTAATTCAACAGTAGTTGTACATTTTCTAAAGCGTTCAAAAACTTACGTTGTCTACATTTATCTTCTTCTTCAGCTGGCTGAGGGCAACGCATCCCTGTGTTTAGAGATGCTAAGCAAACGCTCTTTTATAAATTTCTTAAAACCGGCACGTCTGTTTACGATCTTTGACGTAAACTATGCTGTCTCTATGATCATAAGTGCAACATGATGACTCCATATCTTCATATTGCACTCCATCATCATTCGACATTTTTGCATGGTAAAATTGTGTCAATTACACTGCTGCTTTTCGAATTTTGCGCACCACACATAGCTACACTGTTTGGGTGAGCCGACGATTGTAGAATACCTCGTTAATACTTGTCCATCGTCAGAGAATGGGATGAACACGTCATCCTTAAACATAAACTGGCCAAACTCATCGTAAAGCCATTGTGTGTCTGCGATGATCTTCAAACTTTGGGGCATCATGATAAAAAACATTCCACATATTGTGTAATACATCTATATTTATACTACACATTATACAATTCCTGTTAGTGGCTAGTAGTTTACGAAATGGTCATGCAGCAATAACGCAAATGCTGCAGTGACAGCAGGAAAGTTTTTGTGCTGATTTGAATTCAGTACATACATCCACAGCTCCAGTCTTCACTGTCGCGTCTAGATTTGAACAATCTACGACCACTACAGGTGATAAAGTCGTAAGTATCTGTGGGATGAGCGTGCATCTAAAACCGTTATGAATCTCACAACAAGATGGGTAAAACCTTGTGTACATATCATATGGTAGTCCATATATATATTTTTTGCCAGTCACGCAGTAATTTATCGTATGGAGAAAACTGGAAGTTTATATAAACTTTAGTATTGATTAGTTTACGGTTACCTAATACGCTCGAATCCTTTTGCAGATTCTCCTTCCTGCCTGTTTGCAATGGTAGGATAACAAAGGGTGGCTTTTCTAGCTTAAAAGATCTCGTAATAATCCACGTTTGGCGAAATAACTGTGGGAGGACTGGATCTACCAATTGCTCCCAGCAACACAAAGTTAATGGCAGCTGAATTCCAGATTTCAGCACAAGTAAAAGTTTCAGATTTTCTTTCTCTAATAGTGATATATGTGGTACTTTCCACGCCAATTTATCCAGTAGAATTTTATTCTTGTCTGCACCGTTTTCTGTAATGTTCAAGTTGTTGTTAGTATGTATTCTTGACATTGTCAGTCTGAGAGTGATTAGCAATGTATGGCAACTGAAGAAAAACTTCAGAAGCCAAGATCGCAAAAAAGTCTTTTAATGGACCGCCACATCTTAAAAGAAATTAAAGCATAAGACCTGATGATGACAGCAAAGCTCTATCGAAACCAACTATCCAATAAAATGCTTTTTTTACCGCTCTTCGCTTGCGAAGTTTTCTTCGGCTGTCATTATTACTATTAGTACCTCAAACTAGACTCTGCTCCTGTTTAGCGTTCATAATAATACAGTTATTATCTTCAAAGGAACCCATTAACATTTTGAGTGGGACAGACACACTGTAGGAGCCATCTATCAATCCACCTAGGAACCATATAGTGTTTTTTAAGGCATTCAAATCTGATGCCGGTGCAGAGACATGTTTTTTGAGAATCGATGTAATTCCAATGTTTCTGGTGCATTCAATTTAAACGGCATTAAGTTCGTATCGCATTTCTTGAAACTGAAAGGAAAATGCTATAAATGTAAAGTGCGATGTTACCATTGCTGCTGGAGCCTTCTTAGTTATAAATAACCCTTACAAAAATAGAAAGCTATAGCTTAAAATTGTTAAACCATCTTTGCGTTGAATAAGAATTTTTGTCTCGTCGTTTTTATTGAACACTGTTGCAGCAAAGGGATTGTGGGAAAATTTTACTGACTAATGATAGGTTCATCGTATTGAACAGGAGTTGCTGTATCGAATAACGTCACTGCGACGTTTCAGTGCTATGGATTTAAGAAACTCGTTGTTCTCGGGTGTTGTCAAGCTCTGTTTCTGCTGCAGAGTGGTCTTCTGATAGTTGTGTGCACTGTATTTATACTTTATATCCACTATGCTGCTTCACATGAAGTCGAACGAAATTTACTCACCGCGAAAATTTATTAGATTCACGTTATAATGACATTCAGTTTGAAATGGCCTATTGTCTGAATAGTTCACAGGGAGGTTACTGGGTTTCTGGGAACCTCCGAAATTTTATAATCTGGATCCACTTTCGCAAAAAAACCGTATATACACAAGACAGAAAAATATGCAGCGCCAAAAAAAAAAAAATTAAGTAATTAAATTTCGAGAATTCACTTGTCTAGGTAACTTCATTAAGTGATTAACATTGCAAAATCACAGGTTAATGTAAGTGTGAGATAGCCATTGTAAATGTGAAATGCTGATGCATTAATAACCAGTGTAACTCCCAGAATGTTGAATCCAAGCAAGAGTAAGTGCATGCATTGAGTTGTACAGGTGCCAGATGTCAGTTTATGGGACGTAGTTCCATGCTTGTTACACATGGTCGGTCAATACACGGACGGTTAACACTGTTCCTGAATGATGCTGAAGCTGTTGTCCAGTGATGCCCCACATGCGCTCGATTGGATACAGATCTGATGATCGAACTGGCCAAAGCATCATGTTGACACTCTGTAGAGCATGTTGGGTTATAACAGCGGTGTTTGGGAGAGCGTTAACCTGTGAGAAAACATCTCTTCAAATGTTGTTCATGAATGGCAGCACGACAGATCGAGTGAAAATTGACGTACAGTGTTGTAGATAGGGTGTTTGGGATAATCACGAGAGTGCTCCTGTTGTCATATGAAATCGCAGCCCAGATCATAACTCCAGGTGTAGGTCCAGTAGGTCCAATGTGTTTAGCACACAAAACAGGTTCCTGCAGGCCCTCAACTGGCCTCCTTCTAACGGAGCTGTCCTTGAAGTAACCGATTTTTAACTGTTCGTTGTGTCACAGCGATGTCAACCGCTGCCCAAATAGCTGTTGCAGATGCAGTACGATGGGCCAGAGACATACGTCGAACACATGGTCTTTCCTCTCGGTGGTGCCACATGACCGTCCGGAGGACGGTCTCCTTACGACCATACATTCTCGTGATCACCGTTGCCAGTAATCAAGTACAGTGGTTCATTCCCGCCACGTCTTTCCGCAGCATCCCAGCTTCTCGCAGCCCTATTACGCGACCTTTCTCAACCTCAGTGGGTGTTGGTAATAGCGTCTTTGTCTGCTCAAAGGCATTCCTGACTAACATCATCTCACCGTGTCCAATCTCAAAGGTAACTAACGCTCACTACCTTTACAGTGTGTATTTAAAGCAAACCTGATTTGCATCCTCATTGTTGGTCCACTAGCGCCAGTCTCATGCGACTGGCGCAACATTTTAACAGGCATTATCTTTCAGATGTAGAAACACGCCTACCATCATTCGTTATGTCAACAACTCCTTCTTGCTGTTGCGATTTTCTTTTCCGTCAGTATAGTGTGGATTAATCTGTCGTTAAGGTATGAGTTCGTCACGATAGTACACTCAACATGATTCGTATTGACTGGCAGTATATCCACTTCGTAATCTGACTTGCAAATTTTAACAGTATAATGCTCCAATACTCCCTCCCCTCCCTCCCCTCCCTCCCCTCCCTCTCCCCCCTTAGAAACCTAGTAGCGATCCCGTTAAACCTTCATGGCTAATGTGCACTGTCTTTTCTGTTGTCTTTATTGCTGCTTTAAACTGTGAATGTTTGCACATAACTCAAATCCTTTTACAAATAGTTTTACACACGAATTTAAATTGTTAGTGTCGTATGGAAACTACCACAAAAAGATAGTGCGAAACCCATCACCGAGGTAGGAAAATTCTAACTTGCAGCTTGCATGGCTGCACATTGTAGCTCCTCACTCAGATCTAATAGTAGTGGTAGTAGTACCTTTCCTATCCCAACATAAGAGCTGGAGCATTTTAAACTGTAGTAAAATAATGTATTTATTAAAAATCTCTTTTCGGCTGAGAATTCTGAGTGAGTGTAAATGCAACAACAATGAGTTGCACTATATGTTCGCAACATGTCACAGGATAATTTAGAAAATTTTCTCAAGAGTAATTAAGAATAGAAATTTCATTTCAAAATTTTGCAATTAGTAAATCACAAGGACATATATGGATACAGCAGATAAAACCATTGTTGAGAATTCGGCACAAAATGTCGCGACAACTAACACAACGACATATGATAGACTGTGAGAAAGTATTGGTGAGTCAGACAACTACGCGTATTATTTAAGCTCAGCTATGATTGAGGATAGTAATGTTGTGATTAACAACATGACTTTACTTATGGTAAACTAAATAAATTCACGAATATCACCGGGAAACATTTTTTCACATGAAGCTAGTGAATCACGCGGTAGCGCACGTTCTAGCAAAACTAAAATTTCCCCATCGGGCGAAACGGACCAGATACGACTCAGTTGGTATTCAAAAAGATACCCCAGCACTGATACAACTTCTGCAACAGATGATGAAAACGTTTTATGATTTAGGAATGGAAAAACACAAAAATTGAATGAACAAACACAAAACTTTAATGATCTAATACCAAAATTTAATAATTCAGCACAAAAAGTCAAAGATCCTTCAAAACAACAAGCACAAACATTTAATAATTTTGGGAATCATGTGACACAAAAATCTGAGAAACTTTCAAATGAATAAACTTAAAAATTGGATGACTTAAGTAAAAATGTGAACACTGAACTGTCAATTAATTTAACATGTAAGTTGTCCAAAAAGGGAAAAGAATTAATGACGGAGTTATTCAGAGATCTGTTTCAGGGAATGGATAAGCTAGGTAAAAAGGTAATGGATGTTGACAAGGCACAGGGAAACGTGAGCGACACGAAGATTAAAATGCAGGGGATGTAAAGAACGTTATGGTGAGAGCCAAAAGCGCGATTGCTAGATAAGGGTACAACACTAGCGCAGAAGATAGTGCAAGATCATAAGACCTATGTAGAAGGGGTCGAAGAGGTGGTCAACGAGAAAGAATATGAGCTAATAGCCAGGACTGAATCACGTTTAAAGGGAGCGGAAGAAAAATTTCGGAACAGTTTAACTAGAGGTACTGATATCACTAAGGACCCAAGAATTGCTAGAAGTCAGGCGCAGTCAGGCAGAATAGAGAGCTGCAATACCTATCCGTCATTTGCCACTAGTCCTTCAGGACGAGAGGAAGGGGAGTATAAAATACAACAGGCACTGCCATTGTCGATACCAGTTGCACCGGCATACACGATGTATAACCATATGCAGGCAGACAATGCAACGGCAGTAGCGGATGGTACCTCTTGCTTGTCGAATCTGCTAGGTGATGAAAGATTGATATGGCATGGGCAGTTTCCGATTTTTATTACAGAGCGTAAAAGAACGCGCCCCATGGTAGTCATCACAGCTTCTGTAATGTGTTACAATTCCCATGGACCGAGGCACAGAATATCAGATCCACTGTGAGGTACTCTCAAGGATTAGATTAGATTAGATTAGTACTTGTTCCATAGATCATGAATACGACACTTCGTAATGATGTGGAACTTGTCTGGTTAATAAAAGATGTCTATACAAGATATTACATTGCACAAAATATTACATGACACTTAAATTTTTAATTTTTTTGTGGGAGTTGGGGAAATTACCTACTTACTATATACACAAATTCATCTAATGAGCAGAAGGAGTTGGCATTAAGAAATTCTTTTAATTTCCTTTTAAATGCTATATGGCTATCTGTCAGACTTTTGATACTATGAGGTAAGTGACCAAAGACTTTAGTGGCAGCATAATTTACCCCCTTCTGAGCCAAAGTTAGATTTAACCTTGAGTAGTGAAGATCATCCTTTCTCCTAGTGTTGTAGCCATGTACACTGCTATTACTTTTGAATGCGTTCGGACTGTTAATAACAAATTTCATAAGTGAATATATATATTGTGAAGATCTCTAGCTCTTTAAATAAGTGTCTGCAGGATGATCTTGGATGACTCCAGCAATTATTCTGATTACACACTTTTGTGCAATGAACACTCTTTTACTCAATGATGAGCTACCCCAGAATATGATGCCATATGAAAGCAGAGAATGAAAATAAGCATGGTAAGCTAATTTTCTCAGATGTATATCGCCAAAATTTGCAATGACACTAATAGCATAAGTAGCTGAACTCAAACATTTCAGCAGATCCTCAGTGTGTTTTTTCCAGTACAACCCCTCATCAATGCATACATCTAGAAATTTTGAATATTCTACCTCAGCTACCGATTTCTGATCGAAGTCTATATTTATTAATGCTGTCATTCCATTTACTGTGTGGAACTGTATATACTGTGTTTTGTCAAAGTTTAATGAGAGCCCATTTGCAGAGAACCACTCAACGATTTTCTGAAAAACATTGTTTACAATTTCATCAGTTAATTCTTGTCTGTTTGTTGTGATAGGTATACCTCTATCATCGGCAAAAAGTACCAGCGTTACATCTTCACGAACATAGAATGGCAAGTCATTAATATATATTAAGAATAGCAGGGGACCCAAGACCGAACCTTGCGGCACCCCATTCTTGATTGTTCCCCAATTTGAGAAATCACCAGTTTTTTATATATTATGTGAACTGCTTATTTCAACTTTCTGCACTCTTCCAGTTAGGTATGATTTAAACCATTTGAGCACTGTCCCATTCATACCACAGTACTTGAGCTTATCTAGAAGTATTCCATGATTTACACAATCAAAAGCCTTCGATAGATCACAAAAAACCCAACGGGCGACTTCTGGTTACTCAGAGCATTTAATATTTCATTAGTGAAAATATATATAGCATTTTCTGCTGAAAAACCCTTCTGGAAACCAAACTTACATTTTGTTAAAACTTTATTTTTACCAAGGTGTGAAGCTACTCTACAATACATTACTTTTTCAAGAATTTTGGATGAGGCAGTCAGAAGAGAGATTGGGCAGTAGTTGTTGACATCAGACGTATCCCCTTTTTTATGCAGTGGTTTAACAACGGCATACTTAAGCCTATCTGGGAAAATACCCTGCTTCAGAGAGCTATTACATATGTGACTAAGAATCCCACTTATTTCTTGGGAACAAGGTTTTATTATCCTGCTGGAAATGCCATCAGTACCATGTGAGCTTTTATTCTTGAGAGAGTTTATTATCTTCCTAATTTCAGAAGGAGAGGTGGGTGGAATTTGAATTGTATCAAATGGTGTGGGTAAGGGCTCTTCCATTAACTGCCTTGCTTCTTCTAATGAACATTTAGATCCTATTTTCTCTACAACATTTAAAAAAGATTATTCAAAATGTTTTCAACTTCCGGCTTGTTGTTTATCAAGTTTCCATTCGCTTTGATGGTGATGCCGTCATCCTGTACTCTTGGTTGCCCTGTCTCCCTTGTAATAATATTCCAAATTGTTTTGATTTTGTTATCAGAGGTATTAATCTCAGACATGATGCACATGCTTCTGGACTTTTTAATAACTTTTCTTAATGTAGCACAGTAGTTTTTATAATATTTGGCTGTTTCTGGGTCATTACTCTTTCTTGCTGTTAGATACAGTTCCCTTTTGTGGTTACAAGATATTTTTATTCCTTTAGTAAGCCAAGGTTTTTTGCATGGCTTCTTACAATTTGATTTAACTAACTTACTAACACGAATTCTTTACAGATGAATGGAAAAACTGATAGAAGCCGACCTCGGGGAAGATCAGTTTGGATTCCATAGAAATGTTGGAACACGTGAGGCAATACTGACCCTACAACTTATCTTAGAAGAAAGATTAAGGAAAGGAAAACCTACGTTTCTAGCATTCGTAGACTTACTGAAAGCTTTTGACAATGTTGATTGGAATACTCTCTTTCAAATTCTGAGGGTAGCAGGGGTAAAATACAGAGAGCGAATGTCTATTTACAATTTGTACAGAAACCAGATGGCAGTTATAAGAGTCGAGAGGTATGAAAGGGAAGCAGTGGTTGGGAAGGGAGTGAGACAGGGTTGTAGCCTATCCCCGATATTATTCAATCTGTATATTGAGCAAGCAATAAAGGAAACAAAAGAAAAGTTCGGAGTAGGTATGAAAATCCATGGAGAAGAAATAAAAACTTTGAGGTTCGCCGATGACATTCTAATTCTGTCAGAGACAGCAAAGGACTTGGAAGAGCAGTTGAACGGAATGGACAGTGTCTTGAAAGGAGGGTATAAGATGAACATCAACAAATGCAAAACAAGGATAATGGAATGTAGTCGAATTAAGTCAGGTGATGCTGAGGGAATTAGATTAGGAAATGTGACACTTAAAGTAGTAAAGGAGTTTTGCTATTTGGGGAGCAAAATAACTGATGATGGTTGAAGTAGAGAGGATATAAAATGTAGACTGGCAATGGCAAGGAAAGCGTTTCTGAAGAAGAGAAATTTGTTAACATCGAGTATAGATTTAAGGGTCAGGAAGTCATTTCTGAAAGTATTTGTATGGAGTGTAGCCATGTATGGAACTGAAACATGGACGATAAATAGTTTGAACAAGAAGAGAATAGAAGCTTTTGAAATGTGGTGCTACAGAAGAATGCTAAAGATTAGATGGGTAGATCACATAACTAATGAGGAGGTATTGAACAGAATTGGGGAGAAGAGGAGCTTGTGGCACAACTTGACTAGAAGAAGGGATCGATTGGTAGTAAATGTTCTGAGACATCGAGGGATCACCAATGTAGTATAGGAGGGCAATGTGGAGGGTAAAATCGTAGAGGGAGACCAAGAGATGAATACACTAAGCAGATTCAGAAGGGTGTAGGTTGCTGTAGGTACTAGGAGACGAAGAAGCTTGCACAGAATAGAGTAGCATGGAGAGCTGCATCAAACCAGTCTCAGGACTGAAGACCACAACAACATCAACAACTTTCTTGGGGAAACTGTTTTCAAATTCTCTTACAAGTGTATCATGAAATACGCTAAATTTTAAATTAGCATTGGGTTCCTTGTACACCTCATCCCAGTCTAACTGCTGAAGATTTTTCTGAAATTACTAATTGTTGAGTCATTAATTGTATGCACAACTTTGGAGGATGGTTTTGAATTACTGAGTGGAGCTACGTCATATACTGTAACTAGCTGAGCCTCATGATCAGAAAGGCCATTCTCAACAGTACAAGAATTTACGTTTTTAAATCTATCTTGGTCTATAAAAGTGTTATTTAACAATATACTGCTGTCCTTCACTACCTGAGTAGGAAAATTAATGACAGATGTCTAATTGAAAGAACTGAGCAGGACTTCCAGGTCATTCTTCCTATTACACTCTTTCAGTGAATCAACATTGAAGCCCCCACAAATAATAATTTGCTTTCCCCTATCTGACAGATAGCACAATAAGGCATCCAAGTTTTCCAGGAATAAATGAAAGTTTCCTGAAGGGGACCTCTATACTGTTACAATTATAAAAGAGCCGTCCTTCAGTTTAAGTTGACAGGCACATGCTTCTATATGTTGCTCTAGACAAAACTTTTTTGTATCTGAGCTTTCTGCACAGTGATAAGTTTTGACATATATGGCAATTCCTCCTATCACCTTATTCTCTCTACTCATATGTGCAGCTAGTTTATAACCACTGATATTTACCTTTTCCATATCAGACACAATGTGATGCTTTATTATGGGTAAACACTATGGCCAGTGGGGCCATACTTATGAACAGTTTGAGTCTGCTTTCTTGAACGAATTCTGATCCATAGCAGAACAAGAGAGGACCCAGTACCATTCAGTAGTAAACATCAGGACTAAGGAAGTATTTTGAAGAACACTTAAACTATACAAGATATTGGACAAATTTAATCTTCCACACAGATGTACTAAAAATACTCAAAAGTCACTAACCAGCACATGTCAAGGAAAAATTAATCACAGCATCCGAGAATGATGTAAAATACTTCTTAGATGTGCTGGATTCGATTGACCTGATTATGAAGAGGGGTGGTCGCAACCCCAGACCAAGAATATGTGAAGTGAACATCTGGAAAATAGTTATCTGGTAGGTAGTAAAGGCGGAAGCAATCAACATGGTGGGCACCCATACTACCTGCTTAATAATAATCACACAAGAGGTAACTTTGCTAACTGGGAAATCAAGGACACAAACAGGGTTTTAAAGGAAGCCTAATAACAATGGACCAGCGTATACCAAGCAGAGAGATTTTAGGAACCAAATTTCAAAATGTAACCCTGGTGGGAGTAATAACAAATATAATAATTGGCAAGGACCAACCAGTGGTAGACAGCCATCCTCCTGGTAGCTACAACCACTGGAACAACAATTATATACTGGACTGAGCTGAAGGTCGGAGAGAATTTAATTCATGATCATCGCAAGACACAAATTAGCGAAGTCAAGACCACACTGTACATACAGCTGAGACGAACAAGAATGAAGAGATTACGCCCCAACTAATCAAGAAAACCAAAACAGGTCATGAAAGGAGCCCATTCACAGACTGAGGATGTGGATGGGGCATACAATTAATTCCTAATTATTTTCTGAGATATGGCAAAGAAGTAGATATCAAGGGGGAATTGTATCTGACAAATGTGGACAGTTTGGAAGAGAACAAAAGAGTGTCTGTGCAGGCCTTAATAAATGCCAGGATAGCTGACATGCATGTTGTACTGAATACAGATGCGTCAACAAATATAATCTCACAAGGTTTATTTAATAAGTTGCAAAAGCGAATACATATACCAACCTTCCCTTTGCAGAACTGTCCGATCTTGACTGCAGTAGGGAACAAATCCGACGGAGGCGAGGCTTCAAGCATTAATACCCATTACTGTCGAAAAATTTTCTTTAAAATACATTTTTCTAGTGACAGAAAAACTTGTAGTTAATTGTCTTACTGGTGTGGATACCTTCTGACCGTGCAAGGTACATATTGACATTGGACAGGCAAAGTGTTTCTTTATAATTAATGAACAAAAGTTATCAGCAGAGTTAATCAGAACCAGTACAACAGAAAACAAACCTATGCCAAATATAGACATTAGAATACAATTGTCTTATTCAGATGCTACATGAAAGAAGTATCGATCTAGCACTAGTACAAGCGAAGGTAAGTGAAGAAGTTTGTTTGTCAGAAGACCAGAAAGAGCAGCTACAGCAATTAATACTTTGGTATATGCATGTGTGGCGTTTGGAAAGTGCCCAGAAGTAATAAAGGATTACACATATAAAATGGATGTTAACCCACATGAAACGTTCTGA
This sequence comes from Schistocerca nitens, assembly GCF_023898315.1. NCBI lineage: Eukaryota > Metazoa > Arthropoda > Insecta > Orthoptera > Acrididae > Schistocerca > Schistocerca nitens. Next base: position 454,946,757 of record NC_064615.1, on the reverse strand, counting down.
TTTTGATCATACTCCATACGCTGGTCCAAGAAGGAGGCAGAGAGGATGATAAATTTGGCGGTCATACAATGCTCATATTCGCTGTATTGTGATCCTACTTTAGCTATCGCCAAACCCGACATTAGCGTCACATTTGTGCTCGACACATGGAATATAAACAAGATCATTATTCCTGATAAGACACATCCCGACCACTTACTAGAACACTTACTAAAGTTACATAAAGTGAAGTACACCACTATAATCTAAGAGGCATACCTATTACAAATCACCGAGACAGATCGACAACAAGCACCCAAGATAATTATACTGTGACCACGAAGCACATTCTTTTCTCGTGATGTGCAATTTGCTGCACAGAAGAATAGCTACATGTTGTCTTTACCGGCAGGAATTCAGTTTTGAGGCAGTGTGCATCTAAGGTAAACAAAACATAAATGCTGACACCTTGTCGAAACTACCAAAAGGGTTGAATGAATTTTTAGAATTCGCCGAATAGAATTCTGAAATCTGCATCCTACTTATGCAAGACAAAACGCATGAACCACATTATGTAAAAATGTGCAATAACCTGGAGAAATTGCAGGAAAACATCCATGCTGGAAAAAGGTAAGACTCAAACTATGTAAAGGAGATATAATAATAGCTTTAAAAAATTTTATACTGTTTATAAAGGGGCACTCTTTCACAGACATATACCTAACCAAGAACGCTGGTGCATATGTTTACCTGAAACTCATGATGAATGGGGTCATTATCGTGTTCGTAAATGCATCGATAAGATTAACACATTCTGCTACTTCCCCAACATGCGGCGCCGAATTCTCCAAGTAATTCGAACATGTACTACTTGTCAGAAGATCAAACACTCAAATAAATCAAAATTAATTGATCTCCATCCTATAGTCCCCACAAAAGCTTTAGAATTATGCTGCCAGTCTCTATCCAAAATTAAAAGTTTATGTTAAGTATGTAATTTGCCTTATATGGTGTTTTCTTCCAGGCATGTTAAGTTGTTTGCAATGAGGTCAATGACCGCCACTTCTGTTATTAGAAGAATTACAGACGACTATCTCCCGAGAGTAGAGAAGTAGCAGATACTGTTAATTGATAATGCATTGTGCTTCAAAGTTAACAGATGGAAGGAATTCACGACTGCAAATAAAATAAAACAAATACTGGCATCACAATTCCACCCCAAAGCAAGCCCCATAGTAAGGGAGTTTTGTTAAGGAATTTGATAGATTTATATGCTACTGTACACCACAGAAACATACAAAATGGATCGAGTTCGTCTTGTCATTTAAGCAAATCATTAACAACTTGCCACATAGTTCGAAAGGTTTTACACCAACTGAATTTATACTAAAGAAACGAGAAATGGACGAGTGAAAAAAACCACTGCCATAAGTATCCAAGGGAGATATGTCATTTGAAGAAAAAGACGCCAAGGTTTGATTAGCCTAGGAGAAAAGGTCGAGCAGAGAAGTACGTCTTACACCAAAAGACTTGGTCACACTGTACAATTCCGTACAGGATATTAAGTATTGTTGCAAATATACCCAAAGTCTAGCAAGCATGGAATACTCTTGACATCAAATGGAAACTCTTATATATGGTCCATTTGTAGTCACGCAAGTCCCTCAGCTAGCACTGTATGACTAGCTTACCCTATTAGTGGAAAGGATGAGGACCCTAATCCACATAAGGATCTACAGAAATTTGTACATTGAATGGGTTTGCAATAGGTTAAACCAACTCATTAAGTTATTTTGCTTAAGTGTAGTGTAAATATTTCACTATAAATTATGAAAGAGATTCACTTAATTTTAGGAAAAGTTTCTCTCTTGTTATTTATATGTGTTTAAATAGAAATAGGGTTGGTCAGTAGTTATTTAAGATTTTGTTTGCTGACAAAAGGATGTTGGGAAATAAATAATAAGCTGAATTTAATTGCCATGATGTGAATTCACTACTAAAATACATACACTTTCCAATTGCAAACTGATAAATGTTGTGGGGAGAAATAAATGTTATTGCATTGTGATGAGAGGCAACATGCTATCTCAGTAGCAAATTTGCATCACAGGTCAGTGACCACAGCACATTCACAAAGACAAACAAGTCGAACACGCTGCTTAACATGCCAGATGCTCAGCTAACATTAGTGTAAACGAAGTAGAATATACCCAAAAGATTATGAATCTAAATTGATTACTAAAATACATACTGAGGTCAACACTAGAAGAATAAAATTTATAAAAGAAAAGAGAATTAAAATAAGGAAGTTGTTACATGGAAGGAAAGAAATTGAACAACTACAGGAAGATGTCTACACACTAGATTTTTATTTACAATATATACACAAAAATTTACATTATGGCTACATACAAAATAAACTAATCACTACAGTATAGATAATCTGTATGTACCATGAAAGAATGAATAATTCTAGAGATATATTCACGCTCTGAATAATAAAAGAGAGGGGATAATGACAGTGTGGCACATCTAGGAAGACACCTATTCGTTACATGTGCACTCATTGTATGAATATTGAAGAGACAGAAGAGGTAAGTCCAAGTGACAGACAATCTTTTAATACATGTGCTCTCAAAAAAAAAGGGGTGAATTCTGAGAATCATTCAGAAAATAATGAACTAAAAATATTTTCATACTGAATGAAAATATACACATTTCAAGTTTGAATGATATATTGTTTGACCTGGAGCTTTTTTTACAGGGATCGACAAAAGGGCACCTCCCAGTAATGGCAAGAAAGAGAATATAGGTAGCCGGTACCAAAAGAAATGGACGACACTGCAATATATGTAATTATTTGTATAGGAATATGTGTATGAATGTGGTAGTGTAAATGTTATGTGTGAATATAAAGAAGTTATAGTAAATAAAATGTTATGAAATGAAGTCGAGGTCCTGTACTACCCAAGGATATAAATAAAGTGTTGGACTGTACATTGAAAGGTGGTTACACTGAGCCACAGCGCCAGAGATCGCGCTAGAGAGTATTGTTCCGCTGCCTCCACTGGCAGTGATTATTGAGAACTCGTAGTGGGCAGTGCTTTGGGAGAACTCGTGGTAGTCAGTGCTGAGATGTCGTAGTGAGTAGTGTTTGTTGAGATGAGCTAGTAGGCAGTGCTTGCTGAGATGTGATACTGAAAAGTTCTTGTTGAGATGTGATAGTAGCGAGTCGGTGTGGAGAGATTGTAATGTCTAGAGTGCTTTTCATCAATATAAATTAAGGTAACAAACTACTTTTCTTTTCTTTCTCATTATTTCAATGTCCTGAATAATGCGTCATTACAGGTTCAGTCAACAAAGCATCTGGCTTGTGTTCTTGTATTAGAGTGTAATTCTGGTTTTCTTGAGTAATTATGGTATTTCTATTTTCTTTAATTAATTCAGTATAAATGATATTAAAAATTTCTTGTGTTGTTGAAGAAGAACTGTGCCAGATGCGTACGTTGAGTCATACTTCCACACACAGAACAGTTACACTTGTGCTTTGGTTTCGTAGGTTTTATAGTTGCTGGGGACTTAATTAATTAATTGTGTTAATGAAAATTTCCATTTCATTCTTTGTTGTTGTTCTATGCAGTCAGATTGCGTAATAATACTAGTCAGGGCCAACCGTTACGAGACTTCGTAATCAAACAGACAGCTACTAAATCAAAAAAAAAATTATTTGCATTTTATTTTAATTAAGCCCCCATGCACGTGGCGACCCTGCCAGGATCGTCCCTTGGAATCTTCTGATTGTAAAAATAGTAGACAGTAGTATTGTTGTAGTAATTTGTAGTTTAGTAATTGTAGTCTATTTTGCATGTGTAGATTTGGTAATTGTCATTCTTCTAATGGTATTTTTTTTTTTTTTGCAAAATTTCATTTCTGTTGTCTTGTCTACGGGTTTGACAATTAGTGCAATTATTTCAATTGTTCGGTTAATCGTGTTTGAGGGAAACATTTCGTGTGAATGGTATTGTTGGAGATAAAGTGTCATTGTGTGTAATTTTCATATAGTGACGAGTTTTGTATGTTTTGTAAATGATTACACGATCGATGAAAAAGGCAAAAATGATGGATAGTGAGAATGACGAAATTGTTAACATGGCGAACTCGCCAACAGAGGAAAACAGTATCATGAATAATGAAGTGGAAAACAATTTAATAAGTCGGGAAAATAGTCCGGAACCAATTCAAAATTTTTCTCAACCAGAAAATTCACAGAATACGAGATTAACGATAGAAGATTCTGAAATAGTATCGAACACAGATAGCTTTACAGCCATGACGAAAGAAGTTCGTTTCGCGGGAAATGTTAGGGGCGAAAAGAATTTCGAACCGGCTATTATGGAGCAGTTGATGGATGCAATATTAAATTTGGAATCTGAATTAAAAACAGTGACAACACGGTTAGACTTACAAAGGGGAACAATGGAAACACGGTTAGACTCACTGGGATCACAGTTGGGATCACAAATAGGAACAATTAAAACAGAGATAGGAACAATTAAAACCGAGATGGGAACTTTGGCATCTGAATTAAAAACTGATATGGGAACTTTACGATCTGAATTAAAAACTGATATGGGAACAATGGAAACACGGTTTGGATCTGAATTAAAGACAGAGATGGAAACAATGGAAACACGGTTAGACTCACGAATAGGGACATGTTTCAAAAATATGAAAGATGAATTAAAGAAAGAAATCAGAGAAGAAGTACAACCAAGTTTGTATTCTCACAATAATAGATTAATTGCAGTAGAGATTAGACAAAGGGAACAAGATAGAGAACAGGAAGAAAGAGATCGCGTGATAGTACAAAAATTTTCAGAGTTACATTTACAACGTGCACACGATAAGGAGGAAATATTTGAGAGAATCGAAGAATCCATACCAAATGACAGAATAAATAATCTAACACAACAATATGAACAGTTAACTACCAAATGTGTTAATACTGAAACCCGAGTCGCGACACTTACGGAAGACGTAAATAAACAGAAAGAACAATTAGGTGACTCATCGGAAAGAGTTGAGGAGATTTCAGATAAACTGACAAGTCTTAGTTTAAATGGGGACACAGATTCGGATGATACAGCTCCATTGCCATGCGCAGAAACCGAAGAGTACCAGAACATAAATAAGCATGTTGAAAAACAGGGAAAATTTAATGAACGCGTTTAAAGGGAATTTGAGGAATTACAAAAGCAAGACAAATATATTGAAAGCGAAATCGTAGGAAAAGACAGCAGACGAATTTTAGTATCACAGATAGCAGAGGGCTTTGAAGAAAGTAATTTGTTTCATTTACGGGATGTAACAAGAGAGCGCCAGGCGCGGGAACTTGACAATAATCGACATTGGGACTGGGACAGACACGGTAGGTCTTTGTCGCCACGAGGCGAAAACGTTGACTATAAACACTTCTTGACTGTTCGGAAGATTAAGATATTTCGCAATTCTAAGAATGACATACATCCATGTGCATGGTTAGATCAATTTACGTACGCACTTCCGCCAAGTTTGCCACTAAGTCACAAACTGAAATTTATGTGCAGCTATTAAAGTCCTCAGGGGATTCACTATTCTAAGTGAATATGTGCCGTAGCGATCACAGGGCCCCGAGCTGTAGTGGTGTTATTTCCCTTTTAGTTTTCTGCACCGCTGCCTACTCTTTCACTATTCTTTGCATCTATAAAAACAACTCTTCTACTATCCATCTATCTAGACAGTAGGTGAAGATTAACCAGATATGACGATTTTACCCAAAAGTGACTTTGGAAATTACCGTTTGGACTTACTATATTTTCTGCAGCAATCATTCGTAGCTTAAATGAAATCTTACCTGTTTATCTTCGTAACAATATTACTTCATATGTTGACGATATTCTTATTGCTAAACATTCTTGGAGTGAGCACAACAAAATTTTGGATTCATTATTACGTATTTTTGTAAGAGTTGGCATTACAGAGAACTTGGAAAAATCTGAATTTGGTCGTTCTCAGGTGAAATTTCTCGGTCACATTATTTCTACAGTAGGTATTCTTCCTGATCCAGAGAAAGCTAGACGCAATTCGTAATTATGCTGTTCCTTCCACAAAACGTGATGTTCGTATTTTCCTTGGTGTCTGTAATTTTCTTAGACGCTTTGTTAGATTGGATGATTTGGCCACACCTCGTTTACACATTTTAGTTACGCACATTTTGGTCCCAGAAAATGCTTTCATAAATTACGAGAAAATTGTTGCTTCAGTAATATGGAAAAACGTATTCGATCTGTTCTTGCCAAATGCAAATTATGTCAAAAGGCTAAGCCGCCAACTGTTTCTCACAGAGCACCGTTGTTTCCTATCATTCCAGCGAAAATAAAGGACATGGCTGCAGTCGATTTGTTCGGTCCAGTGGTTCGTTCTACTAATGGTTTTGCGTACATTTTCGTAGCAGTGGGATTGACATCAAAATATGTGTGTTTTACACCTTTACGCAAAGCAACAGCTCGTTCAGTATCTAATGCTTTCATCAAACATTTTCTTAAAGAAGTTGGTCATGTTGATAAGGTTATATCAGATAATGGATCACAGTTTCGCTCTAAAATTTGTCTTCGTACTCTACGGCGTCGTAAGATTAAACCAATTTTCATTTCACTTTTTCACCCTCAATCTAACGCTTCAGAGAGATGGATGAAGGAAATCAATAAATTGTGCCGTCTTTATTGTCATCAGAATCACAGAACTTGGGATCAGTATCTTCATATTTTTCAAAACATTCTGAATGAACTCCCTAATGATTCAACTTCTTTACCGCCTCTATTGATATTAAAAAATAAAGCACCGTCAAATCGCATTTCTGAAATTGTTCCTTTTCCGCCTTCACGGAAACTGCGGCATTCTGAAGTTGTCAACCTGGCTCTACGAAATATTGCATCTGCGGCTGCTAGAAGAGAGAAATCAGCGAAACGTCCTGGTCGTTTAAAAATTTTGTCAGTTGGTCAAAAGGTGTTAATTAAGTCTCATCTTTTGTCTCATAAAGGAAAAGGCTTATGTCGCAAATTTTTTCTGCTTTATAACGGTCCATATAGAATTCGCAAAATTATTCATGATAACACTGTCCAAGTAGAAACTCTTAAATCTCGACGCTCTAAGGGAATACATCACATATCTAACGTTAAAATTTTTGTGGAATGACATACTTGTGAGAAACTAACAGCTACGTAAACACACGGAGAAAGCAAGGATACCGCGCTGTGTTTTGGCGGCGGCACATACTCAAAGCAACAGTCAGTCTGCGCGCCGCACAAGGCTGTCGTTGACCGCAAACAATCACTTTCTACGTCACGCGCCTACAGCTGATCGAGCGCTCAGTGCGAATGCACTGACAGACGTAAACAAATACACAGTTTAATTTCTCCGACTAAATTCAGTATAAAGCTATGGTGACTTTATAAATTATGTTATTAACGTTCAGTATTTTTCAGGATACGGTTGTGTAAAATATTTAAGACCTTCAGGTAAATTCTGTGCGTGTCCGACGTTAAGACGACTTGCTTTGGAGAAAATTTCAGGAAGAATGTAATTTCGAAGAAAAAAAGTAATAAACTAAAAAGGGTAACTATTAATTGAGTTTATTTTTCAGGTAACATATTTCCACTTAGGTACGTACTTTAGACGTAATTTGCTGCTTGCGATTACGTGATTCATACTTTGTGCTAAATTTCATGTTCTATGAATTTACTTGTGAAGCGACGTGCTTGTGTACATTTGCTGATTTTGACAATTATTGATTAATGAACAGGCTTGTTATTTGTATATATTATGCATCGCTTGGCTGCACTGCTCTTTCACTGATGTCATATTTTTTTTATTATGTGCCTGCTGTGCTTATTTATTTAAATTGTAATTGTCAACTGATCAATTGTGCTGACTGTGGTTATGTATGTAAGTTATATTTTGTGATTTATCTGCTTGCGCCTTCATGTTTACTTATTAAGATTACGTATGAACATTTATTTGCTTATGCTAATATGATGCTAATGACCTGTTTATTATGTAAGATAACATATTTGCTGCTTTGCGTATGGATTGCATATTTACACATTTCTGTTTGTTGTCATAAGTACTCTTTAATTTGGTGTATAGAAATGCTGATATACTGTGTGCGAACATGGAGTTTAGGTCACACTATGGTATTAATTATAGATTGTTCGCTTGGCAGAGACTCGTTATAGGGATTGTGCTGCATCCACTTGTTGACATTCTGTTCTCTACTGGTATATTGTCGCGCTATTGCATGTTTTGCTTACGCTCAGTGCCTTATATTTTTAAGATAAGAAAATGAACTGCTATAATTCTACGAACGACATTGGTACAAGAAACTGCATAGAAGTCACATGAGCTGGAGGTTTTATGGAAGCTGTATAAATTTATGCTAATAGGAAGGAAGCGAACGACAAGACATACCAACACTAGGTTAGACCATTGACAGTATTACACTGCATTTTTCGTGAGTAATTGAAATAGGAAGTGACACTTGACATAAGAAATACTCCACATGTTTGCTTCTGTTTGCCATAATTCTTGAAGTGGTGTACACACTGTGAAATATTGTGATCATTCACACTTCGTAATCGTACTTACTTACTGAAAGTTATTCAAACTAAAGGCTGTTAGAGGTCATGTATGCATTTCTTTTATTTAATGATGGACAAGGAACCAAAATGTGTCTTATAATTTATAATGAGTAGAAAATTTGGGTCAGATGGATTACACAGAGGTTGTGTGTGGACACTGTGTCTTCGGATTGTATGGGATGCTGAATTGAAGTTGCACTAGGATTTTGTCTGTACTTGTTCGAGGAGACTGACAAGAGGAAAGAGTTGTTATGGAAGTGAAATGATATTGGTGCTGAGGTTTATATATATCGACGTATTGAAGAGGTATGATTGAGGTATTGAGATTATGTGTGAAGTTGATGATTATTGGAGTTTTCGTGGACAAGAGGTAAGGTAAATGATATTGATGATCAACGTATTGAAGAGGTATTATTGAAGTATTGAAATTATGTGATGCTGATGATTATTGGAGTTTTGGTGGATAAGAGGTGAAGTAAGTGAGGAGCATATTTTTTTTTTGTTGGTCTATATGGAACAAGGAGGATAAAGATGGCAGACTAGAACACTCAAGTAGAAGGAAGATTGTCTACACACACACTTTGTCAAATCACTAAGCAGTATATACTTTTTTTTGGAGAGAGGAAGTAATTGCATATCTTGGCTCACTGACAGTTGTTCAGCAACTGTACATTTTGATCTGACTTGGCAAACATTGGTCTTGACATGATGACTATGACGTTGACTAACTATTATTGACAGTCATACATTGCTGCCACTACTACTTGATACACATGATGAACATAAAATTTTGACAGAATTGCATTTACACAGTTAACACTATTCAACTACACAGTAGCACTAAATGTGGATGAAAGATGAGTGAGTGTGTTTTGTGTGTTTTCCTTTTATAATCCCAGAGAAGTGATCCCAACCTATCTCCTAAATACTATTTTACTTGTTTGTTGTGGCTTGCACTGACACCCATAAATATTATAGGTTTACTGATATTTGTGTATTTGTAATATTTAATATGACAATTATCTGATATCATTTGTGTGTTTATTATGATTTGTATGTTTAGTGTAAAAGCATTGTATGTGTATTCAAACTATTGTTCATGCCTGAACTATCTGATTAGTGATGGTGCTGCACTTTTCAACATTATGTGTGACATTTAGTCATGTTTATTTTCTGCTGATGAACAGTGTGATTAGTGAAAGTGAATATTATGGACTGCGGTCAGCACCTGTTCAACATTGCTGGGTGCCACTGATGGACTGTTTCTACTGAAAAGATGTCACCTGTTGCTGTCTGCACCTGCTCAACATTGCTGGGTGCCACTGATGGACTGCTTCTACTGAAATGATGTCACTTGTTGGTGTCTGCACCTGCTCAACATTGCTGGTGCCACTAATGGACTGCTTATACTGAAATGGTGTTACTTGTTGATGTCTGCACCTGCTCAACATTGCTGGGTGCCACTGATGGACTGCTTCTACTGAAAAGATGTCACCTGTTGATGTCTGCACCTGCTCAACATTGCTGGGTGCCACTGATGGACTGCTTCTACTGAAAAGATGTCACCTGTTGCTGTGTGCACCTGCTCAACATTGCTGGTGCCACTAATGGTACTGCTTATACTGAAATGGTGTTACTTGTTGGTGTCTGCACCTATTCAACATTACTGGGTGCCACTGATGGACTGTTTCTACTGAAAAAATGTCACTTGTTGGTATTTGCACCTGTTGACCATTGCTGGGTGCTACTGCTGGAACTGTCAACTACTTGTTTCTTGGGCTATGGAAAGCGTTTATGTGAATATTTGTATAAACTGATTTTTGTGTATTACTGTTTGTGAAAAGTTATGAGACTCTTACCTGCACATATTCGTCATTGCTGACGCTATTGATTGAACTGTTTAACCACATAATACTTGTGTAAACTGTTATGTAAAGTCACATGTATGAAAGAATTTGTATTGCTTACTGTATTTTATATATTAGGTTATTGAAAGGTCAGTGCAAAGCCAAAATTTTATCTAGTTATATGATATTTACGCATTAATATTATCTTTTATTTTTGTCTGTATTTTTTTTGACGAATTTGGTGGTATTTTCACCACCAATGCTGGCAAAAATACCATCAAATTCTAGCCTGTGGAGGAAGGGCATATGAAAGGTGGCTACACTGAGCCACAGCGCCAGAAATCGCGCTAGAGAGTATTGTTCCGCCGCCTCCACTGGCAGTGATTATTGAGAACTCGTAGTGGGCAGTGCTTTGGGAGAACTCGTGGTAGTCAGTGCTGAGATGTCGTAGTGAGTAGTGTTTGTTGAGATGAGCTAGTAGGCAGTGCTTGCTGAGATGTGATACTGAAAAGTTCTTGTTGAGATGTGATAGTAGCGAGTCGGTGTGGAGAGATTGTAATGTCTAGAGTGCTTTTCATCAATATAAATTAAGGTAACAAACTACTTTTCTTTTCTTTCTCATTATTTCAATGTCCTGAATAATGCGTCATTACAGGTTCAGTCAACAAAGCATCTGGCTTGTGTTCTTGTATTAGAGTGTAATTCTGGTTTTCTTGAGTAATTATGGTATTTCTATTTTCTTTAATTAATTCAGTATAAATGATATTTAAAATTTCTTGTGTTGTTGAAGAAGAACCGTGCCAGATGCGTACGTTGAGTCATACTTCCACACACAGAACAGTTTACACTTGTGCTTTGGTTTCGTAGGTTTTATAGTTGCTGGGGACTTAATTAATTAATTGTGTTAATGAAAATTTCCATTTCATTCTTTGTTGTTGTTCTATGCAGTCAGATTGCGTAATAATACTAGTCAGGGCCAACCGTTACTAGACTTCATAATCGAACAGACAGCTACTAAATAAAAAAAAAATAAATAAAATTATTTGCATTTTATTTTAATTAAGCCCCCATCCACGTAACATTGCTGGGTGCCACTGATGGACTGCTTCTACTGAAATGGTGTTACTTGTTGGTGTCTGCACCTGTTCAACATTACTGGGTGCCACTGATGGACTGTTTCTACTGAAAAGATGTTACTTGTTGGTGTTTGCACCTGTTCAACATTGCTGGTGCCACTAATGGAACTGCTTATACTGAAATGGTGTTACTTGTTGGTGTCTGCACCTGCTCAACATTGCTGGGTGCCACTGATGGACTATTTCTACTGAAAAGATGTTACTTGTGGGTGTCTGCACCTGTTCAACATTACTGGGTGCCACTGATGGACTGCTTCTACTGAAAAGATGTCACCTGTTGCTGTCTGCACCTGCTCAACATTGCTGGGTGCCACTGATGGACTGCTTCTACTAAAATGATGTCACTTGTTGGTGTCTGCACCTGCTCAACATTGCTGGGTGCCACTGATGGACTGCTTCTACCGAAATGATGTCACTTGTTGGTGTCGGCACCTGCTCAACATTGCTGGGTGCCACTGATGGACTGCTTCTACTGAAAAGATGTCACCTGTTGCTGTGTGCACCTGCTCAACATTGCTGGGTGCCACTGATGGACTGCTTCTACTGAAAAGATGTCACCTGTTGCTGTGTGCACCTGCTCAACATTGCTGGTGCCACTAATGGTACTGCTTATACTGAAATGGTGTTACTTGTTGGTGTCTGCACCTATTCAACATTACTGGGTGCCACTGATGGACTGTTTCTACTGAAAAAATGTCACTTGTTGGTATTTGCACCTGTTGACCATTGCTGGGTGCTACTGCTGGAACTGTCAACTACTTGTTTCTTGGGCTATGGAAAGCGTTTATGTGAATATTTGTATAAACTGATTTTTGTGTATTACTGTTTGTGAAAAGTTATGAGACTCTTACCTGCACATATTCGTCATTGCTGACGCTATTGATTGAACTGTTTAACCACATAATACTTGTGTAAACTGTTATGTAAAGTCACATGTATGAAAGAATTTGTATTGCTTACTGTATTTTATATATTAGGTTATTGAAAGGTCAGTGCAAAGCCAAAATTTTATCTAGTTATATGATATTTACGCATTAATATTATCTTTTATTTTTGTCTGTATTTTTTTTGACGAATTTGGTGGTATTTTCACCACCAATGCTGGCAAAAATACCATCAAATTCTAGCCTGTGGAGGAAGGGCATATGAAAGGTGGCTACACTGAGCCACAGCGCCAGAAATCGCGCTAGAGAGTATTGTTCCGCCGCCTCCACTGGCAGTGATTATTGAGAACTCGTAGTGGGCAGTGCTTTGGGAGAACTCGTGGTAGTCAGTGCTGAGATGTCGTAGTGAGTAGTGTTTGTTGAGATGAGCTAGTAGGCAGTGCTTGCTGAGATGTGATACTGAAAAGTTCTTGTTGAGATGTGATAGTAGCGAGTCGGTGTGGAGAGATTGTAATGTCTAGAGTGCTTTTCATCAATATAAATTAAGGTAACAAACTACTTTTCTTTTCTTTCTCATTATTTCAATGTCCTGAATAATGCGTCATTACAGGTTCAGTCAACAAAGCATCTGGCTTGTGTTCTTGTATTAGAGTGTAATTCTGGTTTTCTTGAGTAATTATGGTATTTCTATTTTCTTTAATTAATTCAGTATAAATGATATTTAAAATTTCTTGTGTTGTTGAAGAAGAACCGTGCCAGATGCGTACGTTGAGTCATACTTCCACACACAGAACAGTTACACTTGTGCTTTGGTTTCGTAGGTTTTATAGTTGCTGGGGACTTAATTAATTAATTGTGTTAATGAAAATTTCCATTTCATTCTTTGTTGTTGTTCTATGCAGTCAGATTGCGTAATAATACTAGTCAGGGCCAACCGTTACGAGACTTTGTAATCGAACAGACAGCTACTAAATCAAAAAAAAAAAAATTATTTGCATATTATTTTAATGAAGCCCCCATGCAACATTGTTAAATACAAGTAATCGATACAAAGTCCAAATGCAAATGTTGAAAACAGAATTATACATGATCACAGTTTATCTGTTTGTCTTTAAACCAACATTTCTTTTGACACAACCTTCATAACAAAGTATTTACACATATACATATTACAGTACATAGGAGTTGTGTCCCACAGTGAAAAATATAAATTAAGTATACTGCAGTACAATCATTACAAGTACTTTAAAACAAATGCCGTTAATAAACTGGTATGACACAATGATGTTAGAATTTTATCTATAGTGCTCCAGACACTGTGTAAATAGTTTGTCACAAAATACAAGAAGCGTTCACAGAGAATTTGCTCAATTATTGTGTGATGTGTAAACGATGGATTTCAGCAGGTGATCATAAATGCTTATTCCCATTCTTTATCATAATTCCCTGTAAATTCGTATCCCACCTTCTGGTAGATATGAGAGAGGCGTGGCTAAGCATAATTATGCGTGCTTGTGTTGGAAATTGGAGAGTAAAGTTCTCTATTTCCTTTGTTAGCAATCTGGAATTACAAACGCTTGAGTTAAATGAGATGATAGTAGTGGTTCATGTATATCATCAGATTTCACATATGTATACTGTTTTTTGCAGTCTTGATATGTGACATGTTTTGCAAATTTGACATCTACATGTCTACATGCAAACTCTGCAAATCACACTTAAGAGCCTGACAGAAGGTTCATTGAACCACATTCACAATAATTCTCTATTATTCCAATCTCGAACTGTGCACAGAAAAAAACGAACACCTATATCTTTCTGTGCAAGCTCTGATTTCTGTTATTTTATTATGATTATCATTTCTCCTTATGTAGGTCGGCGTCAACAAAATATTTTTGCACTCGGAGGAGAAAATTTGTGATAGAAATTTCCTAAAAAGAGCCCGCACAACCAAAAAACGTCTTTGTTTTAATTATGTGCACCTCAAATCCTGTATCATTTCAGTGACACTGTCTCCCCTATTTCGCAATAGCATAAAACGTGTTGCCCTTCTTTAAACTTTCTCGATGTACTCCGTTAATCCTGTCTGGTAAGGATCCCACACCTAGCAGCAGCAGTACTCCAAAAGAAGGTGGACAACCGTAGTGTGGGTGTCTCTTTAGTAGATCTTTTATATTTTCTACGTGTCCTGTCAATAACACGCAGTCTTTGGTTTGCCTTCCCCACCACATTTTCTATGTGTTCTTTGAAATTTGTTTATAATTGTAATTCTTATGTATGTAGTAGAATTTATGGCCTTTAAATTTGACTTATTTATTGTGTAACCGAATTTTAACGGATTCCTTTCAGCATTCATGCGGATGACCTCAGACTTTTCGTTTTTATGGTCAGTTGCCAATTTTTGCTCCATACAGATATCTTTTCTAAATCTTTTTGCAATTTGTTTCGAACTTCTGATGACTTTAGTTGACAATAAATGACAGCATCATCTGCAAACGACTTAAGATGGCAACTCAGATTGTCTCCTAAATCGTTGATATAGATAAGGAACAGCAGAGGGCCTATAACACTACCTTGGGGAACGCCAGAAATCACTTCTGTTTTACTCGATGACTTCCTATCAGTTACTACGAACTGTGACCTCACTGACATGGAATCATGAATCCAATCACATAAATGAGACGATATTCCATAAGAATACAATATCACTAGAAACTGCTTTTGTGGTTAGTGTCAAAGGATCCTGGAAATCTAGGAATACAGAATCGAGTTGATATCCCTTGTCAATAGCACTCAACACTTCGTATGCGTAAAGAGCTAGTTGTGTTTCAAAAGAACGATGTTTTCTAAATCCGTGTTGACTGTGTGTCAATAGACCATTATCTTCGAGGTAATTCATATTTCGAACACAATATATGTTCCAGAATCCTGCTGCACATCGACATTAATTATATGGGCCTGTAATTTAATGGATTACTCCTACTATCTTACTTGAATATTGGTGTGACCTGTGCAACTTTCCAGTCTTTGGGTACTGATCTTTCGTCGAGCACATGGTTGCATATGATTGTTAAGTATGGATCTATTGTATCAGCATACTCTGAAATCTAATTTGTATGCAGTCTGGCCTGGAAGACTTGTTTTTATTAAATGATTTACGTTGCTTCACTACTCTGAGGATATCTAAGTTACTCATGTTGACAGCTGTTCTTGAGTCGAATTCTGAACTATTTACTTCGTCTTCGTCTGTTTATGTTAAAAAAAGATTATATCATGAATTTAAAAGTTAAATGAGTACTAGCTCATCATAAAAGTTGATAAAAGTTGTAAACACCCAGTGATTTATTAATTACGGGAGTTAATATGAAATAACTTATCACTGATATTTTGTCTTACGAATTTTGAAGGCGAGAATGACTTCTTAAATGTTATTCGCTTGTGTTTAAATATTGTTATGCAAACATCGAAAAGATGTGATAAATTCATGTATAAACTTGTATATGAGTGAAATCTATTGGACCTTGCTTGTCAGCTGATATTAAAATTACATTTATGTGTAGTTAGAAGGAGCAATGTTATGTCATGTTTTAATTTCTATATGCAGGTCATGTATAATTTTATGCACATGTAGAAATACATATAAGGAAAAGTATATAAAAAGGGTGTTTATCATATGTGAAATGAAAAGAAACTTCAAGAAAAACTATCCATATATCACATATTTAGCGTATGTTAAATTAGGAATACACACTCATGTGGAGCTGTGATCAAACTTGCACATGCCTACAATGACAAAAATTTTCTACGTGCCCTTTATTTGGCGCTGGACGCAGAACTTGACTACAAAGCAGAAATTAAAGCAAGTAATTTATGGACTTACCTGGAATATGGTAAGCATTCAACGTGATGCCCATGACATGAGACGACCTTTTGGACACTGAAATATGTGATGGACAATGTGGTTTACATAACCATGGTCGGAACTTGTAAGGCTATCTGTCACTCTTTAACCAAACACAGATCAAGGTGCACTTATCCTATGGAACTACCACCTGCACACTAATGACGAGCAGTTCGTCATCATTTACAAAGCTGTGCAGCCGAGGCTGGACTGTTTTCTGTAGTTGAACTGATGGTACTGCAAGGCATGCACACAATGAACACAGCTTAACATACGGAGATATGGCCACACAAAATATGGGTGGCCACAACACGTCAGTCATGGAGTAGAAGTAACTTATTTAAACATACCCTCTGTCAAGTGATGATCTCTCGTAAACTGAACTATTGAAGTTTTGTAAATGTCATGTAAATTAATTGTAATGTAAATAAAGCTGAAGTGTGCAGGGGATAAATAAGATATAAACTTGTCCACAAATAAAGGTATTTGATCCCTAGTAAGGCCAAAAAGTAATTTAAGTGGTATTTCCATATGAAATTTGATTATTTATGTTATGTACGTTTATAAAATGCACAACTACTGTATACTGTGGTCCAGAAATCATGGAAAACGCTAGTATACAGTAGGGAGCGGTTATTAAGGATCTTACTTTGGTTCGCCCATAAAGCTTGTGTCATTTAATAAGTATCAAAACACAGCATTTATATTATATTATAAACATGCCCACTCCAAAAAGAGATATGAATAAAAGAAAAAATGAACATTTATGTATATTCTAATGTTTCCTTAACCAAATATCAATTTTTTCAACTATCTCCCTCTTCCTGTCTGCGATTCTGGCAGTACATGTTGTGTATGTGTCAGACAGCTGTGTGTATCTGTTTTAAAGTTTCTTACAATATATCTTCTGAGTTGTCATTGCAACTGTAAACTCTTGTACCATGGGAAGCACGGATAGGATGTTGTTTGGTGGCTGGTATCCTCTGTCTCCAACACAACTGCACACATGTATTAACAAGGTTCCTTATTCACAAGAATAAGAAGATACTTATGTTTAAGCAAGATTTTGTGGTACAAACTCTTCCGTAATAGTCCACATTTGCCTCACTACTGGTGAAGTACAAGTCCCGCTATAAACACTACACTCTCATAGACGTTGACATGAACTGACAGATGCCAATTAGAACAATAACTGAATTGACTGCGACTGCAATTGATTTGGCTGGTTGAATGACTGGGTCCTCCAGTATACGGCGGCGATCTCGGTATAGCAGTCAAGAGGGTGTTGGAGCACATTGCTTGCAAGCCTGTCTGTGGCCTCTCTCCTGATAGGCGCGCCTGCTCCAGCGCCTACTATCGGTCTTCTCGAAACTTCTTTGCCAACCAGTTTGTTAGAGATAGCATACACCAGCACATTCTTCCCCTCTGAAACCCTGTACCGTTGTCATGTAGGGAGGCTGTGAACAACAACAGGGATGGAGACAGGACGCTGGTTGTAGAGATGAGCTGGTAGCCGTAGCTGTGGAGGATGGAGTACTCCGACCGTACCCCACCATCTGGCTTGCGAGGCAACAGGAACATCCACCGGAAAACTGCTGCTAGGGCACACGTCAGGTCTGAGTGCGTCTCCTGGGGCGATGACGGCGACGGACATGAAGGTTCCAGGTCCATGTGGTTGGGGAGGATGCTAAGTTCACCCAACCTGGATATGATGTGACGTCATTATGACGTATTTACGCTTTAGTCGATTAACACACCTATCGACTTTTACGAACGTTCGAGATTCTAAACTGTCGTCAGCTAGTGGTTTGTTTTGACACGTGCGACTCTGAAAACAGCTCAGTGTGGCAGCGTATATGTATTTCGCCAAAATAAAAGAGCTGGATGCTAATAGAAATATTCCTGACTGTGGCCTTGAAAACATCACGTAAAAAAGTGAAGTCTTCTTATGTCCCGACTAGATTAGATTGTGTGATTGTTGTATTGAATGCTTACGCCGAAAATAATATTTATTTATTATCAACATTTTAGTATGGTTTCATACAATTGGTCTTGTCAGTACATATTAGATTGTAGCAGCATACTCTTGCTGAATTTTTTTTCTTAATTTATATAGCTGAAAGAGAACTCGTGCAAGTTTGTTAGCTAAGTAATTTATATGTCCATCCCAAGATAGTCTTTTATCAACCATAATTCCAAGTAATTTTACACTCGGACCGCAGAGACAGGTACCTTAGTGTCCAGTAATGACTGATGTGTAGAATGATTGAATTTCGAACTTAAAAAGAAAAATATGAGGCAGTGTTGAAGAAAAATCGTCGACCGGAGATGAAATACGAGGGGAAGTGGATTTCTCAATGTAATCTTAACCAAAGGTTAGTGTCTAGTACTGATTGACGTATGAAATAATTGAATGCAGTGTCAAAGCATTCCATGGTGGTATGATAGTGTCAAAGCATTCCATGGTGGTAAGCTTTCCTCTCATTAGTCTCTCGAATGCTGAACACATAATTAGAGACGAGCAAACGAAAAACAACGCACAGGACACAAACACAGTACAATACACGATTTAAACGCAAGGAACGCAAAACACATTTAAACGAATGGCGCAGAGCACAGCGCTACCCTGTCACAATCTCTTGAAAGTTCACAAAGGTCGAATAGTCGATATACGGTTTCCATCGTTTTCGATGTAGCGTGTATACATCATAATGACGTCACATCGTATCCAAGTCCGGTGAACTTAGCATCCTCCTGTGGTTGGCGAGTGGGGACAGTGGGGGCGAGGGCGCATCGTCCAGCCACTCCTCCAGGGGTGCCCTGGTGGCATCAGCGGGCGGTTGCAAATCCCGCGTGATCCTGTGAGGCCCTGGGGGAAGAACAGTAGCAGAATCACAGGAAAACTGACAAGCACAAATTTGGTTCTGGCAGCGGCGCTGCAAACCATCTGGACCTGCAATCAAATACATAAAAGAGCCAATGCATTCGTGGATCACACGTCTTTCCCAGCGCCCACATTTGCCATAAATCCTGAAAAGAACAAGATCGCGCGGCGTGAAGCGATACTTGACGACCATTGGCGGCGCCAGATGCTGCAGTTCAAGTGCAGCGTCGTCCGATGGCGGCGGCCATGCGTAAGTTACGCCGGTGATGGTCCATCCGTTGGGTGGGAGCGACAGTGGGGGAGAAAGGGTTGCAGTGCCTGTTCCTGTGTGTGGGTGGTGTGAAGCTTGTCCATCTGTTGCTTAGAAGTGCGTATGAAACGTTCTGCTTCTCCGTTGGACTGTGGGTGAAATGGAGCAATAGTTAGATGACGAATGCCGTTGCATTCACAGAACTGTTCAAAGTCACATGAAGTAAACTGTGGTACGTTGTCCGACACAAGTACTTCTGGCAAACCTTCCAAAATGTGGAGGACTACACTTGAATGGCTTTACGTGATGTGATAGAGTTCATAGGCACCGCAAATGGAAATTTGCTAAAAGAGTCTACCACTATGAGCCAACAAGTGTTCCAAAATGGTCCTGAAAAGTCTATGTGTACTCATTGCTATGGCGATTGAATCTTAGGCCAAGCTGAGAATGTCTGTGGCGGAGCGGACTGGTTTTCCGCGCATGCCGACACTGTGATTTCATGTGTTCAATGTGGGCGTCTGTACCCTACCAAGTACAGTCCCGTCGCGCTAACTGTTTAGTGCGAACAATTCTCAATGTTCTTGGTGGAGCAACCGCAACACATCCTTCTGCAACACTTTGGGAATAAGCACACGCGTTTGTCCACTATCATTTTGAACTACGAGTAGAATCACATCCTGTTGAACTGAAAAGCTAGGCCGACGAGCAATGTATCGGCACACAACTGAATTGTGGATACTGTTCAATAAACGAGGCCAAGATGTGCGAATGTAATGCAACAAATTCTGGGTCTGCTTCCGTGGTCTGTGCAATGTTTCTGTAGTGCAAGGGGAAGGATTCCAGCAATACAGAGTCCTGCGCATCGATCTGGCAACAAGATGCGGCAGATGCATCAAAATCAGAGTCTGGGCCGATCGGAAGGCGAGATACGGCGTCTGCATTGCCATGCTTTGCCGTAGGTATGTACACAATTTCATATTGACACTGCGATAGCAACAAAGTCTAGCGTTGCAATTTTTGAGCAATGCATGTAGGAACCGGCTTTGATGGATGAAACAGGGACTGCAAAGGCTTTACATCTGTCACTAAATAGAACTTGCGACTATACAAGTAATGATGGAATTTTGTCACACCATACACAATAGCGAGAGCTTCTTTTCAATTTGTGAATAATTGCACTGAGTTTGAGTTAACAACTTTAAGGCAAAAGCAATAGGTCTGTCTTGTGCTCTCTGCCTCGTGATGACTGGGTGTTGTGTGATGTCCTTAGGTTAGTTAGGTTTAAGTAGTTCTAAGTTCTAGGGGACTGATGACCATAGCTGTTAAGGCCCATAGTGCTCAGAGCCATTTGAACCATTTTGTCTTGTGCACCAATTCTGTGCGAAAGCACAGCTCCGATTCAGTAGGAAGAAGCGCCGACTTGCAAAAGTACTAGCTTGGCCGGGTCAAAATGCACTAAACATGTCACTAAGCAAAGCATTTTTGGAATTTCTAAAATGCATTTGACGGTCTTCAGTCCGCTCAAACGGCGCATTTCCCGACGCTAGAGATGCAATGGAGCCCGATCTGAGCGGAATTCTGTATGAACCGATTGTATTACGTCATCTTGCCAGACACATTGCGAGGAACAGACAGGTCACGGATTGCAATCAAATGAGATTGGAGAGGGTGTACATCCTGAATCTTTATCACATAACCTAAGTACTGTAGGTCAGTTTGAAAAATGTCACACTTTTCGAGACGACACTTGAGGTGGAAAATCCGGAATTTCCTGTCTGTTGTAAGCAGCTAGATTTAGAAAGGCGTGCCTAACTGTTCGTATGCGGCACGATTAAGAAAAGTTACTGACACCTGTGTCTAACTGAAAGTTCTCACGACGGCCAGCAATTCGTAATGAGACAAATAACTTGTTAGAACGTCGTTACACAGTACTAAGGTGAGAATGAGCCACAACCTTAATATTACTTTTCTCAGAACCTATTGTAGGTTTAGAAAACGCAGTGTTCACTGCATGTGCATGAGCCTGTTTTCTCTGGGAGCGGGCAAAAATGGCGTTTCTCTGCCTCTGCATACAAACTGCTTGGGTATGGCCTTTTATTCCATATGTGTAACACGTAGCGTTCGTGATGGGCAAACCTGTCTTTTATGGCGAGCTCAACATCTAGGGCAATACTTCACTGAATTCACAGGCCGGTTTACCTGTCTACGTGGCTATCCGCGTGGCTGTGTACGCGCTCGTTGTTGTGGCTGCTTAGGATGGTCGTGAGCAAGGGGCGACCCGACCCGACAAATCCGGGCCTGGTCAACCTTATCGGCCGCTATGGCGCCCTACTAATATTGCTCTAAGATTTCCAATACATGAGGAAGTGATGGATCAGAGTACTTAAGCATCTGTTCTCGTATTCTACTATATGGGACATTGCATGTTATTGCAGCTCTTATCATTAAGTCACCGTTAAAATTGCCACAACTACACTTAAATTTACGCTTCCTAGTCATGCCTGTTCAGTCTATGTGTACCACTAACGGTACGTCTGTTCCTGCTTTTTCTGCAAGCGAAAGAACTGATATCTTGCTGCAGCTACTTGGACATGATGGTCATAGTGGGAATAGTTTTTGTATTAACCTGAACACTGGGGACCCTGCAATTGACAGTACTGTAGCTTTACAGTACCTTGAACCGATGAACTTCACAATGTGCTTGGAACTGTGTCAGGTATTCGAGCCATTCCCCTTCTGTATCGTTAAAATGCCAAAACGGAGGTACGCTGGTAGGCGGTACTTGGGCTGATTTGTTCGTCTGTTGTGCGGCCGACGCAGCTATTTCAGCCAGTCGTTGTTGTACTGTTGTTAGTAGGGCAGTGATTTGTTGGTTCCGAAACTGAAAAACTTATGTTAGATCCAGCACATTGGCCGGCTGTGGCTGAGGAGCGGGGCAGGCAGTGGAGGGGGAGTTGCAGTCACGGTTTACACAAATATGTTATAGCAACAAAACAAGCAAAATCTCTGAAAAGAGAAATTTGATTAGTTCTGTGGCTTCCCTCATGGAATACATGCAAGAAAAAACAAGAGCAAATTAGCAAAATGATCACCCCTGCACAAGAGAAGCAAGCAAAATCTTTGGCCAAGTTGATTAACTACAATCTGCACTGAATTAACGTCGTCACCACTTTTGTGTCGTCATTGCCACTGTAGAGACATATTTATTTAATTAACTAGCAAGTTAAGATGGAAATTTTTCTTTACAATTAGCAAATTTCGTACAGTTCTGACGATGTTTTAAGATAGTCTTTGCATATACATAAAATTTTTGATAATTTATCAACTGCTGGGTGTGGAAAAACAGTTTTCATTTTCAAAGCTCGCTTTATACTCAAACTAGATCAACAACACCTGAATATTAAATGCTTGTTTTTTTTTACATTAAAGTTTTAAAATAATACTTTTTTTGTCTTCTACACAATTTCAGGAGACTCTTTATCCACATAAATTCTCCGTGAGCTGTCATGAGCTTCATACTCCTCACCACTTGCAGAGAGTATATCGTTGTAGAAAACTGATGCATCCTTAGGAATGGTAAGGAAACGCATTAGCTTCATTGTTCACTAAAGTGTTGTATTTGGTCTTTTAACTTTTGTTCCACTTTTTTTATCCATTCACAGCCAACTGAGAGAATTTGTCAGTCAACTGTTTTACTTTGTCATTCATTGTATGTAAAGTGTCTTTACAAGTAACAACTTGTTTGTTAACTAGCTCGAGTTCTAGTTTTACTTCATATACGTCCTTTGATAATGATTTACGTTATCCTCCGTCTGCTTTGCAAATCCATCATACCTTTTCTGAATCCTATCATCAATTTCTTGCTGTTTCTTGTTACTTCATGTCTCTAACATCTGATGAAGTTCAGTGGTTACCTCTTGTTTTGCACCTTGAACTGTAGTAACTACTTTAGTCTCAAGGTCACCTCTCATAGCTGTTACAGTGCTGTCAAGTTCAGTCTTAGTTACTAGATTTGCTAACTTTTCATCGAGGCTTTTCGTTAGCGCTTCTAATTTAGAATCTAACTTTGAATCAAGCCTTTCGTCAAAACTTTTGGTTTGCGCTTCGAACTTATCATCTAAACTATGGATAAATTCTTGTCTTTCCTGTTCCCTTTGTGTTCGTTCCTGCTGTTTCTCTTGTTCCCTTTGTGTCACCAGGTACACAAAACAAGACTTCGATTAAATTTGAAACATAATTGTATGTTGAAGTCTGTATTATCTGAGTGATTTGTAGTTCCTGGGCGATACGTTTACTACAGTACTGTGTGAGGTGTTTATTTCATCTGGCCTATCAGGTGGTAGTTCATTCCTGGTCGGCACGATTCGCGATATAAGTTGGTATTGTGTGTCAACTAATTCTTCACTTTCATCTACAACGGAATGTGGTCTGCCCTCTGCCATTGTTTGTTGGGTTCGCGCATGGGGTTGCATGAAATTCCTGCGCGAGAAAGTTACGCAATAGTTTGCTAAGCCTTCTGGGATGCACTGACGTAATGATGACGTATACCTAACAATTGCCTATGCTCACACAAAATGACACGATGGACGCCACTGATCAGAGACAACTGAATGCCAATACCGTTTATGCAATATGGAGATGCAGACAAATGAATTTTTTTTCAAGCTAATACTGACTATAACAATAACTAAAATTATACACTGTTACCAAATGTCTACCTACCAAATACCTCCATGCGCTTTCTACTGGATTTGGATAGGTTGATGGAAAAAAACACAGAAGCTTGCTACAGGAAGGGTATTAATGAAGCTTCTCAACGGAAATAAAAAAGGTACTCACTCTTGCATGTCTGCAACTGCTGAAGAATTTTTCAAAGTCCAAATGTTCTTTTCATGGCAGAATTCATCATCCGATCCGCTATTTATTTAGCAGCTCAGAGCTCAGCAAATCAGTATTGTTTCCGGCATAATTTTGTCGTGGTACATGAAAATAAGTGACATCAATTAGCAGCGAGGAAATAGAAAAAAATTTTTCTTCAAGATCTTAAATATTTCAAGTCTAAGAAATACAAGATAATTACAAAGGCGTTTCGAACAACAGAGTGAAATATTTTAAATTTAGTTTCACGTCCCTGTACGGGCGCCAATGTAAAATGACTTTCTTTTTAATAATAATATCAATATATATATATGTGTTTGGAGAGATTGATTTTTGATTGAGATTTTTACTTTAAGTCGTAACTGGTACCTGAATTTTGGTTGCTGCCTCCTTGAATGATAGGCTTCTCACCAGTTGTTGATGTATTCCAACTTGGAGGAAGTTATTGTTCTTTAAGGTTTAAAATACGACTCTGTTAGTTACTTGGCCGTTGTGCGGATAGCTTTGAGCCCAAGTTTTCGTAGCTTTTCATACCTAAGGGACCACTGTTGTAAGTAAGTAAGATCAAACAGCAATCTGCTTTTTGTGAGAAAAGGAGATTGCTTGACACACAAACTTCCTTCAAACTACATGTCCTTCTACATCAAAATTGGTCAGTGGAGTTCAGCACCGTACTATTGTACAAGAATGTAATGCAATTACTGTAATTAAGAAATTATGAGAGGTTGTTGCTTATTGAATGACAACTATATAGAATGCATTTCCTTTCCTGTATTTTAGTGAACTTTGTACACTTACAATTCTGTCGATTGATAGACTGCGACGACGATGAAGCTAACCTCCTTTTCCAAAAACATGATATTTCTATTCTTCACTTCCAGAAAATTTGTATACATAAATGTTTGGCAACTCTTACACATACTTCACTCGATTTTATCACTAAAATATCACTTTTCCTTAAATGTAACAATATGTTCTGAGCGACGGCCATGCAACACATCCTCTTTCCACAAGATACAGATTAACACTCTTTTTTTTTAATAAAATCAATTGCCTTTTTTAGAGTCCATACTCAAATATTCTCTAATACTATCGTTGTGGGGATAGCGCGCCAAAGAGTTTCTTGCTGTCCAGCTGCGTTTCACTTCACTTCAAGTACTTTTTAAATCAAATTTACATTTACAGTATTTACATACATTACTGAGCTTCTCAGAATAAAATCAGGCACAAATTAGTTAAAAAAAAACAGTGGGGCACACATAACATTACAATACCACTTCAGTTTCACTAGATGATATCTGTCATTTACTATGAATTGTTATGTTTCAAACACGAAATCACGAATCCAGTCGCACAACTAAAATGATATTCCATCTACATGCAATTTGATTGTTAGCAAAACTGTACCATAGGACTGAGAACTGAGGAGCCCCATAATTGAAGTGCAGCTACTCACACAGTTATATATGTCTAGGATGTACACAAATTCTTTTAGACAAGGCATCTCTGCATCCAGTTCAGATGATATTAACTGTAGGAAACCCCAAAGTAGTGTAGAATCCAAAGAAATTCTTCTCCCCCATACAAGTCTGCTTAATCCTAGTGATCAACTTCCAAAGCAATCCTGTGTCGCAGATTTAGAAGTAAGAAAGGAAGGTTAGTTATTAACACTCTCTCAACAAAGAGGTCATTAGAGATGAGCCAGTTTTAGAAGAAGTTCTAAAAAGGAGAGGCGCTCACATAATAGCAGATACAGGAAGCTAGCTGAAACCTGAAATTGATAGCTGTGAAATTTTTGGATTAAATCTAATTTTGTATTGAAAAGTTAGGTTAGTGAGAAACAGAGGTAATTCACATGTGACAGATGTGCCAAGAAACTCAAATCCACCAAGAAGGAAACTCAAGTTACATGGCGAGATTGTTTCAGCACAACTCAGTATCAAGAATTGTTATAAATATATAACTGGATAATTTCTATTAGCTATCACACTTACCTCCCGATTTAACTAAAATTTTAAGGAAAATGTTTGGCCAATAATGGGTACATTCCCCAAATAAAGTGTTATAACTGGGGGAAATATGAATTATCCAGCAATTGGCTGGATACTTACAGTGGCATAACATCTTGAAAAATAATGATAAATGCCGCTGCTAAAAACTGTCTAGAATGGAGATTCTGGAAGCTCACTCATGATGGAAGTGTATTAAATCTAATGACACAAAGGAGACCTGGCCTCTGTAAGGAAGTCCAGATTGAAACTGGTATCTAAGACAATGAAGGGCTTGTAACAATGAAGATTACTAAAGTAAGAAGTTTATTGATTTATTGATCCATTTCATCTACTACAGCTGAACAATGTGCAAGAAATGTTTGGATTTGTATGTCAATATTAAAAATTTTATAAATAATTATACCTTTGTATGTAAGATGACATGCATTAATATATCAATTAATGGTGAATACTTAAATAAATGTTGATAGGCTATATATAGGAAGATAATACACATGTGTTCTTCTGTATAAGTCTACACTGGGTTAATATAGAAAAAATTATTTTTGTAGATATTCATTTACTGTATAAAGGCATGATCAACCAAGTACAACTTCAATTTAGATTTGAAGTGACCAACATTTTGTATGTGTTTGATGGTCTCTGGTAATGCATTGTATAGCTTGATACTAGGATGGATATGACTGTTTTGAAATAACTTTGTGTTGCCACTTTGAACATGTATATTCAATTTTTGCCTTGTATCATAGCTATATTCCGTAAACTAGATAAGGAGACAAGTGTCAAATCCGAAACTGAAATCCTTAGCTCTGGGCAGAAACATATAGAATATCTATGGCTGAAGTTTAGAAGAATAGTTTTTCCAAGTTATAGATATTTATGTATTAGTAGAACATTTGGTGTTGGGAGTAGGTGTTCATGGTAGACAGCCTCTGTAAACAAACTTCTAAAGAAACAGCAATTAATGTGCAATAGATATGGAACAAAACATAGGGCTATAGGTATAGAAAAGCTAAGTGAAATGCTGCATCATTGCAAAAAAGAGATTCAAAAGTTTCTCTATTTTTAATTGTATAAAATACAACAATTTGTGTATCTGACAGTAACTTTTCCCATTTTTGATTGTTTGAACTCACCAATCAAATTTAGAATTATTATATATTTGAACATATATCTTGAGGAAACTTTACATTTAAATTTCTAATAAGCATTTTTAAATAAATGAATGGAGGAAGAATGGCTATTTAAACTTTAAGTTTAATAGAACTTTGAAAAGCAAACTACATATGAAGGACTTATCAAACTGGAAGTATATCGATATATATTTAAAGCTAGGTCCTCCACATATAAATTTGCAAAACATCTCATCCTTCCTAAGCTAGTATTTATCACATTTTTCATCGAAAAGTGTTACTATCACACATTTAAAAACTCTTTTTGACGAAATATCAGATATTCTTTTTTACTTTTTCTAACTAGCCTCAGAACAATAACTGGAAAGCAAGTTACATTTTTATTTTTTTCTTTGCATTTTGTCCATAAGATCTCACAGTTATAATATTCTGAAATTGATAGCTGGACAATAGAAATATCAAATGTACCGGGTGATCAAAAAGTCAGTAATAATTTGAAAACTTAATAAACCATGGAATAATGGAAATAGAGAGGTAAAAATTGACACACACGCTTGAAATGCCATGGAGTTTCATTAGATCAAAAAAAAAGTTCACAAAATGTCCGACAGATGGCGCTGGACAGCAAAACGTTAGTGACTGCTACCATGATGGATGAGAGGTACGCCGATCTGTTACAGAATCGCATCATCTCCAGCCTGGCTGATAAACACCTGCTGGAATGTACGATGTTTATGCAGGATGGCGCTCCACCCCATATTGCTAGACGTGTGAAAGATCTCTTGCGCGTGTCGTTTGGTGATGATCGTGTGCTCAACCGCCACTTTCGTCATGCTTGGCCTCCCAGGTCCCCAGACATTAGTCCATGCGATTATTGGCTTTGGGGTTACCTGAAGTCGCAATCTCTACGGATGCTGAAAGACAACATCCGATGCCAACGCCTCACCATAACTCCGGACATGCTTTACAGTGCTGTTCACAACATTATTCCTCGACTACAGCTATTGTTGATGAATGATAGTGGACATATTGAGCATTTCCTGTAAAGAACTCCATCTTTGCTTTGTCTTACTTTGTTATGCTAATTATTGCTATTCTGATCAGATGAAACGCTATTTGTCAGACATTTTTTGAACTTTTGTGTTTTTTTGGTTCTAATAAAACCCCATGTCATTCGAAGCATGTGTGTCAATTTGTACCTCTCTATCTACATTATTCTGTGATTTATTCAGTTTTCAAATTTATACTGACTTTTTGATCACCTGGTATATTTAAAATGATTTACCTTCAATTTTAATAGAACTTGTAGAATTTTTCATACAATTGGCCCAGCTAAGGAGACACCATTGTAAAGTTTTGGACAATAAGTATATACATTTATACAACAATTACAGATATGATCATTGAAAGAAAAGTAAATAAACAGCAATTAAGAACGATTATTTTATTACCTATGTAAAGCACACCAAAAATTTTTAATTTCTAAGATTTATTCAAATTAATAACTTACACTTAAGCCAACTTTCTGATGTTTTCTCATATTTATTTAAATAGGAAAAAAGCTGTGTGTGGCAACTTGTTGAAAAATATAATCCTTATTTACTTACAGTTATAATGGAATGGAGATTTATGGCCAGTGCCATGTGCACAGCCCACAAACACGCATAACACCACCTAGCCTCGTTTTAAACTATCGCCATTCTGTACTGATTCCCTGGCAGTATGATTCACTTTATATGAGTGTCTGATGTCCACCCAAGGCATTGTCGATGATGACATGAGATTTGCAACTTTACTTAGCTATCTTAGCGCTGACGTGGACATAATCAGTGACCTCTTCCTGGCAGCATCTGCTCACAATAATTATGAGATGGCCAAAGCCCTGTTGCTCCCTGGAGCAGCAGCTGTACCTGGCTAAGCATAAAGAAACTCACAGACATAGCTTGTCGTCCTCACTCAGGCGCCGTCTCCAGACACAGATTGATGCTACACTGATGCTTGGCTGCACAATCTAAACACTATGACTTCTTAAACTTCCTACACATGAACAGACTGCAATGCTGTCTGATGAGAGAGGCCCCCTCAACGCCAGACTCCACCTCGTGGCTCGAATCCACACCCTGGTGCAGCACCATCGTCTCATTAACAGCCAGTCTGACGTCAAGAAGGCAGTCGTCTCACTCAGCAACAGCGCGACCGAGATAGCAGAATCCTGCTGAACTGGCTCGAGCTCCCACCCACAAGTCCAGATTTCATCACTGCCTTGGCTCCTTGCAGTTGCAAATTGATCGAGGACAGCTACATCCCACCAAACTGGCCCAAGCTCCTAACCACCACACTCTGTGCAACCTTCACAGTGCAAACAGGCAAAAATTACTGAATGCTACAGCAAATTCGCTTGCCCTCCAGCCTGCCACCCCTCCAGCATTGTTTGCAAACAAACGCCAGCATACAGTGCTCCCACATCCATTCGTTCAGCAGCCAAGCAATACTGTTGGTTCCATAGTAGATTTGGACAAGTGACTCACAACTGCAGGACCCCTTTACTCAAATGGCGTACTAGGTCGCTCTACAACCACAAGACGCCAAACCAACCACACCTGCAGATCTCTGCCATCTCGCATCAGTCCTTTGATGGCTTCTGCATATTTGCATATTTGCTTATGACTGTCTCACACGAAATTACTTCCTCATTGACATGGGAGCTGACGTCAGCACTCTCCCACCACCTCGAGTGCCGCCTACTTTCCTCTTAACATCCTCTCGATTACGTGCTGCTCATGACGCTGTCATAGCTGTCGGCAGCACCATGTCCATTATATTATATCTGAGGCAGAAAAACACATGCCTTGGACATTCTTTGTCGTCGAAACTGTCTAGCTCGTCATGGAAGCAGACTTTCTGCGTCATTATCAGCTGCTTCCGAATCTCACCCGTGGCTTGTTATTATTCCACGATGGTCAGCAGTCCGTTGGTGGAGTTATCGGTGATGCTCTCCCATAGCTAGATCCAACGCCACCCACCCCATCATCACTGGGAGATACACCACTAGACCTTTTCCTTAAGTGTTCTACACTCTTCAACAACTTCGCTCTCTGATGTTGGACCATGAGGCACGACACATAAGACTTCTGGCAACACATTGCAGACACTTCCGCCACACTACACGCAGCCAAACAACATCTTGCTGTCCTACAACATCTGCAATAGTCCACGGCCTCAGAGGATGCCAACACAGTACTACATCCGGTCCACAAGGAGTCTGAAAAGGTTAGTGTAGTGTTGCGTCTGACAGTGCACGATTTTGACAGTGTACCAATTGCCCCACCAACTGATCCCTCTCTACAGTGCGTTGTGCTCTCAACCTTGATGTGCTCGCCACTGATTAGCCACACACCCTTTGCGCCATTCGCAATGGTACTGTCTATCACAGCACTACTACACCAGGCTCATCCATCTGACATAGACCTTGATGTTTCCCAGCAGCACAAACTGAGGATGATTAAGGCCACCATGGATGAACTAATACGTCAAAGTGGGGATCGTTCGCCCATAGGACAGTGCTTGGGCATCACCAATAAATCTAATTTTTTAAAAATACAGATGGATTCCC
This sequence comes from Schistocerca nitens, assembly GCF_023898315.1. NCBI lineage: Eukaryota > Metazoa > Arthropoda > Insecta > Orthoptera > Acrididae > Schistocerca > Schistocerca nitens. The sequence continues at coordinate 454,915,565 of NC_064615.1, read as the reverse complement.
ATGGAAGAAGAGGATCTGCCAAAGATAGTGATCATTGCACTTTTGGAGTTCGTGTACATGCCTTACAGATTAAAAAATGCCGTGCAAACGTAGCAACATTTTATATTCAGTGCTCTGTTCAGTTTACCATTTCGTTATGCCTATTTAGACGACGTCATTATATTCTTGCCTTCGGTGGAAGAGCATGATACACATCTTCAAGATGTTCTCGATGGACTACCAGCCCACAGGTTTGTCATTAATGAGGACAGATGTCAATTACGACAAACTCGTGTGACGCTCATCGACCACCACGAAGATGCTTCACGCATCTACCAAACACTTGAAAAGACCGATCAGATATGACTCTTGCCACTATCCACTAATTATCAAGAATTAGACAGATTTTTAGGTGTCGTTAACTTCTACAGAAGACACATCCCGCATGCAGCTGAGACTCTTCTTCCCTTGACACAAGTTCTGTGCAGGAATAATGCATTGGGTAAATGTCACCTAAAGAGACACAATCCATGCAAATCGCCTTTGAATAGATCAAGGAAAATTTACTAAATACAACTATTCTGGCTCATACATCTCCCAACGCACACCACACCATAACATCAGACGCTAACTGCCAGGCTATCAGCGCTGTATTACAGTAAGAGAGAGCCAGCATATTTCAGCCTCTGTGTTTTTCTTTAATAAACTTTCAAACATGTAGAGTAAATGGTCAACCTTAAATCAAGAATTCCTTGCTGTCTACAAATCTGTGCATTACTTCCAAGACGATGTAGAGGGCAGACCTCTTACAATTTACACATACTACCGCAATTTCGCCGATATAATACACATTCTGTCCATGGACTCTGTCCCCAGGCAGTGTCATTTGGTGGGTTGAGGCAACACCTACTGCAGACGTCTCTGCTGAGACCATCACCGGAGTCTCTGTCAATACCTGTACGTTGTACTTCAACTGCCCTGCATCGCTCACTTCCGACTAGGGCAGATTGAATTCTCATTATTAAACGAGCTGTGCTGTCTCTGTGGCTGCCACCACTTCCATATAACCACTTATCATCAGCTGTCAATTGGACTACTGGAAAGATGGCACCGGACTTAAAAGCATTGCTAATGTGCCATTCGGAATCATGGAGAGAGGTCCTCCCCTGGGTCATACTTGGCATACGTACCACCCATAAGGACGATCTCGATGTGTCCTTAGCAGAAGTCCTCTATGGTGAGATATTGTCACTTCCCGCCGATTTCTTCGTGCAGGCCATTTCTCCTGCCGATCGTGACCTGCCAGGTCTCACTGCTTGCGTTAGATGACTTGTATAAAACTTGATGTACTTCTTCCCTCTCACCATTCAAAATCATAGGTCTTAATACACAAAGACCTTTCCACCTACTCACATGTAATACTAGGCATCAGTGCAGTGAAACTCACACTATATCCGCCATATACTGGCCCTCATGAAGTGATAGGACGTGGCTCAAACACATTTGATACTATGATCAGGGGCAAAAGATCGACAGTACCTGTCAATATACTGGAGCCTGCTTGGACCATTGGAGACACATCTCATCAGCCACCCTCTGGCTCTACACTTACTTTGCCCCCTTCTATCCCCTTCACATTTTTGCAGGTAAACCTTTCAGACTTCCTCCCTGAGGACATATCAGTGACGCTCTCTGACGATAATCTCGTCATTCGAGCATTATGGGGACAGGAAATCTAGAACCAGCACGATTTCACATCGCTACTTCCACACCTCTCCTATACCATCCGACATGGACACAGTGCAGCTGATGTCCCAACTAACTACCGAGGGCTTCTTCATCATCATCACCCTGGCCTACAATGTGGGTGTTCCAACAACAGTAGACAATAGCACCTCATCACCCAACACCCCACTTTGGGTGACGCCGTCGCACCAGCTCCAATTACTTCACGCTACAGTTGTGCTCTCTGACCCCCTGCCCACCTCCAAGACTACAAGTTCTCTTGGATCACTGCGGCATGCATGTTCCGCATCACAGGTGGGGGGGGGGGGGGGGGGAGGAGAGTATCTCTGTGGTGACATAGCAACTATTTATCGTCTCTCACTGTATATATCGATAGCGCTGCCCTGGGTAGCAGGCAACAGTAAAGTCTTTGACTCTGATTTCAGTTCTCACTGGAAATCGGACTTGAGTGTCACAGTATATTGCCTATTCTACTAATAAAGTACAGAACTGCCTACTCAGTACCAGTGTACACTATTCTCTATACGCACCACTAGTACCTCTCTTCCTACAAGTTTTGTGAAAATGGTCCTCAATTGACATAGGCGTAATACACAGCCTTCATGAAATCCTTTTTTGGAACAATGTATGGACCTTCTCTTATGATGGGCATTCTTTTTCTCTGTGGCTGCTTAGAGATGTCGAAAATGAGAAACCTTTACCGTTTCTTTCTTTGCCAGAATCGTAAATGTTGCTGTTTGCCACTCATGTAGAATTGCTTTCCTCATAAAAGTATGGTATTTTGTCATATTATGTGAGGAGGTACGAATGTTAGTACGTATTTGTACTCCTGCATACCAATTCGCAAATAATTTCAGCTGTCGTCGAGTTCATCCTGTGATTCACGAAACATATTAAAATGTGCAAACTGCCGCCGTTTCAGAAACCACTTTGTGACAATTTAGATCGGTCTTACTGCCTCTGACACTTTGTTTGCTGTTTATACCCTATTTTGTGTGACAAAGTGCGAAAACAGACTACTGACATATATCCTGTTACGAGTTAATTTCCTGAACTGAAAACTTTTTATGAGAGGGTAGCCGCTCACTTTTGAATTTCCTTTCCTAGATCGGCAGATAGTGGACCAGCAGTCGACTGAATCTGCATCATGTCAACACACGAGATTTATGTCACCTTGCTACATACACGAAACAGTACATGTTGCATGTATTTACACTAATTTCAGCAAAAAGAGAGAATTTAAACAATAATTCTTCCAGCACTCCATAGACGAATACATTGGGCAGGAACTCTAATAAGTTATGCAGTTGGATGCAAATGTGGAATGGCTGATACATGCCAGTGCTTTTGAGGACTCATCACTTCAATGATTGAAATATATAGGAGCCACATATGTTTTTGAAAGCTGTGAGCAAGGAAAATCAGGGACTGGGATAAGTAAACACCTGCTTATTAGAGCAGAAGGGAGAAGTTACTCTCTGGCAAATGGTAAACGATAGGAATATTAAAAACTAAATTATTTACCACAAAACATTAAGCAAAATAACGGAACCTGATCGAGTTAATGTACTTTACTTGCCTTCAAGAAACCCTCTGTACACTTTGCGTAGCTTGGCAGCTGTTCACTGTAATTTTCCTCAGTGCTTCCATGGACAGTGCACTCGAAAATCCTAAACCTTTGTAACTTCCTGTTGTTAGGAAACTGCTTTCTTTATGCAGGCATTCTGTCGTATTACATGATTAGCTATGATATTCAACAAGTGGTTGGATGTTTCCATCTCCATCCTCGAATAAACAGTCCTTGGGTTCAGAGGAAGACCCACGAAGTAATCAATGGCAAAACTGCTGTTCCTTAAGGGGGGACATTCAAGAAAAACACAGACAATTTGAAAGTATGCCAAATGAACAATTTTGAAGATATAGCAATGAAATTTTCTACCATGCTGTACACGTAACTGACTTATACTGTTAAGTTCCTGGGGTCATATATACAATTAACTTTTTATGGAATTTCAAAACTTTATTTTCAAAAATAATATAGTACCTTTCTCTCGAAAACTATTCAAGAGATTTCTACAAAATTTTCTCTTTTAATCTCTTTGCATGTAATAAGCTTCTCACATGAGGTTTTTTGGATATATCACACAGGAAAATTTTAATAACTTTTTAACTATAATTCTTTATGTATAATATGAAATTCATGCAAAATTTCAATCACTTTGCCCCAATGCTCAGCTTACACTCAGGATTTCGTAAGTTACCCTTGAGAGAACATTTACTGGGTTTACAGAAATAAGTTCAGAAACGTTCATAATTCTAGCCTTCATAGATTCTGAGAAGAAGTCACAAAAACTTTAAAAAACATAATTTTCAGGAACTGCAATTTGGATGTCAATCTAGCTTTTTTCTTATGTCACCTCTTCAAAAGGCCCCATATTTGTATTAGTGGTCCTCTCTCCCTTCACAGTTTCTCTTCTGTTTCTTCTTTCCTGCCTTCTTCTGCTTTACCAGGTCCTCCACTGACTTTACAGCTTCAGGGAGGTTTCTCTCTCTCCTCTCCATCTGAAAAGGCCTTGGAAGGCCCAACAGTTCCGACTGGCCGCCGTGTCATCATCAGCCCACAGGCATTATTGGATGCAGGTATGGAGGGGCATGTGGTCAGCACACCACTCTCCCAGTCATATGTCAGTTTACGAGACCGGAGCCGCTACTTCTCAATCAAGTAGCTCCTCAGTTTGCCTCACAAGGGCTGAGTGCACCCCACTTGCCTACAGCGCGTGGCAGACCAGATGGTAACCCATCCAAGTGCTAGCCCAGCCTCACAGCGCTTAACTTTGGCGATCTGACAGGAACCGGTGTTACCACTGTGGCAAGACCGTTGGCTTCAGAGAGGTGCTGTAACCCTATTTTTCTTAAGGTGTTTTGAGTGCAATTTCCTGTCTTAAAGCCCATTCTCTCTAATACCTTCATCCTCCCTACGTTCACATTATTAAATATATAAACTGCATCATAAATGGCAATTCTGACAACTGCAGAAGGTGAAAATGTGTTTTTAGGATATAGTTTCCATATGAGGGAATTAAGAGCCTCATTTGCATTCTGGGTTTTGCCATGAGCACACTTTTTTTAGAAGTTTAGGATCAGCCATAAACCTATAAGTGGGCTTAACAACATCTACGACACACTTTCAAAGCCTCTCCTTATGGATTTGGGGGTTGCTATCTCTCTGAGCCTGTAGATGTTTACACCAGCTAATGAGGCACAGATGATGACTGTGATGTCCTCATGTTGACACCATGTAGAAATATGCTGAGCTTTTCATTTCACTTGCTCTGAAAAGGATCTGTCTTATAGACTTGCCATAATACACTTGAAGAGTATTTATCATCTTCTTTGTGAGTCTGTTGCTTTATCATAAACAAAGCACCTAGATTATTATTGTTTTTAAGATATATAACAGAGTCACAGATGATCTATAAAACCAAAGAGTGTGTATCACAGCCTTCTAATGTATCCTATGCAAGTTTGCTTGAAAGTATTCCTCGGAATCGTTGTTCACCAAGCTAGTATTGAAGTGTTGCTTCAAAAAAGTGGTCAGGACAGGAAGCTCATGTCAAATTCTTTTTCAAGCTCTTCGGATTCGATTTCATCATTGAAAAATTGGGAACTTATTATCCATAAGTTCTATGAATAAATAAAAATAAATTGAAAATTGACATTTTCGTTCAATTTCATGAATGTCCCCCCTTAAGGAGCCATTGTCTTGACAATTCAGTCCTTTCTTTGTGTTTCTGATGCTTTGGTCCAGGACTAATTAGTATGTTAAACTGAGTGTAAAATATCCTTTGTCAGAGCTTAGCCGTTTTCTGCTGAAATATTTTTTCCTTCATCGACAGGTAGCAAGCTGACATTATTTTGAAAATGTGTCATGTGGTTACAGAAAAATCTATGTCTATATACATATTCCGCAAACGTCTGTGAAGTGCATAGAATAGAAAAACTAGCACCATATCATTCCTATGATGTATGGAATGCACGAAGAATGACTGCTTAAATGTCTTCGTAATTAGTTTTATTTTGTCATCACAGTCTATAAGCGAGCGATATTTAGGTGGCAGAAGAATGTATTAGGCCTTTCCAACGCTGTCCCATAGGGCACAGGCGTCCCCAGCCAACCCCTATCCCATCTCATCTAGGCTTCTGGCAGGTGCAGATAATATGGACTACCCACTAGACTGCCCAAATACATGCATTCTATGAGACATTTGGTCACCTGTGCCTGCAGTCACTTGGCCAGTGTAGTAGTATCACATAGGCTACTGTCCAGCTGCTTAAATGCCCATGCGTCAACTGTTTGCAAGCCCCTACCCACCTGTGGCTGTAGGTGCCTGCCTGCCTACCTGCAGGTATGCATGCTGGAGCAGCAACTACATTATTCACATAATACTGGTTCTTGAAATTTTGAAAGTAGTCTTTCATGAAATAAGTTGCATCTATCTTGAAGAGTCTGCCACTTTCAGTTTTTCAACATCAAATAGTTCTGTGGACATTCATCCTTCTCTTATTTTTATACATTCAATAATCCCTATTAGTCCTACTTATTATAGCTCCTGTATATTTGAAAAGTATTCAAAAATAGGACACACAAGTGATCTGTAAGCAATCTCCTTTTCAGATTTACTGTTATTTCTCTGTTTCTTACTAATGTGTCGAAGTCTATCACCTGCTTTATTTACGAATAAGCATATGTGGTCATTCCATTTCATATCCATACAAACTGTAATTGCTGGGTGTGGGTGGCCACTACAGTGGATGGTGGAACTTGTAACGGAACATATTAAAGACTTTACTTTAATGAAGTATGCGATACCCTCCAAATTCAACCAGTTTAACGAGTATTTATGATTATAGAAAAGTTATTGTGTATGTTAACAATGATTGCACAACATGTCTCCATAAACTGTCAACCCATTTAATTATAATGAATAACTGACCCACTCAAAAGTTAATATCACTTGATCACTGATACAGCAAATGTCATCATATAAAAACACTAAGTTTATCTTAAATAATTAATATGAAGTACGAAAAATAGTGGCCAACTTAGGTAGTTTGGATCTCCTTAAATAAAAATCACCCAGTGAAACCTATTTGTTCACTAGGAGCGTTTTCACTCAGTATTCACGTAATCAATCCTATTTTAGACGAAAACCAATGTAATTCTTAATAATTCATGTTACTTATTTATTTATGCAAATTAGTGAAGTCAATTGACAAACTTCTAAAAAACGGCCTTTTTGTAACAAAGAATTATTCTGTCAACTCAACAAATCTGTCTGTCATTTTAATAACATGTTAAATTATGTCACTCGATGCAAATTAATAACTTATCTGCACAAATTATGATAACAGATGTACATGTGACTTATAAACTATATCTCTTTTTAGTAGTTCTTTGACAATGTTATAAATACAAGCAGCAAGAAGGGTCGGGGGCGCAGTCGGAACGTCACTTTGCTAAAGTGTGTTTGTGTGTTATTGTTTGAGGTGGATAAACAATGCAAAGAACATGTAAAGGAAGTACTACTTTGTTTTGTGTCATGGTCTTTGGTGGACAGTGGAATTCAGATGGCCACCAGAGTAATAAATATTTGAAGTTTACATATTTGTTGGTTTCACTCGTTCTTTATCATCAAAAGCACATAAAAACACGGGACCTCATGTTTTTAACCCTAGACAACCAGATTTAGAGCCAGCATCAGCATCGAGACACAGCAGCGATCCAGCAAGCAGCAGCGCTTACCACAATGCATTTTAATGGTGCCAACCTAACATCAAGTGCTAACAAGCTCCGTAAATTGGAGTGAAATAGTGCGATTATAGCAATATCTACGACTAGGCAACCATTACAAAAGTGGGGGCTCGTCCGGACTCTTTAAGTGCATCGATGATATAAGTGCAGCGATAAATTTCGTAAGTGCTTAGCACTCCAAAAAAGTTTATTTGTGCAGTGTGGCAACAGTGAAAATATGTCAAAGTGAAAAAGAAAAAAACGTGTGTATGTGCGACTACGAAAAACTATCATCACACCGCTCGGAAGATTAACGTCTGGATTATGTCAATGGAATTCATCAATCAAGACTTCAGCTTCGATAAAACTGAATAGAAGTAAAGAAAGCCAAAAAGAACACCGATCACGACATCATAGCATAGCTACATAAAGCAAGGTATTTTGTTGTTGTTGTCATTAAAAAAAAATTAATAGTTAACATGTCTCTACCTGAGAGTGATGAGATCGTAGGAAATGTAAAAATTGAACCAGGGGATGGTGAACAATTAAACTTAAGACAATGGCTAGCAGAGTTTGCAACTCAAATAAGCTCGCAACTTAAACAATCGAGTGAACAAGTAAGTTTGAAACTTAAAGAAAACACAGATAGACTGGATAAGTTAAGTCTTAATTTTGATCTATTAAATACTCATCTCAATGAGAAGTGTGAGGAAATTAAAACTACCCTCAGTAAGGACACTAGAGAACAGTTGATACACTTCAGAAAAGAATTTCAAGTTAAAGTTGAAAGTTTAAATGGAAACATACAAGCTAACACAGACAGCATTGCTGTCATCTACAACAGAGTAGATACTGATGTTGAAAGATTAGATCAGAGAATAGACAAAACATCAGAAAACCTTAAACAAGAATACAACCTGTATACCACTAATGTAGATACAAAAGTAGAAAATATACACACTAAATATACACAATTGGAGGACGCCTTGATGTCCAGACAAACGATTTACAATTAAAATACAATGTATGGGCACATCCAAGTGAAATGCTTTCCTGGTGAAAATCTGCACCCTATTGACTTTATTCACCAATGTAAGGATATGTTTGTTGTAGGAATGTCAGATAACATAAAAATTAAGTTAGTAAAACGGTTTCTAGAAGGGGAGGCCCTATCCTGGGCAAATGAGAATAATGATTTTTGGAATACTTTTGAAGAGTTTGAAGCTAAATTTATTTGTAAATTTTGGTCACAATCCATACAAGCCAGATTAAAGTCAGAATTTCTAAATGGACCGGTGTATAGAGGGAAAATAGGGGGAATGCAAAACTTTTGCAGAGATCAATTGAAAAAACTTGCACATTTGAATAACTCTTTTGATATTATGACACAAATTGATGTTTTAAAAAGAAGGTTACCAGAGAGACTGCAGTGGGAATTGGTCCATGGACCAGACGATTCAATGGAAGAGTTCCTGAAATTTGTAGATAGATTAGATAGGGCTTTGGAAAGAGAAAATAACCAAAGTTTTGGCTCTGGCAACAACCAGTATGGGGGGTGGAACAGGAACGTAAATAGAGATTATTATGGGAGGACAGACCTTGAAAATTCTGGAAATAATGCTCCAAATAGGGGAGGTAGGAGATATGAAAATGATTTCAGAAACAATACACAGGAGGGAGGATGGAGGAGAGATAACAGGAATGATAGAAATAGGTATTGGGGAAGAGAACAAGATAGAAGGGGGTTTGTTGAAACTAGTGAATAAAATGACAACTACAAATGGACAGACCGAGGGAACCAGCCGGGAAATGGTGGACAGTCCCACTAGATGTTGGTAGTTTTGGGGCTAGACAATATTATGACAGGACAACACATAACCGAAACTGGAAAAGGAGAGGATACAATGTAAAGAGTAAATACCACGAAAATACTGATGTTGCTAGAATGAATAAATTAGAACGTTTTGGGATACTATGAGTAAAAGTGATACAGTTAATAAAAACAGTGTTCAAGCACAGGTAGTTAGTGAAAGTGCAGAAGTTGAAGGTATTGCAGAGTTCCATAGTTGGGCTAAAAAAGATACTGGTGTTAATAACAAGTCAGACACACCACAAATAGAATCTATTTTGGGGGGTTTATTTGATAAGAATGGGGATGACGAAGTGTTTAATGGAGCCAAAGACTCAATTGCTGAGATTCAGATACATAAGGGGGAAACTGAAGATGGGGTTGTTGTGGAGGAGGAGGAAGAAGTAATAGAGGGACATTTAAATAATGATCCTAAATCAAGTGATGTTATTGATGAGAGTGTGGAGGAAGAAATAAAAGAATTTGTAGAATTGAAAAGTGATTATGTGGTAAAGGTAAGTGATGTGACAAACATGGGTAATAATGAGGTTAATTTAAGTGAAATGCAGACTAGGGAATGTGAATCGGAGGACATGCTATTGCCTATTGGGAACTATGAAACACTAATCTATGAGAATAGTAATAATAATAATAATATTAAAGAAAATATAAAGGGATGGAATGTAAATGTGTGTTTTCAAGAAAAAGGGGAAAAGTTTTTAGAAGTTTTGTGGAACAACTATGGGAACTGTATAAACAAAGATGCCTTTTGGAAAGAATTAGCAAAGGTAAGTGCAACCTTGTGTCCTATATGGTGGGTAAGAATCTGTAGTGGACTTTATAAAAAATGGGATGAAAACAGTAGTTTGTTGATTGGCAACACAGTGTTAAGAGGAAAATATGAAAACAAAGGTTTATGTTTAAATGTCAATGCTTTGCAAACAGAGAGGGATGTGGCTAAATGTAGGAAAGAGACATTAGACTTAGGAACTAAAGAAGTTGAAAATGATCTATTGTTTGAAAATACTTCTAAAAAACGGCCTTTTTGTAACAAAGAATTATTCTGTCAACTCAACAAATCTGTCTGTCATTTTAATAACATGTTAAATTATGTCACTCGATGCAAATTAATAACTTATCTGCACAAATTATGATAACAGATGTACATGTGACTTATAAACTATATCTCTTTTTAGTAGTTCTTTGACAATGTTATAAATACAAGCAGCAAGAAGGGTCGGGGGCGCAGTCGGAACGTCACTTTGCTAAAGTGTGTTTGTGTGTTATTGTTTGAGGTGGATAAACAATGCAAAGAACATGTAAAGGAAGTACTACTTTGTTTTGTGTCATGGTCTTTGGTGGACAGTGGAATTCAGATGGCCACCAGAGTAATAAATATTTGAAGTTTACATATTTGTTGGTTTCGCTCGTTCTTTATCATCAAAAGCACATAAAAACACGGGACCTCATGTTTTTAACCCTAGACAACCAGATTTAGAGCCAGCATCAGCATCGAGACACAGCAGCGATCCAGCAAGCAGCAGCGCTTACCACAATGCATTTTAATGGTGCCAACCTAACATCAAGTGCTAACAAGCTCCGTAAATTGGAGTGAAATAGTGCGATTATTGCAATTAGGAATATCTACGACTAGGCGACCATTACAAACTGAGTTGTTAGTTCGAAGAAGTCAGTAATTCACGACCCTCACAGGGTAGCAGGGCAGCGGTACATGACTACCTGGTAGAACTCCAATGTTTCAACATGAAAATATAATTGTTAGAATATTCATTTATTATTCTATTATTCTGCAACAGTGGCGGTTCTCAGAGAAGTCAACATCCCCTGGATGTAAGCAGTAGGTGGCCTGTGAAAAGGTGTGGCCATCAGCAGGTGTCCTGGCAGCGTGCACTGTTGCATGGACGATAAAGTGATTATGGCAATGACTCTGGAAAGCTGTTGATCACAGCAGTGGGTGGCAGCTCATGAAACAAGCTAAGGGCAGCTCGACTGTGCAGGATTCGGCACACTTAGATGCAAAGTATGAGACTTCAGTGCCATTATGGATGGGATAACTCACAGCAGCAGAAATGTCTGACCACACGAGCAGAAGGAGTTTGCATGCACAAGTGATGGTGGCTGAACGATTGCATGGCTCTGGTCTCGACCCGCGGACCTCAGAGTAGGAGACTGGTGGGAGCCGAAGTAGACCCCCAGGTGGCCTGCCAGTTGGAAGCGCTAAGTCTGAAGCATTGTACTCAACGCAAACAGCAGAGCTGCAGCTGGCAGCAACAGAGTCTGGAAATGGTGACTTGTTGATTCATATAGACTTGTGGACTGTTGTAGGTCACTCCTCAGGACTAGTGGTTGGAGGACTACGATATTTTTGATTAAAAATGACGACTACTTAGATGGACTTGGGCCTTCCTTATTCTGCTAGAGTATCCGTTTATATCACCTAAACTACAACAGAACCCTGCTTTGATGTGAAGGAACCAGCTCACTCACGCCGCAGTGGCTCTGCTTTCTTGCTGCAGTAGTGTTGTTATGCCTCTGGTGCCTCCACCCGGTTTCAGCGTCTCAATGCTTTGGAAATAGTACAACTACATATATACTCCGCAAGCCACCTTATAGTGTATGGCGGAGGGTACTTTTTGCACCAGTGTCCCTTATCCTTTTCCTGTTTCAGTCGTGAATGGTTTCTGGGAAGAACCAATGCTGGTAAGCTTCTATATGGGCTCGAATTTCTCTAATGTTGTCATTATACTTGCCTTACCAGCAGGTAGCCCCTGATGTAACTGTGTTTGGTTGGCTCCAGTCGATCCCACTTCCATCGCTTCTTGCACTAGCTGTGGCAGCCTCCTTATTTTATTCAATCACGCCAGAAAATAGTAGTGGTGCTACACACCTCCTCTCTTCTGGATCTCAGCTTATGGCATTTCTTCAAAAATTCAACATACATCCTACAAATCGACGATTATTAACTGTACTTTCAGCTTTTTCTTTACAATAGTTATCTTAAACCACCAGGTTCATTCGCTGCATACTTAACCTAAATAGCACTCCCACTAGCTTTTCTCCGTTTTCTCTTGGATCTGATAATTTTTCTTAACTTCTGGAACTTTAGTATTCTGCACATTAATTCAACTTACAGTATTAAATTATTTCTCCTTATTTTCTGTTTCGGTGCAAGTGATACCCTTTCTCCGTCTTTCAAGCCTCTCTACAAGCCTCATTTTTCTATTTGCTGGAGGAACACATTACTGCTCGCTTTCAGCCAACCACTAGTCAGATTCTTTTTGCCTCTTGTCTGCATGCTCTTTAGTAACTCTACAGTGCAGAGCATTGTTCTTCTCCCTAAAATTTAGTTTCTCTGCTGTATTTGCTTGGTCTGCTCACGTAGTCCCTATTTCCTTAGATATGTTTACATTATCTGCTTGCAACTCAGCTAGCTGGACTCCTAATATTTACGACATTCCCCAGGAAGCCCCTTGTGGTATCGACAACGACATGATTTACCCTCGGTCAGTAGCGCAAAATACAAACGAAAAGGACACTTAAACGTAATACTATTGCAACATTTCTTACTGTAACTTAGCTACTTCACCTGAGCGAATGTTCATAATTACTACTGTATTTTACACACTTGAAACAATAAGCCATTCCCCTTGCTCGCAGGCAGTTACACTGCCCACTTTGAATGGTGCAGTCTCACATGGCTCTAATCGCCTCTCACTTGGAAACATCCTATGTCTCATACTCTGATGTTGTGGAGACTATTCAATAAATAGAGGTAAAGGTGGAAAAATGGGCCCCTGCTGGTATTATGGGCCCCCTACATATTTGGAAGTACAGGCCATGAATTCTAGCGGAGAGCACATGAACTACTAAAACTAGTTGCCAAACTTTACTGTACAGTGCGCAGACGTAGTAGCTGTCATGGTTTGTGAGTAGTTGTGCTGTTAATTTTTTCGCTGTCATCAAAAGTTTGAAAGGTTAGTGTTTACTTGAATAAAACTAAATTTCTAACATGTTATTAGTAGAACTAAGGTAAGGTACGTATTTGGCTTGCTGTTGGGATACCGTTTTACGTTAATTAACGTCGGTTGCGAACCAAACTAACCGTAGGCAAGATCGATTTTCCCAAGATGGCGAGGGTGGATATATGGGCCCCTTTTGCTGCTGGTATTATGGGCCCCGTAAAATCAATCAGATATTGTTACTCTTTATGTTTCAGATGCCTCGAACACATCTTGTTCCCCCAAAAAAATCGAAACGGCAATCGTGGGACAAAGCAAATATGGCAAATGCTATTGTAGCTATTAAAGAGAAAAAAATGGGGTTGAAAAAAGCGGTTAAAGTGTACTCTGTCCCTCGTTCTACGCTACAAACGCTTTCCACCGGTTTTACCACAGGGACCTGAGGACGAACTGGTTAAATATCTTCTCATTATGGAATCCAAATTCTACAGCCTTACCAGAAATGACGTCAGGCGCATGGCCTACCAGCTTTGCACAAGAAATAAAAAGTTGGTGTTTCTGTCCCTGATGTTGACGACGCTGTATTTATATGTTGTGAAGGGATTTTTTCAAAGGACACAAGAGGTGAACTTTGGGTCCAGTGTATAGCCTGTGAGATGTGAGCTCAAAACGAATGCACTGGACGCGAAAAAGATGCTTATTTGTGTGACTATTGTAAATAGGCTAGGCTTAGGCTGTGAAAATCATCCCACCAGTAGACTAATTAACAATATTCAGAGTGAATCTTTCTTTCATTATACAGAAAAATTAAATAAAATTATATTTTTAAAATTTTTGTTTCTTTTTATTTCAAACTACCTTGGGGCCCATATTACCAGCACAAATTCTTGACGCAACAAAATGCAGAGTATCAGGAAAAAAATAAAATTTTGTTTTAAATATTAAAAAGTTGGACCAAAACATGTCGTAACTATTGCAGGACATACTAGAGATATGTTTTATGTTAATTTCAGGTGATTATACTAAAAATAAAAGGTGTTATATAAAAAAAAAACAGAATGGGGGCCCATTTATCCACTTTTACCTCTACAAGAAAACAGCTACAACAGAAAAACAACATTAAATGACAAGAATGGCGATTAAATGTAACATTATCATAATATTTAATTGTAGTATGGGTCCACAGTTTCAGTAATTTTTTTAAAGGATTTCATTTTGCTTTCAGATGTTAGAATTTTATTTTACAATTGCCTTTGTAATGTTTGACAAAGGCTTAATGCCAGAATTGCAGTCGCAAAATAATATTCTAGCAGCTTAAATCAAGATGAAATCCTTTAATAAACTAATGCAATACTTCATCACAAAACTCGGGGTGACCACCTGAAGTTAACACTTTACATACTTCTGGACACTGAGCCACATCCATTGCTTATGCCAAAGGTATGTTGTCCAGAAGAACTAGGCGAAAACTAACAATTACGAGGCGTGTTTTTTAAGTAAGTACTGTTTTGAAATTTAAAAAAAAACGTTCTAAGATATCTCAATAATTTTCTTTTTACATGAAAGCCTGTACCTTAATCTACGCACTGACGCCATTACAGTCTGATTCTTCCTTGTTTATGTTGTGTACTGAGTGTTTAAGGGGACACAGGCGCGAGGGCACTCCCATAAGGAATCAATGCTAAAATGAGCATACGTCAGGTACACTTTCTGAAGTAACTAATGGATATAAAGACCTGAAACTTTTACAGTGTACAGCTGAAACATCATTCTCAAATCACATAAAAATTGTTAATGTATTTTATATATTTCATGAGTAATCATTTTTTTGTTCTATAAGACAAAAAATTAAAACTTTTCTAAACATCTTGGAGCTTGTAAATCTGTTCTTTTTATCACTACTGGTCTATTTTTTTATCTAATTAATCATCGTTGTATTAACAAGAGATATTGTAAGTCTGATGTCTGTAGCAGTCATAGTTTTTGATAAAAGTGTACCAGAAGGTCAAAAAATGTAGTTTTGAGAAAAATGGTATTAAAGTTTTACATGCAAGAAAGTAATGTACAATGTCATGCAGACACATTTTTAAAACATTCCAGGGCTATACTGTAGCTCAGCTTCTTGATCTTTATCTTCTTTTCTTTGATCTTCTGGCTATCCTGGCCTCCTTGGTAGCATTTCCTGCAGAAATATCAGCATAACGGATATGGTCCATGTCAATATTTTTCAGTCCCCTTTCAGTATTGATACCATCCTTTGTTCCCAAGAGTCTTAATACATCAGTCTTATTTGGCATACCGGCATTGAAGCACATCACTGCATCATGAACACCAAATTTAATGTTGCTTTTCTAATGAAAACAGTTTTTGGTAGCCTTGTGCAAATGACAGAATTCAAACTTTCATTTGGGTTTTGAGTTTTTCCATGGAGACACTTTTTCAAGAGATCTTGTTGTCTAAGGTCTCTGAAAATGGGTTTCACAGCTAGCAGTATTTTTTCTGGAATTGAATGTTTGTGCTTATAGCTGGAAGATGTAGCTGGGTTGTTGAATTTGCACCAGCTCTCAGGTCCCCGTGGGCAAAGGTTATGTTGTGGTTCATCATCTGTTGAAATTTTATGATAGAATATAGCCCAGATGGCTCTCCTCATTGCTTCTACATTGTTGCAGTTATTTCTAATCGCCATACCATAATAAGTCTGGATCCTGTCTATTTCAGCCTTTGTCAGGCCCCCTTTACCACCTAACTTTTTTTCCTTATATATCTTTAGAAGTCGTGATCCCATTCTTTTCTGTACATGTCCTATACATTCCAGTTTATTAATTTTGACTCTAGGCCCATAAAGTTTATCTTCTCCCACTTTCTGATAAGCCTTACTGTCCCCGTCCCCAAGATAGTCTGTATAGAGGATACCTCTGGACAGCACAGACCTTTTGAAAATGTTAGCAACACCAGCCACTTCCATGCCTCCACTAGAACCATCATAGTCCTTTTTGCACACATGTTGTATAGTGGGATTTTTGCAACAGATGTCACAGAACTTGCCCACGTTTCTGCCAACTGCCATCAAAACCAGCAGAAATTTGCCTTGGGTCAGATTTCGTATCATTCAACTGAACTGCTTCTTTGGCTGCTTTCAACGTTGTAGATTCACTTACCTCAGCTACAACTGCACCAATAGTCTTGTTGTAAACAACAAACTTTCTTGGAGGTGGAGGAATGTTCATCACTGCACAAAGAACAGCACCTGCACTTCGCCCTTTTCCAATAGATCTAAGTGCATACACTAATCTTATATTGTTTTCATACAATCTGCTTCTTGTTAAGTGGGATGACATTGTATTGGCACTACAGCTACATTCCAAACATGTCAAAACTATGTTACAAACAATTCCCTTGGTTTTCACCACATCTTCGTGCAAAGTAACGTTTCCACCACAGTTTTTACAATTTGTGTGTTTTTCGATAAGTTCAGGTAATAACCTCATGGAGATCAGAATGTTTGTGTCAGTAACAACAGAAACACTGTTCGCACAACATATTGCGTTGTCACGCATTTGAGAGGCACTTGGAAAACCGGCAGCACCTAGAAGCTTCTTGCTTGAAGCACTGACACTCGCACTGACTGCACTTTCAATATTGTCTTCTGCTCTCTGTTCAAAACTAGCAGTTTCGCGGCTTATTTTTACATATTTATTTCCACGAAACTTAGGTTTATATTCAAACTGCCTTATTCTACCCATTGTGTTATAACATTTCACAAAATCATTACATTTCTATCACCAAAACATAAACAACTAGGATGAAGAAACTGACAAACGATAGTCGACAATGCAGACTGGCTGGCAAACATCAGAATAACAATTCTCTCTAGCAACCCAAATAAAGAGTATTTATATCCGTGGAACATAAATGATTGTTGTACTATAGTCAATGCTGACTACTGCGCAAGACACAGCAAAAATGGACGTGGCGCTAGTTACCATGCTTCATCAACAAATTAATAACTGCCAATCTAATAATCAGATTTGTGTGAAACAAATGGCATTTTGTAGCCAATTAATTGGAGCATAGATTAAGACTAAAAAAATTCGATTTTTTTGAGCCTGTTCGCGCCCCTTAACATGCCTCCGATAATCGTGAGTCCCGCCAATTTTGAAGTACAGGGATGACTGGGTGTTGTGTGACGTCCTTAGGTTAGTTAGGTTTAAGTAGTTCTAAGTTCTAGGGGACTGATGACCATAGATGTTAAGTCCCATAGTGCTCAGAGCCATTTGAACCATTTTGAAGTACAGGCTGTTATAAGATTTCTTAGTGCTAAAGGCCTAAAAGCGATCGATATTCATCGTGAGATCTGTGCAGTACACGGAGAAAACATTATGAGTGATGAAATGGTAAGAAAGTGGGTGAGAGCATTTAAAGATGGCCGCATAAATGTGCATGATGAACAACGGAGTGGGCATCCTTCGGTCGTTAATGAAAGTTTGGTGCAGGAAGTGGACAATAAGGTGAGAGAAAAGAGATGCTTTACGATTTTCTCCTTGTGGGATAACTTTCCTAATGTTTCTCATAGTGTTTTGTATGGCATTGAAACCAACCACTTGAATTACGGAAAATTGTGCGCACATTGGGTACCGAAAATGTTGACGGATGTGTACAAAACCAAACGTTTAGACAGTGCATTGACTTTCCTCGAGCGGTACCACAACGACGGTGATGATTTCTTAAGCCAAATTGTTACGGGAAATGAAACAAGGGTGACCTGCCTCACACCAGAATCGAAGCAACAGTCAATGGAAGTTGAGCAAGGGCATCGTTTTGCTGCAAGACAATAGCCGTCTGCATGCGGCGAATCAGACCAAAGATCTCATCACATATTTTCGACGGGAAAATCTAGATCAACTTTCGTACAGCCCCGATCTTGCGCCCAGTGACTTACCATCTGTTCCTGCATTTGAAGAAACACCTGGGCGGTCAGCATCTTCAAGACGATGATGAAGTCAAAACAGTAGTGATGCAGTGGTTAACAAGTCAGGTGGCAGACTTCTATGAGGAGGGTATTCAAAAACTGAACCATGTTATGACTAGTGTCTCGATATTGACGGAAATCATGTAGAAAAGTAGATTTAGGTACAGGCTTTCATGTAAAAATAAAATTATTGAGATATCTTTTTTTAATTTCAAAGCGGTACTTACTTAAAAAACACATCTCGTATATTTACACGTCCTTAGGACACTGAGTTAACTTGGCATACTTCACATATGAAAGCAAAATTAACCCTTTCAGACCCTCTGGCTACAATTGTGTGTATTAACTTTTACTGTGTCTTAGCTGCAAGGGAAATATTTTTCCACAATGGAAACCTGAGGTACACATTTGTGAAAGTTCAAACTTTTCATCATGAGCAAGTGATGCCAACTGCAGAATACACAGATGTGGCTGGTTTGCTATATTGCATTCTGTAACTGAATATTGTTAATGTTATTTTACTTGGTCATTATTGAATGATCATTTTACTCTTTATTACAACAGAGAATATTTCGTAATTACTTATTTTAGTCCATAAAATCAAGCCAAGTGAACAAAGTAGGTTTTGAAAATGGGTACATATTTTTGGACAAATCTTGCACCTAAAATCATTAAAAAGAATTCCTAAGAGCATTACCACATAAATAAAAACCTTCTTTCCTGCAGCGAAATATTCAAATCTGAAAGGGTTAAAAACATAATAGAAAATGTATTGACTCAATATAATACCTATAGGTAAAAAAAAGAAAAAAAACGAGTGCACTTACCCACTACTTTTTGATGTTGCATGTTGTGCCTGGTGACAGTGTCCTGGCTCCTGCTGCAGATGTTAGCTGCAAGTCTGACACCACTTGCAATGACCAGGAGTGGATGGCTACTATGGGTGGCAGTGAAACTGAGTTTGTAGTGTCAGGAAGCCAGTAATTCTCCACCCTTGGCGGGCTAGCAGTGGAGCATTGAGTGGGAACATCGTAGTGATCCAAGATATCAGCATGAAAGCATTAGTCTTTTATTGTTCAACACACTCCAGCAATTGTGACAATACTATGAGGATCCAACATTCCCTGGACTTAAGTGTTGAGCAGCATGCAAATAGGAGTGTCCATCAGCAGTCAGCTTGGCAGTGTGCAGTGTTGCACAAATGATGTGATGGTGGCAGTTACTCTGCAAAGGTGCTGGCCGTAGCAGTGGGTGGCAGTTCACAATGGAGGCTAAAGAAGACCCGACTGCAAAGAACGGAGCATGTTGAGAGACTGAGAAAAGTATTTATATATTTTGTTACAGCATCAGTTTCTGTCACATAAGCCACAACAAAACCATGGCTTGGATGTGAAACAACCAAGTCTCCCATGCCACAGCTGCTCTCCCTTTAATGCTTAGCGTAGTTGTATCTCATCATTATAAAAATGATATTGGATTTGTCATACATTGCCTTACATAGAAAATAGGACATGAAAAGATTTACAATTAGATGTCCATAAATAAAATATTATTACATATAACATGAAACCACATTCATAACAACTAATGCTAAATTAGAATAATTATATGCTAAATTAGAATAATAAATGAATACAATTTAGTTTTCAATGAGCATTTTGGGTCATTATGATGAAGGAAATAAGCTACTGTATATTGAATGCTGGTGATTTAAGTATTCCTTGACACTATAAAAACTCTTGCTAATTAAAATTTTTAAGTACTTTTTTGAATATGTGGAATTTTGGTACATTTTTAATTTCCTTTAGCTGATAAAGAACACTTTTTTGATTTATTTATTTACTTAGCATCCTTGTATCTCATCATTATAAAAATGATATAGGATTTGTCATACAGTGCCTTAGATAGGAAATAGGACATGAAAATATTTTACAATTATATGTCCATAAATAAAATATTATTACATATAATATGAAACCGTGTGCGTAACAACATTCATAATATGCTAAATTAGAATAGTAAATGAATACAACTTAGTTTTCAATGAGCGTTTTGGGTCATTACTACTATGCATCTGGTGCCTCCTTTCAGTTGCCGCATGTAGTAATCATATCGACAACTTGGAGACAGTACTTTCCATATCAACAGGTTGCCCCCAGTGTAGCTGTGTCTGGTCAGTTCTGGTCTGGCCCACTTCCATAGTATTTTGTATTAGCTGTGGCAGCATCTTTATTTTATTCAGCCCCACCAAAAAATAGCGATGGCGCTACAAATTTGTTACATCCAGATATTTATATGTATTGGCTGATTTTAATTGTTAATCAGCGATGCTACAGTCATAGGATATTACGTTTTTTCATTTTGTTATGTGCATTATTTCAATCTTTATATTTAATGGTAGTTGCAAATCTTTGGCGACTTCGAAGTTTTATCAAGATCTGACTGAAAATTACTGCATCTTTCTTCAGACAGTACTTCATTACAGGTAACTGTATCATCTTCTGTCAATGACAGTTATCTTGCTGTGTCTTGCCTACCAAGAAAATCTCAATGTAGTCACAGATATTGTGTGGTAACCCAGGGACTCATAATTTTAATAATAAATGTTGGTGCCAAATTCTTTTTAGAAGTCACAATATCCTGCATAAAAGTGGTTGCCTTGCTTCATGATTTGCAGGATGCCAAGTGAGTAATGCAAAAGTTGGATTTCGAGTGATTGATGTTTTCTGAGTCCATGCTGTTCGAGATAACTACACTCCTGGAAATTGAAATAAGAACACCGTGAATTCATTGTCCCAGGAAGGGGAAACTTTATTGACACATTCCTGGGGTCAGATACATCACATGATCACACTGACAGAACCACAGGCACATAGACACAGGCAACAGAGCATGCACAATGTCGGCACTAGTACAGTGTATATCCACCTTTCGCAGCAATGCAGGCTGCTATTCTCCCATGGAGACGATCGTAGAGATGCTGGATGTAGTCCTGTGGAACGGCTTGCCATGCCATTTCCACCTGGCGCCTCAGTTCGACCAGCGTTCGTGCTGGACGTGCAGACCGCGTGAGACGACGCTTCATCCAGTCCCAAACATGCTCAATGGGGGACAGATCCGGAGATCTTTCTGGCCAGGGTAGTTGACTTACACCTTCTAGAGCACGTTGGGTGGCACGGGATACATGCGGACGTGCATTGTCCTGTTGGAACAGCAAGTTCCCTTGCCGGTCTAGGAATGGTAGAACGATGGGTTCGATGACGGTTTGGATGTACCGTGCACTATTCAGTGTCCCCTCGACGATCACCAGTGGTGTACGGCCAGTGTAGGAGATCGCTCCCCACACCATGATGCCGGGTGTTGGCCCTGTGTGCCTCGGTCGTATGCAGTCCTGATTGTGGCGCTCACCTGCACGGCGCCAAACACGCATACGACCATCATTGGCACCAAGGCAGAAGCGACTCTCATCGCTGAAGACGACACGTCTCCATTCGTCCCTCCATTCACGCCTGTCGCGACACCACTGGAGGCGGGCTGCACGATGTTGGGGCGTGAGCGGAAGACGGCCTAACGGTGTGCGGGACCGTAGCCCAGCTTCATGGAGACGGTTGCGAATGGTCCTCGCCGATACCCCAGGAGCAACAGTGTCCCTAATTTGCTGGGAAGTGGCGGTGCGGTCCCCTACGGCACTGCGTAGGATCCTACGGTCTTGGCGTGCATTCGTGCGTCGCTGTGGTCCGGTCCCAGGTCGACGGGCACGTGCACCTTCCGCCGACCACTGGCGACAACATCGATGTACTGTGGAGACCTCACGCCCCACGTGTTGAGCAATTCGGCGGTACGTCCACCCGGCCTCCCGCATGCCCACTATACGCCCTCGCTCAAAGTCCGTCAACTGCACATACGGTTCACGTCCACGCTGTCGCGGCATGCTACCAGTGTTAAAGACTGCGATGGAGCTCCGTATGCCACGGCAAACTGGCTGACACTGACGGCGGCGGTGCACAAATGCTGCGCAGCTAGCGCCATTCGACGGCCAACACCGCGGTTCCTGGTGTGTCCGCTGTGCCGTGCGTGTGATCATTGCTTGTACAGCCCTCTCGCAGTGTCCGGAGCAAGTATGGTGGGTCTGACACACCGGTGTCAATGTGTTCTTTTTTCCATTTCCAGGAGTGTAAGTGTGTTTGACTTCAGAGTATGTTCTGAGATTCCAGCAGTAGATGAATGTAACTGAAACTGGGCAATGTATTTCTGGCTTATTTCTGTTACCGTTCTTTTGTGATAAATGTAATCTGTGGTTTTTTTCCCCATCACTGGGCACCGTTTTTTCATACCATCTATGGTGTATTGTGGTTGTAATGGGAGCTAACTCAGCTGCACAGTCTGTATAGCATTTGACAGGGATACCATCGGGGTCCTGGGGCTTGTATTAGCGATTTCAGCTGTTTCTTAATGCCATTGACACTAATGTTTGTATTACTCATCTTTGCTGTAATGTGAGAAACCAACAGAGGCAGTACATGTCTATCTTCCTTATTTATTTTATTTTGTTATTTCGTGTTTGGTGTATCGAGGCAGTGAGTGAATCATAAGGATATGGAATGCGTCAGATTGTATGCAGTTAAAATACACTGAAATGACGAAAGTCATGGGATAGTGATGTACACGCATACAGACGGGGGTAGTATCGCATACAGCAGCTATAAAAGGGCAGTGCATTGGCGCACCTGTCATTTCTACCCAGGCGATTCATGTGAAAAGGCTTCAGACGTGGTTATGAATGCACGATGGAAATTAACAGACTTTGAATACAGAGTGGTAGTTGAAGCTGGACATATGGGTCATTCTATCTCGGAAATCGATAGAAAATTAAGTACTCCTAGATTCACAATGTCAAGAGTGTGCTGAGGACACCACATTTCAGGCATTACTTCTGATCATGGACAATGCAGTGGCCGACGGCTTTCGTTTAACGATCGAGAAAAGTTGCGTTTGGGTAGAGTTGTCAGTGATAACAGCAAGGAACACTGGGTGAAATAACCGCATAAATCAGTGTGGGGCATATGATGAAAATATCTGTAAGGGCAGTGAGCATAAATTTGGCATTAGTGGGCTATGGCAGGACGACCAACGCAAATGTCTTTGTTAACAGCATGACTTTACCTGCAGCGTTTCTCTTGGACTACTGACCATATTGGTTGGACCATAGATGAATGGAAAACCCTGGCCTGGTCAGATGGGTCCCTATTTCGGTTGGTAAGAGCTGGTGATAAGGTTTGAGTGTGTCGCAGACCCCCAAACCAAGGACCCAGATTGTTGACAAGGCACTGTGCAAGCTGGTGGTGACTCCATAATTGTGTAGGTTGTATTTACAAGGAATGGACTGGGTCCTCTGGTGCAACTGAAATGATCATTGTTTGGATATGGTTATGTTCGGCTGCTTGGAGATGATCCCAAACAATTATGGAATTTTTATAGATAACAGTGCCCCATGTCATCAGTCCACAGCTGTTTACAATTGATTTGAGGAATATTCTGGACAATTCGAGCGAATGATTTAGCCACCTATGTCATCCCACATGAATCTCATTGAACATTTATGGGACATAATCAAGAGGTCAGCTTGTGCACAAAATCCTGTACTGGCAACACTTTCGCAATTGTGGACAACTATAGGGGCAGCATGGCTCAGTAGTTCTGCAGGGGTCTTTCAACGATTTGTTGAGTCTATGTCATATCAAGCTGCAGCACTATTCTGGGTGAAAGGAGGTTCGACACCATATTGGCAGGTATCCCATGAGTTTTGCCAGTGTATAACTTACATGATAATAAAAGATACAGTGTAAATAAGACCTCATCTAAAGAAAATTGTGTTTTACTGTGGTGTGATTAGTAACATATACAGAAAGAAATATTTTGTTAAATATAACAGTAAATACATGATTACAAAAACCAAATCTCCACATATTTATGATAGTGACTAAATGAATAGAATAGTGGTATAAATTAGAAGTTAACAAATACTTAAGAAGGCAAAAAAGATGAAAAACGTGATACAGACTTTATGATTTATACCGTTCTCAAGTTATGAATTATATTCATGTTTCAATTAGATTTCCTCAAGTGAGATTAATCAAAAGTAATTCTAAGACAATTCTAATTTAAGCAGTAATAATCCCTTTGTCTCAGAAATTCATCAAACATATAAAAAATTTATGTATTAGAATTTGTTTGAGAATTGGTTTAAATTTGGGCAACTGTTTATGATGACATTTAATATGTGTTGAGAGTGCATAAAAAAGTTTAATTCTGGAGTAATAAATACTTTTCTTTAACCAGATTAAGATTTTTAATTCAATTTGCAGACTTGTTTGTTCTTGTGTTGGAGTCATCACAGTAGCTCCTATCTTTGTAGAGAGACAAAAGTCAAGGTATAAT
Organism: Schistocerca nitens; assembly: GCF_023898315.1. Lineage (NCBI taxonomy): Eukaryota > Metazoa > Arthropoda > Insecta > Orthoptera > Acrididae > Schistocerca > Schistocerca nitens. The sequence continues at coordinate 454,890,813 of NC_064615.1, read as the reverse complement.
ATACTGTGAAATGGTGGTTAGGATCCCCATCTGTTGAAACAGGCATCTTCAAGTGTTCTTGTGATGGACATCACTCTTTATTCTGAAGAGTTTTTTGGGTAGTGAAATTTTTTTTTGTGAGAGGTTAGTTGCCCCACAATATATCAGCATCTGACATTAATGATGGAAAGCTGCCAAAGTAGGAAGCGTTAAAAGTATGTGCATCAGCTGCTGGGGTGATAACTTATAGTGCAAAGATTACTGAGCAAATCTTATAAAAAGTTGGAGAATGTTGGTTGACTTATTGCATTTGCCTCTATATGTCCATCTTTTTAGCGATGGTCTCGGGACTCGGCTGATCCAGTGAGGATGTCAAATTAAACACTTTTCAGTTGTCAATTTTCAACCATATTTCATTAGGCAACCAGTTTCAGCACTTTATTACGCCATCTTCAGGCCCTGACCGACGTGTAGGACTAATCTACCCCTCCTGTGAGGGAAGCAGGGGCCAGCAATAATGGTATTAGTAGATATATACTTGGTACAGTGATCACTTCAAACAAACCTGCCAACTGTTAGATGTAACAGTTGTTTGAAGCAGTCACTGTAGCAAGTAGATTCTACTAATATCAGTATTGCTGGCCCGTGCTTCGATCACAAGCGTGGTGGGTTAGTCCTACACATCAGTCAGGGGCCTGAAGATGGCGTAAGAAAATTCTGAAACTGTTGTGTAATAAAATAAGGTTGACAATTGACAGCTGAAAGGCGTTTAATTTGACATCCTCAATTAAATTTGCTGTCTACATAAGCAACCAGGATATTTGTACCCTCAGATTTCTGTATTGGTTGATCTCTATGTTGTATGTTACTTTCTTGAAGGGTTCTTTGTAGAGGATGGGATTTCATTTAATGGGTTTTATCTGCGCTGAGCAAGAGAGTGTTTGAAGAAAACCAGTTTGAGGTTTAGGTGAAAACTTCCTCCACAGTGTGTTCAAAACTGTTATTTGACAATTCGTCTGTGAGAGTTGTTGTATCGTCTTCGAAAACGGTAAATTTACTCTTTTTATCAGAATAAAGAGTGAGGCCATTAATGAAAACAAGAAATAGCAGTAGAACTAAAACAGAGCCTTGTGACACACTGCAACAACAGGTGCCCTATATAGATGAGGCAGGTTCTCCAGATGAGCCATTAAGCATAACAGTCTGTTTTATTCCCTTAGAAATGAATGAAGTGATGAACTAACAGTGCAACCTAACGATATTAATTAGTTGTATGACAATTACACGTTACATTATAAATACAAATAAAATGTGTACATAATTTACAAATTTACATACAAGCAGTGTTTATGTTTATAATTTATATAAGTGATCATATCTCCAATAGTGTTGAAGAAATACAAGAGATTTTTTGTGTTCTTGCTATCATCTGTTCAGAAGGACGATGGTTCAACCCTGTGTCTGGCCATCCTGATTCCCTAAATCGCTTAGGGAAGAAGCCATGATGATTGATTCGTTCGAAAAGGCACAGCTGCTTTCCTTTTCCTTCCTTCCCTAATCCGAGCTTGTACACCTTCTCTAATTACCTTGCTCACAATGAGACATTAAAAGCTAATCTCCTTCTTTCTCCACTATCATTCAATCATCAGCATAACGACACTTTCTAGAATGAGTGGCTTGCAATCTCCAGTATACAGATTAAATAGTAGTAGTGATAGAAATGAGCCTTGATGTGGATCATTGTTAAGGGTTGTTTTTGGCACTAGTGGCATTGCCTATAATTACCTGATATGTTCTTCAGTCAACATATTGTTAAGGAGTTATGTTATTCTTCTGTCTGTTATTACAGGTAGACTGCACCCTGTCTCCACATGACATCGTAAACGGCAGACAGATCGATAAATACAGCACAGATCTTGTTTCTGGAAGTCACCATCTATACTAGTTTTCAATCTTTCTAAGTATCACTGTACATATTCTATTATATAACACCATCTGAAATAATCCCCGTATTCTCCTATCAAAACACATCACTATGGCACTTAAGCCATAATAATGTGGGTATCTCACAAGAATTTGATGGTTTATACAATAGAAGGCTTTAGAGAGATCACAGAAGATGTCGACTGGAATTTTGTCAATGGATTCCAATACTTGATTGCTTGTTCAGTAGAAGGACAAGCACGAAATCTAAACTGACTTTTACTGAGAATATTGTGGAAGGCGAGACGACTGATAGTAATTCTATGAGTGAGTTTCTCAAGAATTTTTTAAAGATAGTTGAAAAGGTGATTAGGCGAAGAATTATATCGAAGGAGATTCAGGTTATCACGAATAGCTCCCTCGCTCTCTCTCTCTCTCTAATAGCCTAGACAATACGCTACGATTTGTCTGCGCAGGTAAGATCTGTGTAGTTTATGACATTACTTTTATTGTACTTTCTAGAGTGGTTGGTAAGGAACATATGAAACGCACTTAAGTGCGTCCTCTTTTGCTTTGCTATCCTGCAAATCGTAGCTTGTGTACTTGCAACTTTTCTGACCAGATATGTTTTTCGCTCAGAGACTTGAATAAATTTACTGAAAGTTGTACGTTCCATTTTTGCGCAAATTTTCTGACTTCATTCAACGATTTGTGAGCACAGATTATACGTGCTCAGACAAATTGTAGTGTTTTCCAGGCTGCCAGAGATATATCATTTGGTGATCTATTGAACATCCTTGGGCAAAGCTCTTGCGTTTTTACGCGTAGTAACTGCTTTGAAATTTCAAATCAAAACAAATGTAATAAAATCATTGGCGACTTCGTCGTTTCAGGTTTGTTGTTGTGTGCACTGAAGCATGGAAGACAGTGAGAATGTTATCTCCAGAAATTTGGTCTTTCTCTTCTCCTTGTAGTAAGCTTTCAAGTAAGGTACTGAAGGAAGAAGACGATGCGGAAAAATCCGACGCTATTGTTTCAACTCACCATTTTAATCATATGGTATGGAACAATGTTATTTTTGTTGTTCCGTCTGGAGGTGTTCAGCCACACATCGGAATTGAATTACAACTTACAGATTGATTTATCCGTGTTAAAGTTGCTTACATCCGCGGATGCAGATCGGAGTGAAATTTTGAAGTCAGCATTGTATGATCACCAAGATGTTAATTCACCCAGAAGTTTCTATATTCTTAAATAGGTAGTGAAGTTCTAATCTTCATGATTCTCTACGTATCGTCACTTATTGTGTTGTTTCACACTGCATGTGAATGAATCTGATAAAAATGTTGTGTTAGTAATTTCCACACGTATGCAATCACTAAAAAGCTGTGATCATATTCTGTTGATTTAGATTTTTTGAGAGCCCGTCTGAATAGCAGATTATAGAGTAAACGTATTATCTGTTGAAACAAATGCTAATAACTTAGGGGGGGAAAATTCGGTTTGAGCGAAGCAATGAGCCTGAATTATATACACACAAGCTGGAACGCCGAACATAACTATATGTATGTGGGAGAGGGACGGAAAGTCAAATATCAGTAGATGTTATAATTAACGCAGCGTGACTTGATAACCACATAAGTCCATCAGATACATCTAGATGAATATAAGCCATTTTCATGCTATTCTAGTGTTAGTAAATGGAAAGGGGAGATGTAGGCTAATGAAGATTGTGTCATTCAGTTCTCCGAAAATAGTGATAAAATAGTGGAGCTAATTTTTTACACAAGCTAGTAAATACTGTACGTCCATAGCCTCAAAAAGGATTGTGTTAAGCCTTTTCAAACAGCTAAAATGTGAACAGGATTAGGCGTAAATCAGGGATTCGTTGTATGTACATTTATCTTTTAAGTTTTTTACTTCGTTAGTTTCATGTTCCAGGGGTCATTTGCCTGATTAATTGTAATGATTTGAAACGAGTCATTTTACATTCAAATCGCAAATTAATTTCTAAATATGGCTACATGCTGAACATTTATAAAGTTCCCTCGCCTCCCCCTTCACAGTTAAAATTCCAGCACAGGTTGAACAGTGCGAGAGCCATTGAAAACTTCTGTTTAGATCTCTGTCCCTTTAGTTTTTTAGATGTAATTAAGTGTGTTAGAAAATTGTTAATCTGACCGTGATGGTCAAAAGGTTATGATAAAATGTACGAAGCAGGTACATTCAGTTGTAAAAATAAAAATGTGTAGAACAGAAACATAATAATTCATTCACACTATGCGTATTTTTGTGAAAAGCAAACAGAGGTGAAATTAAGCAGCATCTCATATTTGGGAAAGTTCAACACATAGCAAGAAAGGAAGCCAGTACACAATTCAGAGGAAAAGCTGCAACCAAAAGTTAAAATTACATTAGTAAAATTACTATAAGTTGACATAGTGTGTCATTAGATGTGAAATAAACACTTACCACACATAAAAATTAAATTGAAGGATGAATCAAAAACTGTATGTAACTCTAATACCCATGAAATTAATCAAAATTGTGAATTCCCAGTTATGAGCTGTGGCAGAAATCATAAAATGTTGAAATGATTGCGAGTGTAGACTTTGCCAGCGTATAATGCTGATGAAATATTCTTGGGCTTCCATCTAGGTGGCTATGTTGAAATTCCACAATTTTGCTGCATCTGTCATCATCCTCATGTGAAGCCATCTGGATTGCTGTATTGAAATCCTGCTATGTTTTGATGAGTGTCACTTTCATCATCCTTATGGCAAAGACTCTGCCTGGTGGTGGTGGTGGTGGTGGTGGTGCTGGTGCTGGTGCTGCTGATGATGATGATGACATAGAAATCTCTCAGAATTTCAGTGCAGCCTCCCAGATAGAAACCAACTATGATTTCATGATTGTAATTTTTGGGTACACAGTTACTTTCTTGTTTCATAGATGAGAATTCATGTTAAATTTTATGATGTGGGACATGTCAGCAGAACAGAACACACACACATACATATATATCTCTTTGTTTTTAGATATATTTTTCCCACGTGGAATGTTTCCTTATATAATGTGACTTACCAAACGAAAGCGCTGGCATGTTGATAGATACACAAACATACACACGAAATTCAAGCTTTCGCAACCAACGGTTACTTCATCAGGAAAGAGGGAAGGACAGGGAAAGACGAAAGGATGTGGGTTTTAAGGGAGAGGGTAAGGAGTCATTCCAATCCCGGGAGCGGAAAGACTTACCTTAGGGGGAAAAGAGGACAGGTATACACTCGCGCGCGGGTACACCCCCCCCCCCCCCCCCCCCCCCCCCCCACACACACACACACACACACACACACACACACACACACACACACACACACACACACACACACACACACACACACACACACACACACACACACACACAAAAGACTCATGACACACTGCCCTCATTGTCTGTGTAAATAATGAAAACCACCCCATTGGATAAATACATAAATTTGAAACTTCCTGTACTAAATGGAGGATGAAGTAATACAGTGGCATTTAGGATCATATTTAATAGTTTGTCAGCATTTAATTGTTTATTATGGCCTCAGGTTTTTCCTGCATGAAAGTCCACAGATGGCTTCATCTAACTGAAAGTTGGTGTTCTGGCCGTAACTTTGTGTGGGATAGTTGGATCCACTAAATTTATCAAAACCAGATGTCGGCTTCTGCCCATTAGTAATTATGTGGCTTGTGACATTTTTTGGACTGTAGATTGTGTTAACAGGCTGAACTGTAAAGTGTGCTTATAAGGTAAGTCGAGAGGTGACAATTCATATCTGAGTGAAGCCAATGAATATAAAAATGAAATCTTAGTTGTGGTGGAATACTGCCATTTAGCATAGCCCAAGTCCTATGTTAGATTGAAAGGTGACGATTTGGTTGTTAGTTGGTGAAGTAGTACTGAATACTTAGTCCAGGTAATTTTATATAATTGTCTCAAAATGTTGTTACCATGTGGTGTGCTGCCTGTGGCATACAGATCTTACCAGCTTTCCACCATAATTCAGGTCTCTGGTGGTGGCTTTCCTGCAACTTACCATGCAACTCAGTGTTTTAAGGGTTTCAGTGGGTTGTTGTTCATGTTGCCTTACTTCTACTATAGATGTCACAGGGGGAAAATCTTGTAAGGGTTCAGAAAAATTAAGAATTGTAGCTGTAAGACATTCTGTTAAAGAGCACACTCACTTGCAAACTCAGCAGCTCATGAGCTGCTTGAGCATAGATGGAAAGCTATTTTTTTATCTCAGATAGGTTAAGTCAAATTTCTTCCTTACACAGACGTTTATAATAATTTGTTTTTTATGTGATTTTATGCATGGTGTCACTGTTTTGTCAAGGGTAGTATGTATGGTACTATAAAGTACAAGTATTACACTTCGCTATTTCACTGCAAAAGGGCCAGTACTTTGCTGTGTGGCTAACACTTGTAACTTTTATCTACAGAGATTATAAATTAATAAACAGTGAACATTGCACACTTTCCTCTACACTTAACAGTTTGTGAGTAGAGGAGTAAATTAATGTAATGGTTATTCAAGTTTACAGTGAAATTTTTTCTTCCATTTACATCATCTCATGAGCTGCATGTCTTGCACCTGTGTACGCTCCTTAATTATGCTTCAAATCTCATTAGGCCTAACAAAATATTCAACCTCTTTCCTATCATGTATTCACACTCTATATAAGTCTGTGCAGATATGTAGTGGGTACGATGGAAAGATGTAATTTGTGTAATAAAGATTTTATCACTCTTTGAGTGATATGACAATCTGGCTGAAGTTTTCTAATGAATGTGTAAATGCAGGGCTTCAGGAGTCACTTGAGTGGGTTAATCACACATGGATGTGATTGGGTGAACTACTGAGAGTAATGTACCAGACACACCAAAGATATTTGGGGCAAGGAGTGTAGTAAACCTAATCTCGACCCCCTCAAAGATCTTCTAAAGGTCACCATTGAACTCGACAACAATATTATATGTACAGATTAACTTTGCACTCAATCGAATATGGTGGGACAAATTACTACTTGAGCTGGCAGACATGCAACTACTCATGGACCACAGCCCCCTGCATGATAGGCATATACTAGTGAAGACTGAGGGACAGTACCCTAGCCTCAGACTCCTCTCAGATGGCATCCCTCCAGGCTGTGTAAGGAGGCAGGGACCATGGAGAAATCAGGGTATACACACATCCCCATAACCATCATATTTGAGGTGTCCTGTTCTTCCACTGAAACTGTACCAATGAGGCACACTTCACATTTTGCAAAGCCTGTTGTGTCGCTTGTCAAAGGGAAGCACAAGGGTAAGAGTCTGTTAATTGTTGGTGGTTCAGATGTATGATGGAAAGTGATGCCCCTGATGGAAATACAGCAAGGGGTGGGAAACATCATGCTAGTACAAGCTTTAGCCTGGACACCTCATTCAAAATATTGAAGAGGCCATTCTAGCAGCCAATGGAGGAACAGGGTGCAACCATCTGCTTGATGAGGCACACATTGGAATGAATAAAGCCTGTCATTTGGAGTTGGTATTATGCTTGGATCATTGCAGCAACTGACAAAAAAGACGGAGAACATGAGTGTTGGTCATAGCATTTCAGCAAAGTTCACAATCTGCAGAATTGTCTCTGGTACTGATTATGGACATCTGGTTCTGAATCGAGTGGAAGGTTTGAATAAGAAGTTTCAGAGGTTCTGAGACATGCTAGACTGCAACTTCCTACACACGCACTACATGGTTGAGAACGGTGCCCTCCGGAATAGCTCAGGGTTGCACTACACATCAGAGGCTGGTACACAGGTGGCTGTCTGTATAGGGAGTGTATGCAAATGAGTTTTTGGACTAGGCAACTCTCCATTCATTCCAGAGAAGCCGGTGTAACAATGAAATATCCCAGCCTCTGCCCCCACCCCACCCCCTTAAACACACACACACACACACACACACACGAAGAGATTGAAATCCCAATGCTCACTTGGCAAAGCATTATAAAGTCTCAGAGTTTGAAGCTATGCAGTTAAACTCGTTTAATACACGGTACAGAGAACTGTTTAAAACCTGAAATTGACAGCAGCAAGATTTTTTGGTTAAATGTAAGTGTGTATTGAAAAGATAGACTAATGGGAAATGGAGGCGGCATATTTGTTATGGTAGACAAGGTCTCAGATCCACTGAGACAGAAATTGAAGCTGCATGGCATAAACTTAATTGGATCCTTTTATTGAGAGTCAAGCTCACCCACAGATGTAAGCAAAAACTGTATAGAATCCTTAACTCTCCCCATAAATATGTTCTCATTCACATTGCCATTACTGAAAGAGACTTTAATCATCCAACAATCATTTGGAATAATTGCAGTCTTGTACATGGTGCATGTGCAAGACATACTGTGAAACAGCACTGAATGCCTTCTCTGAAAACTACCTGGTACAGATAGTGTATAAACCTGGTCATGATGGGATTGTATAGGGTCTGCTGGTAACAAACAGACCAGACCTATTTGAGGATGCCTGTATGGAAATGTTATCAGTAACCCTGAGGTAGAATGAAAACTCATTACCAAAGTACAAAGGGCCAGTAAAACAAATAGAAAGAGTTGCGTGTTCTGTAAATTGGATAATGTGAAAGCCATATCATATGACAAAGATAACTCAGACCATTAACTTCATGGCAGGTGCATGTAGGGAAATTGTTCCTCAACTTTAAAAGAATGGCATCCAAGCATTGGGCAGTTATGTACCTAGAACAATATTAGGAGAAGAATAGATGGCTACTCACTGTAAAGATGACTCATTGAGTTGCAGACAAGCACAATGGAAAGACTGTTACACATTATAGCCTTTTGCCATAGCCTTCTTCAGCAAAAGACACGTCCACAATCGCACAAGCAAGCACACCTCACACACACAAAACATCTTTACTGTGTTTAGCAATCCATGTCCTTCTTTGTTGTTGGTATTCCAACCTGGAGTTTCCATTGTTTGATTTTACTTAGAACAACAGTTCATTATGGGTGGGATCTTGTGCTCAATAGTCACCGTAAAGAAACAGAGCTGCTACTTAATAGGTGTAAAATAAAGTGTAGAACTGTAGATAGGAGATTCTGAATGGAATGTGTTTGGCTGTCAAATGGACAGCATCTGAAGCCTGTAATGGCTGTCATAGTGTAATCTTATCAAAAGATGCCAACCAGCGTGTGTTCCAAAAATGTGGGTGATATGTAACACAACTTATGATTTTTGCTTTTCACATCAGATTCTGAAAGCTATGGATTGAGGAAATCAGGTGAATGCTGTATTTCTTGATTACCGAAAGGCATTAGACTCTGTGCCACATCATGATTTATTAATAAAATTAACATGTGGATATCAGGTGAAATTTGTGACTGGGTTGAGGATTTCTTTGTATGGTGGACCTTCTGTGTTGTCTAGGATAAATAATTTAAATAGGAATAGAAGTAGAAGTAATTTCAGATGTGCCAAAAGGAAGTGTATTGGGACCCATACTGTACATGTTGTGTATTGATGATGTAGACAACATTAATAACAACCTCAGATTTTTGCAGGTGATACAGTTGTCCATAATGAAATACTGCTTGAAAAGAGCTGCACCATTGTCAAGACAGATAGTGATAAGATTTTGAAGTTTTGCAAAGATTTAGAATTTGCTTTAAATATACAGATATAGTGGGAATTAGTGAAGTTCGGTGGCAGGAGGAACAAGACTTTTGGTCAGGTGATTACAGGGTTATAAATACAAAATCAAATAGGGGTAATGCAGGAGTAGGTTTAATAATGAATAAAAAAAATAGGAGTGCGGGTTAGCTACTACAAACAGCATAGTGAACGCATTATTGTGGCCAAGATAGACACAAAGCCCATGCCTACTACAGTAGTACAAGTTTATATGCCAACTAGCTCAGCAGATGATGAAGAAATTGATGAAATGTATGACGAGATAAAAGAAATTATTCAGGTAGTGAAGGGAGACGAAAATTTAATAGTCATGGGTGACTGTAATTCGTCAGTAGGAAAAGGGAGAGAAGGAAACATAGTAGGTGAATATGGATTGGGGGGAAGAAATGAAAGAGGAAGCCGCCTTGTAGAATTTTGCACAGAGCATAACTTAATCATAGCTAACACTTGGTTCAAGAATCATAAAAGAAGGTTGTATACCTGGAAGGTAGGTGGTTAGTGTTTAACGTCTCGTCGACAACGAGGTCATTAGAGACGGAGCCCAAGCTCGGGTTAGGGAAGGATTGGGAAGGAAATCGGCCGTGCCCTTTCAAAGGAACCATCCCGATACCTGGAAGAATCCTGGAGATACTAAAAGGTATCTGATAGATTATATAATGGTAAGACAGAGATTTAGGAACCAGGTTTTAAATTGTAAGACATTATATAATGGTAAGACAGAGATTTAGGAACCAGGTTTTAAATTGTAAGACATTTCCAGGGGCAGATGTGGATTCTGACCACAATCTATTGGTTATCAACTGCAGATTGAAACTGAAGAAATTGCAAAAAGGTGGGAATTTAAGGAGATGGGACCTGGATAAACTGAAAGAACCAGAGGTTGTAAAGAGTTTCAGGGAGAGCATAAGGGAACAATTGACAGGAATGGGGGAAAGAAATACAGTAGAAGAAGAATGGGTAGCTCAGAGGGATGAAGTAGTGAAGGCAGCAGAGGATCAAGTAGGTAAAAAGACGAGGGCTAATAGAAATCCTTGGGTAACAGAAGAAATATTGAATTTAATTGATGAAAGGAGAAAATATAAAAATGCAGTAAATGAAGCAGGCAAAAAGGAATACAAACGTCTCAAAAATGAGATCGACAGGAAGTGCAAAATGGCTAAGCAGGGATGGCTAGAGGACAAATGTAAGGATGTAGAGGCTTGTCTCACTAGGGGTAAGATAGATACTGCCTACAGGAAAATTAAAGAGACCTTTGGAGAGAAGAGAACCACTTGTATGAATATCAAGAGCTCAGATGGCAACCCAGTTCTAAGCAAAGAAGGGAAGGCAGAAAGGTGGACGGAGTATATAGAGGGTTTATACAAGGGCGATGTACTTGAGGACAATACTATGGAAATGGAAGAGGATGTAGATGAAGACGAAATGGGAGATAAGATACTGCGTGAAGAGTTTGACAGAGCACTGAAAGACCTGAGTTGAAACAAGGCCCCGGGAATAGACAACATTCCATTAGAACTACTGATGGCCTTGGGAGAGCCAGTCATGACAAAACTCTACCATCTGGTGAGTAACATGTATGAGACAGGCGAAATACCCACAGACTTCAAGAAGAATACAATAATTCCAATCCCAAAGAAAGCAGCTGTTGACAGATGTGAAAATTACCGAACTATCAGTTTAATAAGTCACAGCTGCAAAATACTAACGCGAATTCTTTACAGACGAATGGAAAAACTGGTAGAAGCGGACCTCGGGGAAGATCAGTTTGGATTCTGTGGAAATGTTGGAACACGTGAGGCAATACTAACCTTAAGACTTATCTGGCAGTTATAAGAGTCGAGGGGCATGAAAGGGAAGCAGGGGTTGGAAAAGGAGTGAGACAGGGTTGTAGCCTCTCCCTGATGTCATTCAATCTGTATATTGAGCAAGCAGTAAAGGAAACAAAAGAAAAATTCGGAGTAGGTATTAAAATTCATGGAGAAGAAATAAAAACTTTGAGGTTCGCCGATGACATTGTAATTCTGTCAGAGACAGCAAAGGACTTGGAAGAGCAGTTGAACGGAATGGACAGTGTCTTGAAAGGAGGATATAAGATGAACATCAACAAAAGCAAAACGAGGATAATGGAATGTAGTCAAATTAAATCGGGTGATGCTGAGGGAATTAGATTAGGAAATGAGACACTTAAAGTAGTAAAGGAGTTTTGCTATTTAGGGAGTAAAATAACTGATGATGGTCGAAGTAGAGAGGATATAAAATGTAGACTGGCAATGGCAAGGAAATCGTTTCTGAAGAAGAGAAATTTGTTAACATCGAGTATAGATTTAAGTGTCAGGAAGTCGTTTCTGAAAGTATTTGTATGGAGTGTAGCCATGTATGGAAGTGAAACATGGATGATAAATAGTTTGGACAAGAAGATAATAGAAGCTTTCGAAATGTGGTGCTACAGAAGAATGCTGAAGATAAGGTGGGTAGATCACGTAACTAATGAGGAGGTATTGAATAGGATTGGGGAGAAGAGAAGTTTGTGGCACAACTTGACTAGAAGAAGGGATCGGTTGGTAGGACATGTTTTGAGGCATCAAGGGATCACAAATTTGGCATTGGAGGGCAGCGTGGAGGGTAAAAATCGTAGAGGGAGACCAAGAGATCAATACACTAAGCAGATTCAGAAGGATGTAGGTTGCAGTAGGTACTGGGAGATGAAGAAGCTTGCACAGGATAGAGTAGTATGGAGAGCTGCATCAAACCAGTCTCAGGACTGAAGACCACAACAACAACAACAAATACAGAAAAGTAAAATTGTGCAACTGCTCAAAATACAGAATAGTAACGTACGTAGCAGTAATATCAATGAGTCACAGTCAGAATCATTTAACTCACAGATATGTGACTGTAACAATTTTAATGGATATGAAATGAAGTGATCACATAGGCTCACAATCAGCAGGTGGCAGACTTCAGTTCATTGGCAAGGTACTGGGAAAATGCAGTCAGTGAAGGAGACTGCCTACAAAACACATTTGCATCTGATCTTGCATCAAAGCTTGGATTTGATCTCAGAAGAACTGTGTCATGTACATGCCTATGTAACAGCTGGTCTCGCTTCTGTTTTCTGGGAGTGTGCTGAAGGTATAATTTTGGTAAAATCGGACTGGATCCATCAAAGCTCTAACACAGTGCAAGTTGCAAAGTTTGACCACCTGGCTAATCTGCCACAGCAAGAAATGTGTTTTAAATTTTCTGTTCTTAATTTAACAAATAGGGATCTTAAGAAACATGAAAATAATTGGTTTAGGAAAGTCCTTGAATTTTTCTCCTACACTGAAGCCCTTATCATTAACGTCTGTTATTGGAGGAATTGAAAAAGCCTCCAGAAAACTTTGTGGTGACACTGATGAAAAAAATAAGGTGTAAAGCATGCCAGGCACTAACAACAAAATGGTATCATAGCCTCATCTGTGATAGCTTCCTTTTGTAATCTCTATAATGATTCCAAACATTGGTTCTTCCTGCAGATGAAGGTAATTCACCTTTTTTGCTACCAAGAGACATCTACATAAAGAAGACGTACAACTTATTTGAGCACACAATATAAAGTTGCCAAGGACCCCATGTCACATGCTCAAATGAAAACTGCTTCACTTCTGGACTAGAGCTGTCTACCCAAGGAGGTCACCAACAGTCTGAAGGGATGCAGCTCTGTGCCTCCCAGATCATATGGTCTTCCAAAGGTCCACAAAGTTATACAGAAACAAAAAAGTGGTTCAGAACAAAATGGAAGTCATAAACCATCCTTGGAACAGATACTAAACCAGCAGTGAGTAACTTACATGCCACTGCTTAGAGATTGACTAAATATCATTATTGGGACCTTTTATGGGTTATTATGAAACAACTCTGATTTACTGGTTAGTTTTGACATCATCTTCTTATTTATTGAACTCTACCTATTGCTAATTCTGTCCTTGATTAGCTGCAAGCTTGAGGAAGACATAACTGCATTATTAAAGCATCATGCACTAACCTCCACTTGCCTTGTTTTGGTAACTGATATTTTGAACAGATCAATGGTATTGCCATGGGTAGCCATCTCATACTCGTGGTATTTAATTTAGTCATGAAAGATTTTATAGAAAAGGTGTTCAACTCTGCTTTTTAAAACAGATAATGTTCTGGAGATGTCTCACTGCTTGTCACCATGGCGAGGATAAATTGATGGAATTTCTTGAGCATCTTTACTCCATTCATGGAAATGTCAGAGATATCATGGAATGGGAATTGAATGGCTGTGTATCAATTTTGGATGTCTTAGTTCAACATGAGGAGGATGGATTTCTAATGCATTGCATGTACAGTAACCCTGACCGCAATGATTGAATTGCCACCATCCTTCACAAACCATGAGCATACTTTAATACCTGGAGACTATGAAGAGTTAAGCTGATAGCCTACAGGATGAACTAGTACATTCTGTTGGAACATCAAATTAAGAGAACCATGCAAGCAGAAACACTAGACTGACCAAAGGAAGAGCAAGAAGAAATTGATGTATAGTCTATGACATTTATGTTGTGTGTGGAAGATGTTTCTTTAAAATTGTCAGAAAAATGAAAAAGCATAAAATAGATGTGATCTTCTGCCCATTGGTGAAGGCGGCAACTCTTCTAGACTGATCTGCTTTCAAACATGGGTATTTATGAAATTCATTGCCAGTGTGGTAAAAGCTACATAGGACAAACAGTACACACTACAAGAATGGCACATTGGACACCAGTGACACACCCACCTGCTACAGCCTAACAAATCTGCAGTGGCTGAACACTGTTTTTCCATTGTCCATTCAGTGGGTTATGGGAAAGTTAAGCCTCATCCTACTGGCATTCATTGGTCAAGTCAGCTGTGGAAATGCAGTTAGCAGACAACTTGCACAACCAGGTTGAGGGTTTACAGCTCAACAAATTATGGAAACTGCTCATTCACGTCTACACTCTCAGAGGACTTACAGTTAGAATCTTTGCTGCCTGGTGTTTCAACACATATGAAATATTTTAATAATTAACTATGGAATTCATAAGCTCTGTGCATTCGCTGACTCAGCTCTTTGTATATTTTATTCTTAGATGCGTAAGGTTTTATCTGTGACATACTCTTGTTGCTGACAGTCTTTATTTATGACATATACACTACAGCTTGATGCGTGGAAGGAAATAATGAAAAGGTATGGATTAAAAATAACTGAAGATAAGAGTGAAGTAACGGTATTTGGAAGAGAGAAAGAGATCAACGGAAATATTACCTTGAATGAAGAACCACTCAAAGTGGTAGAAAGTTTCACTTATTTAGGGAGTGAAATACCTACGGATGGAAGAATAACTAACGAAATTAATAGGAGGTTACAGAAGGGAGGCAATTTCTACGAAACAATAAAACACCTGATTCGGAATAATGAAGTTTCAGAAAGAGCAAAACTCCTTATGTATAAGAATTATTACATCCCTATTGTCACCTATGGTGGAGAAACATGGACAATGACAGAAAGGGACTGGAGCAGGGGAAATGAAATTTCTCAGAGCAGTTAAGGGAAAAACAAGAATGGACAGGGTAAGGAATGTAGAGATTAGAAAGGACCTTAATCAAGAAAGTATGAGAGAAGAAATTGAAAGAAAGAGATTCAGATGGTATGGGCATGTTAAAAGGATGCATGGGCAGAGACTCTGCAAAATTTATAAAGAACTAAAGATGGATGGTAAAAGACCTAGAGGGCGCCCAAGAACACGGTGGAAAATGGGAGTGAGAATATCTGTAGAAAGGAGAGGTGTGACCTGGCAGCAAGTGGAGAAAGAAAAATGGTGGGAGGACCGTGCCAAATGGAGAGGACTCATCAGCATCCAGACCCGGCAGTAGCTGGAGCAGGATTCGGATATAGATAGACAGACACATTTACTCCACAGTATTGTATCAAGTTGTTTTATTATTGTATCAAGTGATTTTATTTCTATCACAGACTCACCTTGAAAATGGCTGTATGATTATCAGGCAAAGCATCAGAAGGAGAAATAACAATGTCCTAGATGCATGCCCGAAAAGTGATAGAATAACATTGCTCAAGTTTGTGGGATCCATACCATATAGAACTAATGGGCATATTGATTTTATTCAAGGAATGATAGCACAAATTGTTACAAGTTTGTTTCACTTATGTAAGAGTGTCACATAAATGCTGAAAAGTCTGAATTGCCAGACTCTCGAAGATTCGTGGAAGTTATCCTTTGAGTGCTTACATACAAGGTTTCATGAGTTAGTGTTAGGTGAAGAAATATACTTCAGCCCCTTATGTGTCACTCCTGTAGGGACAGCAAAGACAAGATTGGATTAATTACAGTGCATTCTTCTCATGCTCCATGTATGATTGGAATGGGAAGAAACCCTGACATCGGCTGCAATGCTAAATACTGTGTGTCATGCACATCACTATTCTTTGTAAGATATGAATGAATGTAGATGTAGCAGTAGATTGATGTCACCTGTCATGTAGTCACATCACACATAACTTGGTCTACATCTAAATATTTCCAGTAATGGATTACTTGTATGAACCTGTAGAACAATATTGTCTGTCCAGTCCCTGTGATGTCCAATATTTTAACCAGGTATTTTGTCCAATGTGTACAAAAGGTCCCAAGGATAACCAAACAGATAGGGGTGCTTTCATTTCAGCATTTGCAGGAAATGCCATCCAAGAAAAATGTACAAGTATGTACTGAGAACTTATGTCCTGCCACCATTAGGTGTTTCAGATGTTTACACTTTGGTCATGTCATCCTGCTGTACGGCAAACTCAAAATGCAGAAACTGTGGATGATCACTCCATGAAGGTCATCCTTGTGAAGAACTGCTTTTGTGTGGCAGTTGTACTGAACACAGTTCTTCATGTTCAACTGTTTGCCCAGTATTTGAAAAGACAAGAAAATATAGACTATGTATCACTTGACCGCCTGTCATATACCGAGGCAAGAAAAAAATATGAACACCTGCATCCTGTTGATATGATGACCAATTATGCTAAAGTTACTGATTTCATTTGCCCCACCCGCCCACCTCAATTTTTGCAAACCAGATACACTACCACCCTCTACTCTCATGGTTCCAGTGACACCATCTTCGGGAACAATTACCCACACCCAGCCAGAGAAGCTTCCTCCTGCAGCATATATCTATGACAGAGCTTCCTCTCAGGACCCCGGTTCCTGGAAACCCACATATCAGAGGCCCAACACTAGCCACCAGCTAAAATAACCATGACCTGTGGGTCTTAGAGCTGGCTACTGATCTGTGTCTATGACTACAATGGACAAGCCCCTCACAAGAATCGCGGCCACCAAATGTTGCAAATAATGTTGGGGAAGAAAAGTATAAGAATTGGAAGAAGGCTACTCTGGTGACCCCAGAGGCACAAAGCACCCCCCCCCCCCCCTCACACACCATTGGATTATGAGCAAATATTCACTGATATTATCCCACCTACACCAGTGACAGGCAGTGGTTCTGGTACATGACTGGGCCTTTTAGCCTCTTGACACCTAACCAGAACACCTTCAATTTGATGATCCAATGGAATTGTAATGGATACCACTGTCACTGGGCAGAACTGCAACAGTTAATTTCCTTTTATTCTACAGTCTGCATCACCCCGCAAGAAACTTACTTGATTGATGACCATTCCCTAATGCCTTGTGGTTACTGTGCATTCTGTCAGAATTGTACTGGCACCAGGAGGGCAACTGAACTAGCCTGTTTATTGGTTCGCACAGATGCCATCAGCGAGTGTATTCTCCTCCGTAACACATTGGAAGTAATAGCAGTGTGAGTGAAAACTACCCCAGTGATCACTGTTTGTAACATTTATGTACTTTGTGGCAGGGCATTTACTTCCCTTGAGATAACCACCTTAATCCAAAATACCCCTGCCCTTTCTCCTACTTGAGGATTTCAATGTGCATCACCCCCATGTGGAAGTATCACTTCCATCTGGGAGAGGCCATCTGATTGATCAGCTTTTGTTTGATCCGTGCCTCCTCAGTAATGGTACTCCTACCCATTTCAGTGTCCTTCGTGGCACATTTTCATCTATCGACCTTACAATCTCTTTCCCCCAATCTCGTGGCTTCACTACTTTGGTTGCTCCAGAATGACCTTTGCAACATTGACCATTTACCAGTGATCCTATCACTTCTTTGTTAGTGCGTGATGGGCCAATTACCTCGATGGACCCTTCGAAGAGCGAAGTGGCTCTGCTGTCACTTCTGTCTCCTCTCTGTTAATTGCATTGACAAGGTTGTGGGTGACATCTCTGATGCAATCCTTGCACCTCCGGAACTGATATTCCTCTTTCTACTGGCACACTCCAAGGCCAGTCACTCCTGAAATGGACCAAAGACATTAGAAGAGCTGTTTAGGACTGGTGTAGGGCCCTGCAACGTCTCAAGCAGCATCCTTCATAGGCTGGCATGCCCACTTTTAAGCCATGTCACACTAGGGATCACAAATTAAGCTCAGAAGGAAGGAATTCTAGGAACACTATGTCTCTTCCTTGGAAATGTGCGCCTCTTTCTTCCAGGCATGGTTCATAGTCTGTAGCCTTCTGGGCGGCGAAAGATTAACACCTTTTCCGGGTCTTTGTCCTTTAGGGTGGTTATTGTACTGATGTGTCGGTTCTTACTGAACACCTTGTGACCTACTTTACAACAGAATTGATGACCCCTTCGTACCCTGCTACCTTTCTAACCCAGAAATGATAAGTTGAAGACATCCCCACCAACAGGTGACATATATCATGAACATTTGACTGACTGGGAACTGATGTAGGCTCTTGACTCGTCTTGCAATATGGCCCCAGGCCTTGGTTGACTGCATTATCAGAATATGGCCCCAGGCCTTGGTTGACTGCATTATCAGGTGATTGAACATCTGAATGTTACTTGAAAGCCATGTACTGAGAGTTTTCAGTGATTTCCGGCTTGAAAATGTTTTCCCTTTTTAGTAGCAAGATATTATCATTGCCCCAATCCTTAAGGCAGGAAAAAACCCAACGTCTGTTGAGAGCTACCAATGTGCTCTGCAAAGTGCTTGAAAGCATGGTTGCCCACCGATTAAGCTGTGTTCTTGAATCTCGGGGCCTTTCGTCCCTCTATCAGTGACTATCCAACTGACTATCTGGTTAGGTTGGAAATGGGAGACCATTCTTTTTCTAAATGCCTACTCTTCATCGCAGTCTACATAAGGTTCGTGATTTTCCTTTGCGCCATAACATTTTATTTAACCTCCATCAGTGGGATGTTCAAGGCTAGCTACTGATTTGTAATCATTAGTTTTTATCCCACTGGTTGTTCTGGGTTTGAGTTGGCACTTCACTCAGCTCTCGACAGGTCCAAGAGAACAGCAAACACTGTGCTGAGTGTCAGTCTTCCTGATTGCAATCAGTGGGCTAGTGACCTCTGCTGGGTCACTGGTCACTTCCACACTAATTGTCGGTTATTTTGTATTTGATACAGCTCCTACTCCATAGCCAGTTCCAAGGCACCACCTGCAGGGCCTATGCTTGGACCCTTTGCCATGGTTTCCACTTCTCTCCTGCAAAAATGCAGGTCATGGATTTCTGTTGTCTTACCACAAACTGGTCTGATCCCGAACTCTATATGGATACCCAGCACTTGACTAGGCTGCCCCATATTCATCAACTAAAGACTAGCTGAATGCAAAAGCTTAACACTCTATGCTTACTTGTCCACACCTCTTGGTGTGTGATTCACATTACCCTTCCCTGTATTTACCAGTCTCTGGTCTCATCTTGACTAAACTACATTTGACAGGTTTATGGCTCAGTGGTACCTTCAGCTTTGAAATGGTCAGACCCAGGTCTGATGGGCTACTGGTGCCTTCTGGACTAATCCTGTAGCGAGTCTCCATGCTGAAGCAGGACTCTTCCCTCTTCAGTGGTGGCAGTTTCAACTGTTGCTCATTTAGTCAGTCACCATCCAACAATTTCTTTGTCATCCAACTTAGCACATTTTTTTATACACAAGTGACATTGACCCCCTGACACCTATCCTTTGGTGGGGTTACCAGTTGGAATGCACCTCGCAACCCTCTTCTGGGATCTCTGCTTAACCCCCTCAGAGGCACACAAACAGTGTTATGAAGCATCTTCCTCCTGCTGAGGGGTGCTTAGCAGGCAGTACAATGACTTGGGGGTGATCTGTACCTGTTTCCTGGTGCTATGGCCTTGGCTCCAAGCAGTTGTTTAGTTCCTTCCATTACAGTTTTTCCTTCCAAGAAAAATCTAGTCTGCAAATTTCCGTGGAAAACTGTCTGTAACAGAAGCACTGATTTGTTTACAATTTTTTACACTTGCTGTCCCATACTTCACTCAAGTGACACTATTTACACAACCACCAAGTCTCTGTGTTCTTATTTGCACTATTTTCACTTCAACTCATCTAGTCCTGTTAGCAGCTGCACCATTTCGTATCATGGGGAAGGGTTGGGACAAGGAAGGCATTTTATTTCAACCCACTTATTATTTGCATCTTGAAATTCATATCTTCCACATTCTCATATTACGTACACCATATACCTATAATAATTTGAATAAAATTCTCACATATAACATTGTCATATCTTGCATTTACACTGACAGTATTACATCCTCTCTGGCACAAAATAGTACTATCAGGCACTCCATGCCTTGTACACTTTTCACTACCTTATATGCATACTATCATGTTAGGCTGGTACTACACTATCAAATTTCTTTGCCAAAGATTTGATCAAAGATATGATGAAATATTTGTCAAATTTATTTGGTAAAAATCTTTGACATGGCGCTAAAATGGGATATTACACTGTCATCATATTTTTCGTCAAACTTCGAGATGGCTGACAACAACTTGTTATTAACCACAGCAGTTGCATGTACCACAATTGCAATGTGTGTACATGTGGAAGAGAAGCGGGGGAAAAAAAAGGAAACGTACCTGGGTGAAGCCATGGGTTTTACAACGAGACGTAAAAGCATTCAACAAAACTTGTTATGTGAGCTTGTAGTGGAGGACGTCAAGTCGTACGTAAATTACTTAAGAATGGATGAGCATACATTTCAGTATTTTCTCAGTGAAGTGAATCCTCATATCACAAAGCACAATACTCACTTAAGAACTGCTATATCTGCAGAAGACAGGCTCACTGTAACACTCAGATTCCTTGCTACGGGAGAAAGTTGGGTTAGGTTAGGTCTCGAATCTCCTTAATCTGTTTTTGTATTCAGAATGCCTCACATTGTAAAACACCTCATCAGCTTCATACATCTCTCTTAATTTTGTAGTTGTCTGTACACACAAATTGTATTTACCGGCCATGTTTATAAACACACTACAGATGACAGAATGCTGCAGCGATGCTAGCACTCCACGTGGTAACATGTCACATTGCAGTGAACAGAAGACAAGTAACTTTTATGATCAAATCTACAGTGAAGCCCTAGATTTGATCAAATTTATTTGACGACAGACGAGATTTGACAAAATGTCCTATTACACCATCAAACTTCTTTGACAAAAATATTTGACATATCAACTTGGACAAAGAAATTTGATAGTGTAATACAGACCGTACCTTGTAGTATGGTCTAACAAATAATGAAAACTGTCTGCGAAAGGAAGGAAGTCAGTGGCAGCATTATTGTTGCATTCTCAGTTGTATCGATCAGGAAGAACTCTGAACACAACTATTGCACCTTTCATTCTCACAGCTCATCAGTAAACACCCATAATACATCATCATCAAATTCCTCATGATACTTCATAATGAAGCTCAATATCCAAACTGACAGCTCGCTCTCATTCTGAGAGAATAGTAGTAGTCCAGTGGCCCCACTTCACCAAGATGTCAGATGCCGCAGACTTACTTCCTAGGTCATAGTCACTTTTTAACTACCCTCCCATGCCCATAATAAACCTTTGAAAAACTTCATAATATCTTCTCTAATACCTTACATGTTCTCCCATAACAAGTAATTTCTACAGACATTGCTGTCAGATTTACTCCTATTATGTGCAATGTATCCTGGCTGAGTGGGAGTAGTTTAATTGATATTGTCATCATGTTTAACAATCATCTCACATCATATTGTTACTTTGGCTCAGTGTTGCATAGCGTATAGATGGGTAATCTGAACAATTCAATCCCATTGTGACACTCGGACCATGCTGAGCTACCACTGATTACATCTGTCTTATTATCTACCTTCTATCTGGTAATCAAATCACATTCACAACTCACAGTTTCCCACATCTAAGCCATGTTCACTCCTGGCCTTGCCTTGTGTAATACTTCTTTTTTAATGGCAAACCCAACAAATTACCTTGTGAAACTTTTTGCACAGGACTCTGTGCCCTGGTAAATAAGATTGAGTACATGTCACAAGTATTAAAGGCTTGGCTCTCAACCATTACTAAACACAACTGAGTCAGAAACTGACATAGTGGAAAATAAGGATACAAGGATATAAAGATACCAGAATATAAGGATCCCTCTAGTAAAATTTGAAGCCTGAGCTGCTACTTACATATGTTGCCGTCGTAGTTGAGTCACAATTTGCAGACTTCTATTATCAGAATGAAGCATACCTTCTTCCTCTCCAGACTATTCCACTTTTTACTTCAGAATGTAGCAGATAACAAGTAGCTTCAGAGAAATAAGAAAGAAATGTAAAACAAGTACTTATTCAGTCAACTTTGGCAGTCATTCAGGTATACCCACTCATCTGGTGCTGTTTAGCATCGACTCATAATATTCAGACTTGTAGCAGTGAGCTTGGTAGACACAGCATGTGAAGTACACACACTGCTGAGAAGGTGGTGTTGAGATGGCGTAGCCAGCATGCTGGAAGGCGAATTGATGGTGGCAGCCAATGCGGAGCAGTGTGAGGCAGTCGACGGTGATGTGAGCCTAACTTTGAACCAAAGGCTGAAGAGTGGCTGTGGGTAGCTGGCAGACTCAGGCGGCAGATTGCTGGTAGGTTCAAGCCCTAGTCATGGGGCAGCAGCAAGTACATTGGCGAGCAGTTTGTTGAGATGGCAGCAGTGTTGGCTTCCAGAGGCTGGGCAGTTAGGCTGTGGTCCCTGGTTCACACTTAAGGATGGCAGTGGTGGTGGCAACATCATTACGGTGAAGACTCAATGGCTGCAGCTGATGCAGACTGGGCACAGCTATGTTGCCCAGCTGGCTGATGACAATAGTTGGTCCAGGAGGGATGTAAATGTCGCTGCTACTGGCTGACATTACGGAAGTGTCCACACTTGGGTGTCACGTGGAAATGGTCTGGTACAGAGGCAGTGACCAAACTGGGTGTCGTCAGACATAAGTAGCTGTCTGAAGGCAGGCACCAGGACACTGACACACAGAATAATGTTATGGAAGCATTTTGCTGCTGCTGCTGAGGGGGCGATGAGCAGGCTGTGTGGTGGTCGATGCTTATTTCTTGTGCTCCATTCCTGACTCCAGGCACTGTACAGTTCATCCCATTACACTACCTATCGGGGTAAGGTGGGTGGTGGTGTTTTAACTGCTTTTAGATGCAAATTGCCTTTTTCTGCTGAACCCTATTTTCCATTTTAGGGGTAGCACACTACTGAATAGTGGTTGCTCTTTAATGGCTTGACTACAATGGATCAGGAGTGGGGCAGTGGGGTGGCTGTGGGTGAGGCCGCTGCTGTCATATGCAGAGCCCCAGGGACTCCCCCCCCCCCCCCCCTCCTCCCCAACCACCTCTGCTCCCTTACCTATTTCTCTGGTGTTATTTTTATAATTGTGTTTGTAATAAAACATAATGGTCCAGCTGATGTCCATTACATTTCTCCTTCTCACTTGTTCTGTATCTCCTGACTAGAAGGAATACTTCATCTTCAACCAGCTTGGTGTGGGTCGGATGCAGGTGTTGTTTCTCACGTCATGGATAAGCCGTGGAGACCTCATGTCTGCTCTGACCTATGTACTGGCCTAACCCATGTACTTCTCCACACACAAACCATTTCTCAGCTCCGACATCAGTGCTACCGTCAATGCTTTGAATTAACTCCTCCTGTGTACTTTCATCATCAGAACACGTTCCTGACAGATGGCACTAACTCCTGATGAACTACCCATGGACCAAGTGTGCTAATGTCGTTGGTTAGTCCCTTAACCCCAACCAAATTTATTTAGACCAGGTGACTATCTCCAATCATTACTTAATTATGTATAAAAAGGAATGTTGCAAAATTCTTCACCACGTCATCATAAAGGCAAAAACCATGTACTATGAGAAAAGATACAAAACACTGAAGGCAAGGCAAGGATAATTTAGAGCATCATTAGGCATGAAATGAATAATCTTAAATGTTGTTTAAATTCGCAAGCACAATGGCTGGGAGACAAAGGATAATGGAATTCATGTCATTTGCTAGTAAATTCAATTAATTTTTCCCAGCAATACCTGGAAGGGTTGAGGGATTACCGTCAAAGGCAAATCCATTAGATTTACGAGACAGGCACTGCATACCTCATAACCAGACATCAGTTTTGCCAAACAATCTTTTAGAAAGTTTCAGTAACTCTTCTGGCTGTGATTATATCTGAGTGAAAATACTAATATTTTGTGCTGACTTGGTAGTGACACTCTTGTATTAGTATACCTTTATAACAAGTTGGTGTGTCAAGTGTTATAAATGGACAAACCTTATCATCTATTTTTTAAGTATTTGTTTGATGGGTTACTGTGGGTATGTCTGTGCAGCCATTTAGTAAGTGTGTTGGTAATATCTAGTGGTAATAAAACATTATAGAAATGTCTTCCAAAAGATGTAAGCTGAGATTTCTCAGAAGAAAATTTAGTAACTCTTAAATCTTTTGCAGTGACACTCATGTATATTGAATCTTATTTTAATTGCTGCTGTGAAAAAATCCAGCTTGTACAAATAGTCCATTTTGTTTATTTTAATTTTTCAGATATCTGTTGTCATACCAGATACTTTATCAGTTCCAAGTTCAATTGTAGATGCACTGTTGGAAGACTGTGCTTACTACAGAATTTTGGCTGTACCTGCAGTGGAGCTTATCAACAGAAACTTTCTGGATGCTTTTGTAAGAAGAGGTATTTTTTCAACCCTTATTATGTGAATAATTTTACATACCTAATTAATTCTTTATCTTAGAATATTCTTATACATGGTATTGGCACTGATGGCTGTAGTGAAGTCTCGTGACATGGACTCTAAAACACTCTGAAAAGTTTGTTGAGCCGTCTTGATCCGTGACCACTCGACTACTGACCACAACTCTCAGAGATTGGTCAGTGCTGGGTCTAAGGCATGTTCATATTTGAGCAGTGGCATTCTGAATGTACTCGGTAATGTTGAGACCAAGTGACTAGAGTGCTGCACAAGCATCCTCAAGTGAGCAGAGTGTTTCTCAGACTATTCTTCCCCAACTTGGGAGCAATGATGTGGAGCAGTGTCTTGCTCATGACTTACCAAGGGCACACATCTTCATTACCTGCCTGAATCTGTTCAACTTTGTTACTGGAATTATCTTTGTTTCTATGAAAATACTTTCACAACAGTGATGGGCATTCACCAAAACATAGTAATGCCAAAGGACCCTGTAACTTTTGGGCACCTATGTAGAGATGCAAAACTACTATGAATTGGTTGGTGTTGCTGTAGGGACAGCTGAGCATAGGGTTGTTGGGCTGCTTTTCTGTTGCAAAATTCAGTGAACCCATAGACAAGATGCATATTGGGCAATTCTTCATCCGTGAACCTATCCAAAGTGCTGTGTATTGCTGTTAATGTGCAACAGGCACTGCTGGCCACAAGTGAATGGAACAAGTTTGTTTCAAAACAATGCACAGTGTGTATACCATCGACATTGACACTGGTTTGCAGATATTTTGAATGCAATATTGGTACAAGGAGTAAGAGAGCAGATAAAATGAAATTGCTGTATAAAGAGACACTGGAGACCTTGAGTCCATTGTCCCAAAATGCTTGGAAAATAATCCTGTACAACCTTCAAAAATTTGTCGAAGTGCTGATTCACTCTGTATAAGTACTAGTATGACTTAGTGTTGCGTAACTATGACTTTAGCCTGCTTATCCACAACATCTGTAATTTATGTGCTTCCTTTATTTTATTTAGTAGATTTGTGGTACATTTTTAAATGTTTAAAGACTATTTTGATGTAAATGTATGTAATTTTGAAAAGGAAATGTAAATGACTCGATGTAAAGACAACATATTACTATTAATCAGGTTGTTATTTACAAACCTGTTTACCATTGAGTTCAGTTGATGAAAACTTCTTGTGTATGACCTGAGTAAATTCCCAAAATGAGCAGTTTTGAGGATGCTTTGCTACTCTGACTGCTTTAGCATGTTACAGTTGGTGCAGTCTTTACCTTCCATGTGAGGTACACACACCCCCTATTCAGTAACTCTTGGGTGTTGAATAATGAACATCAGTACATACTGTGAACTTACAATGTTATTTCCTTCTAAAATGCTGAGCTAACCATCTGACTGCTGTTTGAGCTATAGTTTAGACACTGCAATAATTTATTTCTGAGCAATTGCTTGTCTTCAGAGTCATTTATTTTAGATACCTACAAAAATGTAATTATCAATTTCATTTCTTCCTTTCACGCTACTGCAGTACAGAAATCCTAAAGACTACTATAATGTTTATAACTTAATCAACAATCAGCCACAAGTTGCATTTAAACCTTATAACTGTACTGCAGCCATGTTTACTTTTGATAAGGTAGTCTTTAAGTGTATTATTATTATTATTGTTGTTGTTGTTGTTGTTGTTGTTGTTTGGATGCAAAGAACAACACACAAATACTTTCCCTATGCTATTAGTTTAGACCAATAACAAATATTTTCATCAGGCAAGTACAACTAACCAGTTAACAAATACATTGTCTAAATTTTGCTTTTGGATTTTGCAGACATACATTAGGCATCTTTTCACTTGTATGCATATTAGCTGATTTGCCCATTGTCTTATGCATAAGCTGTTTTGTAGACAAATACAATACAATGCACTGCAGCGCAATACAACGCAGTAGTATTACAGGAAACAAGATCTCCAAAAACTAGTTAAATTGAGTGGGCATTGTGTGTGATGCTACTAATTATCACCTCATGCTCGTTTGATGAGTTAGTATGATAGCTAATGCCTCTAAACCTTTTTCTTAAATGCTAATAGGTGGGTTGGGGGAAGGGGGGTGGGTGGAGAAGCAGCCTTCTGCCTCACTTGAATAGTTAAGTATTCTGTTAAATAAAACCCTTTAATGAGTGTGCCATAGTTATGGACTATTGTGAAATAGTACTGTTTAGATTGTTCAGTGTATTTTTATTCATTATATAAGTGTCATGTTTTGGGCTACTGCCACCGTCAGATCCAAACAGCTATGCAAGTAGTACTGGTGCACAGAGGTAGCAAGTGCTCACATGTTACACATAATCAGAACTGAAATTGCCAGTTTTTAGCACTTGCGGTGAACTGGTGACTGCTTCTGCACAATGTTTCTAAACAAAAAAATTGACAGCACAAGTCAGTACCAATTACTAATGACACTAATTTTGCTACTGTAAACAGTGTTGTTTGATTACTAATGTTGGCAATGGTCAGAGAGAAACAGTAGTGGTTTAAATATCTGAACTTTTTTCAATTCAGAATTATGGAGCCTCACATTAAGAAAAGATCTACAGGTAATGCTTTCAGTATATGTCCAGCAGACAACGGACAATGCCTGCAAACATTTTTACCTCAGCTACTGTACAAACAAATGACAGGATAATATATTTTCTTTAACAAGTTTTTGTCACCCATCGCAAGCTTTACAGTTTTTCAGAAGGCTATAGTGTAGTTCTAGATTCTTCATTTAATAGTGATCCTTGAAACATTTTAAGCAGACATTCCTGCATTTTCTCAATCTCCTGCCAATGAATCAAAGTATGCTACCTGCTTTATTTAAGATTGAGTCTATGTGAGCATTCCATTTCATATCCATACAAATTCCTACTCTCATGCATTTGTGAGAGTTGGCTGATGCCAACTGTGACTGATATTGCAGTCATATGATACTACTATTCTGTGTTTTGTGAAGTGCGCAGTTTTCCATTTCTGTACCGTTAACACAAGTTGTGAATCTTTACAACACTTCAAAGCCTTATCCAGATCGGACTGGATATTTGTGCAGTCTTTTTCTGGGCATACATTACAGGCAACGGCAAATGTATTCCTTGCAAAGATGGTGAGGTTACAATTACTGTTGTACACCTGGTCATTTACATAGCAGACTGGTCACTAACTTTACCTTTGAAAGCTGTAAATTTATGAAATTTATTTGAAGAGAGCCACACTGTTTAGAGACTAACATTATCATCACTGAAGTAACATTTTTATGTCATTAGCAAAGAAATATTTATTTTAAAACTAACATTACTAAACATTTCATTACATAACAAGAAATAAGAAGCCACTGTAATGTCCTTTTGCAAGTGTTCATTTTTGCTGTAAGCTGTTTCAAATCTTGCTGATATCTGGCGAGTGCAGTTCATGTAAGTTCAATTAAATGTTCATCTGTTAGTGTAGAGTGATATCTAGATTTAGTGATTCAA
Organism: Schistocerca nitens; assembly: GCF_023898315.1. Taxonomy (NCBI): domain Eukaryota; kingdom Metazoa; phylum Arthropoda; class Insecta; order Orthoptera; family Acrididae; genus Schistocerca; species Schistocerca nitens. The sequence goes on along the minus strand of NC_064615.1, from coordinate 454,862,433 downwards.
GTGCGGAGTACAGTGATTCACGTACAAGAGATCCCAAAAATGTAAGTCTCTTGGCACAATCTTTGGTTGGAGGTATTTTTCTCCTGCATTTTTACAATTCAATAGCTGAACTACCATTTTCAGTCTTCTAGTATGTGGACCTCTTGCAGTTCCGATACCTCCAACAGTATTGCTGCTGAATCCTTTGTAATTGGCAGTGGAGTGAACTGCTAACTACTCACAACACCAACGGAAAAATGGATTTTGCATGAACTCTCTTCTGACAATGCAACACTCTTGTTGTGTAATGGTATTAGCACGGGGCGACATTATTGACATACTTTCTGAAGCTACTACTTAGTACTTGGAGAAATCTCTTCCCTCAGTGAACTATGAAGTGGTTATACCTTAAGTAAAACAATTAATCCTACCCAGTCCCAAGCATTATTCTTTTGCAAGAACTTGATGACACACCTGTCTTGTTAACACGCCATGAGAGCCTGAACATGGTACGGGGTTTAATTTTTCACAGGGACATAATATTGCGGACAGGAGAGTATTTACGGGAAAACTCAGACAAGTGAGTTTTCCTTCCATGCATCATATACATTGTCCTGCCAAACGAGGTTTATGCCAGAGCATTCATGCTCACTTTTCAGTGTGTTTTGTTTCCTGGGAAAGTTAAAACCTTTGTTACCATTGTGATATAAAGCCGCATTTCCTATCAATGATTTTGGTGTATGTCATCCCTTTGTACGAAAAACTGAATTTGTGGGAACTAGTCAGCTGCTTCATGAAAATTTACCATGTGAGGAATCACTATTCTGTGTCAAGTGCAGCTGTGATCTCTCCCCTCAATTTTCAATGAATGATCCCTTAATTAAGAAGCTTAAAGTCTCCAATCACCTCTCGTATTTTGAAGTGCGGTAAAAGTATGATCACTTACTTCCCATCCCATTTATATTGCATTTTGCCACTATATGGCCACGTCATTAGCAGTGCAAGTACTACTACCTCCTTCCACCCAAAATTGACTTCTGTAAGTTGAGCGCTGGCCGCGGTGGCTGTGTGGTTCTAGGTGCTTCAGTCCAGAACCGCGAGACTGCTACGGTCGCAGGTTCGAATCCTGCCTCGTGCATGGATGTGTGTGATGTCCTTAGATTAGTTAGGTTTAAGTAGTTCTAAGTTCTAGGGGACTGATGACCTCTGATGTTAAATCCCATAGTGCTCAGAGCCATTTGAACCATTTTTGTAAGTTGAGCAAATAAATTAGCGTTTGGAGGAGATACATTAGACCCTCTTGTGGTTCGTGGAGCATTGTCTTCAATGACCTATCCCTGCAACTAGCCATACAGGCCGCATCCTCTGGAAAGAACCTTCTTCCTGGCAATTTACAGGCCTATGATGCGACACGTGCCAATGGCTGAAGAACTTGTGGACTGTGGGTCCCAGAACTGCCCACTCCTCTTCTGTTCCTACCCCTCACAGCAAGTAAGCACTTTTAAGAAACCCAACTCTGTAAAGTAGTTAGGAAGGAAAAGAAGATCTCAGAGGTCTTCCCTGTTGATCCCAGACGCACCAGATCCTTCCATGCCATCAGACTCAGAAGCTATACTTGTTGTTGATGATCCACCTCCATCAGTGACAGAAAGTGATCCTGGGGTGTGACGACTTGTTCCTTCGGTCCCTCATGTGCACTTTGGCCTCCAGACCAACCTAACCCGTACAGTTTTGCTTCTCATTCAGGTATTTCTCATCTCTGGTTTCTTGATTTATCTCTGCTTCATACTATCACAATTTGATCAAATCAAATATCTTAGCTTATTTCACTAACTCTGGATAAACTACCCTATGAACGAGAACCTGATGAATGCACTGTTGTTGTAGAACTTTAACACTCTCTTTAACTGAAGGTAGAGCATTATCCACAGTTAGATTGATAAGAAAGCTTATTTTAGACATTCTTGCTTTATAAAAATAACTGTATTGTACACTGAATTCTAGCTCCATGCTTTGTAACATGTTCTGGCTGAAAGCTTGTGTGATAGTGGACTTTTTGTTGTGCCCATCTGCAACTCAAAATAACTGGTATATGGTAAGTAGTAGTCTATAATTTTCATAATATTGTAGTATTTTTTTATTCTTTGTGGTACTGTCATCAGACTAGAGGAATCACTTACTCAGAACAGCTAGAAGTTTTCATCACCTTTCATACTACAATTCTTTATTCTTTGTTACATACTTTATGAGCAGTACACAAACCTCAGAAACTTGTTCCTTAGCATTCATTTTATTAAATTTGTGTACACAATAGACCCCAGAACTCAAGTAGGTTCACATACTTTGCAACCTTCTAGTAAGACTCAAAATCAGTAGTATTCTGATCCTATAGGAACTGTCAAGTACGTGTAAGCCTCAAAATCGGTGGTGTACTAATCCTATAGGCTCGTACACAACCATCCACAGAAGAATACTCCCTAAACAGCCATCAGTCTACACAGTAATAGTGTCATTCTTTATCCTTCGGTCCACCTACCTGGTACCAAATTCATTATGCAGTTTATATATAAGGGCATAGTATCCTGCTTAATCATTATATGACATTCCTCGTGTTTTGGTAACTTAGCATAATTTGTATCAGTTAAATTCAGGTAAGATAACTACATATGATTTAAAATAAATAAATGAATAAATAAACAAATGTCTAAGAAAATAATCGAAGGAGCTATAATTCATAGAAAACAGATTAGTTGGAGAATAATAAACTCTCATACAGATTTCAGTCAGAGGTTTGAGTCCTCCCTCGGGCACGAGTGTGTGTAGCAAAAGTTAGTTTAAGTTAAATTAAGTAGCATGCAGGCTTAGGGACTGCTGACCTCAGCAGTTTGGTCGCATAAGACCTTACCACAAATTTCCAAATTCTTCTCATACAGAAATTGAAATATTAGTCAACCTTTGTAGTCGGATAAGTACATGGCTTCTCCTCACGTAAAAGGCTCCTAATTTTCATTCCTACGTGCCTGTGGCATCATGAAAGATATTGCAGATCTCTCTCGACAACCCTTATACCTCTGTTTGCTTAATGTATGTATGAGACTGTCTACCATCTGCCTACCTGCCCTTTGTATCTTTTTCATTTTCCGAAAATATCTGAAGTCACTAATGGACAGAAGACAAATTGCAAATTAAAATTTAAAGCAATAACTCAATCTGCCCTTTTTTAAGAATAACTTTACTGAATGATACTTTAAGTAATGAGAGTTTAATCTTAAGAAAATACTGTACATTCATACAAATTAACACCAAATGATTATAGGCACATTATTGCAAAATTGTTGGCTAAAACCTGTCGAATAAGTGTTACACCTATTTAATTCTAATCATTTATCAAATGCAGATAATTTTTCCCATATATTTTGAATAATGAAAACCTCTGTCGAAGGAGGCGTGTTAATATTTAGCACCTTGTTGAAATTCACATAAATTGCCAATATCTTCATCCAAAGTTGAGAAAGCGCAACACGGAGGTCAATCTGATGTAAATGTTTATCTAGCATTGGAATATCTAGACCGACACTCATGTCTAATGTTTATTTTCTGACACTCATGTCTAATGTTAATTTTCATTCAATATTTAAAGTCTGTAAAATATAAATGTCGTGTGGCTAGGGCCTCCCGTCGGGTAGACCGTTCGCCAGGTGCAAGTCTTTCGATTTGATGCCACTTCGGCGACTTGCGTGTTGATGGGGATGAAATGATGATGATTAGGACAACACAACACCCAGTCCCTGAGCGGAGAAAATCTTCGACCCAGTCAGGAATCGAACCCAGGCCATTAGGATTGACATTCTGTCGCACTGACCACTCTGCTACCAGGGGCGGACTTTAAAGGTTGTGATTAGTGGATTCACTACAAAATCAGATCACACAGTTATGCCAAAATGTAACTCCCTTGATATTGTTACTATAATAGCTTCTGTTTCTGATATTTTATCAGCCACATCAATGATTTAAAGAACCTAATCATTGCTGCCATTGCAACAGTTGACTTGGATACACTGTGCAAGCCAACTGTAGATTTTGAGACGCCCTGTATTTTTAACGTGGAATATGTACACTCTGTCATACTATTTAATTCAGCATTTTTCTGTTCTTGTGTGTCCACCAAAGACTTTTCAAAATTAATACCTCGACCTTCAATAATTGCATTTAGTTCAGTTTTTAAACCTGTATTATTTGCAACAAACTGGGCATTAAATTGTTCCATAAGGGTTTTAAAGAACTCTTTATCCATTGCTCAGTACTTTTGGTTAGTACAGGTATTCAATTGCATTAATAATAGACTTACAATTAACACAAGTATCTAGCACAACAGATACATACATGTGATTCAGTTACTGTAAATTTTCAATTAGTGCTTAAAATAATCACATACAATATGTACATTTCTGGACATACTATGGCATTATACTTTTATGGAGAAGATATCGACACCTGCTAAACCAATACCAAGCTTCTGAAGATGACAACTTAATTTATCAAAACTGGTAAAGCGTAATAAATTTTTATTTGCAACTGGTGACTGAAATATTGTGGAAAATTACTGCCATGAATAAAATAACTTAGTCTGCATTTAAGTATCATAGTACTTCGACATTTTCATTGAACAAGTAACAAACTTTTGAAGTTCAAAACCACCCCAAATTATGTCCTAATATACACACCACTGCCACCACCACCACCACATCAGTAAAAATCAGTTTGGATTAAAAATAACTCACCAAACAATGCTTGCATGTATTCCGGTGTCATGATGCTGACAGGAAGCTGGAAAGATGCGATGGGTGAACTACACTACTAAGCTGTCATTGCTGCAGGTAGATGAGCTGCAGACATGATCACCATCAGCTGCTGGGGTGTCTTTGTAGCCTGCTGAAAGGATCATACTACCCTTACAAGTTGCAGTTGACTATCTTCCAACTTGTAGACTTATTAAAATTTTCTTCAACATAATTGTAGTCAACGGATTTAATGGTGGCTCATTGTCTACACAGTTCTTCTTAATGCCTTTTCAGTACAGTGCTGGTGTTGACTTGCAAGTTGATACCATTGATAAGGACAACAGCAATATATTTCACTGAAATTTTTCTTCAGAATTGTTACTCCTTCTTAATTTGTATTTGCTTGATTCTGCTCATATTAATTTCTTCGCTTTTCCAGCTCAGAAATTTTCTGGCTCCTTTCACTTGGAGTGCCAGAATGTCAGTTGCTCAGTACTGTTGGTTGCCAGAATGATCTGATCTTTTGTTTGAACTGTGTACACTATGTGATCAAAAGTATCGAGACACCCCCTAAAACATACATTTTTCCTATTAGGTGCATTGTGCTGCCAGATACTCCATATCAGTGACCTCAGTAGTCATTAGACATTGTGAGAGAGCAGAATGGGGCCCTCCGTGGAACTCACGGACTTTGAACGTGGTCAGGTGATTGCGTGTCACTTGTGTCATATGTCTGTACGCCAGATTTCCACACTCCTAAACATCCTTAGGTCCACTGTTTCCGATGTGACAGTAAAGTGGAAATGTGAAGGAACATGTACAGCACAAAAGCGTACAAACCGACCTCGTCTGTTGACTGACAGAGACCACTGACAGTTGAAGAGGGCTGTAATGTGTAATAGACATACATCTATCCAGACCATCACACAGGAAGTCCAAACTGCATCAGAATCCTTTGCAAGTACTATGACAGTTAGGCAGGAGGTGAGAAAACTTGGATATCATGGTTAAGGGGCTGATCATAAGCCACACATCATGCTAGTAAGTGCCAAACTATGTCTCACTTGGTGTAAAGAGTGTAAACATTGGATGACTGATTAGTGAAAAAAATGTTGTCTGGAGTGATGAATCACAGTACACAATGTGGCAGTCCGATGGCTGGGTGTGGGTGTGGCGAATGCCCAGTGAACGTCATCTGCCAGCGTGTGTAGTGCCAACAGTAAAATTCGGAGGCGGTGGCATTATGGTGTGGTCGTGTTTTTCATGGAGGGGGCTTGCACCCCTTGTTTTGCATGGAACTATTACAGTACAGGCCTACAGTGATGTTTTAAGCACCTTCTTGCTTCCCACTGCTTAAGAGCAATTCAGGATGACGATTGCATCTTTCAACATGATCGAGCACCTGTTCATAATGTACGGCCTGTGGCGGAGTAGTTACACGAAAATAACATCCCTGTAGTGGGCTGGCCTGCACAGAGTCCTGATCTGAATCCTATAGAACACTTTTGGGATGTTTTGGAAAGCCAACTTCGTGCCAGGCCTCACCGACCGACATCGATACCTCCCCTCAGTGCTTCACTCCGTGAAGAATGGGCTGCCATTCCCCCAGAAACCTTCCAGCACCAGATTGAATGTGTGCCTGTGAGAGTGGAAGCCATCATCAAGGCTAAGGGTGGGCCAACACCATATTGAATTCCAGCATTAGCGATGAAGGGCACCACAAACTTGTAAGTCATTTTCAGCCAGGTGTCCAGATACTTTTGGTCACATAGTGTAGTGATATGATAAAATTTTATGATCACCACAGCTTATTAATTCTAATCTTCTATCTTTTACTTAAATTATGAATAACTCTATGAGTTATTATGGATTAAGTTACCTCTGCATCTTCCGTGCTGCTGGCTGAAATATTTACTCAGTTCTAGACCCCTACTGAATGATCCAAACTATATCTCCAAAAACACTTGTATATTGACTTTTGTTCATAGTCAGAAACATTTTATAATAATTTGTGCTAATATATGTACTCCATATGACAGGACATGAATGACATATCTCTAGAATCATAATGACAGTTGAACATATTCTATTGTTCTCATGACACAGAGCCATTGTCATGCTACTTTTTGCCCTATGGTATGTGGCACATCTCCATGCTGGGACGAGACTGCATAGAATAAACCGTCCAAAGAAGCAGGTATGAAGCATTATAAAGCAGCTATTGTTGTCCCACCTTACAGAAATGCTGCTGCATCAAGTATCACAAGAATAGATGCATAGACCTAATGAGTCTTCCAAACAGAATGCAAATTTAAACTCACTATCCTAACTATAACATGTTTTTCTGATGTCAGTCATAATTTGTCAGTACTACAGTGTGCAAGACATCAGTTTACTAAAGTGATATGTTACACAACACTAACCTGCAGTACCTCTTTGAAAGAACCAAGTTGTTGCTGTGTCACATTCTACTTGTAGTATTATTTGCTGTCCTGAAAATTTGACATATGTGCTCTGGCCTTCACTAGTGCATGTTTGTGCTTTGATCAGCATTGTCATTACCCAGTTAGTTTCCGGACTTAGTAAATTGTGCTGTTGGGTGTCAGCGTAGCATGTGCATTGCTCATTGGGTCAGGTGCTCACGTCTTCAGGTTCTATGATGATGCATTTAATGCCTCATCCCATGTGCCTATTTCTACATTTCGAGGTGTAGCAGGCAGTGAAAGACTTCCCTGTGTGTGTGTGTGTGTGTGTGTGTGTGTGTGTGTGTGTGTGTTGGGGGGGGGGGGTTGAAAGGGATCACCAGATCACTGAAATATGGTTGTATGATGCTACCTGTGGCTGATAAAGTCACTTGTCCGGTTTTTAGAGGAAGGCTCTTAGCCTGCAAGATCCAGACAGTCAGAGAGAGTAGAGGGTGGGGTTATTGGTAGTTTGGAGGGTGGAGGGGGAATCATCTCAGATGTGGAATAGGTCCTTCCAGATGCCATGAAGAGCACAGGGTGCAGTCAACTTCAGGTGGTGGCCGTGTTGGTACTAATGATGTATGCTGCTTTGCATCAGAAACGATGCTCTCTGTTTTGTGGGGCTATCTAAATTGATAAAGACTGCCAGTCAAACAGGACTCCCCCTGCGGGTTGAAGGATTAGAATAGGCCTGAGGCTGTCATAAGAGGTGACTAAAAGGAGTCTCACTTGTTTTGGCCTTTATGTGATGGTCCTCCATTGGGTTTGACCTCCATTTTTCCAAATTTTCCTGAAGAGCAAGCCAATTGGCAAAGGGTGCCTTACATGGTGCATGGCTTCGGGACTCCCAGCAATGGCCATCCTGCCAGGTGGCCTTTGCTGCGGCCAGGTGGCACCCGTGGAGAGGGCCCCTAGTCGGAGTGGGTGGCATCAGGGCGTATGACATGATCTCTTGCTGATGATCAAACACCAGCAGTCTCTAAACGGTCAAGGTGTAACCTCAATGCTAAACAATATGACCCCAAATCGTTACCCTGCCCCCACTCCCCCTCCCCCCTGGCCACACCATGAGAGAGGAATACCAGGTTAAGGATGGCAGCGAAGCGTATTCAACCTGGTGCCTTGTATGTTCAAGAGTTGATGTGGAATATTTCTTGTCAATGGAAGCCTCAGTTTTTTGTGGAGCATTTAGAGGACAAGTTTGGGGAGGTGGAGGGCTTGTCCAAAATGCGATCAGGGTCAGTCTTAATAAAAACGGCACCCTCTTCCCAGTCACGGGCATTGCTTGCTTGTGACACGCTGGGGGATGTTTCTGTTACCATCATGCTTCATAAGAGCTTAAATATGGTCCAGGGTATTATATTCCATGGAGACCTTCTTTTGCAGATTGACGAGGAGCTGCATGCCGACTTAAGAATGCCGAGGTGTTCATTTTGTCTGCCACATCAGTAGGGGTCTGAGAGATAATCAGGTTGCCACCGGTGCCTTCATCTTGGCCTTCGAGGGTGACACATTGCCCGAGAAGGTCAAGGTGATGGTCTACCGCTGTGATGTCAAGCCATACATCCCTCCCTTGATGCGGTGCTTTAAGTGCTGGAAGTTTGGCCATATGTCATCCCTCTGTACTTACAATGTCGCATGTCAAAATTGTGGACATCCTTTGCATCCCAATACTCCATGTGCCTCGCCTCCAATCTGTGTCAATGGCGGAGAGCATCATTCCCCTTGCTCACCAGACTGCAAGATTTTACAGCAAGAAAGGAAAATCATGGAATATGAGACCCTGGACCGACTGACCTACACTGAGGCTACGAGGAAATTTGAACACCTCCATCATGTGGCTATAACTTCCATTTAGGCCACCACTACGAGAACAGTTGTAGCCCCATCAGTTCCATGAATTCCAGTCGGCTCTCAGAGCCGGAAGACTACACCCGCCCCCTTGATGGTGGGGGCACTTCCCTCCCTGTTGCTCCCGCACCACCTACCTCGGGAGCACTGCTCCCCCCCCCCCCCCCCCCCCCCCCCCTCCAACCATCGGGGATATCAGTCCCCACTTCTGTGCAGGAGAAGCGTAAGTCTTCTTCGGCTGCTCTTGCTAGGAAGGGGTCCCTTGGGTCACACTCTTCCCAGGTTTCTGCTAGTGGGATAAATGACACCTGCCAGTGGCTGAAGTGCCCAAAAGCAGTTGGTTGCAGAGCTTCATGATCATCTTCAGTCCCTGAGACTGAATCAGTGAAGGCACCCCCCTCCCCCTCCCCTCTCACCCAGCCAGAGAAACCCAAGGACCAGCAAGAGGAACCCAAAAAGAAGACCCCAAGACAATGGGAATTGCAGTGGCACCCAGACCACTGCTATCTACAAGCTCTGTGTCGGAGGATGGGGTGTAGATTCTGGCGTCCACTGAGAATCCAGATCTCGACGGACACAATGGCTACAAACTGCTGAGGAAATAAGTCGGTGGCGGCAATTGCCTCATTGAATGTTCCATGCCTTCCCAGCCTCACAATCACATTATCCTCCAGTGGAATTGCGGCAATTTTTTCCACCAAGTGGCTGAGCTATGGCAATGTTAAGCTGTACCTGGTTCCCGGAAATGCAGACTCCTGCCCTTTGTGGCTACAGGGGATATTACAAGAACAGTGGCTAGTATAATAGAGTGTCAGGTGGAGTTTGTGTCTACGTCCTGAACTCAGTGTGCCTGTGCCCCTTCAAATCTCTTTTGAAGCTGTGGCTGCTAGGATATGGACGACACAGGAAATAACAGTCTGCAATGTATATGGTTCAGTACCCCTGAATGTATTGGTTGCACTTATTGCTCAACTCCCAAGACCTTTCCTACTTTTGGGAGATTTTAACACTCGCAACCCCTTGTGGGGTAGCACTGTGCTTACTGGCCAAGGCAGAGATGTCGAAACTTTACTGCCTCAGTTCAACCTCTGCCTCTTAAATACTGGGGCCGCCACACATTTCAGTGTGGCTCATGGTAGTTACTCAGCCATTGATTTATCGCTTTGCTGCCCAAGACTTCTCCCATCTATGCTTTGGAGAGCACATGGCGACCTGTGTGATAGTGACCAATTCCCCATCTCCTTGTCACTCCCCTGGCATCATGCTCACAGATGCCTACCCAGATGGGCTTTCAACAAGGCAGACTGGGAAGTCTTCACCTCTGCTGTCTCGACTGAATCTCCCCCACATGGTGCCATCGATGTTGTTGTTGAGCAGGTAACTACAATGATCATTTCTGTGGTGGAAAATTCAGTCCATTGTTCTTTGGGGTGCCTCCGCAAAAGTCGGTACCTTGGTGGTCGCTGGAAGTCGCTGAGGCAATTAAAGAGTGTGGGTGCTCTATGTCACCTTCCAAGGGCTGGATAAAGATCAGACATGTTTTTGGGTATACCAGTCCCCAACAGGTATCCCTGGCATTAACATGAATGGCGTATTATCTACCAACTCAAACATGAGTGCCGAGCACTTTGCTGAGCACTATGCTCGAACCTGTGCATCGGAGAATTATCCCCCAGCCTTTCGCATTCTCAGGCAGCAGATGGAAGGGAAAGTCCTCTCGTTCACTACACACCACAGAGAATCCTATAACCCCCCATTTACAGAATGGGAGCCCCTCAATGCCCTTGCACATTGCCCAGACACTGTTCCTGGGCCAGATCGGATCCACAGTCAGATGCTTAAACATCTCGCATGTGTCATCTCCTCGTCATCTTCAACCGGTTCTGGTACAATGGCGTCTTTCCATCGCAGTGGTGGGAGAGCACCATCATTCCGGTGCTCAAACACGGTCAAAAACTGCTTGATGGGGATAGCTATCTGCCTTACCAACATTGTTTGTAAGTTGCTGGAAGGTATGGTCTGTCAGGGGTTGGGTTGGTTCCTAGACTCAAGTGGCCTACTGGCTCCATGTCAGGGCAGCTTCCGCCAGGGGCACTCTACCACTGATAATCTTGTGTCCCTCGAGTCTGCCATCTGAACAGCCTTTTCCAGATGCCAACACCTTGTTGCCGTCTTTTTTGATTTACAAAATGCATATGACACAACCTGGCGACATCATATCCTTGCCACAGTATACGGGTGAGGTCTCAGAGGCCAACTCCCGATTTTTATCCAGAATTTCCTATCGCTCCATACTTTCCGTGTCCAAGTCGATGCCTTCCATAGCTCCTTCCGTATTCAGGAAAATGGCATTCCGCAGGGCTCTGTATTGAGTGTCTCTCTATTTTTAGTGGTTATTAAAGATCTAGCAGCAGCTGTTGGGCCGACAGTCTCACCTTCTCTGTACGTGGATGACTTCTGCATTTCGTACTGCTGCTCCAGGACTGGTGTTGTGGAGCGGCATCTACAGGGAGCCATTCACAAGATACAGTCATGGGCTCTAGCCCACGGCTTGCAGTTTTCAGCATGCATTTCTGTCGGCGTCGCACCATTCATCCAGAACCAGAAATGTATGTTAATGATGATCCACTAACTGTAGTGGAGACATATCGATTCTTAGGACTGGTTTTCGATGCCCGATTGACTTGGCTAGCTCACCTTCGTCAGCTTAAGCGGAAGTGCTGGCAGCACCTCAATGCCCTCCGCTGCCTGAGCAACACCATCTGGGGTGCAGATCGCTCTACGCTGCTGCAGCTCTACAGAGCCCTTGTTCAGTCCCACCTTGACTATGGGAGTCTGGTTTGCAGTTCGGCGGCGCCCTCAGTGTTGCATTTACTCGACCCAGTGTACCATTGTGGCGTTCGACCAGCGTCGGGAGCTTTTAGGACGAGTCTGGTGACTAGCGTCCTGGTGGAGGCCGGAGTCCCTCCATTGAAAGTATGCACAACTGCTGGCCAGTTACATTGCACATATTCGTAGTTTTCCTGCGCATTCGAATTACTGTCTCCTTTTCCCAACCACAGCAGTTCATCTCCCGCATTGGCGGCCCAGGTCAGGGCTTACAATTGCGGTTCATGTCCAGTCCCTTCTGTCTGAACTGGAGTCCTTCCTGCTACCACCTCTCCTGGAGGTCCATTCACATACACCTCCTTGGTGTACACCTAGGCTGCAGTTTCTTCTGGACTTTTCACATGGCCCTAAAGACTCTGTTAACCCTTTGTCTCTCTGCTATCGCTTCCTTTCAATTCTCGATGTGTACTGGGGCCATGAAATGCTTTACAGTGACGGCTCAATGGCTGATGGTCACGTAGGCTTTGCATATGTTCATGGAGGACATATTGGATGGCACTCCTTGCCGATAGCTGCAGTGGTTTCACTGCAGAGCTGGCAGCCATATCCCGTGCTCTTTAGCACCTCCACTCATGCCCTGGCGAGTAATTTTTCCTGTGTACTGACTCCGTGAGCAGTGTATAAGCTATTGACCATTCTTTGTGAGCATCCATTCAGGAGTCCATCTGCGCCCTAGAATGGTTCCATCATTCAGTTGCGTTTGTATGGACCCCAGGACACGTCGGAATCCCAGGCAAAGTACTTGCCGACAGGCTGGCCAAACAGGCTACACAGAAACCGCTTCTGGAGATGGGTGTCTCCAAAACTGTCCTGCGTTCTGTCGTACACTTCAGGGTTTTCCGGCTTTGGGAGATGGAATGGTGTAACAGTACGCACAACAGACTGTGTGTCATTAAGGAGACTACAAACGTGTGAAAGTCCTCCATGTGGGCCTCTCGCAGGGACTCTGTGGTTCTCTGCTGGCTCCGCATAGGCTAAGCTTGGGCGACCCATGGCTACCTCCTGTATCATGAAGACTCGCCTCAGTGTCGGTGTGGCACCTGGTTGATAGTGGCCCATATTCTGGTGCACTGCCCCACTTTGACTGCACTGCAACGAAATCTTGGGTTACCAGATACGTTGCTAGTAATTTCATCTGACAACGCCTCATCGGCTTTATGTTTTATTCGTGAGGATGCGTTGTATCATTAGATCTAAGTTTTAGCGCATATCCTTTGTCCCTCTGTGGCCTCCAGCCTAGTGCTTTTAGGGTGGAGGTTTTAATGTGTTGCAGAGTGGCTAGCTTCTCCTTTTTACTCTCATGGTCAGCCAGCCATGGTAATCTGCTCTCATGTTTTGATCTCTTCTACATGTTTCTTGCATCTCTCTGTCTTCTTTTTTTTTTTCAGACTTTGTCCATTTTAGTGTTTTTGCCCTTCTGTCATTCTTGTGATTTTCTCCTTTCTTCCACCTGTGTTTTGTATGTCTCGATTACTTTACTCCCACCCTTGTGGAATTATTTTAATTGTAACAAGGGACTGATGACCTAGCAGTTTGGTCCCTCCACCTCTTTTAAACCATCCATCCCACCAACCGACCAACCAACAGGGCTGAATGCAAGCCTGTGGTTCAGAACTGAGGGGAGGGTCTGAATCCAGAGGCTTAGATGTTTCCACAACCATGTAGCCACGACTTGAGCCACGGGGAGTTAGGTATTGGGTCCTGCCTAATATGTCAGGGGTACACTACATACAGAAGGTGGCTACGTGGATAGCATTGGTAATGTGGAGTGGACTTGGTGGTTTCATAAGTTAGAGGGCCTCAGAAAAGAACAAAAAGGGTTTCAGTGTCAAAGGGTGCAGGTCAGACACAGGTTAGGGGTTAACCTAGGAGCCATAGGTATTATAGTAGTAAACTGTCGTAGCTCTGTTGGGAAAGAACCAGAGTGCCAGGTTCTAACTGAAAGCTAATACTCTAGCAGAAATGAAGTAGATGGTTCCTGTGAGCTAGAATGGGCAGAGGTTGTACTTGGCAATTGGAATAAATTAATAATCAGTTTCTTTTACCGCCCCCCTCCCCCGTCCCATGACTCGGATGATATAGTTCAAAGAAGACTTGAGCTTCATTTCGCATAGGTACCCCACTCATAAAATTATGTTTCGTTATGACTTCAATCTACCCTTGATATGTTGGCGAAGGTAAATGTTTAAAGTTGGTGGTATGCATAAGACATCATCTGCAATGAAATTCAATGCTTTCTCTGAAAATTATTTTGAACAATAGTTCAGGAGCCCACTTAAATTGTAAATGGTTGCAAAAATATACTCTTATCTCTTAGCAACAAATAATCACGAGCAAGTAGGGAACATTATGATGATGCGTATAGCGATTATTGACCACAAGGTCGTTGTACTGATACTGAACACCATAACATCCAAAGCAACCAAAAATAAACACAACATATATCTATTTTAAAAAATCACATAAAAATTTGCTTGAGGGCTTCCTAATGGACAGCCAGTATTTCTTCCAAACTATGTAAGCATAGTCCAGATGTGACATAAATTCAAAGAAACAGTATTGACAGCAAAGGAAAGGTTTATGCCAAGTAAGTTAATAAGAGACAGAACTGACCATCCATAGTACATAAAGCAGGTCAGACCACTGTTGCAGAAGCTAAATAAAAAGCATGCCCAATTTAAAAGAATGAAAATTGCTCAAGATCGGCGAAGTTTTACGGAACCTCGAAATTTAGTGCAAACTTAATGCGAGATGCATTTAACGGTTTGCACAACGGATCACTGTCTTGAAATCTGGCAGAAAACCCAGAGAGATTCTGGTCATATGTGAAGTACACCAGTGGCAAGACACCATCAATACCTTCCCTACACAATAGCAGTTGTAATATCACCAATGATGGTGCCACTGAAGCAGAGGTTTTCCAGAATTCGTTCACCAATGAGAATGAAGTAAATATTCTAGAATTCAAAATCAAGAACTGCTGCCAACATGAGTAACTTAGAAATACATATCTTCAGTGCAGCAAAGCAACTCAAATCACTTAATAAGAGCAAATCCTCCACTCCAGATTGAATACCAGTTAGATGTGGATATGCTGATACAGTAGTTCCTTACGTAAGTCGTATATGACTGCTCTCACCGTGTGTATTGCTTCGAGGATTTCGGCGTAAATTCTAGAACCACTTGCCCTTACACCATCTCGAATACACAATATTTTAGATGTGAGTGAGAGAAGGGAACCCTATCTACTGTGTATCGCCTGTCTGTGTGTGCAGGTTTGAAGTTTGTCGTATGAAGACAGTAGACACGGGAGTCGAATGGCACCGACAAGTACTGTCGGTCAGTCCATGGAAGTCTTAATGAAAGCACACGCCAGCACCAAGGAACTTCTGTGTTATTCTGTGCAGCTTTTTTAAAAAACTGTGAGTATTGTTAGCGACAAAAGAACAATTGAGAATCTGAATTGCGAAAAACTCTTATCTTGGGCTTGCTGGAGGCAAGACATATTTTATGATATGTTTGTAGCCAATTCTTTTCTAAATGGATTTAAATCTGTTTCTAATGTGAGACTATAAGAGTTACTTACGAGAAGTTAATTTTTTATATGCGAAGTGTGAATTTTGTTCTTATGAAGCTCAAATATACCAAAAGTTATTGAAAAGTATTCTTTGAGTACCGAATTATTTCGCAAGTGGTGGGAGAGTCTTTAAGGTTCCTGTAACTAGCGTCATTCTTCAGAGAAAAAGTTTGTAGAGATTCCGGTAGCCGGCTATCCAGAGAAGAAGATGGGCTGTATACACCAAGTAAGTCGACTCGTACACCGAGCTAGGTGGTGCAGTGGTTAGCACACTGGACTCGCATTCGGGAGGACGACGGTTCAATCCCGTCTCCGGCCATCCTGATTTAGGTTTTCCATGATTTCCCTAAATTGCTTCAGGCAAATGCCGGGATGGTTCCTTTGAAAGGGCATGGCCGATTTCCTTTCCCATCCTTCCCTCACCCGAGCTTGCGCTCCGTCTCTAATGACCTCGTTGTCAACGGGACGTTAAACAGTAATCTCCTCCTCCTCCTCCTCCTCCTCGACTCGTACAAGAGAAATGGGAAGTTTGTGCATACTCTTCACACACTCTTAGTCGTCAAAAATATTAAAGGTGGAAGATGTTGTTGTTGTTATGGTCTTCAGTCCTGAGACTGGTTTGATGCAGCTCTCCATGCTACTCTATCCTGTGCAAGCTTCTTCATCTCCCAGTACCTACTGCAACCTACATCATTCTGAATCTGCTTAGTGTATTGATCTCTTGGTCTCCCTCTACGATTTTTACCCTCCACGGTGCCCTCCAATGCTAAATTTGTGATCCCTTGATGCTTCAAAACATGTCCTACCAACCGATCCCTTCTTCTAGTCAAGTTGTGCCACAAACTCCTCTTCTCCCCAATTCTATTCAATACCTCCTCATTAGTTATGTGATCTACCCATCTAATCTTCAGCATTCTTCTGTAGCACCACATTTCGAAAGCTTCTATTACCTTCTTGTCCAAACTATTTATCGTCCATGTTTCACTTCCATACATGGCTACACTCCATACAAATACTTTCAGAAACGACTTCCTGACACTTAAATCTATACTCGATGTTAACAAATTTCTCTTCTTCAGAAACGATTTCCTTGCCATTGCCAGTCTACATTTTATATCCTCTCTACTTCGACCATCATCAGTTATTTTACTCCCTAAATAGCAAAACTCCTTTACTACTTTAAGTGTCTCATTTCCTAATCTAATTCCCTCAGCATCACCCGATTTAATTTGACTACATTCCATTATCCTCGTTTTGCTTTTGTTGATGTTCATCTTATATCCCCCTTTCAAGACACTGTCCATTCCGTTCAACTGCTCTTCCAAGTCCTTTGCTGTCTCTGACAGAATTAGAATGTCATCGGCGAACCTCAAAGTTTTTATTTCTTCTCCATGAATTTTAATACCTACTCCGAATTTTTCTTTTGTTTCCTTTACTGCTTGCTCAATATACAGATTGAATGACATCGGGGAGAGGCTACAACCCTGTCTCACTCCTTTCCCAAACACTGCTTCCCTTTCATGCCCCTCGACTCTTATAACTGCCATCTGGTTTCTGTACAAATTGTAAATAGCCTTTCGCTCCTTGTATTTTACCCCTTCCACCTTCAGAATTTGAAAGAGAGTATTCCAGTTAACGTTGTCAAAATCTTTCTCTAAGTCTACAAATGCTAGAAACATAGGTTTGCCTTTTCTTAATCTTTCTTCTAAGATAAGTCGTAAGGTTAGTATTGCCTCACGTGTTCCAACATTTCTACGGAATCCAAACTGATCTTCCCCGAGGTCCGCTTCTACCAGTTTTTCCATTCGTCTGTAAAGAATTCGTGTTAGTATTTTGCAGCTGTGACTTATTAAACTGATAGTTTGGTAATTTTCGCATCTGTCAACAGCTGCTTTCTTTGGGATTGGAATTATTATATTCTTCTTGAAGTCTGTGGGTATTTCGCCTGTCTCATACATCTTGCTCACCAGATGGTAGAGTTTAGTCATGACTGGCTCTCCCAAGGCCATCAGTAGTTCTAATGGAATGTTGTCTACTCCCGGGGCCTTGTTTCGACTCAGGTCTTTCAGTGCTCTGTCAAACTCTTCACGCAGTATCTTATCTCCCATTTCGTCTTCATCTACATCCTCTTCCATTTCCATAGTATTGTCCTCAAGTACATCGCCCTTGTATAAACCCTCTATATACTCCTTCCACCTTTCTGCCTTCCCTTCTTTGCTTAGAACTGGGTTGCCATCTGAGCTCTTGATATTCATACAAGTGGTTCTCTTCTCTCCAAAGGTCTCTTTAATTTTCCTGTAGGCAGTATCTATCTTACCCCTAGTGAGACAAGCCTCTACATCCTTACATTTGTCCTCTAGCCA
This sequence comes from Schistocerca nitens, assembly GCF_023898315.1. NCBI lineage: Eukaryota > Metazoa > Arthropoda > Insecta > Orthoptera > Acrididae > Schistocerca > Schistocerca nitens. Next base: position 454,844,528 of record NC_064615.1, on the reverse strand, counting down.
TCCCTGCTTAGCCATTTTGCACTTCCTGTCGATCTCATTTTTGAGACGTTTGTATTCCTTTTTGCCTGCTTCATTTACTGCATTTTTATATTTTCTCCTTTCATCAATTAAATTCAATATTTCTTCTGTTACCCAAGGATTTCTATTAGCCCTCGTCTTTTTACCTACTTGATCCTCTGCTGCCTTCACTACTTCATCCCTCTGAGCTACCCATTCTTCTTCTACTGTATTTCTTTCACCCATTCCTGTCAATTGTTCCCTTGTGCTCTCCCTGAAACTCTCTACAACCTCTGGTTTTTTCAGTTTATCCAGGTCCCATCTCCTTTAATTCCCACCTTTTTGCAGTTTCTTCAGTTTTAATCTACAGTTCATAACCAATAGATTGTGGTCAGAGTCCACATCTGCCCCTGGAAATGTCTTACAATTTAAAACCTGGTTCCTAAATCTCTGTCTTACCATTATATAATATATCTGATACCTTTTAGTATCTCCAGGATTCTCCCAGGTATACAACCTTCTTTTATGATTCTTGAACCAAGTGTTAGCTGTGATTAAGTTATGCTCTGTGCAAAATTCTACAAGGCGGCTTCCTCTTTCATTTCTTCCCCCCAATCCATATTCACCTACTATGTTTCCTTCTCTCCCTTTTCCTACTGACGAATTACAGTCACCCATGACTATTAAATTTTCATCTCCCTTCACTACCTGAATAATTTCTTTTATCTCGTCATACATTTCATCAATTTCTTCATCATCTGCTGAGCTAGTTGGCATATAAACTTGTACTACTGTAGTAGGCATGGGCTTTGTGTCTTATCTTGGCCACAATAATGCGTTCACTATGTTGTTTGTAGTAGCTAACCCGCACTCCTATTTTTTTATTCATTATTAAACCTACTCCTGCATTACCCCTATTTGATTTTGTATTTATAAATCTGTGATCACCTGACCAAAAGTCTTGTTCCTCCTGCCACCGAACTTCACTAATTCAGGTGGAAGATCTGTATCACTATGATTTGTGCAAGTTTTCAGTTTATAGATATAGATAGGTGGAAGATCTGTATCTATAAACTGAAAACTTGCACAAATCATAGTGATGCTCAAGAAAGGATGTAGGAGGAATCCAATGAATTACAGCCCCATATCACTGATGTCAATTTGCAGTAGGATTTTGGAACATAAACTGTGTTCGAAAATTGTGAGTTTTCTTCATGAAAGTGATCTATTGATACATAGTCAGCACGAGTTCAGAAAATATTGTTCTTGTGAAACGCAACTAACCCTTTATTCTCATGGAATAATGAATGCTATTGACAAGGTATTTCAAATTGATTCCATATTTCTAGATTTCTAAGAGGCTTTTGAAACCATTTCTCACAAGCAGGTTCTATTAAATTGTGTACCTTTTGGAGTATCGTCTCAGTTGTGTGAATGGATTCATGATTTGCTATCAGAAAGGTCAAAGTTCATAGCAAAAGTCATCAGGTAAAATGGAAGTGATATCTGACATTTTCCAAGGAAGTGTTAATAGGCCATCTGGTGCTTCCAATCTGTATAAATGGATTAGGAGACAATCTGAGGAGCCAATGTAGATTGTTTGCAGATGATGCTGTCATCTTTCTACTAAAGCCATCAGAAATTCAAAACTAGTTACAAAATGGTATAGGTAATATACATTTATTGTGCTAGAAGTAGCAATTCATGCTAAATAATGAAAAAAATGAGGCCGTCCACATGAATACTGAAAGAAATTCCTTAAAGTTCAGTTACATGTTAAATTACACAAATTTAAAGGCTAACCATTCAACTAAGTACCTATGAATTACAATTACGAACAACTTAAATTGGAACAATCACACTAAAAATGTGGGGAAGGGAAACCAGAAACTGCAATTTTATTGGCAGAACACTTAGAAGGTGCAACATGTCTGCTAAAGAGACTGCTTGTGCTGCGCTTTGGAATGTAACTTTGCTGTTCTGTGGCTGAACTAAGCCCAGGAGACATGTTGCCATCAAAGAAATCTGACACCCTGATACTATCCTGGACACTTTTTGCCTTAATTATCTTTTTATAAGGTCACTGTTCGTGAATTGTTTTGATGCAGTGGATTTTCTATGCAGTGCCATCAACTCTTGCCATGTGACTTCTTCTCTATATGCAGATGATTGAGGCCTGTAAGAGAGCATTGAAGTATTTGAGCTACTAAATGATGTAAATGTCTTTCAATAACTCTTCTTTTCTTTATTGCTCTGATCTAACAACAACAACAACAACATAGGGTGAACAGATCTCTTACTAGTCAGTACATCAGAACATTGTCTCCGAACAGGCTCTTAGAACAGAATAGAATGGCATTTTCCTTAAGCTTTTTTCATCTGTTTTTCGAGGTGTTGTCATTTTTGGCAGCACTCTTGTTCCCTGCCTTCTAAAACACTGCAAAGTCGCAACACCGAAGCATAAGTGTCCCTTTCACAGCAGGTGGAGATGCTTAATCAGCATTGTGCCTTGGTGACATTCTGTGTTCGTGCATCTCAGTCCGACTCTTTACATCCACCGAACCAATGCACACACAATAGAAAGTTCTTTACATACTAACAACCTAAACAATGTTTTCATGAGAACATCTTGCATCTGATTGTGAGAAAGTGGTGGAACAGGTTCCTCTGGATGAACAACTTGTTTTACCAAAGTTTCTTGCAGTAAGATGAAAGATGTCTTGTGAAACAAAGTTCTTAACTAATTGCAATCTTTTATGACCTTTAACTTTTTGTTAAATTGTTGTTGTTATGAAAGTTAAGGTCTCTCACACAATAAAATAAAATTGTGATCATATCTCTTGTCACATTTATATCGATTTTTGATTATTTTGGTTTTTACAGTATTAAACATCATATTAGGCAGTTTTGTGTTAGATAGGTATTATTACCTAATGCAACTTACTTGAGAAGAAGGTATCATTCTTTTAAATATATTCATTTCTTTCTTTAGATTATTTGTTTAAATTGCTTGTGAATATCTGCTTCATCATTACCCTCTTTTGTACATCAAGAATACCCACGAGACAATGGTCCTGTTGTACCAGGCTTGATCATTATCTCATTACTTCTACTCAAGGGTGATTGTTTTTTACTATTTTGAAATTGTCATCTATAACAGCACACAATTCTCAATTTTTTTGAGATAGGAATGTTTTAAGTCTTTATTTATGATAAAGAATTGCATGCTGATGTTTCACTCTATGCTACTTTCCATGACTTCGTATCTCATATTTGTGGTAAATCAGCACGTAAAGAAATGAAAATTCAAAGTATCAGTCATTGCCCAAGTAAATCTATTATACTTTAAGTAGTCTGGAAAACACTTTGATAGCATGACTAACAATCACTCAGACAAGTATTAAAACTAATCACTGAGGTAATAAACATAACTAAATATAATTGCAAACTTGTAGCAAATAAATAAAGTTTGTACCATTTTGTACCAAGCCATGTAAGAGACATCACATCCCTAATGATCAGTGATGTCACTAGATTAATTACTACCACCTCCTCCCATGTTGGGAGAATAATCCTTTAAGTCTATAAATGTTGGATGCCTGAACCAGCACATGGATCGCTACTAATAAACTTTTATCCTTCAACTGATAATTGACATAACATGTTGTGTAAAGCACATTCATAGCTTAATACTCTATTCAAATATTCCTTAATGTTCATATACTCATTCGATTAGTGCTTATAAGCAATACACATCTTAGCATCTGCACTAGTCATCAAACTTCCCTGACACAAACAGCAAGAAGCGCGTAATTCTTCCTCTGAATATTCATTATTATTTATGTAATTTTCTTAAATAGGCCTAGAGTCATTGTATACTGAAGAATACTCACCAGGACAAATAAATTCTGTCTTCAGTGCAACTTGAAATTGACTTAATAATATCTTAAAATTATTTCTGCATTTAGATTTCCAGTTTACTGCTTCCTGTTGTAAATGTTTAACAATAAAATTAATTTTCAAGATGTCTGCCCAACCTTTGGATAACACTTTGTTAAATTGCTTCAGAAATACCACTGGGTGTAAGATAGCCATTTAGTTTGAACTGTAGAAATTAGGTCTGGTATTTGACAATATCACCCAAAGAATTGGTGACAGTGCTTGCAGAATCAACATTCTTTTGTATTTGTGATTCAACTAGTGTCTGCAGGTGCTCGTTCAAACTAGTTGAAGCATTTGTATCACTGGTTACTTCGACCACTTCTGTACTATATTCTAACACATCTGCTTGATTTTGTGTGTTTGAGATTTGACTTTTCATGTTTTTGAACTCCCTAGTTGGTAGTTTCTATATGTGTTTCATTTTGCTCTATACCTCCTTAAACTGTTCTACAACTTCCTACCTGACAAAATCACATTGTTTTTCTATTTCAGGCTGTAACTCCTTAGGTAATTTTACTAAGGTAGCACCTATTTGAAATTGAAGAATCTACTTTTGTTACTAACTCCTCCCCTTTCGTTTTTAAATTTGTAATACTAGTTGACAACATTTCTTTATTGGCTTCCATACTAACAGACAACTCTTGTTTAGTGGCTTTAACACTTTTGACAGTTTGTTCAATTTTTTTAGTGCTTCTGACAGACTGCTATGCTATGCTATGGTAGCTATGCAATAACAACACAATATGTTCTCACAAGACCATGGGAACCTGTGCTTATGTTTTGATATCAACACAAAGAATCAGTAATACATATACTTACACCACTTCAGAAACAGATCACTACAAAACAAAATTTTAGCTTGGGCTGATTACAGCTCATCTAATCAGGCACACAGCTAGATGCACTGCTCAGCTGTGTTGTTTGTGGGTAAAGTGACATCGTGATGAGCTACTTTGCAATTATCATGCAGCCAACTGACTGGTCGGTGCACTGAGAAGTGATGCAGCACTGCTGTTGCATTGGTCAGTGCAGAGACGCTCCCGGAGATCGCTGCTCCACTCATAGCCTTGAAATCGGCACTTGAATTCTTCCATATCATTTATGTACTGCTCCTTGACTCGTGTGCCAGAAGTTTTCAGTCAAGCACTCAACTATGTCTTACTTTTCGCCTTCTTGTTATGGTCAATTATTTCCTTATATTTAGTTTTGTACAGCAATTCAACTTTTTTTGGTTTGCACCAAGTGGAAATTATTTCTTCTTTTAATTACTTTGGGCAGCACTAAAGTGTGTGCTCACCTGTGTAGCCCTCACTGTTTACCTCAGTTGCTCTAGGCAGTGTCATATTTTCTTCCACCACTTTCCAAAATGCTTCCTATTTTTGATAAAACACTCTTCTCTTCATCCCCTTATCCCCATCCTCACTTAGGGTGCCAAAATGGAATGTTAACTTCACTGTTCTACAGGTGGGCTAAGGCAAGGAGATGTTTTGCCTTCAAAATGATCTCTCACTCTGATGCTATCCTGGATACTTTTTACCATAATTGTCTTCTTATATGGTCGCCTTTGTTGAATTTTCTTGATGCAGTGGACCTGATATGCAGTGCCACCAACTCTTGCCATGCAGCTGCTTCTCTGTCTGCAGAGGGTTGAGGGATGGAAGAGAGCTTCAAAGTGTTTGAGCTACTAAATGACATAAACATCTTTCAGTAAGTCTTCTATACTTTGTTGCTCTGATATAACGGTTAAAACATAGAGTGGACAGGTCTCGTAGTAGGCAGTACACCAGGTCATCATCTCCAAACAGCCTCTTCGAATAGAACAGAATAGAATGGCATTTCCTTAAATTCTTTCAACTATTTTTCTGGGTGTTGTCATTGTTGACAGTACGTCTTGTTCTCTGCCTTCTAAAATACCACCTAGCTGCGACACCAAAGCGTAAGCGACACCTTCACAGCAGATGTATGTTCTATGCTTACATGTCTCGCTCAGACTCTTTATGTCCATTAAACCAGCATGTGCACAGTCTAAAGTTATCTACATGCTACCTACCTAAACAGTGTTTTACTAGAACATCTTTCCTCTGATTGTGAAGAAGAGGTGGAACATGTTTTTCTGGATGAACAATGTGTTTCACCACAGCTTTTCTGTCCTCTGCTAGAGTATTGCTGTGTGATATGAGGTCCTTATAGTGCATGCAAAATGCCATGGCTGCTAGATCTGTAGTCGGCTGGGGAAGTGTGGGGAGAGTGGCTGTGGTGGGGAGGTTGCTCCGAGCACTGTAGGTGAAATGTCGAACACTCGAGAAGTGCCCATTCTAAGCTGAAGCCTATCTTACATTTTTTTGTAAATATTAAATGGGTCCTCTCCATGCCCACACTTACATGATGACCATTCAGGAAGATCTACTGTCACCTCTGCTTTCGTTAGTATCTAAAAAGAATTCTGCCAAAATTTATTTTTGCCTGTCTTGTTAACCATTGGTCACTTTCAGAGAAACATCATGAGTGGTGAATTTTGAGTAAAACCTGCACATTTCTCTGGTTGTCATGTCAAAATTTGCTTCTTTTGCCAAAACACAGCATAGTTTACACTGTCTCACCACACTAACATGTTGTGCAGACACAGTTACAAGAGAATTCTGAAACAGTGGTTTATTAAGTTTATTAAGTGAGGAACTGAGGAAAAGTAAAGTCTAGTAGCTTTTGAAAAAGCAAGTCCTTGGTACAAAAAAAGCATGTAATGTCTTCACATATGTTGTACCAAAACCCATAGCATTTTTTGTTTCACCAACTATTAATAGCCCTTAAAAATTACATTCTTTCACCGAAAAAGTCTGTAGTTTTTGAAATAACACGATAGATAATAAAGTTTTACTTAATAACAATATGGTAAAATACTCTCCTCCTTGTGTGCTAACATTTGTCAAAATCTCATTTTGACATCTGAAACTATTTATGAAATATGAGGAATGTTGTGGATATTTCATTGTGTCTTTGTCACTGGCATGGTGCGATTGCAAATGAGTGTGCTACATCAGATCAGTTTTCTCAAGACTGGTGACAGATAGATACCTGTACCCAAGTCTAAAGAAAAATTCAATATGTTAGCTAAGTTTCATATACAACAACATATTATGTAGTACGCACCAAACGCAAAATCATAGCGACCTCTATTTTTCATTATACACTTTTCCAAATTTCGCACATTGTCTTACTTTCACATAAATATCAGAATAACTGTGACCATTAACGAAGTGATGGTCACCTCATCATAAACCTGACATGTAAAGCTATAAGTAAAGCAAAAATGATTTTTTTAAATTTTATTTTATTTTATTTTTTACTGAATAGTTTCTGTAAAATCGTTTGAGAAAGATTGCAGGGTGCATGCCTCAATTCTGTCATCGCTGACTGGCCGAAAGATGGAAAAGCACTGATCGGTGTCCCCTTGCGAACAAATGAATGAACTCGCCCAGCACCTTGGACGAAAACTGGTCATTGTGCATCACTCACAATATTCTGTGTGTGTTGTAACAGACAAGATTGATGCAAGACAGCAAAAAAGTTCAAAGAAGAACAGCTTGTTTATGTCATTGTCAACATTTGTACAACCCTCTAGGAAACTTTTTACCCTTTGTTTATACTTATTGTGTTTATAGATGATTAGCCAGAACAACGTGTACTATTTCCAGTGCACTGCTGCACTTTGACCCACAATTAAAACTAACTTTAATACAAATTTTCGATCCATTTTTCGAAAGGTTGAAAACTGTTCAGCTTGTCACAATGCAAGTAACATTTTGGCAGCAAATATAAAGTAGCCATTTGGCATTTAGTGTCGAAGTACATAACAATGAGTATACCAGCAATGTCTACTGTATCCCTTGCAGTTGTGCCATTTCATACATTGGTCAGACCATCAGGACTATGGAGGACTGGTGTATGGAGCATAAGCATCACACACACACACACACACACACACACACACACACATACAATAACAACAGCCGGGCATATCTCCTAGTGCTGAACATCCCCTTGGTGCTGGTCATCATACGGAATATAATAGCATGGAGAGTCTAGCATGCACTTCAGACTATTGGGATAGTTTTATTAAGGAATCAGTTGATATTAAGTTAACAAGTGACCTTGATATTCCAGCCTGTTGATGCACAGATGGGCTTATAAATAAAGATAGAGATTTTTGATTAAATTCTACTCTTTCCCTGCTCAAACAACAGAGGGACAGAATTAATACCACTTCACCCGTGGGGTGAAATATGTTGTGTGTGCATAACATCCACATTGGATCTGCACTAATTCTTGCAGATAATTACGGTCACCGTTCTAAAAGTTCGCATGGTTCAGCTATTCTGTCAATAGTCATGTATGTTGGACTACTTCCTGCAGGGTGGTGCTGAAAGAAAATTCTTCACTACTCAGCAGTATTGAAATAATCAGTTTACTTCTTTCTTCATTGATTCTTCTATATTTGAGGAACTCAGGTCAAACAAACAACAGATCCATTTGACAGTAATCCTACATAATGACAATCATGTAACTCAATGTTCATTGAAGTATGTATACTATCAGAGGAAGTCAGCCGAAAAACAGTCTTCATATGTTCCGGCCTTTGACAATGTTGGTGACATTTTCACTTTGAGGAGCCTGAGCTGCTGGAGTTGGTGGTCATGTGCGCATAAGGTGTGCTTGCTTGTGTGTATGGTTGGTGTGCTTTTCTCTTTTCCTGATGAAGGCCGTGGGCGAAAGCTTTATGTAAGTGTCTTAATTGTGTCAGTCTGCAGCTTAATGTGTTTTCTGTATGGTAAGTAGCAATCTTTCGTTTCTTTCATTGCTTTCTCATAATTTACTAGTTTTCTCAACTGAATTTCCTTTGATACAGATGATGTAAGTTCATCACAATAGTTTTGTTTCTCATTGACTAGTGCAGTAGTTTGACAAATATAAATATTGGTTGTGCAGAACACATAGTTAGGCTGTAATAGTAGATTAGTAATTCTACATTTGCAATGTGAGACTGATAACATCATTATTACAGGTGAACTGACTTTATTGAGTGACAATACCCGAATAGATGTGGATGATTCTATTGCTGTCACCCCAAATGGCTTGTTGATTCTTTCTCTGAACAAAGGGACATATCAACAACTTGGACTTGAAGGAAGACTATCTTTCTTTCAGAGAGACTCTGATAGATACAGTAAGTTATATTAATATTTTTGTTATACATTCTTATCATTTCATTCAAGAACCTCTATTTGAAATCAATATGCATAATAATTCTTCAGGCACAATATCTTCATTACTCTACATTACACATTTGTCTTTGACAATGATCTGCAATTCTTCTGTAGCATTTGTTTCATCTACATGTGTCACAGCCTATAAATTTATCATACAAAACAAAAAGATTAATATTTTAATATTTTTCTTGCGATCATAGACGGAATACAACCCCTGACCATTTCCTAAATCTAACCTTTGATTCAATTAATTGGAATAAATCCTTAAAAATAGAGAAAATATCATATGCCTTTCAGAAGGAAGAATTATTTGATTTAAAAAGTGACTGCCAACTCTGATTAATTCTCACACGATAAAAGGTTTCAACTGATGTGTAGGCCAGTATATTTTCAGGTTATTTTCAGTCTCCTATTTATTTTCATGTGTACAAAAATAAATATCTGCCAGTTGTAAATACAGATCAGTGTTTAGATTTAGTGAATTTCAAATGCACACAATGAGTGAGGGGCTGTGAGTGATTGATGTATTTCACAGACGCACTCATTTTGAGTTGAGAGTTTTTTGTTACTTTGCAAAAGTTTGTAGGGAAACAGAATGTAGACTTATGACAAATAAGGTAGGTTTGTGTAAATAGGTTGCATAATTGTTAACAAAAATGCTGACAAAGGATTGCACAGGACAGAGATTGACACTGTGCCTGTACATATTTTTAGTCACTGAAGTAAGTGGAAGATGATTATTTGAATTGTGATTTGTCATTAGTGACGGAAACATGGTAATTTGTGTGACTTTCTTGAGTGTGGACATTTCATATTTTCACAATTTACAGTTCACTAAAGATTTAAAAACAACTCAAGGAGATGTATCGCAAAGGGAAAAATGAAGTGAGCTGTATTCTGAGCTTAAAGAGATGTGATTTTGTGAAACTCTTCCAGAATTACAATGCATTGTGCAGAACAATTGGAATGCTGGAATCAGGATTTCCCCCCCACCCCACCCCCACCCCCCACCCCTCCCCGTGATTATTATGGGTTCACATATGCTGTTTGCTGAATCGAAAAAACTAAAAAGAAATCCAGTGCGGAACTTCAGTTCACCATATATTTCTAATCTCAGTTATAATGATTATCACCTGTACTTGCAGCTTAAGAACTGGCTTGCAATTGAAGGATTTAAGAAAACTTAGTTATCAAAAACTTTTGTCACAAAACTATATCAGTTTCACATAGCTGGATTTTTATATTTAATGTCAGATGAAACTTTTTTGATTAAATCAGAAACACTTTTAATGTTGGGTGTGAGACACTGATGGATTTCATGGTCTCATTAGCTTTTCCTTTATGTTTGAAATGAGACTCATGTTATTTCTTCCCATGCTCAATAAATTATAATTTTAATTTATCATGTTATAAGCCTGAGAATTTTGCTAGTTGCCCTAATAACCGTTTCATCCAGCTTGTACTGAATTTATATAGTAAATTGAAGTACAGTCTACCCACACATCTAGACAGAAAGGGAAATTACAAATCCAATGGTTGATTGCGTGCACATTAAAAGACTTGGAAAACTTAATATACAAATTTCCCTTATGAAATAAAACTTTTTGGGGAATCAGGAACAACTTAATTATTACTGAAATATAGGATCATTATACAGTAAGATCAGAATGGTTTTGATACCCACAGATCATATTATTAGAAAAGTCCCAAGATGGCATTGACAGTTAATCAGAGTAGAAATCTGGTCACTTTGCAAGTGGATCTACAAGGCAGCTGTGATTGCCAAAAATACTCATGCATAGGCCGTTTTGTGGACCAATTGCCTTCACCACAATGTTTCAAGTTTGATATGAGTTTCTGCATATGCTATTCTTTGCATCCAAATTCACTCTCATGGTCAGTCTACATCTCCCCCCTTTCTTTGAGTAGTTTCCCACACTTTTTACCAATCAGAACTCCTTTTTTATTATTTTTTGTTGCTTATGAATTCATAATTCTGTGGAGGATAGGCAGTTACTACAAAAAATCTGGCATTGTGGATTGGCGTATTTCTACTCTGTTTTAGGCTGCCTCACTAGAAAAAGGGGAGACATTGGTTGAGAATGAGAGTAAATGAGATTCCATTGCAAAGTGTTATGTGCAGCACTCTTACCAAAGTAGTATTGACATGTGCAGTACATTCAGCTTACGGAGTAAACTGCATACACATCTAATGTTGACAATTGTGATAGCTGTGTGTATCCTCTTGTGACATGACCGGATACTTTCGTACTCTGTACACATCTGATATGGTGATGGAGATCAGAACATGTTGTTAGCTGAGTAGGTGGCAGACTTTCATGCCAATCTTCATGAACAATAAAAAAACGAATTAGATGATATGAGAGAATGCATATGAGTGCTGGAGAGCATGTCAGGGTTAGTTTTATTATGTAGGTGGTGTGCCTCCATCAGTAAAAATAGTATGTGTAGACAACCTGACAGGAACGGCTGCGCCAATTTAGGTTGGCTATTCCGAACTGATACCACTTAAGCACAGTGAGGCAAGATGGTCTTCCCCTGAACCAACATTGATTTGAAGCAAGTTTGGATCAAACAGCTCTTTTCTTTTTCCCCATCTGTCCATGCTATATGCTATCTTGAGACCTTTATAGTTATATGCTTGGTGGGTCTCAGATATATTCTGACCTTATCATCTGTTAGTCCTATACTCCAGCAACATACCAGTTGGTTCAGACTCTAGAGAAAAATTGATTTTATTAGGGAAATTTGCTTACTGGTATTAAGTTTTCCAAATCATTTGTAACTGGCCAGTGATTGCAGTCATTGGATTTGTAATGTACCCTTCTGTCTAAATCAGTAACTGAATTTTATATCAGTTGAATAATTCAGTACTCTTTCTTTGTAAAGGTTGGATAAAATGGTTGCTAGGGTCTGTCCACATATGTGGGAAACATCTAGGAAAAGTCTCAGATTTATAACGTGATCAGAAAGACTACAAATCTGCAAGTAAATAATTAGTTTTTCGTACAATGTTCTGCTGGGAAACCTTTTATATCTCTTGATGACATATAATTCTGTTTGTAGATGTCAGAACCACACTTTTCTCCAAGGAGTAATACTTATAATGTGATTCCACCACATTCCAATGAAGTTTTTGATGTTTGTGGTATTAATTTGATGCAGCTGTGCTACCTGAGGACAGTACAGAGCATTTTTGTTGATAGCTTATTTCAAATAAACTAGCCACTGCTACCTTACCAAACTTTACATGAGCTTACCAAAATTTATTTTAAGTCTTACTTTATCAAAAATAGATATACAGGCCTGACTGACTTCAATACAAGTGATCATGGTTTACACATATTAATCTAAATATTAAAAACAGTTCATACTTTCTAACGTGTGTTAGCTGAAATATTAGGCCTTATTGTGATTCTTTTGTATTAATTTATTTGAAATTTCTACATAATTTATCCTCCGTGACACTCAGCTGACTCTCTTACTAAACAGTTCATAAATAAATACTAGAACGGGAAGAATATTATATTTTTCTAGAGGCCATATAAATTGAGATGCCCATATTAATAAAGACTTCCATTTAATTTGTGTATCAAAGATAGCAGTTTAATGGATTGTTGATAGCTTATTTCAAATAAACTAGCCACTGCTACCTTACCAAACTTCACATGAGCTTGTCTTGTAAAAACCTCATCTAAGTAGGATATCAATTGTACATATTATATGTAACAACTTAGTGATTTGGATGTCCTAGTATGCCTCAACCCCCCTCACTCCTGCTACAACCAAATCCCCCCCCCCCCTTACACACACACACACACACACACACACACACACACACACACACACACACACACACAAAGAAAAAAAAATCAACCAGTTACCAACTGCAGCGACCTCTGCTCAAAAATGGATGATGTGTTTTGTAAACTCAACTTCAACAATAAAAGTGTCAAACACTAGATAAGATGAAATTATTACTAATTTATGAAGAAGTGCAATATGAAGGAAATTTTCTTAATTAAATCTGAATATAGTAGGTGATGTTGCAGTGCTTGTTGGTAATAACAAAAAGAAAATATTCCTGAAAGCAGCAAGCTTTCTTACTTCATCATTCAAATCACACCTTCTAACAAAAGCACATTTAATACCCATCGTAAACAGACTTCTCTAAAACTCAAAAGCATCCTATTCATATTCCTGAACCGTGCACTATGTATTTTACAGTCTGCTGTGTATCAAGAGATTCTTAAATCACCGAGCCCATCACGTCTCAAATTTCCAAATCTGTTGATATTCCAACCTGTACTTTCTCTTGTTTAACTCATAGCTCTCTTCTTTCCAACATCTGATATCCCTAGATTATATGTAACTGTGCAATAAACTACCTGAAGTACACAACACAGGTTTTCTTCCTTTGGTTGTCAGTCATTGTAGATCAACAGCAGGCTGCTATTACCTGCATCATCCGTACATAAAGTATGCTATTTCTGTATTTGAATGTTTTGTTATCAGTGGTGCCACTTCCATCTTTACAGCATCTTTTCTTTCAATTTTTTTCTGTCTTGGTACCCTTATAGAACTCTACCTCATTCACTTTGTGTGTTTCCAAAATGCGGGGACTGCTTGGAAAGAAACCTTCGCAGGGCTATAAATAAAGTATTGGAATAGTTCAAATAAATTTATTAGAAAGATCTTCAAACTATATCTTTGTATAACTTCTTTACAGAATCACCACTCAGATTTGAGCATATCTCATTTGTCTTAGCAAATTAACAAAGTAGCTCTGCATCAAATTCTGCAACTTTAACTTACAGTCGCCCATGACAGCACCTTTATGTTCTGTCATAGTCAAAGCTTTGCAGGCCAAGCCACTTTTTCATTTGTAGGAATAGGTGGAAATAACTTTGTACCAAGTGTGTGATGCATTGTGGATGTTGGTAAAAGTCACATTTAAACTGACACAATTCTTTTGCGTGTTAGATAGTTGTGTGGCCAAGCAATGTCATGCAATAAACACATCACCACTAGTTAACACACTGCATTGATAGTTTTGAATGATTCATCTCAGTTTTTTAATGTCTCTCAGTAGGCATCAGAATTGATAGTGCTTCCACATTACATAAGATCAAAAAACAAGATTCTTTTAGTGCCACCAAGAATAATATCCGTAAGCTATTGGCTTGATGTAGATTGGCTTGCGTATTTGTTTTGTTGTACAAGGATGTATGTACATGTTAATGCTATCCAAAGAACCAATAAAACTAATAGAAGAGAACCCACAGTTTCCCAAAAAACTGTGTACTGAAAAACAAATCATCTTAAAGTTGTTATGTACTAAAATTACTCCTAGTTTGAGAAAGAATATGATGCAGTTATTATAGGCTCCTCAATGTCACATATATTGGCAAACATACTGTCTAGACAAAATACTAGTCACCCCCTCAAATGTTCGCACTGATTGCTTCGGGACGACTGTAGATGTTATAGGACTGGTACCAGATGGACATATGACCACCTGCCACTGGTGCAATTCATGACAGTCAAGTGCTGTTTATGTGTCAGTTGGTTGTAATTAGTCCAGTAGATGGGCTGATGTGGAGACATGACAGAATGGCAGATAGGAGCCATCACGTTTGAATGTACCTGTGACCACACAATGAAGGAAGTTGTCCGATAAATTTTGTTGGTGTATCAAAGCGGATTGTCGAATAAGTGTAGAAGGAATGGAGTGCCACTTGCAGCCATGTAACTCTGCATAAGAACAATTTTTGTAAAATGATACTAACCTACAGGAATTGGAGCTGTGTGCCATGGCTTACCAGTGGCAGTCAGTTTCTGACCTAGTGGGAATTGCTGCTGTCAGTGAATGCACGTCCATCACAATCAGTTTCTGAGCTAATATTGCAAAAGCAACAGCATGCTATGGAATTTGGAATCGGGTACCTCACGAAAGGCAGTACTCAAAGTGCCATATAAAGCTGCTCAACTTCCAATGAGACAAACATCACAGAAACTGGACAGTAGCTGGCTCGGGGCATGCATACTCTGTTCAAAATTACTTTAGGATTGACAGCTACAAGGGAAGTAATGGTTGCGTGAAGGTGGTGCGGAAGGTGTGGCATGCATTTAGCCAACCCCACAACATGTGTGGCCAAAGGAGCCACTCCGACCACTACAACACTTTCTGTTTGCACTGTGCTGCACCTTCAGGAGGCATGCTGTCTTTTGGGATTGTTAATTGTCGCTGACATTTTGTTTTCATTTCTTAAAGTTATGAAACTAATATTGTATGTCTTATTACAATTGTTCTGTTTTCTGTGGTACTGAACAGTGTCAGAAGCAAGTTTCCCAAATGTTTTTCAGTGGAAATGTTCACTGTCGCTCTCTTGGGCAGAGGATTTCCATATGAGGTCAGTTAAGAGAGTCAGTTTGGGCATTACATGACTACACTGTCAGCAATTGTCCTTTATAATGCTCCTAACTATTCTGTTTTTGTTGACTAGACATCCACCTTAGCAAAGCAAAAAGAGATGTGCTGGAGCATTGAAGTAAGTGATACATTTAAAAAGGTGGAACATGTGGGACTAATATCTGTGAATAAACCATTGTTCCACATATAAGAAATAGGAAATCTGACAAAAACATATGGACATGCAGTCACTAGGCTGTCACAAAGCTCATCTCAGGATCTCAGTCTTTCAAGGAAATGACATAATCTTATATGTCGAAAGCTGTCGCGAAATTTTTTTATACAGGAAGAATACACTGAAAGAAGCAGTGTACCAAAATTTTAGCTGCTAAGACACACTTCAATTATGATGTGACTTACCAAATGAAAGTGCTGGCAGGTCGACAGACACACAAACATACACACAAAATTCTAGCTTTCGCAACCAACGGTTGCCTCGTCAGGAAAGAGGGAAGGAGAGGGAAAGATGAAAGGATGTGGGTTTTAAGGGAGAGAGTAAGGAGTCATTCCAATCCCGGGAGCGGAAAGACTTACCTTAGGGGGAAAAAAGGACAGGTATACATTCGCGCGCACACACACACACATATCCATCCACACACACACACAGACACGAGCAGACATTTGCCTTTACAAATGTCTACTCGTGTCTGTGTATGTGCGGATGGATATGTGTGTGTTCGCGAGTGTATACCTGTCCTTTTTTCCCCCAAGGTAAGTCTTTCCGCTCCCGGGATTGGAATGACTCCTTACCCTCTCCCTTAAAACCCACATCCTTTCATCTTTCCCTCTCCTTCCCTCATTCCTGACGAGGCAACCGTTGGTTGCGAAAGCTAGAATTTTGTGTGTATGTTTGTGTTTGTTTGTGTGTCTGTCGACCTGCCAGCACTTTCATTTGGTAAGTCACATCATCTTTGTTTTTAGATATATTTTTCCTATGTGGAATGTTTCCCTCTCTCTCTCTCTCTCTCTCTCTCTCTCTCTCTCTCTCTCTCTCTATATATATATATATATATATATATATATATATATATTAGGCATCTTGAGAAATTTACACCTCTACTGTAGCTGTAGCAGGCAGTGCATGTGCAACACAGCTGGTGCATAGCCTTGATTGATGGTGAACAGATATAAAGCACTAGCAAGATAACACAGCACAAAACAATTGTAATTTGTAAATTGAATTTCTGTTTACATTGATAGTTTCTCTGACACAGTTGTTCACTGTTGCTATTCACTCAAAAATTTGCAACTCATTTAATATCCATAATAGTTAAGTTGCAATTCGGGTACCCTCAGGTATTAACAATGGAGATATATACATACATTTGTTCGGTTACCGAACGAAAGTGCTGGCAGGTCGATAGACACACAAACACAACACAAACATACACACGAAATTCAAGGTTTTGCAACAAACTGTTGCTTCATCAGGAAAGAGGGAAGGAGAGGGAAAGACGAAAGGATGTGGGTTTTAAGGAAGAGGGTGAAGCAGACGTGATAACCGCTACACTACGGAAACGACGGACCCGAGGACTCCATCCTTGTTCACTCGCAGTTGCCTCAGCCTTTCTCCCGTCAGCAAATGCACACACGACAGTTCTTTTGTCAGCCTGGAACCCATCACAGCCGAGGGCTCAAGAAGTCTTAGGGGTGCTCGAGAGGGTGTCTGCCGTAGCACCCCTAACGAGATAGCGGTGTTTCACGCAGTCGTTATTGCAAGTCGTATCAGCAAATGCAATCACTTTCTTAGCAGCAGGCAGTGCGAGCCCACATCCTTTCGTCTTTCCCTCTCCTTCCCTCTTTCCTGATGAAGCAACAGTTTGTTGCGAAAGCTTGAATTTTATGTGTATGTTTGTGTTTGTTTGTGTGTCTATCGACATGCCAGCACTTTCGTTTGGTAAGTCACATCATCTTTGATTTTAGAGATATTTTTCCCACGTGGAATGTTTCCCTCTCTCTCTCTCTCTCTCTCTCTCTCTATATATATATATATATATATAATCTGCCCAAACTTTAAATATGTCTGCTTGTGTCTGTATATGTGTGGATGGATGTGTGTGTGTGTGTGTGCGAGTGTATACCTGTCCTTTTTTCCCCCTAAGGTAAGTCTTTCCGCTCCCGGGATTGGAATGACTCCTTACCCTCTCCCTTAAAACCCACATCCTTTAGTCTTTCCCTCTCCTTCCCTTTTTCCTGATGAGGCAACAGTTTGTTGCGAAAGCTGGAATTTTGTGTGTATATGTGTGTTTGTTTGTGTGTCTGTCGACCTGCCAGCACTTTCACTGGTAAGTCACATCATCTTTGTTTTTAGATATTTTTCCTACGTGGAATGTTTCCCTATATATATAACTTACCGCACGAAAGTGCTGGCAGGTCGATAGACACACAAACTTACACACGAAATTCAAGCTTTCGCAAAAAACTGTTGCTTCATCAGGAAAGAGGGAAGGAGAGGGAAAGGCGAAAGGATGTGGGTTTTAAGGGAGAGGGTAAGGAGTCATTCCAATCCCGGGAGCGGAAAGACTTACCTTGGGGGGAAAAAAGGACAGGTACACACACACACACACACACACACACACACACACACACACACACACACACACATATCCATCCGCACATACACAGACACAAGCAGACATTTGTAAAGGCAAAGAGTTTGGGCAGAGATGTCAGTTGAGGTGGAAGTAGAGGCAAAGATGTTGTTGAAAGACAGGTGAGGTATGAGCGGCGGCAAATTGAAATTAGCGGAGATTGAGGCCTGGCGGATAACGAGAAAAGAGGATATACTGAAGGGCAAGTTCCCATCTCCGGAGTTCTGACAGGTTGGTGTTAGTGGGAAGTATCCAGATAACCCGGACGGTGTAACACTGTGCCAAGATGTGCTGCCCGTGCACCAAGGCATGTTTAGCCACAGGGTGATCCTCATTAGGCCCGCATCTCGTGGTCGTGCGGTAGCGTTCTCGCTTCCCACGCCCGGGTTCCCGGGTTCGATTCCCGGCGGGGTCAGGGATTTTCTCTGCCTCGTGATGGCTGGGTGTTGTGTGCTGTCCTTAGGTTAGTTAGGTTTAAGTAGTTCTAAGTTCTAGGGGACTTATGACCACAGCAGTTGAGTCCCATAGTGCTCAGAGCCATTTGAACCATTTGATCCTCATTACCAACAAACACTGTCTGCCTGTGTCCATTCATGTGAATGGTCGTTCATACATAGAAAGCTTCACAGTGTAGGCAGGTCAGTTGGTAAATCACGTGGGTGCTTTCACACGTGGCTCTGCCTTTGATCGTGTACACCTTCCGGGTTACATACAGGACTGGAGTAGGTGGTGGTGGGAGGTTGCATGGGACAGGTTTTACACCGGGGGCGGTTACAAGGGTAGGAGCCAGAGGGTAGGGAAGGTGGTTTGGGGATTTCATAGGGATGAACTAAGAGGTTACGAAGGTTAGGTGGACGGAGGAAAGACACTCTTGGTGGAGTGGGGAGGATTTCATAAAGGATGGATCTCATTTCAGGGCAGGATTTGAGGAAGTCGTATCCCTGCTGGAGAGCCACATTCAGAGTCTGATCCAGTCCTGGAAAGTATCCTGTCACAAGTGGGGCACTTTTGGGGTTCTTCTGTGGGAGGTTCTGGGTTTGAGGAGATGAGGAACTGGCTCTGGTTATTTGCTTCTGTACCAGGTCGGGAGGGTAGTTGCGGGATGCGAAAGCTGTTTTCAGGTTGTTGGTGTAATGGTTCAGGGATTCTGGACTGGAGCAGATTCGTTTGCCATGAAGACCTAGGCTATAGGGAAGGGACCGTTTGATGTGGAATGGGTGGCAGCTGTCATAATGGAGGTACTGTTGCTTGTTGGTGGGTTTGATGTGGACGGACGTGTGAAGCTGGCCATTGGACAGGTGGAGGTCAACGTCAAGGAAAGTGGCATGGGATTTGAAGTAGGACCAGGTGAATCTGATGGAACCAAAGGAGTTGAGGTTGGAGAGGAAATTCTGGAGTTCTTCTTCACTGTGAGTCCAGATCATGAGGATGTCATCAATAAATCTGTACCAAACTTTGGGTTGGCAGGCCTGGGTATAATTAGATATATTTTTCCCACGTGGAATGTTTCCCTCTATTATATTCGTATCATTAGATATATTTTTCCCACGTGGTATGTTTCCCTCTATTATATTCGTATCATTAGATATATTTTTCCCACGTGGAATGTTTCCCTCTATTATATTTGTATCATTAGATATATTTTTCCCACGTGGAATGTTTCCCTCTATTATATTCATATCATTAATTTGAACCCATCAATTACGTTTGTTATTGTCACTGTTGCATTTCGAAATCTTTCCTGTCATCTTATTTTCTCTTTCTGTTTTTGCAAGTAGTTTCACTTTGTATTCACCTTCTCCTCTTTACCGAATCTACCATACAATTTTATCCCGCCTATATATACTCAATAATACGTAACCCACTTCCAAACCATAACCAAAAAGTTTTTTTCCGCTTTCAACAATACCGCTGCTACAAAATCCACAGTTTCCAGTTCATAAACAGTTCCTTTCAGCTATTAAACAGCCATTTCGGCTAGTTCTAATAACGATCGTTTTTTCACTTTTTTTCCATTTCCGTTTTTTCCCACATCACTGATCTTTTTTAGCCGCTTCCCACAGGTTTTAACGTCATTATTTCTTCGGCAGACAATTGTTAGCCTCATTTTCACAATCTGCCACCACTAAACCACTCCTTTTAATACATTTACACGCAGTTTTTTCGAAATTTTCCCGAATTGCTCCAACCTTGAACGTGTTTTGGCGGCAACACAACCACATAACTTTTGTGCACATCGTTGTCTACCAACCCAAGTTCACCACAGGATCAACATAGCTCAGCTATAACCAACACTTTTTCGCCTTTTTTCACACCAGATCTCCAGTTGCTTTACAGTTCACCTTATCTCTCGCCATATATTTTTATTTTCATTTTCATTTCAGCCTCATGTTACACTTTCCACCTTCTAATACCATGTCACCCTCACAACATCCCCTCAATGACCCCATTAAGTTTTATTTACATTCCCTCCGCAAACATGCCTTCGCCCTAGCCAGATTACACTCCCATATTCTATTTTCTCAGGCTTGTCTGACATTTGGCATTACCCCCAAAGGCCTCACACTTAAAGTTCCCATCTCTGGCTGCAACCCTTCTTTCCATCAGTCCCTATACCAGTTCCAAACTGAACAATCCATTGCACTCACCCACCTAATCCTTCACCTACACATCAACTCAGCCAATGAACACACCCGTCAACTCCTATCCTTAATAAAAGTCCTCAATCTTTCCTCTCCCACATCCACACCGGCTCTTCAGAGCATCCTCCTACAGGCCAATCGCAAATTAGAACAGCATGCCACCCTCCACCTCAAAAAACTATCCAATCTCCTGGTTTCCACCTCCGGAAAGGCAACTCACTCACCCTTCACAACCTTTCCAGCAAACCTCAACTTCCTCTCATTGCACACAGACCCAGTCTCTCCCATCTACTCAATCTCCCACTTCCAGCTCCACTCCCCCCAAAACCTCAAAATTCCAATCAACACAATCTGGAACCACAACACCCTAATTCAGTAGTTAACCTTTCCTCCAAACCTCTCTCCCAATCCGAAACCTCTGTCCTATCCAAAGGCCTCACCTTCAGCCCCACTCCCAGATTCAACCAAACAGCCCTTGTCAAAGATTTACTGTCCTACACCCGTACTCTATGCTGGAAATATCACTTTACCATGAAGAAAAATGATCCTAATCCTACTCCTAATGGTCCAACTCCCCAAGACACTTATCCAAATTGAACCCTGCCTGGAACAGTTCCGTCCTCCGTCACAGCGGGACCCACCTCCTCTTCCTCAATATCACCCTCTCCAAACCTTCCATGAATTTCTGACTTCCAGCCTTGCCTCTCAATCCTTCTTAAAAAACCTCAATCCTACTCCCAACATCACCACTGCTGAAGCCCAGGCTATCCGTGATCTGAAGGCTGACTGATCCATTGTCATTCTTCCGGCGGACAAGGGTTCCACGACCGTGGTACTTGATCGTCGGGAGTATGTGGCTGAGGGACTGCGTCAGCTTTCATACAACACTACATACAAAGTTTGCCAAGGTAATCCCATTCCTGATGTCCAGGCGGAGCTTCAAGGAATCCTCAGAACCTTAGGCCCCCTACAAAACCTTTCACCTGACTCCATCAACCTCCTGACACCACCAACACCCCACACCCCTACCTTCTACCTTCTTCCTAAAATTCACAAACCCAATCATCCCGGCCCTCCCATTGTAGCTGGCTACCAAGCCCCCACAGAACGTATCTCTGCCTACGTAGATCAACACCTTCAACCCATTACATGCAGTCTCCCATCCTTCATCAAAGACACCAACCACTTTCTCGAACGCCTGGAATCCCTACCCAGTCTGTTACCCCCAGAAACCATCCTTGTAACCATTGATGCCACTTCCTTATACACAAATATTCCGCACGTCCAGGGCCTCACTGCGATGGAGTACTTCCTTTCACGCCGATCACCTGCCACCCTACCAAAAACCTCTTTCCTCATTACCTTAGCCAGCTTCATCCTGACCCACAACTTCTTCACTATCAAAGGCCAGACATACCAACAATTAAAGGGAACAGCCATGGGCACCAGGATGGCCCCCTCGTACGCCAACCTATTCATAGGTCTCTTAGAGGAAGCCTTCTTGGTTACCCAGGCCTGCCAACCCAAAGTTTGGTACAGATTTATTGATGACATCTTCATGATCTGGACTCACAGTGAAGAAGAACTCCAGAATTTCCTCTCCAACCTCAACTCCTTTGGTTCCATCAGATTCACCTGGTCCTACTCCAAATCCCATGCCACTTTCCTTGACGTTGACCTCCACCTGTCCAATGGCCAGCTTCACACGTCCATCCACATCAAACCCACCAACAAGCAACAGTACCTCCATTATGACAGCTGCCACCCATTCCACATCAAACGGTCCCTTCCCTATAGCCTAGGTCTTCGTGGCAAACGAATCTGCTCCAGTCCGGAATCCCTGAACCATTACACCAACAACCTGAAAACAGCTTTTGCATCCTGCAACTACCCTCCCGACCTGGTACAGAAGCAAATAACCAGAGCCAGTTCCTCATCTCCTCAAACCCAGAACCTCCCACAGAAGAACCCCAAAAGTACCCCACTTGTGACAGGATACTTTCCAGGACTGGATCAGACTCTGAATGTGGCTCTCCAGCAGGGATACGACTTCCTCAAATCCTGCCCTGAAATGAGATCCATCCTTTATGAAATCCTCCCCACTCCACCAAGAGTGTCTTTCCTCCGTCCACCTAACCTTCGTAACCTCTTAGTTCATCCCTATGAAATCCCCAAACCACCTTCCCTACCCTCTGGCTCCTACCCTTGTAACCGCCCCCGGTGTACAACCTGTCCCATGCACCCTCCCACCACCACCACCTACTCCAGTCCTGTACGTAACCCGGAAGGTGTACACGATCAAAGGCAGAG
Organism: Schistocerca nitens; assembly: GCF_023898315.1. Classification (NCBI taxonomy): domain Eukaryota; kingdom Metazoa; phylum Arthropoda; class Insecta; order Orthoptera; family Acrididae; genus Schistocerca; species Schistocerca nitens. Next base: position 454,821,289 of record NC_064615.1, on the reverse strand, counting down.
CCACGTGTGGAAGCACCCCCGTGATTTACCAACTGACCTGCCTACACTGTGAAACTTTCTATGTGGGAATGACCAGCAACAAACTGTCCATTCGCATGAATGGACACAGGCAGACAGTGTTTGTTGGTAATGAGGATCACCCTGTGGCTAAACATGCCTTGGTGCACGGGCAGCACATCTTGGCACAGTGTTACACCGTCCGGGTTATCTGGGTACTTCCCACTAACACCAACCTGTCAGAACTCCGGAGATGGGAACTTGCCCTTCAGTATATCCTCTCTTCTCGTTATCCACCAGGCCTCAATCTCCGCTAATTTCAAGTAAACTCTTTGTCTTTCAATATGTCTGCTTGTGTCTGTATATGTGTGGATGGATATGTGTGTGTGTGCGAGTGTATACCCGTCCTTTTTTCCCCCTAAGGTAAGTCTTTCCGCTCCCGGGATTGGAATGACTCCTTACCCTCTCCCTTAAAACCCACATCCTTTCGTCTTTCCCTCTCCTTCCCTCTTTCCTGATGAGGCAACAGTTTGTTGCGAAAGCTTGAATTTTGTGTGTATATGTGTGTTTGTTTGTGTGTCTGTCGACATGCCAGCACTTTCATTTGGTAAGTCACATCATCTTTGTTTTTAGATATATTTTTCCTACGTGGAATGTTTCCCTCTATTATAACCATATATATATATATATATATATATATATAAAATTAATAGAGGGAATTATTAGATATATAACCACAATTCACAGAATCGACAATTTCCTGTTTCTCTAATGTTCCCACAATTTCTAATGAAATGTCAACATCATTCTAATAAATAAAATATACGTAGGTCTTCAAAAGAAGTAAGTGATTTCAACTGCATATCACATTCTTCGTATTTCATCTTTGCAAGATTGAAAACATTAACTGGATTCCACAATACTGGACCCTGGAACCTTTTGCCACACCGATTATAAGATTTTTGCAACCAAACAGTTTTTTTGCAAATTTTTGGAATATATATATATATATATATATATATATATATATATATATATATATATATTCCAAAAATAAACAGGAAATAAACAAGGAAGTGTTCCATTGTTAGTAAAATATATATTATTCAAAAATTATCATAAGATTTGTACTACCTGAATTGCTATAAAATAATTCATGTCATTTGCAAATTTTTGGAATATATATATATATATATGGATATGTGTGTGTGTGCGAGTGTATACCTGTCCTTTTTTCCCCCTAAGGTAAGTCTTTCCGCTCCCGGGATTGGAATGACTCCTTACCCTCTCCCTTAAAACCCACATCCTTTCGTCTTTCCCTCTCCTTCCCTCTTTCCTGATGAGGCAACAGTTTGTTGCGAAAGCTTGAATTTTGTGTGTATATTTGTGTTTGTTTGTGTGTCTATCGACCTGCCAGCGCTTTTGTTTGGTAAGTCTCATCATCTTTCTTTTTATATATATATATATATATATATATATATATATATATATATATATATATATATATTCCAAAAATTTGCAAAAAAACTGTTTGGTTGCAAAAATCTTATAATCGGTGTGGCAAAAGGTTCCAGGGTCCAGTATTGTGGAATCCAGTTAATGTTTTCAACCTTGCAAAGATGAAATACGAAGAATGTGATATGCAGTTGAAATCACTTACTTCTTTTGAAGACCTACGTATATTTTATTTATTAGAATGATGTTGACATTTCATTAGAAATTGTGGGAACATTAGAGAAGCAGGAAATTGTCGATTCTGTGAATTGTGGTTCGAATGATAATTGTTATGCTCATTAAAATCCATAACAAAAATATAATACTTTCCTATCCCAAAAAAAAACAAGTACAGTAATAGCTTTCAGTGACAATCAAAAGGCTTTAAATTGTTCGGTTAAATGGTGAAGGGAGAAAATACTTAAAAGTTTACCAGCGTGGAAAGCCAGTCTTATTTCATAAAATCTAAATGTGCATTGTATCAGTGGAAGAAAGGTTTACTCGAAGTCCAAAATATGCATCAAAATGAAACCGGCAAAAGTCTGAAGGAAAAGCTGTTGGAAAGACCTACAACTGCACATTAGTCAGTGCACCATAACTGAGTGACAGCTTTGGGACTGGGTCCTCTGAACTGAGAGTGAGATGAACATTAATGATTTCCATTCTTTTTTTACCTGGTTAAACAGGTTCAAAAATTATATGGAAAAGGAAGTCACAAAATTACAAAGTTCATTTCCAGTAAACATATAGAGGAGATGGCTTTAATAGGTAATACCATAAAGAAATTTGTAGCTGATGTGCAGATGAACCTCTTGTTATGACCAAAATCCTGTGTATAAAGTGTATAAAGTCATTCAGTCAGGTTTCATCGAAGAAGTGTGTGGAAACCGCACTTCACCTTATTGAGCAAAAAAAGTCGCTTTGCAGGTGATCAATGCTATTATACATTCATATATAAAAGAGCCAGTGATAATTATCAATGGATTAGTGTTTCTGTAGCTTTATATCTTTCTTCAGGAACCTCAAAGCAAATTAATTCCAAAAATTTGCAAACAACTGTTTGGTTGCAAAAATCTTGTAATTGGTGTGGCAAAAGCTGGAAAAATGGGAGAGAAGTAATTTCGTTATTGCTTCAGAAACATCTTCTTACCTGTTGCAGAAAATAATTCATTAAATTTGTTGGTCTGTTGACCTGGATGTAACACTTCTGTCTTTATGGGGATGATGAGAAGACTTAATACAATTTGGACTCAACCTGGAACTAGGGGTATGATGCACCCTCTCGATAAAGGAATTTTTGTGGCAGTGTACAGCATTTTTCAGAAAATTGACAGACAGTGTTATTTCCCAATGCCCCTTTGTCATTTCACATTTATCAGCAGAGTGTTATTGTTAAACTTCATTCATTTGTGCATTGTCAGTTTGCATCACCACATTTTATAAATTTGATCAGGCATGCCTTGTGTGCAGCATAATATACAGAACATGGCTATGACCATTTATTACTCAATCCCAATTCTATCTAAATAAAACTAACAATTACTTTGAAGTCCCCGAATGCATTGATTTTCTTTTATTGAATGTGTCTGGTGCAAGGAAAATGATTTTTTCATCATCCAATGAGACACTTCCCATTTTTGTGACGGTTACAGGAAATAAACAAGGAAGTGTTCCATTGTTAGTAAAATATATATTATTCAAAAATTATCATAAGATTTGTACTACCTGAATTGCTATAAAATAATTCATGTCAACAAATTTAAGTCCCGACTGATGGAAGTCATCTGAGGTGTAACATCATGTACTGCCTTGATTTTCTTTCCTGTGCTAGTCATTTGTTTAACAATTACATCAGCAACAGTTTAGCTGTTGATATGAACTGCTGTTGACTTGAACTGCAAGTTATTCAAAAAATAATAATATTCGAGACATTTTTGACGTGGCATAAGTGCTTAAAATCCATGCGTGTGCACGTTGGACTTTGTGCTACGTTCTTCTGTCATAGCTGCATTTGCTAGTTCACCAACTCGCACACTAGGCATGAAGGATTGCACAAATTGCTGTTATAAGTAGCTCCTTGTGCAACAAAAATGAGTAATGTTAATTTAAAAAAAAAAGAAGCATTTGCAATTTGGCTTAGCAGCTAAAATTTTGACATTGCATTTCTTTTAGAGTCTTCTTCATGTATGAAAAATTTCAGGATAAATTTTGACATGTCGGATTGAACCATTCCTTTGTTAATCTCACAAAAGAAATCCCTCTTGCTGCATTATAATTATTGGAATTCTGAGCATAATGTATTTTGTTATTACTATTCTTTCTTTGCACCGGGCGAGGTGACGCAATTGTTAGCACACTGGACTTGTATTCGGGAGGACAACAGTTCAAACTCACCTCTGCCCATCCTGACTTATGTTTTCCATGATTTCCCTAAATCGCTTCAGGCAAATGCCGGGATAATTCCTTTGAAAGGGCTCGACCAATTTCCTTCCTTACACTTTCCTAATCTGAGCTTGTGCTCCGTCTCTAATGACCTTGTTGTCGACAGGACATTAAACACTAATCTCATCCCCCTCCCCCTCCTCCTTTCTTTCCAGCTAATAGGATAAGCATCCTGACCACATTTTTTGTTATGTTGCAAATAAGTAGAAAGCTTGATCAGAAAATGTAATAACAGGCTAATTATAAACATAGCCCTCTTTTTTTCTCAGTAAAACCAAATGGGCAACTGTTGAGATGCATGCAACATCATGTGTCAAATGTAACTTAAAGTATGTCTCATTAGAGATCTCCGACAGAGTTTAAATTTGAGGAAATGAAAATTTGTTGTATTGTTAAGAGTTCACTTGCACATGATCACCTAAATTAAATAATGCAGAGGTTTCTCACATGTAAAACATCCTGTAACGTTGTCTGGAAATACATTTTTGTAGAATTTGTAACTATTAATAAAACTAAACTGAAAACATAGTGCAGCACTTCCAGAAGCACTGATGCTAGCTGCATCTTTGTACATGGAACAGTTTGCAAGTGTCAGTGAACTAAATGAAATGTAATATTACGTGTGTGTTCTGTGTAGAATACGGGGACTCTACTTCACACCTCAAGATGTTCCTCGTGAAGTGTCAGATCTCAGCCCTGGATCCATGATAGTTCCAAACCAGGGCAAAAACTTGATAGTCGGGACCCCCTCCCCCTTGAGCCTGTGAGACAGGATGTTGAAAATTAAAAAAAAAAATCGATTTTTCAGAAATATGTTCATTTTGTAGTGCAGATCTTTCTGAAGAGTTTGATATATAAGACATTTATGTTTGAGGAAATATAAAACATGTTATTTGGTCTTCAGTATGCCAAAGTGCAGTGCCACGCCTCTTAACACAGCATTCCTCTATGGCATGTCACTGATGTCACTGTATTTTGCTGTGTGGAATGCAAATGCATTTATTTTGTAATGGATGCCATCAAGTCTTTATTCAGTAGTGGAAATTAAAATTTCGTGTGGTGCTCTCCTACCTCAGTTGTCCAGTTTGACATCCTGCCCCCCCCCCCCCCCCCCCCACTCCCTTAAAAAAAACTCACTATTAATACTACCAGAGATTAGTTGTGCTCAGGAGAACAGGAGAATAAGAACTCTTCAGAAAATTTGCACTCTTTATTGCATATTAACTAATAACTTTCTCTGTATTGTAACATAACATTAAATATAAGAAACATAAAAGCAGTAAAGATTAGAGACAAGCAAGACAGTAAACATTTTGTCAGTCCTTAGATCCCAGCATTTTTTCCCTCTAAACTTGCTTCAGCTTTACAAAGTGTGCTTTGCTTTCTGCAAAAAAATCTATTACCTTGCATAATTGTTTGTCAGATGTGTTGCTACTTGAAAAATCAAAATGTCGTTGACCAATCCTGAAAAAGCTGTTAATACGGATAGTACCCAAGAGTAGTGTGGTTTCTCCTTTTGATTTTGTCACTGTCTGCTAGATAAAATGAAATAAGTGTTTCTAATATGCAGCAATTGTAACACACGCCAAATAAGCGAGACTGCTTCTTCATGAATGGTCATTTTTATCCACCTCATTTATGTAAATAACATGACAGAATATAATTCATAAAGTACCAATATCAAATCCCTATTAGGCCTACTACAAGCAGAAAGTTTTATGTTAGGAAGTAGTTCACATTTCAGTGATACACTCCAGTTTCTGAAGCATGTGATCAAAATGCAGTAGTACAAACTTTTTATTTAAATTTGTAATCGTCATATTCTTCCATATAATTTGTGTGATGTCCCTGTTTCTTCTCCTTCCTCATTCTAACAATTGATCTTCTTATCACTAATTCTGTATCTATTTCTATGTAATCACAATTCATTCTCCGGTTAACTTTGCTAATCCTGTCAGAATCACTGGTTCAATTAGCCTGCGTTTATTCTCCGGTTAGGCATTATTACATATTTTTGCGATGTGTTTTCCATGCTATTCTGAGAATAGAAGTTAGTGACTGGTAACCAGGCACTGTACAATTGACCCTTAGTAGTGTAGTGATCTGGCAAAAATTTTCTGTCAAAATTTCATTTTCTTACTCCGAGAAGATAATCTTTCTTACCTGTTATTTGTGTTAGTCATTTATTTCTACTCTGGCTGTCAGAATCCATGGATTTTGCTAATAATTATATCAATGCTTATCGTTTTCACACCCAGTTGACCACATAAACAAACAGTGATTGGCATTCATGCGTTCAGGTTTCAGATTCTATAGCCGTGTCCCATTTTTGTCTGCGGGAAAGCTTTTTATTTCTAGATGCAACAGGGACTCCCCTGGCAGAGACATCATGTACATTATGCACAAGCATTCAAAAATTAATTAATGATTCATTCATATATCAACATAGAATCTGTTCAAAAATATTCAAAAACCAACAGGAATACGTTTCAAAATAATATGATCAATCTATAGACCAACATGTGCTGAATGCTAAACACTTTGTGAAACAAGAGGTTTTTTTTTCCCAAGAAGATGAATTTGTTGCCCCTGGATATTACAGTAGAGAGACTGGGTAATGATAAAGAGAGCAAAACAAGAGGGAACAGAAGATAATGTGGCAATGCAACTGCATGAATAATGCGGACACGAGCCATCACGAACACAGATAATATGAACACTGATGACGAGACTCAAATCAATAGGCTGTCAAAGACCACAGGATATATTAAAGGAATAAGATTACACTAGCATGAATCTATGAGAAACACTGTCAGGCCACACATATACAGTACAACATTCTTTGTGGTGATGGTTAGAAATTTCACAAACTTGTAAAAACAATGGAAAGTATGTGGAAGTAGGAGAACAGTTGTTCCACATGTATAGAATATTCAAAAAATATATTCATGAGAAAATGAATACAGAACATTATATGTACGTGAAATGGATGACAGCATTAGAAACCATCTTCCATGTATTACTCAGCATATGATGTTAGTACCATCATGTTTATACTTTAGAAATAGGGAGGGGAGGTAGTAATATCGTATTTCCAGTATTCTTATCAAGTGAAGCACTGGCACAGGCCACAGTTATGCATGCCAGTTCCCTGCATAACATTAAGTGAAAGATAAATTGGCACTCCTAGAGTGATATCACTTTGCCAGCATTTATTCACAACATAATGTCTATGAACCGACATTTCATTGCATTTTTAAAACTTCTTGTTTGTACCTAAGAATTCATTAGCTCTAATGCATTTAAAAAATAAATTTTATAGATGGAACTGTTTTTCTCTCAAGTGGAGAATGTACGATGGGGATTGGAGAATGGACACAATGGTGATGTAGTTTAAGGTGCAAAGTACCTCACACCAAAGCCTTTCATCCTGGTGGGCATATGAACACGAGATAGCACCATAGGAAGGTGGATGAGATTAATAACCTTACTATCTATTAAAATTGTGCTGATTTTTTGTAATGGTTGGATAACTTAGTGTGAATGGCATTGAAGTGGCACAGTTGGGGGTCATGAGTTCGGTACAGGTCATATGACAATTTCATTTTTGTCATTATTGAAGTGTGTTGTTGTATACAACATAAAAGAAGGGAGGATACTGCTGAATTTAGATTAGACACTAATTTATGGCTTCAAAGTCAATATCTGTTAAAGTAATAGTACAGAATGTTGTTGATACGAGTTGCCCCTTAAATAAATAGGATTTAATTGTCAGTATGGCAAGATGTTCTTCATACAATAGTCATTGTGGAAGAACAGTTTATGTTTCCATTGTGTCTATCATGAATGTAACTCTAGAAATTACAAATCGTAACGTAATAAATAAATTTGTATGCTCTTGCTTCATATTTAATATGGAATCTGTTGTATTTTCCCTCTTAGTCATCTGTTGTGTAACAATTGTAAGGAATGCCATTATCAAAAGTGAAAGTAAAGCAAGAATAACAAAATTCATTAATGATTGGTATCCAACCTTTTGTATCTGCACAGGCATGGTAATGCTGTGGTACCACCACTATCAGCACAGAATATTACTGTACAGGGTGGTCAGACAGAATCTGAAAGGCTTGTAAGGGTGTCTCAGAGTACATCATGCTGAGAAATAATTGGTAAGGAAAAAAATGATTTGTTGCACCATTTCCAAGTTACTTAGTATTGAAGTCAGCCATTGAGGGTGTTGCTCATGAAAATTCAAGCAGACTGCCAGATACAGGTAGTGTCGGTTGTCCTAATGGTGCAGAGACTGTTCAGCCTCTGGCTTGGGTTTGATCCTTACTACCATCCAACACTCAATTTTTGTATCGCCCTCTTGTTCGCTTTTAGAAAACCAAACAAAGACGATGTTTGGCAACTCCGTCTCTGGTGTGCTCTTGGATTTCCATGTGCAGGAGATTGTTTGGTTAAGTTCAATGTTAATTAACTTGGAAGTGGCGCAACATACACAATTTTTTTCTTAACAACTTTTTCTCAGTACAACCTACACTGTACTAACTGATAGAGCCTCGACTACAAGCCAAGAGAGCTGAACTTAGGAAGAGAGAATGGAACTCAACATGAGAGTCGATGTACTGGGCAGTATATCCAAACACCAGGTAGATGAGTACAGAGAAAATACAACGTGACCAGCATGAGTGACTGAGTAACTGTGTATGTGGAAAAGAGAGCACAGCATGAGGTGCAGGATAGCTGATGTGTGTGTAAGAACTGCTGGGCCATGTATATTGTCACCAGCAACTGGGTCAGTGGCTCTGCCCATGCAGTCCCTTGCAGACTCCATCTGTGGAAAGTTCTGCACAAGTCCACTGTAATACCCAGATTAGTTCATTTGCATTACCTGCTGTCCTGGATACTAAAACTCCCATACTGTAAAGGCCACATAGAACCAAAAAATGGCCAGGTCTGTGCCGTGACCTCCAGCATGAAACAGGAGTGTGTGTGAGATTTTCTGGCAGCAGATCAACCATTGTAGGGAACAATGCTGACACACTGGCTACACTGTAGAGCAGAAGATTGTGGAGGCTGGGGTAACAGTTGGTCTACACGAGTTGCCATGGGTGAGTCCTCCAATTCTAAGGAAAACACTGAGGCCTCCGATGACCACCCCGAGGCTCACTGTCACAAACCACTGTCAAATGGCCAACATTATGACATACCCCACACATGGCATCTACATGTGGTCAGTTCCATCGAATGTGCACCAACTAAGAGTTTGGGCATGTCTGCTGACTCTCCCATTAAGTGAAATCAAATACAGTGGGAGAGTGATGCCGAGAACCCAAAAAATTGCTATGCTGTGACAGGGTGTATACGCCATGGTACAACCGGATGATCTGGGAAAAACCGGGGAAGTTTTTCATCCAGGAGAAAACCAGGAAAAACCTGGTAATCTTTTAGAACTCCGGGAATTTTTCAGAGTTTTAGTTTTCAGTTAAATTTTTGTAATTTTGATTGCTAACAACCGATATGATTGCTAACAACCGATAGTCTAACAAAGAATATTACTCTACCTCATTACTGCAGAATTATATTGCAGCAATAAAACATAAACGGGAGAAAAATATGAAGTAAAACTGAAGTTGCAAAGGAAATGCACCATTTATAACAAAACAAACTGCACATGCAAACATGTGCCAACAACAAAACGTGTTAAAGGCATTAGGACGAAAGACTATGCAATACTTCATAACAGCAAACTGCTTGCGACGAGTGTGACTTCACAATTTTTTATGTTAGCTTCGTTAGAGAAGATGCCAGTCGCGTAGAACAGACGTTCTCCCGCTTCTGGCTACTTGGAAGTGTGGCTGTAGCAAGCAGCCAGATGCTACGCAGAAAATTTTTTTGGGACGCAGTATTTACATTTAGTTATTTTGTTGTTTCCTCTTCGTTTACAGATCTCATGTCAAATGAAAACAAAACGGATTTCTGTGGCTGGGAGCCACCAATTCATAGATTTTGTAGATTCATAGATAAAATAGATCACATAATTATGTAAGGCTAAAATACGTTATTCATTTCAGGTTTTATTTTAATTCCAGGTTTTTAACAGTCAAGCATTAATCGCCTTGCAGAATGGTGAAGTTATTTTCGTTGGGTTGCTAAAGAAATTTGGTTGTTATTAATATTTTCCACTGAGACAGTCAATTTATTTGAAACGAAGTGTTTCATTCCATACTATTGGCTAGTTTCAACTGTTTGCTGGATTTCAAGTGCACTTTTTCATCTTCTGGCACGTGTGGCATTATCGATAAAATGAAATGAGTGTATGGCATTGTTGGCCGGGAGACCCCTATTCGGGGAAGTTCGGCCGCCAGGTGCAAGTCTTTATTTCATTAGACACCACAATAATAAAGAACCATACTCAAGATAATGCAGTAATGATAATCCAAGAAAATTTACGTCCCGAAAAGCTTAATTTCAGGTTGGGGCCTTCTTCATTGTGAATTTGGACATACGAATGTACACTTTAAACGGAATTGGGTATTTTAGTATGTTTTACGAAATTCTGATGCTCTTGCATTATAACACTAATTTTTTAAAAAAAAAAGACCAATTTGTATGTGAAACCTTAGCTTTTGTGATGGCTAATTGATCTTTGAGACCAGTATTATATGTGAAAGCTTAGCTTCCCTTGCAGCCACACTTCTATATTAATTTAAACCATTAACTTTTCCTACTCGTGTGTTCACGCTATTTTAACAGTGCTGTTGCTGTTGACTGACTACATCATATGTTCTATGCTCTGAGTATCTGCTTTCATTGGCTGGCAAGATCACGTGGCATGGGCTATGATTGACTTACAAAAGCGCATCGCAAACTCTATTTCAATGCTTCGGAAACTAACTTGCTGAGTTTCTTGGAATTCAAATTTATACTTGTGTAATATGAAAATATGCAGCATACTTGTGGCTGCATATAATTTTTTTTTCCCCGCTCATGGTTTACTAATGTACTGGGAATTTCAAGCCAGTGCACGAAACCTTAACCTTTCAAAGGATTGATAAGTTTTACAGATCCAAGGGAAAGTATACTGTCATTTAACATGGAAAAAATGTGTTTTCATCTGGGAGAAAGTGTGTTTTTAACCAGGAAATCTGGGAAAAATCCTGAAATTTTTTTTCCTTGTTCGCATATACACCCTGTGTGACTTGTCTCAAACCTGTCGATACCATTGTGGGCCAAGAAAGGCAGCACCATGATGTCACTGCACTCAAATCATCAATGGCATCAACATGTGGTGGCTCAGCAGAAGGCAGGGCCGCCTGCCTCACCCCATAGGGCACCGAGGGATGTTTGTCACGCACATTTTACTTTGCCACTTGCCAGTTGTTAGACAGAGTGTCCTTTGCCACTACTGTATGTGTTCATGTGATTCCATAATTTTGGTGATTTAGGCTAAAGATGGGTCAAATAGTGCCAGTGTCCTAATTTGGATTATTGGGTCAGGACAATCACATCCCTAATTAGCAAATCCAAGTATGAGGTGGGACATTGGGAATACTTGAACTTATAGTTGTATGAGAGCCCTGCAGATCAGTTATCCATGCTATTTGTAACTCTGGGACACTTGTGGTGCTAGTTAAATGATAACTGTACTGCCACCATGGTTAAACTGTAACTATGCTGCCACGTCATGGGTTTGATGATCAAAGTACTGCGTGAGCAACTGACATGTATCCTCAAAGTTAAGTTCCTCAGGTTTGATAGGGGGCTTTGAATTTTTCTTGATTGTGTACAGTCTCAAACTGCAGGGCATTAACAAGACAGCCCTAGGAGATGGATTGATGATATAGTTTACCTGTCAGTGCAGCAAGAACAACCATAGGTATTGCTCCCAATTTCTATAGACTGATCAAAATTGGCAAATGGTGTCAAGGGCAGTGAAGGAGGCGGCTTCTCAGCAGGTGCCTGGATTGCCAGCAGGGCAGCTTGCATACAGATCAGTTCCACATTCTGTTCAATCTCTACTCATACTGCAGTTTTTATTGCTGCTCCTGGAGGAGCAGCTACTCCCACCAGCATTGCAAACATGCTGGGTCCATGGTGGTTACAATCTCACACTGGAAAAGAAAAGTGTTAAAAGTGTAAGAAAGTGCTATGTCACGACTGTAGTATCTGCACAGGCATGTCAACGACACGGTACCGCCACTGACGGCACAGAATGACACTATACTTTCTGATGGTTGCCCAACTAAAAGCTTGGGGAGCTGAACCCAGGAAGAAGAAGCAGAGCATCTACATACACTGATCAAACAGAACATTATGACCATCTACCAAATAGCTGGTATGTCCACCTTATGCAGGAAAAAACAGTGGCAAAGTGTCATGGTGTGGAAGCAATAAGGCCTTGGTACATTGCTGGGGGGGGAGTTGGCACAGGGTGCGCACCCCCCCCCCCCTCTCCCCCCTACACACAATGTCATCCAATTTCCTTACATTCTGGAGAGAGGGAGGTGGGTGGGGGGCGATGAGCTCTGATGTGATTTTCAATCGCATCCCAGATGTGTTTTATCGGGTTGGGGGGGGGGGGGGGGGGGGGGTCAGCACATCAACTGGAACTCACCACTGTGTTCCTTGAACCACTCCTTCACACTCTTGTTCTTGTGACATGATGCTTTATCTTTTTGAAAGAGTGGGAAAAATGGTTGTCGTGAAGGGGAGTACATGTTCTGCAACCAGTGTACAATACTCATTGGCCATCATGGTGCCTTGCACAAACTCCATCAGACCCATGGATGCCCAAGTGAATGTTCCCCAGAGCCCGATGGATCTGCTGCCAGCTTGTCTCTGTTCCACAGTATAGGTGTCGAGGAGCTGTTCCATGAAAGATGATGCATTTGTGCCCTTCCATCAGCGTGATGAAGAAGGTCTCAGGAATAATCACATCAAGCAATGTGCTCTATCTCTGCACCAAGGTCCAGTGCTGATGGTCATGTTGTGGTGTTAACATTGGCGCATGCATGGGTTGTTGGCTGCAAAGGTCCATTGTTAGGAGTGTTCGGCATACTGTGTGTTAAGACACACTTGTAATCTGCCCAGCATTAAAGTCTGATGTTAGTTCCACCACAGTTTGCCATCTGTCCTGATTTACCAGTCTGCACAGACTATGACGTCTGACATCTGTAATGAGGTATGGCCGCCAAACCCTGCAACGTCTGGACGTGGTTTCATCTTGGTTTCGCTATGTGTTGAAAACACTCACTACAACACTAATTGAACACTTGACAAGTCATACCATTTGCAAAACCCTTGTTCCGAGCCTCTGGGCCATCACATCTGAACCTGTCAAATGCAGATAGATTGCACACCTTCCCCATTCTACCCACAGACAGCACACTCATTGATACATGCACCATGCAATATGTTTGACTAGCAGTCATTGCTCACCAGATGATAATGCTGTCACCTGGATGGGTTTATATGAAAAATAGGTTGGTGCTCATAATGTTGTGGCTGATCAGTGTACATACTCCACAGGCTGCCATATGGTGCATATCAGAGGGCACTATGTATCACTGCTAGTCATTTCCTTTCCAGTTCCACCCACAAATAGATCAAGAGAAAAACTGTATATAAGCCTCCACACAAGGCCTAATTTTTCTTATGTTTGTGATCCTTATGTGAAATGTACATTACTGACAGTAGAATCATTCTGCATTCAGTCCCATTCTCTAAATTTCCTTAAGAGTGCCTTGCAAAAAGATCATAGTCTTCACTCCAGCTATTCCCATTTGAGTTCATGAAGCATCTCCATAATACTTGCCTGCTGATCGAACCAACTACAACAAATCTAGCAGCACGCCTGTGAATCACATCAATCCTTTAATCCAACCTGGGGGGCTCTCAAACATTCGAACAATACTCAAGAATGGGTTGGACTAGTGTTCTTTATGCCATACCCTTTACATATGAGCTAGAATTTTCTAAAATTCTCCCAATGAAATGAGGCAACCACTTGTCTTCCCTACCACCACCTATGTGCTCATTCTATTCCATACCGCTTTGCAAGATTACACCTAGATATTGATTGATGTGGCTGTGTCATGCAGTACATTACTAATACGGTAATATTGTATTCAAACTACGGTAATACTGTATTCAAACATCACATTATTGTTTTTCCTACTCATTCCCATTAACTACATTTAGAACAAGCTGCCATTCATAAGACCTACTAGAAATTTTGTCTATGTCTTCCTGCATCCTCCTACAGTCACTCAATGATGACACCGTCCTGTACATCACAGCACCATCAGCAAACAGCCCTAAACTGTTGCTCACCCTGTCCATCATATCATTTATGTATATAGAGAAGAAGAGTGGTCCTACAACACTTCTCTGGGGAACTCCTAACAGTACCTTTGTTTCTGATGGACGCTCACTATCGAGGGCAATGTACTGGTTTCTATTACTTAAGAAGACTTTGAGCCACTCAAATTTATGAGGACCTATTCCATATGCTCGTATCTTTGCTAAAAGTCTGCAGCGGGGCCCCGTGTCAGACATTTTCCAGAAATCCAAAACATGGAATCTACCTGTTGCCCTTCATCCGTTGTTCTCAGGATACCATATGAGAGAAAGGCAGTCTGAGTTTCCACGAGTGACGCTTTCTAAGTCTGTGCTGATTCATGGACAGAAGCTTTTCTGTCTCAAGGAAATTTATTACATTCAAACTCAGAATATTTTCAAGAATTCTGCAGCAGACCAATGTTAAGGATAATGGTATGTAATTATGTGCGACTGCTCTGTTATGTTCCTTACAAAAGGAGTACCATGCATTTTTATTCCAGTTGCTTGGAACTTTGCACTGGGTGAGAGATTTGTGATAAATGCAGGCTAAGTAAGGGACAGACTTTCTGTAAAACCAAATAGGGATTCCACCTGGACCTTGCAACTTATTTGTTTTCAACTCTTTCAATTGCTTCTCGACAGCAGGGATGCCTGTTTCTATGGCCTCCATGTGGGAGTCTGTGTGACAGTCAAATGACAGTATATTTGTATCACCATCCTGCATGAATGTTTTCTTAAGTGTGAATTTCAAACATTAGGTTTCCTTTTGGTGTAATATATTGCCAACTCAGGCTGGTTGACGAGTGATGGGATAGAAGCCTTTGACCCACTTTGTGATTTTTATGTATGCACTGAAGTTGCTTGGTTTCTTGGCAAGAACTTTCATAAAGGTATGACAGTGGAAGTTGTTGTGAGCCTTGTGTATTGATCTTCTTACTGATGCACGAATTTCTGCTAAATTTTGCCTGTCAACATTTGCATATTCTTTTTTGAATCAAAAGTGCAACAATCTGAATCCTCAGCATTTTCTGGATTTTGTTATTAAACCACAGAGGTTCTTATCCCTTATTACACTTACGTCTCCAGAGCGTGATTTACAATCAGTTTCAACTTTGTTCATAATTCCTATATATCCGTCATGTTGGAACTCAGTGATGTCCATTCGTTGTCTAAATGGGATGCCAAAAACTGCATATCAGCTTGTTTTAGCAGAAATACTGCTGCAGTCTTCTTGATTGTTGTGTTAACTTGAGTAACCATTGTCACTATAATGATGTCATGTTCACTATTCCCTGTCTATACACTGAGACTGTTGATAAGGTCAGGCCTGCTTGTAGCTAATAGGTCTAAAACATTTCAGTGTGTGCGGGTTGTCTAAGTAGTTGTTCAAGGAAACTTTTGCAAAATGTGTTCAAAAGTACTTCAGAAGACTGTGCATACCACATGCAATCAATCCACAGCATCCCAGTCTATACTCGGCAGATTAAAGTCATCTATGACTAATATTGCATGATGAGGTATTCCCATGCTACTGAACATAGACTTCCATTGAATGATTCTACAACTGTTACAATGGACTTGGGTGGCTGGTAATGACATCGAGTAATTAACTTGAGTTGCTAATTGCATCAAGAGAACTTCACAGTCAGACTTGGTTCTGACCTCGATAGACACAATATGCCGGTGAACACTCCCCATCCTATGATGTCTACTCTGTCATTTGATATATGTTCTATGCCTTGCTATTCTTTTTGCTTTCTATTTCGGGTTTCATAGAGCTCTCGGTTCCAAGAATAATTTGAGCAGAGGGTGAATCTGTGGAGGAGAAGGGTGTCTGAACGCTGCGTAGAGATGAGCCTAGAGCAAACACAACATGGCCATTGTGAGTGAGTAACTGAGCACAGCAAAAACAGAGTACAGTGTGAGGCAAAAGCAGATGATGTCCACATAAGAACTGCCCGGACAGGCCTATTGCTGCTGACAGTTCTGCCTTGCAACACTTAGCACATGTCCTCTGTGGCAGTGTTCTGCACTATTCCACTATGATTCTCATGCCAGTTCATCTGCATCCAACTCATTATCTGCTAGTGGGGCATGAAACAACTAGTGCCCATCAGCACAGTAGCCTGTCACCTTCACATTGTGAGGTAGTACTACTGTCTTAAAAACTTAGGCCATTTTAATGGCTGGTAAGTAAACTCAGTTTGTCTCTTTTCTGAGGATGGTATAGCCTTAATGAAGGCCCACTGAGTTGAACGGATTTAGGTTGAAATAGCTATGAACTTAAACCACATTGGCATTCATTGGCCCATCCCTGATGCTGTGCCCCCACCTTGTCATAGTTAGTTTGCAAGTTTTGACGTCCAGTTCCTTGCGACATAAGCCATCGGGTTTTCACAAAATTGGTATTTCCTTTTATTGTTTGTAATATCACAGAAGATGCTTCCTAATAACACATTTATCCGTATTGTCAGTGGCATATTTATTGTCTGCACTTTGCTGTTTTTCTTTGTGGTGAATAAAAGAATTCCACTCATCTCCTCATGATGCCCCTCCTACCATAATTACCCAGCATTAACATTTCTGTGTGCGCTGTCACTGCTTTCTTCTTATCACCACCAATAAATTTTTGTTAGCAGCAATTCACTGTGGCTGCCTGCAAAAGGATATTCCATGATAATTTTTCATGTTTCCACTGTAAGGCAAATAACATGCACTACTTCGAACTGGAGCATGGTGTACCTAGTCACGTGACCAAGTTAATTCTTGCTAGAGAGAGAGAGAGAGAGAGAGAGAGAGAGAGAGAGAGAGCACATGTGTTCGCATTTGTTGGATATTTCAGTAGTTATTGGTTTTTATCTACCTATCCAGGTATGTGTACATTTTCTCATGGTTACATTTTATTAAATACAGGTTAATTATTATAAGAAGTAAAAACAAGAACTAGTCATTTTTAATAAGGCTATTTATGTAGAACAAATGGCGTTGTTGCTGGTTTCAATCTGGCGGGATAAGTTTCAGCAAAATATCATCTTGTTAGATGATCTTTACAGGTGGAACAGCTTTTTTGGTACCTACAGTTGCTTGTACAGTAATGATGTCTACAAGCCACCACAAAGTAGGTGTTAAATGTGCACTATCATCTGAACAGCTGCACATGTTAAAAAGACCGACAATTGGTGATGAAACACGAGATGTATAAAGACTCTAGCAATTACGTAATGGTCCATTGTCTGTGGAAAGAATGTGTGCTAATATTGTGGCATTATGCAATAAGACTGGTCTGCTACTTGTTTTACATTTGGTTCTGTCAGTCAAATGTGCATTTGAATCCCTCATTTTCCATCTTTTGTCCCCTTCATGTCTCATTCACTCACCCTCTTCTTATGCACTCTCCCTCACACCATCCTGTAACACACACTTTTAATTTCAATTTCCCATTTATTCAGTCACTCCTTGTTAGCTGTGTCTTCAGCATCTGTCAACCCATTTATTTTTCTCAAGTGATGTAGCAGCAAAAAATGTATCCAAGATTTCTTCCATTGCTGCTTCAAACATCAGTGAGACCAGTTAAACCACTTGTCATAAATTGTATTTAAACAAACCAGTGTATTAGATCATGACATTATGTTCTGATCCGCATATGTGAACCAGTTAATTGCTTTCTTTGAACTTTGACATTAGACCCTGAGGCTGTATATACGTGTTTATAAGTTGTGAACCAGTTAATGTTCCTGCCACAAATATTAAATTTGTTTATAACTTTAAATAGCATTACTGCATCAACTTAAAGCAGTGCTGATAAGGTAATGTATTTAATAAGTTTCCTGAATAGGATTTTTTGTTTATGTTTTAAATAATTGTACTCTTTTATGAAAAATGTTATGATGCACTAATTTATAGATGTTGTTTAAAATTCTAAATATAATTATTTTCTTTGCAGTTCTGTGCTTGACAAGTGCATTCTGTTTGTAACAATGCCTAAGAAAAAACAGCCCTTATCTTTAGAAAGATTGAGTCTTGCAGCTGTTGGTCAGTTTGTGGCACACATAGGCCGCATCATGATATCTCCAGGATCACCTATTTCACATGAAATGCCAACTCAACGTCCTGAGTATTTGCAGAACACCTTCCAATGGCTGAATGAACTATTATACTCAAGTGTTCCTAGATCTCTGTTTGATAAAATGGCTACTCATATTTTAACATCAGTCAGTGAATTAATAAAAGAAACAAAAGATTCTTATAGCCAGGATCAACCTATGTGGCTCTTTCTCAATAAAATGAATATAGTTGTTAAGTTAACAGAAGTTGCAGTCAACTATCATCTACGTGAAATGAATATCTCAGTGTGGCCAAAAATTATGAGACATGTTTTGTATCAAACATTAGAGAAGATGACTGGCCTTGAAACATTGAATCTTGGATCTGGTTCTGGTGGCTGGAAAACTTCTGACTTTGAAAAGACAGTTATACAGGGCATCACAGCAATGAAAAATTTAGTATCACTTTGTCTTTGTTTTGACTGTACTGATCATATTATATCAATTGTAGCAAACAACTGTAGTAGGTTACGCATCTTAGATGTTACTTCATCACGCTCTGTAACTGATCGCAGTATACCATCTTTATTGAATTGCCAGGATTTGAGGCAGTTACTGTTATATCGAACTTCTGTATCTATTGAAGGCTATGCTGAATTGTTAGTGGGTTTAAAAAACTTAAGAGATCTTGGGCGCTGTGATGAATTTGGCACCATTCTTGAACATTTACGGTTTTCCAGCACATATTCTCATCCACTGGGATTACATATTTTCCAGAGCCGAGATGTGACAACCTATCATTTAAATTTACTTATAGAGATGTGTCCTTGTGTCAGACACGTTTCTATTTACCATGATGAAAGAATTAGTGACCTTACAGTACTTGCAGCTCTAAATGATTTAAGAGAACTGAAACTTATGTCTTGTGATTTTTATACTGACCATGTCAAGCTTTTGTTGGAAGTCAAAGGACAAAATCTGACATGGTTGCACCTTGAACATGTGGAAGAAATCGATCTAAATGCACTTATATACATTAGCCAGTTTTGCCCAAACTTAAAAAAATTAGTTTTTTATAACTGTGATTTTCTAGAGCATACATCTGTATCAATGAAGACACTTTCAGTTAAACCTTTCCAGTATTTGGAATACATAATGTGTGTTGTAGACTGTGCACTTGTACATCTTGAGTTTTTATTATCTAATTGTTTCAACATTAAGTATATACAGTTAGGTTCCTCTACTGGTATTGGTGATGACACAATGGCTAAAGTTCTGTCAGTCAACCCAATGCAAAAACTTGAAGAATTAAAAATTTTGTATAGTGATAATTTGAGTATGCATACTGTAAATTTGTTAATGAACCACTGTGATAATCTCAGGGTTTTGTCTGAACTAGAAAGTTGGCAAGGAATCTCTCCAGCTGAGCTTCAGCAATTTCGGGAACACCTGAAAAATAGTAACACTGATTTGGATGTGAGACCAACTCTGTCATACTAGTGCATCGTGGTCGATCCCTAATTGTGTATAACATTGGGTTGTTAGAAGTGAAGCAACGCAGATCCAATGTAATTATTTGCTGCTGCATTACTCTGTGATGTTGGCATCAAATTGTAATAATGTTTGTGATAGCAATGGTACCTGAGGTACAAAAAAACCAGCAGATGTTGGTAAACGTGTGAATATATTTTGTGGCAGTGTTGTAAGAAATGCTTATTTTTATAAGTCTTTCATGAGGCTATTAAGAAAGTTTGAGTATTGCATTGCACATATTTGATGTATTTATTGGTACTTGCTATGTCAGAAGACTGTTTAATAATGTAACACAGAAAAAAAATGTTGCAAAGTGCTGTGGACTCAGCAGAATTAATTACATGGATAGTTGAACAATATTGATGGGTTAATCATAGTTGTTGTTAAGGAAACAAATATTTTGAAAGTTACTTATAATTGTTAATATCCTTAACATGGTATTTCCTGATGGTTTATTGCAGAAAGTAACTTTGTGCATGCTTTTGTGACATGGCTGCTTTTTCATTTCCGATCTATACATTTTCATATAATTTTATGGTGTGGTGCTTTTCTTGTTTGTGTTGTTAGTAACAGACAGACCGTAATATTGATATAGTTTCTGAAGACCCCCCCCCCCTCTCCCTGCCCCCCTCCTCCCTCCCTCCCTCTCTCTCTCTCTCTCTCTCTCTCTCTCTCTCTCTCTCTCTCTCTCTCTTTGTCATTGTTGTTGGTTTGCAATACTTTTTGTTTTGTGTTCTCCCATATTACTGATCATTATGTTCTGTACATTTTTTTCAATCTGATAATGCCTTTTCCATTAGTTTGTGATGACTGTGTTTCTGTCTCCAGAGTTCCTTTTTGAGCATTTGTAGGTGTCAGGTTACAGTGCTAGATGTAGTGAGAATTGTAGAATTAAATATTACTGCAGTTCTGCAACGGGAGGTGCAACTACTACTACTACTGTATTATTAGTAATAATAATAAACAAAATCGTATAAAGAAGGAAGGAAATTCATTGGTTTTGTAAAACAAATGTGATCATTGTAAATTTGTAGCTATGTTTTATATTTTTGAGATGTTATTTCCAAGGAGGAATGGGTGTTGTGTATATTGACAACAGTATTGTTTATTCAAATTTGACGTATCACACAAACGTAATTTTGCTGTTGACTTCTGTTAGTTGCTTTATAGGCAGCTTTCTCTCTCTCTCTCTCTCATGTCAATTGTTTAGTTGAAATTTTCCATTGATTATTTACTGCTGTTCAGGCAGTTAACATTATTTTAAGCAATCTCAAAAGAGATTTACAGTATCAGTTATATACACACAGTCATCTCACTAGTTGGCTATAATTTCTTATGTAATGCTGTGTTGTCTTTCATTTGTCAAAAAATTCAATCTTGTGAATCCAACTGATGGGTTCATCATCACTGCTGGAAAAGTCCATTAGCTATAATTATGTTTATTTTGTTTATAGTCAATGCCACAGCAGCACACATTACAAAAACAAGCAGGTAAATATATTAAAAAACCATTTGTTTTACAATCTAGCACTTAGAAGATAGCCTTATACACGTATTAGTGACTATTTTTCACAGTCTACATTTACTGTCAAACAAACATTAATGGATTTTATTTTACAATTGGCAAATGTCAAAATTAACTCTGTATCTTAATTCTGCAATAGCTGTGCAAGAAGTGATAGTTTATTGGGGAAAACTATAAATTATGACACAGGAGTTGAAAACCTACATACCAAATTAAAAGCCTTGGATAAACAGTGGATGTATTGGTTTTACTGCACCCACATAAGAGATCACAGTTGACAAAATGATGTTTATTAACTGTTAAAAAGTACTGGAACCCAAGAAATATTACCGAACATGTTGAAAAATGCCTTTTAAGTGCCAACCCAATGTAAATTTTATTTTGACTTTTTGAAGCTGTCTTGAAAGGGTTAAAATTCAGATTGATGTTGGACACATAGGGAATGATATAAGTAGAATCAAGATGAGGATCAAAAGGCTTAAAGGATACCAAATAAACCCTTTCAAAGACTTAAAGAATGAACACGAGCTCACTTCTCTTGTACTCATGATTATTTCTGGTTTCATTTAGGTACTACTTCTTTACATTGATTTGTATGATTTACATGGATATTTTGTTCCTGTATGTGCCACAAAGTAGCCATTTTCATTCCCAACAAATAAGATAGACATTTTTCAGTGGTTTTGACTTAGTGTTCTTTTCAAGCAGTTTCATTTGCAAAATGATATTGCCCCCTTCCTTTCCCATCACAGTCCCTTCTCTCCTATCCACTCGTACAGTATGTAGATTCTGAGACTCTCTCTCTCTGTCTCTCTCTCTCTCTCTGTCTCTCTCTCTCTCTCTCTCTCTCTCTCTCTCTCTCTCTCTCTCTCTCTCTCTCTCTCTCTCTCCCTCTCTCCCCCTCCCCCCCTCCGCCTCAACCCTCCCCCTCCCCCTCCCCCCCCCTCCGCCTCAACCCTCCCCCTCCCCCTCCCCCTCTCCTGCCTCCTCCCTCTCTCCCTCTCCCCCTCTCCCTCTCAAAAATGATGCTAGGTAAACATTCTTTGTACTGTGAGTTAACAATTTTTCCCTTAAAATTACAAAATGAAGAGACGTAATGTGGTAAACTTTGACCTCTTGATAAATTTTACAGAAAATTGTTAGTGTTGTGGTTACATTGGCGATTTCGTTTATCTAAGTTATTGATTTCATCTTACTGTTTTGGCTCATTTTACATAAAAAATATTAGACAGGTTACTTTAACAGACTGTTTTGTGCTGAACTATGGTCTAAATTATCTGCAAAATGTTTGTCTGGGCTACTGCGTCCAACACAGAGGATGGTATGGGAATGTCAGGTTGCTGTGGTCTTGGACCTATTGGATGATATTTGCTGATGCCACAGTCAGTAATGAAGCCAAGATATGAAACTCAGCAGCATATATGCTGCTGCTAACATATGCTAGGACATTTGAGCTTTATAAGATATTTTTATGTGCACTTAAGTTTCTTCCTTCCTGTCTTCTCCCTTTGCAGGAGACTCATGTTTTATCTGATTCTTAGCATTGAATTCCAATGTTCAAACTTGATTTTGTGTAATGTTGTTTGACTTGTTATAAAATGCTGCTAATAGTGCTGCATAACATAATTAGTTTTAAGTGGTATGAGTCTTCTCTTGTATAATTAATACTGGGTCTCATAAATGATGCTTAATTTCAAGAAATCCATATTTTCAATGCCACAATTTGCTGTATTTTAATAGTGTCAAATTTCTGCAAAGCGTAAGTTGATTTGAGATATTAATTATAGCAAAACCTTGTGATACAGTGGTGATGTCATACAAATTAGCAGTTATGTGTAGTTGACAGGAGGTACATATTATTAGTAACACAGTGGAAGTTTAATCTTCTTTCTGCAGTTTGCAACTTCAGAAACACTGAGTAGAAAAATCGTGAAGTAAAGACATTGTTTTCTTTCATTGAGTTCTATAACTAAATAATGGTGGTGGTTTTGATTTTCTTCAGTAAATAGCAGTAATATGTGCCATATTAAAAACATGATCCACCCGTACTGCTTGTCAGTAATTGCATAGCGCAGGGAGGAAGAAAAAAAAAAGAATACTTCCTCAACAGCAAAATTTGTTTTCTTATGTCTTATTGCAATCAGATCACCAGATAGGAGGCTGTTCATGCACTGTTGGCTTGTTAAAAAATATCTGCCCACTTTACATGTGTGTATTCTCTCTCTCTCTCTCTCTCTCTCTCTCTCTCTCTCTCTCTCTCTCCCTCCCCCCCCCCTCCCCTTTCTCTTTACCATAGTAAAAAGGGGGAGCTGACAGTTATGGTTCCCACTGTATATCATTTTAGTCTTATGTGGTTAGCCTTGGTGTGATTTATTGGCAAGAACATTACATTCACCTCAATTTTATAATGTTTGTTTGGTGGAATAATATAAAAATATTATTAGTTTCTTTTGCTTTGGAATTATTTTTCTGTTATGCTCTATAGTGCAAAGTACTCTAGATGAAGAAAAAATAAATCACTGTACAGTATTGTAGCACGGGTCATTTTTTGGACTGTCAACTTCATTTCACTGTCAGCCATTAAATTAAGAATATTCAGTAAGCAAAAATGGGCGTGCAGAAACTTGATTGTTTCTGTGTTACACTAGTGTCCAACATTTTTTGTTTGTGATTGCATTACTGCTACAGCTATATTCTGGTTGCAGGTACTCCAGAATTTATCAAATATAAATTTAGCACCCGCTAATTTCTCTTCAGCTAGTTAAAACTGCACAGTACTGCTCTCAATATACATTTTAATTTTTTAAAAAATTTTCTTTAAAATTCAGTCTTGATTGCACCACGTATGCTGCAAGAACATAGGTGACCAGTTTCGGTCATATCACATGACCATCATCAGACCTGTAATTTAATTTAGAAAGTAATAGAAACCTTACTAGATTAACAATAAAATATTACAAAATGCTTATAAGGCTAAAGTACAATAAACTTGTTATACCCATGGCATCCTTCGAAGATTGTAGGTGGAGCACTCTTCTCAACTGCTGTGATGTCAACTGGTGCCAGCAAGTGACTGGCATATGCTTAAATACGAAGATGCTCCGCCTACCTCTTCTCCCTCTACCTCACATCAACCAATCGGTGTAAAACAGGTTCACATAATTGTCAAAACATAAAAAAAAACAAAGTACAATAATAACATAAAAATAGTTATGTATAACATATCTCTTTACAACCATGGAACTACTTAAATATGTATAAAATATCAATTAAAAGCTTTAAAATAACTGTACAGACGATGTATACTCAGTGTGCCCTCTACGGGCTAAGATGGCACTACCACAATGGTTTCAAAGGTTATGATGTTGTGAAAGTCTTTGGCAATATGGCATATCGATGTGTGAGTTGTGACTCGACTGCAAGTATACACCTATGATAGAGTCAGTCTGTCTGTCTTATATTAACTTTATTTGCCACTGGTGATGTATGTAATACTGGAATGATCAGCTGCAGAGTGCTATGATATTACATACACTTTTTAAAATGTCATAAAACTGGTCCAAAAGATGAAATCGATAGATTTACTACAAAATTGAACTCTGTACATCCAAAACTACAATTTACAGTTGAACATGACAATCAAAAACATATTAACTACATTGACTTTGAAACCATTGTGGTAGTGCCATCTCAGCCAATAGAGGGCACACTGAGTATACATCGTCTGTACAGTTATTTTAAAGCTTTTAATTGATATTATTTACAATATTTAAGTAGTTCCATGGTTGTAAAGAGAAATTTTATACATAACTATTTATTTGTTATTATTGTACTTTGTTTTTTTATGTTTAGACGATTATGTAAACCCATTCTACACAGGTTGGTTGACGTGAGGTAGAGGGAGAAGAGGTAGGCAGAGCATCTTTGTATTTAAGCATATGCCCGTCACTTGCTGGCACCAGTTGACATCACAGCAGCTGAGAAGAGTGCTCCACCTACCATCTTCGAAGGATGCCATGGGTATAACAAGTCTTATTGTATTTTATCCTTATAAGCATTTTGTCATATTTTATTGTTAATCTAGTAAGGTTTCTAAATTAAATTACAGGTCTGAAGATGGTCATGTGATATGGCTGAAACTGGTCACCTATGTTGTTGTAGCATATGTAGTGCAATCAAGACTGAATTTTGAAAAGAAAAAAAATTTAAAAATTGTTCGATACTGTTCCAAAAAAGTTTATTAAAATTTTAATTTTTATTGTTCTTTAAGCAGCCTTCTATATGCAACTTTGCCCATGTGTGCACTTGACACTTACTCGTGTATTGCTCACATGTCCTCCTATCCCTTTTCTCTATCCGTAACCTTCTCCTCCATCTCACTATCCATATCCTCCTCATCATATCTCTGTCCATATTTTCATCTCCCTCTTTCTTCTCCAGCTGCCCACTACCTCTCTCCACCTGCCTCCTGCATGTGTCTCATACTCCCCCTCTCTGCTCCTTCCTATCTCTCTGTCCATCTACTGACTCTCCCCATTCCCTCCTCCTCTCTCTCTCTCTCTCTCTCTCTCTCTCTCTCTATCTATCTATCTATCTATCTATCTATCTACTGTCTCTGTCCATCCCATAATTTCCCTGTCTCTGTCAATCTCCTCCTCCTTCCAGTCCCCCTCCCCCTCTCCCTACACTGGACTCGCATTCGGGAGGACGACGGTTCAATCCCGTCTCCGGCCATCCTGATTTAGGTTTTCCGTGATTTCCCTAAATCGTTTCAGGCAAATGCCGGGATGGTTCCTTTGAAAGGGCACGGCCGATTTCCTTCCCAATCCTTCCCTAACCCGAGCTTGCGCTCCGTCTCTAATGACCTCGTTGTCGACGGGACGTTAAACACTAACCACCACCACCACCACCCCTCTCCCTCACTCTGTTCATCTCCTCCTCCTCCTCCTCCTCCCCCCCCCTCCCCTTCCCTCCCTTCTGCCCTCTTCCCCTCACCATTCCCTCCTTCCCTCATGCTCTCCATCCCATCTCTCTGTCCACACCATCCTCCCCCACTTTGTCCATCCCCTCCTCCTCCACTTTGTCCATCCCCTCCTCCTCCACTTTGTCTACCCCCTCCTCCCCCTACCTGTCCACCCCCCCCCCTCCTCCACTTTGTCCATCCCCTCCTCCTTGTACTTGTCTATCTGCTCCTCCCCACTTTGTCCATCCCCTCCTCCCCCTACCTGTCCATCCCCTCCTCCTACCCTCTCTGTCCACCCCATCCTTCCCCTTTCTCTGCCCTCTCTGTTTGTCCATCTCCCCCTCTGCACACTCTGCTCAGCCATGCCCATCCACTCAGATAGTCCCTTTAATGCATCCCAATACAATCCCATAACACGCCTGTTGTGCTGAGCAGTCGAGATGTTAGGTTACCAACTTTTTCATCATCCACACCCCATCACCTTTGGTTGGTTGGTAGGTGGTTCTTGCAGTACTTCTTCCCAGACAATAATCAATATGTGTACCAAATTTGGCTGAAATCTGTACTGTAGTTTAGGAGCAGGTGTCGAAAAAACACACACACACACACACACACACACACACACACACACACACACACACACACACACACCTACTTTTGTACTTGTATATAATTAATAAAATTTCCTGTGGGAAAAATTAATGCGTTTTAGCATAAATTTTAGTCTTTACAAGTGGTCGCACCTCCATTCTGCCAAAAAGTAAACTCATTTATCATTTAGCTAATGCACATTTCTCAGTCTAATCACAAAACTCCATGAACCTTTGTAGAACATTACAAAGATTGTCTTATAGGTAAGATGTGTTCATCTAAGGAACAACCTAATTTGTATTTAAATCCTGCTAAGAAATACTATTTATTTTTTTGGTCATGTCAGGAAGTGTACCAAGTCAATTGATGTTTTAGTCCCACTATCGGGTTTATATTGTCCAAGTCTAAACAGTCATCAATTAAAAATGTGAGACTAAAGCAATCCCTACCCCCCCCCCCTCCCTCCCCCGGTCTCTCTCTCTCCAGGTATTGCCTTGGACTAGTTTTTTCTTTATCTACAAATTCACAAAATTGATTCCATAAAATAACTTGATAGCTTCCCCCTATTTTCTTGAGAGAGTTTGATGCGCTTTAATGTTTCCATATAGTTCTACTCAATGATTCTAGTACCTTTCAGTGTCGGCCTCAGACCACGTCACCTCTAGCAATACCTATTAAAAAAATGCAGTGGAAGCTACTTCCCATCATACAGTAATATAACAAATGCAACTGTAATGGCAGCTGTCCTTTTTTTATTGATCATCTTCATCTGACATGGATAAATAAACTATTGTCATGTTGTGTGGTTCAGTGTAGATCATTTCAACCGGATTCTTGATCTGATTGTTAGCTCTCTCTGCTGTTGTACAGGACCTTTAGCAGTTTCAGCTTAATGTTTCAAGCTGTTTTGTTTGTTATTTCAGCTACTGAAGACCATGTATTTTAGTAAGAGTTAATTTCCATAGTCCTAATGACTCTGTTTATCAAACAATTGTAGCCTACACTTGGTGCAAATACTTCACTTTGTGCTGACAAAGGAAATGAAATACTCATTGGATCTGTCACACAGGCACACTGGGACACTTGAGTCTGTATGGCCACAAGGGAGAGGTACAGCTAACATTAATCTTTCTTCGCTATGCTAAAAAAAAATCTGAATTTATTTTTCACCTATAAATGCATAATATTTTTACATTCTGCAAATATTATTTCTAAGTGAGTAACAAGCAGCTGTCATTTAATGGCATGCAATCAGTATTATTATTGAAGTAGTAAACATGAATTATTGTTTAAATGTTACACTTTTCTGACAGTGGCCTGGTGATAATCCCTGCACTGATTTATTTCTTCTAGTGGTACTTCTGTTTTATTATTTTTCATCACTGGGATTGCTTCATTCAGTGTAGAAGTTGAAAGTTTAAGTATTTACAACCAAGACTACTGCTATGTTGAAGATTCATTAATATGCACACACTTTAACTTGATTGATTTTAGAGGGATGTTTGAGGAACATAGGTGACAAGGCTCTTCCTGTAAGTAGATTGCCACTGCAAAAGGAACGATGTCGATGGAGCATACCACTGTGAAAGGAATTATATCGATGGAGCAAACAGGCTAGGCATCATACTAGTACTCTGTAGTAAATATCTACTCTCTCTGGACAGTGATGAGGAGTTGTAGATACTACCCACAATGGAGCAGAAACTGCTTATCACACATCCAGCACACATAGGAGAAGGGAATAAAACATGGCATTTGACAGGGACTACAGTGCTACCACACATTATATTGTTTGATCACCAAAGTTGGCAGTGGATGGACACGGATACTATTGGTTTGAAGTCCTGAGATTTCTACCAATTCTAAACCAGGAAATTCATGTGCCAAGATAAAATATGCATGATATGTGTGATCTGGTTTATATACCTTTATTGTTTTGGGTTTTAATGTGTAACTTTCTAGTGTATAACTCATCCTCTCGTGTCTCATAACATACTGTTCCGTGACATTTAAAACTTGCCTGGCATATATAGTGCTTCCTAAAACTTCAGGCAAACTGCCAGAAGATAATAATTTCTGCCACAATATTTTGGCACCGTGTGTGTTTACCATAGCTGGAAGTTAACAACGTCCAGCAGTTCACCTGAAATTTCATGGAACAAATTCTCCTTCTATTTACCTATGCTTTACACATATTATTTAATGCTGTACAAATCAGTTTAACTACTGTTATTGGTGCTAATCATTGTTATACTGTGTAGCTAGTTTACAAATAAGATTGACTGAGGCAATCGATTAAAGTGAGAGAGAACAGTTTTATTGTAAGTCCTCCAAATATCCGTGAATATAACACCTGACATAGGTGAAGAATAACTACACTGAACACTGGCAAGAAGGAAAAGAACTTGATGTAAAAGTTTCTGAAATTCCATGTAGTGATTAATATGTAATTATAACAAGAATATTGTCAATACCAAATGTCCAAGATAAACTTCATTTAGAGTTATGTAGTGTAATTAAAAGTATTTATTGTATTAAATGAAAATAGCTTCTTATGGAGCGCAGTGGTAATATGTGCTACTAAATTTTTGACACAACTGGAGTTGTGTTAAATGTATGAAAATAGTGATGTTGAATCACTGAACATGAAAGTGAGATACAGGTCTACTTCTAGAGAGAGAGAAAAATCTGGTTATAAAAATTTATATATCCTATTCGGATCTGTGTTACCCAGTATGACAGACAGAAAAGCTGGAATAATATTGCTGCAAAACAATATTTCAGCTAATATGTGTATACTTCCACAAGAAGTTACAGCAAATTAAAGGCAATGGCAAAAATGAATGGCAAGTTTTTTTTTTTTTTTCTAAAAAGTAAATTTGTTAAGTTTACTGCTTTGTTACTTGCTATAGAACTTTGTGCCTATATAGGTTTCTGAAAATAGTATTGTATACGGTTAGTTTCAACAACTTGATTATTAAATATTGAAATAGTTTTACTTGTACATTTTCTTGAAATTAATTCTCTTTTCTTTACACACCACCACTGCCACTATTTCATTCTCCTAATGCACTAGCTACGATTCACTCCAAACCCCCCCCCCCCCCCCCTCCTCTTCCTGTCTCTGACACACACAGAGTAACTGTCTATGTTTGCTTCACTATCCATTATGATTTTGTATAAAGGCTTGTCCTTTTGAAAATTTTTTATTCTATTAAGAAATGAGGCTGAAACTGTGATATGTCAAAGTGTATAAATATCTTTCAAATTGAGTAGTGCGAAAATATACAAATATATGTATGTTTACTGTAATTGACTTGTCTGTAATCTACAGTTATGTTATGTTAAATACATTATTTCATTTATTTGGGTTGATTTGTGTGAACTAAATTTCAGTGCTTAGGCAGCTGTTCTTGGTCTTTTAATTCTTGAAATATTAAAAACTGATGTCAGTGATAATAAGCCTGTTTGGAATAAATGTTGATATAGTATGTGGTGGTTTTGTTAATGGCTGTGAGTTAGTCAGTACTCAACATTTATTTCATTATTTCAGATATTAACACTTGAAGACAGAACCATCCCAAGTTATGTGCATCATTGTGAACTAGCTTGTTATTAATAAAATGAGAAAATATGGGATAAAAGCACTATGGAAAGTCTTTGAGACTAGGATGAATTCTGGCAGAGAAATTAAATTCGTAAAATCATGCATTTACATAAAAGCAATTGAGATAAAATCTCGTGCCACATTGTCATCAGAACTTCATTTACTGAAATTCTGTATGCAATATTAGCATTTATGTATGAACATTTACACATTCTCTCTCTTTAAACATTGAGGCAGAGAATACAAAAGAAGTCAAGTGAAAATACCACAAAAACGGACTGCAAGAATTGAAGAATAATTTAGATTGTCATAAATGCAAAGTACAAGTAGACGAAGTCAATTTTCCGTGCTCTTATAACAATGCTGTAATTGACAAACACTTGTATCATCACCTGTTGCTGTATGTAGAGAGGGAACAGAACACATTTCAAGGGAATAAGCTTTAACTTTTCAGGATGACCCATTCCTTATGGCACTACATAGATTTCGAGGTTATATATACATGTCTCTTCTAATATTGTATGAATACTATTTACTTTTTACTGTTACATGTTGTATTCCTGTAAGAGAATGATAAGTTAATAGAATGAATTTAAGGCCGTATTACACAATGAATGAACAGGTTGAGGGGCTGAATCTGAAATAGTTAGACATTCTAGATTTTTTTACACATGTATGTGCTGCTGCCTCATCTTGGTAAGAAATAGGGAGGCAGGACACAATAATATGGGATCCACGTAATTAGGACTACTGTTCAGTATTTCAGACAGCCTAAATCATGATGATGGATCGATGCTTACAAATCCAAATTGGTGATTAATGAGTTTTTACACTATTCTACATCAAGAAACAATTGAAATTCTTTGAAAGACACAGGAGGGGAGAACAGGCCCTTAATTACTGTTCCATTGCAGACCTCAGTGTCTTGAGACTGTGGTAGACCTTTTATTTCATTTCCAGTAGCATTATCAAGATTAAAAATACAATTTTCTGTTGAGAATTATGTTTACATTGAACATGGTCACCCAAGATCCTTTCTTGATAGCATTGCATTCATAGAGTATACTAAAAACCTTGGTACGGCCATCCATACCTTTCGTCAAATGTGTTTCATAGTTTCAATAACACACTATCTTGATTTCATGCTGCTTCTAGTGTTCTCCATGCATAAACAAGTAGGGAACACAGAGTGAAAGTACCAGGCAGTTATAATTAAAGTGTAGCTACTTGAGGAGATCCAGTGGGAGCTGTAATTATCACATGTCAGTGAAACTTGGTAGATATTCCAATGTGTTAATGCAGAAGCAATTTACGCTGAAAAAAAATTTGTTCCAATTTTGACCATCAGCTGCAAATCTGGCATTGTAGAGCATCTCATCAATGTCTGTGGTACTCATATCAAACAGATCATGTAAGCAGTGGTTAAAAATAAAAACCACATCATGCATTTCCCACTTGTTTGTTATCTTTT
This sequence comes from Schistocerca nitens, assembly GCF_023898315.1. Classification (NCBI taxonomy): domain Eukaryota; kingdom Metazoa; phylum Arthropoda; class Insecta; order Orthoptera; family Acrididae; genus Schistocerca; species Schistocerca nitens. The sequence goes on along the minus strand of NC_064615.1, from coordinate 454,789,276 downwards.
CTGCCCACGTCCCATTCCTAACCCATTACATGTGGAAACATTTCTATATGTGCATTCACAGTGACAGGCCACCTATTGGCCAGAATTGGAACTAATTGTTTCCAGCGTAAATTGGTTCTGCATTAACACATTAGAATATCTACCAAGTTTCACTGTCTTACAATAATTACAGCCCACACTTTAAAAGTTTACATTGATTGGTAGTCCTAGTTTTGTTCTTTGCTCCACTGAAGCTGCCTCTTTGCAAACACTTTTTAGCAAAAGGCTTGACTATAGCAGTAGTACCATGAATATTTTGTTTCTACAGGTCAAGTAACATTGCTTTTGTAGAGACTGTTTTGCAACTGTTAACTGCTAGTGCTGTTTCATAGCAACAACAAAAAATGAACTTTTGTGCCAGATTAAAACTGTGTCCTGGAGGAAGACTCAAACGCGAAACTTTTGTCTTACGTGAGCAGGTGCACTGCTGACTAAGCTACCCAAGCAAAGTGAAAATTACATTCTGGAAACATCCCACAGACTGTGACTAAGCCATGTCTCCAAAATATCCTTGTCTCCAAGAGTGCTAGTTCTGCAAGTTTCACAGGAGAACTTCTTTGAAGTTTGGAAAGCACAAGATGAGGTACTAGTGGAAGTAAAGCTGATACAATATGTTGTGAGTCATGCTTGGGTAGCTCAGCTGCTAGAGCACTTGATCATGAAGGGCAAAGGTCCCATGTTTGATTTTCGATCTGGCACACAGTTTTAATCTGCCAGGAAGTTTCATATCAGTGTGCACTCCACTGCAGAGTGAAAATTTCATTCTGCCAACAAAAGAATACTTGGTTTAACTTCTCAGATTTTAAACTATTCCAGGTGCTATAATACAACTTCTAAATTTGTTATTGATTTATTATCAGCTGCAATTTTATCAGAATTGACTTTATGCAACTCAGATGAAGCATAATCTGTGTTGTATCCCTATATATGCCTATAATAATACACTATGTGTTCAAATGTACCTGGACATCTGGCTGAAAATGACTTAAAAGTTCGTGGTGCCCTCCATCGCTAATGCTGAAATTCAATATGGTGACCGGTTGGAGAATCCAACAGAAAGAGGTTCCTACTCAATGGTCTGAAGATGACCACAGTAGTGGTCGAAACCTACATCTACATCTACATTCATACTCCGCAAGCCACCCAACGGTGTGTGGCGGAGGGCACTTTACGTGCCACTGTCATTACCTCCCTTTCCTGTTCCAGTCGCGTATGGTTCGCGGGAAGAACGACTGTCTGAAAGCCTCCGTGCGCGCTCTAATCTCTCTAATTTTACATTCGTGATCTCCTCGGGAGGTATAAGTAGGGGGAAGCAATATACTCGATACCTCATCCAGAAACGCACCCTCTCGAAACCTGGCGAGCAAGCTACACCGCGATGCAGAGCGCCTCTCTTGCAGAGTCTGCCACTTGAGTTTATTAAACATCTCCGTAACGCTATCACGGTTACCAAATAACCCTGTGACGAAACGCGCCGCTCTTCTTTGGATCTTCTCTATCTCCTCCGTCAACCCGATCTGGTACGGATCCCACCTTGTTAAATAAATCGTGATCAAGACTGCTTTTAATAGTAATTATTTATAAGACATTGATCACTGCTGTTCCCGTAATGCATTCAAAAGTAATTCAATATGGTGTTGGCCCACCCTTAGCCTTCATGACAGCTTCCACTCTCACAGGCTTACGTTCAATCAGGTGCTGGAAGGCTTCTTGGGGAATGGCAACCCATTCTTTACAGAGTGCTGCACTGAAGTCAGCATTCCAAAACATCCCAAAGGTGTTCTATAGGATTCAGGTCAGGACTCTGTGCAGGCCAGTCCACTACAGGGATGTTGTTGTCATGTAACCACTCCGCCACATGCCATGCGTTATGAACAGGTGCTCGATTGTGTTGAAAGATGCAATTGCCATGCCCAAATTGCCCTTCAACAGTGGGAAGCAAGAAGGTACTTAAAAATCATTGTATGCCTGTGTTGTGATAGTGCCATGCAAACCGACAAGGGATGCAAGCCCCCCTCCATGAAAAACACACATCATAACACCACCACCTCCGAATTTTACTGTTGGCACTACACATGCTGGCTGTTGACGTTCACTGGGCATTCATCATACCAACACCCTGCCATTGGAACGCCACCCTGTGTACCGTGTTTTGTCACTCCTCACAACATTTTTCCGCTGTTCAGTTGTCCAATGTTTATGCTCCTTACACCAAGCAAGGCGTTCTTTGGCACTTACTGGTGTGATGTGTGGCTTTTGAGCAGCCACTTGACCATGAAATCAAATTTTTCTCACCTCCTGCCTAACTGTCGTAGTACTTGTGGTGGATCCTTATGCAGTTTGGAATTCCTTTGTGATGGTCTGGATAGATGTCTGCCTATTACACATTATGACCCTCTTCAACTGTCGGTGGCCTCTGTCAGTCAACAGACGAGGTCGACCTGGACGCTTTTGGGCTGTATGTGTCCCTTCACGTTTCCACTTCACTATCACGACAGAAACAGTGGACCCAGGGATGTTAGGAGTGTGGAAATCTCATGTACGGAAGTATGACACAAGTGACATCCAATCACCTGACCACGCTCGAAGTCTGTGAGTTCCGCAGAGCACACCATTCTGCTCACTCTCGATGTCTAATGACTACTGAGGTTGCTGGTATGGAGTACCTGGTACTAGGTGGCAGCACAATGCACCTAATATGGAAAACATATGGTTTTGGGGGTGTCTGGATACTTTTGATCACATAGTGTATGCATCTTTAGCAAGTACAGGGGGGCAGTGGTTGTCTTTTTTTATTTATTTAATTTTTTTTGAGTTGCTGGATGTTTTTTTTTTTTTTAAAAAAAAGCATAAAACGTTCATCTCTTAAAGAAATAATCAAGTAATTGACACTGACACTTCTGCATTTCGCACAAAGAATAAAATCTGCATGATTGATGTTTAGTTTTGTTCTCGGGGTATATCAGCATTTACAGCTTTCAAAGGTGAATATTTCAAATTATGATAAAGGAAATAATAATAATAATAATAATAACAAAACCTGTGGAGGCCCGGGAAAAGAATAGGCCTCCGGTATGTTCTGCCAGTCGAAAAGGTGACAGAAGAACAAACCACTAATAGGGCTAACCCCCCTTTAAGTGTGATTAGTTGGTTCAGGACAGAACTAATGAACCCTCAGACAAGCGCTGTCATGGCCGGGGACGACGCTTGAACCCTATGCCCGTCCACAATGGTAACGACACTGCTAGCCACGCGGAAAATGATTTAAATCCAAATAGAGGTGTTTTGCAGGATATGCTTCCTGCAACCACTCTAGAAGGAAAACAAAGACAGAGGATGAGATGGTCAGATGGAGTTAACCGACACCTCATGTTCTGTTATTACCAAGCAACAAACTTAGGAACCAACAAAACTGGATACAGGTGACAAGTATACACAACATTTATTACCAGATACCCAGAATTAAAAATTTTAACAGAACGACGACTAGCTGATCAGATCCATGTAATAATCAAAAATAACAGGATACCCCAGTCAGGATTAGAAAACATCAAACAACAAGTACAACAAATACTGGAAGAAAATAATGTGCAATCAGAAGAAGAAGAAAATACAGTAATGGACTCAAACATCCCAGAGCAAACAAACAAAGAACAACACGCATCAATTAAACAATCAGAGGAAAATGAAATCTTAAGACACCCACCAGAACAAGCACAAATAGAACACAAAGTGACACACATGTTACATACAGAAGAAAAATTTTAGCTGACATACATAGAATACAAAGACTCAAATACAGACATTAGACCATTCTTGCATAGACCACCAAATAACCCACAAGTCGAAACAACAATAACAACTATCAACACAATCATACACAACAAAATAAATGAATACACAACTATGGAAGAGTTACAACTACTGGTTTATGTAGGAGCACTCACTACACTAAATATACACATCCTAGGCAGAGATCAGAACCAACCAACTTACAGAAGAAACCCACAAAACCAGCATGGCAACACAGGCTACAGATCAGAATAGAAAAACTGAGAAAAGACATTGGACAGCTAACACAATTTATAAGAAATGAAATATCAGACAAAAAACCAAAAAGGTCGGTAAAATCTCACAACAAGAAGCGACAGAGCAATTAGATGAAAAGTAGCAGAAATTACAAGCATTGGCGAAACGACTTAGAAGACACAAAAACAGTGAAAATAGAAGGAAACAGAACCAAACATTCAACACAAACCAAAGGAAATTTTACCAGACAGTAGATAACACACACATTAAAATAGACAATCCACCAAACGTAACAGACATGGAACACTTCTGGAGCAACATATGGTCAAACACGGTACAACATAACAGACATGCACAGTGGATACAAGCAGAAACAGACACATACAAGATGGTACCACAAATGCCTGAAGTGATAATTTTGCAACATGAAGTCACCCGAGCAATTAATTCTACGCACAATTGGAAAGCCCCTGGAAAAGATAAAATAGCTAATTTCTGGCTAAAGTAGTTCACCTCAACACATTCACATCCAACTAAATTATTTAACAGTTACACTGCAAACCCATACACAGTCCCTGATACACTTACACAAGGAATAACTTATCTGAAACCTAAAGATCAAGCAGACACACCAAGCCCAGCAAAATATCGCCCCATAACATGCCTACCAAACATATACAAAATATTAACTTCAGTCGTTACACAGAAATTAATGACACATACAACACAGAACAAAATGATAGATGAAGAACAAAAAGGCTGCTGCAAAGGAGCACGAGGATGTAAAGAGCAACTGATAATAGATGCACATGTGACGTGTCAAGCTAAAACTAAACAAAGGTCACTACACTACGCATAAATTGATTACCAAAAAGCTTTTGATAGTGTACCCCACTCATGGTTACTACAAATATTGGAAATATACAAAATAGATCCTAAATTGATACAGTTCCTAAACAGAGTAATGAAAAACTGGAAAACCACACTTAATATCCAAACAAATTCAAATAATATCACATCACAGCCAATACAGATTAAGCGTGGAATATACCAAGGAGACTCATTAAGTCCTTTCTGGTTCTGCCTTGCTCTGAACCCACTATCCAACATGATAAATAATACAAATTATGGATATAATATTACTGGAACATACCAACACAAAATCACACATTTGCTATACATGGATGATCTAAAACTACTGGCAGCAACTCAACCAATTACTAAAGATAACAGAAGTATTCAGCAATGATATAAATATGGCTTTTGGAACAGACAAATGTAAGAAAAATAGCATAGTCAAGGGAAAACACACTAAACAAGAAGATTACATATTGAATAACCACAGTGTCTCCATAGAAGCAATGGAAAAAACAGATGCCTATAAATACCTAGGATACAGACAAAAGATAGGAATAGATAATACAAATATTAAAGAAGAACTAAAAGAAAAATATAGACAAAGACTAACAAAAATACTGAAAACAGAATTGACAGCAAGAAACAAGACAAAAGCTATAAATACTTTTGCTATTCCATTATTGACCTACTCATTTGGAGTAGTGAAATGGAGTAACACAGACCTCGAAGCACTCAATACACTTACACGATCACAATGCCACAAATATAGAATACATCACATATATTCAGCAACAGAAAGATTCACATTAAGCAGAAAGGAAGGAGGAAGGGGATTTATCGACATAAAAAACCTACATTATGGACAGGTAGACAATTTAAGAAAATTCTTTCTAGAACGAGCAGAAACTAGCAAAATACACAAAGCAATCACTCATATAAATACATCGGCTACACTACTGCAATTTCATAACCACTTCTACAACCCTTTAGATCACATAACATCAACAAATACGAAGAAAGTAAATTGGAAGGGGAAGGCACTACATGGCAAGCACCCGTATCATCTAACACAGCCACACATCGATCAAGACGCATCCAACACATGGCTAAGAAAAGGCAATATATACAGTGAGACTGAAGGATTCATGATTGCAATACAGGATCAAACAATAAACACCAAATATTACAGTAAGCATATTATTAAAGATCCCAATACCACAACAGATAAATGCAGACTTTGCAAACAACAAATAGAAACAGTAGATCACATCACAAGCAGATGTACAATACTAGCAAATACAGAATACCCCAGAAGACATGACAATGTAGCAAAAATAATACATCAACAGCTTGCCTTACAACATAAACTTATAAAACAACACGTTCCCACATACAAGTATGCACCACAAAATGTACTGGAGAATGATGAATACAAATTATACTGGAACAGAACCATTATAACAGATAAAACAACACCACATAACAAACCTGACATCATACTCACCAATAAAAAGAAGAAATTAACACAATTAATCGAAATATCCATACCCAATACAACAAATATACAAAAGAAAACAGGAGAAAAAATTGAAAAATACATCCAACTGGCTGAGGAAGTCAAGGACATGTGGCATCAGGATAAAGTTGACATTATACCAATTATACTATCAACTACAGGAGTCATACCACACAATATCCTCCAGTATATCAACTTAATACAGCTACATCCAAACTTATATATACAACTACAGAAATCTGTAATTATTGATACATGTTCAATTACCCGAAAGTTCCTAAATGCAATATAACATATACCGTACAGTTAAAAGGAAGTGACGCTTGATCAAGGTCCGCGTCACTTTCCATTTTTAACCAGACTTAACATCTGAGAAAGTAAAGAAATAATAATAATAATATAGAGAAATCAAAATATCGTGCTTCATGAAGTATAATAATACTTGCGATAGCCAGGAATCTCACTTAATAATAATATAGAGAAATCAAAATATCGTGCTTCATGGAGTATAATAATACTTGCAATAGCCAGGAATCTCACTTGATCATACCATAAGGTGCAATGTGACAATCTAGACGATAACAACAATTTGATGGACTACAGTTTCCAGTTGAAATCTAAGAAGAAGCCAGGCAAGATTTGTACTAAATAAAAGGAAGGAAGCTTTCAGAAAAAAGTGAGAATACCAGGTCAGTGTTGAAGTTCACAGGAAAAATGATTGAAATGTTTTAGTCCATAGCCTTCTAAACATAATTAGAAGGAAACATGGAGAGGAACTGAAAGGTAGCAGGTAACAAAAAGAAAGAGTGCCAGGACTACCCCACCACTTCCCCAGCGTGCCCCCCCCCCCCCCCCCCCATAATTTTAGACATAGAACTTAGTGTAGTGAACTGATGTATCAAAAGCTACAGAATTGTGATACTGATAGTGTAAAACACTTTAATTATTGATACATGTTCAATTACCCGAAAGTTCCTAAATGCAATATAACATATACCGTACAGTTAAAAGGAAGTGACGCTTGATCAAGGTCCGCGTCACTTTCCATTTTTAACCAGACTTAACGTCTGAGAAAGTAAAGAAATAATAATAATAATAATAATAATAATAATAATAATAATAATAACATAGAGAAATCAAAATCTGACACTGAGATAAAGTATCCCTTCTCTCCTCCTTCTTTTCATTTCTGTCATTTGCCCCTGGGGCCCAATCAGCAATGTAAATGTCTTTTGTTAAGTCTAGCTTTCCTTTTCATACCTGTACTTGCACACAGCTTGACTATTCCTGGACTAAAGAAGAGACACACAAAGATCCAAACTCTTGTAATTGGTAAACAAATCTGTTGCAAAGGACAATGAGACATGAAAACAAGGCGAGTGCCTTGATCAAATGTCAGTCAGAATTGCAACAATCATGAAATACAATGAGGCAAATTGTCTGCCTCTCATAAAACTTCAGTTATACATGCTCCATAAATGCAGTAAGTGAGTAAATATGGAACTATTGGTCATCTATTGCTTGTTTAGAAAAAGGCAAGCCAATGTTTTTCTGCATTGCTTTTGACTAAATTTAGACAAATATGTGTGTCTTATTCAAAATAAAGATGGGTATATGAAGAAAGTCTGGAAGAAGCGAAAATTCAGATAAAAATACATAAAAAAATTATGCCAATATCATTGGAAGCCTCACGAAGTGTTGCAAATTAGCTACACTCAAGAAACAGATTAGGTAATTTGTTTACCAATTACAAGAGTTTGGATCTTTGTGTGTCTCTTCTTTAGTCCAGGAATAGTCAAGCTGTGTGCAAGTACAGGTATGAAAAGGAAAGCTAGACTTAACAAAAGACATTTACATTGCTGATTGGGCCCCAGGGGCAAATGACAGAAATGAAAAGAAGGAGGAGAGAAGGGATACTTTATCTCGGTGTCAGTATTTGATTAATGGTAATAGTTAAAGAGATTTTGTTTTGTTTTGACTTCATGGAATTGTCTTCCTAGGTGTTTTGGTTTTACTGAAAGAAAATGTCGCAATCTGTCCTGTACTTATATCTTGTATATTACCTAAATCTGTTTCTTGAGTGTAGCTAATTTGCAACACTTCGTGAGGCTTCCAATGATCTTGGTATAATTTTTTTATGTATTTTTATCTGAATTTTCGCTTCTTCCAGACTTTCTTCATATACCCATCTTTATTTTGAATATGACACACATATTGGCAATAATAACAATTGATTTATTCATTCAGAATGCAAATTTAATTTGTTATGTAACTTGGGTTCTAGCAAAAAGTCTCCCTTTTGTATCGAGTAATTTCCCCCCCCCCCCCCCCCACACACACACACACACCAACACTCTCTCCAGTAAGTACATGAATTGTATGTCATTGTTCCACAACTCCACGATGTAGTCTTGTGATTCGTTATACCTTGTGGCGCACCATATGGCACTGCATACTAAAGGCAAAAACTTACATCGAGGTCAGTGAGCTGAATGGAGGCCTTCAACTGCCACACAATGCCCCAGGAGGACATGAAACATAACAATACCAGAAACCCTCAGAATCATTTCAACAACCTTTGCCTGTGCATTAAGACTTTGTTTGAATAGCTTATTGTTGAATCTTAACATGCTAGCTCATTTACAGCCAGCTTGAAGAGTACCTCTGTACCCTCACATATGCTGGGCCCATATATGTGTAAGCTTGAGAACTATTTATCCGCTTACCTAACCCAAAAGCCAATATGAGACCACAGCCTCTGGTCACATTTTTTATACCAAGTTATCACATAACTTATTTAGCATTAAATATGAGGGCTGTTCATATAGTAAGGTGACTTTTCAAACTGCGTGTACATTCGATTATCGATTTTTTGTCACACACGTCCTGAACATATGTTCACAGTTTCAAGTGTACAGCACAATTTGTTTGTTTTTGATAGAGAGAAAGGTTAGATGTGTTTTAGTGTGTTCAGCGATTTTCAATTATTATAAAAATGGAGCAAAGAATTTGCATCAAATTTTGTGTGAAAAATGGAATCAAGTTGTCTAAAACACTTGAAATGTTGACAGTGGCATACAGTGAGTCTGCTCTAAGTAAAAAAAAGTTTACAAGTGGTACAGGCTCTTAAGATGGCTGAGAAGATGCTAATGACGAACCTCACTCTGGATGCCCCTGCACATCAACAACATATGGTAATGTCAAAGCTGTGAAGAAAATTATTTTGGAAAATCATCGAATTACCATAAGAGAAGTAGCTGAGGATGTTGGCATATTGGTCAGCTCATGTCATGCAATTTTTTCGGATGTTTTGGGCATGGGACGCGTGTCAGCGAAGTTTGTTCCAAAACTTCTCAGTTTTGATCAGAAGAACGGTCCCATCAGCATTGCTCATGAGCTCTTGAATGACATCAGTGATAAGCATGATTTGGTCAAAAGGGTCATAACTGGTGACAAAACATGGGTTTATGGTTATGAAGTCGAAACCTAAGCTCAATCTTCCCAATGGAAGCATCCCAGAGAGCCAAGACCAAAAAAAGCACACCAAGTTCGATCAAAAGTCGGAGTTTTGCTCACTGCTTTTGTTAATTACCCTGGTGTAGTGCATCATGAATTTTTGCCTCAAGGTTTTACAGTCAATAAGGAGTATTATCTTGATGTTATGCACATTTTGGGAGAAGCAATACGCGAAAAACATCCGGAATTGTGGAAAAACGATTCATGGCTTTTGCATCACGACAATGCACCTGACCATTCATCATTGTTTGTGAGAGATCTTTTGCCCAAAAACAACATGACAGTTATGCCTCAGCCACTGTATTTGCTGGATTTGGCCCCCTGTGACTTTTTCCTGTTTTCAGAACTGAAAAGTCGTATGAAAGGACGAAGATTTTCACAGATTGAGGAAATAAAAACCGCATCACTGGAAGTACTTGAGGCTGTACCAAAATGTGCTTATTAGAAATGCTTCAAGAATTGGAAAAAGCGTTGGCACAAGTGTATTGTATCCGAGGGAGATTACTTTGAAGGAGGACAACATGAATATTGATGAATAAATAAATATTTTTTCATAAAAACATAGTCACCTTACTTCTTGAACACACCTTGAATATTTCACATGCTGTCAACCCTCAAACCGCAATAAATGTCTTAAACACATGATGGAAACAACTCAGATTCTCACTCCAGAATAGCACACATGAATATTTCTGGTATAACAGGAATCTGTTCAAAAAGAACTTTACTTTAGTGTTAAAAATATATACATATCATGTGTACTACTTCTTTAATTTAGGCATCAGTAATGCAATACAATATTCTTTATACAGCAGTTGTTGGGTCTCACTCAGCTGCATTAGTGGAATACAACCACCTTGAACACAGCCACCAGAGTAGGTGTAAAAGAGCAAGCATTAAATCCATCTGTCAGCATGAGAATAGTTCATTACTTGTTGACAATGCATAATTTGTCTGTGTGTCAGTCAGCTAATTGTTGGTATGATTTTCAAAACTAATTTCCACCATTACACTAAATACTAATGCTGTCTGAAAATAGAGTTAGAAACAATGTTTCCAGAAGTCACACTGAGTTATGTTAAATAGCAACTTGATTCATAATAATCTATTCCATTTAAATGACTCCATTCTCCAGTAGTGGAGCATGTTCTAAACTTTGTTAGGTTATTGAATTCTTGTTTACTGTGTGTAGTCCAGCTCCATGGAGTGTTTTGTTGTGACAGTTTCATTATGTTTAGTGCATTTAATACTGAATCTGGCAGAAATTTTCTGTAAAACCATACCACTTGTAGGAAAATCCAGGATGGGTTATAACTGTATAATGAAAGGATAGTTGCTGCTCACCATGTAGCGGAGATGCTGAGTCACAAAGGCACAACAAAAAAGACTGTCAGAAAGTTAGTTTTCAGCCAACAAGGCCTTTGTCAAAAGTAGACAACATACACAAATGCACAAACTCACAAAAATGGAACTCACACACACATCATTATATTGTTTCATACCATTCCTAGGTATGATTTTAGTTGACTTGACAGTTCAGGACCCAGTCTAACATCATCTAGACTGTCGATCTGAGCTAATTCCTGTGACATTTTCAATACTTCCTAAAAACTTCACATCTTTCCTACCAAATTGTGACTTTAATTGTTTAATCCTGATGCCCTGTGAACTTAATCTAGTAAAAAAAGTGTTCTAAAGTTTGAAGGTGGTCAACCCATGTTTTAGATACAATTACTATATCATTGATGTAAATCGGGGTCAGCCACTGCATGAAAAACTGCATGTGTGCACAATGTGTTGCATGTGTGCAGTCCAAAGCTCAGTCTATTCTTGAATACTCAGTGCATCTTGGCTTTGCTCAGTTCTTCATAGAACCGATTGGTACAGTGCTACATTACATTTAATCGTGCAGTATGACGCTATTTCTAATGGTGCAGCAGTTTACACTCAGCACAACCTCCTTTAGCCATGTGGAAACGGGGTGCCAGCACTTTTTATCCTTCGCTCTTTGTTCGTGGTAGAAAGGAATTTTACAGGCCCAGTCGCTGTTTGCGCAAAAAGTCTAGTGATCTGTTGTTACAAGTCTTTAAAATTTAATGGATATCATGGAAGAGAGGGATGAGAATTTTTAATATCTACTATGCAGTCACATTATCAACAGATACGCAAATTTGCTGTGGAATAGCATTACAACACCATACAGAAAGAGATTAAAGATTTAGATGATGAGAAAGAGCAAAAGTCATAATGGTCAACAGATGATTTGTATGGGATTCATTGTTTTGTACATCAAGTAGCACATGCTGAAATTAGACATATGAATAATAAATTTTCTGAAGTTGCATTCATTATTACACCATCTGTTGGAACAGTTATTCATGGAATGATTGAAGAGTATGGAGACTTAATATACTACTACGAAGTACATTGGTCAAGTCAAATGGCATGGCAGGAACAGTTTTTCGAATTAAGACCTGCCATTTGTTGCATATTTGAAGGAAAAAGGAAAGCCAGAATGAAAACTATGTCTGGAATAACTGCCCACCCAAACCAAACACCCTCACCTTTTACCTTCTTCCTAAGATCCACAAACCCAATCATCCTGGCCATCCTACAGTTACTGGCTTCAAAGCACCACCGAATGTATTTCTGCCTTAGTTGATCAACATCTTCAACCCATAATACAAAGACTTCCCTCCTACGTTAGACACCGGCCATTTCTTAGAGTGTCTGAAGTCTGCGCCTGTCCCACTCCTGCCACACAGTTTGCTTGTCACCATTGATGCCACCTCCCTGTGTACCAGCATCCCCCATGTACATGGTCTGTGTGCTTCTAAACATTTCCTCAGTCAGCACCCACAGGATTCGAAACCTATGACATCCTTCCTGCTCACCTTCATGAACTTTATACTTGCTGACAACTGCTTCACCTTTGAGTGGCATACATTCCAACAGAGCAGGGTATGGCTATGGGAAGCAGGATAGTTGCTTCCTATGCCAATCTTTTCGTGGGTCACTTGGGTGGAGTTCCTGGGATCATATGCCTTTGTGACACCTTTACCATATGTCCTTATGGTGAGGCTGATCTGTTAAAATTGCTGGAATCTCTAAATATATATGCCTAATTAAATTTGACATGGTCCTAGTCTGAATCCATACAACTTTCCCTGATGTTGATCTTATCCTCACCAAAGGCCAGTTACACATGCCTGTCCACACTAAACCTACTAAGAAACAACAGTACCGTACTTACATTGCAACAGTTGCCATCCTTTCCAGTCAAATTTTCCCTCCAATACAGCCTTGGCATTTGTGGCAAATATATTTGTTTGGATGCAGACTCTTGACAGCAGTACACCGCTATTCTCAGTTTAGCCTATACTGGATGTGATTTCCCCACCAGTCTACTTCAAAGGCAGATTTCCCAGGCCATCACACCCAATCGTGGTACTGCTGGTCCCATTAAAAAACAACTTCGGAGTTCACCACATCTCACTCAGTATTATTCTGGTCTTGAATTTATTCATCAGCTACTTCAACAATGTGTTGACTTCGTAAAGTCATGCCCTGAAATGAGGTTCATTCGGTGTGAGATTTTGCCCACTACACGTAGAATAGCTTTTCCTCGCCCACCCCATCTCCGCAACATCCTTGTCAACCCCATGATCCTGCTGCCATCTCGCTACCCTATGGCTCCTACCACTGTGACCGTTCCCACTGCAAGACTTGCCGTGTGCACCCTCCTACCACCACTTACACCAACCTTGTAACTGGCAAAACATATACTATCAAAGGGAGAGCCATCTGTGAAGTGACAAGTCATATCCCATCTGTTATGTAAACACTATTCAGCCTTTTACATCAGCATGATCACCACGAAGCTATCAGTTAGGATGTGAATGGTCATAGACAAAGGGTGTATACTGGCAATACACAATATCCTGTTGCAGAGCACATTCTACAACATGACAGTGATGACTGTGGTGCCCGTTTCACACACGAGCTGTCTGGGTATTCCCACAGACACCAGTTATCCAGAATTTTGCAGGTGGGAGCTAGAGTTAGAACATGTCCTTGTTCTCGACACCCACCTGGCCCTCATTTACGTTAATTTCATTAATCTGTGCATTTCTTCACAGTAACTACTCCTTTCTACACTCCATTTTAGTTCTCTGCGTCTTTCATTTTCTGCCCAGTGTGTTTTTCACTGTTGCCCCCCCCCCCCCCCCCCCCCCACACACACACCTCTATTACATACAATGCATTTAGCTGTTCACTCTTATCAACTCATGCATGGTGTTTTAGCAATAATTTCTGTCTTGCACATTACCCTGTCTTCCACCTTTAAGCTCTCAGGTTTTCAAATCTCATCTGGTGCAGTCCCCAACAATCAGTCTTTCCTTCTCATTGGTTTGGTAAGTCTCCCCTGACCTGGGGTTCTAGGTGACTTTTCCGAACTCTATCCCTTTTCCCAGCGAAAGCTTTCATAAGTAAAACCTTTTTTTTTAAAAAAAAAAAGTATGTGTGTGTTCTCCTGGTGAGTAGATTTTTTTTATCTATTGAATTACATTGTGTTGTCAAAAATTGATTATTTTCGTTTAATATTTGTGAAGCTTTTTTGACAGTACTTTGTTACAGACAACGGCTTCATTTACCAAAAGTCTGAAGGTACTTTAAGTATTGCCTTCATATCAGTCATACACAACATGAACAGCAAGGGGTCCACTGCCTTGGAGCACCTAAAACATTCTGCCTGTTTTCTTCTTGCCTCCCACCCTGCTTAAATTAACATTGGTGAAGTTAGAAATGCAGTTATGGAAATAACATTCATTTCTTTTTTTCCTGTGCAGTTGTTCATTTTTAATTTTTGTGTATGTGGTAAGTCATGAAATAGGTACAAAAGATAATGATAGTTTATATATTTTGCATTTTTATCTGTTTCTTGACATCTGTATTGTTTTGATTAAACTGCAGACTACACATTACCAAACATTTCGTGGAGTCTTTCCATACTATTAAGTTTGTAAAGTGCCTCAAGAAAAAATAAAGGATTCATATATTTAGAGCAGCTGTCAGCTTTTCTTAATTCTGGACATGTTTTGCTCAGTTACCACCCAGTGAAGAGAATGATGTATTAAAAAAAAAGAATATTAAAAAAAGTAGCTGCAGAATAGGAGAATGAACATTATTCAATATCACAGTCTCACACGCTGATGGAGCTCAGCAGCATGTTGGGGAGGTCTAATGCACCATGAACTGCTTTCATTGCCTTCATCTCTGTTTTATTCCAATTTGTTTCCATTCAAAAATCTTTTTAGTCTCCTTCCAATATCCATCATAAGGACAAGCCCAAGCTGCACTATACTACTTTTTATTAATCTTGTAATGTCAGCTCCTTATATGAGGCAGTCCAACTCAGTGTTTCAGATCTCCTGAAATCATTTTATTCTGAACTGTCCCATATATATTGTGCAGAACCCACTTTCAAATATCCTGAGGTGCTGCTTATCAATACTTGTTAACGTCCCTGTTTCACATCTCTAGTTTATAACTGGCCTGATCATGGTCCCATATATTTGCATTTTCAGCTGTCTATTTAATACCCAAGAGGCCAGTAATTTCTTAAACATGTGGAAGCATATATTAACACTTAGAATGCACAGTTTTACTTCAATTGACTATAATTTTTCCTGTTAACAATATAATCACGTTCAAAATTAAAGCCTACTGCTGAGAGTTCGTCAGAGTTATTATTTTACTTCCTAGCAAGATTCATGTATTTAGTCTTTATTTCATTGGTAGCAAGGCCTCTAGGTCATATGGCTTCTTTCAGCTCACATCTTATTCTTTCTGTTGAAACTCTTCTACTAATAATTGCTACATCATCAGCATATGCATACATCTGAGTTGACTTTGTGTCTATGTAACTAGGTATTTGAAGCTTCTGAATGACTGCCTCAAGAGTCAGATTGAAAAGCATTGTAGAGAGGGTGTGCTCTTGTCTGGCTCCTTTAATAATGCTAAACCAATTACGTAATTCTTCATCCACTCACACTAAAGCCTTGAAACCAACTAATGTTGCGTGAGTGGGTAAAACTACTTACATGATACGTCAAACAGTAACAAATGATTTAGCATTTCTGTCCTGTCAAGACTAAAGACCTGCTCAGAGTCTACATGGAGGTTATGAAGCTCAATATAATACTAATATGCCTTTTCACATATTTCCCTCAGCACAGATATCTAATCTGTTATTGGCCTGTTAAACTGAAATACACATTGATATTCTCTAGGGATCTCTTCTGCATATGGTGCAAGCTTATTGAAGGTAATACTAGTGAGAATTTTATAGGTTAATTCAGTAACATTAATTCCTTGATAATTCAAACAAGAAATCTTGTCTGCTTCCTTATGTATTGTTTGAATTACACCTAAAGTCCACTCTCCCTGGATTCTTTCATGATTCCATATCAACTCAGTAAGTTTGTGGTTTCACATATTGAGACTAAATCCCCAATTTTGCTACAGTTCTGGAGCTTTGTAATTTTTTTAGATAGTGCATTACCTTCCATTTCTCCTCCAGTGTGAGATTTGGATCTACAATATAATGCAGTAGCTCCTCTCTCCTGGTAGGGTTGCCTTTCAAAATTTGCTTGAAGAGCTCTCCCCATATTTCCAGGACATTTGTGTATCTATCAACAAATTTGATGTTTTGTCTTTACATGCTGCTATTTTCGGTCTGTATTCTTCTTTAATTTCCTTCTAAAATTTTCTGCTTTCATTCCTTTGATGGTGCTCTTCCAGTTCTTCTATCTTTTTATGGATTCACTTTTTTCCCTCCTACATTCTGCTGCTACTTCTATTCTCTTGTCATTATACAGAGTGATCAGGAACAGTCTGAAAAGCTTGTAAGGGTGTTGCTGGATAGGTTGTGCCGAGAAATAATTGTTAAGAAATTCTATATGTGGGCCATTTCTGATGTAATTGGCATTGATGTTTTCCAATCAGACCATTGCACATGCATTTGCGTGCTTTAAAATGTGGTGATGCACAGGTATCTATGGGTCTTCAAGTAGGAAAATGGTAATGAAGTCCCATGCTTCTTTACAGAGCGCAGGGGAACGATGCGGGAAACCCGCACCGCCTTACTAGGCAAGGTCCTAATGGAGGTGGTTTGCCGTTGCCTTCCTCCGACCGTAATGGGGATGAATGATGATGATGAAGACGACACAACAACACCCAGTCATCTCGAGGCAGGAAAAATAGGCCCTGACCCCGCCGGGAAGCGAGAACGCTACCGCGAGACCATGAAGGGCGGACGGGTCTGCAAGTTACCACATGTATAAATGCTCGTACCACATGTATAAATGCTCATTACAAGTTAAAATGTGCCGTTTTTGGAAATGATAAATTTAAGTTGTGTGAGTAAAAACTAAATGTGTTCAGTTTGAGTAAACCAAATGGTGAACACATTTAGCAACACTGCCAGTGGCAGGCTGCTTGAGCTTGTGCACGCAGTGACCTGATAGGCTAACTTCAACACTAATTAAGTCAGAAATGGTGTAGCATATTGAATTTTTTTCTTAATGGTTATTTCTCAGCACAACCTACCCTGCAACACCTTTATAAACTTTTCATACCGTTTCTGACCACCGTATATAACGCCTCATTTGATCTTATATTTTGTTGTACACATTTCAGTCTTACTTCCTTTTTCTGTTCCTGTGCCTGTCTGCACTCATCATTTCTAATTCTTTTTGGTTTCCCAAGTATTTCATGTGCTGTTGTCAAAATTTCATTTTTAATAGAGTTCCATTCTTTGTTTATATAGCCTCTGCCATATGTTTGTAACTCTGTCTCAATCAGTCCTTATGCTCGTGAACAGTAGACTTATGTTTCAGGTTGTACTGTATTCCATTTGTTTATTCTGGTTCTATTTTCTTTGGCAGTAACAGCAAGTTTCTGCCTAATTTTGACTCCTACTGGGTACTGATCAGTCTGAATTAGCTCCTTGGAAAGTGTGCTCATTTTCCATATCAGATGCCCATCTCTTTGATCCAATAAGTAGTCTTTTTGGTCTCCTTCATTTGTTCTTTGTATTTTCCAGGTCTCTTTGTAGATATTTTTCTTCGAGATACAGGTACTTACTGCCTTTAATTTGTTTACAGCAGTCAAGTAGCCAACCCTTATAATGTAATGACTAGTTTCCTTGTGTAGACATTCCTTACCAAACACACTTCTGAAAGGCTCCTCCTTGCCCGTTTTAGGATTATAGTCACCAAGGACTATTTGGGAGTTGTATTTAGGTATTTTAACACAAACCTCCTCCAGCTGATCATAAAAACTGTCTACCACATCTTTATCTGATTCTTCCATTGGTGCATATACAACCACAAAGATCACCTTGTGAAATTTCCCTTTAATACACAGCATATATATTCTGTCATTATGTGGAGTGAAAGCAGTAACAGATCTGCACATGCCTTTGGAGACTATAAACCCAACTTCCTGCTCTCCTAGTCTTTCATCTTTTACTGAATATTAAGGGAAAACTTCTGCTTATGTATCTTACCACTTCCCTTCCACCTAATTTCCTGGACTGCAACAAGTCTCATTCCATACCGCAGCATCTCATTGGTAATACTTTCATAACATACGCACATTCCATGTACCAAATTTAGTCACCAATATGTGCATATTCATCTCCATCTGCACAATCCAGCATTTCCTGTTAAATTATCCACAATTATAGGCTTCTTATAGGGACGTGGTATCGACTTTGCACTAGACACCGAGCCTGGAGTATCGGGCTTTCATTTCAGGCTTAGCCCTCAGAGGCGGTTTACAAACTAGTCTATAGCACCACCCTGCATCCTATGGTGTGAGATGCACTTCATCTAGGTTCTCCACTGGGCCAATCTGGCTCGGATGACCCTGCCAGTAGCTACGCTACTGCCAACATAGGCTCCACCTTCCTTGGAGCATACAAGCTTCCCCGCCCATCACAGAAGGTGCCTTTGACAAGTCAATTTGTCTTGGGGAGGAGTTCTGTGTCATATTGCTTGATTACTGAGCATTGCATCAGTTTGTAAAAAGAGGACTGGCCTTGGTTCAGTTTCTACTGAACTTTTGATATGTTAAACCCATGTCTAAAAGTAATACAACAGGGTGATGCCTGTTTCATGGTAGTAATGCCAGAGCAACACATTTGGACTTGAATACCTTTGGCCGACTTAAAAACTACTTTGGTTGAATGAAATACATTGTTTAAGGAATAATTGCCCTTTAACAACAATAAACTTTCATCAGTGAAAATTCTTGATGCAGATTAAATTCACTATCTGATGGCTTTTGACAACATTATTAATTTTACATGAACTTTCTCATTAGGTACTGGCAGAGTTAACACTGAGGTGAAACACGAAACACTATTGGAGCATAATTTTGCTTGAAATTAGAGTTTTCAAAGTTCTTCCCTGGCCAAATACTTCTAACATTTCACGCAAACCGTGAAAGACCAAATGGGAATGAAGCAATGAAGTTTGTCAAATCTAAAATATTACTTCTTTAACTACCGAAAAATGTGTGTATAAAATAAATTGGTTTCAGATTTAATCAGGTACTGTGTTAGAAATATCAGGAAAGACAATTTCGTAATTGACTGTTGAACACTAAAGTCGAATTGTTAATTCCATGCATGATTAGACAAAATAACTTTCTTATCCACCAAACAAGACTCCAAAGTGTAC
The DNA here is from genome assembly GCF_023898315.1 of Schistocerca nitens. NCBI lineage: Eukaryota > Metazoa > Arthropoda > Insecta > Orthoptera > Acrididae > Schistocerca > Schistocerca nitens. Next base: position 454,769,569 of record NC_064615.1, on the reverse strand, counting down.
TTCTTTCTCTGGAGTTCAGCTGTCTCTTTCAGATTCTGAAGAATGATCAACAACATTCATTGACCCATAAACATAAAGAGAAGTTGAAAACATCAACAGGAGACCCCCGAACAACAAATGGTCACAAATGCTCTAACCAAACAACCCAAACCTCAATAAGCTACTGAGTGAACAGGACAGAAATACAAATATGTGTGTTTGATGTGTCCACATGAACCAGCACCCGAATGACACTGCGTCCATATGCTTCCGCAGGACTTAGGCTGAGCAGGTAGTGCAAGTTAACATGTCTACAGCACTGAGGGAAAGACATATTGGTGTAAATTGAGGCATCAGAAGCAGTCAAATGATTACTGAGATGTGTCATTGGATGTAGACTGCAAATGAGAATTGGAAGAATTTATAAACTGCTGGTGTATTTAATGTAAGCTCTAGGTTTGACCAGAGGGATGATGTGCTGTTTGACTAAAACTGATTTCAAGTATCACAGAAGCTTGTGATGTGAGTCCGAGTCAAAGAATCATTAAATAGCTTCACACACTTTAGAGAGAAAAAGTAATATGGATATAAATCATCCAGTTTAATTTATTTTTACACTGAGACATGTTATTAGATCATTGTAAAACTTCGCCTGAAGGTCTGACATGATTCATTACACACCACTATGAAGTTTATTGCAGTTATTGCAATCTCCAAAATTTTAAGACTTTTTGTTGGGTGACCATTACCTTTACACAGTAATGTGAAAATCACTATAAAATGTGTACTAATATTGTTTCAAAAGCCTTTTTCAATAACACTTTCCTAGTGTTACTTTGTTGTTCGTTATATCAAAATAAAAATCAGGAAGTAAAGAGTAGCAGATATTGCCCCCCCCCCCCTCCCACTCCCCTCACAGTCCAAACAAAGTGCCTAATTGTGTAATTTTAAATTTAAAGATAATCCATCAACACATTATGATTAACTCTTCTCCAAACTAGAATAGTGTAAATTCCGGCATGAAAACAAATAAATAAATGAAATCAAGAAAAGGAAATCACTCAGTCACAGCTGGCTGATGTGGGGCAGGGATGTGTAATGGCCCAGACACATCTTGCTTTTGAAGTACTGTTCATTTTTAACCCCACCATCAAAATTCCGCACTGCACTGCCAAATTAACAAGCCTTTGCCACCTCAGGATATGTGCTGTGAGCCTCTCTCTTATTTTAGTCAGATTGTGCCATATAGCTCTTTTGTCCTTAGTTCCCTGGTTGGAAACATAATGTTACAAGTGCAGCTTCTGTGTGATAGGGAAATTAAACTGAAAAGCATTCAATTGCTCAAAGCTGTGTGCTGCTTCAAGTATGATGTGATAAATATAAATCTTCTTTGTGCCAGGTTAATGATTTAAAATTTCACTCAATGTTGCAGAAATTGTTTTTGAGGAATTTGAATTTCCATGTTTTTTTTTCCCTTTTTTGAATTATCCATCCTGTTTGTGTAATATGATTGAAGCTGCAGCAATATTGTTGATAACTTTCGACATAATATTTTTTGTGTTGTCATCGCAGAAGTACTTGACAGTGAGTGAAAAATTTACGGAGAAACTCTGATTTCTTACAGATACTGGGAATGTAGAAGAATTCTGTTTTCCATATCTACACATTCTGATGAAAAGTCACTTTGTTGTGAAAGATTGCATTTGAAAAGAAATTATCATTTATTTCCATAATATACAGAATTCCATTGAAAAACTGTTTTCACGTTGTCACATTCCTGATTACATAGTTAATTTTTTAAATTTTATTTGATTTCTTCACTCTTATAATGGCCATCAGGCAATTGCATAAACATTACCACAAGTATTACCATTTATGGTTTCTCTTAATGGGTATTAAATGAAGGCAGTTAGTTGGTCACCTCACACATTTGTGTTAAGCTGAGGGAAGGAGTTGTATTCCTGTATGCACACTTATTGAGCAGGTATATACAAGCATTTGAGCACCTGAATCGTCTTTTGATTAAACACTGGGTTGACAAAAATCATGGGATAGCAATGTGCACATATACAGATGGCAATAGTATCGTGTACACAAGGTGTAAAAGAGCAGTGCATTGCCAGAGCTGTCATTTGTACTCAGGTGATTCATGTGGAAAGGTTGATTATAGTCAAACAATGGAAATTAACAGATTTTGAATGCGGAATGGTAGGTGGAGCTAGATGCATGGAACATCCAATTTTGGAAATCGTTGCAGTATTCAATACTCTGAAATCCACAGTGTCAAGAGCGTGCCCAGAATATCAAATTTCAGGCATTACTTCTCACCATGGACGATGCATTGGTCAAAGGCCTTCACTTAATGACTGAGAGTAGTGGCGTTTTCACAGAGTTTTCAGTGCTAACAGACAAGCAACACTGTATGAAATAACCCTGGAAATCAATGTGGGACATGTGACGAACATATCTGTTTGGACAGTGCGGCGTTAATGGACTATGGCAGCAGATGACTGACGCAAGTGCCTTTGTTCGCAGCATGACATTACCTGGAGTGCCTCTCCTGGACTTGTGACCATATCTGTTGGACACTAGACAACTGGAAAATTATGGCCTGGTCACATGACCCATGATGTCAGTTGGTAAGAACTGATGGTATGGTTCGAGTGTGGTGTAGGTCACACAGTGCCATGGACCCAAGTTGTCAACATAGCACTGTGCAAGCAAGTGGTGGCTGCATAAAGGTATGAGCTGTGTTTAAATGGTATGGACTGGGTACTTGGTCAGTTTCGGCTGTCTGGAGACCGTTTGCAGCCCTTCATGGACGTCACATTTCCAAACAATGAAATTTTTATGGATGACAATGTAACATGTCACCAGCTCACAATTGTTTGCGATTGGTTTGAAAAACATTCTGGACAATTTAAGTGAATGATTTGGCCACCCAAACTGCCTGACTTAAATCCCATTGAACATTTATGGGACATAATCAGGAGGTCAGTTTGTACACAAAATCCTGCATTGGCAACACTTCAGCAATTATGGTCAGCTACTGAGCCAGCATTCTGCAGGGGGACTTCCAGCAACTTGTTGAGTCCATGCCACATTGAGTTGCTGCACTATGCTGGGTAAAAGGATGCCCAACCCCGTATTAGGAGGTATCCCATGACTTTTGTTGCTACAGTGTACACTTCTGGCCATTAAAATTGTAACACCATGAAGAGAGCGTGCAACAAGTATCAAATTGGCACAAGGTTTACCAAATGCCTTTAAATAAAAATGGTTAGCATTTCGGTGCAGCTGCACAAAGTAGTAGTAATTCTGTTTACGCTTTGTACATTTATATTAAAAAAAAATTACACATTGAGTTTCTCATTCAGAAATTGTATTTCAATGTTATTTGTGTGTGAGAAGATTGTGTGTAAGGAGAAACATCTGGCAGCAAGTATTGGAATTTGACAGTGGCAGGGTTGTAGTTTATTGAGATCAGTGCTCTACTGAGGGGATGGTGAGATGTCCCCCCACGGCGCAGGCACAGAGAGGTTGCAAAACATACCTAAAGTAACAACCAGAGAGACAATTTAAGAATCTAATAGGATGAGTGCTCCCTAATTCTTATGTTCATATCTACTGTTTAAGAGAAGAATTCTTTCCACCAGCGCACGACTGTAAATACCTGCTGTTGTCGCAGTGTTGTTTTTGTAGTGTCACTTCATGTAAGCAGCATTATAAAGAACTTTCTAATACTGAACAGACATCTATCGATAATATGGTATATGTAGCAACAGCGCATTTGGTATACACAGCTGCCACCTAAACAGTGTGTGTCTGTTCAAGAATGGAATTCTTGCTGCTACTTTGCTACAGTATTATATGATCTCAAAGGTCAGTGAGTGTTGCGGGGGCATATATGCTTTTTGTACAAAGGCTTTCAATTTCTACTGCCTGAGGACTGTAGTGAGACTGTTTGAACTTGAGTCTTCAATGTATTTTATAGAATAATAAGGAAAATGGAAAATAGCTCTCTCATATATCACACCATTTCACTTGACTTTAATTTCCTGTTGGGAGATGCCTTAAATGAAAGCTCTGTATCATAGATTGAAATATATGTGCACCCAGTGCTAAATACACCACAGGTATTGGTACAGTGGTGTAATGTGAGTCAACAGAGAACCCAAACATCTTCCCGATTATTCTGTGCAATCTTTCAGTTCTTCCACTGGCTTTTGAATGGAGAGAACTGATTCTTAACTTCTTCACATTCAATAACTTACAAAGTACCTCGAATAGACCTGACATGAAGCTCATTCCCTGGTCTGTTATTACCGTTTTAGGCACTCCAAACCTCAATATCCAGTTATTCACAAGTGCTAGCACTACTGTTACTGCTTGCTGGTATGGCATAACGACCATTTCTACATATATTGAAAAATGATCTATGGTTCTGAGTATGTATTCATTCCCTACAGGTGTTTTATTGAATGGACCTAAAACATCAATCCTCAGAAATTTGAATGGTGCTAATGTTGCAATGGAACTCTTGTTTGACACAAACCCACTCTCTGTGTGCACTGTAGGCAATTTTACACATACAGGTTTACATCTGTCTGGCTATTCCTCCATCAATACCTTTCTGCTACTCTTCTGTTGGTAGATCTGCAACCTTCATGATCTGCTAATATGTGATCATGAGCTTCTTGTAACACACTGTTCCTTAGCTTCACTGGTACCACTACCCACAGTCACAACTTGGTTTCTGTGCACCCCACATACAAAACTGCGACTGCTTCAAATATTGCTTTCATTTGTCATCCGCTCTCTGTACGGTTTGCCTTCCTTATGCTAATTACTCACAAATGTAACACTGCTTCTTTTCTATTTAAACCATCTGAATTTTTGTGCTTCTTCCCAGGTTTACGCGTGACTTCGAAATCAAACTCACTTAGTCTTACTGGCCACCGCATCAGTCTCCTAGAAGGATCCCTTTACCCCAACAACTGATTTAATTCCACATGATCTTTTATTACTGTAAACTTTCTAATGTAAAGATAACATTTGAAATACGCGATTTTGTAATTAAGGCTGAAAATCGCCATCTCCATTGTGGAATGATTTCCTTCTGCAGAATTTATTTGTCTTGATGCATAAGCTACTGGATGCTTTATGCCTTTGACCTCTTGTTACAACACAGAGCCAAGTGTGTGGTTCGATGCATCACATGATAAAACAAATTCTCTATTAAAATCTGGAAATACTAATTTCAGACTCAACGTTAAAGTTTTTTTTATCTCCTTAAAAGCATGCTGGCACTCCTCTAACTACACAAATTTAGTACCCCTTTTTAACTGGCTTTAATAGTTTGCAACTCCTGAGAATAATTGCAACTCCTTTATAGATTCTGGTGCAGGAAATTCACTTACAGCTCTGACTAATCTTGGATCTGTCTTAACGTCATCTTTACTTATGATATGACCAAAGTATGCTACCTCTTCCATCATTCTTTACTGTACTCAGTGTTAACTTTACTGCTTTTAGCCTTAGGAATACTTCCCTCAATCGCTCCATATGCTGTTTCGTATCACTCCCATAGACGATTATGCCATTGAGATACCTAAGCATTGCCATGGTTTTAAACCTCTGGCACTCTGCCTAACAATCCCTGAAAAGTTGCGGGTCCATTTTTAATCTGAATGGCATTCTTCTGAATTGGTAGTGTCTCCAGGATACCGAAAACACTGTTGGTCCTGTGGTGCAACCACTATCTGGTGATAACCATTCTTAAAATACATTGTTGAACAATATTTGCATTTCCCTAAATGATCCAAGGTTTTTGTGATGTTTGGCAAAGAGTAGACATCCATTATGGTTTCTGCAATTAGATGTCTGCAGTCACAACAAAACCTATATTTTCGTGTTCCATCTGTGGATTTATTTCTTCACGACAACTATTGTTCCCCCCCCCCCCCCCCCCCCCCGCCCCCCCCATTCCCCATGCACTATTACTTTCTTCAATTATCAATTATTCCATCTTTCAGCTGGAAAAAAAAAAAAATATCGACAAATGCCTCCAAAATTGGATGCAGATACCTAGGTATTCTGTATGGTTTGCAGTAGGCTGGTGATTCATTTCCTGTTGGAATGCAGTACTACATACACTGAAGAACCAAAGAAACTGGTACACTTGCCTAATGTCTTGTAGTGCCCCCTCGAGCATGCAGAAGTGCTGCAACACGACGTGGCATGTCCTCAACTAATGTCTGAAGCAGTGTTGAAACGAATTGACACCACGAATCCTGCAGGGCTGTCCATAAATCCATAAGAGTACGAGGTGACGGAGATCTCTTCTGAACAGCGTGTTGCAAGCCATCCCAGATATGCTGAATAATGTTCATGTCTGGGGAGTTTGGTGGACAGCTGAAGTTTTTAAACTCAGAAGAGTGTTTCTGGAGCCACACTGTAGTAATTCTGGACAATTGGGTGTTGCATTGTCGTGCAGGGGTTGCCAAAGTTCGTCGGAATGCACAATGGACATGAATGGATGCAGCTGATCAGACAGGATGCTTATGTACGTGTTACCTGTCAGAGTCGTATCTAGATGTACCAGAAGTCCCGTATCACCCCACCTGCATATGCCTCACACCATTACAGAGCCTCCACCATCTTGAATAGTCCCCTCCTGACATGCAGGGTCTGTGGATTCATGAGGTTGTCTCCATATCTGTACATGTCCATCCGCTCTATACAATTTGAATTGAGACTCAGCCAACCAGACAACAAGTTTCCAGTCATCAACAGTCCAATGTCGGTATTGACGGGCCCAGGCGAGGTGTAAACTTTTGTGTCGTGCAGTCATCAAGGGTACACGAGTGGGCCTTTGGCTCCAAAAGCCCATATTTATGATGTTTCATTGAATGGTTTGCCTGCTGACACTTGTTGGTCACCCAGTATTGAAATCTGCAGAAATTTGTGGAAGTGTTGCACTTCTGTCACATTGAACGATTCTCTTCAGTCGTCATTGGTGCTGTTCTTGCAGGATCTTTTTCAGCCTGCAGCGATGTTGGAGATTTGATATTTTCCCGGTACATTGTCATACAGGAAAATCCCTACTTCATCGCTATCTCGGATATGCCGTGTCCCCTTGCTTTGGCGCCAACTAATACACGGTGTTCAAACTCACTTAAATCTTGATAACCTGTCATTGTAGCAGTAGTAACTGATCTAACAACTATGCCAAACACTTGTTGTCTTATATAGGCATTGCTGACCACAGTGCTGTATTCTGCATGTTTACATATCTCTGTATTTGAGTATGTATGTCTATGCCAGTTTCTTTGTCACTTCAGTGTAATATGTGTAGCTGGTAATGGCCCTTTTGGAAAAAAATAAATCCTTAAATCCCAAAAGTAATTTTTCCATCTCTTCCCTACTGCTTCTCTGTAGGTGCTTCACTTTTCCTCATAATGCAGTTTCAGTGGTACGCAGCGTTTGTCCTTGGCTGACACCCCTCGTGTCCCGTTCTTGTGCCTCCAGGATATCCTTATTGGTGATTAACAGCCCCTTTGTTAAGCTTATATTCTCTGTGCTAAAATTATCTTATTTTTTCACTTTTTTATTTCTTGTATGTGTACAGTACCTCCTTTCCTAAGCAACCCACCTGATCTAATACTACATTCTCTTCTAATGGTTCCACACATAATTCCTCTTGACATGCTAGGTTCAGTACTGACCCAGAGTGATTTCCCAGTCCCTCTAGGTATGCAGTTGTGTGAATCGAGTCTTAGTGTGATCATTCAGGTTTAATCGGTTTGTTTTTCATGACAGACTTCCCTTGTGACATTGCTACATTGCCAATGGCTTCACCTAGCTGAAACATTTTTCCATAGAGTTCCACCGTATGTTACTGAAGGTTGACTATGGCACAATGCTGATATAAGAAATGTAATCCTAGAATCATGTTGTAGCCCTCATTCGCGTGTGACACAATCTCTACACATTATTTAAACAGAATTGTATCCAGGCAAAAAGTCTATGTCCACCTTTCCTAATGGTGTGACATTTTTATCATCCACTCCACGCAATCTGTATGTGGTGGGTCCCATTGCTTATGTTTCACCAGATCACCACTGACAACGGACATAAGTGCCCTTGTGTCTAGTAATATCCTGCAACCCTTCTTTCCTACTGTTCCTCTTATTTCACTATCCACTTCTGCATATGATTTTGTAGCATCCAGTCTTACTGGGAAGAATTACCATAGGTGGACCTGGGGTTCTACTTGGCATTTAACACCCTGTTCATCCCTGATCCTCTACTTCCAAAACTATTACTTCCTCTTACTTTATTCACATCTCTCTGAGGCTGGCAACAATGTCTTCTTACAAGCCCATTCGTCCACAAATGAAAAATTTTATTTTATCTTCAAACACTGTGCATTTACCCTGCATTCCAGTCAACAGATCGATCTTCTCACATTCTGCAGCTAAACACACTGCTGTTTGCAAATCCATCAGAGTCATCTTAACATTTCTGCATGCAAATCTCTTTAAAAAGTGTCAGTCGCCCCATGCTCAGCTCCTTGCAAAAGAATTTCTTTGACTGCAGCATCCTGTCTTAATTCATAGGTACATCTATTAATTTTCCTTATCCTATCTATGAATTGTTCCAGAGTTTCCATATTTCTTGTAGTTACTACATCTAATTGTTCCCTATAGTGTCTGACCCTATTTCATTTAATATATCTCTGAATTTCCCCCCCTCCCCCCCCCCCCCCCCATGAACCACGGACCTTGCTGTTTGTTGGGAGGCTTGCATGCCTCAGCGATACAGATAGCCATACCGTAGGTACAACCACAACGGAGGGGTGTCTGTTGAGAGGCCAGACAAACGTGTGGTTCCTGAAGAGGGGCAGCAGCCTTTTCAGTAGTTGCAAGGGCAACAGTCTGGATGATTGACTGATCTGGCCTTGTAACAATAACCAAAACGGCCTTGCTGTGCTGGTACTGCGAACGGCTGAAAGCAAGGGGAAACTACGGCCGTAATTTTTCCCAAAGGCATGCAGCTTTACTGTATGATTAAATGATGATGGCGTCCTCTTGGGTAAAATATTCTGGAGGTAAAATAGTCCCCCATTCGGATCTCCGGGCGGGGACTACTCAAGAGGATGTCATTATCAGGAGAAAGAAAACTGGCGTTCTACGGATCGGAGCATGGAATGTCAGATCCCTTAATCGGGCAGGTAGGTTAGAAAATTTAAAAAGGGAAATGGATAGGTTAAAGTTAGATATAGTGGGAATTAGTGAAGTTCGGTGGCAGGAGGAACAAGACTTCTGGTCAGGTGACTACAGGCTTATAAACACAAAGTCAAATAGGGGTAATGCAGGAGTAGGTTTAATAATGAATAGGAAAATAGGAATGCGGGTAAGCTACTACAAACAGCATAGTGAACGCATTATTGTGGTCAAGATAGATACGAAGCCCACACCTACTACAGTAGTACACGTTTATATGCCAACTAGCTCCGCAGATGACGAAGAAATTGAAGAAATGTATGATGAAATAAAAGAAATTATTCAGATAGTGAAGGGAGACGAAAATTTAATAGTCATGGGTGACGAATTCGAGTGTAGGAAAAGGGAGAGAAGGAAACATAGTAGGTGAATATGGATTGGGGCTAAGAAATGAAAGAGGAAGCCGTCTGGTTGAATTTTGCACAGAGCACAACTTAATCATAGCTAACACTTGGTTTAAGAATCATGATAGAAGGTTGTATACATGGAAGAACCCTGGAGATACTAAAAGGTATCAGATAGATTATATAATGGTAAGACAGAGATTTAGGAACCAGGTTTTAAATTGTAAGACATTTCCAGGGGCAGATGTGGATTCTAACCACAATCTATTGGTTATGAACTGCAGATTGAAACTGAAGAAACTGCAAAAAGGTGGGAATTTAAGGAGATGTGACATGGATACACTGAAAGAACCAGAGGTTGTACAGAGTTTCAGGGAGAGCATAAGGGAACAATTGACAGGAATGGGGGAAAGAAATACAGTAGAAGAAGAATGGGTAGCTTTGAGGGATGAAGTAGTGAAGGCAGCAGAGGATCAAGTAGGTAAAAAGATGAGGGCTAGTAGAAATCCTTGGGTAACAGAAGAAATATTGAATTTAATTGATGAAAGGAGAAAATATAAAAATGCAGTAAATGAAGCAGGCAAAAGGGAATACAAACGTCTCAAAAATGAGATCGACAGGAAGTGCAAAATGGCTAAGCAGGGATGGCTAGAGGACAAATGTAAGGATGTAGAGGATTACCTCACGAGGGGTAAGATAGATACTGGCTACAGGAAAATTAAAGAGACCTTTGGAGAGAAGAGAACCACTTGTATGAATATCAAGAGCTCAGATGGCAACCCAGTTCTAAGCAAAGAAGGGAAGGCAGAAAGGTGGAAGGAGTATATAGAGGGTTTATACAAGGGCGATGTACTTGAGGACAATACTATGGAAATGGAAGAGGATGTAGATGAAGACGAAATGGGAGATAAGATACTGCGTGAAGAGTTTGACAGAGCACTGAAAGACCTGAGTCGAAACAAGGCCCCGGGAGTAGACAACATTCCATTAGAACTACTGATGTTTTTGGGAGAGCCAGTCATGACAAAACTCTACCATCTGGTGAGTAACATGTATGAGACAGGCGAAATACCCTCAGACTTCAAGAGGAATATAATAATTCCAATCCCAAAGAAAGCAGGTGTTGACAGATGTGAAAATTACCGAACTATCAGTTTAATAAGCCACAGCTGCAAAATACTAACACAAATTCTTTACAGACGAATGGAAAAACTAGTAGAGGCCGACCTCGGGGAAGATCAGTTTGGATTCTGTAGAAATACTGGAACACGTGAGACAATACTGACCTTACGACTTATCTTAGAAGAAAGATTAAGGAAAGGCAAACCTACATTTCTAGCATTTGTAGACTTAGAGAAAGCTTTTGACAATGTTGACTGGAATACTCTCTTTCAAATTCTAAAGGTGGCAGGGGTAAAATACAGGGAGCGAAAGGCTATTTACAATTTGTACAGAAACCAGATGGCAGTTATAAGAGTCGAGGGACATGAAAGGGAAGCATTGGTTGGGAAGGGAGTAAGACAGGGTTGTAGCCTCTCCCCGATGTTATTGGTTGGTTGTTTTGGGGAAGGAGACCAGACATCGAGGTCATCGGTCTCATCGGATTAGGGAAGGACGGGGAAGGAAGTCGGCCGTGCCCTTTGAAAGGAACCATCCCGGCATTTGCCTGGAGCGATTTAGGGAAATCACGGAAAACCTAAATCAGGATGGCCGGACGCGGGATTGAACCGTCGTCCTCCCGAATGCGAGTCCAGTGTCTAACCACTGCGCCACCTCGCTCGGTTCCCGATGTTATTCAATCTGTATATTGAGCAAGCAGTAAAGGAAACAAAAGAAAAATTCGAAGTAGGTATTAAAATCCATGGAGAAGAAATAAAAACATTGAGGTTCGCCGATGACATTGTAATTCTGTCAGAGACAGCAAAGGACTTGGAAGAGCAGTTGAACGGAATGGGTGTTGTCTTGAAGGGAGGATATAAGATGTACATCAACAAAAACAAAACGAGGATAATGGAATGTAGTCGAATTAAATCGGGTGATGCTGAGGGAATTAGATTAGGAAATGAGACACTTAAAGTAGTAAAGGAGTTTTGCTACTTGGGGAGCAAAATAACTGATGATGGTCGAAGTAGAGAGGATATAAAATGTAGACTGGCAATGGCAAGGAAAGCGTTTCTGAAGAAGAGAAATTTGTTAACATCGAGTATAGATTTAAGTGTCAAGAAGTCATTTCTGAAAGTATTTGTATGGAGTGTAGCCATGTATGGAAGTGAAACATGGACGTTAAATAGTTTGGACAAGAAGAGAATAGAAGCTTTCGAAATGTGGTGCTACAGAAGAATGCTGAATATTAGATGGGTAGATCACATAACTAATGACGAAGTATTGAATAGGATTGGGGAGAAGAGAAGTTTGTGGCACAACGTGACCAGAAGAAGGGATCGGTTGATAGGACATGTTCTGAGGCATCAAGGGATCACCAATTTAGTATTGGACGGCAGCGTGGAGGGTAAAAATCGTAGGGGGAGACCAAGAGATGAATACACTAAGCAGATTCAGAAGGATGTAGGTTGCAGTAGGTACTGGGAGATGAAGAAGCTTGCAGAGGATAGAGTAGCATGGAGAGCTGCATCAAACCAGTCTCAGGACTGAAGACCACAACAACAACAACAACATCTCTGAATTAACCCTTCTTTAAATTCTTCAAATGTTGTGGCTCCCTTAAGAACTTCTGTACACCCCATGTAAGTTCTAGCTTTCTCTGTTACTCTCAATTTCACAACACTCAATAACTCCTTGTCAGGCCAACCTTCCACCTGAGCCAGATTTCTAAGGTCTCCCACAAAGGCCTGCACCTAGTCAGTTGCCTTACAATCAAATTAGCAGTTAAACTTGCGACTGACAAATCTACACCCCATTGTGACAGTCTCAATTCTATCAATCCACACAGTTCTGTATCATCCACTGCTAATTGTGTTACCTTTTCTAACAATATATGTACTGCTACTAGCTCTGAGACACCTTTTGTCTATGGTTCTGTGGAAACATTGTTCTTGACCACACCCATTTTGAGAACTAACACTCACTAGACAAGATAACAAAATACATTAACTTAATTCTTACATCTAATCATGAGCCATCTGAAATCTCAGCATTGCCTAGCCATATGCCCCTAATGATTATGTGTATAACATTTTACTGGAACTGGTTCTGTACCTGGCACTGAGTGGTCTTCAAGGTTACGCTTTGCACATCTAACAGGCACTAACCAATTATGAATTCCATTACCTCCAAAACTAGACAAATCCTCTGGTTCTTCACTCACAATCAAATCTACTTTACAAAGTGCGTGATTGTCAAACCTTTTCTCTGTGACCAAAATAAAGCAACATTTTTTGGTCTCTTGTATGTACCACATACTTTTATTTAACAAATTGGCAGGAACTCAGCTTGACAAGAATGAACGTTCTGTACAATGAACAAACAACACTTTCAAAGAACAAGTCTCAAGCTCCATGGATCAGCAGTCCCTCCCCCCAAAGTGTGGAGCACTCAGGATGTAGGGGCATTTGAACATAACTTATCATCCAGTTCCTCTGTGAACAGTTGGTTGTGGCACCAGTGTGGTCATAGGCATGGTCAAATGCATGTCCGGTGTTTTGTGGCTGCACGTTGAACCTCAAAGGGGAGGGAGGGGGTGGGGGGCATTAAATAATCATGGTTGTTGACGTTTTGTCCAAAGGCATTGAGGGTATGACTGACACTGGTTTCACTTCCTCAATAGAACCTTGCTGCATCTGCTATTGTGCAAAATTCTAACATATGGCTCCCACGTTGCAACATTTGGTAAGGTCCAGTTTATTGGAGCTGAAGAGGGGCTCAAACTACATTGGTGTGTAGCATGACATGGGGGCAGTCCACCAATGCCTTGTGTAAAAAGTCAAGTGATTGACATGACACAAAGCAGGTAACTGTTGGATATTGCAGCATCTCCAGAATCTGCTGTAGCAAGAGTAGTAGTTCCACCTGATATGGCAGTGGTGCAGATGTGATCTAGTCTGCTGGAATCATCAATGGCTTCCCATAAACCATTTGAACCACCAGTGCATCGATGCTGGATTTATAAGCCAAACTTTAAACATATTGTAAATCACACTCCTGAGTTGTATGTACTAAATAAGTGGATTAAGGGTAGAAAAGACCCACCACGGTTTATCAACAAAATTGGACAAATTCTGAGGAAGCAAGGGCTGTTGCACTCTTGCTTCAGAGAATGCCCAAATGATGACAGGCAAAAGTTAATAGAAATTTGTGTGTCCGTGAAAAGATCGATGCGCGAAGCTTACAACAGCTACAACCATCTTACCTTTGCAATAGATCTTGCTGAGAACCAGACATTATTTTGGTCCTATATAGAATTGCTTATTGAGTCTAAGGCTTCTATACAGGCACCCGTTGACCAGTCTGGTGTGGCAGTGGAAGATAGAAAAAGTAAAGCAAAAGTTTTAAATGTCATCATCCATGCAGGAGCATCATACAAGCATACTTGTCATTTGACCATTGCGCAGACCCTTGTATGGGAGGCATAGTAATAAGCATCGCTGATGTAGAGACACAGCTGAAAGAGTTGAAAGCAAATAAGTCATTAGGTGCTGATGGAATCCCAGTTTGGTTTTTCAAACAGTACTCTACACCATAGACCCATTACTTAGCTTGCATTTATCGCAAATCTTTCACCTAGCACAATGTCCCAGTAACTGGAAAATGTGCAGGTGACACTTGCATATAAGAAGGGTAAAGCAATGGACCCACAAAATTATAGACCAATCTCGTTAACATCAGCTTTCTACAGAATTGTTGAACATATTCTCAGTTCTAAAATAATAAATTTTCTTGAGAGGGAAAAGTGCAGTTTCAGAAAGCATCACTCATGTGAAACTCAGCTTGCCCTTTCCTAACATGAGATGCTGTGAACCACGTATGAAGGGCAACAGGTGGATTATGTACTAGATTTCTGTAAAGCATTTGACAAGGTGCCACGCTTCCAAATACTGATGAAGGTAAAAGCATACAGAATAGGTTCCCAGGTATGTGAGTGGCTGTAAGACTTCATAAGTAACAGAACCCAGTATCTTGTCCTTGATGACGAGTGTTCAGCAGAGACAAAAGTATCATCAGGTGTGCTCCACGGAAGTGAAATAAGACCACTGTTATTTTCTATATACATAAACGATCTGGCAGACAAGGTAAGCAGCAGTTTACAGCTTGTTGCTGATGATGGGAAGGTGTTGTCGTTCAGTGACTGTAGGAGGATGCAAAGTGACTTGGACAGAATTTCTAGTTGGTGTGCTGAATGGCAGCTAGCTCTAAATGTAGGAAATTGTAAGTTAATGCAGGCAAGTAGGAAAAACAAACCCATAATCTTTTAATACAGTATTAATAGCGTGCTGCTCGACACAGTAACATCATATAAATATATGGGTGTAACACTGAAGAGTGATATGAAATGGAACAAGCAGGTAAGGTTTGTATTAGGGAAGGCAAATAGTTGACTTCAGTTTATTGGGAGAATTTTAGGAAAGTATGGCTCATCTGTAAAGGAGACCATATATAGGACACTAGTGTGATCCACTGTTGAGACTGTTCAAATGTTTGGGATCCACACCACATACAGATTCAGGGAAGACAATTCAAAGTATTACAGAGATGCTTTGGGAATTCAATTGGGAATTGGTGGAGGTAAGGTGATTTTCTTTTTGAGGAACACAACTGACAAAATTTAAATAACGGGCATTTGGCTGACAGTAGAGTGATTCTACTGTTGCCAACATACATTTCACATACGGGTTATGAAGATAAGATTAGAGAAATTAGGGCTCATATGGAGGCATACAGATAGTCTCTTTTCCCTCACTAGATTTGTAAGTGGAACAGAAAAGGAAATGATGAGTATTGGTACAGGGTATGTTCCGCCCTACATTGTACAGTGACTTGCAGAATGTGTATGTCAGTGTAGTCCTAAAAGGACCAGAGGAAGTGCATCTGTCCACATCTCTTTGCCATTCACAAGGGTGACCTTAAAAATTCTATGCTTCCTTTCAGCCATTCTGTTGTGACTGGATGATAACTTGTTGTGTGGTGGAACTGGGAGCTGCACAATTTAGCCAATTTGTTGAACAGTTTGGACTTAAATTACCAGCACTAGTGTGTTGTAATATGTTGTGGATAGCTGAAGCATGCTAAACAGTTTGTAATGAACATTTTTGCAATCATCTAGGCATGTATGTCCATGATTTGTATAGCTTTTGCCCACCTTTTGAATCTGCCAACTGCCACGAACAGTTGCTTGTAACCTCCTGAAGGCATCAGATGCCCAGTGAGGTCAATGTGTTCATTACCAAATGTTGCTGGAGACACAGGGAAGTGTCCATTATCTGCATGAACATGGTGACCCACTTTGCAGCATTGGCTTTGAAGGTACCTTTGAGCCCATATTGAAGCATATTTTGTTATTGGCGGCCACCAAAAACTGTTGGTTGATAATTTAGTTGTGGCATTAGCCCCTGTATTTACTAGATTGTGGACACTGTCGAAAGCTACTTGGTGAAAATGTGGTGAAATGTAAGGCTGCAGCTTGCCTCGCACTACAGTTTGGAATTGCTAACTGCCACCTTGGTTTGCTTCAACCTAAGTCCCATGGAATGATCATTTAGTAAAATTTTCAATTGTTTATCTGTCACTTAGGCCTTTGTGAGAGTGTTGTAGTTCAAAATGTTAACCAAACTGCAAATGCCAGAAAAGTAGTAGGGACTGTGTTTTTTGCATATTATAATATGCCCTGTTCCCAAGGTAAATTGACCAATATATTCAGTGTGCCAGAATTGTTGAGGGGAACACCTAACACTGATATTTTGATAAGCTGACATGATTGGTTTGTGGACTGTATTGATTGTCACTGACCAGACTTCGATTGAGGGTGAACACTCTCATATGTGGCCAACAGCTCTCTATTGTAAGTGCTCCATTTTTGAAATTACTATTCTTTTTTGAAGAAAAAGAAAAAATCTTAACAATTGTCAGTTATTGCTGATTTCTTAATGCAGAGGGGCACCCATTGCACTTTGGCTGGTGTCCTCAGTGATAAACAATGACATAGATAGTACGGGGTGGGCGAGCAGCACTGCCTCTCCAAGGCTCACCTGCAGATCACAGAAAGGTGTGCCCATTTCCAGAGCCCATCTGAGTGCTGAGTAGCCCTTGGTGCTGTGACCAGAAAGTGTGTTTGTTTGAGGTGATTGAATAGAAGCAGTCACCGGAAGGTGACAGCAGTAAAAATTCATCATGCACAGAAAACCCTTAATTGTTGGTAATCATTTGGTTTCGGCAGATCACGTAAAATGGATAACTTCTCCAGTAACAGGTAGATACTGTCGCCAAGACCCTATGGCTGAGGAAGATTTGTCTTTGCTCAACACAATTCTAGAGCCATATAGTCTCTGTCTTACTTAATGATCATGTCTGTCCTGTGAGTGAGTGTTGGAAGAGAGTACCAGGATATCATCCAAATATGCAAAACAGAATGCCATTCCCTGCAAAACTTCATAAATGAAATAACTTTGTAACCATCAGTCCTGTTTATTCAACATGTGTTCATCAAGTCCACAGTAAGTGCGAAACATGAAAGAAGTTTGCCGGATCAGTGTCTGCCACCACAGTTGAAGTGGTCAGAAAATCCTATATCAATCATCAGTTTTTTGTGGCTATTATTGAGGATAATATAGCTGTTTATAGCTATTTAAATGTAAAGGCTCATCGAGGATTACATCATCGGTTGCACATGAGGCAAGTAGTATGCTGACCTCTGAACCAGTGTCTATTAAAAAAAACCAAACCAGGAATTTTATCAGAAATATATAACTGCTTTGATGCTGTATTGCACACTACAGTTAGCGGTGATTGAGTTGTTTGAGCAGGTGCTGAACTGCTGTAGATAGTGGATTTGTTGCTCTGCTGCCATCTGTGATCAGTTGTTAGACCTCGTCTTTTGTTGTTGGCACTGTTTGCAGGTATTGCACTCTGTTGCACATAATCAAGATAGTCCTTGCTTGTTGGGTAGCCATGCAGTATTGTGCACTTTTCAGCTTGTGTCTTGGAACATCTTTGGTACCAGCAGGTGTTGGTAGAGCTAGCTTAGACTTGCCTGCAATCTTGACACTGACAAATATAAAAATATTGTGAAAGCAACCTCTTATTTTGGCTGGTCTAAAACAGTAATGTCTGAAACTGCTTGGCTATTATCTCAGCCATGGCATGTAGACTTTGGACTCTTCAGCTATGGTCGGCAAGTGACAGTACAAAGTGGGGGTGCAGTGAGGCATCATCTCTTCAGGTGAGTTCAGCAGTTGTTTGTTGTATTCAGCTGTAACATTGCTAGTAGCTGACATTATGGCACCACAGCACTCAAATCTAGCATTGTGTGCATCCTATCGATAACTTAAGTAATTTTTGTAAAGACTGTTCTTTGTGCACTATCAAAACTAAGTGCAGCTTAGGTACAGTTGTTGCCAAACATGTAATGATAATACACCAGGAACCACACTAGTGTTGATCATAATACATAAACGTCTCCAAATTCTGATAGGTTTTTGTTACCACATTTTTCGTGATGCAGGACTTGTTTAAGCTTTTGATCAGATAATTTAGTGCAACAGGCAACTAAAGCCATTTTGAGAGAAATGTAGGCTTGCTGATGAGGTGGGTTCAAAATAATGTCCAAAACTTAGGTGATCGCTTTCTGGTCTAGGTTGTTGATTGCCAGTATAAGCTGCTTGTGGCCTTCCACAATGTGCTGACCTACAAAAACTTTCTCTAGAATTGCAAATGGTATTTCATATTGTGCAGATGTAAATTGTGAAGCACAGAACTGTAATTGCAGCATGGAAACCGAGCGAGGTGGCGCAGTGGTTAGCACACTGGACTCGCATTCGGGAGGACGACGGTTCAATCCCGTCTCCGGCCATCCTGATTTAGGTTTTCCGTGATTTCCCTAAATCGTCTCAGGCAAATGCCGGGATGGTTCCTTTGAAAGGGCACGGCCGATTTCCTTCCCAATCCTTCCCTAACCCGAGCTTGCGCTCTGTCTCTAATGACCTCGTTGTCGACGGGACGTTAAACACTAACCACCACCACCACCACCGCAGCGTGGAAGAATTGCATGAGCTGGCGGCCAGAAAGTCTTTAGTTTGTTGTGCAGTTGCGGAACCAGTAGCTTTGTTATGTCTGATCTGATCTCACATATCAGTGTAGTGGGACTACCCAACTTGGTCCACAGTTGGATTTACCTGTGGCACTCCACTCATTGATTGCTATGAAGATAAGGAAAGTTCCAAAACCTCAATCTCTTGCTGTGGATGTTGGATCTTGCTGCTGTTGGCGTGCAACAGTTTGTGCGTGTCTTACATGAAGACATTGTATTATGGGAAAAGTGAAAACCACTTGTCCAATGTGAAACTACTTTTATTTCGGGGTCACCAATTATGAAGGCGAAATTAATGCTCTCAAATAATGACAATCAATTTTATTAGCAAATCAACAGTAATGCAACTTGACAAGAATAAACATACCATACAGTGAACAAGCAACTCTTCAGAGAACTAGTATCAAGCTCCATGGATCTTTAACTCATTCCCACATAAGTTAGTCATGAGATTGCCATACTTTCCCATACAAACAAACAATGAAAAATCTCCATCTCTCTTATTTCATAAACTATATTTAAATGTGGCTGTCGGTGGGCTCTGTAAACATGCTTCTCGGAATCTCTCTGCGTCTTTGGTTATTCTGGAGTTTTCCTATAAACAAACACCCATTGCATTAAAAAATTTCTAGAGCACCATCAGATTATTTTGTGGAATTATGTTTTCTTTAAAAAGCATGCTGGATAGTTGCAATAGAAACAGGTTTTGGATTAAGTGTGTATGTGGAAAGCTTTTATAGTGGTGTCACTGCCCTCAGCCTAATGTTAGTTCTGAGGGAGACACACTGCTGGGTAAACAAGATATTTGCCTGACCTTAAGATTACGTAGAATTTTTGCTTACCAGAATACCCGTCACGAGATAAATTTATCTGTTTTGATAAATGAGTTTATATTTAGCATACACATTCTTTTCTTCTCAGAAAATTCCACAACTATTTCTGGTAACAAATCCAAAATGTAATATCTGAGAATCATTTTTCTACTTCACCTTTACTCTTATTTTCAAGTAAAGCATTATATACTAAAGTTCAGTCTTGTTTAACTGTTTTCTGTAATTTTTCATCAAGATGTTCATCTTGAGAATGCTTGTGCACAAAAATATGTCATGACCATTGCTATTACTACCCATGTTCACTAACAAGGCATACCTCAAGAGATTTCTAAGACGTGTGATTAGTGCTGAACTACGGTGGAGATAACTCGCATCAATATAAATCCACTTCTTGTTATTTTAAAATGACAGTATTGTTCTTCCTCACTGTCCAGTGCTAAAAGTGGCTTGTAAAGATGTGCCCTGTTATGAGTATTCACCACACCAGTCAGTCTTCTTCCCTTCTACAAAGTCTTTTTGTAATTTCGTTTTGGATGTGACCCTGACAGTTTCCTGATTAGTTACAGTGTTGCTCTTTCTCAAAATTTTGATGTCACATAACCATTGTAAAATCACTACTATAACTAAATTTGTTGAAGGTAATATCAGTGCCATCATTTACATATAAGAAGTTTTGGTCAAGCTATTGTGAAATATGGCAATAAAAAGATGGTAAAAGGTGAAATTAATGACACCCACAGTTTGGATGGAATTTTCATGTGTTTGATATGACCAAGGACATGGGCTAAAATTTCAGAAAAGGTGGCTGGAGTAAATTTAGTTGGAATGCTCCTTTTGTCTGCAGTACTTAGTTGATAAGTTCGGTTTTTCCCTAACTTTCTATTTATTTAACATCCATGAAGTTCGGTTTTTCCCTAACTTTCTATTTATTTAACATCCATGACACCAAAATACTGATACAAAATTTACCAAGAAAACTTACAAGATACATACAACATACACAATGCAAGATTTACACATACAACTGGAATACAACCAACAGTGAGACTAAAAATAACAGTGGTAGAAGATTTGATAAGTCTTCCAAATGCAAAACAAAATTTATATCAAGTCATTTGCTCAATCACATGCATATTAAAATGTTCTACTTAAACAATGGGGTTAAAATATGTGTTTTTGGTTTTATTAAATATTTTTTTAAAAAGACTTGCAGCAGTTTTATATAAATTAAACGTGCAACAACCAGTTTGACACTTGGTAAGATCGCATAAAAGTTTCATTGTCTCCAATTATTATGAAAGGAGTAATAAAAGTTTTCCCAAAAAATAATTTTTCAGACTCTTACACCATGTCTAACATTCTGACGACTTAAAGTGTGAGTGTGGATCTGGGTTATATCGGCTTATTCCCCCAAACTACCTTCCAATCTCCTCTACTGAATAGCCAGCTGCTTGAAAATCTCATGACTTCTTCTCCGTTGAAAAACGCTAGATATTTTAGACTCTCTCTACTTAGGAGATAAGTACAAACTTTACTTTTTGTCAACTAATGATGTGTTTGACCTCCATACACAAAAATTTCTCTTTCCGCGTGAATATGTAACTTCCTGCAAGTCTCTCATTCAGTCGGATGTTAGAAACAAATAGAGTTACAGTTAAAAGAAAGTTTCCTTGGATACCATGACCTCTCTTAACATGAATCATAAAAATGAGTCTTGCCTCTAACAGAGTTGTGTAAAGAGTCTACAAGAGTACTTTTTCAACTGTTCTTGTTTTAATAACAATAGTCAATGACACAATAAGCACAGAGCTGCATGTAAACTCCATGGTTCTTCCTTACACACTCACTAAAACATCTATTGATTGCCCGACAGGTACTTGTCGGTGCCGTCCAACTGCCATGTCTACATTCTTCCCGCGACTGATTTTAAACCTGCACACACAGACATGTGACACGCAGTAGGTAGGATTTTACCATCTCACACTCATATCCAGAATATCGTGTGTTCAAGGCAGTAGAAGGCTGAGTGGTTCTAGAATTTACAAAGAAATTCTCGAATCACTACACATGTTGTGAGGTAAGAGCATGCGAGCCTAGGGCAAGAGTACACAGTACATGCTTTTACCCATAGTTGAAGAAAATCAAAATGATTACACAAATACATGGAAAAACAAACCAGGAACTTTATTTTTTTTAAATTCATTTGAATATAATAATAATTGGCCTTTTATTTATTAAAGTCTTACAAACTAGAGTTAGTTGACAAGTAAGGATTACTTTTGGATATTGACTTGACTAATAAAAACAAAGTACAAATAGCCTTAATAGAACAATGGAAATGAAGAGGAAAGAGCCATTTTGAAATTAAGAAACACAATTAAATAAAATAGAGGTGTCATATTCAGTCTTATTTTAACACTACTTCTAGCAAATTCGTAATCTGGACAGCTTTTCTGAAAAGCTAATAGCTTTAGCAAACCTTCCTGAGCATTTATAAAGCAGTTTTGCCAGTTTCTTATGAATGTCCTTGTTTTTGACATAACTTTCATTGTTTGTTTGCTAAAATTTCGATGTTTCCGGGAGATGCTTGTAAAAAACTCCGTCATAGCCATGGTTTAAAGAATGAACCACATTATATAGGTAAGGGTGTATTCATGCCTAGTTTTTCCAAGGACCTTTACAGCTGTGAGTTCTCTTTTACTTATAACAGAACTATCTTCGACATCAGCATTGTTCCCTGAAAAATTCATTACCAGGTCAGAGCTTTCTGTTTCTTCTCCTTGTCTAACATCTCATTTGCAGCAGATTCCACCTCCTGGGCTGCCTTAAGAGAGGTCGAAATTAATCGTGCTGATGAACACCCCTTCCTACATTTCCATTTTATTTGAACTTAAGAAAGCTGAATTATTCCCTCTGATGGTAGCAAGAGTGCAACAGATGTAGGATTGCCAGAAAGGGTGGATGTGCTGGGAGAGGAGCTAGCACAGCAATTAATGGATTCCATGTTTGAAGAAGAAGAAAGGTGACTCACTCACAATGAGATAAACATTCGAAAGTCCTCGTTCAGAAGCAATAACCTGTCGATCTTACTCTGCAAGACTCCTGCCATCATGCCCCCTGTGCCCCCTGTGACTTCTTCATTCCTTGTTGGTTCAGTATCTTCATTTCTACCAATGACTATGAAGCCTCCGTTGTCGAGCTCCAGAGAGATTGATTGGTCACTTCTAATGGCACAAAATCAGCATCTGAAAATTTGTTCTGATTAAGAGGAAACAGTCTCACAACCCTGAATCCTTTGACACCATATGCAACAGTAGCTGCCTTTTCGAGTGCCACTCTCACAAGTTTGGCTACATTATACAAGCTGAAGACCTGCCTGGGATGAGACACATTCCACAAATCTACTGCCGTGTCATCAAATGCCTTAAAAAGGCCTGAAAAAGTTGCAATGGAGTGGCTGTATCTTATGGCTGCTGTGGGGTGGCAAACTGTGCATGTGACTATCTTTA
Source organism: Schistocerca nitens (assembly GCF_023898315.1). Lineage (NCBI taxonomy): Eukaryota > Metazoa > Arthropoda > Insecta > Orthoptera > Acrididae > Schistocerca > Schistocerca nitens. Next base: position 454,746,361 of record NC_064615.1, on the reverse strand, counting down.
GCAAACAAACTAGCCTCTAGGCTTTTGTGGGGGATTTTGTTATCCAAGATTAATAAAACTGATTTTTTGTCTGCAGGATTTGTAAACTTTCTGAAATGATCAAGCTATGTAAAAAGTGGTGTTATGGTCACATAGCCACATCACATCCCATTAGACCTCCATTTATGAGTAATGAATGAATCACTTCTGTGCCAAGGGTGAACAGGGTGTTTCATGACACTCATGGAATAGACAAAGGTGACCGCCTCTGTTCTGCAGCCACAGATTTCCCCACTTCTCTCTTCCCTGTTGGAGCTACATTTTTGGGAAGCTTATTAAGAACAGGTCGAAGGCCCACCTCATGCACAGTATAAATGCAATCAGGAGGAAAATCGTATTTCTTGAAGACTGTCTCCAGGTTGTCAAAATATTTGTTTGGTTGTATCTCACGAAATCCCATTACGCATGCTATGCTGGTTTTCAAGGCTGTTCTGACTGACACTTTATTTCTTTTCATAAAATCACAAGTGAAGTCTCTACCAGCAAGTCTTCTTTCAACTGGGAACCTATGATTGATTTTTTTTCTCCATTGAATTCAAAAAGTTAATGTTATAATGGTCTGAGAGTAAGGCAAAATATTATTAATAATAATAATAATTATTATTATTATTAGCATCATCATCATCGAGGGAAATGCAGTGCTGCACTATACCTTGTTCTTCTTCCAATGAGGAAGTTTTTGTGAATCAATACCTTTGCCAGTTTTAAGACATTGTCTTAAGGCAGCCTCAGGAAACCTGATAGCTTTGGATGCTTGTCATGTTGAGCTCCCATTTTCAGTAAGGACAAAGGCTTGATGGTAGAGCAGCTCTGTTAATAGCTGTTGAGTTGGTGTTCTTAGTCAGTTTCTGGGGAAAAAATGCTGTTATGGAAGACATGGTTAAATTCAAAATGTGTTTGAGAGGTAGCTATGTATGAAAAAACTGCTACCCAATGAAAGCAAAATTACAGAAACAAAAATTCATTGTAGTTCTTTAAGGTAACTACTGAGGCATCTAACTACTACTAACAAAAAAATGCCTGAATAAGCTAGAAGAGGCTACACAGTGGGATAAAAGTCCACAGATAGTTTCTTGACAGGGTAGCAATACTCACTGCTAATTTCTTCCCCATGAGACCTGTGTACTTTTACCTCATTCAACAATTTTCTTTCTTGGAAATCTACAGATAACACACACGACTAAAGTCATGGGGATCAAGGTGGATTTTGGATTCTTAAAGCTACCAGTTCTGCTGCCAAGTTCATCTAATTTTTGAATGGACATAGGCTCACCTAACACTCAGTCAAAACTGTACAAATTTTATATTGAAAATGTATGAAAGAGACTTACTCCAATTTATCAAACTGTAAGCACCTGACGGAAACAAGGTTCCAGAATAGTACTGAGGAAATGATGTATGTGCTTTCTGGTAAGAGAATGATGAATTTCTGCTTTAGGGACCTAAAAGCTTGTACTCTTGCCTCGCATGTACTTTTCATTACCATCTACCATACACAATTTAGATTTTATATTTTTACATTATGTTCAACATTGAATCTGATTGTGTGTAGATAATTAGATGGAATTTTTTAGAGCAGGAAACATTTTGTTCCAAAATTTATACTTGCCTTGCTCAGTTGATGATGTACATTATTGATAATCAGTTTAGCACAGTGTATTCATTTGCTGCAGAAAGTATACAGTGAATAACCTGGAGTAGTTTTCCACTTTTCTCAACATCAGTGATTTATTGTAACTTCATAGCTTTTCATCAACAAACTGATGTATTTTCACTCATGACATGCATGATTTCACAGATTGTGCCTCCATACAGTTCACTGGCCCACTTATAGAGGCCAAGTGGATCAGCCCACTGGTGCACCATGGTGAGCAATCAAAGAAACAGTATTATTTTAACGATTGCAAATGAATGCTTGGCCTATCCTGTAACCTGTATTAATGTTGTCCAGTCAATGTGTTCAGTGCTATGCACAACTTGTACCTGTCTTACGTGTTTCCCTGAAAAGTGCCAAGTTCCATAAATCACATTTGTTCTGTCCTTCAGACTCTGAGTGACAAGTGGGGTATCAGCTACTTCATTCTATCTTCTCAGCACCTGTATAAATCTTCCCAAAAATTTGATAGGTGAACACATTCATGCTCTTTTTAACACGCAACTCATCTCTTTCTCCTACAAGCTACCCTAACTGTTATTCATTTCCATCCACTAGTGAATCGCAGCAATTTGTTCATACTCATCCTCTCCCAGTTGCCTATTCTCACTAACTCATTCAGCACAACTCATTGTTATTATCTCTATGTGTCTTTGTAACTGTCACTATTTTGTGTCTCATGAGTGCAGTCTCCTTTGTTCTGTCATACTACTGCTGTCTTCTCTTACTTCCAATTTCTTCTTTTGCTCTCTTACTGCTACTATTCCATTCATTCCTTCCTAATGTTGCTTTCTCTTCTCATTGTCACTATCTCTCTCTTTCTTGTTGTCATCGTAATAGATACTGCCTCTCATCATCACTGGCTCTCGACCACTTCCACTTTCTCTTTCTCATTCTCTTGGTTTCTCTCCCACTGGCACTGTCTCCTTTACTCTTTTTTCCTAGCACTGTTATGTCACTGTTGTCTGCTTTCCACTGCCATTTTGTCCCTCTCCTGCTCTCTCTCACACTGTCATTGTCTCATTCGCTCATTCGCAATTTGGAATATTATTACAAGGGAGACAGGACAACCAAGAGTACAGGATGATGGCATCACCATCAAAACGAATGGAAACTTGATAAACAACAAGCCGGAAGTCGAAAACATTTTTAATAATTATTTTTTAAATGTTGTAGAGAAAATAGGATCTAAATGTTGATTAGAAGAAGCAAGGCAGTTAATGGAAGAGGCCTTACCCACACCATTTGATACAATTGAAATTCCACCCACCTCTCCTTCTGAAATTAGGAAGATGATAAACTCTCTCAAGAATAAAAGCTCACATGAAATTGATGGCATTTCCAGCAGGATAATTAAAGCTTGTTCCCAAGAAATAAGTGGGATTCTTAGCCACATAAGTAATAGCTCTCTGAAGCAGGGTATTTTCCCAGATAGACTGAAGTATGCCATTGTTAAACCACAGCATAAAATAGGGGATACGTGTGATGTCAACAACTACCGCCCAATCTTTCTTCTGACTGCCTTATCCAAAATTCTTGAAAAAGTAATGTATTGTAGAGTAGCTTCACACCTTTGTAAAAATAAAATCTTAACAAAATGCCAGTTTGGTTTCCAGAAGGGGTTTTCAATGGAAAATGCTATTTATACTTTCACTAACCGGAAGTCACCCATTGGGATTTTTTGTGATCTATCAAAGGCTTTTGATTGTGTAACTCATGGAATGCTTCTAGATAAGCTCAAGTACTGTAGTATGAATGGGACAGTGCTCAAATGGTTCAAATCGTACCTAACTGGAAGAGTACAGAAAGTTGAAATAAGCAGTTCACATAATATGCAAAAAAACTGGTGATTTCTCAAACTGGGGAACAGTCAAGAATGGGGTGTCGCAAGGTTCGGTCTTGGGTCCTCTGCTGTTCTTAATATATATTAATGACTTGCCATTCTGTATTCATGAAGATGCAAAGCTGGTACTTTTTGCTGATGATACAATTATAGCTATCACACCCAACAGACAAGAATTAACTGGTGAAATTGTAAACAATGTTTTTCAGAAAATCATTAAGTGGTTCTCTGGAAATGGGCTCTCATTAAACTTTGACAAAACACACATAGTATATACAGTTCCACGCAGTAAATGGAATGACACCATTAATAAATATAGACTTTGATCAGAAATTGGTAGCTAAGGTAGAATATTCAAAATTTCTAGGTGTAAGCATTGATGAGGAGTTGAACTGGAAAAAACACACTGAGAGGATCTGCTGAAACGTTTGAGTTCAGCTACTTATGCTGTTAGGGTCATTGCAAATTTTGGCGATATACATCTGAGTAAATTAGCTTACCACGCCTGTTTTCATTCTCTGCTTTCGTATGGCATCATATTCTGGGGTAACTCATCATTGAATAAAAGAGTGTTCATTGCACAAAAGCGTGTAATAATTGCTGGAGCTCATCCAAGATCATCCTGCAGATACTTATTTAAAGAGCCAGAGATCTTCACTGTAGCCTCACAATATATACATTCACTTATGAAATTTGTTATTAACAATCCGAACAAATTCAAAAGTAATAGCAGTGTACATGGCTACAGCACTAGAAGAAAGGATGATCTTCACTACTCGAGGTTAAATCTAACTTTGGCTCAGAAGGGGGTAAATTATGCTGCCACAAAAGTCTTTGGTCACTTACCTAATAGCATCAAAAGTCTGACAGATAGCCATATAGCATTTAAAAGGAAATTAAAAGAATTTCTTAATGCCAACTCCTACTCATTAGATGAATTTGTGGATATAGTAAGTGGGTAATTTCCCCAACTCCCACAAAAATAAAAAAAATTAAGTGTCGTGTAATATTTTGTGTAATGTAATATCTTGTATAGACACCTTTTATTAACCTGACACGTTCCACATCATTACGAAGTGTCGTATTCATGATCTGTGGAACAAGTACTAATCTTTCTATACCACGTCTTCTGTCCACTATCTTTCAGTATTTATTAATTTACTGTCTCTTTCCTGCTGCCGCTGTCTCCTTCTCTCTCTCAGCATACAGAAGTGTGAATATGTCCAAATGCCAAAATTTTTGGAAATTTTTGTAAAGGTGCTGAGTAGGGTAGAATATGCGGTTGGTGTCTCTCTTTTTAGTCAGTCTTTTAAACAGGAGCACATTTGTCTTTTCTGTGTTTCAATCAGTCATGGAACAGAAAAGCCTCAAGGAGGGGACGTTAAAGATATCTTGAGCTACCTTTACTTTTACCGTAATAAAAATATAATCAACCACAAGACAATGCCATCTTATGATATAAAAAAGTTACAATTGGGGTTCTCTTCCTTAAGTGATGAATTCTGTGCACATATTCTTCCTGGTAAACTGGGTAATTACATCATCAATAGGATAGTCAATGTCAGGGTGAATGTTCAACAGAGGAAAGCCATTAAGTCGATTTTCCTTCATTGTTGACCTCAGCCATGTGCTTGTAAGCTGCAGTCTTGAGAACCTTCTTCCTACTGTAGCAATAGATGCAGGTAGACAAGCAAATATTTTGTACATAATGTGGAAAGTAGGATAGTCAGATCTGAGACAAACAAGCAACACTTTCATAACAGAATCATGATTATTAAGGACATTTATGCTCGTCTGGTTGTATTGAAGAAACTTTCCCATTAATCACTTTTTAGTCACAAAGAGTAATTCTTCTTCAAAGAACGGTAGTTCAGTTAAGCACTTATTCAATTTATGTGCCAGATCATTACCATCATGTTTCAGTAGTTGTGAGGGGGAAGATATGTTGAATTTTAAATGATAAATATTTTCTTCAGCAAAATGTTCTCTCATGTTAGTTGTAACAAGGTTCAGTACTGGAATAAAAACAGTTCTTTTCCGATATGTCATAGCTTCATCATTATGATTGCAGTTTTCCCTGTGCCTTCGTCTGCCTGTAAGATGAGGAACACTCATCTCCACGTCTAACTCTTCCATAACTGCCTTCGTCTCTTCAACAATATGAGCAAAGCGGCTATCAGCATTAGCTCTCATGCTGTCGTACACCTTGAGTGTCAAATCTAATTTTGCTTTTGCCATTGTGATGTCCAGGCTAGGGTCTTGTAAGATTTTGCTGACTGGATATGTTATACTCACAATGTCACTCAGTGTAAACAGAGTGATGATAAACTTGCAACTAGAGGGAGCTCGAAGGAGAATATTCGCTTTGGCAGCTATTGTTCTATTGGCTTTTGCAGCCATTGTTCTATCCCTCCAACACTGTATTCATGTAAGAACTTTGCAAACTGTTCCGAGATCAGCTGCGAATTGAATAACAGCATCATGTCGCTCAACCTATCTCGTTTGGCAATGTGACTGCAGCGAGTGTTTTAGGTGACTCTTCAATGCTGGGAACTGCTTGCAACATGCTGTAAAGAATGCTACTACTTCTTCAAATGTACCAAGTGAATTTCTCACACTTGTAACTTTGCAACTGCAAGAGACAGTGAGGTTGAGCTGATGACTTTGACATGGTGCTACTTCCGTGTTGATTGCTTTCTTTTTTATTGTAGCCACAGCTCCTCTCAATTCTGACATCATAGCCGGTTCTCCAGTGACAGAGAAAGGCTTTCCATTCTCCTTAGAATCGTAGTACCTAATACTTCATCATTAATGCTACACTCTTCATCTTGACACTCTTGAAGTTCATCATCAAATTTTCCACTACAATCATTGCCTTTATGGATGTCAACGAAACCCAAAAATCTTTCATATAATTTGCCGTCATCACCATCATATCTTGCAGCTAAACTCAGTATTCTCAATAACATCACTGTTTCACGGCATGAAATAAGTTTGTTACATGTTGTTTTACTTATGTTAGTGGTGTTCCCTGTAGTGGTCTCAAGGTGCTGTTTTAGTTGCAAGTCTCCAGCATTTATTCTAAATCTTAGAAGAGCTCTTAAGTTTTCCTCATTACTCACTATACTTTCATGGTCGTTTTTGTTTTATAATAGAATCCCATCATCTCTATGCCCCACAGAGGAATATTTTTCTTTCCATTAAATATGATTGTTTTTATTATAGGTATAAGACGGTCTCTGTTTTCCCTAATGCTTTCCATTCTCTGTCTTGACAACTGATTTATGACCTCAAGTTCGCTGTTGTCTCGTGTTGCCAAAAGGAATTTTGCTTCTGTTGACGCTTCAGTGTGGTACTTGAGCTGATAGGGAGTCTCAGGGTCACCATCTTTACCAGTAACTTTGGAAAACTTTGTTAGTTTCTTGGCGATAATGGAGTTCTTTCCTCCAACCATTTTATTATTTATAAAAATTGAACAATTAATGCAAAGAAGTCCCTTTTCAACTTGTGAGAACACCAGCCATGGATACTGTTCAAAGTGATTATCATGCACTTGTCTGCGTTCAACCCGTCTCTTCTTGCTGTACTTGGAAGAAGGAAAGATATAACCCTTTTCAGGTTTCCTTCCAACTGTGAAAAGCTTGTGTTTTATATCATCACTAATATTTCCTGATGCTAATATATCCAAATAATTGCCAATATCTGAGGGATTAAAGGAATCAGTTGATGAACTTTGTTGTGGAATTTTTGATGAAGTGCTGGGCTCTGCCTGTACATCTGGTGGTGTTTTTGCGGCTGAATGGTGACTGGTATCTTCAGATGTTTCTACATTTCTTTTTCTAATTGCATAATGATCCATTTTATTATGCTATTGTGACGGAGGGAAATGAGATGCCAATTATTCTCAAATAAACACTTTATTCGCACTGAATAATGCAACACTAGTACACTTAGCACTAAAACACAGACGGTCACACTTCGCATGTTTTTATCACTAAGCACAACACTGACTGAAGTCCGTGGTAATAGCCAATAATCGTAGTTGTTCACTTTTTCTCACCTCCAAGTTATCGTGATGATTGTAGCTTTCAAACTGACTACCTAGCAGTGACTTTGCTTTCTTTATATATGTGGCACGGTTGTTTCGAGAACATTTGCTGCCAGAGTGCTCGCTTCCAGACTTTTATGGAGTGTGAACAAATACCTACTGTGAAAGCGACAAGCCAATATGTACCTTACAACATATAATATAAGGGTGAGTCTCCACTGATGTCGTCATCCAGCAATTTATGTGTGTTGAACTTTTATTGTCAATTCTGTTCCTTTCTAGTGCATTCAATAGAGGGCATATATAGTAACAATGTGTTTTTATGAATATTCTCTAAAATCACTATTACCGGAGATATATGCATCAATAATTTGCCATACCTAACTCGTATTACAAGTTAGATATGGGAAACTATTGTTATGTTATTAGTAAAAATATTGTTACGAGACTGATAACAATATTTTTACTGAGAAATTACTATGAATTACTATTATTAATTCTTCTCAATCAACTGATCACTCTAACTCTTGACTAATGTTCACACTTGCATTTGCAACAACTAGGACTTTTTACTTATTCATTCTTCAGTCTTAATATTTCTGCTTCTGAATGTAAACTAGCTTCCTATTTGGTAAATAGTCCGTATTTATAATGCTACGTATCGAAGGTTCTCTGTACAAGAAAACAGTAGAATATTTGCGACTTTTCTCAAACAAATGCCAGACAGAATAACGTATCAAGATCACTAGAAGGGCCATGACTTTTCTCATAGGTATATGTTAGCTATCTATGTGCCAGACAGAAATGTATGAAATACGATGACACAAACACACATGCTAGTTAGGAAAGTACAGCTATTCGATAACTTAATTTGATCAAGTCGACTGACAAAAGAAATGAATGAATAGCATGTGGACTGACTAGTGGGGGCAGCGTGGATGGTAGTCCGAGCAGCCCCGCAAGGGAACTTTATAGGTCAGAAAAATTTTTATAGTTTACTTACGTGAAATTGAAATAACGAAAACTAATTTTACTCCTCAGATCACTCAGATCAGATTTTACGTGCATAAAAATTTTGCTTCAGTACTACAATATGAGATTCCCAGAACTCTTCTGATGATAATGAACACACTTTGCAGCATATTTCTCCATTTCTACATCACTTTGTAAATTACATTTTCACCTCACACTGGGTTTTATGGCCATGTGTTACATGTAGAAGTAGGGTATTGCTGAACTGCTGTATCTCGGAAACTGATAAATACTGGGTGTGCATAAAGTCCAGGAACACTTTCAATTATTTATTGCATAAGAACCAAACATTGTACAGATATCATACATATGTAATTTTGAAGAAAAGCCCTTAAAGTCCCCCCCCCCCCCCCCCCCATGTATACCACCACAGCATAGTCTGGCAATTTGCCAATAGTCAGTGCTAGTCGCAAACATGGTGACTTCAGGTGCAGAGTGAGCATTCTGTGTGTTGGAGGTCGACAAAAACAGGTGTACTGCAGTTGTTGCAGTTGTTGAACCAATGTTTAGAACCAACTGTGTGGTAAGAAGCCACCAACATAGAAGGCCATTTACCACTGGCACAACAAATTCATTATGACAGGTTGCTTGTACTCGGCAAAGAGAAGCAGACCTCCCAGTGTGAGTGAAGCGAAAGTGAAGTGCATACGAGAGACATTCACAAGGAGTCCAAAGAAATTGATGCGTTGTGCATCCTGAGAAGTCGAAATGGCTCCAGTGACAGTGTGGAAAGTCCTACGACAGAAGCTGTCTATGAAACCATTCAAATTGGAGCTAGTGCAGAAGCTCAATGATGATGACACCCTGTATATTGAGAAAATTTTCAAGGTTGTTTGAGATTGGGATCTTAAGAATGTATCATAAAAATTTCAGTCATTTGCTGTGCAAAGTAATATTGGTATCTGCAGATCTGGTTTGGTGTGAGGACATGGTAAAAAGAACCTTTTTTGGAGGGGGGTTTTAAAGAACCCCTCATGAACTAATTGTGGGTTCCATAAGCCCCTTGAATCCCACTGTTGACCCACATCAAATTCAAAAAGAACCATCTGATTTGTTCCATTTGCCTATGGAGGAGCAAGTTTGTAATATTCAATTTTTTCACCCTGTACTGCAACACAGATCCTTCTGTTGGGTGTACAAATGGCCTCTAACCCAAGGGTTATCCAAAACTGTTGAATGCACCTTACAATTACCAATAGAACCTGAGGTATCAGCCCCTGAAAAACCGTTTTTTATGTACACCATTTTGAAACATATTAGGTAGTGCATGCTGTCACCCGCATACCGATAATTTCACATGTGCTATCAAAGTCAAGAACAAGTATAACTCTTGTTTCCAGGTAGCAATTTTGTCAATTTGAAAGATTTTCTATTCAAAATTTTGTAAAATAAATCTCTTTCTTAATTACTGTACAAATACATAAACTGGTTAAAAAGGTGTGTTTCCATTAGCAAGTAAACTTCCACAAGTTACTCGCAGACGCTACTTCTGCAAGTTATTAGGCATGGAAAGACGCCCAGCAAGTTGACTTCTGCAAGTTTCATCAACCTTCAGAATTAGCGTATGCAAGTTAGTGGAAATGGTTCTTGCATCTTGCTACAAATACTTGCTGAACTTTCCAGTTACTGGAAATTTTTCTTAAACTTGCAGAAGTTTTGTGTGTTCAGTACTGATATGAAAACGTATCAAAAAGAAGAATGGCTCAAAAACAGAAGAACTTAAATAATGTGCCATTGGAACCCATAAACATTTATAATGGTCCATTGTCAGCCAAGCAAGTGTGAAATGATTGTACTAAATACTTTGTTTCATCATGAGGGGATGTAGAATGGCAATGGAGACGTCTTTAAATCTTAGCTGACTTTTTTGTTTTAATCTTAGCATCAACATAAATGCATTATGATTGTAATAAATACTGTTAGGGAATATTGAAGAGTAATTAAAAGGCAATCTCTTGGTGATACAAACTTGCAGCATTTCCAGTTTCCGAGTGCATTACATTTGTAACAAAAGTAATAAATACTTTTTGGAAAAACTGAAGGGTAATTAGAAGGTGATCTTTTGTGATTCAGCTTCAACATTTTTTTATCCTAGTTTTGAATATGTTATTGTGCAATAGGCAGAGATTTCAGACAAGAGATTTTCGAAACTTGCATTCAACATTCTCAGAGACTGAGCAAAGCCCTCTGATTTTAGTTCATTCAATAGTGTTTCTTAATAACTTAGCTATGTACACTTCTGCATCCATTTCTTCACCCAAACATTTCTTTCTTCTGTAATAATGATACAACAACAGTGGTGGCACTCAGGTTTTTAAGTATGGCACTGTTAAATTCCAATTGCTGCTCTCACAACATGACTAGTGGAAACAATTCTGTGAGTGCATGCTACAAGTTCCCAAAATTATCTAACCAAAAACATCTTAGCGAGTGCTTGCAAAAATTACATGTGAAAATCACTTGCTAGTGGCACAGGCCCTAAGGTGTTCAATTATTTTAATTACTACCATTTACAGAGACTTCCATGTTATAGCCACAGTATTTGGTACATCTAGTTATTTATGAGCTATGTTAAAGATCATTATCTACTCAAATATTTACAATCTTGATAATTGGTGACAACATTATGTTGTGTTTTTGTAGAAGTTTCTATTTGTTAGTATTGCAGAACAGTATTATGCAAGTGAGCCATCATCTTTCTGGATTAGAAATTATTGTTTTACCAAAATGGTAAAATGTCTACACGAAATACCAAACTATCATAATTTTGCAAATGATAATCTCATAACTAACTTGTTATTTACAGAACATATGAATACTCTAAATAGTCTTGTTGTTGTCTTCAGTCCTCTATCCTGTGCAAGCTTCTTCATCTCCCAGTACCTACTGCAACCTACATCCTTCCGAATTTGCTTTCTGTATTCATCTCTAGGTCTCCCTCTACGATTTTTACCCTTGACGCTGCCCTCCAATACTAAATTGGTGCTCCCTTGATCCCTCAGAACATGTCCTACCAACCGATCCCTTCTTCTAGTCAAGTTGTGCCACAAACTTCTCTTCTTCCCAATCCTATTCAATACCTCCTCATTAGTTATGTGATCTACCCATCTAATCTTCAGCATTCTTCTGTAGCACCACATTTCGAAAGCTTCTATTGTCTTCTTGTCCCAACTATTTATCGTTCATGTTTCACTTCCGTACATGACTACACTCCAAACAAATACTTTCAGAAACGACTTCCTGACACTTAAATCTATACTCGATGTTAACAAAATTCTCTTCTTCATAAACGCTTTCCTTGCGATTGCCAGTCTACAGTTTATATCCTCTCTATTTCAACCATCATCAGTTATTTTGCTAACCAAATAGCAAAACTCCGTTACAACTTTAAGTGTCTCATTTCCTAATCTAATTCCCTCAGCATCACTAGACTTAATTAGACTACATTCCATTATAATAGTTTTGCTTTTGTTGATGTTCATCTTATATCCTCCTTTGAAGCCACTGTCCATTCCGTTCAACTGCTCTTCCAAGTCCTTTGCTGTCTCTGGCATAATTACAATGTCATCGGTGAACCTCAATGTTTTTATTTCTTCTCCATGGATTTTAATACCTACTCCGAATTTTTCTATTGTTTTCTTTCATGCTTGCTCAATATACAGATTGAATAATATCAGGGATAGGCTGCAACCCTGTCTCACTCCCTTCCCAACCATTATTTCCCTTACATGCCCCTCGACTCCTATAACTGCAATCTGGTTTCTGTACAAATTTTAAATAGCCTTTTGCTCCCTGTATTTAACCCCTGCTACATTCAGAATTTGAAAGAGAGTATTCCAGTCAACATTGTCAAAAGCTTTCTCTAAGTCTACAAATGCTAGAAACATATGTTTGCCTTTCCTTAATCTATCTTCTAAGATAAGTCGTAGGGTCAGTATTGCCTCACGTGTTCCAACATTTCTACGGAATCCAAACTGATCTTTCCCAAGGTCAGCTTCTACCAGTTTTTCCATTCGTCTCTAAAGAATTTGCATTATTATTTTGCAGTCATGACTTATTAAACTGATAGTTCGGTAATTTTCACATCTGTCAACACCTGCTTTCTTTGGGATTGGAATTATTATATTCTTCTTGAAGTCTGAGGGTATTTCACCTGTCTCATACATCTTGCTCACCAGATGGTAGAGTTTTGTCAGGATAGGCTCTCCCAATGCTGTCCCATTCTATTGGAATGTTGTGTACTCCCGGGGCCTTGTTTCGACTCAAGTCTTTCGTGCTCTGTAAAACTCTTCATGCAGTACCATATCTCCCATTTCATCTTCACCTACATCATCTTCCATTTCCATAATATTATCCTCAAGTACATCACCCCTGTATAGACTCTCCATATAGTCCTTCCACCTTTCTGCTTTCCCTTCTTTGCTTAGAACTGGGTTTCCATCTGAGCTCTTGATATTCATTCAAGTGGTTCTCTCTTCTCCAAAGGTCTCTTTAATTTTCCTGTACGCAGTATATATCTTACCCCTAGTGAGATAAGCCTCTATGTCCTTACATTTGTTCTCAAGCCATCCCTGCTTAGCCATTTTGCACTCCCTGTCGATCTCATTTTCGAGATGTTTGTATTTCTTTTTGCCTGCTTCATTTACTGCATTTTTATATTTTCTCCTTTCACCAATTAAATTCCTGCCTTCACTATTTCATCCCTCAAAGCTACCCATTCTTCTTCTACTGCATTTCTTTCCCCCATTCCTGTCAATCGTTCCCTAATGCTCTCCCTGAAATTCTCTCAAACCTCTGATTCTGTCAGTTTATCCAGGTCCCAGCTCCTTAAATTACCACTTATTTGCAGTTTCTTCAGTTTTAATCTACAGTTCATAACCATTAGATTGTGGTCAGAGTCCACACCTTCCCCTGGAAGTATCTTGCAATTTAAAACCTGGTTCCTAAATCTCTGTCTTACCATTATATAATCTATCTGAAACCTTCCAGTATCTCCAGGCCTCTTCCGTGTACACAACCTTCTTTCATGATTCTTGAACCAAGTGTTAGCTATGATTAAGTTATGCTCTGTGCAAAATTGTACCGGGTGGCTTCCTCTTTCATTTCTTACCCTCATTCCATATTCACCTACTACGTTTCCTTCTCTTACTTTTCCTACTATCGATTTCTAGTCACCCATGACTATTAAATTTTCGTCTCCCTTCACTATCTGAATAATTTCTTTTATCTCATCATACAGTTCATTGATCTCTTCGTCATCTGCGGAGCTAGTTGGCACATAAACTTGTACTACTGTATAGGCATGGGCTTTGTGTCTATCTTGGCCACAATAACGCATTTGCTATGCTGTTTGTAGTAGCTTACCCGCACTCCTTTTTTTATATTCATTATTAAACTTACTCGTGCATTACCCGTATTTGATTTTGTATGTATAATCCTTTATTTGCCTGACCAAAAGTCTTTTTCCTCCTCCCACCAAACTTCACTAATTCCCACTATATCTAACTTTAACCTATCCATTTCCCTTTTTAAATTTTCTGACCTACCTGCCCAATTAAGGGCTCTGACATTTCACGATCTGATCTGTAGAACACCAGTTTTCTTTCTCCTGATGACGACGTCCTGTTGAGTAGTCCCCACCCAGAGATCCAAATGGGGGACTATTTTACCTCCTGAATATTTTACCCAAGAGGACGCCATCATCATTTAACCATGCAGTAAAGCTGCATGCCCTCAGGAGAAATTACGGCTGTAGTTTCCCCATGCTTTCAGCCGTTCGCAGTACCAGCACAGCAAGGCTGTTTTGGTTAGTGTTACAAGGCCAGATCAGTCAATCATCCAGACTATTGCCCCTGTAACTACTGAAAAGGCTGCTGCCCCTCTTCAGGAACCACATGTTTGTCTGGCCTCTCAACAGATACCCCTCCATTGTGGTTGCACCTACGGTACAGCTATTTGTATCACAGAGGCACGCAAGCCTCCCCACCAATGGCAAGGTCCATAGTTCATGGGGGGTAAATAGTCTTAGACAAAGAATAATAACTGTGAAAGTAGTAAACACAAACATATAAATGTAAGGTTACATATAAGACGTACTGTGTATGGAGTAATACACTTGATATTGTGCATATAACACTGAAATTATGAAGCATGTGTTCTCAGTCACTTTTTCATCAACTTTCTGCACCTAATCATCAGTAGTGATTGAAGGTCACCCTTTCTGTTCCTCCTCAGGCACACTTGTTCAGCCATCTTTGAAAGTTGTCACCCATTTCTGTACCCTGTAATTGCTTATAATGTTTCCTTCACATGCTTCATTGATTTAGCAATGAATTTCAGTCACTTTCACACCTTTATCAGTAAGAAAATGAATCACAGACTTCATTTCAACATTCTCAGCTTCTCAATCAGAGGAAGCTCTTCAATCGCTCACAAACAAATGCAAACACACTGAATCACTCTGTAATGGCATCTATGGCTTGCCAACAGGATGTGGTATATAGTGCTCATGTGCCAAATGCCAACTATGGAGGTGCAGTGGTTGAATTTCAAAGCAGTACTTACTTTAGAGACAGGCCTCATACTACACCACACCCACATTGACACCATCACACACATGTTGAACAACGGATCTACGAGGCGTGTCTGAAAAGTTCTCAGCCTCGCCCAGAGATTGCAGCACTACTCATGTGATTTTTTACTTCAGTACATGTGTTAGTAGATGCCATCTAAAACTGCAAGTCATGCCAGGTAGCAGTTGGCTGTAGGCAGTTGTTTGAAGCAGTTGTGGTGCACATGGTGTTAAAAATGGAAAAGTATCATACAGTCATTAAATTCTTTGTTAAACTAGGTTTAACACCAACCAAAATTCATTTGTGGCTTGTAAATGTGTATGGTGGCCCTTCACCTTCAGTTTTCACCATGAAGAAATGGACAGCCAAGTTTAAATGTGACCATGGAAGCATCCAATATTATGCACCTGAAGGACATCCAAAAGGTGCAAGCACACAGGAAATCATTGACAAAGTGCATGATACTAGTTTGGAAGATTGGCGTATAAAGTTGCATCACATTGCTAATGCTCTAGGTGTATCAAAGGAATGTGTTGGTCACATCTTGCACCAGGAATTCAACATGAGAAAGCTTCATGAAATCTGTATGCCATGTGTGCTCACTGTGGATCAGAAACGCTTTCACGCAATGCTTGGTGCATTTTAACAAAAACAGAAGTGACTTTTTGCATTGATACGTGACAGTGGATGAAGGAGGGATTCCCCACAACAGGACTGAATCCAATCAGCAGTCTGTGCAGTGGGTAGAAGACAGATTTCCAGCTCCAAAGAAGGCAAGGATGGTGGGAAGGCAAGGATGGTGTGAAAGATCATGGCATCAGTGTTTTGGGATGTGCAAGGAATTTTGTTGACTGACTGGCTTGAAAAAAGTAAGCCATAACTGGAGAATACTACTCTTTAACTTCTAATGAAACTGGATGCAAGCATTTGTAAAAAGAGACCTGGGTTAAAACAGAAAAATAAATAAATAACTAAAAATCTTTCAACCGGGCAATGCATCTGCCTACAAAACTGTCTTGGCATTGGGGAACTTAAGAGATTTGTACAAAGGAGTGCTGGAACATTCATTCCATTCCCCAGGTCTAGCTTCCTCAGACTTCCATCTGTTCTTGAAACTGAAGAAATTCCTTGTCGATCAGTGCTCTTTGTCGAATGACGAAAGCATTGTGGCTGTAGATGGGTAGCTTGCAGTACATCCATAGGAATTCTACACAGAGGGGGTAATGGCACTGAAACACTGGTTGATGAAATTTATTGCTATTAGAGGAGATTATGTTGAAAAATAAAACTTCTTTGAAAGCATAAGTTGTTGTTTCCACTATCAGGCTGAGAAGTTTATGGAATGCTCTCGTATAGACTAAGCAAGTGAATTATATGTACATCTCTGATACACAGAATATATACAGACCGTTAATAATGTAATTATATGTTGCTGTCATTAGTAACACTCCACTATCACTGACACCACCAGTTTTCATGTCACTCAAAAATGGATAGAGATTTCTGTGGATTATGCTGAATTTAATGACAGAGAAACTGTTTTCAGTCAGGGTGTTTTGGAGGTGACTTTTTTTTTAAATCTGCATAGTTGTGAAAGTTTCTAGATTCCTAGAGGCCAAAACGTTGATTAAAAATTTGTGTTCATATAGAACACCTTTTGAATATAGGGCTTTTTTGTGCACTTCCTTATAAAAATTAAGTTTGTTTCTTGTTTCATACTTAGAAATTTTACTGTTTAATACTCATGAGACATCATGAATCGTATGCATTTGTAGATGGAAATGACTGAAAAAGTCAAGATTTTAAGTTCTTTAAAAATTTCCCTACATGTTTTGACCAACCCCTTTTATAATTCTTACAGCTCTCTTCTAGTATATAAAGGTTTGTTCTGCCATGCTTATGTTGCCATAGAATAAAACCTCATATCACAGTGCATTGTTGAAATGTATGTTCTAAGTGATCAAAGAGTGCTCTTGGAATTTTGCTAGTTTCTCAGTAGTTTTCCATGATAGTAAGTGAACTCTTGACACTTAAATGGTTATTGATAGTAGAAGAGGTCCTGCCAGGATGCGGCACCTCCCAGAGCTGTGTAGTTAGAGAAAGAGGGCAAAAGCAGGGGGAAGCAAAAGTCAAGCCAGCCTTGCCCACAGCACTGATTGACTTAATGGAAGAAATGTTAAACAATGTTCTAGATTTTTTTTTTTTTTTTTTTTTTTTTTTTTTTTTTTTTTTTTTTTTTTTTTGAGCTGAGGTTGGAGAGAGTAAAGCATGTGTTTCCACTGAGAGAGAGTGTGGGAATCCTATGGCCACTGAGCATTTGGAGGTCTTATGATCCAATTGTGTGGGGAGAATATGAAGTAACAGTTATTATTTCTTGTAGTGGCAGCTGATGTATTGCAGGTATATGGAGAGACTTGGTTGCATCTAAGTCGTGGGCATAAAACTTTTCAGTTGCAGAGCGATGTAGGAGCAGTATGTTAATAACCAGCTTGAGGGGACCATCGTGAGGTTAGATTGAACTGCATAAACTGAAAAAAAAAAAAAAATAAGAATAATAATAATACTTTACTTAAAGTATTGGATTGTGTCTTATTTCTTTCAACAATTATCCAGAGATGTTTTTCCCCATGGTGTCCAGATTACATTTTGGGGTGCCTACAGGAATCACAATATTTTGACTTCAAACTGAAATGCGATTGTCTGATGTACTGACATGCACTTGCATTCTCTCCTCCATATATCCTCATCCCATTACTTCTTCTCCTGGACTGTGTTGTGAGGCAATAGTTGTCCCCTCCTCCCTCATATGTCTGCAGACCTTCTCCATCATATGTCTGCAGATGCTCCACCTTATCTACGCTTGTGATTGTAGAAAGAGTATTGGCATGAAGTACGTAATAATTTCAATTCAGGGTCACATTCTCTTCTGATGTTGTACCTGTTGTTCCTTTCCATGGAACTTTGTAGGAGGCAGATTACGCCTTTGAAAAGGCTGCCCTAATAGGGGAGATCACATGCACAATGATTATGTAAGGGGCAATCAAAAAGTTTCTATTTGAGGGTGTTGCTGCAATGTATATGCAACATAGCATAACTCAAATGTGGGTGTTTAAGAACCGACATGTATGCAAGGGACTAGCGTGGCGTTCGTATCTTTCAAACGCATGTGCTGTAAATGTGGAAACATGAACCTTGGTGACATTATTACCAAATGCGTCCAAACAGAACCAAAGTGCTGTCATTCTTTTATTGGTTGCAGAAGGACAAACACTGGTGTACATCCACTGGAGAATGAAGAATGTATTTGGGGCAGCATGTCTGACAAAACCAACTACAACAAGGGATGTCACTACTTCATGATAATGCACATCCCCATATCACAAATGTCATTATTCAGGAGTTACACCTACTCAAGTGGGAGATACTCGACCACCCACACTATAGTCCTGATATCTCCCCAAGTGATTATCACGTCTTTGGTCCTTTAAAAATGGCCTTGGAGGATCTACAGTTCCTGTCAGGTAAGAATGTGCAAGAGCCATTTATGGACTTCTTCATTCACCAGGCATGGTGTTTTACAAATGGGTATCTTCAATATGGTGCATCGATGGGATGGTTGCCTCAGTGCTCACAGTGATTTTGCCTGATTGGCATACTGAATCTGGACTGTATGGCCTGTGAACAGAAACATTTTAATCACCTATTATATAATCCTAGTACATAGCTTCTTTATGTAGGAGTACATGTTAAGCAAGGGCCGGTTTGGATGGAGCAGCCTGGTATAGTGCATCTACTTGTCCAGTTTCCCTTGCACTTTCTTATTGTCTGCACGTGTTACTTCTCACCACAGTTGTACAAGTGGTGTTTGAGCTCGTTTTTGACTGTGTCAGAGAGCACTCATATTTTAGTGGGAAGGGGGTGCGGAAGACAAGCTAAATATTATCCTTCTCTAAAATATAGTTGATGCTTCTCAATGTAGTGCTGGAATATGGTAGGAAGGTCATGGCATGTGGAATAGTGTCTGCACACATGCGCACACACACACACACACACACACACACACACACACACACACACACACACACCAGTCTTTATTTATGGGGGTCCAGTTGTCGCCTCCTTGTGCAAAAATACACCATAATCAGGAATCTATATTGTGCGCCTAGTGCTCGCAGGGAGACATCAAAACTACCAGTTACATACATCCTTCTGGAATAGCACATGACTTCTTTTTGTAGTTAATTTGATTGCTAATATCTATTGGATACTATGGTCGCCTATAAAAGTAGTCTTGTAGAGCTGGTCCTGCTGTTCAGTGCCAGCTAATAATCTTCTTCACTGTGCTCGGATCTTCTTCCTTGTAGATTTTGTGAATTAACTGGAAAAAGACCTTATTTCTCTCCTCAATTAATGTAAAGCATTCATTATCAGAGTTCCATCATTTCAACCATATGCTGTCAGATTAACCATTAATACAATGTACTTTACAATGAGCACCAGACTGGTGTTCCTCTCTGGTCTGTATACAGTGGAGTAACTCAATTACATTACATTTCAGAGAGTGTCCAGGAAGTGAGACAAATATCAAAGTGATATAGAACATAAAAAATGTATTGAAAATGTAATTATTTTTTTTACAAACTCATTAAGTAACTTCTCCCATTAATGTATGAAAAATTATATCCTCCATATGACCACCCAAGACCATGTGGCAATGAGCAATGCTTTCACTGAAGTTCTCACTGATGCTTTCACAAAAATCTGGTGGGATGCCATTAATAACCCTTTCAGTTTCATCCTTCTATTGATGTATTGTTTGAGGTTTGTTCATGTACACTTTTGAGTTCACAAATCTCTACAAAAACGTCACAAGGCATAGGATAACTTGATCTGGCAGGCCACTCGTTGTTGCCACGCAGACATCATTTTTTGAGGAAACTTTTCATTAAGGAGAGCAATCATTTCATGAGCTGTGTGACATCTCGCATCACCTTGTTGAAACCAAAATAATCAGTAATAGGGAAATTCCAATCAGAAAGTATGTCTTGGTAATGGTCGTCATTCACAATAACGGCAGCTCTCTCATTATTTTCAAATAGGTATGGGCTGATCACTTCTCTTGCCCAGAACCCATCTCACATAGTCATGTGTTGCAGATGCACCTCATCTTCCACAGTCACTCGTGGATTTGGGTTACCTCAAATTCTGCAGTTCTGCTTATTGATGTACCCACTGAGCTTCATGTGAGAAAATCATTCTTTTTGTGAAGTTTTCATTCTTCTCTTGTCGAGCCATGACCGATTGAGGACATCACTGCCTCTTTCCATGTTCTGCAGGATTCAACTCTTGCGTAAGTTGAATCTTGTAAGTGTGCATTTTCAGATCTTTTGAAAGAGTTTCATGCAGTGAACTTAGTGATAAACTCAGTTGTTGAGCCCGTCAGCGAACTGATTTTCTGGGGCTTATGATCACATTGTCACGCATGACAGCAATGTTTTCTTCTGTTCAAACTGAACACTGTCATCCTGTTTTCTTAATGTTTGCAACAGAACCTGTGGTCTCAAACTTCCATATCAACTTCCTGACTGATGATTCACATGTAGCAGCATTATGTCCGAGTGTCACATACAATTCACAAGCAGTTGGCGGGGGACTTTCACTGTTTTTGTAATAACTTTTTATCACTTGGATACGTTGCTTGGTTTTCATCTACTCCATGATGAAAATAGACATCAAACAACAGTGCTCACCATACGGAAGCCTTCAGGCTGCTAGTGGGAAGAATCACACATAACAAACATGAAAAAACATGGCTGCCATCTGTCTTGTGACAAAACAGCACAAAATTGAAATCGTCTCTGTTTCCCGGATACCCGTTACATGTCATTCGTTGCTGTAGCAGGCTCTTTGGTTATTCTGTGGTGGTCCACCATAACACATCCCACCAGCAGCTGCATGGAATAACACGTCCACCACACCCAGTGGCAACTTCACTTAACCACCCATGCCCATGGGCAGAGCAGCTCCTTCATATATTCTTGTCTCTGCATAAACATAATCCTAGTGGCTGTTTTTTGTTCCTACATCAAGAAGAATGTTTGCATCTGTAAACATGTGCTGGTACTGCTGGGCAACCTTGTCCCACAACTTATTCCTGGACAGGATTAATGAAATGGGTGTATATCAAGTGGTCAATGTGATGGTACCTCAGTGCATCATGTCACCTAATGTCATGTATTGGTTTAATAGTAAAATACTTTGATCTAGTACGATATCAGAGTATTTTTCCTTCAAGATGTTCAGTGGTGCTCACACTTGTTTGTGGAAAAGTGGCATTGAGACCAGATATACGATTTGGTGTACAAGCGCTCTCTCTCTCTCTCTCTCACTCACACACACACACACACACACACACGGAATAGGCTGGCCAAGGTACAGGCTCCCTGCATACCATCCAGTGATTTGGAATCAATTCATGAAGACGTGCTGTAGTACGTTGTACACTACGGACTGGACAGCCATCGTGTTGGTACTTCCTCATCGTCTGCAGAGAGAAATGTCTTCTAGCGTCCATGGAAGAGGAGACTGCAATACTTGAGCATATTCAGTGTTCCTCCTTTGAAAAATAGGCCTATGAGGTGATGGCTCACTATCCCACACCACACATTTACCCTCCATGGACACTGATCTTCCACCTGCTGAAGCCAATGGGGATTGTCAACAGACCAATAGTACATGTTTCAGCAGTTTAGCTTGGCATGATTGGTAAATGTCACTTCATCACTAAATAAGATACATTATACACCTGGAGTATCCTGTCTTAATGCTCATGTACAGAAGTTAATGAAAATCTCATAATCATTTCCATGCAGCTCTTGATGCAGAGAGATGTGATTGGAATGGAACCTATGTCAATGGAGAATGCATACGCCACTTGTCTGACTCATGCCACTTCCTCATGCAATTAAACGGGAGCTAATGTGTGGATCAACAGCAACATGTGGGCTTTCAAAAACATTAATGATGCCCTCAACTATGTACCCTCAGATTCAGAATTGAAATATTAAAAGTTTTGGCTGGTTTCGTTGTCTAGGGGCTGCGATATATAGTTGCCACATTACAAGCCAAATACTGCTGAATCTACAGAATAAATTATGAATATACACATGAATCGAAAGGTCGAAGGTTCCTATCACCCAGCAATTGCGAATTTTGAATGTAACATAGAAATTTATAAATGAAAGATTGGAATTAAATAAAATCTGCAGGTAATATTTTAATGACTTTAAATGATGAATACGATACCAGAAGTACCTTTAAGAATGCCATTTATTACTGTAAAACACTTATTGGTGTCGATGGTCCAGCAATTAAATAGAATATAAGTTGAATAACAGAGAAACAATAGGTTCCTACTTCACATAATTAGTTATGAGCAACAACATAGCTCACGAGATATTTGCTTCTAAATGCATACTACATCTTCACTCCAAAAGCCATGGAAATCTCACAAGTGCACAAGTTGGTTCTACAAAATATTTCTATCTCCTGCGACCAGGCGCAAACTGCTCAACACTCTCCAAGTATTTCCTGTGACCGTCCGTCGTGCCCCCCATCCAGCACTCCCCTGTCCTGTGCGACCCGATGCTCCTCCCCCCACTTTCATCCAGTCTCTCCATTGACTTCAGTAGTCGTCTACTGTAGTAACAAGTGCTGTGATTGGCTAGAGTGCTCCCGCCGTGTCTTCAAGCCAATGCACATTCACAAACATATTGAAACACATACAAAATACTGGATTTACGTTTAAATAACTTGAAATTAAATAAATATTCCTACAGCTGGACCATTAACATGCTCTAACACACATTATTAAATACATAAACAAATCAAATAAACATATATCAAAGGAATAGAAACAAAAGTAGGCCAGGAGCCTAATGACTCTGTGCTTTCTACGACACAGAAAATATGTGACTAATTTCTTCATGAATAGTAGATATTGGATATAAAAAAAAAAGAAAGAAAGAAAGAAAAGACAAATAAATATATTTATTAGCATGCTGCTACTGTTTTTTTGTGTACCTGTGGAGTACTTATGGCCTGACGTTATCAATAGTAATCGGCCACTTTAACCTCCAATAATTCATGTACTATTCAAGTTACATGCCTGTAAGTCATACCAATTTAGGTTTACACTAATAGCTTTCGAAGGACATGTCAATCGACAAAATCAAATGAACCATTTAGATTTTGTAAATTTGTTGGTGGGTGTTACTTGTATAATTTACAGTCAGATACTAAACTTTAAACTAATAAAGATATTGAAAATCTGATTACACCATCAGAATCGTCATGCAAGTAATGATAATGTATGGTGCTCCCTATGCCGTCCGCGCCCACTGTGGCCATTTCTGGTGGTGGCATCAGTCTCTAGGCACTCCATCTTTGGTCTGTGCCCATTGTGGCTCTCTTCTGAGGTAGCGGACATCCCAAGGCATTCCGTATTGCGTCCGCGCCCGATAGGCACGATCCTCGCACTATCATGGCTCTGTTGAAGTTCCTTATGTTGTCCGCAACTGCGGCGAGTTTCTCTCATGGCCGAGCCATTCTCCTGGCCTTCTGAACATGGCATGTGCCTGTGAGGTGCGCTTCCTGCAGCATCCGGCTGCTGTTGGAGCTGCATATTATGATGGCCATCCTCCAAGGAGTTTACAGCCACCTGGTATCACGTATACGTTGTGTTGCGTTACTTACGCCCTTGGATGTCTGTAATTCATTTCTGGAGGACGGAACTTTCTTCTGTTGTTTCTGTAGTAGTTCCAAAGCAGGAGTCCACACAGTACTAAGCCGATATCCTGCTTCCTAGTTGATCAAGTTCTCCGCCTTCTTGATTTCAATCGATTCATTAATGACACTAGTCCAGAATTGGGGGGTCTGAGGTAGGATCCTGGTTTTGTCATAATCTATGGTGTGCTCAAGGTCCAGGCAATGTTCTGCTATTGCAGATTTAGTTATCTGTCATAGCCTGGTATGTCTCTGGTGTTCTTTACATCTTATTTCAACTGTTCTGGTAGTTTGACCAATGTAAGACATCCTCCATTCACATGGTTTATGGTAGACACCAGGTTTCCTTAACCCCAAATCATCCTTGACAGTTGCAAGGAGCATCCTTATCTTGTTAGGTGGCAGGACACTCTTTTGATATTGTGTTTCTTCAAGATTCTGCTGATCTTAGCAGATATAGGCCCAGCATATGGTCTCTTCTGCCTGCTGCTCTCCTGTTCCCTCAGGTCATCTGGTGGGATGGAGCGTTTTGCGGATGTCCGTGGTGGAGTAGCCGTTGTCCGTGAACACTTTGTAGATGTTCTAATTCCACTGTCAGGCTGTCTGGGTCAAGAGAGTATTTTGGCTCAGTGTACGAGTGTTCTCAGCACTCCATGCTTCTGTGCTGGGTGATGGCAGCTGTCAGCCTGTAGATATAAGTCAGTGTGTGTTGGTTTCCAGTACACACTGTGGCCTTAGGTGCTGTCTGCCTTCCCCTTTACCAGGACGTCGAGGAATGGGAGCTGACCATCACTCTCTAGTTCCATGATGAACTTGATGTTGGGGTGTCTTGTGTTCAGATGGTCCAGGAACTCATCCAGTCTTCTCTTGCCATATGGCCAGATGATGAATGTGTCATCACTGTATGTGAAGAAACATGTCGGCTGGTAGGCAGCAGTTGTAAGTGCCTCATCTTCGAATTTCTTCATAAATAGATTTGCCACTACTGGGGCTACACATGGCCACTCCTTCAGTCTGCTCATAGAAACTCGCTGCGGTCACGGACAACATACGGAACTTCAACAGAGCCATGATAGTGCTAGGATTGCGCCTATCAGGCGTGGACCCAATACAGAATGCCTTGGGATGTCCGCTACCTCAGAAGAGAGCTGCAATGGGCGCAGACTGAAGATTGAGTGCCTAGAGACTGATAGCACCGCCAGAATTGGGCATAGTGGGCGCGGATGGCATAGGGAGTGCCACACACCGTCCAGGCATAAATATGGGACAAGGTCAGCTCATCAACCAGTCTCAGGGAACACCTGATGAAGATGCCGAGTTACGATGTCAAAATATCGTGTTGGGAAGATGCGGACACCGGCAGTACACCCGATTCTACGAGATGACAAATTGCTGGGAAAGTCTTAGAAATTATAATGATAATGTACATGTTTCTTTTTTAGGTATCACGATTCCTGTGGCTATTATTAATTTCTATATGAACTGTGATATGTCTGCCATTATGGTTTCACAATGTCTGCCATCTTTGGCAGTCCCAGCATACAAATCTCCTTCATTGACACAAAGCACTGTCCTCGACACAACGTCAAATGGAATTCCCAGGCACGCGGTCAGCCTGGACCACACGCTGGGGCTACTCCTCTTGCTCTGGCTAATGTTGAGCACCACACAGTTGCTGACAATCCCCAGCTTGCCGAGCTGCCTGTGTGGCCACGCCAACTCTGAACTTAGAATATTTTCATGGCGCCACAACTCACCCGTTACCTCTCAAACAACAGCAAGAACACAAATTTCCCACTATTGTGTCACCATTGTTTGCTTCTGTTTGTAATATAATGTGGCAGAAAATGAATTTGTGAGGTGATGTTAGGGATGTGTATCACTGCTTAACACAAGAAGACAATATACCACATCATACTACAGATATCCTCCACCAAATGAATATTATATATCTTGTGAAATTCAGGGTGCTGATTGTTAATGCTGCCATTCATCTTGATGTTACTGCATCGCCACTCAGGAATCGTACAAGCTCCAGGAAATCATGTTCACAATGAGTTTTATTTTGCACGCTAGGTGTTCGGCAGTGAACTACATGTGAAATTGACTTAACACTGTCTCATGACTGATGTCAAACTGAACTACAATTGAAATATGGTGGCTTACAAATCACCTCTATTTATATGTTTTGAGACAGTTACTGACATTGTTATGTATTAATTTTTTAGTTTTAACAATTAAAACTTTTACATACAGCTTCCCAAATTACACAGAAATTGACATGAAATAAAAGTGATTCATTTCATACAAATACAGGAAAGAATATGTTTATATTAAGACTATAAATTACATGTTTTATCATTAAACAATATATTTTGATAATTTGTATATATTATTTTACTTACTTAAAGGATAATCACCTTATTATTTTCAGGTGAACTGAAGGCTGAGATTCAATTAATTAAATTTTGTACGAGTAAAACTTTACATTTCTATATAATTGTAATTACAATTTCATTAACTAACACCAAACAAAACATCAGTATGCTTAACTCTGACTGAAAAATTATCATGTCATATTTCTACTATGTATACAATTTGTTTTTTCAGTTTGAAAACATAAAAATAGCTGTCTTTCGATGACTATAAGTATTGAAACTTTAATTGTTAATTACTGCATAATTACAATAGCAATTTTATTACTACCATGTGCTTGAAGTTTGTATAATGTACAAATTGTGATGGTACATCAGCTTTTAACCCAACATATTTCCTTCATTCAGCGTATTGGTGAGGTCCAACATGTTTAGCTTAAATTCATGCAAATTTTTAGTTTGCTGCAACAGAAAATCTTCAGTGTATTTGAATACAGATAACCAGAGAAGACAAAATCAAAGCAGCATACTTATATTACACATATGCCCTCATCAAGAGATTAGGGATGAGACTGGTAAAAGGATATAGGATCCTAATGGGTTGTGATACTACAATACCCCTGAAGAGGTTTAGCTATCACAGAGAGACAAAGCTCTTCTAAATCTCAGGCTAAAGTGAAAGGAATATAATCATGACAAGGATGTACCTCAGTCGGAATGCCAGACATTAGATACATGCTGTATCAAACTGATTTTGAAGTCAAAATTTCAAATAGATTAACGATATGTATCATCTTCCTAATTTAATGGTCAGAATGATCACAGCCATATCAGTGTCCTCAAATAAATGTGAATGTACATCAATAAACTAAATTAATTGCTTCTCAGAATAATCCCTTTGTCATTGCAACTACTGTGTCTCTCACCTCTGTGAGTTTATCAAATGCAGTAAACTTTATATCAGTATAAAGTGCTACGTTTTACCATACTCCACTACACATCACTTTATTCCAACTCCTTCCTCAATTTATTTTAAATATGTACCAGCACAAATCATCATTGATTTACTCATGTATACATATATCCTATAATTGTTAATTACTCTGATCATAGTGTAACTTCCCATTCAGAAGTATGGTGAACTGTACAATGTAAAAGTTATTCTGTGTATAAAATACACTGCGACAAAGCAAAATTCAAGTTGATAACATAAAATCTAACCTACTATACCAGACAAAATGTGTATTTTTTTCCATGAATGTCAAATAAGATTCAAGAGTTTTCCTACATCAAATCATAGAAGAACATTAATTTAAAGTATATGCCAGAAAATGCAGAGGAGAATTCCCTCAAACTTGTTGAGTGAGACCTAGGTCGTACATGAACAGTGCAGAGTTAATCCACTCATAGCAAATGTGATTGCAGCAAGTTACTGTAAGGCCACAAAACAAGTTATATTTGAAGAAAATCATTTACACCCTAATATACAATCAAATACAAGAGTTTATGTATATATTGTTGTTGTGGTCTTCAGTCCTGAGACTGGTTTGATACAGCTCTCCAAGCTACTCTATCCTGTGCAAGCTTCTTCATCTCCCAGTACCTATTGCAACCTACAACCTTCTGAATCTGCGTAATGTATTCATCTCTTGGTCTCCCTCTATGATTTTTACCCTCCATGCTGCCCTCCCATACTAACTTGGTGATCCCTTGATACCTCAGAACATGTCCTACCAACCGATCCCTTATTCTACTCATTACCTCCTCATTAGTTATGTGATTTACCCATCAAATCTTCTGCATTCTTCTTTGCACCACATTTCGAAAGCTTCTATTCACTGTTTGTCCAGACTATGTATCATCCATGTTCCACATCCATACATGGCTACAGTTCATACAAATACTTTTAGAAAAGACTTCCTGACACTTAAATCTATACTCGATGTTAACAAATTTCTCTTCTTTAGAAATGCTTTCCTTGCCATTGCTAGTCTACATTTTACATCCTCTCTACCTCGACCATCATCAGTTATTTTTCTCCCTAAATAGCAAAACTCCTTTACTACTTTAAGTGTCTCATTTCCTAATCTAATTCCCTCAGCATCACCCAACTTAATGCGACTATATTCCTTATCCTCATTTTGCTTTTGTTGATGTGCATCCTATATCCTTCTTTGAAGACACTGTCCATTCCATTCAACTGCTTTTCCAAGTCCTTTGCTGTTTCTGACAGAATTACAGTGTAATTGGCAAACCTCAAAGTTCTTATTTCTTCTCCATGGATTTTAATTCCTACTTCAAATTTTTCTTTTGTTTTCTTTACTGCTTGCTCAATGTACAGATTGAATAACATCGGGGATAGGCTACAACCCTGTCTCACTCCCTTCCCAACCATTGCTTCCCTTTCATGCCCCTTGACTCATATTACTGCCATCTGGTTTCTGTACAAATTGTAAGTAGCCTTTTGCCCCCTGTATTTTACTTCTGCCACCTTCAGAATTTGAAAGAGAGTATTCCAGTCAACATTGTCAACAGCGTTTTCTAAGTCTACAAATGTTAGAAACATAGGTTTGCCTTTCCTTAATCTATCTTCTAAGATAAGTCATAGGGTCAATATTGTCGCATGTGTTCCAACATTTCTATGGAATCCAAACAGATCTTCCCCAAGTTTGGCTTCTATCAGTTTTTCCATTCATGTGTAAATAATTCATGTCAGTATTTTGCAGCTGTAACTTATTAAACTGATAGTTTGATAATTTTCACACCTATCAACACCTGCTCTCTTTGAGATTGGAATTATTATATTCTTCTTGAAGTCTGAGGGTATTTCGCCTGTCTCATACATCTTGCTCACCAGATGGTAGAGTTTTGTCAGGACTGGCTCTCCCATTGCTGTCAGTAGTTCTATTGGAATGTTGTGTACTCCCAGGGCCTTGTTTTGAGTCAAGTCTTTCAGTGCTCTGTCAAACTCTTCACGCAGTATCATATCTCCCATTTTTTCATCTTCATCTACATCCTCTTCCATTTCCATAATATTGTCCTCAAGAACACAGCCCTTGTATAGACCCTCCATATACTCCTTCCACCTTTCTGCTTTCCTTTCTTTGCTTAGAACTGGGTTTCCATCTGAGCTCTTGTGATATTCATACAAGTGGTTCTCTTTTCTCTAAAGGTCTCTTTAATTTTGCTATAGGGAGTATCTATCTTACCCTTAGTGATATATGCCTCTACATCCTCTAGCTATCCCTGCTTAGCCATTTTACACTTCCTGTCGATCTCATTTTTGAGATGTTTGTATTCCTTTTTGCCTGCTTCATTTACTGCATTTTTATATTTTCTCCTTTCATCAGTTAAATTCAATATATCTTCTGATACCCAAGGATTTCTACTAGCCCTCATCTTTTTACCTACTTGATTCTCTGCTGCCTTCACTATTTCATCTCTCAAAGTTACCCATTCTTCTTGTCTTGTGTTTCTTTTTCCTGTTCTTGTCAACTGTTCCCCAACGCTCTCTCTGAAACGCTCTAAAATCTCTGGTTCTTTCAATTTATCCAAGTCCCATCTCCTTAAATTCCCACTTTTTTGCAGTTTCTTCAGTTTTAATCTACAGTTCATAACCAATAGATTGTGGTCAGAGTCCACATCTGCCCCTGGAAATGTCTTACAATTTAAAACCTGGTTCCATATTCACCTACTACTTTTCCTTCACTTCTTTTTCATACTGTCAAATTCCAGTTCCCCATGCCTATTAAATTTTCGTCTTCCGTAACTATCTGAATAATTTCTTTCATGGCATCATAAATTTCTTCAATCTCTTCATCATCTGTGGAGCTAGTTGTTATATAAACTTGTACCATTGTGGTAGGCATGGGCTTTGTGTCTGTATTGGCTACAATAATGCATTCATTATGCTGTTCATAGTAGCTTATCCGTGTTCTTATTTTTTTGTTCATTACTAGACCTGCTCCTGCATTACCCCTATCTGATTTTGTATTTATAATCCTGTATTCACCTGACCAGATGGCTTGTTCCTCCTGCACTGAACTTCACTAATTCTCACTATTAACTTTAACGCATCCATTTCCCTTTTTAAATTTTCTAATCTACCTGCTTGATTAAGGGGTCTTACATTGCATGTTCCGACCTGTAGAATGCTAGTTTTCTTTCTCCTGATAATGATAATGACGTCCTTGTACACATGACTGCCATCTCCAGCAGCTCAGAGTGGAATGCAGCTGTCACATAGAATGGAAGCAGCAATCTGGAGGGAGCGGGGAAGGGGAATGGATAGCAGTGTATATGTGGGAAGAGCGAAGAGCACTGTCTGGCAGATTATGCAGGGTCTAGACTGCCAACAAGCACAGTGTTGGGAGACTGAAGGGCAGGGAGGTTTGGGGGGGGGGGGGGATGGTGAGGGGATGGGTAGAGGGGAGGAGGTGACAAAAAGGAGAGGAGTGGAGAAGGGAAAAGATGGGTGTGTACGTTAGCAGCAAGCAACACATAAATAGGGTGGGAGACAAGAATAGGAGGAAGATGATAAAACAGAAAGGGTGGAAAGTGTTTGGTGGAGCGTATGGGGACAGAATGTTGCCTTAGGTTGAGGCCAGGATAATTTCAGGAATGGAGAATGTGTTGTAAGATAACTTCCATCTGTGAAGTTCAGAAAAGCTGGTTCTTCAGGGTGGTGGGAGGATTGGCAGTGCGATGGGAAATGACATGGGATATCTGTTTGTGGACTTGGTCTGGGGGATAGTGCCCTGTTTGTGAAAGCCTGTTAATTGTTGTTAATATTTCCACCAACACCCTCAGCTCCACGTAAGTTTCAGTCCCATCCACAAGCCACCCCTATAGCCCTACACTCAATATTAAATTAACTTGCTGAACTTCTCAAAGACCTACTCTCCTTCTTCCAATGCCTGCAATGGAAGCACTTTGCCACTAATCCCTCCAATCAAAGCCATTCTAATCCCAACTCTGAATCCTACCTTTCCCAGTTCATACAACCATCCAACCATGATCCCCCAACCCTCCCACTTAACCACCCACTGATCACGTTCCAGGAATTCCTTACTTCCAATTTAGTCTCAACATCCTTCCTCAGATCCCTTCTTCAGAACAACAACCTTCCAGCAGAAGAACAGAAAGCGCACACATCCTCAAAACAAATCATGACCTAATCATCTTACGTACAGACAAAGGTGCTACCACTATTGTTATGAATCACATTGGCTACCTGGCAGAAGGCCTTTGCCAATTATCTGAATCCTCCAGATTGATCCCATCGCAGAAGCCCAAGGCCATTCCCAAAACATCTCTGCTGAATCTATTTCTTTTTTCACCCATATGCACCCCACATATCTACCTTCTACACGTCCCCCACAAT
This sequence comes from Schistocerca nitens, assembly GCF_023898315.1. Taxonomy (NCBI): domain Eukaryota; kingdom Metazoa; phylum Arthropoda; class Insecta; order Orthoptera; family Acrididae; genus Schistocerca; species Schistocerca nitens. Next base: position 454,714,631 of record NC_064615.1, on the reverse strand, counting down.
CCACAAAACCAACAATCATGGACGTACCGTTGTGGCTGGTTATTGAACTTCCACTGAAAGAATTTGGCCATCATTGACCAACATCCCCAACCATTTGAACCTAATCTAGCCTCCCATGTCAAAGATACCAACCACTACCTTCACTGACTCCACCAGCCCCACACCTGTACTTCCTGGATCCTTACTGGTCACTGTTGATGCCACCTCCCACTACACAAACATCCTTCATGCCTATGATCTTACCCTTATTGAACATTACCTTTCCCAATGTCCTCCATACCCACTACCTCATTCCTCATACACCTTACTGACTTTACCCTAACTCACTACTATTTTTATAGTAGGTATACAAACAAAGCCACAGCACATCTGTGAGAACCTGCATGGCACCCACCTATGCCACCATGTTTATGGGCCTGTAGAGGAGACTTTCCTAGCCTTCCAAAACACCAAACCCCTAGAGTGGTTGAGGTTCTTTGATGATATCTTCATGATATGGACTTGGAGCCAATAAACCCTATCTTAGTTCCTTCACAACTTCAGCACCTTCTTTCCCATCCACTTCACCATGTCCTCCCCAACCCAACATGCCATCATCCTGGACATTGACCACTTCTTCTCTGATGGCTCCATCCATACCTCAGTCCACATTAAACCCACCAACCACTAACAGCACTTCTATTTCAACAGGTGTCATCTCTTCCTCACCAAAAAATTGCTCTCATAAAGGCCTTCACAGACAGATACTATCCCCCAGACCAAACCTGCACAAAGACCTCCCTGCCATTCCCATTCACACACCCAATCCCCCCCAGAGCCAGCCACAAAAAAATGTTCCATTCGTCACCCAACCCCAACACCACAATGGACTGGAGCAACTGAACTACATCCTTTGCCAGGACTTTGATTAGTCATCATCAAGCTCTGAAATGAGGGACATCCTACCCAAGATCGTTCCCACTCCTCCTAAAGTAGTGTTCCATTGCCCGTCCAATGGCCACAGCATCCTAGTCCATCCCTATGTCACTCCCAATCCTACCCCTCGCCACAAGGATCATATCCCTGTGGAAGATCCAGGTGCAAGACCTTCCCAGTCCACCTACCCAGCACTTCCTATTCCAGTCCTGTCAAAGGCTTATCCTACTCCACCACAAGTCAGGCCATTGCGAAAGCAACCATGTCATGAAGGAGCTTGGTTGTAATCATTACACAGCTTTTTATATTGTATGACTACCAGCCAAGCAGTGCAGCAGGATGAATAGCTACCACCAAATTGTGGCCAAGAGCCAAGGAGACCACCCCGTGGCACAACATGAGCTGAACACAACATTCTTGATTTCAATGGCTGCTTCACTACCTGAGGCATCTGGATTCTCCCCTTCATCACCAGCTTTTCTAAACTGCACAGATGGGAGTTGTCCTCACAACACATTCTCACATCCTCCACTTCAAGAATTATCCCATCCTAAACCTATGGTGACATACTGTCAACACACCCTCCATCCAATAGTCTTCATCCCCTCTGTTGTATCACCCCCTCCTCATTTTCATTTCCCACCCTCTGCCATTGTACCTGCCCATCTTATCCCTTCCTTGCTCCTCTCCTTTTTCACTCCCTGGCCCCTCCCCATCTCCCTGCCCCACCCAATCCAGTGACTGTGTCACTCTTGTCCCTGCATGCTCTGCCAGACAGCACTCTTTTCTTCTCCCACCTGTACATTACAGTTTCTTGCACTTCCCTACCCCCTCCTGATTTCGTGTGAGAGGTGCATTATAGTTTGAGCTGCCATAGATGGTAGTCATGTGTAGAAGAGGTGTGCTTTTTAGTGTGAGTGAATGATATAAGTGTGTGTGTGTGTGTGTGTGTGTGTGTGTGTGAGTGTGTGTGTTTCACTTTCTGGGAAAGGCTGTGACAGAGAGCATGTGTAAGTATCTTTTAGTTGTGCCTGGCTGCAACTTCAAGTGTCATCTTTACATTAGTAGCAGTCTATCTTTCCTTATATTGTTACATCAATAATGATATTAATGTGATGTGAAGATCTTCAACATCTGTTGTGACTTCACATATGTAGTATCTTCTGAATTTTCTTTTGTGGTAACAGTAATGTAAATGCTTATGATTCAGATTAACTCTGTGATAGACTGTTAGTGTAACTGCAAAGGTAAAGGTACTACCAAGGACATCCATACCAAGGCTATGTCCCACCAGCCTAGCTCTCAGGTAAAGGGAAAAATATAGCTTAGTCAAGTGTTTTTCTTTCAAGAAAATTATTTAAAACTCAGTATCCACACATTTTAATGGGGTCAGAATTGGAACTTTTAGTGGCTACTTACCATATCTCCCCCCCCCCCCCTTCCACTCTCGCTCTCCCACTACACACTATCCACACTATCGTATGGGCACACTTGAGTTCTAATTTTAAAAAATCAGTTGCAGTATACTCTAAAAAGAACTGTGGAGTCCATGGCAAAGGGTACTTCCCATTGTACCACATTTTAGGATTTCTTCCCATTTCATTCACATATGGAGGACAGGAAGAATGCTACTTAAATACCCTTGATTGTGCTGTAACTTCTGGAAGCTCACCTTTGTGGTATTTGAGATTGTAGTACATTCTTCAACTTCTCATTTAATACTAGATCTTGAAGCTTTGTAAGCAAGTTTTGTATGGTAGTTGATGTTTATTTTCAAGTGTGTGTCTGTCTGTGTTTTTCAGGATTTCCGTTACATTCTCCTGTTGGTCAAACAAATCTGTAACCATTCCTGCTGCTTTTTTTTGTGTACATTAACATCCCCTGTTAGTCCTATTTGGCGTAGGTCTCACACACTTAGCAATGTTCCAGGATGGGTTGCACAATTGTTTTGTGGGCAATCTCTGTCAGTTATTAAAGAGTAAAATAACATAATTTCATCATAATACTAATAAGCCTAATAACAATAACAATAGTAACAATAACAATAATAAAACTCAGGTTTCATAATTTTATGGTAGACACTGAAAATATATGGCTGGCTCAGTTGTTAGAACATTGCTTGCAAAACCAGAAAAATTACCTTCAGGATGCAGTTGGCAACACAGTTTCTACCAAGAAAGTTCACTTCAAATTGGTTTTATAAATTACACCAAAAAACTAGGAAGATTAATGAATCATGTAGAGATAAAATTCTTCTCAAGCATTGCTCAATGTTTATTACTCTAAGGAAAGTAATTTATGAGTGCATCTGTCTTTCTTTTCTAGTCATCAACTTGGACTTAAAAGCAAGTAATTTTGGGCCTGGAACTAAAAATTATGAGCGAGTTTTTTGGTGTTTAAAGAACTGTTTCAATGTGAAGTTTGATATTCTCTTAGCATGGGACCCTCCAGGTAATATTTCATTGAGTTTTGATTCATAAATTAATTAAAATGTGTACCTTAGTTTCATGATAAATTGTGCAGAACATTTTTAGGAAACAATTTATATTTTATGTTTATACATTTCACATATGAATATTCTATATAAATTTAATTTAGTTATTGTCTGTCATAGTGAATTTGAAACTTGTTTTTCAGTTTACTTATAGCCGGTTTCAATATTGTAACATGTAGACGTCTGCATTAGTATCCAGTTTTATTTCATGTAAAACATTCCGTCAAATGCTTCGGAACAAACTATTCCCATTGCTTTTATTAGAAGGATTGATGACTGCATATCTTGAATATGCATTTCGTTCAAATCTATCTTAATCTTTATCTAATTTTTTGTCGAGCCATGCTTTTATCTTATATAACTTCAAAGATTCAAATTAATGTTCTTCTTTTTTGTTTTTCTTGCAGTTTTGTAGGCTGTTTCACTATATTGTCCTTAATTTTTACACTATTTCTGTTTGGGCAATCTTCGGTGGTGTCAGTGTACCAAATAATTTAGATCTTTTATGGAAGGCATTGTAATAAATATTTGAGCTACAGGATTCATTATTGAGGAGATTTTGGCTACAGAACTGGTAAAGAAGACACAATGTTGTTGCAGACATTACCTACAAGCAGTTATGCTTGGCTTAGTTTGTTGCATTTTTATGCTGCTCCTATGGGGAAGTACATCACAGTAGGGGAGGTTCAAGAAGACTACTGACTGAAATTATTTGTTTCAGTACTGACTGATGTCCAGAGAAGATGTTGTGTCCCTAATGTTGTTATAGCATTTTCTGTTCAGTTGTGGTGCTCATACTTGATTACGGTCTAAGTTGCAATGTGGTTATGAGGTGAACTCAGAAAGGCAGGAGTGCATAGGGCAGTTAAGCAAATTCTACCAATTTTCTGGGAATACGAGCTTCTTCTGCATGTTATTGTTGTGGTCTTCAGTCCTGAGACTGGTTAGATGCAGCTCTCCATGCTACTCTATCCTGTGCAAGCTTCTTCATCTCCCAGTACCTACTGCAACCTACATCCTTCTGAATCTGCTTAGTGTATTGCTCTCTTGGTCTCCCTCTACGATTTTTACCCTCCACGCTGCCCTCCAATGCTAAATTTGTGATCCCTTGATGCCTCAAAACATGTCCTACCAACCGATCCCTTCTTCTAGTCAAGTTGTGCCACAAACTTCTCTTCTCCCCAATCCTATTCAATACCTCCTCATTAGTTACGTGATCTACCCACCTTATCTTCAGCATTCTTCTGTAGCACCACATTTCAAAAGCTTCTATTCTCTTCTTGTCCAAACTGGTTATCGTCCATGTTTCACTTCCATACATGGCTACACTCCATACAAATACTTTCAGAAACGACTTCCTGACACTTAAATCTATACTCGATGTTAACAAATTTCTCTTCTTCAGAAACGCTTTCCTTTCCATTGCCAGTCTACATTTTATATCCTCTCTACTTCGACCATCATCAGTTATTTTACTCCCTAAATAGCAAAACTCCTTTACTACTTTAAGTGTCTCATTTCCTAATCTAATCCCCTCAGCATCACCCGATTTAATTTGACTACATTCCATTATCCTCGTTTTGCTTTTGTTGATGTTCATCTTATATCCTCCTTTCAAGACACTGTCCATTCCGTACAACTGCTCTTCCAAGTCCTTTGCTGTCTCTGACAGAATTACAATGTCATCGGCGAACCTCAAAGTTTTTACTTCTTCTCCATGAATTTTAATACCTACTCCGAATTTTTCTTTTGTTTCCTTTACTGCTTGCTCAATATACAGATTGAATAACATCGGGGAGAGGCTACAACCCTGTCTTACTCCCTTCCCAACCACTGCTTCCCTTTCATGCCCCTCAACTCTTATAACTGCCATCTGGTTTCTGTACAAATTGTAAATAGCCTTTCGCTCCCTGTATTTTACGCCTGCCACCTTCAGAATTTGAAAGAGAGTATTCCAGTTAACGTTGTCAAAAGCTTTCTCTAAGTCTACAAATCCTAGAAACGTAGGTTTGCCTTTCCTTAATCTTTCTTATAAGATAAGTCGTAAGGTTAGTATTGCCTCACGTGTTCCAACATTTCTACGGAATCCAAACTGATCTTCCCCGAGGTCCGCTTCTACCAGTTTTTCCATTCGTCTGTAAAGAATTCGCGTTAGTATTTTGCAGCTGTGACTTATTAAACTGATAGTTCAGTAATTTTCACATCTGTCAACAACTGCTTTCTTTGGTATTGGAAGTAATATTTTCTTCTTGAAGTCTGTGGGTATTTCGCCTGTCTCATACATCTTGCTCACCAGATGGTAGAGTTTTGTCATGACTGGCTCTCCCAAGGCCATCAGTAGTTCTAATGGAATGTTGTCTACTCCTGGTGCCTTGTTTCGACTCAGGTCTTTCAGTGCTCTGTCAAACTCTTCACGCAGTATCTTATCTCCCATTTCGTCTTCATCTACATCCTCTTCCATTTCCATAATACTGTCCCCAAGTACATCGCCCTTGTATAAACCCTCTATATACTCCTTCCACCTTTCTGCCTTCCCTTCTTTGCTTAGAACTGGGTTGCCATCTGAGCTCTTGATATTCATACAAGTGGTTCTCTTCTCTCCAAAGGTCTCTTTAATTTTCCTGTAGCCAGTATCTATCTTACCCCTCGTGAGGTAACCCTCTACATCCTTACATTTGTCCTCTAGCCATCCCTGCTTAGCCATTTTGCACTTCCTGTCGATCTCATTTTTGAGACGTTTGTATTCCCTTTTGCCTGCTTCATTTACTGCATTTTTATATTTTCTCCTTTCATCAATTAAATTCAATATTTCTTCTGTTACCCAAGGATTTCTATTAGCCCTCGTCTTTTTACCTACTTGATCCTCTGCTGCCTTCACTACTTCATCCCTCAGAGCTACCCATTTTTCTTCTACTGTATTTCTTTCCCCCATTCCTGTCAATTGTTCCCTTATGCTCTCCCTGAAACTCTCTACAACCTCTGGTTCTTTCAGTTTATCTAGGTCCCATCTCCTTAAATTCCCACCTTTTTGCAGTTTCTTCAGTTTCAATCTGCAGTTCATAACCAATAGATTGTGGTCAGAATCCACATCTGCCCCTGGAAATGTCTTACAATTTAAAACCTGGTTCCTGAATCTCAGTCTTACCATTATACACTCCTGGAAATGGAAAAAAGAACACATTGACACCGGTGTGTCAGACCCACCATACTTGCTCCGGACACTGCGAGAGGGCTGTACAAGCAATGATCACACGCACGGCACAGCGGGCACACCAGGAACCGCGGTGTTGGCCGTCGAATGGCGCTAGCTGCGCAGCATTTGTGCAACGCCGCCGTCAGTGTCAGTCAGTTTGCCGTGGCATACGGAGCTCCATCGCAGTCTTTAACACTGGTAGCATGCCGCGACAGTGTGGACGTGAACCGTATGTGCAGTTGACGGACTTTGAGCGAGGGCGTATAGTGGGCATGCGGGAGGCCGGGTGGATGTACCGCCGAATTGCTCAACACGTGGGGCGTGAGGTCTCCACAGTACATCGATGTTGTCGCCAGTGGTCGGCGGAAGGTGCACGTGCCCGTCGACCTGGGACCGGACCGCAGCGACGCACGGATGCACGCCAAGACCGTAGGATCCTACGCAGTGCCGTAGGGGACCGCACCGCCACTTCCCAGCAAATTAGGGACACTGTTGCTCCTGGGGTATCGGCGAGGACCATTCGCAACCGTCTCCATGAAGCTGGGCTACGGTCCCGCACACCGTTAGGCCGTCTTCCGCTCACGCCCCAACATCGTGCAGCCCGCCTCCAGTGGTGTCGCGACAGGCGTGAATGGAGGGACGAATGGAGACGTGTCATCTTCAGCGATGAGAGTCTCTTCTGTCTTGGTGCCAATGATGGTCGTATGCGTGTTTGGCGCCGTGCAGGTGAGCGCCACAATCAGGACTGCATACGACCGAGGCACACAGGGCCAACACCCGGCATCATAGTGTGGGGAGCGATCTCCTACACTGGCCGTACACCACTGGTGATCGTCGAGGGGACACTGAATAGTGCACGGTACATCCAAACCGTCATCGAACCCATCGTTCTACCATTCCTAGACCGGCAAGGGAACTTGCTGTTCCAACAGGACAATGCATGTCCGCATGTATCCCGTGCCACCCAACGTGCTCTAGAAGGTGTAAGTCAACTACCCTGGCCAGCAAGATCTCCGGATCTGTCCCCCATTGAGCATGTTTGGGACTGGATGAAGCGTCGTTTCACGCGGTCTGCACGTCCAGCACGAACGCTGGTCCAACTGAGGCGCCAGGTGGAAATGGCATGGCAAGCCATTCCACAGGACTACATCCAGCATCTCTACGATCGTCTCCATGGGAGAATAGCAGCCTGCATTGCTGCGAAAGGTGGATATACACTGTACTAGTGCCGACATTGTGCATGCTCTGTTGCCTGTGTCTATGTGCCTGTGGTTCTGTCAGTGTGATCATGTGATGTATCTGACCCCAGGAATGTGTCAAAAAAGTTTCCCCTTCCTGGGACAATGAATTCACGGTGTTCTTATTTCAATTTCCAGGAGTGTATAATCTATCTGATACCTTTTAGTATCTCCAGGATTCTTCCAGGTATACAACCTTCTTTTATGATTCTTGAACCAAGTGTTAGCTATGATTAAGTTATGCTCTGTGCAAAATTCTACAAGGTGGCTTTGTCTTTCATTTCTTCCCCCCAATCCATATTCACCTACTATGTTTCCTTCTCTCCCTTTTCCTACTGACGGATTCCAGTCACCCATGACTATTAAATTTTCGTCTCCCTTCACTACCTGAATAATTTCTTTTATCTTGTCATACATTTCATCAATTTCTTCATCATCTGCAGAGCTAGTTGGCATATAAACTTGTACTACTGTAGTAGGCATGGGCTTTATGTCTATCTTGGCCACAATAATGCGTTCACTATGCTGTTTGTAGTAGCTAACCCACACTCCTATTTTTTTATTCATTATTTAACCTACTCCTGCATTACTCCTATTTGATTTTGTATTTATAACCCTATAATCACCTGACCAAAAGTCTTGTTCCTCCTGCCACCGAACTGCACTAATTGCCACTATATCTAACTTTAACCTAACCATTTCCCTTTTTAAATTTTCTAACCTACCTGCCCGATTAAGGGATCTGACATTCCACGCTCCGATCCGTAGAATGCCAGTTTTCTTTCTCCTGATAACGACGTCCTCTTGAGCAGTCCCCGCCCGGAGATCCGAATGGGGGACTATTTTACCTCCGGAATATTTTACCCAAGAGGACGCCATCATCATTTAATCATACAGTAAAGCTGCATGTCCTCGGGAAAAATTACGGCTGTAGTTTCCCCTTGCTTTCAGCCGTTCGCAGTACCAGCACAGCAAGGCCGTTTTGGTTAATGTTACAAGGCCAGATCAGTCAATCATCCAGACTGTTGCCCCTGCAACTACTGAAAAGGCTGCTGCCTCTCTTCAGGAACCACATGTTTGTCTGGCCTCTCAACAGATACCCCTCCGTTGTGGTTGCATAGATAATCTGATATGCTTTTGACTGATAATACCTTGCACTTACTTAGTTTATGAAATCAGAATGTACACCATATTTTATTGTGATGGTGTTTAATTATAAAGTGTTTATTCACAACTAATGTTGTTGTTGAATGTAGCTGGTATCATTGAAACATTTCAGTAAAGAAGTAAAGAAATTGGTATGAGTGAGGCAGTATGCATAGTCTGTAATTTCAGTATAGATCCTTAAACCATAAAGTCTACCAGAATGATGTCCATAATATTGGTAATTTGAAAGATGATATCCATACAGGGATGTTAAAAATAGCAATTATAGAACTTTCATATTTCATTAGATGTTGCCTCAGAATATAACATGGGTATGTGAGCATGGCTAGATGAATGTTGTAACCGGTATCTAATTATGATTGCAAAAATGATGTAGCCTTCCAAAAGCTGTTAGCAAAGTACCAAATGCTATTGCAGCCCATAAAATACATATACTGGATGCAGTCTAAATTGATTAGTGTGAAATCCATTGTACACAGTGAATCTAGGTCTTCTACTAATTTCACATTTTGGTTTATTTAGCGTTATTCCACATTCATCATTAAAATAACCAAAAATTAAATCTAAATTGCTAATTATCAGATATGTGCTTTCAGACACCTTCCTGTGCTAATTTTGATGAGTGTTGAACTAAGTTCCCAGTGCAGCCTCAGATAAATGTCATACAAATATTGTAAACATATGTATAAAAATTAAACAATGTAAAATCCAAGATGGAATGTAACAATATTTGAAAAGGAAAGTTGCTACTCACCATATAGAGGAGATGCTGAGTCGCAGACAGGCACGACAGAAAGATTCTCACAATTAAAGCTTTCGGCCATTAAGGCCTTCGTCAACAATAGTCGATAGACGCACACACACACACACACACACACACACACACACACACACACACAAATGCAATATTGGTGTATGTATAAAAATTATGAAACAAATTCTTTGTAGCTGTAGAATAAAATGTTGAATGTGACAGTGTCCACAAAAATACAGCTTCTAGGAAGCATAAATAAGCCATGATTTTTCTAGCCATGTGGCCAGAGATAAATATTGTTCAGCCAGGAATTGTGTTCTGTGTTAATTATTTCTCATGGAAATTACATCTTGATTCTTTTATTAATATATATAAGCAGAAAAGCAGCACTTTGAAAACAGTGATGGTTCCTCCACTTGAGATTCCTCAGATGCAATTTTCCCTGATATGTTAAACTAAGCATTTATGCAACTTTGCACAAAATGCTATCAGCTACAGTATATTGTGGCCAAATATGTGCTAACTCAGCTATTTCTCATCATCACTGACTATAATACCTATATTACATGTCTTTGCAGCGGTGAAAGAATTAATTTGGAGCAGTGATTGTGGAACTTCCTTTGTAAAGGGAAATTTTAAAATGGACCTTAAGATTTCTGTTTTTAAATTTGAACAATTTAGTTTAGGCTTTACTGTGACTATTATTGATATCAAATGAAACAAGTTTACTATCACCAGTTACTGGTAATTTATATGCACAATGTGTTTCAGATGTCCTTTCTCTGTCATAATACACTATAAGAGGGGGAAAGAATCCAACAACAACACACCATGAAGGAATTATCCAAATGGGACAGTAATCAGTAGCCTCCAGGGGGTCCACAACTCTTTTGTGAATATGTGCATGGCGAGCATGGGACCCCGAACTAGTGCGGCTCTCTTTCCTTTTTGGGCTGCATACCTTCCTTTTCCACATCCTTCCCCATCCCCCATCCTCCCCCCCCCCCCCTCACCTCTGCCCCTTCCCTTCCCTTTCTCCCCCTATTGGAGTATTTTTCATGCCTATGTCTGGAGGCAGACACTTGTAACCATAAGACAGTCTCTCTTCTTTGCTTTCTATGCTGGAAAGTCTCTGTCCTCCCTTTGTCCTTCTCTTTTCCTTGCCTCTTCTCTTTACCCTCTTCTCCACTGCGGCATTTGAGACCTCTCTTCTTTCCTTTTCTTTGTTCCTCCCTTTCTCTTTCTTTCCTCCCTGTGCGTGTCTGAAGGCCAACCCACGCATTCCCACGCGTAGCCGGTGACGGGGTAATGCGTAATTCCCTGCCCTGGATAAACAGGTAGGACAGGTACGTACCCCCTGGTAACGGCCAGGCCCAGGGAGAGTGATTACCCAAGCTGGTACCTTCCAAACGTGCCAATTGGTCCCTCTGTCCGTTTCTCAGGAGGTGTGACCTGAGGTGTGAACAATCACCTAAGGTGGGAGTGCCCTCAGTGAGGGCCCTCCACAAGGAAGGAGCACCCATCGGAGAAGCCAGTAATCATGTGGGGATAATTCCGCAATGGTTTCCTCTACATCTACCATTTCTGCTCACAAGCAAAAGTTAAATGTGTGGACAATTCTTCCATCAGTGCCACAGTTCCTTGTTGTTTCTCGGTCGGACGAAGGTCAAGACTTCTCCACAGTCAACCCTTTCATTATTGAGAAAGATTTCAATGCAATTGTAGGTCCTGTGAAGTCTTGTTCACAATTACGAAATGTCACCTTGTCGTTAGAAACAGTCAGTGCCCTCTAGGCACAAAAATTGCTGCGAACTTTGCTGCTACACACCTTCCCTGTCCGAGTGGAAGTGCACTGCACTTTAAATTCATCACGCGGGGTGGTTTATACACGCTCACTCGACGGTTTGTCCAACGAGGAAGTTCAAAACTACCTGTCTGACCATGGCGTAACAGCTGTACATAGAGTCATGACAAGGGTTTACAAGGACTTGGTTCCAACCCGTACTATCTTCTTGACATTTGACAGATTTCAACTTCCATCGAACATTAAAGCGGCCTATGAGATAATTTCAGTTCGCCCTTACATCCCCAACCCTGCACGTTGCTATTGGTGTCAGCAGTTTAATCATACTAGCCAGTCGTGTTCCAGTCCGGCCAAATGTGTTACATGTGGCAAGGATGCCCATGAGGGTGCTTGTCCATCTCCATCCCCTCGTTGCATCAACTGTATGGGCGACTACGCTGCTTCCTCTAGAGATTGCTCCATTTTCAAAGATGAACGGCTTATTCAGGAAATCAGAGTGAAGGAAAAGGTGTCTACATTTGCTGCTCATAAGTTATTCGCCAATCGAAAACTCACTGTGCCTCCAGCAGGTAAATATAACACTGTCCTTGCATCTCCTCAGCCTACTAAGGAGGTAGCAACGCAGACTTGTGATCTCACCTTTAGTGCCACGGTCGTCAGATCGGCCAGCACAAAGATCACCCTTCAGCCTCTGCACTATCACCTGCTCACTCTACGGCTGACCCTTCATAGGCTTCTGCTAAATCACGAGCCCCAAAATCAGACACCAGAACTTCCAAAAAAGAGCCTACTCATGAAGATTTTTTACGTACCCCGACTTCACAACCATCGATTCCTCCCTCATCTCAACATCCTGTTTCCAAGAAGGCTGATAAGAAACCAAGTTCCTCTCCTTCTCTGCCAGGGCATGTCTCATCTACAGCGCCACCTGGTGATAACCACCCTCGGCCGTCATCTGTGTCACCAAGGCTAATCAACCGGCTGATCGCTGGTGGCAGGAGCTGGTCCCGAACAACCTGTGGATCAGGATCTTCTGCCTTTGGCTGAATGCTGTTCCACACTGTCGGCCGCCGGCTCTCAGCAGTTGTTGAGTTGAGAGCAACCATGGTAAGATTCTTCCCTTTTCTGTCCACCCTATGTCAATTATCCATTGGAATATCTGTGGTATTAGAGCCAATTGGGATGAACTGTCAGTCCTCTTACAATCCTACTTGTCTTCAGGGAAACAAAGCTGTGTCCCCACAATCACTTTGTTTTCCCTCATTTTCAGTCAGTCCGGTTTGATCTGCCCTCTGTTGATGGCACTCCAGCACATGGGGGACTTAACAATTCTTCTCCATGATACTGTCCCTCATCACCCAATCCCCTTAAACAGTTCCTTCCAAGCTGTTGCTGTCCGTCTTTCCTTTTCTGGATACACCTTCTCTCTTTGTACTGTATACATTCCATCGTCCACACCGATGGCAAGAGCTGATCTCCTTCATCTCCTTGGTCAGCTCCTGCCCCCCTATTTGCTGGTTGGGGACTTCAATGCCCACCACCTGCTTTGGGGATGTCCGCATCCTTGTCCGCGAGGCTCCCTATTGATTGACGTCTTCCACCAAGTGGATTGTGTTTGCCTCAACACTGGGAAACCTACATTTTTGTCTGCCTCCACAACGAATTTCTCTCATTTGGACCTTTCGGTTGGTACCGTTCAGCTAGCTCGGCACTTTGAATGGTTTACTCTTGCTGATACACACTCGAGTGACCATTTTCCATGTGTCCTTTGATTGCTGCCACAACTGCCATCTATGCACCCAAGACTCTGGAAGTTTGCCCAAGCCGATTGGACATCCGATGACCGTCACTTTCCTAGCGTCTACGATCAGGTCACTCATGTTACAGAAGTTATTCTTACAGCCACAGAACATTCAATACCTCGCACCTCCGATTTGCCCCGGTGCCCCCCGGTTCCTTGGTGATACAAAGCGTGCCGTGACGCAGTATCTGAGAAGCAACATGCTCGTCGCGTTTTCTGCCATCATCCTACTTTGGCCAACTCTATCCACTATAAGCTGTTACATGCATGATGCTGTCGTGTCATCCACAATAGTAAGAAGGCAAGCTGGGTCTTCTTTACTAGCTCTTTCAACACCTCAGAAATTTGGAGTCAAATTCAACGGTTATCTGGCGCGTCTAGTTTCTCCCAGATTCTGGGCTCACTGTCGCGCATGATACCTTAGTGGACCCCGTCACTGTTTCTAACTCCTTGGGTCAACACTTTGCTGAGATTTCAAGCTCTTCAAATTACCCGCCAGCCTTTCTCCTGAAGAAATGTGCAGTGGAAGTGTGACCTCTTGCTTTCTCCTCTCAAAATAGCGAAAGCTATAATACTGTTTTCTCCATGCACGAACTCCAACACACACTCTCTTTTTCTCGCTCTTCTGCCCCAGGACCGGTGGTATCCACATCCAAATGTTGCTGCTTTTATCATATCATAGTCTGCGTTACCTCCTTCGCCTTTATAATCGAATTTGTACCGACAGTACTTTTCCCAGAAGATGGTGGGAAGCTATCATCGTTCCTGTTCCGAAACCTGGAAAGGACAAACATCTCCCCTCTAGGTATCGCCCCATTTCTCTCACGAGTAGCGTATGTAAGGTTTTGGAGTGTATGGTGAATTGCCGTTTAGCCTGGTGGCTGGAGTGCTGGAGTCCCGAAGCCTTTTAACACCTGCACAATGCGGTTTCTGAAAGCATCGTTCTGCAGTTGACCATCTTGTTGCTCTCTCCACTTATATCATGAAAAATTTTCTCAGGAAACGCCAAATGGTAGCAATATTTTTTGATCTGGAGAGAACATACGATACCTGTTGGAGAACAGGCATCCTCCGCATACTGTTCTCTTGGGGATTTTGAGGTCGGCTGCCCCTTTTTATTCACAAATTTATGGCAGAGTGCACATTTAGTGTGCAGGTGAACACTACTCTCTCCTGTACTTTCTTCCAGTAAAACGGGGTACCCCAGGGCTCCATGCTAAGTGTTGTACTGTTTGCCATCGCCATAAATCCAATTGTGGATTGTCTCCTTCCCGATGTCTTGGGCTCCCTCTCTGTGGATGATTTTGCGATCTACTACAGCTCTTAATGGACCAGCCTTCTAGAACGACGTCTTCAAGGATGTCTCGATCGCCTCCACTCTTGGAGCATCGAAACCAGCTTCCGCTTTTCTTCCAGTAAGACCGTTTGTGTCAATTTTTGACATCGTATGGAGTTTCTTCCGCCTTCCCTACATCTAGGCCCTGTCAACCTTCCATTCGCAGACGTCGCTAAATCCTTGGGTCTTATGTTTAATCCCAAAGAAAGCAGGTGTTGACAGATGTGAAAATTACCGAACTATCAGTTTAATAAGTCACTGCTGCAAAATACTAACGCAAATTCTTTAGAGATGAATGGAAAAACTGGTAGAAGTCGACCTCGGGGAAGATCATTTTGGATTCTGCAGAAATATTGGAACACGTGAGGCAATACTGACCCTAAGACTTATCTTAGAAAATAGATTAAGGAAAGGCAAACCTACGTTTCTAGCTTTTGTAGACTTAGAGAAAGCTTTTGACAATGTTGACTGGAATACTCTCTTTCAAATTCTAAACATGGCAGGGGTAAAATACAGGGAGCGAAAGGCTATTTACAATTTGTACAGAAACCAGATGGCAGTTATAAGGGGCATGAAAGGGAAGCAGCGGTTGGGAAAGGAGTGAGACAGGGTTGTAGCCTGTCCCCGATATTATTCAATCTGTATATTGAGCAAGCAGTAAAGGAGACAAAAGAAAAATTCGGAGTAGGTATTAAAATCCATGGAGAAGAAATAAAAATGTTGAGGTTCACCGATGACATTGTAATTCTGTCAGAGACAGCAAAGGACTTGGAAGAGCAGTTGAACCTACGGTACGGCCATCTGTATCGCTGAGGCACGCAAGCCTCCCCACCAACACCAAGGTCCATGATTCATGGCATCATGAGGCATCAAGGGATCACAAATTTAGCATTGGAGGGCAGCGTGGAGGGTAAAAATCGTAGAGGGAGACCAAGAGATGAATACACTAAGCAGATTCAGAAGGATGTAGGTTGCAGTAAGTACTGGGAGATGAAGAAGCTTGCACAGGATAGGGTAGCATGGAGAGCTGCATCAAACCAGTCTCAGGACTGAAGACAACAACAACAACAACAACAACAACAACAACAACAACAATATGTTTGACAGAAAACAGTGTTAGTCCTCCCACGTTTCCTATGTTTCGGCTCACTGTTTGCCATCTGTCAACACCCTCCGTATTCTGAATGGTACCTCCTGGGGAGCAGACTGAGTGGTCCTTCTCCACCTCTTATCGCACCTTAGTGCGCTGAAAATTGGACTATGGAAGCATAGTTTACTCCTCTGCTCAGCTGTCTATTCTTCGGCATGTTGACTCTGTCCACCACCATGGATTGCGTTTAGCATCTGGAGCTTTTTACACCAGCTCTATGGAAAGCCTTTATGCTGAGACTGCTGAACCTCCACTGTCCAATCGGCGAGCTGTCCTTCTGAGTCGTTATGCTAGCCATCTGTCTTGGATTTAGGGTATGCAGGCCGCCCTTCCTCTCTTCTACCACTGGGAGTCCACTTCCGTCAACTGCTACGTTCTCTTTCCTTCCACTTTCCTAAAACTTTCTTGACAATTTGGAGTACAGCACTGCCTTGACTCTGCCCCCAGACCTGCCTACTCCATGACCATTGTCAGCTTCCCGAGGATGGTACCCCTTCTCTCGTTTATCATCGGACATTTGCTGCTCTATGCGCACAAATGAAGGATGCCACATTTATTTACACCCATGGCTCAAAAACATCATTTGGTTTTGGGGGTGCCTATATTGTTGGCGACACCCCTAATCGATTTTGGCTTCCCGACCAGTGTTTGGTTTTTACTGTGGAGCTTTCAGATACATCCGTCGCCATCAGTGGATACAGTATATTATATGCTCAGATTCACTCAGCTCTCTCTTCAGTCTCCAATCTCTTTACCCTGTCCACCCTCTGGTACACCGGATTCAGGACTGCCTCCACTTGCTCCACTTGGGGGGGCTTCTCTCTGCTACACGCCTGTCTACAACTGTCACCTTATATATCTTCAATTTTAGCAGATGACATGTGCTCAGCCGATCACGTCCTCGAGAATATTAGTGCCAGTGAGATGACGTCGGTCATTTGAAGCTCTTTTTGGGGAAAACAACCCCCCCTTCTGTAGTGGTTTTCTAAGCTTTCCTTCTGCTTTTTATTTTCCCCACTTTTTGAGTTTTGCTCCCATTGCTGCTGATTTCCAGTTTTTTTTTACCCTAAGCGACAGACCGGGTACTAATGACTGTAGCAGTTTTGCACCCTAAAACCAAAACAAAAAGAAAGGGGGAATCAGTAGATCTGCTGCACATGTACAAAAAAACAAAAGATTACTATTTCAGAGCAATTGGATGATATATTCAAGAGAAAGAGTATCATAAATTGAAAAAGTCAATAATGTGGTGCCCACCTTGGACCCTTATGCAAGCAGTTATTCAGCTTGACATTGATTGAGAGAGTTGTTGGATTCCCTCCTGAGAGATATCATGTCAAATTCTGTCCAATTTGTGCCTTAAATCATCAACTCCCTGAACTGGTTTGAGGGCCCTGGCAATGCTGCTCCAAACATTCTCCATTGGGGAGAGATCCAGCAACCTTCCTGGCCAAGGTAAGGTTTGCAAGCACAAAGACAAGGGGTAGAAACTCTCACCATATGCAGGCAGGTGTTACCTTACTGAAATGTGAGCCCTAGATGGCTAGCCGGCCGCATTGGTCTCGCGGTTCTAGGCGCGCAGTCCGGAACCGTGCGACTGCTACGGTTGCAGGTTCGAATCCTGCCTCGGGCATGGATGTGTGTGATGTCCTTAGGTTAGTTAGGTTTAAGTAGTTCTAAGTTCTAGGGGACTGATGACCACAGCAGTTGAGTCCCATAGTGCTCAGAGCCATTTGAACCCTAGATGGCTTATCATGAAAGGCAACAAAATGGGTCATAGTGTATTGTCGATGCAATGCTATAGTGTAAGGGTGCCACGCCTGACTACCAAAGGTGTTCTGCTGTCTATGAAAAGAAATGGCACCCAAACCATCATTCGTGGTTGTCGGGCCATATGGTGGGCGACTGTCAAGTTGGTATCACACCGCTCTTTGTGGTCTCTCCAGACTCGTATTTCCCAGTTATCGGGGCTCAGTTCAAAGCAGGACTCAGCACTGAACACAATGTTACTCCATTCAATGAGATTCCAGGCCAAAGACATGTCTGGAGACATCCCGGACAGTATTGGGATGCCAATCTGACTGTTGCCCACCATAAGGCTTGACAACCAGGAGTGATTGTCTGGTGTGCCATTTCGTTACCTAGTAGGACCCCTTTGGTTGTCAAGTGCAAGAGTTTCTACCCCCTTGTCTTTGTGCTTGCCAAACCCTACCTTGAACAGTAAGACATTGAGAACATTAAGAGCATTATGGATAGGACCCTCCAAGCAGCTCTCAATTTTGATGGTCTATTGTGCCAGTTGGATAGATTTTGGTGCAATATCACTTAGGAGGAACCTCCAAAAACTGTATCAATCAATGCTAAGCTGAATAACTGCTCGCATATGGGCTGGAGGTGGATCATTGCATTATTGAATTGTTCAATTTGTGAAGCTATTTCTCTTGAATAAATCATCCAAATTTTCTGAAGTTGTTTGTCTGGACATGAACATCACATCTACTCCTTTCTGTCCCATTCACATAAATCCTCCATGAAGCATCATTATTTTTCTTCTTCTTCTTCTTCTTCTTCTTCTTCTTCTTCTTAGACTGTATAGATCCATTTAATGATTGAGATTTAAATGTTTCAAATGTGTTGTGAATATAGATAAACAGTGACTGGTGATAATACACTTGTTGTATAATTTGCTCCTGGTTTTACTCTGCCATCCTTGATATCAGTTCATTTGGCATCTATGAATGTCTGTATACCAACTTTCATGCCACAATGAATGAGCCTAAATGTATGACCTTAATATCTTTGGATTTTTTGAGAGATCTTTCAGTAAGATTCTGAGTCTTTTTGAGCAGCAATCCGAAACAGTCATGTGCATTGTCAAAATGGCATTCGGGCAATGCTGCAGAATATCTCCAACGGTTACTGACCAGCAGGATGCTATTCAATCAGCAGTTGAACTGATCAACATGGAACATGTCTGAAGATTTTTCTCAAGCTGCTCCAAACTTATAGTTTCACGCATGCATGAAGCTGCTATTTTATCTTCTGCTTTACATGTATCTACTGTGAGTCACTTAGTCTGTCCTAGTAGAGTGTTCTTCAACTTAAGTAATTCCGATATTTTAAATTTATCTTCAAATCTGGTATTCAAGTGAGAAAAAAAATAAACTTGATGGTAGAAACTACTTCCGTTACAATGAGTAAATTATTATTAAAACATTTAATAACTTACATACTTTTAAACTGATAATCCTCTGCCCCTGTGGAACTTATACTTATCAACAATATAGTGTATTGGTGGTCAGTATTAGATAATTTTCCTACCTATAAGTGATTAGCTGCAGAAATCCACATTTTTATTTGGTAAATATCTAGAAGTTCTATGATATTGTTCCTTCTAGTCAGTTTATTCCTCTTTTTATTTCTAATGTGGGAGTCATTGTATCCTGGCATCATTACTTATCTATTTTCCATGACTTCAATCACTGTTGTCACAGAGTGAGACATCTTATATTAAGCAGTTCTTTGTAATGAAGCGTTCTGTGCAGAAGGGTTAATGTAATGCACGTACAGTTCTGTGAAAATAGTCTCTTTACTTCCTAACAAATTAAAATTTCTTTTAGTTTGGTTCAAACTGAACATTGTATGCAGGTACCTATTAAAATAAGCCCCAATATTAAAATGGATGTGCGTGTAAACAGTGAGTAGGTAATGTCTACAAAGTAATACTAATAATGAATGAAAATACCAAAATTTTATCATCAACAAATTTTTTCTTATGAATGCCCTTTCTTCATTCATTTGTTCTTATTCAAATATTTAATAAGTTTCTGGACTAATTTGTAAAAGATAAATAATACTGCTGTTAACCAAACACTAGACAGTCATGACAAATGCAAGATTGTTAATATTTCTCTAGAAGATAATCTTGAGCGGTGACCAAGCTGCTTTGGCTTAAATAAAACTCTGTGAAATGTGTGACATCAATTTAGGTTAATCACACTCTTTGTCAGTTTTACACTAATAATAATAATAATAATTATTATTATTATAGAAATTATTGTAACAGATTTTCATAATGCGTGTAAACTCTGTGCTTCACGTATGATTATATTTTGAAAAGCAGTGTGGATAATACCCTCACTGTAACTACATTCCGCAGTTAATATTTGTGAAAGTTTCAAGACAACAATACCTGAATATGGAATATGCTGTCATATTAATGTGAGAGATAACAATATTTTGAAAAGAATAGTTGCTACTCAGCATATAGTCGAGATGCCGAGTCACAGATAGACACGACAGAAAGACTGTCAGAAAGTGAGCTTTTGGCCAACAAGGCCTATGTCGGAACAAACCACCCACCCACCCACCCACATACACACACACACACACACACACACACACACACACACACACACCCCTCACCCATGCATGACCAGTCTCTGGTCTCTGGCTGTTGAGGCCCAACTGTGACAGCAACACATGATGGGAGAGGCAAGGCAACCGGGTGGTGGCGGTAAGGAGAAGGCTAAGGTGAGGAGGGGGAGGGATAGTAGGATAGGGGTGGGGGACAGTAAAGTGCTGTTTGTGGGAACATACAGGGCTGAGGTGGAGAGGGCAGTACAGCCAGGTGCAGTTGGGATGTTTTTACTCTCTCCTTTAACACTACTTCCCTCCCCCCCCCCCCATCCCCCACCATGTAGCCTCCCGACTGCACATAGCTGCCCTACTCTCTCTCCACCTCATCCCTGTATACACCCACAAGTGACACTTTACTGTACCCCACTCCTACCCTGCTATTCCTACCCCCCTCCATGCCCCAGCCTCCTCTTTACCTCCACCATCCAATTGCATTTCTGGTCAGGCACTGCTCCTCACAGTCTCGTCTCAGCAGCCAGACACTGTGGTAATGTTTGTGTGTGTGTGTGTGTGTGTGTGTGTGTGTGTGTGTGTGTATTTCCAATGAAAGCCTTGTTGGCCGAAAGCTCACTTTCTCATAGTCAGTTTCTTGTGCTTATCTGCAATTCAGCATCTCCGCTGTATGTTGAGTAGCAACTAACCTTTTTGCATAATATTATTACATTCAGTCCAGATTTTCCATTGTTTAGTGTAAAAGATAACTTGTTCAAATAAAGTATAGCAGAAATGAAGACGCTGTATATCAAATATTACCAACACCATCTGAAGATCTGAGAAAATGTCAGATTGCTTCATACAGTATCACTAAAATTGTTTGTTTCTGGTTGCAGGCATCAAATCTTTTTCTTTTTTTTTCAGTTTCTAATTACAGATGTAATGAGTTGGATCTTTCTGTCACTCTTTCCCAGTCAGTTGTAATGAAAAACAAAACCTTCTTGAAACACTGAATTATGTGTACAGAAGTGAGATTTGCTACATCTTCCCACCCATTAGTGATTGCCACCCCCTGTGTATGGAGAACAAATGAAGAACTTACACAATTCACAGTACCTCTCAAATGACACAAAAACACAGTGTTCAAGCAGTGCAAAAATTCTATATTTTGTAACACACGTGCACAGAGCAATCAATTTGTAAACTGCCAGGAACTACCAAGGATTTGCTGCTTGAACAAACTCTCCACTATGGTAATAAGGGAATGCTAAACACATTTGAGAGCCAAGCTTGTTTCATTCAGCATCCTTCTAGTTTGTTTTACACATGTTATGCAGTAGACACCATTTCTCTAAGTTCTTTTACTGATCCTGTATACCATGGAGGTTCTGTTCCATCACAAACTGTTCAGCTATGTGCATGTCTGTCTAGTGTTTTGTCAACTAATTTTCAAAACTTGAACCACAGTAAATTTTCCAAGCGCCTCCTGGGGGGGGGGGGGGGGGGGGCTACGTCACCACTGCTTCATTATCTAGTTAACTGAACACAGTACTATTTACTGAACACATATACCTTTCTGCATGTGTTAGCTGCCCTATGTACTTTATTAACCATTGTTGCTACAACTACCTTATACACTTTGATATTATTTATTAAGGAGGTCAGATCTATTTGTTGCTATTGGATCTGATCGACATTTCTCTGCAAAACTAAAGGACAAGATAGGTAAAGTAACATGACATATTAACAACTCAGTGGAGATGGATGAAAGTGTGGGAGCATGTTGCCAGAGGTCTCTCCCAGTCACGCACAGATAGCTGGATGTCACATGGTGTGAGGTCAGCATGACTGTAGTGCCAAATGGGACTGGCACCACAACACAAGACAGTTGAAAGAAATGAAAAAGATAGCATCTATCAATCAGTGAGCAGCTATGGTGGAGTGTGCTGGTGTTCTGCATTACAACATGGCCCGGAGACAGCATATGGATGCCTTCACATGGATAAGAATCATTTGGAAACTGGAAGGAGGCTGAATTGTGATGATTGTAGCCTAGGAATTTGGTATTGCTCTTTGCACTGTTTCATATTCGTGGGGAGCATTCCAAACCACAGACCCTGCTGCTCGAATGAGAGAAGGTGGTCGACTGTAGTCAGCTACAGCAGCAGATGACCACTGTATTGTACAACTGACAAGAAGGGACCCATGTCAAATAGCAAATGCAGTTGCAACCACTTTTAACAGAACTGCAACATACACAGTCTCTCACTCCACAGTGGCACATCAACTGCATGGGGGTTGTCTGTTTGCCCATCGATCAGTGTGTTGTGTTCCATTGACACCCACATATCGACTGAACATTTTGCAATGGTGCCAAAAACATAGAACCAATGTGGTTTGGGATTGTGCAGTCTTCTCTTATGAGAGCAGATTCAGTCTGAGTCTTGATTCTGGACATAACCACATATGGTGAGAGGTGGGAACACGTAATACACTCAGAAACATAATTGAAAATGATGGTTTTGTTGGTCCAGGAGTTATGATGTGGAGAGACATTGTTGCATTGGCATACTGACTTCCAAATATTTGAACACAGTACCCTCACCAGTCAACATTATTGTGTCACTGTACTTGTTCCCCATGTGCACCTTTCCACGGTTGCATTTGGTCCTGGCTATATTTTTATGGATGGCAATGCATGACCACATTGTACAGTGCAGGAAGAGGCTCTCTTGGAATGAGAGGATATTTAGCTAATGGACTGGCCTGTCCATTCCCCTGACTTAAATCCCATTGAGCACATGTGGGATGCGTGTTGGTGTTGGGGAGACATATTGCAGCATGTCCACATGCCCCAAATATTATCCAGCAGCTGTCAACAGCCCTGATGGAAGAATGGAACCCCCTAGTACAAGAACTTCTTACCAACCTTGTGGCTATCATGGGAGCACATTGCAGAGCATACTTTGCTGTCATTCATGATCATACACCCTATTAAGAACAGTGTCTACCTTTTTGTTATGTCCAGGAGCCTATCATAACTCATGATGATTTCAGTGTAATTGTTTCCTTTGAATAAAAATGTCATTTCTGTTTATCTCATTGTGTGTTTCTTTCAGTTACCTTCTGTACATTCTGTAGCAGCACTTTCTGTTTAGTCCAAATCTCATCAAGCTACTTGGCAGTGACACAACATGTGAAGGTTACTTTTGTCCTTAAGAAGTTTTGCACACCTGTGTATTACCATCATAAGTGGGCCTTACAAAAGTCCGCTCCAAGTAGTTTTCAGAGAAGGTATTTAGAATTATTTTTTCGAATGTCTTGTCATGTCCTCCATTTACAAAATTGTAATCATCCCAATCAATTGGTTGAGGATTAAAGTCTCTTCCAGTGATGATCATACAATTGAGGAATATATGTTTTAGTCAGATAAGTTTTTTTCTAATGTTATTGGTTACAACCAGGTGTGGTTTGGGGGCTGATTGAAAGATCCAATTATAAGTTTATGCCCATGCCTTAGACTGTGTCTTGTCCAAACAATATAGTGTGCAGTTTCAATTTGTATCTTAGAGAATTTGAATTCTTTTCTACGGTGTCAGATATGCCACCTCAGTTTCTCAAATCTTATCCTTTCAATATTGATTTAGTTTTATCCCAAAAATCTCACTGCTGTCAATTCTGGGTTTAACCCAGCTTTCTGTAGCTAGTTTTATGTGAACTCCATTGCTGTTAAGGGTTGCTGCAGCTGCAAACTCTGTGACTTTGTTGTGAATGCATTCACAGTTGATCACAAGAATTATAACAATCTCATGCTTTTTTTAGGGAGGTCATTTCTTTTGTTTTATGCTAATACTTTTAGGTTTCTTCTACAACCTTCATTATTTGAAATGGATAAAGAATCACCTGGTCTAAAATAGCTTTGTGTACACTCAAAACGCAGTCAGTCACCTTTGATGTGTAGTGTACCCCTGAGCTATTTAGGTGGCCCCTATAATTCCCAACAGTACAGACGAAATTTAGGAAGTTGCAGCCTAGCATGTCTGAGAACCTCAGAAGCCTCTTGTTCAAATATTCTTCTGTATTTGTATTGTACTGTATTGTATGGAGCTGGGGACCTAGAAATGATGGAGAGGCTTTGTCCCCACCCTAGCCCGCAGTGGTACACAACATGCTTCAGCAGTTGACTCACCCCACCATTGCTCACACCGAACCCCAGGGGTATTTTGAGGTTCGGCCGCCAGTGGACCCCCCTGGAATGTTTCACACCAGACGAGTGTAACCCCAATGTTTGCATGGTAGAGTAATGATGGTGTATGTGTACATGGAGAAAGTGTTTACACAGCAATTGCCAACATAGTGCAACTGAGGCGGAATAAGAGGAACCAGCCCGCATTCACCAAGGCAGAATGAAGATCGCATTAAAAACCATCCACAGACTGGCCAACACACTGGACCTCGGAACTAATCTGCCGGGCAGATTTGTACCGGGGACCAGCACCTTCCCACCCAGAAAGCAGTGTGTTAGACCGCATGGCTAACCGGATGGGCTAATATTCTTCTGTACCCAGAACCTTTTGAAAATTGTACAGATTGTGTGGTTTGTTGATATTCTATGGTGAAAACTCATCTTTTTCAAACCTTTCTGTCGTTGTTGGAATGATCCAAGGATACCTCAAAGACCAGTTTACTGGTATCGTGTTGTTCCAGTATGCACCGCAAAATGCAGCTGGCTGCACCATGTTTCCTCAGTGGCAAGCAGAATAGCTTCCTCAACACACTGAATGAGGCTCCCAGGAATGTATGCTGAGTGTACGAGATGTTACTTCTTATCCATTGCTGCCATTTCTCTGAGGGGTAGCATTATTTGGCATAATACTAAACTATAATGAGGCTCACATCTGTTTCATGGAAAACAGTTAGATTTAGAAATAACTTATCAACCACAATATCCTTTTACTCTTATTAGAAATGTTAATGTGGGGAACAAACAAAAGTTGAGCATCAGTAGCTCTAAGTGCAGTAGATCTCATCTGCAGTGACATCATCACATTGGTAATCTACAATAGTTAGTTTCAACCCATCACAATGCTGATATCTTTTGGCAGTGTATTTCTTAATGCTTCATCACTGTTATAGTATTTTTGGAAATAAAAAGCCATATTACTTAAAATTATACAAATTCATCTGTCATCTATATGTTCTTTTCAGTGGAAAATATCTGTCCATCTTCAGTGGCTGCCTACTTTGATGACAAGGGATATATTGTACACCAGTGTCATCCACATTTTTCAAAACGAATTAGCTACAATGTTCCTGTACCTCCTGTGACAGCAAGAAAAGAAGAAGAATCGTCAGAGTATTGTGATGTACTTGAATGGCTTGGAGCCTTTTCAGTTGGAGTAGATCTGTAAGATTTCATTTTACATATTTTTTTATTCTCCATTCACTTCTCAGCCCTGCAATAAATTGCTCCTTCAAAAGTTTTGATACATAGTTAATACAGTTAATAACTTTACATTATTAGTTATATGTTACCAGTATGCATGGGACTTCAGTGAATACACTGCTGTAACGTAACTTTATTTAGAAAATGAATTAGTTATGTACACATTGATGCATTTTCTAAAATAGCTCACAGAGATGCAACAAATAGTAAATGTAACACATTCATTTTGTTCATAATCACTGTGATACAACATTTTATTTATTTATACACTTATTTATTTGTGTAGTAGTTCCAGAGGTATTTCAGCTATACACATAAACAACATGTGAACAAATTAAACTGTTACTCTAGATTATTCATTACCTGCAAGCAGTGTATCATGTGGCTAGAGCATTATTAGTATCCACTAGATCATTGTCAAAAAAATAATATGTAAATAGTCACAGCTGATCCATAAACTGAGTTTCACAACACTAACATCGAGGTTCCTGTCACAAGAACCATGTTGTATCATTTCTCTACATCATCTGAATCCAGAATTTAGGTTTGCTATATCCCAATTGTTTGGAGTCTAGACTGTTTTCATAATTGGGTACCATTAGTGATTATGATAATCTGTAAAATAACAGTAATCAGTTGCATACAGTATCTACGTGTCTTAGCCAGAGTAATTGGAAATAATTAAAGGTATTTATTAGTACGTTGGAAAACATGATTTTGATAACTTAGTGATTATAAATGCAGTTTAAGTGCTATATTGTGAGAGTATGTACACTAGGAGCATTAGCCAAAATGGTGGTGAAGAAATGACATATATAGGAGTACAACAACAGAACAGAGTGTAATGAGAATGAGAATTAGGAAAGGAAGTGGAATGGATACAGAAGAAGATGAAATATGTGACTGGAAGGAGACAAAAAGACACCACACTAATAAATGTGAAGGAGAGGATAAAATGTTGTTGTTTCAGAAAAGGGCTGAAGAATGTATGAGAGTGGAGGGATGCAAGTACTGTATAGAAATGCAAAATATTTGAAAATTCAAGAATAATGGCAACTAGTTAACAAAATCAAAGTTGATAGATTATAATTTCATTCTCGTAGTTTATGATGAAACAGAAAATACGTGTATTATAGAACAATCCAAGAGAGTCCTGTCGCAGTCGCCAATATAATTTTAATTAATATTGTGTTTATACTGGTTACTGGTGAGGAGGAAAGTTAGTTATTAATATTTTATTAATGATCTCATTCATAAGCAGCCATATCACAGTCATCACAGTCGCACAAGAAAGTTATAATTAAGCTTTACTTGTTTAGCCGGCCGAAGTGGCCGTGCGGTTAAAGGCGCTGCAGTCTGGAACCGCAAGACCGCTACGGTCGCAGGTTCGAATCCTGCCTCAGGCATGGATGTTTGTGATGTCCTTAGGTTAGTTAGGTTTAACTAGTTCTAAGTTCTAGGCGACTAATGACCTCAGAAGTTGAGTCCCATAGTGCTCAGAGCCATTTGAACCATTTACTTGTTTAATCAGAATGACTCTCCTTGTCCGCAGTCTCGATGATTCGAAGCGATCTGCAATCCTGTGTAAATAAAATGTCTTGATTTTCTTGCATTGCGTAGTCAGTCGGCAAACCTCAGATCAAGCGGAAAGTTTGCTTTGATAGAGTTTAATTATCCAATGAAATAATGGACCTCTTGGATCTAATAATTGCAAGTTCGTTTCCAATTCATCTGAAGTTCCCTTCTGATTACCTACGAAACGACATCTCCGTGCAAATTTTCAATTAGAGAATATATGAATCAATTCCGACTTTGAATTCAGTGATGAAATAAGGACTTCAGTGCTATGAGGGTGGTAACATGATGTCAATATTTGCCGAATTCCAAGCTGTGCTAGTGTTTGTTTCCATTTAAATCCAGTAAAAATTCTGGCATTGTCTGAAATTATGGATTTAGGTAAACCTTCATGCAGAATATAGTCACGCACAAATCTCATTACAACAGCTCTGGCAGTAGAACACTTTAATGGATATAATTTTACATATTTTGTAAATACATAAAAAAATCCAACAATGAATGTTACTCCTCCTCTTGACTGTGGAAGTGGGCCGCAGATATCACGTGAAATTAGTGATCATGACTCTTGTGGACTAACTGAATGCAGAACATCTTTACTACCTCTATTATCTGGTTTTGCTTTCTGATAGATTAAACACTTTTGTATTATTTTGTGCACTTTCCTCCTAATATTCAGAAAATAACAGTAGGCACCTATTTTGTTTGCACATTTAACCACTCCAAAACGTTCCCATGATAAGTGTGTGAACCAAATTAATTTCTCCTCATATTCTTTCAGGATGCACACACACCTCCGTGGATTGTTGTCCTTCCCACATCTGAAGAATAATACTCCATTCACTAACTTGCAGTGATCTAAACTGGCACTTGAATTTTGTTGTTCCTTTAGCTGAATTATCTTGTTCCATCGCTTATCCGTCCATTGTAAATTTCTCATATCTCTACAGAGATGTATATAGTAAGCTTTGTAGTTATTGTCTTGCAACAGTAGTGCTGGAAATTCTGAAGTATTGATTGATTCTATTTCCCGTGTTAAACCTTCTGGAGATCTTGAAAGTGCATTAGCAATAACATTCTCCTTGCCAGTGAGATGTTTATATTTTCCCACCTCCGTGTTGCAAATGTTTTGAGTGAAATGCCCAGTTGATGCGCTGTTGTTTTCACATCAGTTCTACCAACATTGAGAGTTGTTTAGTTCTCGGGGTTTTGTAAAATTCCTGGATTCATGTCTCGTCGCTGTGCAGCCTATGAAAAGGATTGCGGAAGACTCCCAAATAAATTCCAAAGTACAGTGCAGTTTTAATACCAATATATTTCCAGGACTCTGGTGTCCGAGCCTGGTGAACTGTACCAGTTACATCACATGTACCCAAAGTTGACATCAAACGACACAGTGTTCACAACAATCAACAAACAAGTGAGCCTACAATACATTTGCTCGCAACCCTAGCCAAAAAACGAGTGCCCCGAGGTGCCTCTATTTATACTTTTGTTAACAATTACCTACAATGAAAATTACAATTTTATATAATATCACAATTAAAAGTTAAACCGAATATGAGCTACACATTGCTAAAAGTTTACAATCTCAGTGCTGAACAAGGTGAACCTATTTTCAACTTAGTTACGAGTTAATATAACTTTTTCTGACTAATTATGTTACAGGTAACAATTACATTTCTAAATTAGTTTATAACAAATCAACTAGTGCCTGAATTTTAGTGCTAACATATATCGGAGATTCAACTAACATGCTTTATTTATATGTTCTCTTAAATTTGCTGTAGTAATTTTATACTGATAGGTTTACTGGTACATCCTGACCATGTGCTACATTTCTTTCGATTAGTTACAGTATTAATTTCACATTTATATTATGTTTCTCACATAAGAACAATGTTAATCAGCAAAGCATCGTTTTCGAATTATATGTATACTGAAATAGTGGTTATTTTTGTATGTAATTTGGAAACAGGTCACGTTACAATTGGACAATTAGGACTGGTGTTTATCTTTAATGCTCTCCGAGGGGTTCTGATAGGTAGCAATGAGATACAGTAATATTTCACCAGATACATGAATGATTTTAAATTGGTATTGCTGCAGTGTCATTGTCCAACGTGAAAATCTGGGATGTAATAATTTACACGTCTGCAAAAAGGTTAGTGATTGATGGTCACAATACACAAGGGTTTCAAGCCATATAAATAATAATTAAACTTCTTGAATGCCCAGATAACTGCAAGTGCTTCAAGTTCTGTTGTTGTAAGCTCTTTCACATGGTGATAAAACTCTACTAGCAAATGATATTGGGCAGAATGTTGTTACTCCTTTTATTTTCCTTATCTGAAAGAGACAGGCACCTAATCCAACATCTGAGGAATCCGTAGAAAGACAGAACTCACAATTCATATCAGGGTGATATAACAAGGATACGTTAACGAGTTGGTCTTTAATGCCTTGAAATGCTAGTTCACATTCTTCGGTCCATTGCCATGGCACATCCTCCCGCAGAAGTCGGTTTAATGCTTCGGAATTCATGGCTTGATTCTTTATCAAACGACAGAAGAACGACGCCATTCCTATGAATCCCTTCAGTTGTCTCTTATTCTGTGGAGATGGAAAATTTCTAATTGCACTTATCTTCTTTTCAGTCGGCCGAATACCTTTTGCATCACTCATATGCCCCAAGAACTTAATTTGTCAGGGTGTATACGACCCGGGACAACTGGGAGATCCGGGAAAAACCCAGGAATTTTTTCATCCGGAAGAAAACAGGGAAAAACACGGGAATTTTTTAGAATCCCGGGAAGTTTTCATTGTCTTAGTTTTCAGATAAATTTTTGTAACTTTGACTGGTAAGAACTAATATTCTAACGAAGAATATTACTGTATCTCGCTACTGCAGAATAATACTGCAGCAATAAAATACGAACGAGAGAAAAAAGCGAATATAAAACTTAAGTTGCAAAAGAAATGCACCATATACAACAAAACACAGTCCTCATACAAGCTTCTGCCAACAGTAAAATGTGTCAAAGGCTTTAGGAAGACTATGCAATGTTTCATAACAACAAATTGCCTCCGTTGAGTGTTACGTCACAACTGTTTACCTTAGATTCATTTGAGGAGTTGCGAGAGAGCTTATGCGCATGTGCAGTTGAGTCGCGTATGAGAAGTACCTTCTCCCGCTTCTGGCTACAGAAGTGTGACAGTTAGCTTTATAAGCAATAGCAGCAAGCAGCCAGATGCTATCCGGAAAAATTTTACTGGTGCGCCTAAGCTGCCAGATTCATGTATGCGCAACAGGCCCGGAGCTAGGGGTAGGGGGCGAGGGCAAATGGGGTATCTACCCCAGGTGGCAGTTTCAAGGGGGGGGGGGGGGAGGGGCAAATTCATATTATTGAGGAAAAAGACCTTGTTTCATAAAGCGCCTAGCATCCAGCACACGTTGGTCTATCGATTATTCATATGATTTTTAACGCATCCCTGTTTGTTTTTTACATTTTTGATCAGATTCTAAGTTGATTTCTGAACGAATCGTAAGTTGATTTTTGAATGCGTGCATAGTGTACGTGATGTGTCTGCCAGGGGAATTCCCGTCGCATCTAGAAATAAACTTTCCTTCAGACAAAAGAGGACGGGTCTATATGAGCTGAGTGAATAGAGCCGAACGGGTGAATAGCAATCACTGTTTATGTGGTTGAGTGGGTTTGCAAATGATCAGCATTATTATAATTACTAGCGAAATCCATAGATTCAGACTACCAGAGTGGAAATAAATGTCTAACAGGAATAACAGGCAACAAAGATTATGTATTGTCTTCTCCGAGTATCCAAGGAAATGAAATTTTGACATAAAATTTTTGGCTAGACTGCTACACTACTAAGGGCCAGTTATACAGTCCCCAGCTAGCAGCCGCTAAAGTTCTATTCTGGGAGTCACGCGGTAAACGCGTTGTACGAACACGTAATAACGCCTAACCGGAGAATAAATGTGGGATAACTAAACCGGTGATTGTGGCAGGGTTAGTGAAGTTAACCAGAGAATAAGTTTTAACACTGGCAGGAATAGCTACAGAGTTAGTGATGACAAGGTTGTCTGTTAGAACGAGGAAGGAGAAGAAAAGTGGACTCACACAAAATACGGAAGAATATGACGATTTAAAATGTATATAAAACTTTCTTACTACTACTTTTCGACCTCATGCTTCAGAAGCTAGAGAGTATGAATGAAATGTGAAACTGTTTCCTAGCATAAACCTTTTTGCTTGTAGTAGGCCTAATAGGCATTTGATATTGGTACTCCGTGAATTATACTCTGTCATGTTATAAAAATGACCATTTATGCCAAAACAGTCTCGTTTATTTGGTGTGTGTAACAATTGCTGCAATATTAGCCAGGCCTATTTCGTTTTGTCTAGCAGACAGTAACAAAATAATTTGTATTAACAAAGTTTCTAGTATTAGACAACGACACTTCGTTTTTTCATGTAGCAAAATGTTGACGAACTTTGATGAGGTAATAGATTCTTTCCCAGAAAGGAAAGTACGCCATATAAAGCTGTGGCTAGATTAGAGAGAAAAAAAACCTAGGACTTAAGGATTGAAGAAATGTGTACTGTCTTGCTTGTCTCTCTTTTTTTCATTTTATGTATCCTATATTTAATTTTATGTCACATGAAACAGTTATTAGCTAACAGGCAGTAAAGACTGCAAATTTTCTGAAGAGCTCTTGTTCTGCCGGTTACAAATAATCCCATCCAGTATTAATTGCAAGATTTTTTAAAAGAGGGGCAGGATGTCAAACCAGCTGACTGGGAGCAGGAGAGGCACCACAGGACATTTTAATTTCCACTTGCCTGAATATAGTTTGATGGCCCCTTTACAAAATATTGCACGTTTGAATTCCACAGAGCGAAATACAGAGATGTGCGATGGAAGAATGCTGTGTGAAGAGGCGTGGCACTGCACTTGGGCACACTTAAGCCCAAATAACATGTATTATGTTCCCTGGAACATATACGTTTTATGTAACAGACTCGTCAGAAAGATGAGTGCTAAAAAATGAAGATATCTTTGAAAAGTCGATTTTTTAAATTTTTGGTTTGCTACCTCAAACGATCGAGGGAGGGGAGTACCACTATCTAATATTGCCCCGGTTCGGAAATATTGTAGATCCGGGGCTGATGCACAGAGCAGTCTGAGTTGTAGTGGGGAAGTGGTAGTCTCCATGTGACCTGTGTTTACGTTAAGTGATTTTGTTGTTTCCTCTTCGTTTATTGCTCTCACATCAAATGAAAACAAAACGGATTTCTGTGGCCGGGAGCTATCAAGTGAATTAAAATACATTCACATAATTACGGAAGGGTAAAATATGTTATTAGTTTCAGATTGTATTTTGTTTCCACCTTTCTAACAGTCAAGCGTTAATCACCTTGCAGAACAGTGAAGTTATTTTTGTCGGTTTGTTGCAGCCAATTTATTTGAAACAAAGTGTTTAATTCAGCACTATTGGCTAGTTTCAACTGTTCGCTGCATTTCAAGTTCACGTTTTCATCTTCTAGCATGTATGGCGTTATGCCATAATAAACAACCTAACATGAGATAATACAGTACTGGCACTCCAAGAAAATTTACATCTGAATCTGGACATACGAATGTGCGCTTTAAGCCGAATTAGGCATTTTAGTATGGTTCACAAAATTCCTGTGTCTTGTTTCTTTTATGAGATAATGTAAGCTCTTTTAATGTTTTATACGTACGAATGTACAGACTTCCTGTGTCATCGTAGTTGCGCAAGCGCAGCGACGCCTGTTATCCGGCGCTCTCTGGCAACTGCTGAAACGAATCTAAAAAAAAATGGTTGAAATGGCTCTGAGCACTATGGGACTTAACTTCTGAGGTCATCAGTCCCCTAGAACTTACAATGACTGAAACCTAACTAACCTAAGGACATCACGCACACCCATGCCCGAGGCAGGATTCGAACCTGCGACCGTAGCGGTCGCGCGGTTCCAGACTGTAGTGCCTAGAACCGCTCGGCTGAAACGAATCTATTTCTAACAGGTCGCAGGAAAATATTGCGAATAGTTGTTTGAAAAGCGTTACTTTCAAAGTAAATTTCCTATCGTAAGATGAACTCTGTGCTCGAATGTCCAATGAATTTCTAAAATCACAGAGCGTTTGACTCTCATTCAAAAATCAGATCTTTGAGGATGACCATTTAGAATATTTTCGAGCCCAAAAGATCGGACATTTATGATGTTGTCAAAAATTTTTCTAGCACATTTGTGTGATCTATCTTAAAGTGTAACTCGCGCAAAAAAGATCAACTTTGTGTGACAGCATAGCTTCTCTTGCAGCTTATTAACCTTAGAGACCAATATTACATGTGAAAGCTTTGCTTTTCTTGTAGCAATACTATGTGTATTAATTTAAACCATTACCTTTTCCTATTTGTGTGTTCGCACTTCTTAACAGTGGTGTTGCTATTGGCTGACTACATCACATGTCCTATGCTCTGAATATCCGCTGTCATCGGCTGGCGAGATCGCTTGACATGAGCTATGACTGGCTTACAAAAGCGCATCGCAATCTTGATTTCGTTACTTTCGTAATACGAAAATATGGAGCGTACATGTTACTGCACATCAGACATCTTTCCAAAACGTGTTTTTCCCCCTGAGTTTAATTTTTTAAAGTGCTGGGAAATTCTACGCCAGTGTATAAAACCACTACCATTGAAAGGACTGACAAGTTTAACAGTTCTGAGGAAAAGTATACTGTTACTTAACACGGAAAAAATGTATTTTCATCCGGGAGAAAGTGTATTTTTAACAGGGAAATCCGGGAATTTTTTTTCCTCGTCCACATATACACCCTGTTTGTAGTAATGCAAAGTGAGACTTCTGTAGGTTTACTGTAATTCCTGTCTTCTTGAAGACATCAAAAATCCTTTCCAGAATATGTAAATGCTCTTCCCATGTCTTCGTGGCTATTAATAAATCGTCAACGAATACAGTTGTGCAACTTCGCAATTCTGGCCCAAGAGCATAATCCAATGCTGAAATGAATATTCCGGCACTGATATTGAGTCCGAACGGGACAACTTTAAATTGGTAATGTCTACCTGCATAGATGAATGCCGTATATTTCCTAGATTCTTCATTCATGGGGACTTGCCAATAAGAACTTCTCAGATCGACACTAGTCAAGTACGAAACATCTTGAAAATTTTGAATTAACTCATCAATACTTTCCAGATGGGTTCTCATAGGTATTTATTTTATTGATCTCTCTAACTAATCTTACGTTGCCTCCAGGTATTGGAACAACTAACAACGGGGAACAATATGGACTCGTTGATGGCTCAATCAGGTCCCATTTTAGCATTCTATTTATCTCCTTTTGAACAGATTGTTTTAGTTGCCAGGGGATCGGATAGTTTGTGTGACAGTAAGTTTGATGTGGCTTTACTTGCAGGTGGCAAATATACCCTCTGATAATTCCTGGTTTCTCATCAAAAATCTCTTCATAAGCCGCTAACAGATGATGAAGCTGCTGCCTTTGTTCTATGGTAAGCTGATTTGATTCACTGGCTTTAAGTTTTGCTGTTTGATTAAAGTCTTCATTCTGCATTGAATTATTTGAAAAATCCTTCCAACGACCATTTGTAGTATCAATTGATTGAGTGGTGGCACTGCAACAATACTTCTTATGCACTGTCTCCTTTCTATTTAAGTCCAGTGCTATCTCTCCTCAATTTATTCTAAATTTAACTTTCCCTTCCAAAAAATCAATCTTACAATCATACTCCTGCATACTCCCAATACCAAGAATACAATCCACTAACAACTTCTCTACTACAAGGAATGTGCATCTTATTGCTACATTTCCCATCTTCATCTCCAGTTGGGTTTGTACTTTGACATTGTGAGAGTGTGCTCCTACAGCTCCGATGATTTTACAGTTTTGTACCAGTAAAATTGGTACCTTCCTCTTCTTAACAATTCTCCTAAAAAGATTGCCTGAGATGACATTCAATGAAGCGGCGGTGTCTAGTATTACATTCGTTGGATTCTCCTCTATTTCAACAAATACCTCCGATACAGGATCACTCGATCTTTCATTCTGACACATTGTTAAATGTTTCGTCAACTCTTCAGTTAATAGTTCACTGTCATTGTTTTCTATAAGAAGTGTCTAGCAACCACAGTTCAGTCAACTATCAGCCGCCTTTAGTGAATTATCAGTCTAGTTAAAAGTTGATTAACTCTCTACAGTAAATTGATTTCTTGGGATGGATAGGAAGTGTGACTGCTGTGTACGGACGCAGGAGGAGCTGGCCACTGTTCGCAAACAGCTGAATGTGTTGATGGCCACGGTCAGCCGTCTTCAGACTGCTGCCTTGGAGTGTAGCGGCAGTGGGGAGTCTGGTGCATCACATGGTACACCCCAGGTGTTACATGCTTCACGCACTGTCCCTGCTGTCGAGACATCTTAGCGGGTACCGGGCGCGGTTGGGCCACCCTCTCCCCAAGGGGAGTGGCGGGTTCAGCGGCGTTCGCGGCGCACGAGGCGGAGGCTCAATGTGGAGGATGGCCATGTGACATCGCCCGCTCTGCTTGTGAGTGGACATGTGGCCGCTCCTTCAGCAAGGTCCGAGCAGGCACACAGGGGGAGGGCTTTATTAGTTATTGGGAGCTCCATAGTTAGGCGGGTGATGGAGCCCCTTAGGGAAATAGGAGAAAGGTCGGGGAAGAAGGCCAGTGTTCACTCTGCCTGCTTGCCGGGGGGTCTCATCCGAGATGTGGAGGAGGCCATGCCGGTGGCGATAGAGAGCACTGGGTGCACCCGACTGCAAATTGTTGCTCATGTCGGCACCAATGACTCCTGCCGTCTGGGCTCAGAGGTCACCCTCAGTTCATACAGACGGTTGGCGGAATTGGTGAAGGCGGAAAGCCTCACTCGCGGGGTGGAATCTAAGCTAACTATTTGTAGTATCGTTCCCAGAACCAATCGCGGTCCTCTGGTTTGGAGCCAAGTAGAAGGCTTAAACCAGAGGCTTAGACGATTCTGCGGAGATCTGGGGTGCAAATTTCTCGACCTCTGCTATCGGCTGGAGAAATGTAGGGTCCCCCTGAATAGGTCAGGCGTGTGCTACATGCCGGAAGCGGCTACAAGGGTAGCGGAGTACGTGTGGAGTGCACATGTGGGTTTTTTAGGTTAGAGAATTCCCTCCCTAGGCCCGACAAGGCACCTCCTGAGACGCAGCAAGGTAGGAGTAGGCAAAATGCACCAGGGAATAACAATATTAATGTGCTAATAGGGAGAGAAGGAAACATGGTAGGTGAATATGGATTGGGGGGAAGAAATGAAAGAGGAAGCCGCCTTGTAGAATTTTGCACAGAGCATAACTTAATCATAGCTAACACTTGGTTCAAGAATCATAAAAGAAGGTTGTATACCTGGAAGAATCCTGGAGATACTAAAAGGTATCAGATAGATTACATAATGGTAAGACAAAGATTTAGGAACCAGGTTTTAAATTGTAAGACATTTCCAGGGGCAGATGTGGATTCTGACCACAATCTATTGGTTATGAACTGCAGATTGAAACTGAAGAAACTGCAAAAAGGTGGGAATTTAAGGAGATGGGACCTGGATAAACTGAAAGAACCAGAGGTTGTAGAGAGTTTCAGGGAGAGCATAAGGGAACAATTGACAGGAATGGGGGAAAGAAATACAGTAGAAGAAGAATGGGTAGCTCTGAGGGATGAAGTAGTGAAGGCAGCAGAGGATCAAGTAGGTAAAAAGACGAGGGCTAATAGAAATCCTTGGGTAACAGAAGAAATATTGGATTTAATTGATGAAAGGAGAAAATATAAAAATGCAGTAAATGAAGCAGGCAAAAAGGAATACAAACGTCTCAAAAATGAGATCGACAGGAAGTGCAAAATGGCTAAGCAGGGATGGCTAGAGGACAAATGTAAGGATGTAGAGGGTTACCTCACTAGGGGTAAGATAGATACTGCCTACAGGAAAATTAAAGAGACCTTTGGAGAGAAGAGAACCACTTGTGTGAATATCAAGAGCTCAGATGGCAACCCAGTTCTAAGCAAAGAAGGGAAGGCAGAAAGGTGGAAGGAGTATATAGAGGGTTTATACAAGGGCGATGTACTTGAGGACAATATTATGGAAATGGAAGAGGATGTAGATGAAGACGAAATGGGAGATAAGATACTGCGTGAAGAGTTTGACAGAGCACTGAAAGACCTGAGTTGAAACAAGGCCCCGGGAATAGACAACATTCCATTAGAACTACTGATGGCCTTGGGAGAGCCAGTCATGACAAAACTCTACCATCTGGTGAGCAAGATGTATGAGACAGGCGAAATACCCTCAGACTTCAAGAAGAATATAATAATTCCAATCCCAAAGAAAGCAGGTGTTGACAGATGTGAAAATTACCGAACTATCATTTTAATAAGTCACGGCTGCAAAATACTAACGCGAATTGATTACAGACGAATGGAAAAACTGGTGGAAGCAGACCTCGGGGAAGATCAGTTTGGATTCCGTAGAAATGTTGGAACACGTGAGGCAATACTAACCTTACGACTTATCTTAGAAGAAAGATTAAGAAAAGGCAAACCTACGTTTCTAGCATTTGTAGACTTAGAGAAAGCTTTTGACAATGTTGACTGGAATACTCTCTTTCAAATTCTAAAGGTGGCAGGGGTAAAATACAGGGAGCGAAAGGCTATTTACAATTTGTACAGAAACCAGATGGCAGTTATAAGAGTCGAGGGACATGAAAGGGAAGCAGTGGTTGGGAAGGGAGTAAGACAGGGTTGTAGCCTCTCCCCGATGTTATTCAATTTGTATATTGAGCAAGCAGTAAAGGAAACAAAAGAAAAATTCGGAGTAGGTATTAAAATCCATGGAGAAGAAATAAAAACATTGAGGTTCGCCGATGACATTGTAATTCTGTCAGAGACAGCAAAGGACTTGGAAGAGCAGTTGAATGGAATGAACAGTGTCTTGAAAGGAGGATATAAGATGAACATCAACAAAAGCAAAACGAGGATAATGGAATGTAGTCAAATTAAATCGGGTGATGCTGAGGGAATTAGATTAGGGAATGAGACACTTAAAGTAGTAAAGGAGTTTTGCTATTTAGGGAGTAAAATAACTGATGATGGTCGAAGTAGAGAGGATATAAAATGTAGACTGGCAATGGAAAGGAAAGCGTTTCTGAAGAAGAGAAATTTGTTAACATCGTGTATAGATTTAAGTGTCAGGAAGTCGTTTCTGAAAGTATTTGTATGGAGTGTAGCCATGTATGGAAGTGAAACATGGACGATAACCAGTTTGGACAAGAAGAGAATAGAAGCTTTCGAAATGTGGTGCTACAGAAGAATGCTGAAGATAAGATGGGTAGATCACGTAACTAATGAGGAGGTATTGAACAGGGTCGGGGAGAAGAGAAGTTTGTGGCACAACTTGACTAGAAGAAGGGATCGGTTGGTTGGACATGTTTTGAGGCATCAAGGGATCACAAATTTAGCATTGTAGGGCAGTGTGGAGGGTAAAAATCGTAGAGGGAGACCAAGAGATGAATACACTAAGCAGATTCAGAATGATGTAGGTTGCAGTAGGTACTGGGAGATGAAGAAGCTTGCACAGGATAGAGTAACATGGAGAGCTGCATCAAACCAGTCTCAGGACTGAAGACCACAACAACAATAGTATACTGCAGGAGTGTCTATAGAAGAGTCCCAGAACTGCTCTCATTAATAAATGGTCACAATGCCCACATAGTACTAGGGACAGAAAGTTGGCTGAAACCAGACGTAAACAGTAATTAAATCCTAAACTCCGATTGGAATGTATACCGCAGTGACAGGTTGGACAGTGAAGGGGGAGGCGTGTTTATAGCGATAAGAAGTGCAATAGTATCGAAGGAAATCGACGGAGATTCGAAATGTGAAATAATTTGGGTGAAGGTCACGGTTAAAGTAGGCTCAGACATGGTAATTGGATGTCTCTATAGGCCCCCTGGCTCAGCAGCTGTTGTGGCTGAGCACCTGAAGGATAATTTGGAAAATATTTCGAATAGATTTTGCCACCATGTTATACTTCTGGGTGGAGATTTGAATTTGCCGGATATAGACTGGGAGACTCAAACGTTCATAACGGGTGGCAGGGACAAAGAATCCAGTGAAATTTCTTTAAGTGCTTTATCTGAAAACTACCTTGAGCAGTTAAACAGAGAACCGACTCATGGCGATAACATATTAGACCTTCTGGTGCCAAACAGACCCGAACTATATGAAA
The DNA here is from genome assembly GCF_023898315.1 of Schistocerca nitens. Lineage (NCBI taxonomy): Eukaryota > Metazoa > Arthropoda > Insecta > Orthoptera > Acrididae > Schistocerca > Schistocerca nitens. The sequence goes on along the minus strand of NC_064615.1, from coordinate 454,675,060 downwards.
CAGTTACCGCAGAACAGGGAATCAGCAATCATAAAGCGGTTACTGCATCGATGATTTCAGCTGTGAACAGAAATATTAAAAAAGGTTGGAAGATTTTTCTGTTTAGCAAAAGTGGCAAAAAGCAGATTTCAGAGTACCTGACGGCTCAACACAAAAGTTTTGTCTCAAGTACAGATAGTGTTGAGGATCAGTGTACAAAGTTCAAAACCATCGTACAATATGTGTTAGATGAGTAAATGCCAAGCAAAATCATAAGAGATAGAAAAGAGCCACCATCATACAACAACCGAGTTAGAAAGCTGCTGTGGAAGCAAAGGGAACTTCACAGCAAACATAAACATAGCCAAAGCCTTGCAGACAAACAAAAATTACGCGAAGCGAAATGTAGTGTGAGGAAGGCTATGCGAGAGGCATTCAGTGAATTCAAAAGTAAAGTTCTGTGTACTGACTTGGCAGAAAATCCTAAGAACTGTTGGTCTTATGTCAAAGCGGTAGGTGGATCAAAACAAAATGTCCAGACACTCTGTGACCAAAATGGTACTCAAACAGAGGATGACAGACTAAAGGCCAAAATACCTAATGTCTTTTTCCAAAGCTGTTTCACAGAGGAAGACTGCACTGTAGTACCTTCTCTAGATTGTCGCACAGATGACAAAATGGTAGATATCGAAATAGACGACAGAGGGATAGAGAAACAATTAAAATCGCCAAAAGAGGAAAGGCCGCTGGACCTGATGGGATACCAGTTCGATTTTACACAGAGTACGTGAAGGAACTTGCCCCCCTTCTTGCAGTGGTGTACCGTAGGTCTCTAGAAGAGTGTAGCATTCCAAAGGATTGGAAAAGGGCACAGGTCATCCCCGTTTTCAAGAAGGGACGTCAAACAGATGTGCATAACTATAGACCTATATCTCTAACGTCAATCAGTTGTAGAATTTTGGAACACGTATTATGTTAGAGTATAATGACTTTTCTGGAGACTAGAAATCTGCTCTATAGGAATCAGCATGGGTTTCGAAAAAGACGGTCGTGTGAAACCCAGCTCGTGCTATTCGTCCACGAGACTCAGAGGGCCATAGACATGGGTTCCCAGGTAGAAGCCGTGTTTCTTGACTTCCGCAAGGCGTTCGATACAGTTCCCCACAGTCGTTTAATGAACGAAGTAAGAGCATATGGACTATCAGATCAATTGTGTGATTGGATTGAAGAGTTCCTAGATAACAGAACGCAGCATGTCATTCTCAATGGAGAGAAGTCTTCCGAAGTAAGAGTGATTTCAGGTGTGCCGCAGGGGAGTGTTGTAGGACCGTTGCTATTCACAATATACATAAATGACCTTGTGGATGAGATCAGAAGTTCACTGAGTCTTTTTGCGGATGATGCTGTGGTATATCGAGACGCTGTAACAATGGAAAATTGTACTAAAATGCAGGAGGTTCTGCAGGGAATTGACGCATGGTGCAGGGAATGGCAATTGAATCTCAATGTAGACAAGTGTAATGTGCTGCTAATACATAGAAAGAAAGATCCCTTATCATTTAGCTACAAAATAGGAGGTCAGCAACTGGAAGCAGTTAATTTCATAAATTATCTGGGAGTACGCATTAGGAGTGATTTAAAATGGAATGATCATATAAAGTTGATCGTTGGTAAAGCAGATTCCAGACTGAGATTCATTGGAAAAATCCTAAGGAAATTCAATCCATAAACAAAGGAAGTATGTTACAGTACGCTTGTTCACCCACTGCTTGAATACTGCTCAACAGTGTGGGATCCATACCAGATAGGGTTGATAGAAGAGATAGAGAAGATCCAACGGAGAGCAGTGTGCTTCGTTACAGGATCATTTAGTAATCGCGAAAGCTTTACGGAGATGATAGATAAACTCCAGTGGAAGACTCTGCAGGAGAGACGCTCAGTAGCTCAGTACGGGCTTTTGTTGAAGTTTCGAGAATATCCCTTCACCGAAGAGTCAAGCAGTATATTGCTCCCTCCTATGTATATCTCACGAAGAGACCATGAGGATAAAATCAGAGAGATTGGAGCCCACACAGAAGCATACCGACAATCCTTCTTTCCACGAACAATACGAGACTGGAATAGAAGGGAGAACCGATAGAGGTACTCAAGGTACCCTCCGCCACACCTTCAGGTGGCTTGCGAAGTATGGATGTAGATGTAGATGTAGATGTAACTTTTGCTCTTTTACTGACTCGCCCCCAACAGATCCACTGACTGCTCCTCTGGGGCACAATGTGGTCACGATTAGTTTGACTGATTTGTGTTATGATTGCTATTTGTATCATCAGTTATTTCAGTAATGGTCGGTTGTTGTGGTGAGTCGTGATTCCATTCTGTCTGTTGAGGTGAATTTGGTTGGTATTGCCTCGCTTGGTTTGTGTAGTTATGGTTGTTATTCTGCAGCTGTTGGTAGAACTGTCTTGCACTCCCATACATAGGACATAGGGTTAAATCGATTAAAATTTCTGTTGTTACTGAATCTGCCCCTCGCGGCACTGTTATTTAAATTTCCATTATAATAATAATTGTTGTTTCCATTTAATCCATTTCTAAGTCTTCGCGGATAAGATGGTTGGTCATGATTATTATTACTGTTACTATTATTGCCATTTCCGTTGCTGGTGTAGTTCGGATTTGCTTCAATTGCTCTTATTTGATGGAACATTTCTCTTGACATTTGATTGTCCTCCTCAATGAAATCAATGTGATCAAGAGTGGTTATAAACGAGTCTAAGTCCTTATCATTTATGTACAAAAGCTGTTTCCTTATATTTGTGGGTAATCTGGATTTAAGTATTCTGAGTATGTCAGGTAAAGGAATTGGTACGTCCCAGTATAATGATTTGTCAATATATTTCTCAAAATATTTTTTAGGGATCCTCTAGAGAATGAGAAAGGCTCAGGATAACACTTCCTGCCTTAGTCTTTCTTGTATTCCAGCAGACCAGTATTTAGATAGAAAATCCTGCTCAAATTCTTTATATACTTTACAGGACGATATTTGCTCAGATGCCCACAATGCTCCTGATCCTTGAATGTATCCTAACACAAAACTAATCTCTTGCCATTCTGTCCAAGATTGTGGGAATAGACCTCTAAAGCATCTAATGAAAACTACAGGATGAACATTCCTTTTATTAGGATTAAAGATTTGGAATTGTCTTTGTTTAATCATTTTTTCTTCTACCGCTCTACGATTCCAAAAATCATCCTGTTCAAAATCTTCACGGTGACAATCTGGTAGATCAACTCTAACCTGTGACGTTATACTTCTGTCTGTGTCTGACCTTGACGTTGACAGATTGTCACGCATAGACTGAGAATTTTTTTCTTGCTTCGCGCTGTTTCCAAATCCTCCTGCAAGAGATTTAACGGTCTTTCAATATTCTACTTCCAACTCGAAAATTCCTCACCAAGTTGGTCATGGGCTTCCTTCAACCCTTTGTTAAAGAAATTCTCTCCAGAACTATCAGAAATCAACTGGAAAGCTATTTTCACTGTTTCTTCGAACTTTTCAGAAGGAAAATTCTGCCGTTCTAATGTTATTTCTGAAAATTTTCCGGTAAGTACATTGATTCTGTGTTCAACATTCGTCTGGTTTTCCTTGACTTCATCGAACTGCTTCTTCAGATTGTCTTGTGATTCTATTATTTCAGGTATCATAGCTACGGCACACTGCACGTCCTCTTGTGCTTGTATTAATTGATGAACAAGTTCGACTTGTTTTTGTATCATGTCTATCTTGACAGATACATATTCAGTGAGTTCTGCCTTTAATTTACTGGTAGTTTCTTGACATTCCTGACAGACCTGCTCAATTGAAGCAATGAGATTTTGTTCGGTTCTTTCTGCTTGTTCTTTTATTTCCTGTGTCTTGGTATTCAACCTGTGATCTAGTTCATTAATGCTTTCTCGTAATTGATTCTGTAATTCGGTTTGACTTTCACTTAACTTATTATGGAGGTCAGACTGTACTGCTGATAATTCTTGTTTGACTTCGGCTTGCCCTTGTGCTAAACTTTCACGTAACTGATTTTGAAGTTCAGCCTGTACAGCTGATAAGTCTTGTTTGACTTCTGTTTGTGCCTTAGCAAGATTGGACACATTTTCTGCTAAGAGGGATAAATGCTGCATAATCACAATTAACAGGTCCACAACATTTGGATCTGGTGTCATACGAACATTGTCTGAACCGGCGGGGATTTCTATATTGCTACCGCTATCCACAACAGTCTCAGAATTGCTCTCTGTGGCCTCTGCTTCGCCACAAACGGCTGAAGGCTGTTGCACGTCTTGTTGCTGGTGCATGGACATTTTATATGCAGCTGTAGTTAATACCATGAAATAATTATTGATCACAGTTTATAAATCAATGAATATTGTCTCAAAATTAATGTCTTAACCAAGTTTAACGTTCAGATTAATTCACTGAGGTAGTCAAGTTAAATGCTCACACACAAAATAATAATCACACAACATTAAAATTCTACAACGTAACTACTCTCTGAAAAACTTCTTTCCAAGATACTTCAAATTTTATTTTAACTACAAAATAAAAAATTGGCTTGTTCTGGCCTTTATCTGGAGTGCAATTCTTGTCTAGTAGGTGAAACCTTTCCTGCCGGCAACCTTTACTGTCAGCACAGGATATCTCTGCAGCTTAGTTCCTGCTCGTTCTCGTAGTTTATGATGAAACAGAAAATACGTGTATTATAGAACAATCCAAGAGAGTCCTGTTGTCACAGTCGCCAATATAATTTTAATTAATATTGTGTTTATTCTGGTTACTGGTGAGGAGGAAAGTTAGTTATTAGTATTTTATTAATGATCTCATTCATAAGCAGTCATATCACAGTCGCTCAAGAAAGTTATAATTAAGCTTTACTTGTTTAATCAGAATTGGACGATGACTCTCCTTGTCCGCAGTATCGGTGATTCGAAGCGATCTGCAATCCTGTGTAAACAAAATGTCTTGGTTTTCTTGCATTGCGTAGTCAGTCGGGAAACCTCAGATCAAGCAGAAAGTTTGTTTTGATAGAATTTAATTATCCGATTAAATAATGAAGCTCTTGGATCTAATAATTGCAGGTTCGTTTCCAATTCATCAGAAGTTTCCTTCTGATTACCAACAAAACGACACCTCTGTGCAAATTTCCAATTAGAGCATACATATATAATAAAATTCCTTACACACCTTTGATGTAAATGCTCAGTATATATTTTCTTGAGTAGCATACAATATATTTGCAATCTCTTTCTTCCAGTAATCTCGATAGCCAAATTACAATTATTCAATGTGGCTATTCGGCACGGAGAAGATCCTAGAAGTCCTCTCAACACACCAGAGAGAATATTACAAAGATTAATTATGCGCTCATGGAATAGTAATAGTACTGTACTACTTTGCGCATCGATTCTGCGAGTATACAGATGGTCAAGTAGGAAACGTAATTCACTCATAGAATTTTGCAGGGATGATTACTAGAATATAAAGAGATATTAAACATTAAACATTAAAAAGAAAAGGAAGGAGACATATTGTTTAAAGATTTAACACACAATATATTTTGTGACTTAGATTCTTTATGTTTATTTTTACATATGTTTTTTGCAAGTTATTGAACAGGGAATGGCAGGGGGTGGGGGCATATGGTGTATCCTCCTTCTATTCCTGCTCTGTTAATACCAGAATTTCTCTAGTTCTGTGTCTTGGTCATTACACAAGAAATGCTTTGGAAGGAGCAAAATGTTTCTGGTCCAACAGTGGTACAAGAACTCTCACAAATTTGAGAGTGAAGCTTTATGTGATTAATAACAACTTTCTTGTGGCATACCCTTTAGAAAGTTGGTGAAAATTTCTGTGACATTCTCATGCTGACTGACGAAACCTATGACAAAGCAGACTGGTCTTTGAATCTTCTCTATCTCCATCCTATCTGGTAACATGCTTGAGGATTGGGGTTATTACTCAACGACTAATCAAATGGGGTTTTCCAAGTAACATCCTTCATGGATGAATTAGACATCCTAAGGATTCCTGTGATAAATTTGGTCTATTATCTCCCTACCCACAGCTAGGTTTATGTTTTAACTCCTTAGATTGCTCCAGACAAACTCTCCTATAAACTTGCCAGTTGTCACTGATTCCAGTGAGTAACAGTTAATCATGCAGTCTAATTATATTAAATCTTTTTATTTATGTATGTTGCATCATATTACAGTTATTTTGTGTTGTGTTCACCAAAAGTAGGTGCGCATCATAAAGGTTGCAGGAAGTGATCCTCCTGTTACAGATATCCATGCCTAAGTGGAAGTGGCCTGCTTGCTTGCTTGCTACTTATTCTTCACAAAGCAATATCTGTAAAGCATAATCACTAGTTAACACATGGGAAACAATAACAATAATTTGCTAAAATAATGTACATCAAAATATACTCTGCTTGGCTTCTATTGAAGGTATGGCACTGATATAAACTTCTGTGCCTAAGCTAATGTAATGCAGTAGATAATTACTAACTAATCTAACTGAAGTTCATTATAGAAAGAGTTTAAGTCGAGTCTCTCAATAAGTAAACACTTTTACTATCACTTTGAATAATGTTTGACACTCGGTTGGTACTGTAGATTACTTTTAGGCAACTGTAGAACTAAAGAACTGTTGAATCTGGGTGAAAACTGCAGGCCCCCCCTGTGGGTCCAGGGCTTAGAATAGGCCCGAGGTATTCCTGCCTGCTGTAAGAGGCGACTGAATGGAGTCTTGCATGTTTCGGCCTTTATTTGATGGTCCCCTGTAGGTTTTGACCTCCATTTTTCAAAATCATCCTCAAGAGCAAGCCAATTGGGGAAGGGCGTCTTACATGGTGCATAGTGGCCATCATGCACTGAGACCCTTTGTCAATGTGGATCTGCACTTCCACTCATTTTCAATCTGTTGAGCGAGGTCACCCTCCTGGGTGTGTTTTCCTCCATCCTCTGTGCAGTATCGCTTTTTGCACTGTCAACGATAATGGACTTCTTAACTCATTTGCACCTGATATCCAGCACGGTAGCCAGTCAGTTGTAGTGGGGCCGCCATGTACCCTGTTGGTTGTAGCCCCCTGACAACACAGGGATTTCTCTACTGATGCCTGCTCCATTAACTCCCCACATATGCCAAGGAGTAGATCCCCATCACCCTGGGGCATCAGGACTCCCGGCAATGGCCATCCTGCCCGATGACCTTTGCTGCAGCTGTGGCTCCCATGGGGAGAGCCCCTGTTCAGAATGGGTGGCATCAGGGCAGATGAAATGCCATGAAGTGTAGTATGTCATCTCTTGCTGGTGGTCAAACATTAGCAGTCTCTAAGATGTCAAGGTCTAATTTCAATGCTAAGAAATATGACCCCTAAATCATTCCCTCCCTGGCCACACCACGGGAGTAACACCAGGCTAAGGATGGCAGCAAAGCATATTCACTCCGGTACCTCACCAGGCTAAGGGTGGCAGTGAAGCTTACTCACCCCAGTACCTCGTATGTATGAGAGTTGATGGGGAGTCTTTCTTTCAATGAAACATCAGTTTTTTGTGGAGAATTTAGAGGTTAGTGGATGATAGTCATGTAGGCTTCGCGTATGTTCATGGAGGACATGTTGAACAGCACTCCTTGCCAGATGACTGCAGTGTTTTCACTGCAGACCTTGCAGCCATATCTCGTGCTCTTGAGCACATCCGCTCATGCTCTGGTGAGTCATTTCTTTTGTGTAAGGACTCCTTGAGCAGCCTAGAAGCTGTTGACCAGTGCTATCCTCGCCTAACTTTGGTAGCATCCATTCGGAAGACCATCTATGCCCTGGAATGATCCTGCTGTTCATTGGTGTTTGTGTGGAGCCCGGGACACGTTGGAATCCCAGGCAACGAACTTGCCAACAGGCCATGCGGAAACCGCTTCTGGAGATGGGCATCGCCGAAACTGACCTGCGTTCTGTGTTACGCTGCAAGATTTTTCGGCTTTGGGAGACAGAATGGCATAACAGTATGCACAACAAACTGTGTGTCATTAAGGAAACTACGAATGTGTGGAAGTCCTCTTTGCGGTCCTCTCGCAGGGAATCGGTTGTCCTCTGCAGGCTCCACATTGGCCATACTTGGCCAATGCGTGGCTACCTCCTCCGTTGCAAGGATCCACCTCAGCGTTGCTGTGGTTCACAAATGATGGTCGTCCATGTCTTGCTGGACTGCCCACTTTTAGCCACTCTGTGGCAGACTTTTAACTTTCGCAGCACCCGACCTTCGGTGTTGGGTGACAATGCCTCATTAGCAGCTTTAGTTTTACGTTTTATTCGTGAGGATGGGTTTTATCATTTGACCTAAGTTTTAGCGCAAGTCCTTTGTCCCTCTGTGTCCTCCACTGTAGTGCTTTTAGGGTGGAGGTTTTAATGTGTTTCAGAGTGGCTAGCTTCTCCTTTTGATTCTCATGGTTAACCAGCCATGGTAATCTGCTCTCTTGTTTTGATCTCTTATACATGTTTCTTGTGTCTCTGTGGTTTTCTTGTCCTCCATTTTAGTGTTTGTTGTCGGTCCGTCATTCATGTGGTTTTCTCCTTTCTTCCAGCTGTGTTTTGTATGTCTCAATTATTTAACTCCCACCCTTGCGGAATTATTTAAATCGGATTGAGGGACCAATGACCTAGCAGTTTGGTCCTTCCCCCCTCTTTCAAACCAACCAACCAAAACTGCAGGAACTACATCTACATCCTCATCCATACTCCGCAAGCCACCAGACGGTGTGTGGCGGAGGATACCTTGAGTACCTCTATCGGTTCTCCCTTCTATTCCAGTCTCGTATTGTTCGTGGAAAGAAGGATTATCAGTATGCCTCTGTGTGGGCTCCAATCTCTCTGATTTTATCCTCAGGGTCTCTTCACAAGATATACATAGGAGGGAGCAATATACTGCTTGACACCTCAGTGAAGGTATGTTCTCGAAACTTCAACAAAAGCCTGTACCGAGCTACTTAGCATCTCTCCTGCAGAGTCTTTCGCAATTACTAAATGATCCTGTGAAGCGCGCTGCTCTCTGTTGGATCTTCTCTATCTCTTCTATCAACCCTAACTGGTACGGATCCCACACTGTTGAGCAGTATTCAAGCAGTGGGCGAACAAGCGTACTGTAACCTACTTCCTTTGTTTTCGGATTGCATTTCCTTAGGATTCTTCCAATGAATCTCAGTCTGGCATCTGCTTTACCGACGATCACCTTTATATGATCATTCAATTTTAAATCACTCCTACTGTATACTCCCAGTTAATTTGTGGAATTAAGTGCTTCTAGTTGCTGACCTCCTATTTTGTAGCTAAATGATAAGGGATCTTTCTTTCTATGTATTAGCAGCACATTACACTTCTCTACATTGAGATTCAATTGCCATTCCCTGCACCATGCGTCAATTCACTGCAGTTGCTCCTTCATTTCAGTACAATTTTCCATTGTTACAACCTCTCGATATACCACAGCATCATCCACAAAAAGCCTCGGTGAACTTCCGATGTCATCCACAAGGTCATTTATGTATATTGTGAATAGCAACGGTCCTACGACACTCCCCTGCGGCACACCTGAAATCACTCTTACTTTGGAAGACTTCTCTCCATTGAGAATGACATGCTGCGTTCTGTTATCTAGGAACTCTTCAATCCAATCACACAATTGGTCTGATAGTCCATATGCTCTTACTTTGTTCATTAAAAGACTGTGGGGAACTGTATCGAACGCCTTGCGGAAGTCAAGAAACACGGCATCTACCTGGGAACCCGTGTCTATGGCCCTCCAAGTCTCGTGGACGAATAGCACGAGCTGAGTTTCACACGACCGTCTTTTTCGAAACCCATGCTGATTCCTATAGAGTAGATTTCTAGTCTCCAGAAAAGTCATTATACTCTAACATAATACGTGTTCCAAAATTCTACATCTGATTGACGTTAGAGATATAGGTCTATAGTTATGCACATCTGTTTGACGTCCCTTCTTGAAAACGGGGATGACCTGTGCCCTTTTCCAATCCTTTGGAACGCTACGCTCTTCTAGAGACCTACGGTACACCACTGCAAGAAGGGGGGCAAGTTCCTTCACGTACTCTGTGTAAAATCGAACTGGTATCCCATCAGGTCCAGCGAATATTCCTCTTTTGAGCAATTGTAATTGTTTCTCTATCCCCTTGTCGTCTATTCCGATATCTACCATTTTGTCATCTGTGGGACAATCTAGAGAAGGAACTCCTGTGCAGTCTTCCTCTGTGAAACAACTTTGGAAAAAGACATTTAGTATTTTGGCCTTTAGTCTGTCATCTTCTGTTTCAGTACCATTTTGGTCACAGAGTGTCTGGACATTTTGTTTTGATCCACCTACCGCTTTGACATAAGACCAAAATTTCTTAGGATTTTCTGCCAAGTCAGTACATAGAACTTTACTTTCGAATTCATTGAACACCTCTCACATAGCCCTCCTCACGATACATTTCGCTTCGCGTAATTTTTGTTTGTCTGCAAGGCTTTGGCTATGTTTATTTTTGCTGTGAAGTTCCCTTTGCTTCTGCAGCAGTTTTCTAACTCGGTTGCTGCACCACGGTGGCTCTTTTCCATCTCTTACGATCTTGCTTGGCACATACTCATCTAATGCATATTGTACAGTGGTTTTGAACTTAGTCCACTCATCCTCAACACTATCTGTTCTTGAGACATAACTTCTGTGTTGAGCCGTCAGGTACTCTGAAATCTGCTTTTTCTCACTTTTGCTAAACAGAAAAATCTTCCTACCTTTTTTAATATTTCTGTTCACGGCTGAATCATCGATGCAGTAATCACTTTATGATTGCAGATTCCCTGTTCTGCATTAACTGTTTCAAATAGTTTGGGTATGTTTGGCACCAGAAGGTCTAATATGTTATCGCCACGAGTCGGTTCTCTGTTTAACTGCCCAAGTAGTTTTCAGATAAAGCACTTAAAGAAATTTCACTGGATTCTTTGTCCCTGCCACCCGTTATGAACGTTTGAGTCTCCCAGTCTATATCCGGCAAATTCAAATCTCCACCCAGAACTATAACATGGTGGCAAAATCTATTCGAAATATTTTCCAAATTATCCTTCAGGTGCTCAGCCACAACAGCTGCTGAGCCAGGGGGCCTATAGAGACATCCAATTACCATGTCTGAGCCTGCTTTAACCATGACCTTCACCCAAATTATTTCACATTTCGAATCTCCGTCAATTTCCTTCGATACTATTGCACTTCTTATCGCTATAAATGCGCCTCCCCCTTCACTGTCCAGCCTGTCTCTGTGGTATACATTCCAATCAGAGTTTAGAATTTCATTACTGTTTACCCGCATGTGCACTCCACACATACTCCGCTACCCTTGTAGCTGCTTCCTGCGTGTAGTGCACGCCTGACCTATTCAGGGGGGACCCTACATTTCTCCAGCCTATAGCAGAGGTTGAGAAATTTCCACCCCATATCTCCGCAGAATTGTCTGAGCCTCCGGTTTAAGCCGTCCACTCGGCTCCAAACTAGAGGACCGCGATTGGTTTTGGGAACAATACTACAAATAGTTAGCTCAGATTCCACCCCACGAGCGAGGCTTTCCGCTTTCACCGACTCCGCCAACTGCCTGTATGAACTGAGGACGACCTCTGAACCCAGACGGCAGGAGTCATTGGTGCAGACATGAGCAACAATTTGTAGTCAGGTGCACCCAGTGCTCTCTATCGCCGCCGGCATGGCCTCCTCCACATCTCGGATGAGACCCCCCGGCAAGCAGACAGAGTGAACACTGGCCTTCTTCCCCAACATTTCTGCTATTTCCCTAAGGGGCCCCATCACCCGCCTAATGTTGGAGCTCCCAGTCACTAATAAACCCTTCCCCCCGTGAGCCTGCTCGGACCTTGTTTAAGGAGCGGCCACATATCCACTCACAGGCAGAGTGGGCAATGACACACGGCCAGCCTCCACATTGACCCTTCTCCTCGTGCGCCGTGAACGCCACTGAACCCGCCCCTCCCCTTGGGGGGAGGGTGGCCCAACCCCGCCCAATACCCACGAAGATGTCTCGACAGCAGGGACAGTGGGTGAAGCATGTAACACCTGGAGTGTACCATGCGATGCACCAGACTCCCCACTGCTGCTACATTCCGAGGCAGCAGCCTGAAGACAGCTGACCGTGGCCATCAACACGTTCAGCTGTTCGCAAACAGTGACCAGCTCCTCCTGCGTCTGCACACAACAGTCACACATCCTATCCATCCTAATAAATCAATTTACTGTAGAGAGTTAATCAACTTTTAACTAATTCACTAAATAATTACTATTAAAAACAGTCTTGATCACGATTTATTTAACAAGGTGACCGGTTTCAACCACTACTGTGGTCACTACTGGTAGTGATTCTTCAACAGAAAGAGGTTCCTACTCAATGGTCTGAAGATGACCACAGTAGTGGTTGAAACCGGTCACCTTGTTAAATAAATCGTGATCAAGACTGTTTTTAATAGTAATTATTTATAAGACATTGATCACTGCTGTGCCCATAATGTATTCAAAATTAATTCACTAAAGATGGCTGACAGTTGACTAAACTGTGGTTACTAGACACTTGTTGTAGAAAACAATGAAAATACCACTACCTGTCTCTGGACTGTATTCAAAACAAACACTAGCACTACTGGCACTATGGCTGACTAAAGGGACTCTCTGTGACTGCATTCAAAATAAACACGAAATCTACGGAACACTATTACTAGCACTCGACAATTAAAGCTTCCTAAAAGCAAAAACACACAGAAGAATAAGTGACAACTAAGAAAAATACAGTTAATACTTAAATTAACGTAGCTCGCTGCACAGCAGACATGAAGCAGACGGCAGTTACAATGACACTGGGCAATTACTGAGTAATAACTGGCCAAGAGTCACCTTGTGGTTGCATAATCATTCACTCAGTGTGTGAATGTCATTCTGTGATCTATTTCATGGATGCAGCAAGTAGTTCCAGGTTTCTGCACTTTCATTGGTGGCAGATGTTACTATTGTCAGATTCTGTATTTCCATGCTTCCCTACTTGTGAGTGTGTCGTGGGCAGTATACTCGTTACTGCCCCTGGCATTCACTCATGGCACCATGGGAAACCATGTACAGAATCACCATGAGGGGGCAGTCATTCAAGAGTTGACCAGTCCATGTTGATTGGTTCATCTGTGAGGTGAGGTGTGACATAACAATCCGTCTGGTCGTCACTGGTTGACTGCAGCTGGTTCCCATTGCTAGAGATGAGGTTGAGGGTGGTTGCAGGCTGCACCAGTAGGACCCGCAGCATTAAAGTTTCCTGAATCTGAAAAACAGAACAGCCTAGGAGTTCTGCATAGGTGTGCATCAGTGCATTGCAGCTGCATCCAATTGCAATGGCATATTGTGACACTATGAGAAGTTTCTGTTTTATACATGACACAGCTGAGCTGCTGTCTGATTTTGCCTGGTACCCACAGTCCATTTTCAGATTTTTATGCATACCAGATCTTTCATATTTTTTTTTAAAGTTTTTTCTTGACTTTTATGAGATTGGGTCTAAACATGCACAAAACACTGTAAAATTGATATTAAAGTACAATGCAGTCTCACATGTAGTCTTTCAGCTGGATATTTTGCATCATATGGAGTGGCTCTCTGCTGAGAAATAAATATAAGTAAAGCATTGTCCATATGTACTTCTGAGTGGGCTTTTTTATATGTGACTTGAGCATCTGCACTAATCTTTCTGTAAGTCCGTTGGCTTCTGGATGAAATAGTGCAGTTTTAAAGTGTGAAATGTCATTTCTTCAACAAAAATTTGAACTCTTGAGAAGAAAAATTGAATGTTGTTGTTGGCAATGATAGCTTTCACCAGTCCTTCAGTGCAAAAGATCCTTGTCAAAGGCTTAATTGTTTTTATAGATATGATTGATGACATTCGAATCACAGAAGGAAATTTTGAAAATGCATTAATAATGATGAGCCAGTAGCATCATACAAATGGTCCAGCAAAGTCGACAAGTAAATGTGATGAGGCTTCTGATGTCTCTGGCCATGGAAATTACTGTTGAGAAGAAGCTGTCTGGTAATTCTGACATAAGTGGCACTTAACTAGCATCACTTCAATGTCTTTATCTGTATTTTTCCTGTAGCACGAATCTCTGGAAGTGCACTTGGTAAATACTGTGCCTCAGTGCCTTTGACGTATCAGTTGCTGTACTTTGGATTTAAGCACTTCCGACATGACCACTTGTATCTTTCCTGATTTGGAATGTAGCAGAATGATGTCTTTATAAATTGTGAGAGCATGTCACATATCCTAGAATAATTTAATTTCAGGATGAGTAATCAGCTTTTTATTTAAAGGCTACTCTGAATGTACTGCTTAACCTTAAATGAAACTTAATCCTTTGGCACAACTGTGGCAATTAAATTTGAACTCAAAGCATAATTTTCCACAATATCTTGACTGATTATATCTAAAGAGAAACATTCATCTGCTGAAAAATCAAAATTTTTATCCTACTGTGAAGTTCAAGATGGAATAACAACAATATTATGAAAAGCCTAGACTGTTACTCACCATAGGGAGGACACACCATGTTGCAGACAGGCAGAATAAAAAGACTATCATATAAGTTTTCAGCCAAAAGTCCTTCTTTTGTCATAGGAACCCCACACGCGTTCACACAAATACAATTCCCACGCATCACCACTGTGTCTGTGTCACCAAACTGACAAGTTGAAACCTGCCCTGTTTTATTTTATTTTTTATTTTTTTTTAATATGGGATAAATGCACAGAAATAAACACTGTGTCAGAATTTTGGCTGCTAAGACACACAGCAAGTGTTTTTTAAAAGAAGTTAGAAATTGCCAAATTCTAAGCTCTCTAGGTGACTGGAGAAATGTACATCCCTACCATAGCCTTAGCAGACAGCACACACACAATGCAGCAGCTGCATAGCCTTGGTCGATGGACTTCAATAAACAGATAACACAGCATGTTGTGATCATAATTTGTAAAATGAATTTCAATTTCTGTTGATAGTTTTTCTGACACAGTTGTTCCCAGTTACTGTTTGCTCAAATTTTCCGTTTCTTTAACATCCATAATAATTAGCAGTTGCTGTTGCGATATCACTAAGTGTTAATGATGGAGATAAAACTGAGTAAGTGTTCTTCAAGTTTCCTTTGTATGTACTTGCCAATGGTGTTGTCTTTATGCATGTCCCAGAGTTTCTTGGTAATGTGAAATCCAACTAATGTTTTCAATCTTGCAAAGATGAACTATGAAGAACCTGGTATACAGTTGAACTAACCTACTTCTCCTGATAATGTACATATGTGATATTTATTAGTTAATTTCTTGGACATTCATTCAGATGATGTTGTAGTTTCGTCATAAATTGTGGAAACATCAGAAGAAACAGGAAATAAATCTGATGATTCTATGAATTGTGGTTCGAACGATGAATGTTGTGCTATGTCTAGAACAAAAGCAGAGCACCTTCCTAGCTCAAGTCAGACATGTGCAGTGCTATCTTTCAATGACAAAGAAGAGGCTGTAAATTTTTTGGTGAAATAAAGGAGGGAGAAAACGCTTAAACTTAAGCAGTGTGCAAAACTGGTTTTGTTTCATAAAATCTGAACATGAATTGTATAAATTGAATAATTATTCACATAAGGTATGAAATATGCACCAAAATGAAACTCATAAAAGAAGAACTTTTGGAAAGCTTTAGGAACTGTTTGTGAGAGTCAATGCATCACTGTTGTTGATATTGTGGGCTTCAGTCCAAAGACTGGTTTGATGCAGCTCTCCATGCTACTCTGTCTTTTGCAAACATTATCCTCTCCAAATGACTACTGCAACCTACTTCCTCCTGATTATGCTTTCTATGTTCATCCATTGGTCTCCCTCTACATTTAAACCATCTCCACCCCCCACCCCCCACTTCCCACTCTCCACCAATACTAAATTGTTGATCCCTTGATGTCTCAGAATGTATCGTATCAACTGATCCCTTCTTCTAGTCTGGCTGTGCCACAAATTTCTTTTCTTCTCAATTCTATTCATGATCTACCCATCTAATCTTCAGCATTCTTCTGTAGCACCACATTTCAAAAACTTGTATTCTCTTCTTGTCTTAACTGTTTGTTTTCCATGTCTCTCTTCCATACGTGGTTACACTCCATCAAATACTTTCAGAAAAGACTTCCTCGGACTTAAATCTATATTCTATATTAACAAATTTCTCTTCTTCAGAAATGCTGTTCTTGTCATACCAGTATACATTTTATATCCTCTCTACCTTGGACATCATCTGTTATTTTGCTGCCCAAATAGAAAAACTCATGTAATGCTTTGTCTCATTTCCTAATCCAATTCCCTCCACCTGATTTAATGTGACTACATTCCATTATCCTTGTTTTACATTTGTTGATGTTAATCTTATATCCTCTCTTCAAGACACTGTCCATTTCGTTCAACTGCTCTTCCAAGTCCTTTGCTGTCTCTCACAGAATTGCATTGTCTTTGGCAAGTCCCAGAGTTTTTATTTCTTCTCCTTGGACTTTAATTCCTACTCCAAATTTTTCTGTGGGTTCCTTTAATGCTTGCTCAATGTACAAATTGAATAACATCAGGATTATGCTGCAACTCTATATCACTCCCTTCTCAACCACTACTTCCCTTTCATGCTCCTAGACTCTTACAATTACCAACTGGTTTCTGTACAAGTTGTAAATAGCCTTTTGCTGCCTGTGTTTTACTTCTGCTCCCTTCAGAATTTCAAAGAGAGTATTCTTTTCACTATTCTCAAAAGCTTTCTCTAAGCCCACAAATGCTACAAATTTAGGTTTGCCTTTTCTTAACCTATTGTCTAAGATAAATTGTAGGGTCAGTATTGCCTCACTTGTTTCCTACATTTCCCCAGAATCCAAATTGATCTGCCCCAAGTTCAGCTTCATCTTCTGTAAAGAATTCGTGTTACTACTTTGCAGCCATGACTTGTTAAACTGATAGCTTGGTAATACTCACTCCTGTCAGCACCTGCTTTCTTTGGAACTGGAATTATTATATACTTCTTGAAATCTGAGGGTATTTCAGCTGTCTCATACATCTTACACACCAGATGGAAGAGTTTTGTCATGACTGGCTCTCCCAAGGCTATCAATAGTTCTGATGGTATATCATCTATCCCTGGGGCCTTGTTTCAACTTAGGTCTTTCAGAGCTTCATCAAACTTTCTTTTCACAGTATTGTATCTTCCCTCTCATCCTCATCTATGTCCTCTTCCTTTTCTATAATATGGCCATCAAGTACATCTCCCTTGTATAGACCCTCTGTCCACGCTTTCCTCCTTTCAGCTTTCTCTTATTTGTTTAGGACTGGTTTTCCATCTGAGCTCCTGATATTTGTATAGCTGCTTCTCTTTGCTCCAAAGGCCTCTTTAATTTTCATGTAAGTATAATCTATCTCTCCCCTAGTATAAGTGCTTCTAAATCCTTACATTTGTGCTACAGCCACCCTTCTTAGCCATTTTTCACTTTCTGTCAGCCTATTTTTTTAGACATTTGTATTCCCTTTCATCTGCTTCAATTTAATGCATTTTTTGTTTTCTTCTTTCATCAATTAAATTTAAATCTCCTGTATTATCCAAGAATTTCTACTAGGCCTTGTCCTTTTACCCATCTGATCCTCAGTTGCCTTCACTATTTCATCTCTTCAAACTATCCATTTGTCTTCTATTGCATTTGTTTTCCCTGTTATTGTCAATCATTGCCTAATGCTCCCTCTAAAACTCTCAACAACCTCTCTTTCTTTCATGTCATCTCCTTAACTTCCTATCTTTTAGCTGTTTCTTCAATTTTAATCTACAGTTCATAACCAATAAATTGTGGTTAGGGTCCACATCTACCATTGTGGTTGCTGACTTTGTTGAACTCCCTGCCCCTCCAAAGATCAAGTCTTGTCCACTGTCCAATGATGCCACTACCACTTCCACAGTTGTGGCTCTGAAACCACCTTAGACAAAAAAAATTGAAATCAAAGTTGAAGGTGAAGAAGAGCCCACTGACAGAGGTGGAAAGTACACAGTCAGATGATGTCGAAATCATCCTCTCTCACGTCTCTCTTGAAATCTTCTTCAGAGGCAATGGACCTTAATGTCAGACTGTGACAGTCATCTTGCCCCAAGACTGAGCTTCAACCATTGGGGGCCCACTCCGTGGCAGAAAGTCAGGTTGAAAGTGCCACTCCTGTAACAGATAGCTCCCATCCTATAGTGGAACATTAATGGGTTCTGGACACATATGGAGGAAGTGAAACTCCCTGCACAGGGATGCTTCCTGTGCTTGTTTTTGCAGGATACACCTTGTAAAGTATCTGATGCCCCTGTACTGTGGGGCTATATTCTCTATCGCAAGAATGACCTGACTGTGGAAAGAGCCAAGGGAGAGGCCACTGTGTTTGTCAATAACGTACACCATTCCTCTGTTTTCTCCCTGGCTACTGACCTTTGAAATTCATGTGTGTTGGAGGAGAGTCTATTGCAAGAAGCAGTCTACTGCAAGATGTCTTGTGAGGCTCAACCTCTACTTGGCCTCGGGGTTGGTTTTTGGAGCACCTCGTGACATTTCATGAAATGTGCACCCTCAGCACATGTATCCCCACCCATTTCTGTGCTGCTACTAGGTCATTCTCAGGCACCAACCTCTCTTTGTGCTCTCCAGCCCTCGTTGATTCTGTTTGGTGGGTAGTCATTGACAATCTTCACTCCAGTAACTACTTCCTACTCTGCATTCACCTACTAGTTGGAGCATTACCGGAAGAGAGGTCACCAAAATGGATGGCCGACAGGGCTAACTGGACGCTGTTCAGTCATCTGGCTGTGTTTGAACATTGCAAACATGTCCAGAAATGGGTGGACCATATTACATGCCACTGACTTATCCATCCTCAGGTTATCTTAGAAGGCAACCTGTACCTTGGTGGACTGGTGATTGCAACTCAGCATTCTGGGTCAGATGTGCGGCTCTTCAACAGTTTAAGTGCCACCTATCAGCATTTCGGGTCACAAGAACCAAGGCTCAGCATGTAATTTAGGAGAGCAAGAAAATGTCATGGTAAGCATTCCTGGACTCCATCAACTGTTCCCCTTGATTTACAAAAGTTTGGGAAACCATCAGAAGGATTTCTGGTAAACACAATCATTCACCAATAGCAGCAATGCAAAACGGGTGTCCCAAGACAACTCCTGGAGACACTGCTCAGATGCTGGCATATCATTTTGCAAAAACTACTGCCATTGCCAGCGAGGATCTGATGTTTTGCCACCACCGTGTGACTGTAGAGAGGGGCACAATGGACCTCAGACCCAACAATTGTGAGCCTTACAACTACCCTTTCTTCAAGTGTGAGCTGAAATTCGCGCTGTCTGTAGATCATAATACTGCATCTGGTCATGACCAAACCCAGTACTGCATGCTTCGACATTTTCCAGCAGTGTCAAAGGAAATCCTCCTTGAATGTTTTAGTTTGATATGGCAGACAGGTTAATTCCCCAACTCGTGGAGATAGGCAATTTTGATACCTTTCCTCAAACCAGGAAAGGACCGCACATGTCCCTTTAGTTACCGGAGTAGTGCCATAACAAGCTGCGTTGGAAAGACCCTGGAGCGAATGGTTAACCATCGTCTGGTCTGGTTGTTAGAGACCAGGCAACTTCTTAGCCGCTCTCAGTGTGGATTTGGGAGATTTTGATCCTCTGTTGACAACGTAACCATGCCAGAGGCGGCTATTAAGCAGGCTCTCCTATGTAAAGCCGGCTGTTGTGGCCGAGCAGTTCTAGGCTCTTCAGTCCGGAACCGCGCTGCTGATATGGTCACAGGTTCGAATTCTGCCTCGGGCATGGATGTGTGTGATGTCCTTAGGTTAGTTAGGTTTAAGTAGTTCTAAGTCTTGGCGACTGATGACCTCAGATGTTAAGTCCCATAGTGCTTAAAGCCATTTGAACCATTTTCTCCTATGTAAACATCACTGTATTGGCATATTCTTTGATATCAGTAAAACATGTGATACTACTTGGAGGCACTTTATTTTCATGCAGTTGCATCAATGGGACTTTCATTGCCACCTCCTCATCTTTATATAGTCTTTCCTGTGTAAGCAGTTTATTAGGTCCAGAGTTCGTGACACGCTGTAAAATAAATTTGGGTGTCCCTCAGGGAAGCGTTTTAAAAGTTTTACCCACTTTACCAGAGCCATAGACAGTGCATCTGCTGTAAGGAGTCCCATATAAAGCTCCTTATTTGTGGACAATTTTTCTGTTTTCTGTTTCTCCTCCAGTGTTGCAGCAGTGAGTCATCAGCTATAACTCTCATTGCGGAGGTTAGACGAATGAGTGGCAAAGACAGGTTTTCAGAATCATTCTGTTGTTTCTCAAATGTGGTGGAAGTTTGTAGAGACTGAAACTGTATGCCGAAGATGAGGGCAGGGCCGACTACGTGTGACATCAGAAACAGAAAACCCTTATTTGGCTGTAAGTGCACGATGGTACTGCCTTAGCACTGCATGGCAACTGGCATCTGACCACCACTGGATGTGTTGTATCAAGGCAAACAACACACAGAAGGCTTTGGCAGAGTGGAATTTACTGTCAGAAATCTGCTGTTATGTGTAGCTCTGAAGCTTCTTCACAGAAGGAAACGTCTAAAGTGCAGTCATCAACATACCACCTAGATGTTTGAACAGTGGCTCAATGTTCTTCTCACAGGTGAGTCTCAGTTTGGTCTGGAGACTGATTCTCGGCATATTCGCATCTCGAGGGAATGTAGAACATGATTTTGGGACCCAAACATTGTGGAAAAAGACCAATATTGAGGAGGATTCTTAACAGTGTGAGTAAGGATTATGTTGACCACTCAAACACCTCTTCATAAAATTGTACAGGTGGATCAGCTAGGTTTAAGTGTTGTCAGGTGTCATGACGAGATCTTGGGAAATCATATGCAGTTGTTGTGAGGTAGTGTGGGCCCAGGCTTTGTAGCGATGGGTGATAGTGGTCGAACTCATAGAGCATGGGTGGTTGATGTTTTCTTAGAAACGGAAAATATTGC
Organism: Schistocerca nitens; assembly: GCF_023898315.1. NCBI lineage: Eukaryota > Metazoa > Arthropoda > Insecta > Orthoptera > Acrididae > Schistocerca > Schistocerca nitens. The sequence continues at coordinate 454,653,884 of NC_064615.1, read as the reverse complement.
ACAAATGATGTGGCCTGCTCACTCTCCCAATTTGAATTCCATAAAGCACGTCTGGGATGCCCTAGGAAGGTGGGTCGTATCATGTCAGCATTCATGAAATACTCCCCAACACTTGCAAGTAGCTCTGCAGGAAGAATGGGTGTTATTGCCTCAACAAGAGATTCACAGCATGCCCTATTGTTGTCAGGCCTATATTGCTGCCAAAGGTGGACACACCCTATACTGACCACATTAACCAGTTGTCGGAAAGTGTGTGCAAATCCATTAAGTTGGAAAAAATAAAGAACATTTTTGTCTAGCTTTAGGCATGTTGCAGTTGTTTACATTCTGTACATTGTTTCTACTTTGCTGTCATCTCTTTATACTGTTTCGAGGGAAAATAAGCACAACTTTGCAAAATTTCCACTTGTTGCTTTAATTTTGGACACCATTGTACATGCACATGTGCGTGCGAGTGTGCGCGCACACACACACACACACACACACACACACACACTCTCTCTCTCTCTCTCTCTCTCTCTCTCTGTCTCTGTCTCGTCATGTATATCTTGGCTACTATAATGCACTCACTATGCTGTTCATAGTAGCTTACTCAGATTTCTATTTCCTTACACATTATTAAACCTATTCCTGCAATACCCCCATATGATTTTGTATTTATAATGCTGTATTCACCAGATCAGGAGTCCTCTTCCTCCTGCCACCAAACTTCATAAATTCCCACTGTACCCTAACTTACACCTATCCATTTGCCTTTTTAAATTTTCTATCCTACCTGCCCAATTAAGAGTTCTAGCATTCCATGCTCCAACCTGTAGAATGCTAGTTTTGTTTCTTCTGATGCTGATATCCTCCTGAGTAGCCCCGCCCAAATATCCGAGTTGGGGACTGTTTTGCCTCCAGAATATTTTACTCAAGAGGATTTGTCATTTTACCACACAGTAGAGCTGCATGCCCTTGGGAAAAATTATTGGTGTAGTTTCCCCATGCTTTCAGTTATTTACAGTACCAGGACAACAAGGCCTTTTAGCTGATGTTACCCAGTCAATCATCCAGACTGTTGTTCCTGCAACTACCGATAAGGCTGCTGCCCCTCTTTGGGAACCACACATTTGTCTAGCCTCTCACCGGATACACCTCTCTTTTGGTTGTGGTTGCAACTATGGTATGGCTATCTTTATCACTGAGACAGACAAGCCTCCTCGCCAACAGTAAAGGGGCGGGGGGCGGGGGTTAGAGATCTACGAGACTGGATTGCAAGTGAGATGAACATTAAGGACTTCCAGGCTTCCTTGACCTGGTTAAACAGATTCAGGAAAAATCCAGAGAAATTTGCAGCTCACATAAGATGAAGCTTTTTTTATACCCTAAAATCCTGTGTAAAGAGCCAATTGGTCAAGTTTCATGCAAGAAATGGGTGTAAACCACACTTTACCATTTCAAGCAAAAAAAGACTGAGCTGCTTCGCAATCAATGAATGCTGTTAGACATTTTTATACAATAATACCAGTGATAAGTATCAGTGGATTACTGTTTCCACAGCTTTAGATCTACACTAAAGCACCAAGGAAACTGGCATAGGCATGCATATTCAAATACAGAGACATGTAAGCAGGCAAAAAACAGCAGTGCTGTGGTTGGCAACATCTATATACAACAAGAAGTGTCTGGCACAGTTGTTAGATCAGTTACTGCTGCTACAATGGCAGGTTATCAAGATTTAAGTGAATTTGAATATGGTGTTATAGTCAGCACATGAGCGATGGGACACAGCATCTCCAAGGCAACGATGAAGTGGGGATTTTCCCATATGACCATTGCATGAGTGTACTGTGAATATCAGGAATCCAGTAAAAACATCAAATCTCCAACATCGCTGCAGCCAGAAAAAGATTGTGCAAGAATATGTCCAATGACGACTGAAGAGAATCATTCAATGTGACAGAAGTTCAACCTTTCCAGAAATTGCTGCAGATTGTAATGCTGGACCATCAATAAGTGTCAGCATGGGAACCATTCAACAGAACATCGTTGATATGGGCTTTTGGTGCTAAAGGCCCACTCGTGTACCCTTGATGACTGCACGACACAAAGCTTTATGCTTCGCCTGGGTCTGTCAACACCAACATTGGACTGTTGATGACTGGAAACATATTACCTGGTTATACGAGTCTCATTTCAAATTATATCGAGCAGATGAATGTGTTCGGGTATGAGACAACATCATGAATCCCTGGACCCTGCATGTCAACTGGGGACTGTTCAAGCAGGTGGAGGCTCTGTAATGTTGTGGGTTGTGTGCATTTGGAGTGATATGGGACACCAGATACATCTAGATATGACTCTGACAGGTGACACATATGTAAGCATCCTGCCTGATCACCTGCATCCATTCATCTCCATTGTGCATTCCGACAGACTTGGGCAATTCCAGCAGGACAGTGCGACACCCCACACATCCAGAATTGCTACAGAGTGGCTCCAGGAGCACTCTTCTGAGTTTAAATATTTCTACTTGCTACCAAACTCCCCAGAAATGAACATTATTGAACGTATGTGGATTGCCTTGCAACGTGCTGTTCAGAAGAGATCTCTACCCCCTCATACTCTTATGGATTTATGGACAGCTCTGCAGGATTCATGGTGTCAATTCCCTCCAGCACTACTTCAGACATTAGTCGAATCCATGCCACGTCGTGTTACGGCCCTTCTGCATACTCGCGGATGCCCACACGATATTAGGCATGGGTACAAGTTTCTATGGCTCTTCAGTGTATCTTCAGGAACCTCAAGGCAAATTAGATCAAAAATATAAAAAGCAACTGTTTAGTTGAAAAAATCTTGTAATCAATGTAGCAAAATCTGGAAAAATGGGAGGGAGTAAGTTTCAATATTACATCAGAAACATCGTCTTAACAGTTTCAGAAAATAATTCAGTGCATTTGTTGGTCTCTTGGCCTGGACGTAACACCTCTTTCTTTATGAGGATGATGAAAAGACTTAGTGTAACTCGGAATCCACCCAAAACTAATAGTACGATTCAGCCTCTCGCTAAAGAACTTCCTCAACAGTGTAAAACATTTTTCATAAAATTCTCATATAGTATAATGCCTGATACTTCTTTGCCATTTCAGGTTTATCAATGGAATTGTAGTGGACTGTTAAGGCAGCCAGTCCACAGTGAAGTAGCCGAAAGGGCACGCGTCAACTCACGCCGTCTGGCGTTAAGTCTGGAACAGGAGTCATAATGAATGTGATAAAGAAAAGAACGTAGCTACTAGAACACTTAACTTTTATATTGTCCTTTGGTATACAGCATTCTGGATGATACAAGTGAGACTCTATCTGGAGGTACATGCAACGTTACAAATGGTTAATGGCGCCTTGCTAGGTCGTAGCCATTAACTTAGCTGAAGGCTATTCTATCTGCTCGGCAAATGAGCGAAAGGCTTCGTCAGTGTAGTCGCTAGCAAAGTCGTCGTACAACTGGGGCGAGTGCTAGTACGTCTCTCTAGACCTGCCGTGTGGTGGCGCTTGGTCTGCGATCCTGACAGTGGCGACACGCGGGTCCGACATGTACTAATGGACCGCGGCCGATTTAAGCTACCACCTAGCAAGTGTGGTGTCTGGCGGTGACACCACAGGAATGGTATTGTTAATCTTCAGACATTTGTCCACTGTCAGTTTGCATCACTACATTTTTATGAATTTGATCCATTGTGTCTCGTACATAGAACAATTGCAGGAAAATGGCCACGACCATTTCTTCCTCTATCCCAATATTTTCTAAATAAAACTAGTGATTAATGTGAAGTGTCTGAATCCAATAATTTTTCTTTTACCACATTTGCCTGATGTAAAGGAAATGGTTGTTTTTGGCATCAAACAGACACTTCACATTTTTGTGATGACTAAAGGGAATAAACAAGGGTCTGTTTCAAGTGTTATTACAATATATATAGTAAAAAAGCTATTATAATATGCATTACAGGTATTGTTATAAAATATTTCATGTCAACAAATTAGAGTACCGATTGGTGGAAGACATCTCTAATGTAATGTCATGCACTTCCTTGATTTTCTCTTCTCTACTAGTCATTCATGTAACTATTACATCTGCAACAGCTTAGCTGTCAATGGAACTGCAAGTTGTTCAAAAAGTTAATGATTTTGGGTATTTCTGGCATGGTTTAAATACTTAAAATTTGCATGCGTACACAGTAGATTTTGCGCTATGTGGGCTATATTCTCCTGTCGCAGCTGCATCTGCTTATTTGCCAATTTTGCACACTAGGCAGGAAGGGCTGTACAAACCACTGTTATGAATGTCTCGTCATGCAGCAAAAGTGAGTAACTTTGACATTAAAAAAAAAAAAAAAAATACTTGCAGTGCACCCTAGCAGCTAAAATTTTAACTCTGCAATTGTGTGTGTGTGTGTGTGTGTGTGTGTGTGTGTGTGTGTGTGTGTGTATCATTCCCTTGTGAGTCATAACTGTGCCTGGTGGTAGGAGCAGGCTGTTGGTAGGGGTAATGAGGAGACATGGGGCAGGGAGAGGGTGATAGCAGGACGGGGCAGGGGATGGTGCAATGCTTGTTGTAGGAGTGTGCCGGGACATGGTGGGGACAATACAGAGCTCCTAGGTGCTGTTGGGAGGCTTTTTGGGGGGGGGGGGGGGGATGGGTTATGGGAATACAGGATGATTTCCCCTCCTGCACAAGTCAGAAACTATGGTGTTGGTTGGTGGTATCCAAATGGTGCAGGCTGTGAAGCACCCACTGAAGTTAAATGTGTTATGTTGGGCAGAATGCTCATCAACTGGGTGGTCCAGCTGTCTGTTGGTGGTCATTTGTGCAGACAGCCAGCTTGTTTTCAGAATGAGATTTTCACTCTGCAGCGGAGTGTGCACTGATATGAAACTTCCTGGCAGATTAAAACTGTGTGCCCGACCGAGACTCGAACTCGGGACCTTTGCCTTTCGCGGGCAAGTGCTCTACCATCTGAGCTACCGAAGCACGACTCACGCCCAGTACTCACAGCTTTTACTTCTGCCAGTATCTCATCTCCTACCTTCCAAACTTTACAGAAGCTCTTCTGCGAACCTTGCAGAACTAGCACTCCTGAAAGAAAGGAGACTAGATACTGGCAGAAGTAAAAGCTGTGAGTACCGGGTGTGAGTCGTGATTCGGTAGCTCAGATGGTAGAGCACTTGCCCGCGAAAGGCAAAGGTCCCGAGTTCGAGTCTCGGTCGGGCACACAGTTTTAATCTGCCAGGAAGTTTCAGCCAGCTTGTTAGTTGACATGGCCCACATAGAAAGCAGCACAGCGATTGTAGGTTAGTTTGTAGATCACGTGGCTACTTTCATAGGTAGCCCTGCCTATGATGGGGTAGGAGATGGTTGTGACTGTACTCCGGCAGGTGGCGGTAGAAGGATGTTTGGGACAGGTCTTGCATCTGTGTCTATTGCAAGGATATGCGCCATGAAGCAAGAGATTTGGGGCAGTGGTAGAGTAGGGATAAACAAGGATATTGCATAGGTTTGGTGGTTGATGGAATATCACTGTGGGAGGAGCAGGAAGGATAGTGGGTACGATTTTTCTCATTTCAGGGCACAATGAGAGGTAATAAAAACCCTGGCAAAAAATGTGATTCAGTTGCTTCATTCCTGGTGAAATATTGTTTCCCCGATGAGCCCCCAGTTTAAATATGGTATCCCGGCTAAGACACAAGTTGAAAATATGGTCACTATTTTGTTATTTACTTAAATTTGCCATATTTCGTGACAGTACCTTTTCCGTTAGACGTTTGCAAGGCGATATTAGTCTTGGCTTCAGTTGTCTAAGTATGATTCCACAACGCATCTTTGTCGGCTGCAGAAAAGACATGGTTCAACATGTTTGCCTCATTTTGGTGTTTCAAATACCATTTCTTCAATTGTAGTTTCCTTTTTTATGGTTAATACAAAAAAAAATAGTAACAAAATTCAAAATTATTTATGACGGCGACCTTCACATTGTTCTTCTGTCAACACACACCAAGAGTTAGCTGCCGACTGACTATAGTCAAAGACGACTCAAACGTCAAAGACACTTTACACAATACACAAGCTTCCACTTGTAATCAGTCTCTTTGCTATTCTTCGATACATTTACTAATAGTAATCAATATGCTTTCACTCTCAAAAACATAAGTAAATTAACATATAATAAGGCAAATTACAATAAATTCTGACAAAAAGTATAAAAAAAAAACATTTACAATTTGGTATTGACAAATACAGTAAAAAAAATAACATCTCCCAGATCCATTACAACTGCTCCCCAGGGCTTTTGTTGTTATGGACATATACAACAAAATCCCAACCACACTCAGTGATGGATCTGTATTACACAATTAGTACATTAATGATGCAGTCTGATAACCTCTTCCAAATTTGGACTCTTTGAATCTGTGGACTTGTTACTGGCTGTTGTTGTAATGATACTTCCCCATCAATCTCATACACAAAAAAAATTCAAGTAAAGAAATTATTTGACATGACAAATATACATGGTATAAAACATACATGAGAAATATTCTAACATACAGCATACAGATTGAAAATAATAGGAAGGTAAAACTCACTTCCTAGAATAAGATTTTATATATATATATATATATATATATATATATATATATATATATATATATATATATATATATATATATATTTTCTTCTTTTAGTACAGCTAAAGATACATCAGTATTATCTAAATTTTTTGCAATTATTTATGTACACTTGCCTCTCTACTACAATATTACTACAAGTCACATTCTTGTGAAAAGTACGTTTGCTCCCCACAACATCAGTATAAACAACAATAAACTGCTCATATATCATGAGGCTTTATCTACAATTGGTTTTGAAACTTACACCTTTGCATGCATGTCCTCACATGCATGCCTTCACCCACAGGGAAGACTTAGCTTCCAAAAATTAGAAAAATTCAGAAATGCTCACTAGGGAGACTTTTTTTGTAAAAAAGTAAAAATAAATCTTTCTCTCATTCTTTGTTACATCAGTGTTTTTTCATCAGTTTCAATTAACATGTGACTTCAAATTATTAATTTATACATGCAAATATACATACTTGTTTGTACATGCAGTTTTGTTCTAACAAGCGTATTCCAGTGGAGGACTTTTGTTTTAGATGATAATAGGTTATTTAAATTTTGAAATTATGATTTATGTTTATACAGTTTTAAAGAGACAACATTCCTGAGACAATCTATTTTCTTTTAGTAAATTGATACTGTCAAAATTTCCATTACTCTGATCACCAAGTGTGTTCACAAAATTTGTCTGAATGTATTCCCTTTCACTAGTTTCTATCAAAAGTTTTCTTCCAACCCAATCAAATGCTGTATTTACTTTTACTATCCAATTCATACCCAAAAGAAAATCCTCATTAAATTCCTGAATTACAAAACATCCATGTGTGAACAACTTGTCTTCAATTAAAAATGTCACTAAAGCCTGGCTTTTTACTAATTTACTGCTCTTCCCAGTAGCACCTTTTATCTGTACCCCAATAACTGGCATTTCAACAAAATCTTTCCCCACTTTCAATTTCTTGCTTAACCTTTCAGATATTCCCGAGATCTCACTTCCTGTATCAATTAAACATTTACCAATCCATGACCCAATTTGAACTTTTATATAAGGACTGCAAAATTAATCACTTTTCTCAGAACCTGTATCCTCATGTAATAAATCACTTTCAATTTCCCCAAACCTATACTTATCAGAATCATATGGTATATCATTACATGTATTATTTGTCACAGTTATAAAATTTGCCCAAGATACAAAATTGTCATTAGTACTCTCTATTATCTCAAATAGCCAAGAATTTTCATCCAAATCACATTGTATACTATTGAAGTACTTATCCTTCAGCTTTTCAAAAATAAAATATCTCATCTTTTTCCACCACTCAGGACATACAGTTTCACATACATTAATAAGCATCTTTCTAAAGTTCTTGTCAAAAGAAATAGTTTCACTGTTCAGCCATATATTCATAAGAAATGTGTGTGTATCATTAGTATCTGTAAAAGTTTCACTTAGGTTAGAAGTTATACATGTGTCATCGTTATTTGTGTAATCAGATTCTTTACCAACAACATCAAAATTCACACTTTCACATACATCCAGCTTGTGAGCTTTATTCATCCTGGTAACATCCCTGGGAATTTCTATAATATTCCCACTATTTAATCCATTTTCAACCATGTGTATACCCAACTTCCTATTTAAACTAATGAAATACCTTTCCTCAACATCATCATCAATACCATTACCATCATTATCAACTTTATCATCAACATCATTATCATTACACATATTCAGGTCATACACATTCAAATTATCCCCCAAAATATTATTTCCCCTTTCTAAAATTACCAGATCCCTTTCACCAACATTTTCATTCTCACAGCATGCATTCTCTCTTTCATTCACACACATCTCTGAACTACTACAAATAACATCATCTGACAAAGTGTTGTTCTTTTCTGCCCAAGTGCAAAACTCTGTTAAATTAAATGAATCACAATTACTTTTGTCTACTGTATGTTCTTGTGTACTGAAAATGTTATCTTTATCATAATTATTTTCCTCTTGAAATTTCTTCAATAAGTAACAACTAATGACCTCATGTGATAGCTTAGGTTTGGAACTGTCATGTTTGGGTTTATGATAGTCACATCCATTGGTCCTTTCACCATGCTCACCTTCTGCCTCAACCTTGCGGACCTTCAAGGGGGCGTCTACTCGTTTTTTATTTCCGGTTCCTGTTTGAACTGCTGATTGTGGTTCTGCCAATGTCTCTGATCAACATTTCTGTTCCCATTCCTATGCCAAACATTACCTGATTGTTGGTAGTTTCTATTATACTGATCTCTAACAAAATTTCTGTGATTTTGATCCCCAAAGTGTTCTCTATTTTGTTGATTATTTCCGCGAAAATGTTGTTCTTGTTTTGGATAAAAATTATGGTCCCTCTTTTGAAAATTGTTGTATCCGCATGAATTTTGACTGACACCATGATAATTGTTTTGTTCCCTTTTTTGAAAGTTGTCATTTCCCCAATTTTGACCATTACCTTTCTGAGTAAACCCACTGTGTGTTCTTGTTGTTACCCTATCCAACTTTTCAATATAATTGAGAAACTGCTCTACATTACTATCAGGACAATGAACTAAACTCAACTGCATTGCTGATGGCAATCTTCTCTTTAAGGTATCAATTTTGATCAAGTCATCCAAAGGTTTTGTTAAATGAATAAGTTTTTGAAGTTCACTTTTGCAAAATTGTTTCATGTTCCCATCTGATACTCTATAGTTTCTCCCATTCAAAAATTCACTTTTGATTCTAGTTTGTTTAAGATCATCCCAAAAATTTTCCAGAAATTTTGATTCAAATTCTGAAAAGGTCATCCCCAAAGTTACAATCTGGTTTGCCCAAGTCAAAGCTTCCCCTTCCAAGAATTTTTTCACAAATTTAATTTTCATATCATCTGGTGAGTGAGGTAAAAAACAATCCTTACAATACTGTATAAAATCAATGGGATGTAAGGGTCCATCTACCAAAAAGTGCTTCACTGGAATATTAGATACAAGATTGCATCTGTTGACATTGTGATTTTTGCTTTGAAATTCAATATCAAAACTTTCAAGTTTTTCGCTAAGTTCTCTGACAGATTTTTTGTTTTCTAAATCATTGCACTCTACTTTTTTTTCTAGAGTAACCAAACGATTGTCAGTTTCTTGTTGTACATTTTTTACTAAAACTTTTGTGTTCTCATCCAAATTTTTAATTTCCCCTTTTATCTCATTAAATTCAATTAAATTTCTTTCCCTATCCACCAGTAACTCATTTTTTACAGTATTAATTTCACCGCTCAATTTAGAATCAATTTCATTTACTTTTGCTTCCACAGATTCAATTTTTTCCTCAACACTGTAACCTCTTAGTTCATCCCTATGAAATCCCCAAACCACCTTCCCTACCCTCTGGCTCCTACCCTTGTAACCGCCCCCGGTGTAAAACCTGTCCCATGTACCCTCCCACCACCACCTACTCCAGTCCTGTAACCCGGAAGGTGTACGCGATCAAAGGCAGAGCCACGTGTGAAAGCACCCACGTGATCTACCAACTGACCTGCCTACACTGTGACACATTCTATGTGGGAATGACCAGCAACAAACTGTCCATTCGCATGAATGGACACAGGCAGACAGTGTTTGTTGGTAATGAGGATCACCCTGTGGCTAAACATGCCTTGGTGCACGGCCAGCACATCTTGACACAGTGTTACACCGTCCGGGTTATCTGGATACTTCCCACCAACACCAACCTATCCGAACTCCGGAGATGGGAACTTGCTCTTCAATATATCCTCTCTTCCCGTTATCCACCAGGCCTCAATCTCCGCTAATTTCAAGTTGCCGCCACTCATACCTCACCTGTCATTCAACAACATCTGTGCCTCTGCACTTCTGCCTCGACTGACATCTCTGCCCAAACTCTTTGTCTTTAAATATGTCTGCTTGTGTCTGTATATGTGTGGATGGATATGTGTGTGTGTGCGAGTGTATACCCATCCTTTTTTCCCACTAAGGCAAGTCTTTCCGCTCCCGGGATTGGAATGACTCCTTACCCTCTCCCATAAAACCCACATCCCTTCGTCTTTCCCTCTCCTTCCCTCTTTCCTGACGAAGCAACCGTTGGTTGCGAAAGCTAGAATTTTGTGTGTATGTTTGTGTTTGTTTGTGTGTTATCGACATGCCAGCGCTTTCGTTTGGTAAGTCACATCATCTTTGTTTTTAGATATATTTTTCCTATGTGGAATTTTTCCCTCTATTATATATTATCGTACTTTTGCAATGGGTTTTGCAACTTTTTGTCAGAATGTCAGTATGAATCTGATTCACTCCTTCATGAATGGTGAAGCCAGGGATATTGAAGAGATTAAATCCCAGCAAATTTGTTGCCTTCTGAGAATCAACAACTATGAATCTGACATATATGGTGAATTGCTTGTATGCAACACCCTTAAAAATTTGTGCTTTGACTGGTATCTGTTGGTTGGTATAGCTAAATAACTTACTTTGAAATTCATTTAATTTCTACAATCATAATTTCTTGTATGCCTGAAAACTAATTACATAAATTGATGACCCTGTGTTAGTTTGAAATTTTAATGGCAATTTGTTCACTCTGAGAGTGATAGATAAAGCCTCGTTATTCACTGAAAAGATCACATTCATTTTATGTTTTGATTATAAAAGTTTATTGATTTGTTCATGTTCATTTTGAACATCACTTGGATTTTTATTCTGAATCACTTTTGAAATGCCTAAATGACTTATTTTGTTTCCTGCTTTGCTAAGTGTTACACAATTCTGATCTATGTCCTCACCTGTGACAACAATTGCAATGCATGTTTTGATACCACACCATGCACAAGATTTCAATTTAGTATTAGAGAACATTTATGGGATGTAGATTCCATCATGGTCTTGGCATGCTCTGTAAGGTTGTGGTGTGGGTGCACTGATCATGTGGCCACACCAACTGCCTCTGCAGTGTAAACAAGAATCTGCCTATGCACTGGAGTGTTTCAGCTGATAGTCACATCTGCTCATGTGCCCAAACTAATGGCAGACAGCCTTGCAAAGAAATTTACTGTCTGCTGAGTGCATGATCAACATGTCTTGTATGAGAGAATATGCATATGACTTTTTACAGTTGCCATTTGTGCACTGAAATTTTCACTCTCTAGTTAAGCTCAGTAATTGTGGTACCCACTTTTTATAACTTTGATTCAGCTTCTTAAAACATAAAAAAAAATTATGCCTGGCAGCTGAAACATGTTACTTAAGCCTCATAATGTGAGTTTAATTTACATTAAATTTCTGTTTTGGCCAGAGTCAGTTGATTAATTTCTGACATACTTTTTTCACCAACTGAAAGATGTCAGCAACAGCATTAGCAGTAAGGAAAGATTTGTGCTTAGTATCAGCTGATACATGATATGTGGTGAAATTTTGTTCACTCTGGAGATATTATTTGGCCAGACTACTAGATTTCAGTTGAACACTGGAAATGATGGTAGCCTTATCATAAGGGGTTCTCGGCCATTTTACCTGTCAGCTAATTGGGATGGCCACACCAAAAGTAAGTCTTACATATTTGAGAGTTGTTGGAGAAACAGCGGCATTCACTGGGAAAGATCTGTTTGGGCCATGTGTGAAAAATATAATGCAGAACATTATACAATACTCACTTAAATCTTCTGTAAAAGAAATTGGGATTAGTGCTCCACTCACTGATCAGAAACCAATGGAAATGCCATGCTCTAAATTTCAATGCCCTCACCCAGCATTTGTTTGCCAGGTACGTTGTACTAAAAGAAATTCTTTATTAAGCATTAATGATTTGTAACCTTCCAACGTGGAAAGTTTGTAACCTTTCTTTTCCACACCTTTATTTTAAAATTTCTCTCTGATCACTGATACTTTGCTACCACTATCTCAGAGGACTTTGGTTTCTTCTCTACCTACTTTAATCTGAACTTTTGGATTGTAACTCTTTTGCTCTGGTATTTCAGGCCCTGTTTCTTCCAAACACTTCCCAGCCTGATTTTCAAGACATAACATGTGAAACTTGTTCATTTTCTCTGTGTTCCCATTTCTTAACCCTTCTCCTTCTTTCCATGGATTTCGTACTGCCTCCAGAGACCCCCCTCAGTTAGTGCCCGTGTCAGGTGGCAACTTTCCTATTCTGCACTTATGGCAACTTTCCTATTCCAGACTGAAGTGCCAAAGACACTGGTACAGGCATGCGAGATACATAAACAGGCAGAATTCGGCACTGTGATCGGCAACGCCTATATAAGTCAAGAAGTGTCTGGTGCAGTTGTTAGGTTGTTTACTGCTACAACAATGGCAGGTTATCAATATTTAAGTGAGACTGAAAGTGGTTTTATAGTCAGTGCATGAGTGATGAGTCACAGCATCTCTGAGGCACCAATGAAGTGGGGATTTTCCTGGGTGGCCATTGCATGGGTGTACCGTGAATATCAGGAATGCAGTAAAAACATCAAATCTCCAACACTGCTGCAGCCAGAAAAAGATGTTGCGAGAACGGAACCAATGACAAGTGAAGAGAATCGTTCAACATGACAGAAGTTCAACCCTTCTGCAAACTGTTGACGATTTCAATGCTGGGCCATCAACAAGTGTCAGCATGTGAACCAGTCAATGAAACATTATCGATATTGGCTTTCGGAGTCAAAGGCCCACTCGTGTAGCCTTGATGGCTGCATGACACAAAGCTTTACGCCTTGCCTGGGCCCATCAACACTGACATTGGACTATTGATGACTGGAAACATGTTGCCTAGTCGGACGAGTCTCATTTCAAATTGCATCGACTGGGTGGACGTGTACAGGTGTGGAGACAAACAACCTCATGAATCCATGGACTCTGCATGTCAGCACGGGACTGTTCAAGTTGGTGGAGGCTTTGTAATGGTTGCAGTTGGAATGATGTGGGATCCCTAATACGTCTAGATACGAATCTGACAAGCGACATGTACGTAAGCATCCTGTGTGATCACCTGCATTCATTCATGTCCATTGTGCATTCCAACGGACTAGGGCAATTCCAGCAGGACAATGCGACAACCCACATATCCAGAATTGCTACAGAGTGGCTCCAGGTGCACTCTTCTGAGTTTAAACACTTCCGCTGGCCACCAAACTCCCCAGACATGAATATTATTGAGCATATGTGGGAAGCATTGCAACATGTTTTTCAGAAGAGATCTCCACCCTTGCCATGTCGTGTTGCGGCACTTACGCGTGCTTGCGTGAGCAGATGTACCAGTTTCTTTGGCTTTTCAGTGTATTTCTCCCATCGTCTTCAGCTGACAACTCCTATAAAGCATCTTTATTTTCAAGGAAAAACAAACTTTCTTCCACTGAGCCGACTTGAACTATCAGTGCCAATTCCTGGGTCTTGATTGGTAACTTGTCCACAATATTTCAAACCAGACCTTTCCCCTCCGGTGGCTGATTCATAGAGGGGATTCTTTCTACTAACTGGATCATAAACCAGTTAGAAGCAGTCCCTTTCACACATATGTATGATTTACCTGCAGAGTATTATTTATGTGGTGACTTAACTGTTCTTTGAATTTGTCTTCAAATTTAGAGTAGTCTAGTAGGTGGCCTTCGAAGTGTACTCTAGTTTATTCTCTGATGTGAAGTTAGTTACAGTGGAATTTATTATTTTCCTATCTTGCATCCACATACAGTATCTTGATTTGCTGCAGAAGTTCAGTTGGCTGCAGTTTCCCATTTTCTCACCCTCTTTATTTTTCTTTTCTCCAGCTCACTCACCTCTTTCATTTCACTTCTCCAACTTTCAGTTCTGTTTGACGTTTAAATGTAATGAGGATGTGCTGAAAAGTAATGCCTCTGAATTGTTATGTGAAAACTCTTAAAGCTTTTTAAATAAAACAAATTTTATTTACATTCTACACCTTTATTCTTCATGTCTACATATTTGCAGCTCCCTACTGCTAGAGGACACTGAGCTGTAGTGTGTAATGTGGCACTGTGTAAACTCACATAGTGTTTTTTGAGATACCAGCTTTTCAGTTCTACAGATGTTTTGTACATTCTGGTATCATGACAAGTATGCTACCATTATAATGAGTACTACAATGATTGTCTCCTATTACCACAGTCCACTGTAGCCAAATACCTGTAGGCAAAAAGAGAGAATTAAGATTATACGACAGGTTACCTGATGCACTCTTAAGGGTTTCATTACATGAACATTGTTTTCTCTCTTTCAGAGTTTCACAACTCACTCTCCTTCCTGTAGTTGTGAGATTGTTAAGTAGACTTTGACCTTCATTAAATTCCATTTTCTTGGCTGTGCCAATGCTGTAAACCAGATATTTTCTGTCGTGAGTGGACCAGGATACTGTCATTTTCATGTCATTAATACAACTGGTTCTTGTTGTATCACCACCTGCCCCAATCCTATATTCTACCACAGAGGAATTTACTGTCTCCCTCACTTCTTCTCCTACATCACATTCGGTAGATCCCCCTCAGGAAACGGCGTCCTTAGGAATTTGCAACAAGTCAAGATACCTGTGAACAAAGTAAATCATTTGTTAGAAAGTACATTAATAATTAACTTCTGTTAAGCTGCTATAAAGTATTTATGTTTAGTCAAACTAAATTTTACATATACGTATTAACTGGAAAGCTGCTGCTTTGAAGGGGAGGGGGGAAGGATGGAACTAAAATTGAAAATTGCCAGTTATCATCTTGCAGTGGAATTTGCTGTCACTTATCAGTTTCTGTAACTCACCATAGAACTTATCTACTATTTCATCAGCACCATAGAATTTTTGTACATACGAGGTGCATTCAAGTTCTAAGGCCTCCGATTTTTTTTCTAATTAACTACTCACCCGAAATCGATAAAACTGGCGTTACTTCTTGACGTAATCGCCCTGCAGACGTACACATTTTTCACAACGCTGATGCCATGATTCCATGGCAGCGGCGAAGGCTTCTTTAGGAGTCTGTTTTGACCACTGGAAAATCGCTGAGGCAATAGCAGCACGGCTGGTGAATATGCGGCCACAGGAGTGTCTTCCATTGTTGGAAAAAGCCAAAAGTCACTAGGAGCCAGGTCAGGTGAGTAGGGGGCATGAGGAATCACTTCAAAGTTGTTATCACGAAGAAACTGTTGCGTAACGTTAGCTCGATGTGCGAGTGCGTTGTCTTGGTGAAACAGCACGCGCGCAGCCCTTCCCGGACGTTTTTGTTGCAGTGCAGGAAGGAATTTGTTCTTCAAAACATTTTCGTAGGATGCAGCTGTTACTGTAGTGCCCTTTGGAACGCAATGGGTAAGGATTGCGCCCTCGCTGTCCCAGAACATGGACACCATCATTTTTTCAGCACTGGCGGTTACCCGAAATTTTTTTGGTGGCGGTGAATCTGTGTGCTTCCATTGAGCTGACTGGCGCTTTGTTTCTGGATTGAAAAATGGCATCCACGTCTCATCCATTGTCACAACCGACAAAAAGAAAGTCCCATTCATGCTGTCGTTGCGCGTCAACATTGCTTGGCAACATGCCACACGGGCAGCCATGTGGTCGTCCGTCAGCATTCATGGCATCCACCTGGATGACACTTTTCGCATTTTCAGGTCGTCATGCAGAAATGCCAACTCTGGAGGCGATCTGTTCAACAGTCATTCGGCGATCCCCCAAAACAATTCTCTCCACTTTCTCGATCATGTCGTCAGACCGGCTTGTGCGAGCCCGAGGTTGTTCGGTTTGTTGTCACACGATGTTCTGCCTTCATTAAACTGTCGCACCCACGAACGCACTTTTGATACATCCATAACTCCATCACCACATGTCTCCTTCAACTGTCGATGAATTTCAATTGGTTTCACACCACGCAAGTTCAGAAAACAAATGATTGCACGCTGTTCAAGTAAGGAAAACGTCGCCATTTTAAGTATTTAAAACAGTTCTCATTCTCGCCCCTGGTGGTAAAATTCCATCTGCCGTACGGTGCTGCCATCTCTGGGACGTATTGACAATGAACACGGCCTCATTTTAAAACAATGCGCATGTTTCTATCTCTTTCCAGTCCGGAGAAAAAAAAATCGGAGGCCTTAGAACTTGAATGCACCTCGTGAATTTGAATGATTTTCATGTACTACCTTTTGTTAATTTCAAAAACAAGTCTTGCTATTCCGTCCAAGATTCCTTCAGTATCTGTAACATATCTCGTTTGCAATAAAGCTTACACCTGAATTTGCCTTCTGTTCTGTTACTCTGGAGTAAAATGCTTGAGTTGATTGTAACACAACTAACTTATGTATAGATCCTAGAGTTTGCCAATTTAAGTCTTCCTAAATAAAAACGTAGCAGGAGCAGTTGGGTTTCTAAAGTCTATGTTATTTTCTGTTTAGCTATACTTTATGCAGTGAGATTCAGACAAAAGAATATTTTGCCATATCCATCCATAGTCTGCAGCCATTATCCAAGTTCTCTCAGTCCACCATACGTGACAGTAGGATCTTCAACAGATGTACCCATGGTACACTAGCCTGCCATGGCCCACAGTGTGTCATAAGACACGCAAACAGTTCTGAACCTTGGCAGAACTATGCCCACAGCTGTTTTAGTCCAGGCCTGAGTGGTTCTCAGTATCCAAGCCTCAGATCAAGATAACTAGTTTGTTTACTGATCATATGAAAGCAAGGATCTCATGTCAGTTTGTCATTTAGTGGGCGGTGAGTCTTCGTGTGACCCATAGTAAATTTAATCAGGAGAGTAGCAGACTTTTAGTCACCACTTATTCTGCAGTAAAATAATACATCAAGATTCTTACTGTATGGGTACTAATAGCTGCACAGTGTGAATATCTGGTTTGGTTCCCTTCATCATCAATAAGCTGTAATAAGGACTATTCTCATCAGTTCTTAGCAGAGTCAGCTTTTGCAAAGTTTTCAAGCTGAATTTCCAGTATGCCTGAATTGTAGGTTTACTGCCATGGCGTCTTACCAGTTTTGAATTATGGCAGTGATATATGAAATTATAACTTGACACACATTCAAAAGTTTAAGGCTTATCTGAAAAACGAGAGATGTGAGACTTGAGCTCCTCTCGGCTTATTGAATGTTCAGTTAGCTTATGAGAATATAGCTGAGTGACATCCTTGCTTATTTTCAAAGCACAAATGCAATGAGAGATCACTGAGCATGGCAATTTAAACCCTCAGTGGGCAGGGCTGCATTGGTGCTTAAATCAAAGTGCACTGTATTTAGAAAGACAACATACACAGTAAACAGCTTGCACCCCCACACAACCAACGATGCTCTAAACAATGGTTCTCCATGGTGTATGGTCTGATTGATGTATGAATGCTAAACTACAAGGGGTGTGATTGACAGCTCCCTTACATTATTCAAGACCATCTTTCACAGACTGTACAAGTGCACTAATCTTGAAAGGTGGTTGAAAAACACACTTCATGCAGGGTTTCCTTAGAAAATGACCAATGATGTTGGAAAGACTTCCTTCATAGGTTTCTGCTGTAGGAAGTTTTAGCCTTCTGTCGTAAAATTTTCCTTTCTTGACTCATGACCATGACAAATTCAAATAGTGATCCTTTCCAAGCAATATTATAACAAAGTGTACACTATCCTACTGAGGTTTCATGGAAATGACTTTAATATTTTCTGAATTTGTTGAAAAAGTATAGTGTAAGAATTGCTCTCTGTCACATTTTATGGATATTTGTTGAAATGAAATTTTTCATTAAATACCTCCATTCATTAACTCCCACTAAAATGTTTGTTATTCATTATTGAAAATATCTGCATTTTTCCATGAAAGTGGAATTAGTTCATCATGAATTGCTGAAGGAGAGCTGTGTGCAAAAGAACTGAGTGTGTGATTTTGTAACTATGTTATAAGTACAATACCATAAACAGTAAGCTAGTGCAGTCTTATGATGAAAAAAACTTAATAATAGTTTATAGACTGAAAGAAAGCATTGAATGCTCATAATTTTCAATTTCACTTCAGTCTTTCATAGATTTGGCAGGCTTAACTGCAAACCAATGTTTTATGTAGCCATAACATTATTGCTGCAAATTGGAGTCGATAATTGTGCTAACTCATGTTATGCAAGTGACAAAGCAGCTTGAAAGTTTCAAGTTTTCCAGTATTATGTAGTGACAGTGGGAATCACTGCATCAATAAAACTACCATCACCACTCTTGACGTAAATTGCAGTCTTACATGAAGACAGTACTGCGTTGTGCTTAAGGCTGATACACATTCTTAACAAATCTATGACAATTCGAACATTTGACCTTTCTGACATTAAAATTTCATTAAGTATTCGGTTAAATAAAATTGTTCAGTGGAATTATTAGTGATAGGATTTCCAAACATAAGTTTTGTAAATTAGTTTACAAATAGGAATTATTAATTGATAATAGTATTTTTAAATAATGGTTGCATCCTTGGATCTTTCAAGTAATGAAAATAATTTATTTAAAAAAATAATGTTGAAATAATATCTAAGGCAGAATTGTTTCTGTTAAACAATTTGGTTTTGAGGATATTTTACAAGTGATAATGTTTCCTTTGCAGAAATGGAATTTAGTTTAGAACAACTACATCAGCTCAAAATATATACTCATCAGATAGATTATTTAAAGTGACATAGAATTAGTAAATGGAGATATATTCCACCATGTACTTCACTCAATAGAGCCTTCTAGATTTTTATGTTTTTGTGCATGTATTTCTCGCTTTTGACAAATATATTTTTTAAGTATCCAAAGTGCAAAAGCACTAAAATTGAAATACAAGAACTACGGATTTGTAAACAGCAGCAACAATTGAGATTGTAGTGATGTGTTTGGTCTTGTAGACACTCAGAACAGTGATTAGCTGCAGGGGCAGTACCTGGCGAAGCAAACTACTGTTACAGCAGATGTGACAGCTTGCTGGCATGAAAGTAATCTCTTCTGGCCCAGCAGCCTACTTTTTCATATTCCCTTGCACTTATCTGATGCAGTCCTTCATCACTTGCTATCTCATGCCAATATTTTTGCACCTTCGTGCCTACTACATCAGATGTTCTCAATAATCTTTATTTATTTTGCTTTTATTTTTATTGTATTAAATGTCTGTGTCTGTTACACATTAATCATGTAACATGTCATTGTATAACATACTAGGACTTACCACACTGATGAACTATGAAACCGTTCCACACATTCCATATTTTTTCTCTCTCCTTTTCACTCTTGTATGTAAAAAGCAAATAAATTTTTAATGTGAGTAAATTCTAGTGAATCATAAGGATTGTTTATTTCTTGGCATGATGTAATTTCTATAATCACAGTAACAGTTAAAGGTGTGAGGATTGTAAGTAATTGTGGGGCACCTGTAATAGAATTTTTTCACAAACATTTTTAAATACTATAATACATTCTTATTTGGTAAAATTGTGTACAAAATCTCCCAAAATTCAATTTTTAATCATCTGAATTCCATTGTCTCATTGGCTAACTTTTATAATTGTGAGAATACTTGTTAAGTACTGTATTTGTTCTGACCTGATAATAGAAGACAAATAAGGGGAGAAGGCCCTCTTTTATCAAATACCATCCTGGTTTTTTTTTAGAAGGACTCTGTTCTAATTATTGCTTGTGACAAAATTTCTTCCATTTGAATAAATGTATTACACCTTCATATTTAACTCTTGTTTTACTATGTATGTTTAAACAAGAAACCAGATATATGTATTTAACTACTGTTTCCTTATAAATAGGGATTTGGAGCCAAGAGAGGATTTTTTGTCAACCTACAGTGTTCCTGATGGCTGTAAACTGATTGGCCAAGTAGCTTATGTGAGCTGGCAAGGATTCTTCACTAAAAAGCCCATTCTAAAGCTTTTAGGAATTTTACGGTATGTTGTTAGCTTATTGTCTTTAGGTTAATGTTTTAATGTTATGTACAGATTGATGACATCATCATGGGTAGCCCCTTGTCACCCATGCTGATCAACTTGTTTATGGAAGATTTTGAAGAGAGGTAGTACACAGTATGCAGTCTCATTTGCACATAAAATTTGTTGGTGATTAGTTTTTGATGGCAATCATCCATTATCAGGTTTCATAACAGAGATTCTACAAAGACTTGAGGAGAAGGTGCTTGACTGTGCTGTTTTAAATCTAATATTTTCTGTAGGTATGTGGATGATACTTTTGTAGTATGACCTCGAGGCAGAGACCAACTATATCAATTTTTTGATCATCTTAGTTCCGTACATGAGACCATTCAATTTATCACGGAGATAGGAAAGGACAGATACCTCACTTGTTTGGATGTGTTGGCTCATAGCAAAGCTGGTGGCTTTGTGGATGTGCTGTTTAGTGCAAGTCTGCACCCAGAGATTTAGTGGGCAGTTGTCATCATCTTTCACAGGTGGATGGTGTAATCAAGGTGTTTGCTCATAGAGCACACATTATTACCCATGAGTCCCAAATGCTTGAGGACCTCACACATCTGTAGAGAGTGTTTGAAGATAAAGGCTACTGACCTCATAAAAGCCATAATGCTTTGCAGTACAAACTGAAGCCAATCTTCGCAGTTCAAGATGCTGATAAGGAAAGATTTCATTTTATGGCCTTCCTAGCATACATTGGGAGTCTTCCAAAATAGTCTCCATTGTGAGAAAACATAGTGTGAACTTGATCTTTCACCCACCACTTAAGATGGCCATTCAGCTTGGTTTTCTGAAAAAATGAACCTGACCCTTCATATGGCAGATATGTATAAGACCACATTTGAGTATGGACATACATGAGGCAATCAAACAATGAAAAATCCAGGATGGAATGTAACAATGTTATGAGAAGGAAAGTTGCTACTCACCATATAGCAGAGTTGCTGAGTCGCAGACAGGCACAATAAAAAGATTTTCACACTTAAAGTTTTTGGCCAATGGCCTTTGTCAACAATAGGTGCGCGCGCACACACACACACACACACACACACACACACACTTACATGCAAACTCAACTCACACACACGGCTGCAGTCTTAGGCAACTGAAACCACACTGTGGCTGTTGCATTTTCAATGGCATACATTTTGATATGTTTAGAGAAAATATCATATAGTGCTACTACGTATCTTACTCCTCCTTTACTTCTCAGATATGGACCAGCTATGTCAAGGGATACTATATCTAGAGGGTTTTTTGTGAGAATTGGGTGTAGCTCAGTATATTTTGACACAATGGACTGTTTTGATTTTTTACATATTGCACATTTTCTTAATACCTGTAGGACTCACCTTCTCAAATTTGGAAAATAACAAAGTGTTGCAATTTTTTCAGTACATTTGCCTACTCCATAATGTCTCCATACTTCATGTTTGTGTCTTTTAAATTTGTCGACATAATCTTCAGGAATACACACACACTATTGATGAGATTTTTCATGTTTCCTATGAAACAAAATGCCCTTGTACTCCTGATACCATTTACTTACATTTCCACCTTCATCCTGCTTAAGGTTTTGCATGACTTTCCTCCATCTGCAATCTTACTGTTGTATAACTTTCATTTGCTTACAAAACTTATGGTAATCAGACTGTTGTGTTGTACCTTGCATTAATAATGTTCTGAGTTCTATATCTTGCTCTGTTAATTCACCAAATTCCTCTAAACCTTGTGGTAACCTGGACAAGGCATCTGCAATAGCATTCTGACTTCCTTTAATATAAATGATCTCGAAATTGAATTCTTGTAAATGTAGACACCACCTAGCTAATCTATGGTGCAATAGTTTACATATTAAAAGAAATGACAGTGACTGATGGTCACAGTAAATTTTAGTGTTCATGCCCCACAAAAAATATTCAAACTTTTTAAATGCCCGTGTTACAGCTACACTTCCGATTCTGGCATAGAGTAAGATCTTTCTGCTTCTGATAACATGTGACTAGCAGAACTGATGACCTTCGGTGGTTCTTTACCTTCTTCTTCTCATGTCTGGAACAAGCATGCCCCCAGCCCCTCAGGTGAGGCATCTGAGCATAAACAAAAATCCTTGGACTTATCAGGGTGGCTAAGAATGTTTGCATTGACTAATGCATGCTTAATGTCATTAAAGTCCTCTTGACACTTATCATCCCATAACCAGGGCCTATTTTTCATAGAAGTTGAGCAATGTATCACTGTTCATCAGTTGCTGTGGTACAAATTTATGAAAGAGGGATGTTACTGCTAAAAAAGCTGTTAGTTGTCCTTTTTCCTTGGAGTTGGACAATTGCGTATGGCATCGCGTTTTTTTGGATCAGGTAATATACGTTGTTCTGACACAATATGTCTTAAAAATTGACTTGCTCCCTACCAAAGCTAGTTTATGGCTGTTACTCCATAATCTGCAATGGTATTACCCTTATCTAACGTACCTGCTTCAGCTTGACTAATTATGTCACTCAGATTTTCATTGATCTTCTCTCTCTCCTTCTTAGCACATGCTGAGTCAACTTCTAATGTTGCTACTCTTAAAAGTAAGTTCTTCTACAGCTAGAGGTACACCTTCAGAGTCTTTAGTTTGTTAAGAACAGTGGTTACCTTTTTTATTGTCAAACACAACTGGCTTTGTGTGGCTTCAATGTTTGTGTTTGCATCTGTGATTTTCTTTATCTGTTGATCTACTAGATAATGAGGGTCATTAAAAGATACTGCCTTCTGTCTTAACTCTGTAATATTACCGTTAATTCAGAAAGTACTTCATGCTTTACTTGTTTCTTCATATCATTCAATTTTTTGTCAATTTCAGTGCAAAACTTTTTGGCTAAGTCATCGAACTCCTGTGAGACTGTGTCTTGCAAATCTTCAAATATTTGTTCTTGTTTCATTGTATTTATATCTTTTGTAACAGTGTTTTGTTGCTGTTTTACCATGTTTCATATCACTGAAATTTGTATTGATACTATCTAATTTTGTGTTTATGTTAGATAATAGCTGCTGTAGCAGTGCATTAGTTGCTTCATGTTGGTGGAAGGAGACAGGTTTTAAATCACCTTGACATACTCCTAAGAGGCGTGTAGGCCGCAGGCATCAATCGTGAACTCAAGATAGCTGACCTCCTGCTCCAAAAAGTCACACTTTTCTTTCTGGCAATGCAAGTTAGCCATGGAAAAAACCAGAAACAGCTGGTCCAGCTTGTCTGTAAGGTCCACCGCTGATGAGCCACCAATGATGACGTCATCCAGATAATTGGCCGCCCCGGGCACCTGGCTTGTGAGCTGTTCCAAATAACATTGGAAAATTACAGGGTGCTGGCAGTGCCAAACAGGAGGCAGTTGTACCGAAAAAGGCCACACGGGGTACTGATGACTAGGATCTGCTGCAATTCCTCATCCAAAGGCAGCTGCAAATAAGCATCGCGCAAATCAATTTTGGCGAAAACGGTCAGGCCCGTGAGACATGTGAGTATGTCATCCACTGATGGGCCAGGATGGTCATCAATGACAGACTGAGAATTGACCTTGACCTTAAAATTGCCACAGATGCATAAAGCACCATTCGGCTTCTCGACTATCACAATAGGCATCGCCCAGTGACAGTGCGTAATGGGAAAAAGGATGCCTTCATCCTGTAAGTGCCAAGGTTCCACCTGGAGCCTGTCTCAGAGAACAAAGGGGACCAGGTGGGCCTTAAAAAAACGGGGAACAGCAGAGGGAAGATGAAACCCTTCACCCCTGGTGTGGAGGATGGGAACAATGTGTCATATTTTCTGAGCAATGGGGCGATGAGGGTATCTGATGAGGGAATTGACACTGCTTGTACTGCATCCTGCAATGATAAATCCAGACGACCAAAAATTTCCACACCCAGAAGATTAGTAGCTCCAGGGTATCTGGCCACCAAAAACTGAGCGGTGAAGGAATGACCATTGTAAGAGATTTGTGTGGAAAAAATGCCATTGACGGATGTAGAGTGATTACAGAAACTTTGCAAGATGCGAGTGTACAGGGATAAAGCTGGCAAGCCCAAACGTTGGTATGTGGCACCATCCATAATAGAGACAGATGATGCATTGTCAATTTGGAAGACCACCGGAATATGCGCGACCTCCAAGGTAGTGAGAAAATGGGCACCTGATTGGGGAATGATGGAGAATACTTGGCCATCAATGGAATGCGAGGCTTCCGGGTCCTGAGGTGGTGATTTGTGACGAGTCTGTGCATCCGCAGGACGCATGGCATCGACGTGATGTTTTTGTGAAGCCTGACACACCACGGCGATGTGGCCCACTCGACTGCGAGCCGTACATCTTGCTCACTGGTGGGGGAACTCCGACCATTAGTGAGTCCAGAAACAGTCCAGACAGGATGAAGCCGAGTGGAAGGCTTCCTGTCATGGAGTGGGCCAATGGATAGACGAGGCTCACACTCGGCACTAGGCAACTGGCGAGCTGCGAAAACAGCTTGATCAAGACGCGGTGGTTGTAACCAGTGAGACTGTTCAAACGTATGAATGAGTGGCAGACAGGTGTCGAGGGACACGGGCCATGTAACTTCAAAATATCAGACTGAAGACCCTCGTCTGGTGTGTGAAACATCACCATATCACGAATCAACGAAGAGGCATAAGGCTGCAGGCGACGTTGGCACGCCGGAATTTACAGTCGCGGGAGAGACTCTGGAGCGTTGTAATCCATTCCCGATAAGTCTGACCTGAAGACTTTCGACAAGAAAAGAAAGTCTGACAGGTGGGGGTGACGTGTATTTGTGCATCAAAGCACTCAAAAAGACAGCCCTTAATGTGAGTAAATGAGAGATCTCGAGGGGCTGCTCAGGGTTCACTTATTGGACCTATCGAAAGCCAGAAACGTCGTTGGAGCCACGTGCAACATGTTCAATTTACCTGCGATGGAATCAACCCTATGGGCTGCTGCTTGCAACACTGTTGAGTCAGAGTGAATTTCTGAACGTGTGACTGTTGCCTGAATCTGCTGTAAAGTTTCCACCTAGGACTGAAGAAGCTCCTCAGAGGAGGCCATTCCATTCGAAAATGAAAATCCCATCCTCGTCACCAGTAACTGTAGTATGCTGCGGTCGGCAGAAAAGAACAAACAATCAATTTGAACTCACTTTATTACAATTAAAGAAAAAAAACATGTTCTTGGCATAAATTTAGTTTTAAATGCAGAACAAAAAAAACCTGTGCCAGCAAAACAGATAAGGAAACAAGACAATGGAAGAAAATACTGACCAAAACTACTCTACAAAATACAATGTGCTACTACAAGACTAAGGCAAGTGAATACAATGCTAGGGCCGCCATAAGTAATGACGGTAGCTGTTCCTAGCAGTTGGTAAACACTGTCAGTCTGACGGACTAGGCGTGCTTATAAAGCCAGGTCGGCAGAGTGCTACAGTGGTCATACAAGTTCCGATTGGTGGAATACTGTCACATGTTGTCTGGTGAAGTAGTTCCGTGTTTATTTGGAAGTCTGTTACTGTTTCTGTCCAATGGTGATGTTTCTCTCCACACTTCTGAAAGGGGGGTTAGCAACCCATCTTGCATGTCAGTTCTGCGAGCCCTCTAACAACAATGTATCTACACACTTAGTTGTTTTAGTTGTTGTTGTTGTTGTGGTCTTCAATCCGCAGACTGGTTTCATGTAGTTCTCCACACTAGTTTATTCTGAACAATACTCTTCATCTCTGCATAACTACTGCAGCCTGCTTACTGTATTCAAGTTGTGGTCTCCCTCCACAGATTTTACCCCTTATGCTTCCTTCCATTACCATATTAATGCTTCCTTGAGTTCTCAGGATGTGTGTTATCAAGTAATCACTTCTTTTAGTCAGGTTGTGGTCCAGTACAGCCGGCCATGGTGGCCGAGTGGTTCCAGGCGCTTCATTCTGGAACCGCGCGACTGTTATGGTCGCAGGTTCAAATCCTGCCTTGAGCATGGATGTGTGTGATGTCCTTAGGTTAGTTAGGTTTAAGTAGTTCTAAGTTCTAGGAAACTGATGAGCTCCTCAGATGTTAAGTCCCATAGTGCTCAGAGCCATTTGAACCATTTTTGGTCCAGTACTCCTTTTTCCCCAGTTCAATTCATTACCTCTTCATTAGTTATTCAACATTCTTTAGTAGCACCACCTTTCAAAAGCTTCTATTCCCTTTCTGTCTAAACTGCTTATCATCCACATTTTAGTTCTGTACAGGGTTACACTATCACACGAATACCTTCAAGAAAGATTTCCAACACTCAGATTTATAGTTGGTTTAACAGTTATCTCTTTCGCAGTGTTGTTTTTCTTGCTATTGGCAGTCTGCATTTTATGTCCTCTCTATTTCAGCCATCATTAGTTATTTTTCTGCTCAAATAGCAAAACTTTTAGTGCCTCATTTCATATTCTAATTCCCCCAACATTGCCTGCTTTAAATTGTTTATATTCCATCACCCTTGTTGTAATTTTGTTGTTATTCATCTTAGAACATCTTTTCATGACACTATTCATTCCATCTCTTGCAATTCAGTTGTCATCTCTGAGAGAATTATGTCATTGGCAAACAGTGTTTTTGTTTCATCGCCATGAAGTTTAATTCCCTTTCCAATGTTTCTTTGGTTGTTCTCTACATTTTGCTCAGTGGACAGACTGAATAACTCCTTTCTCATCTACTTCTTCTATTTTGTGCCCCTTGACTCCTGTAACTCCTTTCTCATCTACTTCTTCCATTTTGTGCCCCTTGACTCCTATAACTACAATCTGACATCTGTAAAAGATAACTTTTCAATCCCTGTATGTCCCTGTTATCTTCAGAATCTCAAAGTCAGCTTTGTCAAAAGCTTTCTCTAAATCTATAAATGCTGTAAATGTAGGTTTGTGTTTCTTCAGTCTACCTTCTAAGATGAGTTGTAGGATCAATATGGCCTTGGAGTTCCTAGATTTTTCTGGAACCCAAACTGATCTTCTCCAGGGTCATCATCGACCAGTTTTTCCCTTCTTCTGTAAATAATGCATATCAGTAATATGCAAAGCATGACTTATTACACTGATGGTTAGATTACATTCACAAACGTCAGCATCTGCTTGCTTTGGAGTGGGAATTATTACATTCATCATGAAGTCTGCCTCATATATCTTGCATACAAGGTGGAATAGTTTTCATCATGATTGGGGCCCCCAAGGTTCTCATTAACTCAGACAGAATTTTGTCTACTCCAAGGGATTTGTTTTGACTAAATCTTTCAGAGCTCTGTCAAGTTCTTTTTGCAGTATCATACCTCCCATCTCATTTCATGTACTTCCTCTTCTCTTTCTGTAATACGGCCTTCAAGTCTTTTTCCATTCTATAGATCCTCTATGCAGTCTTTACTCCTTTCAGTCTTCCCTTATTTGCCTAATGCTAGTCCACCATGTGAACTCCTAATATTTATACAGCTGCTTCTTACTTTGCAAAATATCCCTTTTATTTTCCTGTATGTTACGTCTATCTGTATTTCATATCTTTGTAATGCACTATTTTTGTAAATGTTTTGCTGTTGTCAGCATCACCAATATCATAATTTTTCATTGTTGTAACAGGAAGTATACAGAAGAAAGAAGAAATCTTTGTTGGACAAGTATGAATGTTCAAGGCTTCCTTGACAGTCCTATTACCTGGAGCCTCAAAGAACAAGGATTTTTCACAAGTGGAGACAATCATTACACCTTGTTCCTGAAAGATGGTGCAGCATTTCTTGCATGTCAAGTAAATGGTGCACAAAAGAAATACAGGAAATAAAATTTATACTTAAAAATAGTTCATAAGCAATATCTTTTATTTACACAATGTGTACAACTAGGTTTTAATTTTTATCTGTTCCAGAGACAAACTGCATTGCACAGATATTCTATCTCTTTTCAAATATTGCCTCATTGTGCCATCAAATTTATATTGTTATTGCCCCTTTCTCCTCAAGTTCTATTAACTTGTGATGTGTAATTAAGATGTTTTTGATCTGCTTGCTATTGTGAATCACACAGTACAACAATCAAAGTTTCTTATACAGTTTTTGTAAGATTTTGACAAGGAATTTAAAGCATTAATTCAAGTAATTTACTGTTTTTATTTCTTATTTGTTTCCATTCAGGGATAACATGCACAAAAAAATATAAAACAATTGCAAAAATGTGTTTTATTTTAGACAAAAAAGTTTTTAAATTTCTTGAAATGTGTAGCATTTGCAACCCTTTTTGTGAGTAACTTCTTTAATATTATTGTTAACACACAGAAAAAAAGCTCATTCCAAAATTAAGTAATTTAGGAACAATTTGTGAGTAACTTCTTTAATATTATTGTTAACATACAGAAAAAGCTCATTCCAAAATTAAGTAATATAGGAACAAAAACTACTGGTCAACATAATGTGCAAAGAGTCACACCCATGTTGTCCTCTGTTTTGAATAGAAGAAAGATGTCATTATCGAAACTCATTTAATGTCACACAAAACTGAAAAACTCCACACTGTCAAGATGAACATCCCTTCACACTGAGCTACTGCTGGCAGAACATTGTTTTCAGTAGTGGCCTTCACATGACGTCACTCGGTGGTGCATTTGACTGGCCAAGCCTCGGATTGCCACCTATGAAAAGTTGGCACATTATGTCGGCAGTGCAATAGCAGTAATGGCACCAACAAAGCTATTCACAGTAGCATCAAAAGCTGATCACAGCAACAGCGGTAACTGTTCTCAATGGCGGTGTACCGAGCCACACTGTGTGAAGGCTTGGGCACTGCAGAGAAGCACTTCTCAGTGGCGTCACATGAAGGTGCCCAAACTATTTGGATATGCTCCTGAATTGTAGGCCAGCTGTCTAACAATAGTAGCAATAACAACAATGGGGACAAAGCAGATAGTGCCTTAAGGAAAGTGCAAATCACGCACTGGTGTGGTATATTGGGAAACCTTGCTAATATTTGGCACCCACAATTCAAACAAGAGGGGGAGCACAAGTCACTGGTACAGGTAGCACATTCTCTTGGTCGCACAAAGTAAGGTGGCTTGGGGAATACTGAATTAAATGACTGAATCCACTGACCCAGACTCTAAATTTGTGTGCTTAACTTTGGTGCAGCTTACAAAAATTACTGTTTGATTTTACTTTAGTTTCAACTCTTGGGGGCGGGAGGGGTGGAGGGAGGCAATCAACCCCTCCCCTCCCTTCCCTCCCTATAATCCGCCCATGTACTATTTAAATACTGAATTCAAGGTTACTGTTACTCATTAATGTGACAAACAGATTTGGACCGTGCTTGATTCATATCACTCTGTTTGAAGTTCTTGCCATATTAAGCTATTTCAAAGAATCCTGGAAGAATTCTAACTTTAAGGCAATTTCCTTAGTCAGTACTGAAAAACTGCATAGCTCGGTACAAGTAGAGCAATAAATTGGAGCAATAACAAAAAGAAAACATCACATTTGTCATTCTTTATGGTGTCTAAAGACCGTGAAAGATGTGTAACATCACATTACTCATATGTTTAGTTATTATTTTCTTGTAACATACACACATGTAGCAAATATTACAATTTAGTTTTAGGAATAAGAATTGGTGAGTAAATAGTGGAGAATAATATTTACAGGATAATTTGTGGTTGTGTGCAGTACCCTTCAAGCCAAATCAATTTATGTATGAAGAAAATAGGAGACTGTATGGAATGCAGTATTTAACTAATTTAACATCCTATTCTGATGTGGGATGAGTGGGGCCACTATGGTGTCGAGATAGTGGAGTAGCAAGTTGTGGAAGCAATGGTGCCAGTCAGGGGTGACTAGGAAACTTCGCCACAAGATAAACAAATTTTATTCATCTTGGATTACAGTGCTGGAGTGCTGCAACACCCGTGGCTTCACCCTCTGCAGGTGTGTGATTCACCAGTGATACCAATGACGTCAGAAGGCTGTGGCAATGGGATGACCATTTGAAGTCTGCATTCTGCTTTGCTAACATTGTTTACCTTCCTGAGCAACATGTATCTGAGCTAGCACAATGTAACCCTGAGTAAGCAGGGCCAGCAACATGTACATTTGCTGAATTTCCATAGGTGGTCATGGCTGCTGGGTTAGAAGTTCACCTTGGTGCAGAGGGATGGTAGAAGTACCCGCCCTGGCTGCAAACTGCTGCCCTCTGTGGCAGAAGTTTGGTGTTGCTGTGGGGCATGGGGGATGGCTCCCCATTGTGTCACCTAAGTCCACTGGTTGGGCTTAGAATTGTGAACTGGTCTGGTGGAGCAGGATGCCCAGACCAGCATCGGTTGCTGGCTGGCCCATAGCTTGTTGCAGACTGATGTGGACCCTATGTTGTGGAGGGTTCTGCCAGGCTGCACAAACTGTGCTAGAAACAGAAGTATTTATAGTGATAGGTAGCTCTCTTGCTGTGTCATTACACTGCTACCAGGTATGTACAGATCAACAAATGCACAGCTTAACCTGGCTGCCGTGGAGTGTAAAAACAGGCTCACTTGTGGAATTACACGTTAGCATCTCTGTGCTTGGCCATTTGCCTCACAAGGGGCTGCAATTGAGCTGCTTTAATTCAGTAATGTCCAAAATTTAGTGATGACCTTACATACCTCCCCTCTTTGGGAAGACATGGACCATATGTCTAAACTCGTGACCAAAACGTTATGACATAGATTATTTTACAGTTTTTTCTCTTACATCAAGCAACAAAACTCCAAAAGTGAGGCACATTCTCCCTGCAAATCCTAGCCCGTTGGCTCATTGGTCCTTCTGCTACTACCTAAAACCTCCACTCTCGCTTGCGCTACCTCTTAACCATCAACGTCACCAAAACAGTAAATAACTATTTACATGAATACATCCTTGTTACACCATCATGGCATCTCATAAGGCCAGCACAGTGCTCATTTCAACACTACTCCAAATTTCTTGTTCTTCAAATCACAACTAATTATATCCTACAATATAATTCACATATTATTACATCTAGCTTTTGCATTTGTTGTACCTTCTCATATACGAACAGTTAACCAGTCCATTAGTATCTGATGTACTGGAGGACTGCATTGGCCAGTGACACTCTGCGTAAGGTTGATGAAGGCTGTGCAAAGCAGAATCAGCACTAACATGCTGCCTGTGGTTGTGATGCCTATGGCCTTGATCACGTGTTGCTCCTCCCGATCTTGCTGAACATGTGAAAGCATTTGCTCTACTGAAGTTTGCCCCACTAGTGTGTGCATTAGGTGGTTCAAGGACACGATTCATGTAGGATCCAGCATTTTATTCAGGTAGGTCAGATTTTTCACTTGGAGGATCACTAGTGGCTTCTCTGGTCAGTACAATTATGGCTGTGTAATATTCAATTTTGTTTCCCCTGTAACAGAAGCTGCCAGGTGAAGAGTCTGCCTTGTTACATCACAGTACATTACATTA
The DNA here is from genome assembly GCF_023898315.1 of Schistocerca nitens. Classification (NCBI taxonomy): domain Eukaryota; kingdom Metazoa; phylum Arthropoda; class Insecta; order Orthoptera; family Acrididae; genus Schistocerca; species Schistocerca nitens. The sequence goes on along the minus strand of NC_064615.1, from coordinate 454,621,790 downwards.
ATAATTATTCCACTGTTGAGCAAATCCAAATGTTCAGCTCTCCCAAGATTACAAAGCTTACCTTGCTCGTAGCAGTTTTCTCCTACAATTTCAATATTGTTTACAGAAAACATCCAGTGCAAATGCACTTGCTGAAAATAGGGTCGTGGCTCCATTATTCACATGGGAAGTCCTAATCCCCTGCTTTACCTAAGTACAACTGTATCTCGCATTGGCCAGTACCTACATGTACCACCTGGGTCGGACAGGTACGACCCCTCTCCTTCTGACAATGTTAAAATTTGGTTAATGACATCACAATGTGACCAACACCATCTTCTGCAATCAGTAGTATCTCCAGCATTTTTACTTGGATAAATTTCCCTGAAGTTCCCCACTTCGTGATTAAGCCTGCATGGTGTCATATTTGAATCTGGCTTGCCCATAGCTAATCAGAAACTGTGTCAGTATACAGGTTCTTCCTAAATCGTTTCTGATCTGATGCAGTGCTAAATTTGACTTACCTGGTTCAAGTACAAATTCTAATTACATCTGCAATTCTTTCTACACTTTCTGTAGGCCTACCAAGAGCTAATCTGGCATTAACAGAACTGGGTTCCACTGCCCATGTGCTGCATTTAAGACTGGTTCCTGCAAATCCATTACTACTGTCCAAGCTTCCCGCAAGCTATCAGCTAAGGACTGCTACAGTCATGCTACTGTCCCTCTCCAGTTCAAGGTATCCACCCAAGCCTGTATAACTTCCAGGTCCTGATTCAGACTATTTGTCTTTTCCAGGTGCATTATGTCCAGTCCCTTCACAGTATCAACGTATTGTTCAGTACCTCTTGCTACAAACTGGTTAACTGTGTAGTGTGTCATTTTTTGGTGGCATTGTTCCTCCTTGCTACATCACTCACTCTGCCTATCATGTCATTTAGTTCCAGGATGTCCCTGACATACTCAGCCCTGAAAATTGTTTTTAATGACCTACCCCCCTGCATCCATCCAACCCTGCTTACGCCACCGTACTGTGTGTGGAACTAATTTCACTGTCTGGTGCATTTTTGTCCTTGCAGTTGCTCATGTAATTGATGTGATTTATTGTACTCACTCCGAACTTGTTTGTTCCTTGATCAGTGATCATAGTTTCTGGCACTCCAAATTTGAGTACCTTGCTGTTGTCCAATGCGTGCACTACCATTGCTGCCTGCTGGTTAGGGATTGCAGTCATTTCCGCATACCTATAAAAATGATGAATAATGGCTGACACAAACTGATTTCCAGCTGTAGTCTTGTTGAATGGCCCATGGATATCCAACCCAGTCATCGTAAAAGGCTCTGTTGGTTCTGGTAACCTCTGCAAAGGTTTTAGCTTAGGGCTTGTACCTGCCCACTGCACACATTGCAAACAACCCCTTATGTACCAATTCACCAGTAGCACTTTACTACAGGCCTATTCGTTGCTCTACAACTGCCACGTCCTCACAACACATGGTCATGCACTTCTTTTGGCACTACTATGCACTACCCGTGGTCCCAAACTCACTGTCTTACACAGTAACCCATTCTATAATGCAAAAGGTGGATGCAACTTGTACTGTTTACATTCAAAGTCTGCCTATTGTGCTGCTTGCCATTGCACAAGGTGGTGACCCAGTGTCTGTATCACAGCTACTTTCCAGCTTAAACTATCTGTGTCTGTGTGTCTCTTACCAGGCGTGTGTAAAACTTCATACTCAAATTCATTTAACATCAGCGCCCACCTAGCCAGCCTACTGGAAGGGTCCTTAAGCTCCAACAACTCTTTAAGGGCTGCATGGTCCCTGACTACTTTAAATGTCTTCCCTATATAACACCTGAAATACATGGTTCCATATATCACATTAAGCATGTCATCGGGTAGTTTTCTCTGGTCTGTTCAACTGCCTTGAGACATTTGTCACTGTTTGCTCCTCCCCATCTATCACTTGACTGAGAACACACCCTATTGCCTGATTGGAAGTATCAGTTGACAAGATACTCTCTTTCCCTTAGTCCAGAAAAATTATTGCTGGACTTGATGTCAACACTCTCTTTAACTCTTCAAATGTGTGTTGGCATTCCTTTGTTCATTCAAACTTTAGACCTTTCTTTAACACTCGCATAAGTTGTCTTGCTATGTGTGCAAAACCTTCTACAAATTTTTCTGTAATAATTAATAACTCCCTAAACCCAAGAAAGATTGTAACTCCTTGGTATTACTAGGAACTGGAAATTCCTGTACTGTGTATGTCAGCCTGAGATCCATCTTAACCTCTTCACTGTTCTAAATACATAATATATAACTGCTTCTAATGCAAAGTGACATTTTTGTATGTTTAATTCGCTACTTGTAATCTTTGACAAAAGTTGTGTATACTGTTCCATATCCTTTACAAAAATGATTATATCATCTTGGTTCACCATGCACTGGCGAGTTTTCAACTCCCTCAGCAGTCCATATAACAAATGCTGAAACATTGCTGGAGTATTTTTCAACCCAAATAGCATTCCGTGTTACTGAAAATGGCCCCAGGGGACCAAGAACACAGTTTTTGTATGATCCTCAAAGTGTATCTTTATCTAATGGTACCTACTCCTCAGGTCTAAGATAGAAAATTACTTACACTGCCCCAAACTGTCAATAGTTTCAGTAATGTTTCGCATCAGATGTGCTTTCACTATGGTCTTACTGTTAAGATGTCTATAGTCACAGCAGAATCTATATATCTTGGTCCCATCTGGTGACTTTTTCAGTACAACTGTGATGTCTGCACTCCATGGATAGTGCTTTCCTCTTATTACCCCATCCTAGCCATTGCTCAGTGAATTCCTCTATGATACACCAGTGACTCAGTTCCTGTTGGGGTATGAAGCTGTGTTACAGGTGTTGCTGGTAAAGGCTCTCAAGGAAAAAGCTGATCCTCAAATTCAAACAGTAATTTCTCCATTTCCAATCTATCTGTACCTCTAAGGTGCTCTAACTTCCTAAGCAATGCAGTTTTATCATCTGTTTGCACATTAGTGTGATGCACGTTGACTGAGTCTGTATCCACTTCCGAATAAGCTATCAACATTCCTGTGCTGAGCTGTATTACATCGATGCCAAAATTATCTAAATTCACAGGCACTACCTCCCTGTCCAGTTCCTCCTGTATGCATACTAAGCTTCTCCTTACAAAGCATCACGATGAGTCTAATACATCATTTTCTGCTGATTGTTCTACCAAGCACAATGGATTAACAGGCCATTGTGGTCCCACATTCACCCAGACCAACTTCCCAATACTTTGTGGCACAATCACATATGAATTAATCCTTAGTGCTGTTGACTGCAGTTTAACTGGTTCATCCCTTACTATGGGTGCACCTAGCTTGCATAGTTCACTGATGACCGTCCCCCGTAGCTGGAATGTTGTTCCCCTTAGTTCAACTATTTGTCACTTAAAGTCAATTTTGGCAGAAAGTCTAATCCTAAGATCATGCAGTAACCATCACTTACTTGGTGCATGATTTCTGCACACTATCTAAAATGCTGCATCCCCACCAGAAAATCTGTCATACTCCACATCACTATCTCCAGATCCACATAAATTATGTACTGCAGAGGGATTAATCACTTCTGACCCAAGAATTCTACACTTGCTACTGACAACTGTGCACCTGTGTCCAATAAGAACTTGTGCTTCCTACCCTTCACTTTTCCCTCTACACTATAATCCAAGTCTGCATCCATTTTCGTTGTATCAAAATTTATTGGTAACTCTGTGTGGCAGCCTTGGGGTTCCCTTTTGCGTTTAATGCCTGCCTCTAAGAGTTCTGTTTTCTCTTACCATTCCTACAATCACATTGGTGATGTCCAACTGGACAAAATCTACTATACTAAGGTTGGGGACATTGCCTCTGCACATGTCCTGTCCTGTCACATCTATAACACCTCACATCAGTGGAAAATATGCCTCTCTTAGCCCATATTCCTGTTACTGCATCAGTTCCTTCAAACACCGTGGGACTAATCCTTCACGGTATCTGTTCTCATCGTTATAGATATATCAGGTGGCAAGCCCCTCAAAAATGTGTCTAGTGCTTTCTGTTCCACTCCATGGAATATGGCTCTATTTGCAGCACTTTCCCCTAATTCATATGTCTGCACATTCACTTTCTGTATTCTGTCCACAAAATTCTCTGTCGACTCACCTTGCTTCTTTGACATTCTATCCAACTACTCCCAAAAAAAAAGAAAAAAAAACGCTATTTTGCTTCTTGTACTTTTGTAACAGGCCTCTGTTCAATTCATCATATGTCTGTGCACCTCTTAGTCCCTGTGTACATCTGACATACATCTTTGCTTCCCTACTAACCAGAATGTTCTCACCTGTAATAACTGATCCTGGGACCACCCTCGGTATTAGCTTCTAACTGCAGGAGAAGGATGTGATGAAACTGGCTGTGGGGATCTACTATAGGGTTAGGATTCTCAGCTAAATCATCACTGATCTTGCCTCTATGCACTATTAACCACATGCTCAAAGCAACAGCAGTTAATACAGTTACTAGTACTGACCCCGTATAAGATGCAGAATGCTCTCACAAATTAACTCTCAAAGGTCATACATAATGCTCCTCCACATTAACAGAGAAACTTGAAAGATCAGCCAGTTCCCCTGGCTGTACAAATGTACCCTCAAATGCCTATGCACAACTTGCCTAAACTTCATGATTTCTGCACATAAAACTGGTAAAAAACAACCAATAGTCTGCTCACTCACCCCTCTGAGTTCTGTGATTGTGAAGCTGTGTTGCATGGAGATCAACTGCTGGCACCAGTTGCCAGATGAGGCCCACGAGTAGTTCTGACACCACTCTACAATGACACAGGCTGAGTGGGGCCACATTGGTATACTGGTCATGGAGTGGCAGGTTGCAGAAGTGGTACAGATGGTGAAGTGGGAGTGACATGGTATACTTATTTTTTTCCTTACAATTTGTATAAATAATGGTAAGTCTTTGAAGATATGTGGGGAGGGCAGCAGACTGAACAGTGCTATTGTAACGTTCACCTGTAACACTACCAGTCCTCATTCATGTCTTGTAAATGTCCACGGAAGTTATCGCTTTACCTCATTTCTTATTAATAGCAGCAGCTCCAGAATCTTCTGCAGCCTTCCTCTTACTAGATAAATAAATTTTTTCTGACCGTGTCACAGCGATAAGGCATTGTCTTCGTGATATAAAATCATTGTAGTAGGAATCATAATGGATGTGAGTTTCACCTCCTACTAAATAAAACCCCACTCTAGACATGTAATAAATACTGTATTGATTACTTTTTGATACAAGTTTACACTACTTTCTTTGCACAAAAGATTAAGCATCTCCTTAAAACATCCTACCACGAGGCATCTGAAACAAGAGAAGTGATAATAAAAGAAAACTGTTAATAGACAAAGGTGAAAAAAGTTGAAATTACTGAGATAACATTGATTTTATGCCACATGTTATGTAATCTTGTTAGGTTTATTTTCGTATAAATCATAAGAAAGTGAGAGACAACAATTAAAAAAAACAGTCTTTTGGGTATCCCAGTTGAGGTACACTATGACTGTCCCCTACCATATACTGGCATTGTCCAGACTTTACTGGATGGCGGTATACAACAGTGGTGCATCTTTTGGGTTGTTTGGATTTCTTTATTCAGAGTAGATATTACATTACAATTTATTTTTATTTATTTATTTATGTTTTTGTAGTACTCCTACACATCAGCTTTTTCTCCCTCTCAGTCTTTCTTTCTTTCTTTTTTTCTCTTTTTTCTTTTTGCCCCTTATGTAATAATCATTTCACAAAATTATTTTATACATTAATATTATTTACATTATTTATTACACTTTCTTTTTCCCCTTCTCTATACCCTCCTTATTTCAGTCTATATTTTCTTACGTATTGTCCCTAAAGTGGGTATATTGATTATTTAAGTTCAGTCTCCACTCAACATTGTTAGCATGAGATAACACATCCCACCGTATTCGAGCCAGTCAGTCTGCCCGTGTAGCATTGTGACCTCATGTGCCTCTGATTTCTGCTGGAGCTACAATGTAGGAGCCCTACAAGTTCCCATATACTTGTTCATAGACTATGACGAATCCTACATCACTGCAGAGTCCGAAGCAGCCACTTTGTACAATCGACACCACAACGAGTATCTGTCTAGGACCAGGTAATTTTGTTACCTTCATTTTTTCATCACTTCCCTCCTGTAGCCATGTACTGTGCTGCTGCACCACTATAGATGATTTATCCTTGCTGCAGGCAAATGCTGTATTCATGGTACGAGGGGCGTTTGAAAAGTCAGTGCAAAAATAAAAACTACTTACGTGTTTGAGGTAAACCTTTCTTATTTTTCAACATAGTCTCATTTTAGACGTATACACTTCATCCAGCACTGTTCTCATTTGTTGATCCCTTCCGAATAATAGGAATTGTCCAAGTCTGCAAAATAGCTATTAGTTGCTGCAATCACCTCCTCGTTTGAATAAAATCTTTGTCCTGCCAGCCATTTCTTCAAATTGAGAATCAAATAGTAGTCCAAGGGAGCCAAGCCTGGAGAATAGGGGGGATGTGAAACTAATTGGAATCCATTAATTTTGCGACCACAACTGCTGAGGTATGTGCTGGTGCATTGTCGTGATAGAAAAAGGACTTTCTTGCGGTCAAATCTCTGGCGTTTTTCTTGCAGCTCCGTTTTCAAACGGCCCAATAATGATGAATAATATGCACCTGTAATAGTTTTACCCTTTTCCAGATAGTCGATGAGGATTATCCCTTGCGAATCCCAAAAGACAGTCGCCATAATCTTTCCAGCCGAAGGAATGGTCTTCGCCTTTTTTGGTCCAGATTCTCCCTTGGTAACCCATTGTTTAGATTGTTGTTTGGTATCAGGAGTATAGTAATGTATCCATGTTTCATCCACAGTGATGAAACAACGCTTAAAGTCCTGTAGATTCTTCCTGGACAGCTGCAAACCATCCTTGCAACACTTCACATGATTCCATTTTTGGTAAAGCGTGAGCAGTCATGGAACCCATCATGCGGATAGCTTTCTCATGTCCAAATGTTTATGGAAAATATTATGTACCCTTTCATTCGAGATGCCCACAGGACTAGCAATCTCACACACCTTAACTCTTCTGTCGTCCATCACCATATCATGGGTTTTTATCAATGATTTTTGGAGTAGTAACCTCCACAGGGCATCCAGAACGTTCAGCATCACTTGTGCCCATATGGCCACTCTGAAAATTTTGAAACCACTTATAAACTGTTCTAATTGAAGGTGCAGAGTCACCGTAATGTTTATCAAGCTTCTCTTTAGTCTCCTGAGGCAATTTGCCTTTCATAAAGTAATGTTTAATCACTACATGAAATTCTTTTTCACCCACTTTTTGACAATCACTTAACTTCCTTGATTCACACGAATTCCAAACAAAGAAATAGACCAATATGGGTGAAACTTGGTGTGCGTTCTTTCCAAAGATGCTACTAACTAAACATGACCTCAATACATGCAGGTGGTGCCATCTCTCGGACTTTGCATGAACTTTTCAAATGCCCCTCGTAGAAAACTGCCCTTATCGCTTTTTGCACTTAAGATGGTTCAGGTATGTCTTGCATCACTATCATCTAATTATCTTTACATAATATACATAAAATATTACACAGAATTACAAGGTTATATACAAGAATCATAGGTTTTGTTTTTTATATTAGAAGTTAACTTTATTTTTCCAAATATTCTTGAGCTGACACATGTAAGCTTTTTTCTGATTCTGAAATAGAGAAAAATTAGCCTTATTTTCATTCATTTACACATCCTCCCTTAATTACGGGGGTGAGAAAAAGGAAATTGAAATATTCTACCATATTTGCATCTTCCAAAATAGATAGAACACATCTCCACTTAGCAACATCTCTATCAACTCTACAGAAAATAAATCTACTATCTACAGTGAACTGTGGCATTTGATTGAAGGAAAGATGTGGGATTTATGCCCAAACTTGATCTGAAATTAATCTTTTCATAATCAAGCAAACATTTCGTTTTATCCGATGTATTCATGTAGGCTTGTCGTGCTATCCACATGTATTTGTGTTAACTATTAGACAATTATTCTTTAACTGTACATAGTCTCTCGGCTTAAATGTTCTGTTGTGTATGTTTTTATTCATACCTTTGTACAGGAGGCTGCTCCATCTCCATTTCCACCTTGTGTTCCTCATGTTATTGCTTTTGCTGGAGTTAGTTTCTTAATTCTTGTACTTACCGCATACTTCAGTAATTATTTTCAGGTATCATAGTGACGTGAAGTTCTGATTCTGTTATTTACAATTATTACCATCACTTTGAGTAACCATTGTACGTACCCAGAGATCCGTATTCCGGGAGTAGGCATTTTCACTTGTACAACTAGCCATTTAAAATGCTATTTGATACTCACACCATGTGTCATGTGTGCCTCATAGTAAATTAGCTTTTAACTCATTCATTATGGTGTTAGATCTTTTTATTACCTGATAAATTCATTTACATACTTTAATTTCCAAAAAACTCACCCATTCCACATACATGTCAGTGCCTATTCATTCATACACGCAACATTTGCAATATTGTGGGACTTATCTTCAAAGGTACCTACCACCCTAATATTCCTCTATTTAGTCAGGTCATGGCTTTGCATCATTCTGTAGAAAATATTATTATCACTAATTAAACTACAAAGTACATAACCACCGATGGGTTAGCTCACATCATGTTCATCTTCTTATTCATACTGGCTCAGTACATGGGAGTATTCTCCTTATTATGTACCTTCACACCTGCAGAGTTAAATTTTTAAGATATTCTTACCTTCTAAACCTTTTGTTAGTGAGCGCACATTTTGTTTCTAATATGAGCACAAATATTGTTATTCTAGTTCTCCTCGACTTACCTGCCACTTGTTCTATTTATGCCTGCTGATTATGTAAATGACTTTGTGTGCAACATTTTGTCATCTAATGTGTAGCTTAAATAAGCTAGTAGTTATTCTTGTAATATATCCGATTTTCAGTTCTTTTCCTTATAGTTTTGGTAAAATACTGTAGTTAGCTTATATGATAAATAACTCCAACTTTAACTCACAGACATATTGTAAATACTAGTGTAATTCATAGTTAGGTTTAGTATTTGTTGAATGTACTTCCCTTTCATTATCCTGCAGATGTTCTTTCGTTCATTTATTCTTTCGTGTAGTAGTGTTTATTTTACTTTAGCTGTATACTTTTGTCAGTTCCATATTCCTTGTAAATACTCCTTCTAAATTATCTTAATCCTATTATATAAATATTTACATGTTATTTTATTAATTTCATTTCTGTGCTGATGTCAGTAAAATTGCTTATTTTATAGCATTTTTGTATGCACACGATATTAAATCACCAATGTGGTTTGTTAATTAAACCATATCATTTTTGTGCAAGCATTAAGTTTTGCAACATGCGTCATAGTTTTTGCAGTGCCCGTGGGTCCCTCACTACTATTTCTATACGCCAGAACTTCTCCCCACCATGGCAGTCACATGCCATAGACCAGAATGTGTCTGTCGCTTGTCAACTCTGTTGTTGTTCCATACTACTCGACTTCAAATAGCTTGATAGTTGCTGTTTATTTAATGGCCACTTATTCATTATGTTGTTAAACATCCTTTAAAAATAACCTTACTTCGTATTAGCTGGCACTTACCTAAGTCTTACCACACTGACCTTATTGTCCTGATAAAGTGTTTAATACATGATATCCTTACAATTTATGTACAGTGTCTCCTCATATATATGGTGTATGATTCGTGTGCTGTTCAACTGATATATGTTTTTCTGTCTCCTCCATCTACTTAATTTGTGTGTACTGATTATATTAGTTTTGTGCTAATGAACAAACTCCTTCAGGTCTTTATGTGGGTACAATATCTTTTGCTTCCCACTATTTGGATAAGATAGTCAGTAACATCCTGGATGTGGAACATTGGGTACTGTGAATGGTCCATTATATAATAGTTGCCACTTGTGATTGAGTTTCTTGTATTTCGTTGGTTTTGGATGGGAGAGCAGCAACACCTCCTGTTAGTTATACATCTTAACTTCTTATCATATGATTTGTTTCTACCTTCTTCCTTTTCCTGTAAGGTTACTAGAGCTTGTCTTACCTTCTGTAAGTCCTGATCCTCTTCTTGCAGCTGTCCATTTTTGCATAGTATGATCGATAGGTTCCATCATGCATGATTAAGACTTTAATGTGTGAGGTCTGTTCAGTAAATTCCAAAAAATCATTCAGACCATGTGGTAGTCTTGATAGCACATTGGCTATTATGTTTTCTTCACCCTACACTATTTAAAAATTAAATTCTTGGAAATATAGGCACCACTGAGCCTTCCTTCTGTGTAGTAGTTTGCAGGTTAGGAGAAATAAGAGGGCCAGACGGTCAAAGTAAAGCTTCATCTGCATGCCCCATAAATAATATTCAAATTTCCGAAGTCCACACAACAGAGTGTTTAGAGTTTGGTTACAGATTACGCCCTCTTGCACTCTGTAGCAGTTCTCATGAAACTAATAATGCTTGGTATTTGTTTACCATTTAACTCTCTAATTTGGAAAAGATACTTCCCCCAGCCTTGTGATGATTCATCTGTACGTAGACAAAATTCCTGACTCACGTCAGAATGGCTTAAAATATCAGCATTGGCAAGCGCATCCTTTATGTTCTCAAAATCATTTTGGCATTCACTTGTCCATAACCGAATATTGTTTTCCCATAGTAAGTTCAACAGTGCGTCACTATTTCAGAGTCGGTTTGGCAAGAATTATTGAAAAAAGGGGGCCAGGCCTCAATACTCCTTGAGCTTGTGGGGCACAAGCTCTGAGTATTTCTGTCCCCAAGAATATCACTGCAAGAACAGTATCTCTGGACCTTGTGCAGTGTGTTCTGAGATGCCAAGTTTTAAGTTGTATCCATCCTTATAATGTATATAAATAAATATTGTGTATGTGAATCAATAACGTTGACAGTCATTACACATGAACACCATGTTCATTACCCAAGACCTACATTGGTGACACCGAGCTTTTTGCCACACATTTTCGTGTGACACGTTGCTCCACCTCCACCTGACATGAGAATCCAATACCTTTCCTACACACACACACACACACACACACACACACACACACACACACACACTGACGGTCAACCAGCTACAGTCAATGATAGCAAGTGTTGATAGTGTTTATGTAATGACTTTTCATAATAAAGATGGAAATTGCAATACTTCTGTTTTTAATACCCACACAACAATTGTCACATCAGCACACACATAAGGACTACAATATTGAACTTCCATCAACCACAGTGCCTTTAATGAAGACTGAAAACAGTGCTATGAGTGCTTATGTGGACACTAACCTCATCAGACTAACGACAGGTCGACGACAATTGGCATAACTAACAATGGCACTACCCTGCCACCACCGCCATTCTTGAGTGATATACATTCAGCTAGTAATAATGCTACTCACAAGTATCCGTATCAACCGAGTAACTCTACCATTATTGAGACGTCAGGCACTGACAGGCTAATTATGGATACCAACCACAGTGATGTAACAAACGCCGAACAATCAGTGACAACAAATAAACATGCAGGTCAGTGTATTTGGTGATCTCAGGGATAGATAATGCCAGTTAACAGTGATTTTGAACAGAATGGCATATTTCCGCAAACCGCTTTTGCTCTCACACCTCATGCAGGTGACATCACGATAGTCGCGCCACGTACCACAGTACACCTCGGACGTGATGTCATGGCCCTGCTGGCCACACTACCCACCACACCACAGCTTGCACTGGGATACGCTGTTGCCCACTGCACAACACGAGCATTTTACCATGACCACACATCAACAGCTACCAGGCTGCCACAACAGACGCATCAACAGCAGTACGACCACAAGATGGATATCAGAATTACAATCTGTCTGATACGCAACCTACACTGACAATGAAGGGCATCAGTTTTGAGCTAGACATCACTGACATGCCTACAGTGAACCGCGCACCACGTGGGCTGACAATCTACCACGAATTTATCCAGCCGATAAGGATTAAATGACACACCGCTGAGCCTATGAGCACACTGCAAGGACCTCCCACGCCACAATGGCCTCCGACCAACCATGACTTCACCCCATCTACCGCAACATGTGTTACAACCAAGGGGTGTGACACTGTTATCATGGACTTACATGCTACACCACCCACGTCACGTGTTTCGTTACACCGACGACACAACAGCAACCATGGATGCCACGACGCAACTAATGGAACAGTGTGCACAGGGGACACATGGACAAACATCACCACAAAACTGTGATTTCCAACAGAACTATATTTCTCCCCAGTCTGCCGATGCCTCTATACGTCACACGGGTGACAGCACAGAGATGTCAGTCATGCCGCGACAGTCACCACTCTACGGGTGTGACGTCACCACCCAGCCGGCTGCACTGCACTCTGGACCACAGCTCCAACCAGAATATCACACCACACAGGTACAACAAACAGTGGCCATACCTCATCAGTCCATCACAGTCAGTACGAGCAATGCCAGGCAACTACTGCACAGCGATAACCAACTGGGACCAACACAAAACGACCACTACAGGAACCACACACCATCTTTCAAACTCCACCTGCCGCCCATTCGCACAGACTCACCAGCAGTGTGGTTTGCTTTATGTGAATGTATGATGAGGACAGCAGGGATTGAGAATGACCAGAGCAAGCTGTTAATACTTCTCAACCATCTCGGTGAACAAGCGGATCTCGTCAGCGATATACTTCTAAATACTCCAACTGCGGTAAAGTCACTAATATTGCAACAATTATTGTGGATGCTGGAGCAACACCTGCACTTTGCCATAAATGGGAAGATGCTGGGCGACAACACACAATCAGCATTGTGGCACAAACTGTGCCTGAAAATTGATAACAACGTACTACAAGACCAGGCCTTATGGTCATTATGGTTACTCAAGCTCCCAGAGCAAATACAGGTAGCACTTGTAGGATGCTGATGCTCACATGCCACCAGACACTGATCTGTTCCAGGACATATATCTAAGATCACCATGCCAGTGCCGGATACGGTGCACAACAGACAAGGATGGCAGCAGCAGCAGACACAGTATAAAACACTGCGCGCAGACCCTGGGCAACCTCCTCCACCCCCTGAAACTGGAACCCAGCCACCTTGCAGGCCATGACCTCTGCAGCACTGCAACAGTCATGGTGCACAGACCCAGCTCCTGCAGGAAATAAACAAGAGAAATGGCTGACACCCTTGCCGCCACAACACAGCCCAGCCAAAACAAATGACGATCAGCTACTGCTGGTTCCATGCGCAATTCGTCGCTGATGCATGCCGCTGCTGACAGCCGTGCGACTACCCATACTACACCAGTGGACTGGCTTAGGTGCACAGCCTGCCTCCCTACAACAAGTCCCCTTTCTACTGGAGATACCAAAGCACATAACGTGCCACACACATGGGCAGACAGCGCGCGACTGTTTGTTTATGACCACCAGCTACACCAATACCTGCTGGTTGATGCAGGAACAGACATCAGCACACTAGCTCCACATCTCACCACAGGAGATTACAAGCCCTCAACCATACAACTTTGAGCAGCAAATGATTCAATAACACCACTAATGGGGACAACCTCTGCAACGCTCTGGCTATACAGCCACGGACTTTCTTTGTGGCCGAAATGGTGGAACCAGTGCTTGTTCATTTCCCTTCAGAGGTAAATAGCAGAAATTGTTGCTGCCTAAGTAATCCTTCATCTGCAAGTAATGTTGACAAACACTCCACACTGTCAGAGACAGGCGTGTTTGTGTTCGCTTGTGGCGTAGCACATGGCAACTGCGCTTGCTCAACAGTTACAGCTGCTGGCAAGTGTTGTTGCATTCTGTGACCTTTGCTATTTTCCTTCAACAGACTAGCCCCTTATTGTGGGTAACCAGTGAAAGTATCTAACGTATCTAAAAGCATGGGTTTGTTTTCTGTGAAATGTTGTTTTGGAATATCAGTAGTTTTATCAATACCTTTCCTCTGCTTCCTTTAAACTCAAATCTATTTTAGCTAAAAGTTGACTTTCTTTCTCTTTTGGAGCTTCTTCTACAGTATCTACATAAATTTTGCAATCTGACACTACCTTTTCAGCAAAGGTACTGCCCTTATCCAGCATCCCGGCTTCAGCTTTTTCAGTTATTTCCCTTACATCTGCATGTATCTTATCTCCCTGTTTTTTAGCAAATTTTTTCTCTAAACTTAACTGGTCCACTCTTAGACTTAACTTGTGTACTTCTGTAGATAAGTTTTTAAACATGTCATCACATTTTTTACCAACACATCCACTTGGGATTGCATCTCCTGAATTACAGAATATGCTTCACTAAGATTTTGTAACTCACTTGCAAGTTGTTCCTATTTATAGTCTACAGATGATACGCTTTCCGTTTGCTTATTTATATTGTGGTATATGTTGGTAATTATTTCTTGTTTTAGTTGTTTACCTAGCTGTGTCAATTTCCCGGATAGTTCATCAGATCTACATCTACATCTAAATCTACATCTAAGTAAATACTCCGCTAGCCACCAAGCGGAGTGTGGTGGAGGGCACAATTCGTGCCAAAGTCATATCCCCCCGCCCTGTTCCACTCACAAATTGTGCGAGGGAAAAATGACTGTCTGAATGCCTCAGAGCTCTTATTTCCCTTACCTTTGAATGGTGATCATTGCGCAATTGGTTGTAATAATATATGCTCTGCATCCTCGGTGAAGATCGGCCCCTTCTGTTTAGCATGCCGTCTATCTGCAAGAGTGTCCCACTTCAAACTTTCTATGAGATTTTTTGATGCTCTCACGATGGCTAAATGTACCAGGGATGAATCTTGCCACTCTTCTTTGGATCTTCTCAATCTCTTGAATCAGACCCAACTGGTAAGGGTCCCACACAGACGAACAATACTATAAGACTTGATGAAGTAACATATTGTAAGCTATTTCCTTTGTTGAAGGACTGCATCGCTTCAGGATTCTACCAATAAACCGCAATCTAGAGTTTGCCTTACCCGTTATTTGTGTGATCTGATCATTCCATTTTAGATCATTTCGAATAGTCACACCCAGATACTTGACGGATGTTACCACTTCCAGAGACTGGGCATTTACTTTGTACTCATACATTAATGGGGATTTTTGCCTTGTTATACACAGTAGGTTACACTTACTAATATTGAGAGATAACTGCCAGTCATTACATCACACATTTATTTTCTGCAAATCCTCATTGATTGTTCACAACTTTCATGTGATACTACTTTCCTGTAGACTACAGCATCATCGGCAAACAGTGTAAGGCTGCTGTCAATACCATCAACCATATCCTTTATGTAAATCGTAAAAAGCAGAGGACCTATTACGCTGCCCTGGGGCACACCTGAAGTTAGCTTGTTTCTGTTGAAGTCACCCCGTTCAGGATGACATACTGCTTCCTGTCTGTTAGAATACTTTCTATCCAACCGCATATGTCATCAGGTAGACTGTAAGTGCGCACTTTTTGTAGCAAGCAACAATGCAGAACTGAGTCAAACGCCTTTCGAAAGTCAAGAAATATGGCATCAACCTGGGAGCCGGTATCCAGAGCCTGTTGTATATCATGCACAAAGAGGGCCAGCTGTGTCTCACCTGACCGCTGTTTCCTAAAACCATGCTTGTTTCTGCAGATGAGCTTTTCAGAGTCTAGAAAGGTCATTATGTCTGAACAAAAAATATGTTCCATGATTTTACAACAAATCGATGTCAGTGAAATTGGCCGGTAATTATGTGCATCTGATTTTCTACCCTTTTTATAGATTGCTATGACCTGGGCCTTCTTCCAGTTGCGTGGAACTTTCTGCTGTTCCAATTATCTCTGTTAGATGATGGATAAGAATGGCGCTACATTTGTAGCATAGTCAACATAACATCTTACGGGTATACCATCTGGGCCAGATGCCTTCCTGACGTCTAAGGATCTTAATTGTTTTACAATCCCAGATACACTAAACACTATGTCGGCCATCCTTTCGTTTGTTCGATAATTGAAAGGGGGAATGTTGCTGCAGTCCTCTACCATAAACGAGTTTTTGAAAGCTAGGTTTAGAATTTTGGCCTTCTGTTTATCATCATCAGTTACATTACCTGTACTGTCAGCAAGAGAAGGTATTGAATTATTTGTAGCGTTCATAGATTTTACGTACGACCAAAACTTTTTGGGGTTATTTTTAGAATCTGCAGATAATATATTGCTTTCAAATTCGTTAAAAGAATCTCTCATTGTCCTTCTGACAGCTGCTTTCATTTCACATAATTTCTGTTTATCAGTGGGGCAGTGACTACGTTTAAAATGACTCTGCGAAATTCTCTGCTTTCTCAGCAACTTTCTAATATGTTTGTTTTACCAAGGTGGATCCTTTTCCTCCTCCTATACTTTTGCTAGGCACATACTTGTCTAGCACATGGTGGACAATACCTTTAAATTCCGACCAAAGATGCTCAATATCTTTGTGTCCCGTGATGAATGCTTGGAGCTGACTATGAAGATATTCATTAATGACTCTTTTATTTGCTTTCCCAAACAGGAAAACCCTACGCTGTTTCTTTGGTTTTTTTGCAACATCCACTGACATTATGGTCGCTAATACCTTCTTCTAGGTTAACTTCCTCAAACAGATCATGTCTGTTTGTCGCCAAGATATCTAATATGTTCCCATCTCGAGTTGGTTTTCTAACCAATTGCTCAAGGTTATGTGTTGAGAACGCTCCTAGAATAACTTCACATGAATCTTTGCTTCTGCCCCCTGTGATAAACATGTAATTTTCCCAGTCAATGGATGCTAGATTAAAGTCTCCACCTATAACTAATGGATAATTTGGATATTTACTTCCTATGTACTCAATACTCTCCTTGAAATGTTCTGCGATGTTTGTCGCAGATGCTGGTGGTCTATAAAAACATCCTAATACAATGGTCAGTCCTTGTCTGATTGACAGTTTTATCCAGACTATTTCACAGTCTGACCCAGTATCAATCTCAACTGCGTTTAAACAGCATTTAACTTCAATGAACACACCAACTCCCATAGCATCAGTCCTATCCTTCCTAAACACTGTCCAATCCGAGATCAAAATTTCACTGCTTTTTATGTCTGGTTTCAACTAGCTTTTGGTGCCTAATACAGTATTGGCATTGCTACTGTTTATTTCAGAGATTAACTCAGGGATCTTACTACAGACACTTCCACAATTTACCAACATGAGATTAAGCATATTTAAATCCTTTGGAATGACCTGTTTACGTGAACTAACAATTTTTACAGTTGGCACATCCACACCAGTGTCATGAACTGGTAATTTTTCAGGCCAGTGGTTTGTTTCCCATGGGGAAGAAGCTATTCTAAAATACCCCCAAGTGCACACCACAAGTACTGTGCTACCCATGTACCTGTTTCCTGTGTGTAGTGCACCCCTAATCTATCGAGGGACATCCTACAACCTTCCACCCCATAGCTTAGGTCAAGGAATCTACAACCATTTTCGTCACAGGGTCAACATAGCCTCTGTTTTAGATTCTCCACTCGACTCCAAACCAGAGGACCCCGGTCCACCCTGGGTATGATGCTGCAGATCATCAGCTTGGCTTCCACTCCTCAAGAGATGGAGGCCGCCTTCACCAATTTAACCAGCAGTCGAAAGGACCCAAGGATTTCCTCGGAACCCCGACGACAGGCATCATTGGTGCCGACATGCACAACAATCTGCAGCTGGCTGGACCCTGCACACTCAATAGCCGCCGGAAGAGCCTCTTCCACATCCTGGACAAGGCCTCCCCAACAAGCACACCAAGTGAACATTGGACTTATTCCCCGGCCTAGCCGCTATGTTCCTGAGGGGCTCCATAACCCGCCTAACATATATGGTTTTGCTGACCCCACTGAACTGCTGACTTATACTATTCTTGAAATTGTTAATTGCCTCATTTTGCTGTGTGAACTGTTGTCCTATATTTTCCTGATGTTTTGTGAACTGCTATGTCGTACCGTTAAGTTGTTGTGTTACACTTTCCTGAAATTTCTGTTGTTTTGTAAACTGTTGGGTTATGCTTTCCTGAAATCCCTGCTTTGTAAACTGTTGTATTATTTGTTGCATGAGTTGCATCAAATTATGTGTCTCACTAGTATTTATGTCGTTTTTGTGAACTCTTTCCTTTTCTTTGCTGTCGCGGCCTTCAGTTTCACTATTTGAGAAAAAATTTCCCAGTGAGAACTGAGAAACTGCCTCATTGAGCATCAAAAAAGTGACATCATGATTAGTTGTATTACCAGTGTCATCATTTATTGATAGTCGGACACCAACCTCATTGTTTAGGTTGCCATTGGCCAGTTCATGAGTTGGTGCATTACCTTCAACTATTTCCAAGCTCGGATTTCCAACATCTTGGCATACTGCATTTTTTAATGAATGCTTAAAAATGTCCTGTGACTCCGTTGCAAATAGTTTTTAACAGAAATAAGGACAAATTTTTTTCAAATATTAAATCATGTCTGTATCAGTACTTTTCAATTACAGTTGGTTAACCTGCGTATTCCCTAATGAACCTGATTATTGTCTGCCACTTCTTGTAGACTCTGAATGACTTATTTTGCACTTCAGTGATGACTTTGTACAAATTTTTGTCTTTTCTGTAGAGATGCACTTTCCATAAAGTACATTAATTGGAAGGAAAATAGATTATCTACTGCCAGAGAGATTGCACCAAGTGTGCCCATATAAGCATACAGCGTAGCAGCTTCCTACCATTACCGCTGAATTCAGAATTCCTAGCTCATCTTGTTTGTAGGCAAAATTTAATTTTAATGGGCTCCTTCAATGATTTTATCATTCCCAATCTCATGGACGTGTAACAAATACAATGAAAGTTTCATTAGTTCCATCTAACAGTAATGTGAATCATTTATCTCAAAAACTTTTATCTCGGCAATTGAAAGGGTCTGTTCATATTTCACTCGGGGCAGTCCTTGAAATGGTCGCCATTGAATAGGGATGTGGAAATGGATTAATAATTGCTTGATTAATTGGAGAAATTGATTGGAAAGAATAGTTGAAAAAATTTTTGGAGGTAATTTATGAATCGGTGCACAATCTTGGGTGAACTTTAACTGATAACAATATTGACAGACTTTTAATGTCACTACATTCAAGGTTAATAAACATAATCTGCATTACGTACTGCTGTTCCAGTAGTGTGCAGTACCAAATAATCACCACAACCATTGAACTGATCTTCGCATTAATTCCTTTGTGTTTAGTCTTGAGTGCGACAATGTCAATACAGGAACACACTTCCAGATATGGCGTGAATTATTTTGGTGTGCACTGAACCTCTTGATGCAGGATCTCGGCGGTGAGTGAAATGATGAACAAATAGGATTTGAACATATAATTGTGCGAATAAATTTCCTTTTCTCATAACTTTTATACTACTTTTCAAGAAACAGTTAAAATACACATTTTTAACAACGCTTGTGTGATGGGTCCAAGCATATGTCCATATGTTACCACTTCCCAAAACAAAAGGGTGAAGACATATAAATTAATAAACTGAAGAGTGTATTTCTTACTTTGTTTCATACAGATATTTAATGATGTATCAAAACATTATCCTAGCCACAAAACAACTCATTAATCTACTTTTTAGTGGCATCTTTGGTTTATAACTCATTTGATATACATATAGTTTATATCTAAGAAAAGAAAAGAAAGCAAAATAATATGATTCAGTACAATAGCAGGATACAGCACATCTCTCCTTCATGCAAAGAGGATGCCCAGGCATACATACTAGTCATTCTGCCTTACCATTTGAATGAGGGTGAAATGGTGGAGACATAGCATGATGAATGCCTTGGCGGGAAACAATTGAAAGGTGTGAGAAAGAAACTGGGGCCCATTATTGGAAACTAAGGTACAAGGCAAACATCAATAGAAAAAATCCCCAAAAGCATATGAATTGTGACCTGTGGACATCAATGTACATTGGAGAATGTAAGGAAACTGGGAAAATGCAACTACAATCAAGGACCAATAGGAATTAAAGAAGAGATCCGTAAAGTCTACATGAATGCATTCCCATGGCTGGCATGGAGAGGGCCAGGTGGACAGAGATGCCCTGGGAGCTGCCTGCGTCATCAATCTCTGTCAAAAAACAAGTCACCTGGCTAACAGCTTAGTGCATGAAACTCCCTAATGGTCCTGGAGGAGAAGGTATAGAACTTCGAGCCATAATGCGGTGGGAATGACTATTCTAGGTGAGTGGTCTTCCATGGACAACAGCAAAACACCATCACAAACAGAGAGGTGAGGCCCCAAGGAAAAATAGTTGTGCAGGGGTCCAAAGCCCAACACGGCCATTTATATGGCCAGCCCTGTTGAACACACCAAACCATCTGGCAGAAAACCAGATTGGCAGCAACACCAACTGCTATGCATGAGCTTGTGATTGGGAAACTGCCAACCACAGACTGCATTTCAGTATCAAGATGGAAGCAAGGCAATTCTTCTCAATCAAAATCAGGATCAGGACCCACAAGGAAGCAGGACAAGGCGTCCACATTGGCTTGCTTAGAAATAGTTGGAAATGGATTTCATTATTGTAGCAAGACAAGAACAGTGCCCAGCATTGTGCTGCTTCATCAGGCAAGAAATTATGAGGGTTAAACAAGGACACAAAGAGTTTATGGTCAGTAACAAGGTGAATCTTGGAGCCAACAAAAAAAAAGAAAAATGAAATTTCTAGAGAGCACAGACTATGTTAAGAGCCTCTTTTTTTCCACCTGAGAGTAACACTGCTGCTCCAGAGAGATTTAGATGTGAAAGCAACACATTGTTCAGAGCTGTCAACATATCAGTGCATTAGGACTTTGCTGAGGCTTGACTGTGATGCATCAGTTGCCAAAACTATGTGCTGGTCTGGAGAGAACATAGCTAAACAAGGGGCCGAGAGTAGTTTGGATTTCAACATTTAAAAAGTGCGTTCACAGTTCGGGCTCCAGAAAAAAGATACATTCTTGCATAACAAGGCAGGCAACATATGGAACAATGTGGCTGACCCCAGCAGGAATTTATGGTGGTAGGATATCTTCCCTAGAAAGGCCTGAAGCTCCTTCGTGGATGAAGGGTGAAGCATAGACATAACAGTGGAGAGGCAGAGGGCGAACCCCATCCCACGAGACCTCAAACCCCAAATAAGCAATATAAGGTTGAAAAACCTGAGATTTCATGAGGTTACATTGTGAGCCTGTGGAATGCAAGACAGAAAACAAAGTGTGCAAATTTTTCAAGTGATCAGCCATGGAGGAGCCCATGACAAAAGTATCATCCATATAAATAATGCAACCTGTGACAGGTATAGTCAACTGCTCTAAAAATTGTTGGAAAATAACAGGGGCACTAGCCACACCAAAAGGAAGGCACAAATATTGACAGAGACAAAAAGGAGTATTCAAAACCAGAACTCACCAAGACTCTTCATCCACAGGAACCTGCAGATGTCTTTCAAACAAATCAGTTTTAGAAAAGTACTGCCCACCCAATATATTTGCCAACAGTTCCTCCTAGTGTGGGAGAGGATATGTATCCACAATCTACGGTGCATTGAAAGTAGTACTGAAGTCGCCACAGAGGCAAAGCTATCTCGATGACTTCTACTCTACAACAAGTGGAGATGACCATTTACTAGCCATAATGAGTTGCACCACCCTTACTGATTGAAGTCTGTCCAATTCTGCTTTCACTTGATCTTTCGGGGTGACAGGAACAGGATGTGCATGACAAAAACAAGGCTCATCTGAGATTTCAAAGAAATATGAGCAGAAAAATTCATAGCACACCTTATACCTTCCGAAAACTCCTTATACATTGTTTCCAATTGAGAAAATGGTACCTGATTGGACACAAGGTGAACTGCATTGGTGATAGAAAATCCAAATGCCTGCATTGTGTCCACCATGAACAAGTTCTCAACATCAGCATCAGCAATGACAAAACATTTAATGGAACAAACCACTGACTTGTAAGAGGCAGATGCCGTAAATTGTCCAAACAGTGCAATATTCCGTTTGTTGTAACTGGACAGCTTCCATGTGACTTGTGTCAATGGTGGCATGCCCAAACTCACAAAGGTTCGAGGGTTCAATAACAACACTGCAACACCTGTGTTGACCAGTAGCCAGAGCACTTTGCAGCCAGAGCACTTTTCGAAAAACACTTAACTCAATAAAAAACTTGGGAAAAGTCACAAGCATTGGAGTCTCACAGTATATGCTCATGTTCATATCCTGAGCAAACTTCAGCAAATGACACATGGAGGCGATGTGGCTTTTCTTCTGGCAAGCATTACAAGTAGCCCAGCACTTAGGGCATGCCACACATTCATGCTGGATATAACAGAAAGGACAAGATGGAAACAGAGAATGCTGATGCTGGCACTATGGTGGTTGCGGCTGCTTGGTCTGCTTGGCATTTGACGCAGATGCTTAGCACCACCTCTGCCACGTCCTTGTGCAAGCTATTTGACATCCTAGTGGGAACATCTTGTGATGCTGTTGCCACATTTTTTCCCTTGAAATCTGTTGGGACTTAACTGCTAAAGTCATCAGTCCCTAAGCTTACACACTACTTAACCTAAATTATCCAAAGGACAAACACACACACCCATGCCCGAGGGAGGACTCGAACCTCCATTGCCACATTGCCCATGCTTCAGTTTGGTCTCATGCTGTCCCAGAAACTTCAAAAGATTGTGCTATTTGCAATTATCTAAACAGATAATTGCATCATGCACACAGTGTCTGCATAAGAATCATTATGGGCATCAGTAACGAACCGAAACATTGGCTAAGGCTTAGAAGGAATCCACAAGAGGAATAAAGCTTTGCACGAATTTGAGTCTGTCACACCAAAAGCCAAAAAATGCTTTCTGAGTCTTTTTTTGTAAGCTTCCCAATCTTCTGCTGAATCATCATATGGAGAACAAATGGGCACCCCATTACAATATCCCCCTCAAAAAATTTGTAAGGATAATGATTACAGTATTTTGTGACAAGCTACAAGGTTTGCCAAATGGTGTACGTAATGACACCCAGGATAGCAGATAGATGTATAGAAGTATCTGATACATAACATATTACAGAAAACATAAGAAAAATACTTGCTATACAAGTCATAATCTATACATGTATCAGGATATGGCATTCAGCTTTTCAGATCTGTGGAACATACTGTCACAAGACAAATAATACAAGGTCAAAACTACAACATTACACCACTAAACTATAGAAATAAGTACAGAGACAATGTAAATTACTAGAATTACAAATTGTTAGTTAACATCCATACAATCAAATCTCCAAAAGAGGAGAAAAATTTCAGAATATAGTGTATGACGAGTGAGCCGACAAAAAACTCACGACGACGGGTACAGACCAGATGAATATACTCCACCATGAGTAGGCATATAGTGCAAAATCAATCAGCCACTTAAACGAGAGTATTCAATGATATGTTGACTCATGAAAAAACAAAATAATGGAAAAATATTAGGGTTTAAGTTTACAATGTGGGGATTGACCCAAGAATCCAAACCACACCGGGTACAAACCAGCAAAAAATGTTTTGATGCAACATAATGAATAAAATACATAATCAAATAAATAAATTTAATCATATGCAAAGAGTGATTGTGAGAAGCATCCAGCCTCAATCAATGGTTGTACGCTCCCCTTGAGTACATACACACAGTCACGATGACCAGGGGTACCCAAAACAGGGATGAGCATGAATCTGTCCACAACTCAAGTTTCATTCATATACAATATTGCAATACTCAGGATAAATTCAGGTAAACACAGTCATAAATAGCTTTGAATGATGACACAATCCGGTAACTTGAGGACCAAAATCAGTGTATGAAAGCAGACATGTATACATCGTGTTATATTGCTTATACTAGTAGATGTCTTCCACACTATTTGCTAATCGTTCATACAAACTAACCTATCTACTCAAAGACCTAGAAGATTGATTCACAATTGATAAAAAAAGTTACATACTGATTTAAAGTTATGTAATGATTGGAAAATCAATCCACCTACTTGGAAAAACATGCATTTATGCTGAATAACACTGTCTTTAGCAGTCTTGGCTAACAAGTCACAGATATCAATCACAACACAGATCCAGTCGACAGATACTAGAGTACATTACCCAGCATCCACGATCTCTTGCAAGTTGACTGGTTCAGCACTGCCATACAGTAGAGTGGGGAGTGGACCCGCCAACATCTTTCAGTTTCCTCCCTAGATTTCTCATCACACGCTCCAACTTCCTGTCTAGAAATCACATCAAATCCTGAAATATTGTTTTGTGTACTAACTATGCCATTCAATACCTCCTTCACATCACATGAGATATGTTCTCCTTAGTAACTTTTCAAAGTCAGTTATATGGGATTTATGTCAGTTGAGATTAAAAGGTGTTCACATATGAAATATTAATAAACAGAGTTAAATGCAATGAAAATAATGGACTAATAATGTAGTACACACATTCATGTTCATAGGTCTCGTCCGCTGTACTAAATGTTAAAAGTACTTGACGTTTTACATACTTGCTCTGCCTACCAGTAGCTCCTCTTGTCCTTACACCTGCAATGGGCATTTCCACAAAATTCTTACTATACTGGATCTCATCTATAAATTGTTCAGATACATCACAAATTTGGCTGCCTGTATCAATCAGACAGTTCCTTCCCACTGATCAATCTTAATCTTAATGTAAAGACATCCAAAATCTGAATCATCATCTCTGTTATTAGACACTTAATGTAAGAGATCACTTTCAATTTCATCAAATGCTACATCTACACTCTTTTTGCAGGGTTTTACCAACTTAACTGGTATCATAGCGTCACTTAAGTTACACGTGTAGTCAGATAAATATTGAACACACTGAATGGATTCCATAGCACAACTAACATCACTTATTACAGAAGGAACACAAAATATATTATTGTCAAAATTACATTTCCTGCTTAGATCTTCTTTCACTTCATTCCACCAATTTGGATACAAATTTTGACTAACCACAGCTAACTTACTCCAGAATGCACATTTATCTATGTTATCATCAATTTGGTCCCAGATAAATTTCGAAAAGGTTTCACCTTTATTCCGTAGGCTTACAGATAACTCATCTTTACTGTTTGGATCATTACTCTGCATGACATTAATGAAAAACTGTTTTTACTGGACTGTCACTTACATCATCACATACATCACTTACCTCACCTGTATTCACAAATAACTCTGGAACTTCATTATTCTTAAACTCCACAAATACCTGATACTCATCATCATCAACATCATATTCTTATAAAATTACTTCATCAGCAACATAATTAACAACAGAATTCCACGTTACCATCAAAGTCACGTACTTCACCTACATTCATCTGCAAGAAGATGCCAGTCTCAGACTTACCAACCTCAGTCATTTCACAGCTCTCATTCACATCTACATCAAAAATACCACCTAATTCAGATCCAATACAGTTATCACCTGTTTTACATATATCAGTAACACTGTTTTCTGACCAAGAGAAGAAATCATTAGTACATACGACATCAAAATTCTCATTACTCTCACATTCTAGTTTGTGATTCATATCTACATCACTATTATTAAACATAGTATTCCAAAACTTTTGGTCAAAACGTAAGTGAGAAATCTGATGTTACTTCTGTTCAACTTCAGATACTTGTGTCACATTATTAATACTGTTATTATTGTCTAAATGCAAGTGTAAACTGGGGATCCTGTACGTGTTGTATTTCCTCACCCCAAAACTGTGGATCTTCATTGAGGTGGAGCACTATTTCCCAAATGGCCACCTCGATGATTTTTTCTTCCATTAAATTGCCCCTGATTATCCCCATTATTCCTATTCTGCTGATGTTCAAAGTTTCTGTCTCTGTTACCACTTTGACCCTGATAGAAGTTACCATTATCTCTGTTTCTGCAATTATTACTATTGTAATCTCTATAATTTTGATTATTATGGTACATACTTCTTTCTACTGCCCTATCCAACCTGTCAACATACCGTGAAAATTGTTCATGGCAATTGTCACGTCCATGTACTAAATCCTACTGCAATCCCTCTGGTAATCTTCTTTTTAGTGCATCAGTCAATGTCATTTTATCAAATGGTTTGTCAAGGTTTGTTAATTTCTTAAGTTGATTCTTACAGAACTCTTTCAGGATATCATCCATATTCCTAAGTTGATTCTTACAGAACTCTTTCAGGATATCATCCATATTCCTATGATTACGACCATTCAGATATTCACTTTTACTACTACCTTGTTCAGCTTCTGACCAAAATTTATTTAAAATCCTTTTCTTGAAACTCTGGTATGTTTCCCACTGACTTAAACTTAGATTTACCCAAGGCAAAGCTTCACATCCAAGACATCTTTTAACATAACAATAACACCCAAGCCTGACCCAAAACTATCTCTACAGCAGTGTAAAAAATCCACTGGATGTAAATTGTCTGAGGGAAAACTTTTTATTGGAATGTTGGACCATGCAGTACCATTGTTTTAATAAAGATTTTTGTGATTTTTCTTTTCCTGAACTACTGAAATTTTCTGAACTAGAACACTTATGCTAGTTTGCATACTGTTTTCAACGTTTAAAATTTTTTGATGTAAACTGCTAAAGTTCTGTTCCATTTTTTCTGCTACGGCTATTTGTTCAACTCTGACGTCATCAACTTTCTTCATTAGTTGTGCCAGTAGTGCAACTAACTCATTTTACAAAACAATAAATTTACTTTCTAAGACATCAACATTTTCATTCACACTTTTTAATCCTCACTTTTTAATTAGCTCCGAAACCTGATTACTAAGTTGGTCTATTTGGTATTGTACCCTGTCCATTTTGCTATTGTTTTCAGTTTCTATTTCCATTAACTGATCATTGACTTCACTAAATTTTCTGTTGCTATCTGTCTTCATTTCCTCTAATTTTCCTAAAATCAACTACAAAATATCAATTTTCACTGTTTCTTTGCTGAATACACTTTCACTAGGTTCAAATATGTCTTGGCTGGGTGCAACAGCTTTTACTTCATCACTACTACCCTCAACTCTATTCATTTTCCTAGCAAGCTCACGAATCCACTAAGAAAAATTAATTTCACAAATGGTTTGTACTTGTCTTTTCTGATGTCCTTCATCATAGTCCTCTTTCAATTTATCTGGTCCGTCATTGTTGATATTGTCTTGTCACTGTTGATCTGACTTTGTTGGGCAACTCTCAGGTCTTCTTTCAGTGAGTGATTGTGATTTTATTTGTATATAAACTGTAAATATAGAAATAATTGTCCTTTCTTCTTCTGCAACAGACAAAACTTCATTATCAATCAACAGATCTCGGCTGATGCCAACACTTGTAATCTTACCCTCCCACACATTACTATTAAAATTCTCTATCTCTGCACAAGTTATGAGAGCTTTATGAGGCGTAAGATATACAAAAGAAAAACTTTATATTTATCTTCATTTTCTCTTGTTGTTGGCTCCAGTTATTGCATTTCGAGGTATCGCTGAAATTTTGATTTAACATTGTGGGTTCCTAATGACTAAATAACTGATGAAGATTTGCCTGTATTATACTTGAATTATATTCTTTGTCACATTTTTCAGTATCACACCAGCATTACAATTTCCACTTTTATCACATCACAAATTACATTATTAGTGACACAATCAAAAACATGTCTGATTCCATCAGAGGCATGCCCACTACTCCTTACATTCTACGGTACTCACAATATTCCAAAGAGATTACAAAGAAAAAGAGTTTACAAACATTCTTGACAAAAGAAGAATCTTCACTAAAATATATCAATATTTTGTAAATGAGTCCAGAAATAAATTTAATACTTGTGTCAGAATGTGCAGATAATAACATGAATTTTAAATATGCGAGATATTTCATAATTTCAAATGTTTCTGAAAGAAGAGTAATTTTAACCACACACACACAGAGTGTAACAAATTAATTTCTTTTTATACATTTTAGTCTGAAATATAATACATCATATACAAAATCAAATTAAATCCTTTTAGTTAAACAACTGAGATAACGATCACCTATACAAGAATTGATAGTATAAATGGTATGAGGTTATTTCTATTAATAATAATAATAATAAAACACTCTTCATGCACTAGCAGCTGGATACAGCATAAGAAAATAGACTCTCACTTGTACTGGATAATCGATAACACTCACCAACAAAAGCAGGCAAATTCCCACAGTGGCTCTGGAATACTGCAACACAATAAGTTTTTGAAGTAAATAAATTTATTCAGCACAGAACTGTTCAATTTACAGCTTTCGTGTTGTCTAAAACCTGTTCCAATAAAAATCCACCTACTTTTTTGTGATTGGTCAAAGTTAACTAGCTTAATGGTGAACACTTTACAATGTGCATATTTTATTAGCATTTCAAATGAAATATTCCACACTGAAGTGCCAGAGAAACTGGTATTCAAATACAGATATATGTAAACATGCAGAATACGGTGCTGTGGTCAGCAATGCCTATGTAAGACAACAAGTGTCTGGTACAGTTTATAGATCAGTTACTGCTGCTGCAGTGACTGGTTATCAAGATTTAAGTGAGTTTAAGCATAGTGTTATAGTCAGTGCATGAGCGATGGAATGCAGCATCTCCGAGGTAGTGATGAAGTGGGGATTTTCCCATACAACCATTTCACAAGTGTACCATGAATATCAGGAAAATGGTAAAACGTCAAATCTCTGATATTGTTGTAACTGGAAAAAGATTGTGCAAGAATAGGACCAATAACGACTGAAGAGAATCATTAAACGTGAGGGAAGTGCAACCCTTCGACAAATAGCTGGAGATTTCAATGCTGGGCCATCAACAAGTGTCAGCATGTGAGGCATTCTACAAAACATCGTCGATATGGGCTTTTGGAGCTGAAGGCCCACTTGCATACCCTTGATGACTGCACAACACAGAGCTTTATAACTCATCTGGGCCCATCAACACTGATACTGGACTGTTGCTGACTGGAAACATGTTTCTGGTTGGACAAGTCTCATTTCAAATTGTATCGAGCAAGTGGATGTGTATAGGTATGGAGCCAACATCGTGAATCTATGTACCCTGCATATCAGCAGGGGACTGTTCAAGATATTGGAGGCTCTGTAATGGTGTGGGCATGTGCAGTTGGAGTGATATAGGACCCCTGATAAATCTAGATATGACTCTGACAGGTGGCACATATGTAAGCATCCTGGCTGATCATCTGCATCCATTCATGTCCATTGTGCATTCTGATGGACCTGGGCAATTCCAGCAGGACAATGCATCACCCCACATGTTCAGAATTGCTACAGTGTCGCTCCAGGAACACTCTTCTGAGTTTAAACACTTCCGCTGGCCACCTAACTCCCCAGACATGAACATTATTGAGCATATCTGGGATGCCTTGCAACATGCTTTTCAGAAGAGATCTCCACCCGCTCCTACTCTTACAGATTTATGGAGAGCCGTGCAAGAATCATGGTGTCAGTTCCCTCTGGCACTACTTCAGACATCAGTCAAGTCCATGCTGAGTCGTATTGCGGCACTTCTGCATGCTTGTGGGGCTCTATCCTATTTTAGGCAGGTGTACTGGTTTCTTTGGGTCTTCAGTGTATAATCCACTGCAAAATATCTGCAAGTATACAAAAAAAGAGAAACTCTCACAAATGCAGCCAATATCAATTTATATATAATAAGGCAAAACAAACAGAAAAAAAAGTATATTTCTTGTTACTGCAGGAAGTCAAGAACATGTAATGCATGCAAGTCATAAAAGAATTTAGTGGAGACAGATACTATTTGCATTAATATTTTACCATGAAAGCATTACAAAAAAAGAACAAGAAATACATTTTATTATATACATCTGAAAGAGTGACTCACATACTATTTTTCCACATAGTCACCTACACTTATCATAGCGGTGACAAGCTTTGAAAGACATTCATCTTAAAATTCTGCTGCCTGAGACTTCAGCCAGTGAGTCATGCTGTAGTGATTTGAGAATTTCTGTGTAAATTCTAGAACCACTCAGCTTTCCACCATCTCGAACACACAATATTCTAGATATGAGTGTGGGATGGTAAACTCCTACCTACTGTGTGTCACATGTTTGTGCCTGCAGGTTTAAAGTCAGTCGTGAGAGGAAAGTAGACACAGTGGTTGAATGATACCGACAAGTACTTGTCGAGCAATCCATAGATGTTTTAGAGGAAGAACCATGGAGTTTTTATGCAGCTCTGTGCCTATTGTGTCACTGACTATTGTTATGTGTAAGAAGCACAGTTGAAAAAGTAATCTTGTGAACTCTTAAGCCAGCCTTGTTAGAGGCAAGACCTTTTTTATGGTTCTTGTGAAGTAGAGTCATGGTTACTAATCCAACTCTTTTATAAATGTAATTAAATTTTTTTCTGGTGTTGGATGGAGCGAGTGACTTATGGGAAGTCGTATATGTATGTGGAAAGTGAGAATTTTATTCTGTATGGAGTGTAAATATACCATTGGTTGATGAAAAGTAAAGTTCGCGTACCTACTTATTTCACAAGTAGAGAGAGAGGCTTAAATATTCCCGTACCTAGCATCATTCTATGGAGAAGAAGTCAAGAGAGTTTTCCAGAAGCCAGCTAGCCAGCAAAGAACATCAGCTGCGAATCTCAAGTAAGTCACCTCATATAAAAGAAGTGGAAAGTTTGTATGTCTACTTCTCACTTTAAATAGCTGTCAAAAACATTAGAACATCCACCTGGAGTTCCGCATCATCATCAAAGTGCTGCATTGGAAGCCAGTTCTTCATGTTGGGAAGCAAGTGGAAGTCGCTTGGTGCAAGATCAGGGTTGTAGGGTGGATGAGGAAAAAATTCCCATTTGAATGAATTAAGGAGTTCATTAATGCGGTTTTCCATGTGAGGTCACAAAATTTGTGGCAGCCTAGCTTTTCAGTGACAATTTCAAACAACAAAGTCCATGAAACTTGTGGAAAAGAAAGCAAAAGCTCCGTCATTGTGAAGCAACAGTTTTCACGAATCGTTTCATCAACTTTAGCGACAAGATCGTCAGTCACAATGCTCAGGGGTCCACTCTTCTCTTCATTATGAACGTTGGTTCAGCCATTTTTAAACTGAATGCACGTTTTCCAGACAGAGTATTCCCTCATTACATTGTTTCTGTACACTATGCACAGTTCACAATAAATTCATATAGGTTTTAGGTTTTTTGCCAACAAAAACTGTATCACAGACCGCACCTCAGAACTGGCGAGATTTTCGATTGCAGCGCACATTTCAAATTTGAATATCGAAAAAACCAGATGGGCAGAGATGTTCCTGCTGTCACAGATGGATGCCGACTGAGCTGCCAAACACACACATACTAAAATATACGTGACCGGTGCGTGCCTAGCAGCGTCAGATGGAAACGTTCCCTACTTTCTGAATAGACCTCATATTTAAATGATTTTGTAACAAAGTTACATGAAGTGGACAAAACCAATAAGAAACTATGCATTTCAAATCAGCAGAACATAATTGGTTTTGCTTTGTTCCAAATGAAAAAAAGAGATAATCGTGAGAGGAGAGCTCCCTAAAATTTATAATGTTTGGTGAAACGAACGTAAATTTGAGGAATGGTGAATTGTTATCCCTTTCTGGGAGCCCACAATCACATTCCAGTAATGTGATCTTTCTTAAATAATGTTTTCCTTATGTATGTGATCATTAAACTGTACGTGTATAAGGGACTGGCAACACCACAGCACAAAATTTAAAATTCTACTACACTGCAGAGCATGAAGTGAAGAATCTGGTATGTCGGACTTTTTCCTCATGGAGAGGAATGTGGTCAGTGAGGTACAACAATGTGTTTATGTTACAAGCAGAACTTAGGAGCTACCATATTGTATGGAGTTAAACTTGATATTTAGCGTGTGTTTTTTTAATTTTATTTTTTATTATTCTTGTAGAGAATATGGTATGAATATAAGCTGTACCAAAGCCTCAGCAAATTGAGAATCTCGAAACTACATACCAGTAGTTAAAGGCTTCCCATATTTGATGCCTTTAAATTTATGACTTGTGTGCTATGGAAGTATACCATTTCAGCACTACTGCACAATGATGACATGTCAGCAGTACTTCATTTTGGTAATATCATAGTTGAATATCAAATAACAACATTTGTAGTTAATGCCTTTATGAAGTATGTGCCATATACGGAGCTCTGGCATCCTCATCAAAGCCATAGTGTAGCTGATAGCATTTTCAGCTGTAAAGGTAGCAGTTAGCTGTAAAGAGAAATGTTTGCATCCACCTTGGTCCAAATTTTTTTTCTCCTTTTGTTTCCTAAAAGATTCTTTCCCATTCTTATTAATTTAATACAGGTATTATCTGCAATAGTCAATGTATCTGCTGTAATTCTTGTTGCATAGGTCTATGACTGAAATGTTTCCCCAATGGCTAGAAATCTTTATGTGACTACCAGTGTAGTCAGAAAGTAAACACAAATTAAACAAAGGAAGTATTTGCTATTATGAAACTTTGTGTAAAAAATATATATCTTGATTTTATGGGCTGCCTCACGTTTATATCTTATTGGTGGTAAATATGTTTTTCAATAACGATGAACACCTTAAAAAAAAATCTCTTCTCCATTCAAATAAAATCACAAAATGAATCTTGATCTAGAAATCTATATAATGAAGTACAGTACATTGCTTCAGAATGATGCTAGGCAATGCAACATCAAGAATATGGATGTTATTCATCCCCAAATGGATGCTGGACATTATTTTTTAACTATATTCAATTTAAAACCAAAAATGGGAAGAAGATTCAACTGAGTTAATAGATAACTTCTGTTAGTGTCTATCTCAGATCATTGTACATGTAATGGGTATTATTATTATTATTATTATTATTTTGTCTTGTTCTTTTCTTTTTATACATATGTTTATATGGATACAAACAAAACAAGTAGAGATTTGCTCTTGAATTGATTAATTTCAGTATCTTCACCTGTGGAGGACATATGACGAGTTCTGCCATTTCAGTATTTTTCAATAATGTGTATTCTAACCGTACATTAAAGAAGCAATATAAAAGTTATTATGGAGACTCAGTTTATATATGGCTATTTATATAAATAACAACATCTGCCCATCATTTTGCCCGCGCCAAGAATCCTGCATCAAGGGGATTGAAGCAGAGAAGAGGAATTTGCGTGAGAACAGGAGGGGCGATCCAGTAACAGCATTGACATAACCAGCTCTATGCACAATGACAGTAACGAGAAGTGCGTAAATTTAAATGAAGAATGTTAATTTTAAATGTATTGAATGTTGAAGTTCAATTGATATTAGTGCCAGTTAAAGTTCACTCATGATATTTGTACCTTCCAATTTCCTACAATTATTTTTTACAATTTTTTAAAATTATTCAAGCAGCTATTATTAATCAGTTTCCACTATATTTTATGCCCGTCCCCCTACTCTGCCACTATGGCGCCAATCAGAATATGAACAGACCTTTCAACTGTTAAGATAAAAAAAACTTAGAGATTTATGACCCATTTTATTGTTACAAGAAACTAATGACACTTTTGTTGCATTTGTTACATGCCCATGAGATTGGGGCCAATAGAGATATGAAGGAGCAAATTAAAATTAAATTCTGCCTACAAACGGTGCCTTCATCTTGGCCTTCGAGGGTGACACGTTACTTGAGAAGGTCAAGGTGATGGTGTACCGTTGTGATGTCAAGCCGTATATCCCTCCCCCGATGCGGTGCTTCAAGTGTTGGAAGTTCGGCCACATGTCTTCACGCTGTGCTTCCGACCTCGTCTGTCGCGATTGCGGTCGACCATCCCATCTTGATCATCCCTGTGCCCCGCCTCCAATCTGTGTGAACTGTGGTGCGCACCATCCGCCTTGCTCGCCAGACTGTCCGATTCTGCAGAAGGAGCGGAAGATCATGGAAATCAAGACTCTCGACCACCTGACATACACTGAGGCGAAGCGGAAATATGATCGGCTTCATCCAGTGCGCATGACAGCTTCTTATGCCGCAACTGTCACTCCTGCTACAATTCCATCCGCCCCAGTCAGCTCTCAGAGTCGAAGTCCCACACCTGCCCCCTTGATGGTGGGGGGCACTAAACCTCCTGTTGCTCCTGCTCCATCTACTTCAGGAGCAACACCCCCCCAGCCATCGGGGACATCAGTCCCCCCTTCCCAGCCGGAGAAGCGTAAGACTTCTTCGGCTACTCTCGTAAGGAAGGGGTCCCTTGGGGACCTCCCTTCGCAAGTTCCAACCGGTTCCAAAGCCGACAGCCGCAAGTGGCTCAAACAACCGCCGATCCCTGGTCGTCGGGACACACGGTCGTCGTCTGTCCCTGAGACTGACCCAGTGACGCCCTCCCAGCCTGAACCACCAAAGGCACAGCGCGAGAAGCAGAAGAAGAAGAAACTCCCCAAGGCTACCGACATTGCGGTGGCACCCATTTCACCGCTTCCTACAAGCTCTGCGTCTGAGGATGAGGTGGAGATTCTGGCGTCCGCTGAGGACATGGATCTCGCCAGTCCCTCGGATGCAATGGCTGGCTGTTGTACAGGTGGTGACTCAGTAGCAGCAGGGGCCCTGGAGGCGTAATCTGCCTCCCCAGTCCCTTCACGCCTTTCCCATCCATGGCCAATACCATACTCCAGTGGAACTGCAGCGGTTTCTTCCACCATCTAGCTGAGCTCCGCCAACTTATCAGCCTTCATCCTTTCCTTTGCATTGCTCTGCAGGAAACTTGGTTTCCAGCAATGCGAACCCCCGCCCTCCGTGGCTATCGGGGTTATTTTAAGAACCGGGCAGCTTATGAAAGGGTGTCTGGTGGCGTCTGCATATATGTCCTTAACTCTCTTCACAGCGAGTTTGTACCTCTACAAACAGCTTTAGAGGCTGTCGCTGTTCAGGTGTGGACGCCACAGGCTGTTACCGTCTGCAGTATCTACCTTCCACCGGATGGTGCTGTCGCGCAGCATGTCCTGGCTGCTCTGATAGCCCAACTGCCGCCACCTTTCTTGTTGCTGGGCGATTTCAATGCCCACAACCCTCTATGGGGTGGGACTGTCTCCGATGACCGCGGTCGTGCCATGGAGCATTTTCTGGCTCAGCTCGACCTTAGCCTCTTGAACACCGGTGCTCCCACACATTTCAGTGTGGCCCATGGCTCGTTCTCGGCCATCGATCTCTCTCTTTGCAGCCGCGGACTTGTCCCATCTCTCCAGTGGCGAGTGCATCCTGACCTGTGTGGTAGTGACCATTTTCCCATCTATTTGTCACTGCCCCTGTGTCATTCTTCTGGGCGCCTGCCCCGCTGGGCTCTCCACAGGGCTGACTGGCCGGCTTTTACTTCCGCGGCAACCATTGAGTCTCCCCCACAGGGTGACATTGATGAGGTGGTCCGTGTCTTAACCACGTCAATCATTTCGGCGGCCGAGGCTGCCATCCCCCGCTCTTCTGGACTCCCTCGGAGGAAGGCTGTACCCTGGTGGTCGCCAGAGATTGCTGAGGCTATTCGTGACCGTCGGCGGGCCCTCCAGCGTCATAGGCGGCACCCGTCTCTCGAGACCCTCATCGCCTTTAAGAGGCTCCGTGCCTTCGCCCGTCGTCTTATTACACGGCGTAAGCAGGAATCCTGGGAGCGGTATGTCTCATCCTTGGGCTTCCGTGTCTCCCCCTCGCTCGTGTGGTCCCGGATACGGCGGATTTATGGACACCAGACCCCTATGGGTGTCCCTGGGATCTCCTTGGACGGCGCTGTCTGCACGGACGCTGCCGCCATTGCTGAACACTTTGCTGCGCACTTTGCTAAGAGCTCTGCGACTGCAACTTATCCCCCCACCTTTCGCTCTCTCAAGGAGCGAGCCGAGCAGACACCGTTATCGTTCCGCACGCGTCGTTCTGAAAAATACAATGCTCCTTTCAGCGAGAGGGAATTTCTCGCTGCCCTCGCCGATTGCCCTGATACAGCTCCAGGACCGGACTGCATCCACGCACAGATGCTGAAGCATCTCTCCAGGGACTGCCAGAGACACGTCCTCACCATCTTTAACCGCCTCTGGAGTGAGGGCGTGTTCCCGTCGCAATGGAGAGAGGGTCTTCTTGTCCCCATCTTGAAACCCGGTGCGGACCCACTGGCGGTGGACAGCTATCGTCCCATTACCCTCACCAACGTTTTGTGCAAATTGCTCGAACGTATGGTGGGGCGGCGTTTGTGTTGGGTCCTTGAGTCGCGCGGTCTCCTCGCTCCATCCCAGGGTGGCTTCCGTCGGGGCCGGTCTGCCACGGACAATTTGGTGCAGTTGGAATCTGCTGTCCGTACGGCCTTTGCCCGACGACAGCATCTCGTTGCTGTATTTTTCGATCTGCGGAAGGCGTATGACACCACATGGAGGCATCATATCCTTGCTACGTTACATGCGTGGGGTCTTCGTGGTCAGCTCCTGGCTTTTCTTCAAACCTTTTTATTGCGCCGCTCTTTCCGGGTGCAAGTCGGTGCCGCCTCTAGTTCATCTTATGTACAGGAAAATGGGGTCCCGCAGGGCTCGGTGTTGAGTGTCTCCTTATTTCTAGTGGCCATTAATGGTCTGTCTGCAGCCGTGGGGTCGTCGGTGTCTCCTTCTTTGTATACCGACGACTTCTGCATCTCATTTAGCTCCACGACTACGGGAGTCGCCGAACGCAGGCTGCAAGTCGCCGTTCGCAAGGCTGCATCATGGGCTCTGACTCATGGTTTTCAGTTCTCTGCAGCCAAGACTCGAGTTATGCACTTCTGCAGTCGTTGGACGGTCCACCCTCATCCTGAACTTTACCTCGACGGGCACCTGCTTGAAGTGGTGGACACTTGCCGCTTCTTGGGACTCGTGTTTGATGCCCGGCTCACATGGGTTCCTCATATTACTCAGCTGAAGCAAAAATGCTGGCGGCACCTCAACGCCCTCCGCTGCCTTAGCCACACGTCTTGGGGTGCAGATCGCTGCACGCTGCTGCGATTGTGCAGAGCCCTTGTGCAGTCCCGGCTTGATTATGGGAGCCTGGCCTATGGGTCTGCATCGCCCTCAGTGTTGAAGTTGTTAGACCCCATACACCACTGTGGGGTCCGGCTTGCAACTGGCGCTTTTCGTACCAGCCCCGTGGATAGTCTACTGGTGGAGGCCGGGGTTCCCCCGCTGCGGATTCGCCGCCATCGACTGCTCGCCGACTATGCTGTCCACGTGCATTGCTCGCCAGGCCATCCCAATCGTCGCCTGCTTTTCCCTGCTATGGTCCTCCATCTGCCCGAACGGCGACCTAGGTCTGGGCTTTCCGTAGCTGTCTGCGTTCAGTCCCTGCTGTCGGAACTGGGTTCATTCCCTCTTCCGCCTCCCTTCCGGGTCCGTGCACCTACGCCTCCCTGGTGTTTGTCCCGGCCGTCCGTCCGTCTGGACTTGGCACAGGGACCCAAGGACTCGGTTCCGCCTGTGGCCCTCCGTCGCCGTTTTCTTGTGCTCCTCGCCTCATTTTCGGACTGTGAGACTGTCTACACTGATGGTTCCCTGTTTGATGGTCGCACTGCCTACGCTTTTGCTCATGCTGCCCATGTTGAGCAGTGCTCCTTGCCGGCTGGCTGCAGTATTTTTACTGCAGAGCTGGTGGCCATCTTGCGCGCTCTTGAGCATATGCGTTCCTGCTCAGGTACGTCCATCGTCATCTGCAGTGACTCCCTGAGCAGCCTCCAGGCCATCGACCGCTGCTATCCCTCTTCTCCTCTGGTCGTTCGGTGGTTTTTGTTTGGACGCCAGGTCACGTTGGCATCCCGGGGAACGAACGTGTTGACAGGCTGGCCAAAGGGGCGATAGACGCCCCAGCTTTGGAGATCGGCCTTACGGCTCGCGACCAGCAGCTGGTGTTGCGCCGTAAGGTGCTTGGGATGTGGGCTGCTGAGTGGCGTGGCATGACAGCCCTGAATAAACTGCGGGCTGTCAAGGAGACGACCGATGTGTGGCGTTCCTCCCTGCGGGCTTCTCGCAGGGACTCGGTAGTCCTGTGTCGGCTGCGCATCGGCCATACATACCTGACGCACGGCCATCTGTTGCGTCAGGAGGATCCCCCCCTGTGTCGGTGTGGGTCCCGGCTGACGGTCGGCCACATTTTGCTGGAGTGTCCTCGACTGCGCACACTCCGGCAATCTTTTAATCTCCCGGGCACTTTGGCTTTGGTTTTATCCGACGATGCCTCCATGGCTGACAATGTTTTACATTTTATCTGTGGTAGTCCTTTTTATGGTTCGATTTAGGGAGGTCCTGCACCTTTCCCTTTCTGTGTCTTTTGTCCTCGCATCTCTGAATATTTGTTGCTGTTTTGGTGTGTCGTCGGATGGTTGACTCTTTCCCTTTTTTTGTTCCCGTGGTCAGTCAACCAGTTTCCGGCCATTTTCTTTCCTTCTGTTTCTTTCTGTCTGGTTTTCGTCTGTACTCTTCTTGTCCGTAGTGTTCGTTGCTGCTTTTGTGTTCTTTTAGTGCCTGGGGGGGGGGGGGAGTCTCCTCCCCCCTTTGGTTTTTAGCTGCTCCGTACACTTTTCGGCTCGCCTGTTTTTGGAATGGGGGACTGATGACCTTCGCTGTTTAGTCCTCCCTTAAACATCCCAACAACCACCACCATCTGCCTACAAACAAGACACGCCAAGAATGCTGATTTCAGTGGTAAAGGTACAAATCTGCTTCACTGTGTGAATATATGGTGTGAAATTCTTATTAAAATTCTTATAATTTTGTAGGATGTACTCATCCAGCTGCTTTTTTATCTGCTGCTGGCACAAGCGCTGTGTTCCTTCATGTCCACTGTAACTTGGTTTTTACACCAAGAATGACAAATACAAACATTATGTTTCAGAACCTTTATTCTATATCATGTCATAATTATTATGTTATATTGACAAAACTCAAAAATAATGACATGGTTACAACACTGACATACATCTTACTTAAGCAATTACATGCTTCTTGCACAAAATCTCATAAGATATGGATGACCCAAATGTAAAAGGTACCAAAAGAGACCTGGAAAAATATCTGAAAGATAAATGTTACTATAGTGTAGAAGATTTCATGAATGGTAACAATGCATTATAATTGTAATTAAAATACCTCTTTGGAGATGTTACACCATGTATATTATTAGTTTATTGTCTATTTTTAGTATTGTTATATATAGTGTAAAACTGACAAGTCACCTATGTCACAATCTTTGATTGTATAAGGCATGTTATGTGATAATAAAAATTGAATTGAATTGAACTGAATTGAACATAAAATGCTAACATGGCTGCCCCTTTATATATAATTCTGAACAATCCTCAGTATTGTTACAAAGGGTTTTTTTTAATAAAATTACAATTAAACCTATTGCCTCAAAATTAATTACATATTTCAACAGTTGCACTGGCTCTTATAGAGCAAATACATACATGGATTTTCAAGCATTTAACATTTTAGGGGTGTGCAAATACTCAAAATATGAAATATTAACAATACTTTTACTATTTTTATAAAATGCAAAAGAAAATGTTCCTACCAATTACAGGACCTATACACTTCAATACAATTGTAATTTAGTAACCAGTTTCATTGAAATAATTCTACAAGCACAGATCCACCTTTCATTTACATGAGTGATTCCTGTATATTTCAAATTGGATCAAAAAATGCGTGTTTTAAGTGGGTTTCAATGGATTGTTATGTCTCAACAACCCCAAAAGGATTTGTGCAATTGAAAATTGAACAAAACCATTTCTGACACATCTATGTAACAGTACTCATTTTACAATCAATTGGATGGATTAGCAATTTACGTATGATATGAGATTAGATTTCTGCTTAATCTCCAAAATTAAGTGTACACATACATCACAATGAACTTTAAACTATGTTTTCTGTTAAATATGTAAGATTATCATAAATTATTTTGTAGCAGTTTCAACTGGATCAGACAAAATATTGATTAATAGCACAAAGAAAGAACAAATTAATTTGCAGGATTGTCTATAGCTTGTATTTCCACATGAATATGAGGTAAATCTATTTCAATCAGAAAAATTATCTAATGGAAGTTAGCTGAATTGGTCTTGTTTCTGAATAATTATGTCAGTCATTAGAGCCTCTAGGTTCTCCTGAGTGCAATGGAGACACTGGTGTATATAACTCTTTCTCAATGCTGTCGACGCATTGTGGAACAAGCGTTAGTATTGGATACTACAATACTCAAAATCCATATTAGATTGTACTTGGCAACCTCCTATTGTAGGCAGGTGCACAAAGTTCTTCTAAGTAATGCACAGCATTAGTCCATAATATACCAATATGTTTAGTCTCCTCCGTGTGTAACGAGGAGCACTGAACTGAAGCTCAATGTGGTTCTCTGCTTGTCGAAAGTTCTTCATTGCAAAACCTGGAATGTGGTTGATATTGCACTCTTTATGACCATCACATTTCGTGTAATTGATTGTTTTGAACAGAATTGTTCAATTAAGCAAAATTCCACCTGATCATATTTAAACATTTCCTGTCTTAAATCTTATTTTGCAATTTTAACTTGTTCTTTGATAACATTTCACTAAACATATATTCTTATTAACTACATGAAGTAAAATTGTAGCTCTGGATTTCAAATTATCTAACTAGTACCAAATTCTCAAGTGCTATTGCATTTGTCTCTGTACTTTGCAGAAATATTCACATATATTACTGAATAATCAGATTTCCACACATTGCCATTTGGGGGTTAATTAAAGACAATCCTCCACAGAGTCCACTTGGACTACATGTACAAATATTGATTGAGTCATGGTACACAGACTGTTTCAAGATTTTTTTTTATTTTTGATCATAAAATACACTCCTGGAAATTGAAATAAGAACACCGTGAATTCATTGTCCCAGGAAGGGGAAACTTTATTGATACATTCCTGGGGTCAGATACATCACATGATCACACTGACAGAACCACAGGCACATAGACACAGGCAACAGAGCATGCACAATGTCGGCACTAGTACAGTGTATATCCACCTTTCGCAGCAATGCAGGCTGCTATTCTCCCATGGAGACGATCGTAGAGATGCTGGATGTAGTCCTGTGGAACGGCTTGCCATGCCATTTCCACCTGGCGCCTCAGTTGGACCAGCGTTCATGCTGGACGTGCAGACCGCGTGAGACGACGCTTCATCCAGTCCCAAACATGCTCAATGGGGGACAGATCCGGAGATCTTGCTGGTCAGGGTAGTTGACTTACACCTTCTAGAGCACGTTGGGTGGCACGGGATACATGCGGACGTGCATTGTCCTGTTGGAACAGCAAGTTCCCTTGCCGGTCTAGGAATGGTAGAACGATGGGTTCGATGACGGTTTGGATGTACCGTGCACTATTCAGTGTCCCCTCGATGATCACCAGTGGTGTACGGCCAGTGTAGGAGATCGCTCCCCACACCATGATGCCGGGTGTTGGCCCTGTGTGCCTCGGTCGTATGCAGTCCTGATTGTGGCGCTCACCTGCACGGCGCCAAACACTCATACGACCACCATTGGCACCAAGGCAGAAGCGACTCATCACTGAAGACGACACGTCTCCATTCGTCCCTCCATTCACGCCTGTCGCGACACCACTGGAGGCGGGCTGCACGATGTTGGGGCGTGAGCGGAAGACGGCCTAACGGTGTGCGGGACCGTAGCCCAGCTTCATGGAGACGGTTGCGAATGGTCCTCGCCGATACCCCAGGAGCAACAGTGTCCCTAATTTGCTGGGAAGTGGCGGTGCGGTCCCCTACGGCACTGCATAGGATCCTACGGTCTTGGCGTGCATCCGTGCGTCGCTGCGGTCCGGTCCCAGGTCGACGGGCACGTGCACCTTCCGCCGACCACTGGCGACAACATCGATGTACTGTGGAGACCTCACGCCCCACGTGTTGAGCAATTCGGCGGTACGTCCACCCGGCCTCCCGCATGCCCACTATACGCCCTCGCTCAAAGTCCGTCAACTGCACATACGGTTCACGTCCACGCTGTCGCGGCATGCTACCAGTGTTAAAGACTGCGATGGAGCTCCGTATGCCACGGCAAACTGGCTGACACTGACGGCGGCGGTGCACAAATGCTGCGCAGCTAGCGCCATTCGACGGCCAACACCGCGGTTCCTGGTGTGTCCGCTGTGCCGTGTGTGTGATCATTGCTTGTACAGCCCTCTCGCAGTGTCCGGAGCAAGTATGGTGGGTCTGTCACACCGGTGTCAATGTGTTCTTTTTTCCATTTCCAGGAGTGTACATTATTATAATACAGTACTACACTTTATAATACAAGAAATTTCCTGAAATTTGGTTCTTCAACAGTTATCATTATTTACCCTATGTGCACAGAATGAAATGTCTGACCAATGCCCAATTTCTCTATATTTTATTTGTCAAGACACTTTCAACACTTCTTTTCTACCATTACAATTATTCAAAAATTAATTAGTGGATTACTTAAGTAACATTAACTCAACACAGTTGTTGCTTTCTCCTTCACAATGAGTGCTAACACACAACAAATTAAAACATAAGTGAGTAATATATCATGACAGAATATGTTTATACATCACTATGTGTTCACCACTTTGGGTTCCAACACACAACAAAATGAAACACAAGTGTGTAATATAGGACATCATTTTACACAGCAGTTCACAAAACATCAGGAAATTATAGGACAACAGTTTACACAGCAAAATCAGGCATTTAGCAGTTTCAAGAATAGTATTAGTCAACAGTTCAGTGCGGTGACCAAAACTATAGGCATTTAACCATCTGGGAAGTTGGCAGAGCTCAGTAAACAACTAAAACAAGAAATAATTACCAACATATCCAGCAATATAAATACATTAACACAAAAGGTAATATCTGTAGACTATAAACAGAAACAGCTTGCAGGTGAGTTAGAAAATCTTAGTGAAAGATATTCTCAGATTCAGGAGACACAATCCCAAGTGGATGTGTCAGTAAAAAAGGTGTCAGTGAGTTGCATGGCATAAGCAAAAACCTACGAAAAAAAAAGACCACAGAGAGATAAGTTATGTGCAGATGTAAAAGAAATAACTGAGAAAGCTGAAGCTGGGATGCTGGATAAGGGCAGCACCCTTCCTGAAAAGGTAGTGTCAGATTGCAGAATTTATGTAGTTACTGTAGAAGAAGCTCTACTAAAAGAGAAAGAAAGTCAACGCCTAGCTAAAGTAGATTCAGGTTTAAAGGAATCAGAGGAAAGGTTACAATCCAGTGTTGCTAAGACTACTGACACTCCAAAACAACATATGACAGAAAACAAACCCAAGCATTTGTAGAAGTTAGAT
Organism: Schistocerca nitens; assembly: GCF_023898315.1. Taxonomy (NCBI): domain Eukaryota; kingdom Metazoa; phylum Arthropoda; class Insecta; order Orthoptera; family Acrididae; genus Schistocerca; species Schistocerca nitens. The sequence continues at coordinate 454,578,018 of NC_064615.1, read as the reverse complement.
ACCTTCACTGGTTACCCACAATATGGGGCTAGTCCATCAAAGGAAAATAGTGAAGGTTGCAGCATGCAACAACACTTGCCAACAGTTTCACCTGTCGAACAAGTGCAGTTGCCATGCGCTACGCCACAAGCAAACACAAACACACCTTTCACTGACAGTGCAGCGTATTTATCAGCATTACTTGAAGATGAGGGATTACTTAGGCATCGATAATTTCCAATATTTACCTCTGAATGGAAAAGAACACACCCTATGATCTTTGTCAGAGCATTTTGAAATGTGTTACCTCATACCTGGACCAAACGCCAGAAAATTATATTTCTTGTTGGATACACACAGGGTGACATTCCATTATTGGCTACGGATATGGCAGAATGTTGCCACTACTCTGAACAATTTTAGAGAGCCTTTCTGGATAAATATTGGTCTGAAGCCCTACAAGGGAGGCTCAGACATGAAGTATTCAGCCCAGCTCCATTCAATAGAAAATATGGAAGTTTAAGTTTCTATTTTGAAAAATATTTTAATAAAACCAGATACTGGATGAACCTGGTATCTCAAGTAGACATGCTGAAAATGTTAAAGAGCCATCTTCCTGGCCATATTAGAGAATAAAAGTTTTCACAAAGGCAATGGAGAAAGCCATAAATTCAATGGTGGATATAAAAGAAATGGGTAAAAATTTAGCAAAAACAACTACAATGGCCGATTAGGGTATGGCCAGCCTGTACTACATCTACAGACACAAGCCACTGGCAATAATCAGCTGATCACTTGACAAGCGCAAAACAATACCCTACAACCAAATAACCCACAGACAGATGAATTGGCCAGCAAAGTAACGCACATATGCCAAATAACGTGCAAAGGCAAAGAGACTTTCAGTCAAGAGCCTCTCAGGACACTAATTGGCATAATCAAACACCAACAGTCCACAGAGTGGAAGTTACACTCAACTCAGAGCCCAACACCACTGCGATACCGGAAATCTTGAACCTGTCATGGTAGGCCCCCATTCAGTGACCTTGGAGGGGAGTGGGTACATGAGCTTGATCGACACTTACTTTATCAAATATGATCATGCCAGTGATGTGAAAGATGATCTGTATCAAGGTAATAAGGGTACACAGACAAATTTTACACAGGGCAAGGTATAAGCTACTACACTGTGTACAAAAGTCTGGGAACAGTTTCAATTATTTATTGCACAAAAACTAAACATTGTACAGATGTCATAGATATTGCATTTTGAAGAGAAACTCTGAAAGTTTGTTTTACAAAAACTCGATTTGCGAAGCATGAGTGACCCAGCAGATGCCAATACGGTGATCGAATTCTTGCCATACCCAATCCAGCATGGCATCAACGACTGTGGCAGTCACTTACCATATTCTCTCCTGGAGCTCTGCTACATCATGTGGTAGAGACAGTACATACACCAGATCTTTAATGTGTCCCCACAGAAAAAAGTTACATGGAGTGAGATCTGGTGATCGGGAAGGCCATTTCATGAAACAGCTGTCCCCTTCTGTAGCATGGCCGATCCATCAATGTGGCAGCTCTGTGTTCATGTACCCAGGAACTTCACGATGAAAATGGGGTGGGGCTCCATCCTTCTGAAAGACGAACAGAGAGTCTGATTGCATTTGAGGCATCAACCATTGCTGCAATGTCCAAGTAGGAATATTCAGTGACAGTGCTCTTGGCAAAAAAGAATGGCCTATACAGGTTTCGACGTGACAAGGCACAAAAAACATTTACCTTTGGGGAACCATGCTCAAATTCAATGCATTTGTGTGGATGCTTTGTACTCCAGATTCGACAATTATGCCTGTTCACTTTCTCATTTTTGTGAAAAGTGGCTTTATCGGTAAAAATTAAGTGATCAATAATGCAATCCCCATCCTCATTCAGTTGTTGCAACTGCAAACAAAACTCAAAACGCTTGTCTTTGTAGTCATCATTGAGCTCCAATTTGAATGGTCTCATAGACAGCTTCTATCACACAACTTTCACACTGTCATTGGAGTCATTTCGAGTTCACAGGATGCACAACGCACCGATTTCTTTGGACTCCTTATGAATGTCTCTCATACATGCTCCACATTCTCTTCACTCACACTGGAACATCCACTTCTCTTTGCCGGGCACAAGCAACCCATCATAATGAATTTGTTGTGCCAGTGGTAAATAGTCTTCTATGTTGGTGGCTTCTTACCATACTTGGTTCTAAAGATCCATTGAGCAGCTCTAGCATACTTGTTTTTGTCGAACTCCAACAAACAGAAAGCTCACTCCACACCTAAACTCACCATGTTTGCGACTAGTGGTGACTATCAGCAAATTACCAAACTATGCTGTGGCAGTATACATGAAAAAAAAAACTTTCAGGGTTTCTCTTCAAAATGACATATGTATGTCATCTGTACAATGTTTCATTCTTGTGCAATAATTAATTGAAAGTGTTCCCAGACTTTATGTACACCCTGTATTAAAGCAAAAATATTTGACCTTGATGTACCCATTGTGCTTGACACAGGTGCTACAACTAATTTTATGTCACAGGGATTCTTTCAAGAACTGAGGAAACATGGGTGTATACCCACGCCACAACTGCAAAATTTCGAGGTACATTGCGACTGGTCAGAAATCGAAAGCAGTCAAGATAGAAGCCTTAATTCCCATACAATTAGGACAGTTTTCTGTACAATGCCATTTTTTGGTAGTAGAGAATTTAATAGTTGATTGTTTAATTGGTATGGATACATTTAGGACATATCAAGTACAAATTGATATAGGAAAAGGCCAATGTCCTTTCACTGTAAATAACCAATTATTTGTAATTGACCAGTGCAGCCTATAGTGACAATCGACACACCAAAGAATGGAAAAATGAGCTTAAGACCAAAAAGACCTTCAAGAATGAACCAGGATTTTTTCTACCCCAGAACAGGAAAAGTTGCAGTACAGAACTTTCACTTTCAACAAATGTGCAGACAACCAACTTCTCTATGACCAGTTCGATAAAACAAACTGTAAGTGTAACTAAATCTAGACTCCCATAAAATTCTTTTCAAGTTATGAATCTAAATATTCAGTTTCTAATAAATAAATACCTTGAACTAGAAGTTGCTTTAGATAAATTTAAGATTGAGTGCTTGTGTCTTTCGGAGCATTGGTGTAGGGAATATGAATTAAACAACATCATTATACACCATTTTAGACTAGCCAGCTCTTACTGTAGGGAAAATGCCAGAAGTGGTGGTGTCTGTATTTATATAAAAACAGGGACAAAATTCAAAAGGAGATGTGATATTGAAAAGTTAAGTGTGGAAAAGCATTTTGAAGCAGCTGCTATTGAGTTGTATGGTAAGCAAAGGAAAATGATAGTAATGATTGTGTACATGTCACCATGTGGAGCTATAGATAATTTTTTTTCAAAACTAGAAATTATGTTAAACATTGGGTACAATGAAAAAGCTACTGTGCTTCTTTGTGAGGATTTTAACATAAATCTTATGTGCGATAGTATGGTTAAAGATAAATTTCTGAATATTTTACACAGATTTAACATGTTACCCCATGTAATCGGTCCTACCCGAATAACACACACATCACAGACCCTCATAGATAATATATTCTCAAACATAGATTCCAATGAAGTGGAGGTCAATAACACTGACCTTGGTTTATCTGATCACAATGCTCCTGTGCTTACCGTTCCCCCAATGCCTGTGAAAAAAACATCTTGCCACACTTATAAAACAATTTTTTCTAAAGAAAACTGCACACATTTTGTTAACTGTCTAAACAATGAAAGCTGGACAGATGTGAGATCAGAATTAAGTGCAAATAATGCACATAATAACTTTTCTTCTATATTCATGTCACATTTTGAAATGTGTTTCCCTAAGAAGTAAGTGAGGTCCAAGTCTTCAAAATAACAAGCACACAAACCTTGGATAACTACAGGCGTTAGGACTACCAGTGCAACCATGAAAAGACTGAACCAAGAAAATAAAACTTGCTCAGATCCACAGTTTGTAAAATATGTAGAAACATAACAGAAAAATATACCGAAAGGCAATAGCAAAGGCAAAGTTGCTATATAATGAGAGTTTAATAAGTAACTCAGACAACAAACCACAAACTATGTGGGACATTGAGGGAATGAATCTACTACCTTGGGAGAATAGGAAGAAATAGTACTCCAAAGCAGTGAAAATTGCAATATAGAAAAGAAGGAAATGGCAAACTATATTAATAACTATTTTTTAAATGTACCACGTTCATTAAACTTAAACTACACAAAACAAAAAATAATACATGCTCCAAGGGTTGCCTGCAGCATGAATATTCCTTCAACAGATGAACAGGAAGTAAGTAGAGTGATTAGAAGCTTAAAACCAAAAATGGCAGCTGGTGTTGATGAAGTACCAGTTTCAATCATAATAAGGACTGTAGTGCAGATTGCAAAACCTTTATCACATATTGCAAATTTATCCTTTAGTGAAGGTGTGTTTCGTCAACAACTGAAGATCTCAAAAGTGTGGCCACTATTTAAAAATGGAGACAAACATAAAATAAAAAAACTACCGTCCCATATCACTTCTTCCTGCTTCCTCCAAAATATTAGAGAAACTGATGTAATTGAGAGTCACTTGTTACCTATACAATAATAAACTTTGGAATAATAATCAACATGGTTTTCGTACAAAACGAAGCACAGAAACTGCAGTCATAGACTACACCCAAGAAATAATTAAAAAATTTGGAGAAAAACAAAAGTGTAGTAGGAATCAATTTAGATCTATCGAAAGCTTTCTATACAGTCTGCCATGAAATACTCCTTGATAAGCTGGAAGCAGTAGGTATTAGAGGAAGAGTTAAAATGTGGTTTGAGTAATATCTCAAAAACAGATTGTAGAGCTCACCACTGTAAATTCAAATCAAAAAATAAGGTTAGTTTCAGAAGCAAAAGAAGTTCCTTTAGGAGTACCCCAGGGTAGCATCTTAGGACCACCACTCTTTCTCATATATGTCAATGATTTACAGTTACAATATGATACAGCCAAAATTGTACTATATGCAGATGACACAAGTCTGATAGTGAGTGACTTTAAAAACTCGTCACAGTCAACTACTGACAAATTCCTAAAAGGTATTGAGACTTGGTTCAGTGCAAATAAACTTACACTCAATGCAAAGAAAACAAATTACATACAGTTTGGTAAAATGATTCAGGATGAAGATGTGGCGCTGATGACATCGACACCAGTATCGATCTTAGTATCATCTTTGGACTAAGAAAAACATTATCTTTGTGTAGTTCCGCCATCCAGTTCTATGTAATCCTTTCTTGTGTGAAGATGTGAATAAATGACTCCTGATTATAAGGTGTTGTTTGGTGTATATCACCCGAGCATCCACCTCACTGGTGACCCCAAGTTGTAACATCTTCCGTTTTCGCCGTTTTAATGTGTCCGCGGCCTCCGCGTCAGTTATTTTCGCGTGTATTACATCAACACAACATTCGAACAAAGGCTTTGGCCCAATGTCTAACGCTGGATTTTGTGAATGACATGCATCATGTTACGGGTGATGTTCACCTGCCAGGACTGCAACACGATGCCTCTCACTCGTCGATTACGCCGATTTCGCCAGACGCTTTCGTACCTGCAACAATAAGTGAGGTTAGGAGTGTTCATGACTCCGGCTATCAAACGCCTTTGTTCCCGCCACATGTGCAGTGCGGGATTAATGCCGATTTCTGCAAATGCTTCGTTGGATAACCTACCACCACCAGGACAACAGTTTTCCACGCCGCAATCTGTGCAGTACCACGTGGATACCTGCCACGTGGCCGGCACTGCTTTGTTCACAGGTCCACCTCCTCAGCATCTGACCACACCCGCGCCTGCCTCGGTTCAGCATCAGCACATGCCTTCCTGCTTCAATACCTCGGCCTGCAACAGGAACAATGGCTTGTTATCTGTGCCTGACCTCCATCTCCGTCCAACTGCTACACCTCAGTGTTTTGTGCCACGATATTCACCTTATCCGCACACCGTTTTGAATGAAGTGACTATGAACAGTGAACATTCACACATTCCACCCGACGTTTGACATCATTTTCCTCACTGTGCTTCTGGACAGCCCTCAGCTCCGCAGCCTCTCTGCAAACCAGATGGCTCCGACTCTGTTCGCACGTTGAGTTTTCCATGGACCGGCTCTTGTTTTCAAACTTTGAACTTTTTCTCACCTGTCACCCCCGCACCGGCTCCAGTCGAACTTCCTCAACCGCAATTGACACATTATGGCGTCTCACCCGCGTTGGTCTTCCGCGTCATGACAGATCATGCTCAACCACAACGCGTCACCTTCACACTGCCACCCAACCAGCCGTCGTCGCCACATACCCTGGAGACGCACTCTCCTGGAATACTGCAGAAACAACAGCTCGTTTCAGGCAGTGCCCCAAAGAATTCAACTCAACCTGTTCTTCCGAACATTCTACAACGCTGCCGCTGTTCAATCCCTACAGGGCAACAACCTGGTTCAAAATTGTGGACAAAGTGTTCGACCATTTCAAACTCGACGAATCAACCAGATTTCTGTGCCTTATCACCCACCTGCATGACCAGGAGGACTTGATTGCTGACCTGGTCGACGCCCCAGACTCTGCTACCCGGTACACTCTAGCCAAAAAGACAATTCTACGTTGGCTTGCACGCTCAACTGAGACAGCAATACGGCAAGTGCTCCACGTCGAGCAACTAGGCAATGACAAACCTTCACAACTCTGGAGATGACTGCGGGCCCTGGTCACCAACAATCTACTCTCTGACACAGCTCTCCTTGCCATCTGGTCAGATAAACTACCTCCTCACATCCGCTTTGCTCTGGCTTAGATGTCTCCTGAACCCGTCGAGCAACGAATGACAATTGCTGACAAACTACATGATGCTTCACTGTTCTATTCCGCCAGCCACTGCCTACCTGGCAAGTCTCAGGTTCAGGCTCATCGCCCTGCGGCCGGAAGCAGCTGGGGCCTCACTGTACCGACTGTTCCGCTCGCTCCGGGACACAGTAAACAAGCAACTGGGACGTCACCGGCTCTGCCCACGGTCACGCCCCCTCCTGCAACCGAACCGGCTGCAGCCACCGAACCTCAACCACCGCCTCTGGCAATGAACTTTCTGCAGGAAATGCAACCGCACAACCCATACTGATACTTCCACACACGGTTTGTTGAAGCGGCACGGAACTGCAGACCACCCTGCTGCTTCCCAAACACCAATCGCAGGTAGGTATGGTTGCAGCCTCCTGCGCACAACATGACAGGCACCTCCCAGTGCTCCATTCTGTCTGGGAACAATCAGATAATTACAGTCGACTGTATATTAAAGACAATTCGTCGGGATACTTTTTCCTAGTGGACACAGGTGCCGATGTTTCACTGCTGCCTGTGTCCTTAGTATCATCAAACGTCTGCCCCCATCATACTTCACTGCAAGCTGTGAATTCTAGGGGTAAGATAGATACTGCCTACAGGAAAATTAAAGAGACCTTTGGAGAAACGAGAGCCACTTGTATGAATATCAAGACCTCAGATGGAAACCCAGTTCTAAGCAAAGAAGGGAAAGCAGAAAGGTGGAAGGAGTATATAGAGGGTCTATACAAGGGCAATGTACTTGAGGACAATATTATGGAAATGGAAGAGGATGTAGATGAAGAGGAAATGGGAGATACGATACTGCATGAAGAGTTTGACAGAGCACTGAAAGACCTGAGTCAAAACAAGGCCCCAGGAGTAGACAACATTCCATTGGAACTACTGACAGCCTTGGGAGAGCCAGTCCTGACAAAACTCTACCATCTGGTGAGCAAGATGTATGAGACAGGTGAAATACCCTACAATGCTCAGGTTCAACCTCCCACGTCGTCTCACTCTCCGCAAACTGCAAACTCGAGTGGACTTTTTTAGTGTGCAATATTGAGGAACCTATACTAGGCCTACTACAGTAGTACAAGTTTATATGCCAACTAGATCTGCAGATGATGATGAAATTGATGAAATGTATGATGAGATAAAAGAAATTATTCAGGTAGTGAAGGGAGACGAAAATTTAATAGTCATGGGTGGCTGGAATTTGAGAGTAGGAAAAGGGAGGGAAGGAAACATAGTGGGAGAATATGGGTTGGGGGAGAGAAAAGAAAGAGGAAGCCGTCTGGTAGAATTTTGCACAGAGCATAACTTAATCATAGCTAACACTTGGTTCAAGAATCATGAAAGAAGGTTGTATACATGGAAGAATCCTGGAGATACTAGAAGGTTTCAGATAGATTTTATAATGGTAAGACAGAGATTTAGGAACCAGGTTTTAAATTGTAAGACATTTCCAGGGGCAGATGTGGACACTGACCACAATCTATTGGCTATGAACTGTAGATTAAAACTGAAGAAACTGCAAAAAGGTGAGAATTTAAGGAGACGGGACCTGGACAAACTGACTAAACCAGAGGTTGTATGGAGTTTCAGGGAGAGCATAAGGGAACAATTGACACAAATGGGGGAAAGAAATACAGTAGAAGAAGAATGGGTAGCTCTGAGAGATGAAGTAGTGAAGGCAGCAGAGGATCAAGTAGGTAAAAAGACGAGGACTAATAGAAATCCTTGGGTAACAGAAGAAATATTGAATTTAACTGATGAAAGGGAAAATAAAAAAACGCAGTAAATGAAGCAGGCAAGAGGGAATACAAACGTCTCAAAAATGAGATCGAAGGACGTGCAAAATGGCTAAGCAGGGATGGCTAGAGGACAAATGTAAGGATGTAGAGGCTTATTTCACTAGGGGTAAGATAGATACTGCCTACAGGAAAATTAAAGAGACCTTTGGAGAAACGAGAGCCACTTGTATGAATATCAAGACCTCAGATGGAAACCCAGTTCTAAGCAAAGAAGGGAAAGCAGAAAGGTGGAAGGAGTATATAGAGGGTCTATACAAGGGCAATGTACTTGAGGACAATATTATGGAAATGGAAGAGGATGTAGATGAAGAGGAAATGGGAGATACGATACTGCATGAAGAGTTTGACAGAGCACTGAAAGTCCTGAGTCGAAACAAGGCCCCAGGAGTAGACAACATTCCATTGGAACTACTGACAGCCTTGGGAGAGCCAGTCCTGACAAAACTCTACCATCTGGTGAGCAAGATGTATGAGACAGGTGAAATACCCTCAGACTTCAAGAAGAATATAATTATTCCAATCCCAAAGAAAGCAGGTGCTGACAGATGTGAAAATTACCGAACTACCAGTTTAATAAGTCACAGCTGCAAAATACTAACCCGAATTCTTTACAGATGATGGAAAAACTGGTAGAAGCCGACCTTGGGGAAGATCAGTTTGGATTCCGCAGAAATGTTGGAACACGTGAGGCAATACTGACCCTACGACTTATCTTAGAAGAAAGATTAAGGAAAGGCAAATCTACATTTCTAGCTTTTGTAGACTTAGAGAAAGCTTTTGACAATGTTGATTGGAATACTCTCTTTCAAATTCTGAAGGTGTCAGGGGTAAAATACAGAGAGCGAAAGGCTATTTACAATTTGTACAGAAACCAGATGGCAGCTATAAGAGTCGAGGGGTATGAAAGGGAAGCAGTGGTTGGGAAGGGAGTGAGACAGGGTTGTAGCCTATCACCAATGTTATTCAATCTGTATATTGAGCAAGCAATAAAGAAAACAAAAGAAAAGTTCGGGGTAGGAATTAAAATCCATGGAGAAGAAATAAAAACTTTGAGGTTTGCCGATGACATTGTAATTCTGTCAGAGACAGCAAAGGACTTGGAAGAGCAGTTGAATGGAATGGACAGTATTTTGAAAGGAGGGTATAAGATGAACATCAACAAAAGCAAAACAAGGATAATGGAATGTTGTTGAATTAAGTCGAGTGATGCTGAGGGAATTAGATTAGGAAATGAGACACTTGAAGTAGTAAAGGTGTTTTGCTATTTGGGGAGCAAAATAACTGATAATGGTCAAAGTAGAGAGGATATAAAATGTAGATTGGCAATGGCAAGGAAAGCGTTTCTGAAGAAGAAAAATTTGTTAACATCGAGTATAGATTTAAATGTCAGGAAGTCATTTCTGAAAGTATTTGTATGGAGTATAGCCATGTATGGAAGTGAAGCGTGGACGATAAATAGCTTAGACAAGAAGAGAATAGAAGCTTTCGAAATGTGGTGCTACAGAAGAATGCTGAAGATTAGATGGGTAGATCACATAACTAATGAGGAGGTATTGAATAGAATTGGGGAGAAGAGGAGCTTGTGGCACAACTTGACTAGAAGAAGGGATCGGTTGGTAGGACATGTTCTGAGACATCGAGGAATTACCAATTTAGTATTGGAGGGCAGCATGGAGGGTAAAAATCGTAGAGAGAGACCAAGAGATGAATACACTAAGCAGATTCAGAAGGATGTAGGCTGCAGTAGGTGCTGGGAGATGAAGAAGCTTGCACAGGATAGAGTTGCATGGAGAGCTGCATCAAACCAGTCTCAGGACTGAAGACCACAACAACAACAACAACATACTAGGCATTGTCTTCTCGCAACACCACAAACTTTCACCGGACCTACTGCGAAACAACGTGTTTCATCACCCGTCCAAAACTCACTTCCCCTGTGCTCCATCGAGCAAAATCCCCCCCACCCGTGACACGTTGGTCCGGGCTCATCTCATCCGTACATGCTTGGCTCTGTCGACGACATTACAAGAAACAAAACATAAGTGCCTTGTCGAGCTTGAAAATGTCGCTTGCCTACGCAAGGAAAACTTTAAGCTCTCCCTCCAGCTCCACGAAACTCGGCTCCAGCTATCCAACACAGCAAAGGAATTACAGACACTGCAGCAAGGACAAAGCAAGGTCAGTAAGTGTGCCAAATCTGCTTGTAGTCCCAGCAATCGAGCCTCCGTGTGCTTACCTCCAACTACCCTTGCAACTGTGCTATCAAGTCTACCTCAACGTATACTGACAATTCCACAGGACCACACCCCCCTAACATGGCAGCATTTGACACTCGGCCAGACACGAGTGCGCATGCGCGACAGGCATCACGTGTTCCCGAACTGACAGCTTCTACCCCTCCGCTCGCAGGCAGCACCTCAAACTGTGCAACTTCAGCTCCTGTGTGCCGCCGTGCAACCGCCACTGACAACACAAACAGTGCACTGGCGCCTAGTGCTTCTCCCGCGACCGTGCTGCCACAGGCCGCGCCCTTGGACAACTGACTCACTAACGCTTCACGAGCTCTACCGAGCTCACCCGACCATGGTGGCACTGCTTCGGGCCGGCGGCCATCTTGTTTACGTTGACTCCTGGGACACTTTGCCGCCTTGGCTCCCGTCAGATCTGCCGAGTGTCTCCGAACACCATGACCACGCCTCGCCTGCCCCGCCCGCTGCATATTGTAAACAAACCGCCTCCTGTGCCGCCGGCAACATTTCTGTCATCACCAACGGCACAGTTCACAAGCTTCGCCTCATGCCAGGCCCCCCAATCTCCAGTAAACCACGTCGACTTTGTCCCAAGCGCCTCTCCGACCTTAAAAAGCAGATTTCTGTACTTCTAAGCTCCGGCGTCATCAAACACTCTGCCAGCAGCTGGTCTATGCCCATTCATATAACACCCAAGAACGACGGGTCCTGGGGCATGTGCGGAGACTACAATCGACTAAACGCACGAACAATCATGGACACCTACCCCATACCCAATGTTGCCGACTTTACCAGTTCCCTCGCAGGTGTGACCACGTTCTCTGTCATTGATTGCAAAAGGGCCTACCATGAGATCCCCATGGCTCCTGAAGATATCGAGAAGACAGCAATCACCACCCCAGTCAGGTTATTTCAGTTTCAATTCATGCCATTCGGTCTGAAAAACGCAACCCAGACCTGGTAACGCTTCATCAACGAAGTGCTATTCGACCTAAAATTCTGCTTTGCATACCTTGATGACATTCTTGTGTTCAGCTCCTCCATCAAGGACAACATTCGACATGTGCAAACTGTTAGGAACACTCTTGTGGCAGCAGGCATCGAGACCAACCAGGACAAATTGCAGCTACATCAACCCGCTATCACTTTTCTTGGTTTTTGGGTCTCTGCTGATGGCATTTCACCGCCCCCTGACTAAGTACAAACAATACTAAACCTACCCAGACCTTTGTCATTCAAAGAACTCTGGCACTTTCTGGGGATGGTTAATTATTATCGCAGTCATCTACTTCGGGCTGCGGAGATTCAGGCTCCACTGATGGATGCCTTGGCAGGCACCAAGACTTCTGGATCTCGGCCCGTTCCATGGACCCCTGCTATGACTGACTCTTTCACTGCCCTCAAAAATCTTCTTGCCGAGGCCTGCACCATCGTACATCCTCATCCCAATGCGCAGCTTTTCATCACCACAGACGTGAGCGATACTGCCATCGGCGCTGTCCTTAGCCAGACAGTCACTGGCCAAACTACGCCTCTGCAGTTCTTCTCGCGCAAGCTCACCAATGCTCAATGGAAATATTCCGCATTTGACAGGGAGTTGCTGCTGGTCTACGAAGCAATCAAGCATTTTAAGACTGACGTTGAGAGACGCCTTTTCTACATTTTAACAGACCACAAGCCCCCGGCTGCGGCCATTTCAAACCTGCCAGCTGACCTGCCTCCTCGCCATTTCAGATACATGGACTTCATATCTCAGTTCACCACCGATGTCACACACATAAAGGGTGCCGACAATATAGTTGCTGATTTCCTTTCACAAGTCGACGCCGTTCATTCACTGTTAGACCTCTCTGAACTGCCTAATCTCCAGCCCACTGGCGAGGACACACAAAACCTGATTTCAGATTCTACCTCTTCACTACACTTCGTCCGTACCACCTTCCCTGGCATTTCTGGTGAGATCTGGTGCAACGACAGTAGGGGCACGTTACGCTCCCTCATCCCAACCATGCTCCGTCGAGCTGTCTTCAGCGCACTGCATAATTTGCCCACCCCAGTGTTTGTGCGTCCGCCCGCCTCGTAGCAGAGCGCTTTGTGTGGAGAAATGTCAACAGGGACTGTCAGCAATGGGCACGCTCCTGCGTCGCGTGCCAACGCTGCAAAGTACACTTGACCCCCCCTTGGCACCTTTTCTATCCCTCCTGGGCGTTTCCAGCATATTCATATTGACATTGTCAGCCCTCTCCCCCCACTCTAACGGCTTTCTTTATGTTCTCTTGTCTATCGACCGAACAACTCGCTGGGTCGAGGCTGTCCCCCTCCCCAGTATCACGGCAGAAACTGTTGCTCGAGCATTCGTTGAGTCATGGGTATCACGTTTCGGATGTCCAGCTATCATCACGACTGACCAGGGCAGACAATTTGAGTCGGCCCTGTTCAACGAGATTTGTAACATTTGCAGCATCCGGCGCATCCTTACCGCAGTATATCACCCACAAAGTAATGGTCTAGTTTAGTTCTGGCACCACACTTTCAAGGCGGCTCTTCGATGCCACGACTCTTTGGACAGAGGCCTTTCCCCTTGTGCTACTCGGCATTCGTGCAATCTATAAGGCAGACCTCAAAGGCACAATAGCCAAGTTTGTATACAGCCAGAACATTGTTCTCCCTGGCGAACTTGTGAGCCCTTCTGCTTCTCTCCATTAGTCTGACATACGTTCCTTCGTGGACCGCATCAGACGCCACTTCATCAACCTCCACATCCCTCCGCCCGGCAGCCATTCCCGCCCTAAGGTTCACGTCCCGAAATCTCTGAACAATTGCGAGTACGTCATGCTCCAAGATGACACTGTCCGTGCTTCCCTCCAACCCCCACATACCGGCCCATCCGAGTTCTCCGGTGCTCAGCCAACACCTATGACATCCAGATAAAAGATGCAACTGTTACAGTCTCTTTCAACAGACTTAAGCCTGCTCATGTCGAGCCCGCTTCTACCCCCCTTCAGGCCACGACCATGCCAATCACTGTCATGGCTCGCGACGCTCCGACCACTCCCTCCACGTCAGACTTACTCACTCAGTCGAGTGACTTCCAGCTCCAATCGTCGAGCTCTTCTCCAACCTCGCCCTCTACTCAAGTCTCACGCACTCCACCGAGTGATCACATGCTCCCCACGTTGAGCTTCCCTATGATCACGCCCTCACCGCCGGGCCCCTCTCCAGTCACTTCGACCTCTCCCCTGTTGCCTGCCTCGCCCTATCGAGGTTTCTCACGCCCCCCCATCTTGAACGTGCCCTCGCTTTAGGTGTTTGTGCCTGTCCCCCTGGACATAATCCACGACATCTCTATAATACTATGTGATGACACACTGTTTGTCGTGTGTTTCCCTTCATCCCTTCAACCTCTGCCAATCCCTGCCACCTGGTGAAATGTGTTCCCCTCTCACCCAACGTCGACCTGAACATGCTTCGTGTGTTCGCCATGCCCACCGGAGACATCGTCGTCGTCGCTCTGTTCCTCTCGCAAACTGCCGGCCTACCTGTCACCGCACGACCAGCACACTCAGTACGATGCCCAGCGCGCTTCAACGACTTCCAGGTTCGGTGGCCGGACCTTCTTTCACGACATCTACCCACACAGCTCCCCGACGACACTTAGTATCATCTTTGGAGTAAGCAAAACATTATCTTTGTGTAGTTCCACCATCCACCATCCAGTTCTGTGTAATCCTTTCTTGTGTGAAGATGTGAATAAATGAACTCCTGATTATAAGGTGGTGTTTGGTGTATCTCACCTGAGCATCCACCTCAAAGATATTAATCTAGAACTGGATGACAGACTAATAGAGAGAGTGCACTTTGCAAAAGTGTTACGAATGCATATAGATGAAGCTATGAATTGGAAACACCATGTAAAATTTCTTACACACAGACTTAACTCAGCCTGCTTTGCATTGAGAGTTATTGCAAATATTTGCACTCGAGAAGGCATCAGAATGACATGCTTTGGATACTTTCATTCTGTTGCCTCATTTGGAATAGTGTTCTGGGCCAGCTCAAAATCTAATTTGAAAGACATTTTATTTTACAAAAATGGGCTTTTCGAATAATTACCCACAGTCCGACACAAGCTCACTGCAGACCTCTTTTCCAAAAGTTAGGAATACTTACTCTGCCATGTGTCTATATACATAAATGTGTACTCTTAACCAAAGCTAATCTAAGCAATCCCCACACAAATGCAGACTGTCACAACTATAACACAAGGAACAAGAATGATCTCCACATAGAACAAGTAAGAAGAACACAAACTCAGAAGCATGTAAGCCACGTGGACATTAAGCTCTATAATGCACTGCCTCAGTACATTAAAGATTTAAAGGACAATACAACTTTTAAATTGGAACTTAGAAAATTTTTAATTGATAAATGTTGCTACTCAATAAATGAATATCTTGAAGACCAAGAAAATGACTTTACAAACTAACCTCCAGAATTTTCTATCTTTGTTTGTTTCAACTTTTATTACACTTTACCATCTATAGGACTAGTTATATATTGTTACTGAGAAACAAATTACTATAAACCATTTATGTGGAAAGAAACTGTAAGTTTGCTGTCATTTATTATACACAATTTCATTTTGTACGTTCTATATTTTAATTTCTGTGTATGACAAATCCAATTGTAGACAATTTCATTTTGTATATTCTATATTGTTAATTTCTATGTATGACAAGTCCAAAATCATTTGTACGATGACACGGATGCTAAATAAATAAATTAATTAAATTAAATAAATCAGGGGGAGTACTAATAGATGTAAAACTGAAGTTACTCATGACTTTAAAGTTCAGTTGGTAAAGCTCATAGTTACGTTTGTCAACACCTACAATAACAAACAGTCGGCAGCAGAAGAAGTAATGTCAACACAATGAGCACAAAGGTTAGTGAATCAAAGTATTTGGCTCAAGAACAGCAAGCGGAACTTTGGGAACTGATACTGGCTTATATACATGCGTTTGAAAAAAGACCAGGAATTATAAAGGGTTTCGTGTACAAAATGGAAGTGTATCTTCACGAAGCTTTTTATTCTACCTCATACCCTATATCATGGACAAGAGGAAAGCAGGATGCTTGAATGGGGCACGATACAACCATCATTTTCCCCTTATTGTTGTCCTATTTTGGCTGTGAGTAAGCCAGATGGCAAGGTGTGCTAGATCCTTGATGCACCTAACATTAATAAGATTATTGTACCAGTCTGAACACATCCAGACAAATTAGAGGAACAGCTTATGAAATTCCATAATGCTAAATTTCTTACTATAATCAACCTCCAGTCTTCATATTGACAAATAAAACTACATGAAAAAAGTCGGAAGTATACTGCCTTCATATGTGGGGGCAGGAGCTTCGAATTTCAAGCATTACCATTTGGATTGAATTTAAGTGCAGGTGTATTTATCTCTGCACTTGACAGAGTGCTAGTGCTCAAACTTTTGAGTAAGGTAACAATATACGTGGATGACCTTTTAATTGCTACACCCACTTGGAGATAACATTTAAGATTAATTGAACAAGTATTTAACTGTTTTTATGAATATGGAGTAACAGCAAATCTCAATAAATCTAATTTTGGACAAGAAAAGGTAAAAGTTTTAGGGCACATAATGTCTTTGGAAGGCATACTGCCAGATACTAAAAAAACTTGATGCCATTAGGAACTGCCCTTTTCCTCAAAACAAGAGACAATTAAAGGCATACTTAGGCCTAGTTTCATTTTTCAGGAAATTCATCACTAACCAACTTATGAACAGTGATGCTTTACTCAACCTTCTCTAGAAAAACTGACCTCAGTTATGGAACAAGCAATGTCAAACAGATTTCAAGAACATCAAGCAAGCCTTATTAAATGCAAATATTTTATCTCAACCAGACATGAAGAAAGATTTTTGTTTATGCACCGACACGTCTTCTCACTATTTGGTTGAATGCCTTTTTCATATGGTAGAAGAAGAGGGAAATCTCATCCCTAAGGTAATTAGCTTCACTGGCCACATCTTATCCAAAGCTGAACATTCATATTCTGTCACAGAGTTGGAGGGTTAGGCTGTAATTTGATCCTTTAAAATGTTTGAATATTTCCTTTGTGGTAAACACACAAAAGTATACTGTGGCCATCAGTCCCTATCAATTTTGTTAACTTGTAAATTGCTGCACCAACGGATACTCAGGTGGTGTATGTATGTTTAAGAATTAGATTTTGAAGTAGTATACATAAAAGGAAATCAAAATATAATAGCTGATGCTCTTTCATGACTACCACAAGGCTTAGAGGAATTCAACGACCTTTTAGAGAAGGGAGGTGAAATAAGAGTTATGTTGATGGAAGACAAAACACTCCGACCATAGTATGTCCACATGTGTAAACACATGGAGCAAGAACAGCAGGAAGAGACCCACTGGAATAAGGTAAGAGTGAAACTTATGTAAAATGACGATGAAAAGTTAAAAAGGTTTTTCACTATTCACAAAGGTGCTCTGTTCAATAGGAATTGTCCCAAACAAGAACAATGGCATGTGTGTTTGCCAGAGAAATAAGTGGATGATTTTATCTTGTACACACACAATACTTGGCACTGCAAAATGCACTGACATAGGTAAATATTGATATTTGTCCAACCTTAGACAAAGAGTACCACAGGTGGTAAGAAAGTATGCCAGGAAGCAAAGCATTTCTAACATCTAGAAACAGATAGAACTACATCCCATTATGGCTAAGAAACCTCTATAAATGGTATCGTTAGATCTGGCTGGACCCTATCCCAGAGGAAAGGGGGGAGTAAAATATACAGTAAGCCTGTATGATATTTTCACAAACTACATGAAACTGTATGCTGTACAGAAAGTTACAGCCAGTTCAATTATAAGACAAATTAAAGAGGATTATTTTGCAAGAGTAGGGAAACCAGAAGCCATGTTAACAGATAATGTCTCACATTTTGTTGGATGTAAATGGAAAGAGTTTGTAGATTCCAACCAAATCAAACTCGTTTTAGTATCAGAATTTCATCACAAAGCACCCCCCATAGAAAGAGTGTTTAAGGAATTCAACAAGCTTGTGAGGACCTATATACCTCATAAACATACCAAGTGGATTGAATATGTCACTCCCTTCATACAAGTTGTTAACAACCTTCCCCAAACATCAACTGGATTTACACCAAATGAGCTAATGCTCAATTGCAAACAGGTAGACGAATGGGAAAAACCTTTGCCCAAGATACCAATACTGGAATTATTACCGGATGATAAAATATGACAAGCAGCAATCAACCTTGAAACCTGGGCTAAATATAGGAGAGAAATTTATGACAGAAAGCTGAAACATATAACACAATTTTATATAGGACAAAAGGTGTTACTTAAAACACATCCCAAATACACAAAAATTGGAAAACTGAACCATAAGTGGCAACTACTATACAACAGATCCTACCCAGGAGTATACAGATTGGTACACATGCAATTTTATATAGGACAAAAGGTGTTACTTAGAACACATCCCAAATACACAAAAATTGGAAAACTGAACCATAAGTGGCAATAACTATACAACAGACCCTACCCAAGAGTATACAGATTGGTACACATGAATACAGGTAAAAACAAAGGCCTTTACCCACACAAAGACTTGAAAATGTTTATATATTGAAGAAGGGCTGTATACCCTCTAAGTTGTATACATTAGTAATAATATTAGATTTAGGATGCTGGATTATCACATTCCAGAATTTGTGTTGTTAGATGATAAGGAAAATTTTTGTTTGTGTTTCTTCTTATAAGTCAAATGTGTAAATGATAAGGTGAGTGGATATAATAAGGAAGAATTTTACTTTTATGTGTCTAGAGATGATGATAGTTTAAATACAACTCTCAGCCTTGCATGTAGCCCAGTTGTAAATGAATAACTGAACCTTGTGAAACACAATGCAGCATGGGGGGGGGGGGGAAGGTCCTATGAGCTACAGCCTGTACTAGCATTAGGAAACCTTTTGCATTTTGCTTAAAAAGGGACATAGAAAGTTAAGGGAGAGTCTATACTACAATTATGACTACGTAATACATAGAAAGAAAGATAAGCTAAGAGATTATATACACAGATCCTCAACTATGAGACATTTACTGAAGTTATGCTACTATATACATTATATCTACATATTTACAAATTTAAGTATTGAAAGTATATGCACTAATTATATTTGATGTACCAGAAAACTCATGCTGCGGGTAAACAAGCGAGTACAATATAAGTGGCAAATGGAATAAGAGGTTGCACCATGCCTATAATACACTTTATCTTTCATATTTATAAGGTGAGTAGAGATGCACACATGACATTAAATAAGTTTTGTGATAGCACAACTGCACATTGAAGTGAATGAATATGTGGTTGAATATGTGAAAGCGTTATTAGTAGCCATCGAGCCAATTTATGAAGATTTGGTATTAACTTTTTCTTCCAGGGAACAATGCACTGACACATCCTAAAGTGAAGAAAGATAAATGCTTGTAGAGTGTTACGTACCATATAAAAATAAGAAGGACCACACCGTAAGGCAAATATAATTATAAGTTTATGATACATATAAGAACATGATACATAGAAGAAAATAGTTGCAGTACATCACGTATCATGATACTGAACTCAGGTTGAGTACTACCAAATAATCAAGGAGTCGAAACCTAACTACTGTGAGAGTCAACTACCCATGAAAGCATCAAACACCTGATTTACATTGAACATGTTTTTGCATGTTTGTTGTTATGTAAACAGTGTTTTATACTCATTATACACATATTGATGATATAACTCTGTATCTCTGTATACCTCAGCATATGAAATGGTTATCCCTCATACAACAAACATATCAAGTAAATATTGAGCTGCACTTTAAACACTGAATAAGTATTCAATATGGTTGGTATCATCATATTTAAGTTGTGTTTGTAAACAACAAACTATTTTGTTCTTGGGATCACAGTTAAGTCTAGTACTGAGGTGTAACTAAGCACATAAATGCCTATCCATGAAATTTCCTCATCCCTGTAGTGTGTAGATCCTTCCAGGAGAATCCTAGAGAGGCAAGGCCATGCATAGTTATTTGAGCAGCGCATAGAATCTATTTTAGTGACTATTGTTTAGTTCTTTAATTCCTTGAAATTGACAGATATGCTCTGACAAGAAGTCTATGTGAATTGAAATGAAATATATGTCAATTTATGCCATAAAAGAAAACAGAATCTATTATTGTATGAATGTTATGTAAAGAATGTAAAACCAAATGAGAGTAATAAGTGTACTCATGCAATTGGAATTGAACAATGTAAAAAAATTATAATTTAACAAAATGTACTAAAACAAAATGACAATCAGACTAGAACGTATATAAGCAACGATAATGGCGTGTCAGCAAATGAATAGAATGAGATTTTTTTTTTTTTTTTCTTTTCGGGGGGTGGAAAGGACAGTACAGAAACTTTGTGTAATGAAACAGTATGAAAGATGCTCAAAAACAAAGTGCAAAAGCATACAAAACCTGGCTGCACCCAAGTGTTAAGTGTATGACTAATATACGTGGATGTGTGTGTGATAAACTAAAGATGACAATACTTTGTGTATCATGAATTTTCTGTGCTCAAAAACATTGTAAAAACATGAATTTTCTGTGCTTGATAACTCTGTAAAATTGGCAAAAAACTTACCTTGTCGAAGGATGTTGGATGTATAGTTGGTGTCCCCACTGAATAAGTGAGAGTGACAAGGTGAAAAAAATTCCTCGGGCCACTGATACGAAAACCAGCTGTCACCGCATCGAAGATTTCACAAAGGATCAAGCCACTGAACAGGAGCTCCACAAATTTGTGTAGTGAAGGTTACTGTGAATGCACAAAATGGACAGACTGACTTTGTATTAAACGTGTGAGTGTGAGCTAGGATGGTAATGGACGATGAGCTGTGGGAGCGTGCTAATTACTGGGCAGATACTGACTGACAATAATGGGACTATGTGGTTACAGCAAGCACTTTGTTATGAAAGAAAACTTATGTATGTAAACGTTAAAGAAGTTGTCATGACAATACAAATTGATGACCATACAGGACAACTCCAGTGGCTGAAGATAAAGGCTATGCCCATACTGGCCAGGATTATCAATCCTCAAAAAGGGAAATAATCCCATACACTGTGCACCTCTGTTGACGTCAGTGCACAGTGGAGTGCAATTGTAATGGATCATATTATTATTTTTAAGTGGGGGCTGTTTTAGACCCCCCCCCCTCCCCCTCAGACTTTGGTGAGACAATTTTTCTCATTAAAATATTTCTCAATACGGCAGAAAGCAATGCAGTTCCTGACTGTTGGTACCGCTGTATTGTTTTGCCATTGTTGTTTTTAAATAAACCTCCTTTATTGTTCGAGCAGTTGTACATTACTCGCAGTTCTAATAAAATGTCTCGACAGTGTCAGAGGTTTTGCACAGATGAAGTGATTTCAGCTATAATAAATGAAGCAAGTGGAGGTGATGAAAGTAATCCAGAAGTAGATGACACAGTGATTGAAAATGAGTCAAGTTCACGGAGTTCATCCCCTGATGAATAGCTTGCAGCTGCTTCCAGCATCACTGTTACAGCAAAAAGTGCTAGGGAATGTATTAGTGCGCCTCCAATGCAAGTACGCAGGTCAGTACAAAATATAGTGACTTTTCATGAGGGTTTGACTCATGAAGGTTGACCTCTGGTGTGTCAGAATCTTTCAAAAATTTTATAACTCCCGAAATAATGAAATTTATCGCGGGCTATACAAATCAAGAAGCTCATAATAAGAACTTAAAACTTGCAACCATAGAAGAAATGTATGCCTTCATTGGCATTTTGATACTCATGGGCACAAATAATGACATTAGACTGTTGCTTGAGGACTTATGGGAGAAAGTATGTTGAAAGAATATCTACGTAGCTGCAATGAGTCGTATTCGATGTGGAGAACTTCTGTCCCTGATTAGGTTTGATGATAAAGAAAGAAGAACTGAAAGACGAAAGCAGGATAAGTTTTGCACCCTTCATGAAGTTTTTGACAAAATTGACAAAATGTTTGTGAAATATATAATAACAAGTGCAGATATAATGATCGATGAAATGCTCTCCCTATTTCGAGGAAGATGTCCCTTTAAGGTCTTTATGAAAGACAAGCCTGGGAGGTATGGCATATTGATTAGGATGTTATCAGATGCACACATCTGGTATGTACTAAAAATGGAGGTCTATGCAGGGAAGGATAAACGATGTGCTGAGCAACAGAGTGCAAAGGCAGTTATTAGAAGCCTAGTGAATCTGCTGGCAGGAAGTGGAACAAATATAACAACAGATCGCTATTATACATCCATAGACCAAGCCGAGGAGCTTTACAATGATGACATCTTAACTTTGGTGGGAACATTGCAGAGGAACAGGAAACACATACAAGAACAGCTAAAGAAGACGCACGGTCAAGAGCCACTTTCCTCTAACTTCTTATTCACTGATCTGAAAACAGGCAACACACCCGTTACCTGGTTTCATACATCTCCAAACTGAAGCCTACTAAGAATCTCCTACTTCTTTCCACACTACACAATGATAACACGGTGGATGAGTCAACAGAAAAAAAAAACATCAATCTCTACTACAATGAAACCAAAGGAGGCATAGACAGCATTGATCAAATGACGTGACATAATTCAGTAAAATGAGGGATGAGAAGGTGGCCATTATCTCTCTTTTTCACCTTGATAGATATTGCCTGTCTCAATGCTGGAACAATTTTCATGATAAACAACCCAAACTGGAATAAGAAAAAGCATAATGTAAGAAGGCTGTATGTGCTAGAATTAGGTCAACAGCTCGTTAGGTCAGTTTTGGAAGAGAGAGCAAAGAATATCAAGGGTTTACAAAAGCCTGTCATCTCTGCAATGGAAAGTGTTCTAGGAAAAACACCGCCCAGCATTACTGCAACTGTTCAATCAGTTCAGTTTTATTCAAGATGAAGATGTGACATCTGTTTGAAGAGTAAAAGCTCTAAAACGGAAAAATACAAGATGACAAAAGTGTCAATAGTTTGAACAAATATGTGTGTTCCACTCATTCTGCAAAAACAACCTAAGCAAAGGTTGTGAAATTGAAAGTGACAGTGAGTAGGAAGGAAAAACTCAATTGTAATTTCTGACTTTGATTTTCTGTTTTCTTATTTGTGGTCTGCTACTGTACATTCTTTTATGATTTTCTAATATATGTCTGATGTATATGAAAGTGTTAGTTTCATGATAAAAATATAATAATATTTCTCATATTCATTACTTTATTTATTGTATTTATATAAGTTATAATGTTCCTGATAGACTATGGAAAGTGTGTTACAAGCTAGTAAAGAAATTTCTAGTTCACTAAACAATCAAAGCAAAACAAACAAAATGTCCAAAATTGAAAAGAATGTAAGGCAATTCCCCTTTCTGGAGTGCAGATTCATGTCACAACTTCATAGAGGCAGAAATTAATGTGAACAACCCTTGAAGTACAACAAAAAATTTAGAGGAATTACAGATGATTTAACTGCATCACTAACAACCAAGTGCAAGCTCTGAGCACAACATGGATGTAATACGCTTTTGAATTTTCTTCAATGATTGCCCTCCGTGTTGTCTCCATTATTGTAAGATTCTACCCAAGTGATATGTCAAGGTTATGTAATACCTGAAGCAACAATTCTGCGAGAACTTTTCCAGTAGTGTCACTCGATTCAAAAAAATATTCTTCAATTGCAACTGGTTTGGAAACACTCTAACATTCCTAAAGCCACACTTAACTGCTCCTTGTGACATGAATCTGATTTAAAAGTTCAGTATTATTGTATAATATTTATTTTTAAGCATTGTATTATTTATGACAGATATAATACTATGAGAAATTACAGTAATTATTTAACTTTGTGTGCTGTTACTTAAATAAGTAATCAGTCTTCCAGGTTTAGCCACACTATTAAAATGATCATTTAACATGGGTTAAAACATGGACTTTAATTTTATGTTCCCTAGAAAGTTTCCTGTACCCAGATTTCCCAACATTTGATGGTCACTTCTTAATGGAAGATTTCTTCTGGCAAGGAAACACACTATAGAAAATAACCTTCACAAAACTGATCTCCGCCTCTTTTCTTCCTGATCAGTTTGCTCTTGACTCTTTCCACTTGTACATTTCAGTAACATGGCTGCAGGACAGCTCATGGTTAGAGAGAATTTTTGACAAGCTTTGCCAGTCTCATAAACCATTTCATGTGAAACAACCAGCACTCAAACTGGACAACTTGCAACAAAATCAATACACAGTATCTTTTGTTTGAGAATATACAAACCACATGCACCAAACTTTTTCGTTATTTGAAAGATGACAGAAGCAATGAAAAACAGGAAAATGTTTTATGGACCTTCCTTAATTGCTCTTATCCAAAAATTATCACTGATAATATCCAGCCTGGTTCCCAGACTGCTAAGATCATTGACAACTTGAAAGCCTTTACCTTCCTTAGATGATTTTCTTTCCTCTCTGTGATGTTGGCCAGCTCTGGTTTCTTCTGCAGTAACACTATCACTAGCTATTTCTGTTAGTGCAATGGTTTCATCAACCACTAGTTCTTGGTTGCACTAAACATATGAGTCCTCAACATTATCAACTTATGAAGGTTTAGTAAGACTACATTCTTTCACATTCAGTTCAGTTCAATTTAAAAATTTATTTAAAGAAACCTTTTAATATGGTTCTCTTTTAGGATGTCACCCCTACATTATCTGTTTTGACACCCATCATGTACTTACAATCCATCCAATACCCTTGCATAAAACAAATAAAAGGTTTTAAAAGAAACAGACACAGACACACCGATTGTGTTCATATTTCACACCTGACTAATTTGTTGAACCAAGATACTGAAAACATTAGGGCCCTTTACTTGAACATGCGCAACCCATGGATTAGCAGTGGAAATTCCAAACCCAATGCCAGTCGCAAGCATTGACGGCTGTCACCATGGGCTACTTGTCCATTTTGGCATACATGCCACACTTTGTCCAGCATTGTAGGCAGAAAGGCTTACCGTGCTGGTTGGCAACATCTGGCATTTCCACACAGGCCAGCAGCTGACTGGGAGATAAAAGGAAATGTGTATTGTTGTTGGTTCACAAGGAGAATGACTGTCCTGGTATTCATCAAAGCTGCCCAGTTTAAGGAAAAGTAGTGTCAACAATGAAGGTGCTCTCAACAGCAGGACTAGTGTGAATGCAGTCTATTAGCATTCTAAATTAGAAGATTTTTTTCCCTTTTAGCAGGAAACCAGAGAGTTCATTGAGTAAGGATAAATTTTGATTGGGATCCTTTTGGGGCCCCCTCAAGCTATCTCTGCCCCCCCCCCCCCCTCCCCCACATGACAGTGGTTCTTCAGTAGCCTTAAACTGGTCCTGGTTAGTTCACTTGGTAATCCCATCTTTCTACTGTCACCACTTTCATACAGTTCCATGATAAATTGGTTCAAAATAAGTGGCACATCGGAATTTTAACCTGGAAGCTAGTGCTGTGCCTTCAAAACACTCCCTTTAATAGACTTGTCTATGCCCTAGTCCAGTGTTGCACCTTAACAATATTGTATCGATAATTAATCCAGGAGAAGCACATTTAAAGACACTTTGATCTTTATTTCCACATTCCACTATACACCAAAAAATAGTCCATATGCCCGCAGTTACAAATTCAGCATCCATATCTGGTCAGCAGCAAACAACCAACCTATAACTGCTAACCTCCTCTTGTCATCTCATTAACCTGCTAGTTATCTACACACTTTTAAGCTCTCACTCTTGCAAAACATTATCACAATTAAATCTTGTTAAATGTTTTCAATTTAGACATACACATATGACTTAGGGGGAAAAAACTGGTAAATACCGCAATATGCAAAACTAAAATCCATTCAGTCTAACAGGCACAAGGGTACATGAG
The DNA here is from genome assembly GCF_023898315.1 of Schistocerca nitens. NCBI lineage: Eukaryota > Metazoa > Arthropoda > Insecta > Orthoptera > Acrididae > Schistocerca > Schistocerca nitens. The sequence goes on along the minus strand of NC_064615.1, from coordinate 454,551,933 downwards.
ATGTGATGTATATATTCTAATAAATATTAGTATATGTTATTGTCACATGTGCCTTTTACTGTATCTGTAAAACCTCTCAAGATAAAAATGTAGTTGCCACTTATGAGGCGTACTGTTTTACATTAAGCGATCTTGTTAATAGTAGATTAATTGATTATTTAATTATTTAAGTAAATTGAATAATGTACAGAAGATCATATATAAAATATCACTAAAATAAACAAGCAAAGCCTAAAAACCCTATTACTTCCAAACTTAAAAGTTATTAAATAAGTACTACATCTTAATGCCCCTTACAGTGTCTGCCATAACCTAGCTGTCAGTGTTCAGTTGCACATTTGCAAATGGCACAGCATTCAGAAATGAATTCCTCCTTTTACAATGCCTGCAAGAAACTTAAGTCTCTTTTCATTGTTCAGTTCTCCACCTTCAGATCTTTTGGTTATCCTTTTATTATAAAATCAAACAGATGTGTGCTTCATTTGGAAAATGTAGAATAGGGATATAGGTAAAACGGACAAATGCCTGCATCTAAATTTCGAATGGAAGAAATTTTTATGTGAGAAAATAAGCAAAATTATCACAGAGAAAGATGACTTAAGCAAAAAAAAGGAATAGGGATGCTTTTTTAGAGTAAAACATAGCAATTTAATCCTTACATACCAGAATGCTCAGCATTTTATCAGCAAAATTTAAATGTTAAGCGCGTAATGAAACCTGGAGCAGGTTTGCAAGAAGTTCTAAAAGACTATAAAATTAATAGTTGTATGTCACAGAATCAGTGCATTGTAATTTTAGGTGGCTCAAATGACGTGTATAAAAATGAACTAAAAATAGCAAACAGAATCTTAAGAGATGCACTATGCAGAATCTTAAGAGAGGCATTCAAAAATTTATTGTGATTGGTATACCTCGCAGGCATGCCTTATAGAATCTTCTTGAGTAAATAAAGAGATTCAAAAACCAAACAGAACTTACAGAAAGTTCACTTCAAATGCTTTTTTCCTTCCTGTTGATGATTTAGAAAGAAAGCATTTCACAACACATGGAATGCATCTAAATAAGTGGGGCAAATCACAATTCAGCCAGAAAATCAAAGTCTGAGTGAAAAGTGTTTTTTATGACAGTCAGAAATGTGCCAAAAATGCACTGCCAACCATAAGGGAGATGTGCAATATATCTTCCCTAGAAATAATACCAAAAGAGTCCTGGAAAAATATCTGAAAGATAAATGTTACTATAGTGTAGAAGATTTCATGAATGGCAACAATGCATTATAATTATAATTAAAATACCTCGTTGAAGTTGTTATACCATATATATTATTAATTTATTGTCTATTTTTAGTATTATTATACATAGTGTAAAACTGACATGTCACCTATGTCACAATCTTTGATTGTATAAGGCATGTTATGTGATAATAAAAATTGAATTGAATTGAAATCCTGCTTCAGCAGTACTAGAACAAAAGGAATTGATTATGGTGTGAAGTGTTGAGAAAGAAGTTATAAGAACAGTGGTAGCAGGTAAAACAATGGAGTCAGGACTAGAGAACAAAGAAACAGCAACAGTGACAACATATTCAGCTACAGAAACAACTACATCATCAGATACAACAGTAAAAATATCCACAAGGACAAAACCTGCTACAGTAAGACAACCACCATCAAGAAGTGAGGATTTCTACTGGCCACAGATGAAAGTCATGAATCAGATATGCCAAGCAGAAGTCCCGAGTTTATAATTGTCCATCAAAATGTGCAGTCATTGCAAAACAAAATTAATGAGCTATAAGTATTAGTGTTGGATCAGTTGAAAGAAGTATCTGTAATGTGTTTTAGTGACTATTGGCTAACTGATGAAATGTTAGCAATCACAAGTATACAGGATAATGTTATGACATCTCGTTTCTGTAGAAAAAATCTACATATGGAGGAACGTGTATATTTGTAAGACAGTATCAGTTATTGCTGCCTAAAATCTCTCAAAAAGTTAGGAAAATGAGGTGATTTTGAAATTTCTACTGTAGAACTAACCTCAATAAAAACGATCATCATTTGCTCGTACAGAAGTCCAGACTCAAACACAAAAATATCCTTTAACCAACTTGAAGGTAGTCTTGACAGTATCAGGGACCTAAACAAAACAATTATGATATGTGGAGACTTTAACATTGACTTTAACAAAGTTTCAGAAGGCAGAGATGATCTTATGGCTATTTGTGCAACATACAACCTGCTCCCAATTATAAACTTCCCTACCAGATTTACAAGTGTATCCACCGCCATCATCAGAGACAACAACAGAGCCATTATCACAAGTGGTGGCAGCATCAGCATTGCCATAATCAGGACTATCATCATCACATAAACAAGCAACGAGGGAAGAAGCAACAACAGAGGAACCAACAACATCAACTGAAGAAACAACAGTAGAAGAATCAATAGGAGCCACTCACAACAAGAGGAAAACTTTACCACCATGCCATCTTAAGGATGGGAGGAAAAAAACATTAAAATAAGTAATCTACAAAAAGTTATAACTGGCCAGTTTAGAGTAGATAATTTTGATGACATCACATCTAGAATAGCAAATAATAATCTTATTATGCATTTGAATATTGGAGGTTTATTAAGTAATCTGGTCAGTAGGCTTCATGACTTAGAAATATTCTAGAGAGAACAAAACGGTCTGTAATGGTTATTTGCTTAAGTAAACATTGGCTTAGAGATGAAAATATAAATTTATTGAACAAACTTAGAGATTATGAAGTAGCAACTAGCTTCTGTAGAGACAGTGGGTATGGTGGTTCATGTATGCTGGTTCATTCATCAGTAAAATACCAAATTAAGCAAAATATCAATAATTTAAATGAAGAATGCACATTTGAGAGTTGCTGCATAGAGTTTAAGGACTATAACATGCTGATATTCAGCATATATCATACCACTGGTTACTCAATTTCCTGAAGTTTTCTGGTCAAACTTGAAAATTTACACCACCAACTCAAAACTGAAAAGTTATGTAAAATTTTTTTTGCTTGTGCTGATTTTAATGTAGATGTCAGAAAAATGACAAATTTGCCTTTAAGATGAAGGAGCTGATGTCCACATAGGGTTTTATTCTAAATTTTGTGCAAATGACAATGATAACTGCTTTGTCGGCATCCTGCATAGATAACATTGCTAGCAGCTTAAACTACAGAGTAACAGAAAAATGTATACTTAGGGATCTCAGACCAAAGTGCTCTATAAGTGCCATTACGCTGTGTTAGCCCAAAGCACACAAATAAGAAAATCAGAAATTTTAAACAAGAAAGTATAGAAATGTTCATCAATAAAATCAGCCTCATCTCATGGTCATTTACTGCGAAGTCCTCAGTAACTGAAAATTCTTGATAGTGTTCAATGAATTCTTTCCTTTTAGAACTATAAAAACAGACACACCTAAGAAGGGTTCATGGATAACAAGGGGTATTCAGATTTCAAGCACGAGGAAAAGAGGACTTCATATGGAGACAAAAATCAATCAAGACCCAGAATTCTCAAATTATGTAAGGCAATATAAGAAAAACTTTGATAAAGTTGTCAGATAAGCCAAGAAATTGGCGAATAATAACTACAATTCAAATGCTAAAAATAAGCCTAAAGCAATATGGACCACTGCAAAGAATGAAATAGGTATCGAAAAAGGCAGACAACAGAAACTTGAACTGGTGGTTGAAGGTGAGACTGTTTGGGATCCCACACAAATCTGTGAAGAGTTTATCAGCCACTTCATACATCCATGTAAAACTGATGAACTTTCACCACCAAACATGTACCCTGTTTCCAGTTTATCTAACCCCACTATATTTAAATTCACCCATATATCCTATTCTGAAGTAGCTGATATCATAAAGTCCTTGAAGAATCTAAATTCCGTAGGCTGGGATGAAATTCCTACAAAAATAATAAAGGCAGTCATCCATAGTATTGCACATCCTCTGTCCATTATAATGAATCAATCTTTTGAGGAAGGATGTTTTCCAATAGATTGAAGTATGCTGATATACGACACTTTTGCAAAAAAGGCAGGCACAATGAAGTGAGTAATTATCGACCAATCTCATTGTTATCAATATTTTCCAAAATATTTGAAAGAACTGCACGTAACCAGATAGTTAACTATAATAATCTGCGTAATATTATCCAGAACAATCGGCATGGTTTCCAAGGAGGACACTGCACTGTGCAAGTCATTAATGAGCTTATTACAAAAATTAGTAGTAGTCTAGATAAAAATATGAATGTATCAGGCATCTTTTGTGACGTAAGTAAAGTCTTTGACACAGTAAATCACAAACTGCAACTTCGCAAGCAACAAGCATATGGTTTTAGTGAAAATCCGCTGAGATGGATGTCATCTTACCTATTACAGAGGAAACAAAGAATAGTAATTGAAGAAACTGGTAAGAGATTCTTCTCAAGTTGGAAAAATACAGAATAAGGTGTGCCACAAGGATCTATTCTTGGGCCAATATTGTTCTTGTATTACATAAATGACCTGCTGACTAACATAAATTCAGACACTTCTTTATGCAGATGACTCTACAGCAATAGTCTGTTGCAAGAAAAGTGAAAATTTAATCAATCATCTTCAGCAGTCTCTAGCTGAAATTGAGGCCTGGCTGAGAAATAATGGTCTGAAATTAAATCTACGGTAAAAAAGACACAAATCATTCACTTTCACAAAACAAGCTGTACAGGATATACTAGAAATACCATATGAGGACAATCACCTTGCCACCACAAACTGTACCAAATTTCTAGGTGTAATACTGAACAAGAATTTATCATGGATAAACCATGTAGATGCCATGTGTCACCATCTAAATAGTCTAAAAAGAAAGAAAGTGATGAGACTTACCAAACAAAAGCGCTGGCAGGTCGATAGACACACAAACAAACACAAACATACACACAAAATTCTAGCTTTCGCAACAAACGGTTGCTTCGTCAGGAAAGAGGGAAGGAGAGGGAAAGATGAAAGGAAGTGGGTTTTAAGGGAGAGGGTAAGGAGTCATTCCAATCCCGGGAGCGGAAAGACTTACCTTAGGGGGAAAAAAAGGACGGGTTACACTCGCACACACACACATATCCATCCGCATATACACAGACACAAGCAGACAAATGTATGCGAGTGTAACCCGTCCTTTTTTTCCCCCTAAGGTAAGTCTTTCCGCTCCCGGGATTGGAATGACTCCTTACCCTCTCCCTTAAAACCCACTTCCTTTCATCTTTCCCTCTCCTTCCCTCTTTCCTGACGAAGCAACCGTTTGTTGCGAAAGCTAGAATTTTGTGTGTATGTTTGTGTTTGTTTGTGTGTCTATCGACCTGCCAGCGCTTTTGTTTGGTAAGTCTCATCACTTTCTTTCTTTTTAGATATATTTTTTCCACGTGGAATGTTTCCCTCTGTTATATTCATATCATCTAAATAGTCTAATATTTGCAGTCAAAAAAGTTGTATATCATGCATATTTTGTATCTCTGATTGGATATGACATAATTTTTTGGGGATCAGAGAAAACAAACTTACAGAGAGTCTTTAGGCTACAGAAAAAAATCATTAGAGCCGTGGCAGGTGCAGAAAAAAGACAATCGTGCAGACCTCTGTTCAAGGCCATTGATCTTATGACTGTTCCTGGTCTCTATATCTATGAGACAATTTCTACATCTACATCTACATCTACATTTATACTCCGCAAGCCACCCAAAGGTGTGTGGCGGAGGGCACTTTACGTGCCACTGTCATTACCTCCCTTTCTTGTTCCAGTTGTGTATGGTTCAAGGGGAAGAATGACTGCCGGAAAGCCTCTGTCTGCACCCGATTCTCTCTAATTTTACATTCGTGATCTCCTCAGGAGGTATAAGTAGGCGGAAGCAATATATTCGACACCTCATCCAGAAACACACCCTCTCGAAACCTGGACAGCAAGCTACACCGCGATGCAGAGCGCCTCTCTTGCAGAGTCTGCCACTTGAGTATGCTAAACATCTCCGTAACGCTATCACACTTACCAAATAACCCTGTGACGAAACGCGCCGCTCTTCTTTGGATCTTCTCTATCTCCTCTGTCATCCCGACCTGGTACGGATCCCACACTGATGAGCAATACTCAAGTATAGGTCAAACGAGTGTTTAGTAAGCCACCTCCTTTGTTGATGGACTACATTTTCTACGGACTCTCCCAATGAATCTCAACCTGGCACCTGCCAGTTTTCTAAACAAAACCCACAGCTGACTACGAAGTCTTTCGTGACGGACTCCTTGCATAAAAAGTTCCCACTTTACTTGCCGCGTCAAATTTGGATAAAATCCCAAGCTTTCGATGACGACCTCTGTCATCTTCGTCAGGGGTAAAACTGATCATCGTGGACCAGTGAGGCTTCTGCTTTTATGAGCAGTGGACAGCTTCTCATTGGCTGGATGATGTCGCGGTGAAAATGGCGCGTACGGAGGTGGCGGCCTCTATGTCCATAGATTTTGTTTGCGCGCTTTATCCAGCGTTGCTTGCAGCGCCATCCATTGCAACAGATGAACTGCGAGGAATGTAAGAAATCTCCCTCTGCGCTCTTTCTTTATCAATTGTGCGCTTCCGTGCATTGCTGAGTGCATAACCGGAGTCTCTGTTGAAATTATTTTCACAGAGTCTAATTTCAACTGCTCCCCTGACTACAGAGTCCCAATAGTTCGAAGTGTGAGCAAGTAGTCTTGTTTCATCGAATAAAATCTTATGTTTATTTAACAAACTGTGCTCAGCCACCGCTGATTTTTCTAGGTACCTGCATTTCAGGTGATGCTGATGTTCCACACAGCGATCGGCAACAGTTCTTATAGACTGGCCCACATAATTTTTGCCACACTCGCAAGGAATGCTGTAAATTCCTGGTACTCTCAGGCTGAAATTATCTTTCACAGGTCACAACGTTTCCTTAATCTTCCTTGGTGGCCAGAAGACTGGACTGATTCCCTGCCGGCTCAGGACTCTGCCGATCTTGCTGGTCGTTGCACCACAGAATGGTAGCCGCGCGGAGTGATGGTCCTCTTGATCTGTTCGAACAACATCCTTCCTAGGTTTTTTCACCAGAGTAGATCTGATACCACGATCAGAATATCCATTTTTTCTGAATACCATCATCAGATGGTTAATCTCGGAGCCGAGATGATCCTTGTCCGAAATAGTCCTCGCTCTGTGTACCAAGGTATTCCGCATAGCTCTCTTCTCAGCTGGGTGGTGAAAACTACATGCGTTTAGATATAAATATGTATGCGTCGGTTTTCTGTACATGTGTCGGGCATTCTGCCCCCACACTGCACCTACAAGAAATTAAAAGATTATATACATAATATGATAGTCCATTCCATATTTGAATTTAGTGCACTAACAATAATGTTGAGTTTGCTTCATTCTCACTGCCGGGTTTCGTGCTGATGCTCTGGCCAATTTGGTGGCTAAGATCTAGACGCTAACAGTCGACATGCTAGATGCTACCATCACACATGCATGCACTCCCATTCTTAGTGTTGATTTCGCATTGAGTGTCACATTTTCTCCTGAGTGTCAAATATCAAAGAACTGCCACGGCATTTGCCTTCATTCTGCGTGCAGTGAGTATGCGCTTATTGTTCAAAATCCAACACTGTGGCAGAAGATCTCCATTTTTATGGCCTGGGTGTCATTATTACCCATTGTACTCCCATTTTCAGTGGAGAGAACTCCGACCAACGGCATCCGTTGATGAGATAAGTACCTGCCCGGAAAACCATAGTTCACTTGAAACTTCCTGGCAGATTAAAACTGTGTGCCCGACCGAGACTCGAACTCGGGACCTTTGCCTTTCGCGGGCAAGCGCTCTACCAACTGAGCTACCGAAGCACGACTCACGCCCGGTACTCACAGCTTTACTTCTGCCAGTATCTCGTCTCCTACCTTCCAAACTTTACAGAAGCTCTCCTGCGAGAGTACTTCATAGTTCACTTGTTAAAGCCTCAAGCACTGTGAGCCATGATACTCAGAAATTATTTCATTGCACACACATGTTCATGTCACCACAGTTGACCAACCACTTGTTGAAAGATACATATAGACATCCAAAACACAGTATAAATTGCTTGTCCTTAAAGTTCATTTCTTCATATGGAGTTTGGTTTCCAATGAAAATTCATACAAGTATTGAGTTACAACAATATACATAACATAATAGCTTATACCTATGGCTGACATTCCATCCATCACTTATAGTATGAACATAGATTTCTTAAGTTTTAAAAAAAGTCAATAAATTTTCATTAACTGGGTTCTGTTACTACAGTTTGTTTGTTAGTTTCAACTTCTCTTCCTTCACATCACATGTACAAATTAATTACATATCACATTATTATGACACAATACAAGCATATGATACATTTATGCTTCATTTTATAGATAGGCTTTTATCACTTATGGAAGCTCATTTCTTACTTATGTAGAGGAGGGAGAAAAACATTGAAAATAGGACTAAAAGATTGCGCGTTGCTGGCCTAACTACACTAGGCGTCGCCTCCTTGTTTGGGAGGGAAGAAAGGAAATACTCATCTACTGGTTCAAGGATTTATGAGGAAATGTTACTCATACAATGATGGACTAGTTGCCAAGGAACTTTTGTTTCATTGAAATAATGTGTAATAATTCATGTAGTATCATGTTGTTTCTTCATGTGTTGTTTACTTCAATTCATGTGCAGCTTAATGTGAAACATGTTGTTTTTACAGTTGTAGACTTATTTTTCTCGAATATCTGGAAATGTTGTTATTCAAGCTTTCATGTGACACAATAAAATTAATTGGTTTTTGTAAAATCACATGCTTAAATGTTTGTGTGTACTCTGCAGGGAATTGATACTAATAATTGTCATGGAGATACACTGCAATGATGCATATTTCATTTTTCATGTGCCTTATGACCTTTGCATAATTATCATCAATCCTAATTTGTTTACTCGAAGTGCGGCCCGTTTCTTTATTTGGTACCTGCTACTTGACATAATTCTCTTCTTCTGCACCATGATGAAGCACTGGTTGGTGAAAGAAAAAACTTAAAACTAATTGCATTTCGTAGTTCGGTGGCCACTGAAACATTTAGTCATTGCATATGTCCGCAGATATTTCCATACTTTGTTTAAATTCATAGACATTCATTTATTCTGTAACCCATTATGATCATTTACTCTGCAAAGAAAATTATTTGACATTTCTCACAGTATTATGCCATTAGTCCTTAGCTTACACATCTCGCATAGTGTATCATAATACTTCTTTTTGCCTGTGAATAGGTTGTATATAGCGTAGTATTTAATTAAATCTCTGTGTAAACTTATCAACAGATTCCTTAGTTCTTAGACAGTAGATGTATTTGCATAGTATTTCCATTTACTTTAAATTTAAGTTAAGTACTTGCATATATCGCATTCCTATTTGGTTGAGGCGTCTGTCAGCCTGTCGCGCATGCGCACAGGTCAATGGGTTCTCTCCTACTGCTGACATCAGCGTGTATTGTTGAGCACGGACAGCTGAGCCATAAGCTAATTTCGTTTATACTTTCGCTTTGCATGAAGTGGTGTGTCACTTCTCATTGCTGTTAATTTTATGCCTACGTGTATAAATCAGAATTACTTATACCTATACACATTACTTATCTTAAAATACTCTCCAGAAGAAAAATTAGACTTAGAGTTATGTACACTTTGTACAATTATCTTGTGATTGAAAGAAAAAATGCTACCTAGCTTCATCATTCTATGAAAGCTTTTATGTCTTTGTGGGGGTGAAGACCCTTGTCTCTTCCTGTTTTCTCGTAAACTAACCTGTACACCCCAGGGAATGGTATTTTGGAAATTACATACGGTCCTGAATAGAGTAATTGCCAATTTTTGTCAATTTAGGATGCATCCATGAGAGGACTCATTGCCCTTTAAAAAACTGTGTAACACGTATAAGTTTCTTATTATAAATTTTCTTTCTATACTCTGCCGTTTTCTAGTGTAACCATGGCATGTTTGGTTTTGTCTTATAGTTTCAGTTCTATAGTCGGTACCTTTGGTATGGGTGACCCCAACTCATTCGTTTGTTTTGTCTGGAACGTCAATTCATTAGGTATGAAACCTTTTGAAGAATGTGGAAGGTTATCGACAACTTACATGAAGGGAGTTACGTACTCTACCCATCGGGTGTGTTTGTGAGGGGTTTTATGTCTCAATAAACTGGTTAAATTCTTTAAAGACTCATTCTACTGGGCTTGCTTCTGAGTGAAAAAGGCTTACTAATATATGCTTTATGCCCTGTGAGATCATAAGTTGTTTCCACTTTTGCCCAACGAAATATGAAGCATTATCAGTTAGAACTACCTGTGGTTTACATACTCTTCTCAAATAGTCTCCCTCAATTCTTTTTCTGATATTTATGGCTGTTGCATTCTTAATGGCATACATTTTGATAGTTTTGAGAAAGTGTCGTGTAGTGCTACTATGTATCTTACTCCTCCTTTAAATCTTGGATATGGACCAGCTATGTCCAGAGATACTATATCTAGAAGGTTTTTATTGAGTATTGGGTGTAGTTCAGTATATTTTGACACAGTGGACATATTGCACACTTTCTTACTACCTGTAGGATTCATCTTCCAAAATTTGGAAAATTTGCCTCCTCCATAATGTCCCCATACTTCTTGTGTGTGTCTTATAAATTCGTCAATATAATCTTTAGGAATACACACAAATCATTGATCAGATTTTCCATGTTTCCTATGAAACAAAATGCCCTTGTACTCCTGATGCCATTTACTTACCTTTCCACCTTCATCCTGCTTAAGGTTTTGCATGACTTTCCTCAATCTGTGATCTTGCTGTTGTATAATTTTAATTTGCTTACAAAACTTATGGTGATCAGACTGTTGTGTTGTACCTTGCTTTAGTAATGTCTTGATTTCTGCATCTTGCTCTGTTACTTCACCAAATTCCTCTAAACCTTATGGTAACCTAGACAAGGCATCTGTAATAACATTTTGACATTCTTTAATATAAATGACTTTGAAACTGAATTCTTGCAAATATAGGCACCTCCTAGCTAATCTGTGGTTCAATGGTTTACATGTTAAAAGAAATGACAGTGACTGATGTCACAATAAACTTCGGTATTCTTGCCCCACAAAAAATATTCAAACTTTGTAGATGCCATATTACTGCTAAACTTTCCAATTCTGATGCAGAGTAAGATCTTTCTGCTTCAGATAACATGTGACTAGCAAAACTGATGACCTTGGATACTTCCTTACCTTCTTCCTCTCACATCTGAAACAAGCATGCCCCCAGCACTTGAGATCAGGCATCTGTCTAAATCATCCTTGGACATGTCACAGTGGCTAAGAATGCTTGCATCGACTAATGCCTGCTTAATGTTATTAAAGTCCTCTTGACACTTATCCTCCCATAACCAAAGCCTATTTTTTCATAACAAGTTGAGCAATGCATCACTGTCTGGTACCAATTTACAGAAAAAGGATGCTAGTCCTAAAAAAAGCTTTTAGTCACTTTTTATTCATTGGTGCTGAACAACTGAGTATGGCATCAAGTTTTTTCGGGTCAGGTAATACACCTTGTTCTGGCAACATGTCCTGAAAATTTGACTTGCTCCTTTCCAAAACTAGACTTAAACTGGCTGTTACAAATTCATCCTTGATGTCACCTTGTTTGTCAAACCTTATCAAACATGTTTGTAGTTTTGCTTTGCCCCACTCCCTGAGAGGTCAATAGCCTGGGGCTTAACTATGACTGGTTGGTGTTTTCTAACGACATAGTGTGACTTAATTCATTACTTTGAGTAATTTCAGTTAGTTGCACTGTGTGTGTGTGTGTGTGTGCACGCGTACTTCGCTAATTTGTATCATTAACTGCTGTGCATTTATTTTGCTGCCGAAAGGTCGGCTGCGGTACAGCGTAAAGCATGGCATTGTTGCCGTGTGTCAGTCACTGCTGCAGCTGACTTTCTATTCATGTTCGGCATAGAGCCTTGTGATGGTGAACTGTAATTTGCTTGTGCATTGAACCCTGTTTTGAAAATTTCTTGTAAATCATTAGTTTTTTCCATTCCTGTTACCATACTCATTACCTCTGGTTATGTAACTTTGCTGTGTTTTTAGATCATGTTTTACTGACTGATTTGCGTAACTTGTCATTGTACCTGATTTTCTGTTGCTCTATTGGGTAGAGGTCTTTCCTCATAGATTAAGTTGACAGATAGAAAATATTCAGTGTCATGCTCTGGCATTGACTAATTTTTCTGTAATGTGCGATGGTAAATGGCTTTTCAAAATTTTTAACACATCTACCTGCGATGTTGGGTTCGTTCGGTAGCATGTCTTGTTCAGTTATTTTTTTCAAAGTATACACGTAGGCTACCGCATTTGACATTGAAAGGAGTGTGGTTGAAAACCTTTTGTACAAGTTGGTTGTGTTGGGGAAGGAGAGCAGACAGTGAGGTCATCGGTCTCAGAGTAGGGAAGGACGGGGAAGGAAGTCGGCCGTGCCCTTTGAAAGGAACCATCCCGGCATTTGCCTGGAGTGATTTAGGGAAATCATGGAAAACCTAAATCAGGATGGCCGGACGCGGGATTGAACCGTCGTCCTCCCAAATGAGAGTCCAGTGTCTAACCACTGCGCTACCTCGCTCGGTTTTGTACAAGTCTTTCCTGCACCACCTCAGACCAGTATTTGTTGAGGAAAGCTCGTTCAAATTGGATATAAGTGCTGCAACATTTGGCCACTTCAGTTGCCCATAAAAGGTCACCTTGCGTATATCCCACAACAAATCTTATTTTCTGTGCTTCCATCCAGTTGCGTGGAGATACATGACGAAAAGCACTGATAAATACCACAGGATTCAATCTTTTACCTTTGGTAGTGAATGTAGGAAACTGTCGATGTCTCGGCAAACCTTTGTCTGCAAAAATAGTTGACACACATGGCATTTTCGGTCGTAGTTATTGTAGTTACCCGTAATTCCGGTTGGTAATTGTTCAGGTAATGGAGTTGTGGGTATGTTTAGATTTAGCACTCCAACTGTCACTGGTACCTGCTGTGGAACTCTTGACAATCTGTGGATAAATGCCAACAGGCTGTGGTTTGTTCACTGTAGCCTGTGAATTATTTACATGCATATTTTGAGATCCAGTTATAATTTCTTCTAAAAAATTTTAGATTAATGTTAACCTTGTTCACTATTTCATTTTCTTTTTCTCTATAGCCTTTTCTACTACATCTGTGTATAACTTGCAATCGGTTGCTAATTTCTTTGCAATGGTATTACCCTTGTCTAACGTACTTGCTTCAGCTTGATTAATATCACTCATTTTTATTTCTCTCTCTCTCTCTCTCTCTCTCCTCCCCCCCCTTAGCACATGCTGAGTCAACTTCAAATGTTGCCACCCTTAAAGTAAGCTCTTCTACAGTTAGAGGTACACCTTCGTAGGTTGCTTTTTTTTACTGTCAAAACCAACTGGTTTTGTGTGACTTCAATGTTTGTGTTTGCATCTGATTTTTTTAAACTGTTGCTTTGGTAGATGATGGTTGTTAAAAGAATCTTCCTTCTGTTTTAACTCTAATGTTACTGTTAACTTCAGAAAGTACTTCATGCTTTACCTGTTTTTTCATATCATTCAATTTTTCATCAATTTCAGTGCAAAAATTTTTGCTAAGTCATTGAATTTTTGAGAGACTGTCTTGAAGAACCTTGAATACTTGCTTCATTGTATGTAGATCTTTGGTAACTTATGTTCATATATTGTGTGATGGTGTTCAGATTGTGTGTCAAATTATCAATTTTGGCATTTATATCTTGTTTCATATTACTGAAACTGGTGTTCATATTCAGTTTAATATCATCAAATTTCATGTTTATATTATAAAATTTCACATTTATGTTGGATAATAACTGCCATAGTAGTGCTTCAGTTGTACTATGATTTCCTTCAGCTGTATTTTCTAAGTCAATCTTTGTGTTGTGAACAAGTGTTTGTAACGTGTTGTCAAAATTCATATTCTAATCACTCTCCAATGTTTCATTCATGCGTGGTATGTTGCTCTGAGAGACGCATGACATTGTCTCGTCAGTTGTAAACATTGTGTTGTCAAGGTTATTCTGCTGTGGAGCATCGCTATCACTTGTCACACCTGCGACACACTTTTCTGATCTACTTAAAACTTTCTGCAGTAGGCATGCATGGTGCCTTAACTTCAGTTGCTCAATCACGCAATTCTACACCATCCTGGCTGATTGCATTTTTGCTATCACTATCAACAATGGAAATATATATTTTTTGGCCATATTATATGAATATGCAAGATATAAAATTTTCACAAAAATGTTAAAATTTCATACACTAATTATTATACGTGATAAAGGTAATTTATGTAATGTCAAAGCCTGGTTTACATCTAGTATGACGTGCAAACTTTGTACTGAAATTCTTTATGATTTTCTGACAAATCAGTGCATCGGTGAAAAATTCCTGAAGTGTCTCACGAATAAAATTCAAGGAAGGGATTCATTAGAAGGTTTCTATCGACAACAAGAGAGGCACTACCGAGCATAACCATCCAAGCAAGTTGCGTAGCCATCCTACCCTTGCTGCATCAAACAAAACAGCTTACTATGGAAAATTTTACGTCACCTAGGTCCAATACTTACTCCAATCAAAAATTTTCTCCTCAATTTTGTGTTTTTGCATTACTTGCAGTACTTAACAGTGATTTTGCCATAGACTGACTACGTCACGTGTCCTATGCTCTGAATTACTATGTTCACATGCGACATCTTCCGAAAGATGACAACCGAATTTTGAGAACCGTTTTTCACTGTCATGTTCACATGTTAAGGTCTGAAGCAATTTGCTAGCCCAGTTAACTATGGCACCTGGAAAACAGCAGATACAGTGAAAGTTAGATGGCACAATCGCTATTGCTCTTCAATTAGACGAGGTGTAAATAGCTTCAGTCTAATATATCTACTTTTTCTTCACTGTGCAAAAAGCCAATCCAATATTAGTAAAAATTTTTAAAAACAAGACGAAAGCAGACAGTCCAGGCATGTTTGAATACCAGCTGCATTCACATGGGAGCGAAAATAGATTGCGGAATTGGGAAACCAGCAACCAGAAGATTTCCAAAATTATTTTGAAGTGTCTGCATGACTACCCAGCAGTAGTATTGGAATATCAGTTTATGAAATCCTGTTTTGGGAGCCTCATGTAAATGCGATTAATATCTTATCTACTGGCAAGATCACATGACTATGACTGCCTTACAAGAGCGCATTGCTATCCTGATTTCAATGCTTTGGAAACTAAAGTTCTGTGTTTGGTGGAATTTGACTACATATTTTCGTAATACGACAATATGCAGCGTACGCATTGCTGCAAATCAAAGATCTTTCCAAAACTCATTTTTCTGCAGTTCATTTCCTAAAGTGGGGGGAGGTTCTATGCCAGTGTATAAAACCTCAACCATTCAAAACACTGGTAAGTTTATGATCCCAAGAGAAAGTATACTTTCACTTAACATGGAAAAGCATACTTTCACCTGGGAGTAAGTTTAAAAACTGGGAAATTGGAGAGAAACCTGGGAACTTTTTTTTCTCTCTCTGTGTATACACCCAGCTTCAGCAGAAGTTTGGACAAAAAGTTAGCTGGCAAATGTTTCCTTTTAAATTAGCAGAACCCTTCTGTGGATATATGAGCAAGGAATGGACTTGTTCATATAAACGACCACAGAAATAAGCAAGGTACCGGTACACAAGTCCTGACATATAGGAGTATACAAAAGTTCAAATGAAATAATGTGGTATATGCAGCGCAAAAATATCTGTTCCACATACTGAAGTGTTCGGTACATGTGTGCAAAGTGTTTGACAACTATGGGGGCTTTGAAAAGGCCAGAAAAAATTTTCTTCTTATTGCTACAGCAATGTGTGTCCATTTGTCTATTTTCATACTAAATATATGTTTATGATCTGTTTGGGGGCTTTGAATACACATACAGAAAATTTTATTGCAAAATTATGTTTATTTGCATTAAGTTTAAATAGTTTCAATTGATTTCTTAACCTCATTTAACTAAATATACTTTCCGTAGAAATTTTTAAGCATAATGCATTCGTACGACAAGCATAATGCACTACCAACTCATAAAACCCATAAAGACACTGTATGGAATTAAGTTAAACAGAAAACAAAGAAGATAAACTTCATTTGTCAAAATGACCAGTACCAGTCCTAAGTAGTTTGCTAATGCTGGTCCTAGTGTTAAAATACCCCAGCTCTTGTCACGAGCTTATTACCAGGCTTGATGGCACGCACATATCACAGTCTACGAACTAGCCAAAGACATACTCAAGATGTGGCCTTCTACTGATAAACTGGCTGTCCTTAAAACATCGCAGGGTGCCAACAGCATGAATTTCAATACAGAAGCCAGCAACAGGGCCTCTTGGAGGTCCACATTCATTTGTAACATCCTCGTGTCTCTGGGTGCTGAAAATTACCAGTGGTAGGAAGGAGATTAACTGGCAACACGATTACAGACACCACGTATATTGATGTGTCATCGTACAATTCTGAGTGGGACCAAGTACACTACTGCAGCCAGCCTGAGACCACTTCAGGCTGGGCAAGCACTGCACTGCACTGGGATCGGAATCTCTAAACCTCACGTGGGCATGCAACCACGGAGCTGTCTGGACAGACATCACCTCCAACACAGTTGAATAGCAATGGCCGAGGCTGGTGCTGAAGGGTGTGGCTTAAAACCAATGAGAATAAATGAACTCAAAACATTTTAAAAGCATTCTTGATGCTTCACAGGTTCCCAACAGCTACCCTGACTTGATGCAGAGTCCTTCTGTATTTTATCAATTTGCTTTGCTGCAGATATTCCAAAAGCACCCAAACAAACCTTAAAATGAATGTGTAGGTAGACCTTCCACTGGTAAATGCTCGCCAGATCCAAATTGCACTAGTTACCACAAGCAAAATTGTGCTACAAGATTCTGTATCTTTAAGAAAGCAAAATTTAAGTTGCTCCATCCCAGCTGAGCCCTGTAATTTTGGAAGGAAAACTGTTGTAGCTTTCACAAATTCACTGCTCTCACAGCTACAAACTAATCATAAAAAAGAACAATCACTCTTACCTTCCCCAATACTGGAAGTTTTCCCATAAATATACAACCACTACAATGTTGTATTCAGTTTCTCTAGGATGTCACTTGTATCAGCCAAATATGCTTTAAATACACATTTGGGTAAATATTAAAGTAATCAACACAGAATGTGATTAATTGAAGCCACATATTGAATGGACCAGACTTGTGTACCAACTGCCTATATTGGGCACCTAGGAAATGTACTAGTCTTAAGTAGTTACATGAGCAGTATGTTTTTTAAGGTACTTTAGTAAGAAACATTCCTTCTACTTCCACGTGAAGTGTTAAATTTTATTTCCTTATGGAAATCATCTGATCAGAAGATCTGACAGTGTCACTGAAACCAGTGTGCAGTTTTACTTTGATCAAACGAGGTAATCTCTAAAACTTTTTTAAAATGGTTTCTTTCTTGGCATCAAGAATTACCAATCTCTTAACAGTACTAGGCAACTTCAGATCATACAAAGAAATGCACTCTAGTATATCAATAAAACCACTATTTCTTGTTGAGATTATGTCAGACAAACCTTTTTACAACTTATTCCAGCACACACTATCTATCATAGTTCTTTCTAGAAATCGTACTTTAGATCTTTGATCATGATGTGTAATGACCTTATCAGTTATTGTGTACTCTGTATGTACTTACATTTATTTAAATCACTTATAAAGTGATGGCAACATGATATATAAAATGCTACATTAAAAACTCTCAAAAATTGTACATTCTGTTCCAATATGAAATTGTATACTTCACTTGACCGAAACAGTTAAATCTTACTTTAAAGTTTGGCAAATATTCACTTTTAAATAATTTCATCTTTCCAATAACAGACAAAACTAGTGTATTCTGTAAGTTTTACACACACACACACACACACACACACACACACACACACACAGGAAAGGTTCTTGTATTTCACTGAACTAACACACATGATGAAAATTAAGTTATTTTTCATGTAATAAGATCTTTAAATTTTATACTGACAACTTTTCTCTGAAATGCAGCTGTGTATTAAGCACTGTTTCAAAACAATATTACAAATAACATGGAAATACTTCTCTCATCTTCCAACATACATTAAATACAAAAAGCACAGGGTAGGCCCTTGAGTATGTACAGTAAGTTTTGGAACACAAATGAAGGGAACATCACATTTTTTAAAAAAAATAGGGTTTTAACAAATCTGAATATCAGGATCCATAAAGTATGAAGATCACATTCACCAGTCTTCACCTGAAACAAATCACAAATTGCACATTAAAATTTAAACATTTATTGATCAAACAAGTTTTACCAGCATAGTAATATATATCAATATTCTCCAATTAGCTGACATAAATCTACACAACATTAGAACAGCCAATTTGCCCATAACTGAAGTGTCATTGCTGAAGGTCCCTAAATATCAGTTAACAGATACTAGTCAACAAAATCTAAACTTAAGATGGCAGTAAAGTGGTCTAATAAACATGTTTAGCGATTTTTTAAATCTCACAGCAAATCTTTAATACACACAAAGTTTAAAGCACAAAAAGGCGGATTATGTGACATCCACAAATTGTTACTGTGGACTAATTTGCATTAGCTGAACAGAGTTATTCATTTTTTAATTCTGCAGAAACAAAGCAGCTAGGATTCTGACAACTTCCTAAAAATCTTACATTTTAACATTTTCCTTCCCTAGCAGCACAGTTCACATGTTAATCCATTAGTCACTTGAGCTCTGGCAAATACACTCCTGGAAATTGAAATAAGAACACCGTGAATTCATTGTCCCAGGAAGGGGAAACTTTATTGACACATTCCTGGGGTCAGATACATCACATGATCACACTGACAGAACCACAGGCACATAGACACAGGCAACAGAGCATGCACAATGTCGGCACTAGTACAGTGTATATCCACCTTTCGCAGCAATGCAGGCTGCTATTCTCCCATGGAGACGATCGTAGAGATGCTGGATGTAGTCCTGTGGAACGGCTTGCCATGCCATTTCCCCCTGGCGCCTCAGTTCGACCAGCGTTCGTGCTGGACGTGCAGACCGCGTGAGACGACGCTTCATCCAGTCCCAAACATGCTCAATGGGGGACCGGCTTGCCATGCCATTTCCCCCTGGCGCCTCAGTTCGACCAGCGTTCGTGCTGGACGTGCAGACCGCGTGAGACGACGCTTCATCCAGTCCCAAACATGCTCAATGGGGGACAGATCCGGAGATCTTGCTGGTCAGGGTAGTTGACTTACACCTTCTACAGCACGTTGGGTGGCACGGGATACATGCGGACGTGCATTGTCCTGTTGGAACAGCAAGTTCCCTTGCCGGTCTAGGAATGGTAGAACGATGGGTTCGATGACGGTTTGGATGTACCGTGCACTATTCAGTGTCCCCTCGACGATCACCAGTGGTGTACGGCCAGTGTAGGAGATCGCTCCCCACACCATGATGCCGGGTGTTGGCCCTGTGTGCCTCGGTCGTATGCAGTCCTGATTGTGGCGCTCACCTGCACGGCGCCAAACACTCATACGACCACCATTGGCACCAAGGCAGAAGCGACTCATCACTGAAGACGACACGTCTCCATTCGTCCCTCCATTCACGCCTGTCGCGACACCACTGGAGGCGGGCTGCACGATGTTGGGGCGTGAGCGGAAGACGGCCTAACGGTGTGCGGGACCGTAGCCCAGCTTCATGGAGACGGTTGCGAATGGTCCTCGCCGATACCCCAGGAGCAACAGTGTCCCTAATTTGCTGGGAAGTGGCGGTGCGGTCCCCTACGGCACTGCGTAGGATCCTACGGTCTTGGCGTGCATCCGTGCGTCGCTGCGGTCCGGTCCCAGGTCGACGGGCACGTGCACCTTCCGCCGACCACTGGCGACAACATCAATGTACTGTGGAGACCTCACGCCCCACGTGTTGAGCAATTCGGCGGTACGTCCACCCAGCCTCCCACATGCCCACTATACGCCCTCGCTCAAAGTCCGTCAACTGCACATACGGTTCACGTCCACGCTGTCGCGGCATGCTACCAGTGTTAAAGACTGCGATGGAGCTCCGTATGCCACGGCAAACTGGCTGACACTGACTGCGGCGGTGCACAAATGCTGCGCAGCTAGCGCCATTCGACGGCCAACACCGCGGTTCCTGGTGTGTCCGCTGTGCCGTGCGTGTGATCATTGCTTGTACAGCCCTCTCGCAGTGTCCGGAGCAAGTATGGTGGGTCTGACACACCGGTGTCAATGTGTTCTTTTTTCCATTTCCAGGAGTGTAGGTTTGCAATTGGTCTAAGTTTTCTGCTGGTTCATGTAATTTACATTCCATAAACTAAAGAATCATGTCCACACAAATTATCTTTTTACAGTGACATTCTGTAAGTAACAAATTTCTCTGAACATTTCCTTCAGATTACAAAGTCAGGTAAGAGTATGTTTCTAGTGTCTTACACACTGTTTACTATATACTTTATAAAATGTGTTAATTCATCATAAATTAACCTTCCAGCCACAGATGTATGCATTCAGCTCTTTCAAGTTAATTTTGCGGGGCCCACCATCATATAGGACAATTTCTGCTCTGTTTGCAGCCTGAAGTCTTTATTTTCTTGTCCAAAACTTTTCTGTTGCTCTAACATCTTAGACCACTATTTTTCTCAAACAAAAACAGTGGGAGTCTTCTTTTACACCTTCTGTCCCACTCATACAGGCATTTTCATTTTCATGGCAGCAATTTTGTAACCACACTCCCAGGCTTGTGTATGGGATTTTGCTTTAAGAAATACAACACCCGGAAAATTTATTGACAAGTTTATTCTACTTTCACAACATTTTGATTTTCCACATTTACTATGTCATTTACATTTAATATCAAAAAATCGAATCTGAAGTTAAGATTTTGGTTCTCTTGTTACATTCCTGTAATTGCATCCTTATAACTGTTCTAATCAACAAAAATGTTCTGTGAATATTCATGGAAAAATCTGAAAATCACTCACTGTACCACAGGTAATTAATGTTCTGCTCTTAGGTAGCAATATATAATACTAAACATTTGAGAGGACTGATTCACCAATTTTGTATCACATTTCTGTAAGCATATAATGCAAATAAATGGCAACCTTGATTTTTGACACTATTCTTTTAATGTATAGTAAGCTGCGCATATTGCATCAGCTCAGACTTTTAACCACAAAATGACTAGTCCAAGATGAGAGTGTGACAGTGACAGCTCAGTCGCATCATCTTTCTGTTAAGCTGCCAAAGGAAGCTAACCAATGAGACTGCTTGAGGAGTTAGCACTGAAAACTGCTGCACTGCAGAATCAATGCGCACCTGTCTGAAACGTACCAGTGTGTCATGTAACGGGCACTGTCGTTTCATCTTTTGAAACGTCCTGGCAGATTAAAACTGTGTGACCGACCGAGACTCGAACTCAGGACCTTTGCCTTTCGCGGGCAAGTGGCTCTACCAACTGAGCTACCGAAGCACGACTCACGCCCGGTCTCACAGCTTTACTTCTGCCAGTATCTCGTCTCCTACCTTCCAAACTTTACAGAAGCTCTCCTGCGAACCTTGCAGAACTAGCACTCCTGAAAGAAGTTTTAATCTGCCACAAAGTTTCATATCAGCGCACACTCCACTGCAGAGTGAAAATCTCATTCTGGTTTCATCTTTAGTCTAACAAGAAGTTTTTATGATTATTTGCATCTTATTTAAAACCATATCCAGTGGGAAGAATGGCAAAAACTTGTGTTAAGTTAAACAGTGGAAGAATAGCATGCTACACAGCAAATTCATATGTTCGCTGAGGGACTACTATATGAAAAAACTGTAAAGACGAGCCAGTTCCTGCTAGTTACATTTTTAAGACGACTGGCAATAGTTTTGAAAGTAAACATAAAATTTTTGTAACAATAGAGAAAGAACTATAAAACACGAGTGGCACAAGGCTGCAGGCACCATGAAAAATGTGGCTGAGAAAGAACCAAGTGACAAATTTGGACAATTTTCAAAAAGCCAGTTGTCTTATAACAGAATGTAACACCCCACACTAAATTGCTTGTGTCAGTTGACAGCAGCAAATTTTTATTGCTTACAGTACTCAAAGACATAGGCTTCAGCAACTCCGTCTAGCATTTAAAATGTAACAAGACAGCTGTTGCATGGCAGTGCAGAATTCTGCACAGGATCACAGGTGCTCTGAAGTACAATGCGGAAAGATGAAACCTGTGTTAATATCAACCCTTCATTACACAGAGGCTGGAGCGATGAAAGGCTCGATGTGACAATGTCAGTGCCTGCTGGAAAAGGATGGTGAATTATTTTACAAATATGCAGACAGTTTTATGCCGAAGTGCCTGTTATGTTTCAGTCAGAAGAAGACATATCACAAAAAGATAAGTAGTGTAGTTTTTCAGAGGTGGTAGAAGACATCACTAGTGACAAATCTGACAAGACCCTCAATGATTGTTATTGATTATGCCCTGTATCAGTCAGTTCATGACAAACTTTGGCAACAAGAAAAACATTCAGTTGTTGAGAAAACAAGATTTGAAGCAGGCTGAATCAGACTGGGGAAAAAAAAACCACAATTTCCAGCAAACAATCTACAAGACTGCTAAAGAATAGGCATGAACTCATTTGATTCCTTCCATACTAGTGTTGTTTCAATGAGGTATGGGTGCATATTACATTGCTGCAAACACAATATTCACAATCTTCGAAGATGAGAATAGCCTTTTAGAATCTGTCAAGTAGTTAAACTGGCTCAAAAATTGTGATGAACACTGACTCAATAGAAGCCACCTAAATGGAAGTGAAGACTGCACAGAAGAAGTAATTATACACTTCGGAGAGAGCAGCACAGACAAAAATATAAGAAATCAGTTTATGCAAGTGGTTTTTTTTCCATTAATGTAGCTGCAAAATAGTCATGAATTTAGCAAGGTACCATGCCATTGACCAATCATAGTGGCTCTTTATATAACTTAAGGAGGTAGATACAGCTACCCGAGCTCAAACAATGCAAGTTTCAATATTTGTCCCCTAAGATTTGGTGATTTATCTTTACATACATGAAAATTTCAACAATCATTTGGCAGCTTTGTTTAAGACTTATTACCATAGCAGGCGAGTACACCACTGTGTATTTTTCAAAACTTCATGCAGAGAGTTTTGGGGAAGTGTGGTTCATGGGTAAAGAAGACAGCATACAGGACACTAGTGCAGCCTATGCTTGGGTACTGCAAGTGCGTCTGGGATCTGCACCAGGTCAGGTTAAAGGCTTTGCTGTGTCATAAGATGTGGCAGTATTGCAAGTTTATTTGATTATGGTTACAAAATAAAAATGTCCACTGTAATTGACAGTGCGACTTAGTGCCACATTTTCGAGCATTGGTTCCTAGACGTCTGTGGTGATTATCTTTGCTAACTTTGATTAAATTTCTTTGACTTACTAAATGGCATCATTCTTATTTGTAATCTCAATTGTTTTCTGGAACAATGATGAAATTATGAATACCCAGAAGTTCATCTCTGAAGATTCTTGCAAATCAAGGAAATTTATCTTGACCAGAGAGTAAGAAGTCTCATTTCTACAGCAAAAATGGTATGACCAAAAGCCAGCCATAACTGCATCGACCAAGCCTGGGTAGCAGCCAATGGATCAATGTGAAAGATGGAAGGAAAGTTTCGGATACAGTTAGGTTCCTTGTCCAGCTGTAACTGGCTGCTACAACAAAAATCTACATCTACATTAATACTCTGCAAATTACATTTAAGGGCCTGACCACCTTCACAATTCTCTTGTTATTTCAATCTCATATTGCACACGGAAAAAACGAACACCTTTATCGTTCCGTACAAGCTCCAATTTCCCTTATTTTATCGTGATGATCTTTCTCCCTATGTAGGTCGTAACAACAAAATATTTTCGCATTCGGAGGAGAAAGTTAGTGATTGGAATTTCGTGAGAACATTCCGCCGAAATGAAAAATGTTTTTCTTTTAATGATGTCCAGCCCAATTCCTGTATCATTTCAGTGACACTCTCCCATATTTCACAATAATACGAAACATCTTGCCCTTCTTTGAACTTTTTCGATGTACCGTCAGTCCTATCTGATGGGGATCCCACACTGTGCAGTAGTATTCTAAAAGAGGACAGACAAGTGTAGTGTAGGCAGTCTCCTTAGTAGATCTGTTACATTTTGTAAGTGTCCTTCCAATAAAACAGTCTTTGGTTAGCCTTCCCCACAACATTTGTTGGGTTCCTTCCAATTCAAGTTGTTCATAATTGTAATTCCTAGATATTTAGTTGAATTTATGGCCTTTAGATTTGAATGATTTAGTGTGTAACCAAAGTTTAATGAATTCCTTTTAGCACTCATGTGGACACTCACTCCTTTTGGTACTCATGTAAATCTCACACTTTTCGTTATTTAGGGTAACTGCCAATTTTAACAGCATTCAGATACCATTTCTAAGTCTTTTTGCAATTAGTTTTGATCTTCTGATGACTTAGTCAAACGACAGTGTCATCTGCAAACAACCTAAGACAGCTGCCCAGATTGTCTCCCAAATCACTTATATAGCTAAGGAACACCAGAAGTCACTTCTGTTTTATTTCATGACTTTCCATCAATTACTACAAACCAATACAGGTGGCATAGATGTGACAGGATGAGTTTACAGGATTTGCAAGAGAACTAGAAAGTTAACTGTAAAAACTATTTTTGCACTTCAGATTTAGGAATTGCAAATATCTGTATTCAGTACAAGATTGAATTATGAATAACAATCCAAGGAGGACTGTCCTGCAGTACCTTTATTTCAAACTAAGAACTGCATATCATTTGTTAAGTCATCAAGAGGAACAACATTCTGAAGACAACTCCTAAAAGATAAAGGCTGTTGCCCTCACATCACACTCGCCTACTGTCACTCATTTGCCAGGAATGACTTAGATGAAAAATAATCTTAGGAAAAGGACAGACTGATAATCATCATAAAGATGACACTGAGTTAGGGACAGGCACAAAAAGACTGTTTCACATTACAGCTTTCAGCCAAAACTTTCAGCAAAGAAAACACATTCACAAAACAAGCAGCAAGCACACCTCATGCACAGATTACTATTGCCACTAGCAGCTCTGACCATACATTTCCAGTCAGAGCTGACTGGTGGTAGTCATCTGTGCATGAGGTGTGGTTGCTTGGGCAAAATGTTTTCCTTGCTGAAGAAGGCTTTGGCTGAAAGCTATGATGCGTAACAGTTTTTTCGTTGTTCCTGTCTGCAACTCAACGAGTCATATTTTCCACGAGTACAAATCTATACTTTCCCTAAAACTTGATATTCCAACCCCAGTTTCTGATGTTTTGGTGAAAAAAAAAACTAGTATGAGGTGTAAGAACACTGGCCATGAAGAAAACCAAAATGAAGTAATAAGGCTGTTCAGCTTTCCCCTACCATCACAACAACTTTTTTACACACCACCAGAAATAAAATTGTCACAACATTTCTTAAAATTTATAATACATGTGTAAGTGATATCTGCCTAATAAGGCTAGTTAAGAAAACAATCAGTAAAGCACTTTACATTTTTCACTTTCTAATGGTTACTTGTATGTTACCAACACACGTCTTGTCATTATCACCCCTGAAAATCTTAAATTTTTATTTGTAAATTCTAAAAATTATGTTTTCAATTTCACCATCTTCTGTTTAACAAGTACATAAAAGTGTTTCAAATAAATTCATGACAACTGTTGCCAGGTCTCAGTTCTAACTAGTTAATTCAAATATTACATACATCTTACATTTCTATTGTGAATTATAACAAAACAATGGAAAATACAGGCTGGAATGTAAAAATATTATGAAAAGGAAAGTTGCTACTTACCATATAGCAACCAACTGAAACCACAGAGCCAAAACTAATTTTACTAGTCTTGTTGTGCCTATCTGCGACTCAGCATCTCCACTATATGGTGAGTAGTGACTTCCCTTCTCATAATATTGTGGATTATAACACCTTATTTCAGCATACTAGATACTAAATAGTTCTCTTTAATTTTTTTGAGTTTATATATAAACTACTAAAAGTAAATTCATGCATACAAATGGAACCTACATGTTGCCAAGCTTTTTGTTTTTGACACTACAGAATTCTGGTAGTAGCAACTGGCTATAAGGTGCTGTAAGCCCCATCTATCAACATTGCCACCTGGCCATTTTAATTGTCAATATCCATCATTTGTCTCATGGATTTTAGTACTGTGGATACAACTGTGGAGATCTCTCCACAGGTGATGGCAGAGTGTCACTTCAAAGCACAGAAAGAATAACCTTGATATGAGGGAAACATTCCACGTGGGAAAAATATATGTAAAAACAAAGATGATGTGACTTACCACACAAAAGCGCTGGCAGGTCGATAGACACACAAACATACACACAAAATTCTAGCTTTCGCAACCAACGGTTGCCTCGTCAGGAAAGAGGGAAGGAGAGGGAAAGACGAAAGGATGTGGGTCTTAAGGGAGAGGGTAAGGAGTCATTCCAATCCCGGGAGCGGAAAGACTTACCTTAGGGAGGAAAAAAGGACGGGTATACACTCGCGCACACACACACATATCCATCCACACATATACAGACAGACACAAGCAGACATCTCAGAAGCAGACATATTTGAAGACAATGAGTTTGGGCAGAGAAGTCAGTCGAGGCAGAAGTGCAGAGGCAAAGATGTTGTTGAATGACAGGTGAGGTATGAGTGGCGGCAACTTGAAATTAGCGGAGATTGAGGCCTGGTGGATAACGAGAAGAGAGGATATATTGTAGAGCAAGTTCCCATCTCCGGAGCTCGGATAGGTTGGTGTTAGTGGGAAGTATCCAGATAACCCGGACGGTGTAACACTGTGCCAAGATGTGCTGGCCGTGCACCAAGGCATGTTTAGCCACAGGGTGATCCTCATTACCAACAAACACTGTCTGCCTGTGTCCATTCATGCGAATGGACAGTTTGTTGCTGGTCATTCCCACATAAAATGCATCAGTGTAGGCAGGTCAGTTGGTAAATCACGTAGGTGCTTTCACACGTGGCTCTGCCTTTGATCGTGTACACCTTCTGGGTTACAGGACTGGAGTAGGTGGTGGTGGGAGGGTGCATGGGACAGGTTTTACACCGGGGGCGGTTACAAGGGTAGGAGCCAGAGGGTAGGGAAGGTGGTTTCGGGATTTCACAGGGATGAACTAACAGGTTACGAAGGTTAGGTGGACGGCGGAAAGACACTCTTGGTGGAGTGGGGAGGATTTCATGAAGAATGGATCTCATTTCAGGGCAGGAATTTAGGAAGTCGTATCCCTGCTGGAGAGCCACATTCAGAGTCTGATCCAGTCCTGGAAAGTATCCTGTCACAAGTGGGGCACTTTTGGGGTTCTTCTGTGGGAGGTTCTGGGATTGAGAGGATGAGGAAGTGGCTCTGGTTATTTGCTTCTGTACCAGGTTGGGAGGGTAGCTGCGGGATGCGAAAGCTGTTGTCAGGTTGTTGGTGTAATGGTTCAGAGATTCCGGACTGGAGCAGATTCGTTTGCCACGAAGACTAAAAGTCCTCAATCTTTCCTCTCCCACATCCACACTGGCTGTTCAGAGCATCCTCCTACAGGCCAATTGCAAATTAGAACAGCATGCCACCCCCCACCTCAAAAAACTATCCGATCTCCTGGTTTCCCACCTCCGGAAATGCAACTCACTCACCCTTCACAACCTTTCCAGCAAACCTCAACCTCCTCTCATTTCATCTACTCAATCTCCCACTTCCAGCTCCACTCCCTCCAAAACCTCAAAATTCCAATCAACACAATCTGGAACCACAACACCCTAATTCAGTAGTTAACCTTTCCTCCAAACCTCTCTCCCAATCCGAAACCTCTGTCCTATCCAAAGGCCTCACCTTCAGCCCCACTCCCAGATTCAACCAAACAGCCCTCGTCAAAGATTTACTGTCCTACACTCTTACTCTCTGCTGGAAATATCACTTTGCCACGAAGAAAAATTATCCTAATCCTACTCCTAATGGTCCAACTCCCCAAGACACTTACCCAAATTGAACCCTGCCTGGAACAGTTCCGTCCTCCGTCGCAGCGGGACCCACCTCCTCTTCCTCAACATCACCCTCTCCAAACCTTCCAGGAATTTCTGACTACCAGCCTTGCATCCCAACCCTTAAAACACCTTAATCCTACTCCGAACATCACCACTGCTGAAGCCCAGGCTATCCCTGATCTGAACCCTGACTGATCCATCGTCATTCTTCCGGCGGACAAGGGTTCCACGACCGTGGTACTTGATCGTCGGGAGTATGTGGCTGAGGGACTGCGTCAGCTTTCAGACAACACCACATACAAAGTTTGCCAAGGTAACCCCATTCCCGATGTCCAGACGGAGCTTCAAGGAATCCTCAGAACCTTAGGCCCCCTGCAAAACCTTTCACCTGACTCCATCAACCTCCTGACCCCACCGACACCCCGCACCCCAACCTTCTACCTTCTTCCTAAAATCCACAAACCCAATCATCCCGGCCACCCCATTGTAGCTAGTTACCAAGCCCCCACAGAACATATCTCTGCCTACGTAGATCAACACCTTCAACCCATTACATGCAGTCTCCCATCCTTCATCAAAGACACCAACCACTTTCTCGAACGCCTGGAATCCTTACCCAATCTGTTACCCCCGGAAACCATCCTTGTAACCATTGATGCCACTTCCTTATACACAAATATCCCGCACGTCCAGGGCCTCGCTGCGATGGAGCATTTCCTTTCACGCCGATCACCTGCCACCCTACCTAAAACCTCTTTCCTCATCACCTTAGCCAGCTTCATCCTGACCCACAACTTCTTCACTTTCGAAGGCCAGACATACCAACAATTAAAGGGAACAGCCATGGGTACCAGGATGGCCCCCTCTTACGCCAACCTATTCATGGGTCGCTTAGAGGAAGCCTTCTTGGTTACCCAGGCCTGCCAACCCAAAGTTTGGTACAGATTTATTGATGACATCTTCATGATCTAGACTCACAGTGAAGAAGAACTCCAGAATTTCCTCTCCAACCTCAACTCCTTTGGTTCCATCAGATTCACCTGGTCCTACTCCAAATCCCATGCCACTTTCCTTGACGTTGACCTCCACCTGTCCAATGGCCAGCTTCACACGTCCGTCCACATCAAACCCACCAACAAGCAACAGTACCTCCATTATGACAGCTGCCACCCATTCCACATCAAACGGTCCCTTCCCTACAGCCTAGGTCTTCGTGGCAAACGAATCTGCTCCAGTCCGGAATCTCTGAACCATTACACCAACAACAGCTTTCGCATCTCGCAACTACCCTCCCGACCTGGTACAGAAGCAAATAACCAGAGCCACCTCCTCATCCCCTCGAACGCAGAATCCCCCACAGAAGAACCACAAAAGTGCCCCACTTGTGACAGGATACTTTTCAGGACTGGATCAGACTCTGAACGTGGCTCTCCAGCAGGGATACAACTTCCTCAAATCCTGCCCTGAAATGAGATCCATCCTTCATGAAATCCTCCCCACTCCACCAATAGTGTCTTTCCGCCGTCCACCTAACCTTCGTAACCTCTTAGTTCATCCTTATAAAATCCCCAAACCACCTTCCCTACCCTCTGGCTCCTATCCTTGTAACCGCCCCCGGTGTAAAACCTGTCCCATGCACCACCACCACCACCACCACCACCACCACCACCACCACCACCACCACCACCACCACCTACTCCAGTCCTTTAACCTGGAAGGTGTACACGATCAAAGGCAGCGCCACATGTGAAGCACCCACGTGATTTACCAACTGACCTGCCTACACTGTGAAGCATTCTATGAGGCAATGACCAGCAACAAACTGTCCATTCGCATGAATGGACACAGGCAGACAGTGTTTGTTGGTAATGAGGATCACCCTGTGGCTAAACATGCCTTGGTGCACGGCCAGCACATCTTGGCACAGTGTTACACCGTCCGGGTTATCTGGATACTTCCCACCAACACCAACCTATCCGAACTCCAGAGATGGGAACTTGCTCTTCAATATATCCTCTCTTCCCATTACCCACCAGGCCTCAATCTCCGCTAATTTCAAGTTGCCGCCACTCATACCTCACCTGTCATTCAACATCATCTTTGCCTCTTCACTTCCGCCTCGACTGACATCTCTGCCCAAACTCTCTGTCTTTAAATACGTCTGCTTGTGAGACGTCTGCTTGTGTCTGTATAGGTGTGGATGGATGTGTATACCCGTCCTTTTTTCCCCCTAAGGTAAGTCTTTCTGCTCCCGGGATTGGAATGACTCCTTACCCTCTCCCTTAAAACCCACATCCTCTCGTCTTTCCCTCTCCTTCCCTCTTTCCTGATGAGGCAACAGTTTGTTGCGAAAGCTTGAATTTTGTGTGTATGTTTGTGTGTATCGACGTGCCAGCGCTTTTGTTTGGTAAGTCTCATCATCTTTCTTTTTAGATATATACACCCCATGAAAAACTGACATGTGAACACAGTAAACGATCAAAATATTGGGTCAGATGATTAAGTTTTACAGCACTGACCTTATGAAAACTGAGTAAACATACAGAGGAAAATATGTTGCACATATTGTCTGTAGTGGATAAAGAACTATTATATGGGGAGTTAAGCCACTAGTAATCTTTCTCCCAGATCAACAGTACACAAGCTTGTAGAGTTCCCTATATTCTACAGCCAATTTTCCTGTTAAAGAGAGAAACCTTCCTCTTATAATGAACTTGTCACAAATTGTGAAGATAGTGAAGTCATTTATGTTTTGTGTGATCAGTGCTCTTCAGTATTTCATATTTGCAGGAATGTTCTGCATTGGTAAAGGTATACTATATGAACTGTGTGTGTAAATGGTGGAAGCACTTAATTTCAATGCTGCTACCAATGAGAATAACCCAAAAAACTGTTTCCACATTTTCCTAAATCCCCACACAAAACACCTGGAAAGTATTGCCACACTTTCATACTTAACATATATACAAGC
This sequence comes from Schistocerca nitens, assembly GCF_023898315.1. NCBI lineage: Eukaryota > Metazoa > Arthropoda > Insecta > Orthoptera > Acrididae > Schistocerca > Schistocerca nitens. Next base: position 454,520,586 of record NC_064615.1, on the reverse strand, counting down.
TTAATGAGAGTATCTACAAGAAACTTACCTTTTTGATGAATATTTAAAACTTTTCTTCATCCAAACCGTGTTTAAAAAACATCATAACTGGGACACTGTCTCCATCTATATCCCTGTATTCCAATAATGCTACCATACCATCAATATCCATTGATTCACCTTTAACAGAAAAACATCAGCTTAAAAACTATGAGACACAGACTTGCAGCAAAATATGTATTAACTGTTATTGTAAAATTAATAGGAAGTGAAATTTTAACACACTCAACACTGTCACATCCACAATCCTTAGTTCAGTGACTGCCAATTGTACAAACTCATCAGCAGCCCGTTAAGCTCTGTTCTTGGAATAGCACAGGAAATGCTTTTTACCAACCCACAATACCAACTAAACTGACTAAAACTGCAAGATAATTAACCAGCAATTAAGAACCAGGTTAGTGTGTTTAACTGGAGAAAGTTTTGACAATGGCAGGAATAATGATAGAACCAGCCAGAAACAATATTTGGGCAGAATTATTTGTTAGAATGAGGAACAAAAAGGAAATTAGATCACTCCAACTACTTTGAAGAAAATGACAATTCCAAATTTGCATCTTTATTTTGTTTCTTGAACGAAAACTTAATTCGTCTTTTCGATCTCTTATGTGAGAAACTGTAGCAAATGACTGTCGGCATATACCGTTCACAAGCATATATTGTTTATATATAGTAATATTTGATATCTGTACTTCATGAATGATATATTATGTTATTTATATAAACTAGGTGCAAAACGATAATAATTCTTGCCAAAATAGTCTCATTTACTTAGTGCGTGTTACAATTGCTGCACTATTAGAACCAAGAAAATCAAAATGCATAAAAATCTTCGGCAGTATTTACATTAATACCCTCTTTTTATTAGACAACATTATGATTTGTAATGTAATGAAAAGTTTGATGGTACACTAATGTCCAGAGTTCCCCGAGCCACATCTAGGACACACAGTATTTTTAACTTGCCTCCTTTTGGGACAACTACTTCCCATCTTTTAGTGGAAATATTGGTACCACAAGTCTTAATAAGGCACAGTTACTCATCATTAAGCTAACAAGACTTGTTATTGAACCTATACAATCTAATTAGTGGAAGAAGTGGGTGGCAAGCTATGTCTAAATTTCTCTATCAAAATTGCCTCTTGTCATTCTTTTCCTTCTTTAAGAAATGGCTCTTCCACCAATGCACCAGCTACTATTGACACTCAGGATACTTTCCCTCTGGTGAATTCATTCTTTCCATTGGAGGCATCACTGGTATTGACAAGGGGACAACCATTGCCTTACTAAAAGTGACACACACACACACACACACACACACACACACACACAGTTAATTATTTCAGTTCTCTGATGTGATTAAATGAAAATTTTAACATTTTTATTGTCAAACCATTTGTTTTAATTTTTATTTCTATCCAAATTTTGAGTTTTATGCTCCTTTTTTGACGGATACAATTCTTCCACCTTCTCTGTTTCTTGTCATGTTACTTTTGAAGCAGCACGATTAGCAACTCTGCTAATTCTTTCACATTTGAAAAAGGCATTTTTATTCCAGAAACAAAATTGTTAAGCTGAGATGATTAGAAAAGAAGGAATACAGTAAAGGTGTTAATAAATCTCTAGTTACGTCCCCCTCCCTCCTAGATTACATGTAGTTCCAGGTGATTGCACAAGCAAAAATTATGTATTAAATAGTTACTGTTCCTCAAATATTCAGGATGAGTTACAATAACCTTTAGTTTGAATATATGCCATAAGTACATTTCTACCCAAGCAATATAAAAAAGATTATGCTTGTTCATAGTAATTGTTGGCATCTTATTCTTCATATGTTCCCCAATATGAATAACAATCACAGCATAGAAACATGATTTACTGTATATACACCAAAAACTGAGAAGTTTATGCACAAATAATGTTCCATAATTCAGCAATGGCATTTTCTGTAGAACATCCATAGCCACTGTAAAGAATTAATCATTTTAAGTTGTAAATATAACAGCAAGCTACAAAGGGTAGTCCCAAAAGTAAGGTAGCTTGCCACCATGCTGTTCAGAAAGTTATGAACCTCTTCTTTCACCTCGGCAGAGCTGAATCGCTTTCCGGCCAAATGTTCTTTTAACTTAGGGAACAGGTGATAATCACTGGAAGCCAAGTCAGGACTAAAGGGTGGGTGGGTGATTATGTTCCACTAAAACTGTTGCAGGTGAGCAACAGTTTGCTGAGCGATGTGTGGGCGATCATTGCCATGGAGAATGTGTATGCCTTGCTCAACATTCCTCTTCTCCAGTTCTGAATTACCCGTTTTGAGTTTTTCAGAGTCTCACAGTACCTGTCAGCATTAATGGTGGTCCCAGCAATTCAGCTCCTACGACGAGGTGAAAAAAGAGGTTCATAACTTTCTGAACAGCATAGCGGCAAGCTGGTACGACATGGGCATACAAAAACTGCAACAGCATCTACAAAAATGCATCGACAGAAACGGTGATTATGCTGAAAAATAGCTAAATGTTCAAGCTGTAAACTGATTTAAACCGTTGTAGAAATAAACAGGTCTATGTACTTATAAAAAAATATGAGACCTTACTTTTGTTATTACCCTCGTAGAAAACACTTTCCAGAAGTGTCCATCAGATCTTCATGTGTCAGTTTGTTGGAAATTCTGGAAAGACCAACTATTTCATAAAGCAGACAGCATTTCACAGTTGCTACTATATGAAGTAGCCTACTTACAATTCATCTACCATACAGCTACATTTGGACTGTCATCTAGTCTAGAAATGTTGCATCTGAATTTAACTGATTTATGTCATCTTGTTGACAACTTTATGGAATAATGTATATTTTTGTAAATAACAATTATTTCATGCCTCAGAAATCAATGTGGAGCCTCTGTTACCTTTTCTGGGCATTTTATTTACATTCCTTTAAATCTTACATTTGTTGTAGCTACTCTGTCACCCTATGAAGTTTTACACTATTTTCCCCACACTAGTCAGAAATTTAGAAAGCTCTCTTACTGGTCAAACTACAAATACTTGCCCCTTTAATTTCAAGACAGATCATTATGCTGTACACACAAGTAACTTTGAAGTTTAGTTAAATGTTTTGTTCTCTCTTCACTGCATGAGACGGTATCAGTTTCCACATTGTCTTCTAGGCTCCAACTCTTACAGCACAGACCAGCCTCAAGAGAATAGTTTTGCAATTGAACATTTATCGCTCATGTCTGACGTGTTATTTTTGCAGACGACTAAATAAGCATGAAATGACCTAAGTGTAACTTCCCAGTATGCTCATAAGTTTGTTGCCAACATAACCAGATGAAAGCACTATTCCAGGAATAGCTAACCATGGAATAAAATGGCAGCATACAATGCACACTCTTAGTTGTGTTTAGCCTATTCCTCTGTTAGCTACCCCTGGATTTATCCCAAGACTGTACAATCTGCCTTTAAGGATAAGAAAATTTAAGGTACCAATGTCCCCATTATAAAGCAAAATGTGAAAATGAGATTCCTTCCATACAACTGAAAATGTATTCAGTTCCATAACATTTTATTATTAATGGTTTCTCAGAAACTAAGAGAAAAAGGCCTGAAAATATAAAGAAATTAATACCAGAAACAAAAATAAGATTTATATTGGGCAAGGCATATAACTGGAATGAAGCTTTACTCAACCATTACACATGCTCATATTATTGCTGAATGGAAATTGAGCAGACTAAATCATCACTAAATGATAGAATTGCTGCTCACTGCACCGAATAACCAAGAACAAAAGCAATAACTAATTACAGGATAGTTACATGAGCAAAGGTCCATCGTTGGTACAAATGAACATATTTTTGGTCTCTGTATGCGCACACTGTTAACAGTACACTGATCAGATGTATCAATATCCTGTAATGCCAAGACAATTTAATATATTGCTCAAATCAACTGCACTTATTATACAGCCATAATGTTTTAAAAAGTATATATTTTTACTATAATGTCCAGCAATGCTTTTCTCAAGTTCAACTTTTCACTTTTCCTCTATTTTTAACTATGCAAGCAAGTTTGCACATAGGTAACATGTTCAAAATGGAGACCAAATTCTTAGTATTGCTTCCTACATTTAGTGGGAATTTTTTGCACTGTGTATTAGACAGACAGCAAATATCCTCAGGTCTTCTGTTAAGTCCTATGTTATGTATATGGCAATTTATGTGCAATCTGACATCAAACAACTATCTTAAATTCATAAATGATCGCAAAGTAATATGAAACTCCACTTCTAAATATTATTTGAACAAAAATTTTAGATCTGATGTGATGCCCTGAGCAACAAGTATGGGCTTACTTTGTTAAAAGTAAAAAATAGTCTCCAGCACATTACTGCAAAGAGTTAAGTCAAGAAGTGGGTAAAGAGCAGAAGCAGTGTACATGTGAACTGGACAAATATTCACTCTGGTGACTTAAGCATGACAATTGAGGAGCCTGAAACCGAAACAAAAATTTTGCACATGCAGAACACCTCAGTAAGCTACTAGAAACTGAAATTAGGGACATTGAAGATGGAAAAAACAAGTTTGGAAACATGACCTCTGTTGTGGGGCCTGAGGCTAAGATAAATTTGTAGTCTGAGAATGTTAATCTATAATATTTTTGAAGTTTTATGAACTTTTTACAAAAACATACATGTAATGAAAACTAATCTCTGCATAACTACAAAGTTCTTAAATATTTTGCAGTTTGAAGAACCACTGATTTGTTTTGAAATAAATAACCTGAACGAATATATGTCACCAGATCCCAGATAAAATGGTCTTGCTAACCCAGGGTGTATACGTGGACAAGTAAAAAAAAAATTCCCGGATTTCCCAGTTAAAAATACTTTCTCCCGGGTGAAAATACACTTTTTGGCGTTAAGTGACAGTATACTCTTCCTCGGCACAGTAAAACTCATCAATCCTTTAAATGTTTATTGTTTTATATACCGGAGTAGAATTTCCCGGCACTTTAGAAAACAAAACTCAGGGGGGAAAAAAGTTTTGAAAGACCTTTGATGTGCAGCAACATGTACGCTGCATATTTTCATATTACGAAGGTATAAATTTGAATTCCACTAAACACCGCATGTTACTTTCCAAAACATTGAAATCGAGATTGCGATGCGCTTTTGTAAGACAGTCATAGCTCATGTCACGTGATCTCACCAGCTGATGGCAGTATAGCACATGTGATGTAGTAAGCCAATAGCAAGATCACTCTTCAGTAGCACGAACACACAAATAAGAAAAGTTAATGGTTTAAATTAATATACATAGCATTCACATATAATATTGGTCTCTAATATTAATAAGCTGGAAGAGAAGCTAAGCTTCCACATATAATGTTGATTTTTTGTGCGTGTTACACTTTAAGATACATCACACAAATGTGCCAGTAAAATTTTTAATAACGATGTAAATGTCTGATGATCTGGGCTCTAAATTCTTCTAAACGGTCGTCCACAAAGAGTTGATTTTTAAATGATAGACGGTCGTTGTGGCCGAGCGGTTCTAGGCGCTTCAGTCCGAAACCGCGCAACTGCTACGGCCGTAGGTTCGAATCCTGCCTCAGGCATGGATGTGTGTGTTGTCCTTAGGTTAGTTAGGTTTAAGTAGTTCGAAGTTCTAGGGGACTGATGAGCTCAGATGTTAAGTCCCATAGTGCTCAGAGTCATTTGAACCATTTTTAAATGATAGTCAAACACTTTGTGATTTAAGAAATTCATCGTGCATTCTCGCACATAGTTCATCTTGTGTAAAAGGAAATATGCTTTGAATGTAACACTTTTCAAACCACCATTCGCAATATTTTCCCGCGACCTGTTAGAAATAGGTTCGTTTCAGCAGTTTCAAGAGGGCGTCAGATGAAAGGCGTCACCGCACTTGCGCAGCTCTGATGACGCAGAAAGCCCATATGTTCGTACGTGTAAAACATTAAAAGATCTTACATATGTCCTAAAAGAAACAAGACATCAGACGATACTTCAAGTGCGTCGGAATTTCGTGAACCATACTAAAATGCATAATTCGGCTTAAAATGCACATTCGTATGTAAATTTTCTTAGAGCACCAATCTGTATTATCTAATGTTTGATTTTTTATTATGGCATAATGCCATAAGTGTACTTTAAATGCAGCGGTTGAAACTAGCCAATAGTGTGAAATTAAACTCTTCGACACATATAAACTGACTGCCTCAGCAGAAAAGGCTAATTTTCAGCCAAACCTCTTTAGCAAACCGGCAAAAATAACTTCACTGTTCTGTACGGCGAATTAATGCTTGACTGTCAGAAAGGTGGAGAAACACTTTTCAAACCACCAACTAATGACATATTTTAGCCTTCTGTAATTATGCGAACGTATTTTAATTCATCCGATAGCTCCCGGCCACAAAAATCCGTTTTGTTATCATTTAACGTGAGAGCAATAAACGAAGAGGAAACAACAAAATCACTGAACGTAAACACAGGTCACTTAGACTCCCCACCTCAACTCAGACTGCTTTGTGCATCAGTCCCAGATTTACTGTATTCCCGAACCAGGGGAATATCAAGTAGTGGCGACCAGCCACACTTCTATATCCAGAAGCGGGAGAACGTATTGCTCATACGCGACTCGGGAGAACGTATTGCACATACGCGACTCGGGAGAACGTATTGCTCATACGCGACTCAACTGCGCATGCTCAAGAGCCCGCCCGCAATAGCTCAAACGAATCTAATTTAAACAGTTGTCACATCACACTTATCGGAGGCAATTTGTTATAAAGCATTGCATAGTCTTCGTAAAACCTTTGACACACATTGCTGTTGGCAGACGCTTGTAGGAGCACTGTTTTGTTGTATACGGCGCATTTCCTTTGGAACTTAAGGTTTTTTTTCCTGTTTTGTTGCTGCTGCATTATTCTGCAGTAGCCGGATACAGTAATATCCTTTGTTAGAGTATTGGTTGTTACCAGTCAATCACAAAAGTTTAACTGAAAACCAAAACAATGAAAAATTCCCGGAAATCTAAACAATTCCCAGGTTTTTCCCGGATGAAAAAATTCCCCGTGTTTTTCCCGGATCTCCCGGTTCGTATACACCCTGTAACCTCACCACTGCAGAAATTCAATTACACCCAACAGTATGTCAGACTCAGTTTCCCAAGCAAAAAAGCAATATCAATGCAATGTTCTACAATTTGTAAGAAAGCTGTTACTTTATATTCCTCACATACATAGATATACATTATATAGATACCGTGTTACAGTTCCCTTCATGTTTTCATTTCCTGTTGTCTCATCTCAAAAGCAACAAAATCTTAAGCAAAGAAGTGTAAGCATGAACTGCTTTAACAATGAGGCATCTGTGGACAAGCATAGCTCTTTCTACTGATTTGCCCACACACTTGTTCCCATGCATCTGCAACTGTGCAGATGATTCCACCAAGTGGATACACTAACAGTGTTTACTGAATCTGAATCCCTGTAGGTGTGATCAGCTTCTGACTGCCTCCAGATTCAGGCTGCAGTCTTGTGTTGATTCTTAATTTGACCGTTTGTAGTTCTCTTTCACGTTCAATTTTGTTATGGAGGGCATCTACCATCTTTAAATATGATGTTCCTAACACAAGGCAGTGCCCCAACAGAATAAAGGAAACAATTTTCTTGCACTTAATCCATATGCATGTCAGAAGTTCAAGTAACACTACTAATGGTACCCAAGTGAAGAGTTAATATAACCCACTTAGCATCTCAAGAATGTCAATATGCTGCAGATTATCACCGCTGGATTGAACTGATACTAAAAGGTGTTAAGCCACTTTGTTGGCCCCATTCTGCTGCAAAATGTTTCAATGAATCGACTATGTCTTGCCTAAATACAAGCAATGATCATGATCTAACTATTTTGAATACAAACTGGTCTGGTTGATAAAGTGTTCCGGATATTACAATATATTTTAGGTTCTATAGCATTAACTTAGTCAATTACCTCGCAATGACATTTAGAATTTTTGTGCAAATGACCTATTTCCTGCCTCCTTTGGCAAAGCAAGGCTTACCATCCACATTACTATCTCTGCAAAATAAAATTTCAGGCAATATTTTACTTAATTTGATGTAGCACAGTAACTGTGGTATAACTGATAATTATTTCCATAGCAGCTGGGACACCACTGTTCACCACAGATATAAGCATTACAGCATCATTATTTAGGGACATATACAACAATCTTTGTTAACATGTTGACCCAGCAACAAATATCAACAATGGAGTTTGTGTTATCACTTTACTATTTTATTCAATTTAGGACTCAAGCCATTCTACTAACTCATTCTAGGCACTGTAAGGATTAATATCTTTTACATAGTAAGTCAGGTCATTGTTCTGTGGTAAACAACTTCATTAAACTGCGAAACTTAATACTTTCATCCAGTTATAATTAATTACATGGGACTTCACACAGGATCTAAGTATCTCTTAAGTGCACCTCCTCAACGTGCCAATAACTCTTCATTTTTTTGTGCTCTACCACAAGGCTTACTACAACAACCCATAACAGACAACCAGTAATTATCATTAAAAGCAGTAAAAAGTGTTCTGCTCACACCAGTAGCATTTCCTCTTGCAATTATGAATTATGCCCACTAACAATTAAGGGTTCAATACAAACAGTAACCTACAATTTAGCAAGGATTTGTCAATCAAGATTTTTGCTATACTTTCAATTACACCACACTGATAACTAGTTCCATTTGTATCATTAGAAGAAAGTGTCTAGTACATTTTGGTTCTGTTCTTGCCTTAATATAGCCAGCAGAGCATGCAGCAATTCAAAAATACTAATCTCTTAGATCACACTTTCTCCATCAAGATTGTAGTGAACTTGGAATGTAGTGCAACTTTACCTGTGAAAAATTGTAGGTCTTTGAACCTTCCAAGGATATCTTTCATTACTTTGTTTGTGTTATTCTTGAACACATTAACTTGTTCTGGGTCTTTTTCTTCAAGTTTTTGCACTAACCTGAAACAGATTCAGGAGTATATTACTGTACCTCACAAGCAACAAAATTTGCACCTATTTCAGGATAACAAAAGGAAATTCAGTTTCTCAATATTATGTTGTTACTAATATAACACAACCTGAATTAGTTACTATTGCAGTTATATCAAAATGAGAAAGGCCTTTCATATCTATACTGTTTTTCTTGGGCTTACAGACAAGAAAGTGCAATCTAAAGTGGTCAAATTTACAGGTACAATCCAAACAAGAAGAATTTTTAAGTCACAGCTAAAGACTACAACGCATTACATTTCTGCACCTGTGTATGTCAGATGCTCTCAAAATATTTTATCAAGTTGTTTGTGGTCAGCATCAGGAAGATACCAACATGTTGGTAACAGCCCTACATTTGATGGTTGTGTGTGTGCGCATTAGGTGGTGCACCTCTCATCTGTTGTCACAAACAATGTTATCTGATTACATTTATAATTTGAGACAGCAACATCCTGAGAAATATTTACTTTTCTTGCAATCAAAAGAAAATTCTAAGCACTTCACTGTTCTCTCAAAATAAGCTGCTGTTATACCACTTTTAGTTCTCCAAATAACCCACTACATTAGAATGTACGCTTCAAGGTATTTATGAAGTTTCTTGTGATGGTATATTTGCATAAAGTTCTGTCTTACTTCCCACATCAAATCTAGATTAAAAACTAGCTTTAGGAAAATATAATTGTCTTCATTACATGCACCCATCAGAACTGTTGCTTCTGCTGCTGCTGCAAGTCTTGTATATCAAATAATTTGCCTGGGATTGCAACACTGTCACTGAAGTTTTGCTGTCAGAAAGTGTCTACAATGTCAACATCATTGAAGATATTTCTCATAGCATGACAAAACAAGTTAATCAGTTATTCCAGACAATGGAGGCATTCAATAGATCAATATCTTTATACTAATGACAGCAAGAACAAAAAATATTTGAACATGCTTTAGTTTTTGGTATTTACACTTGAACTGGTATTTTTGTAGATAATAATGGTGTGCTACCAGCATTTTAAGACTTCTCAACATATAGACTCAACAACTAGAGAACTACCAACGAGGCAGCCAGATCAGGTGACTACCAGCCACTGGTCTGCACACTTCTAACATTCTCTTTTCATCTCTGCTATGTTATGGAACCAATCTTTACACACCATAGGTGCAGTTTAAGTGGTTCATAGGCATGTGTGCAATAACATTAAATTTGAAGAGCCAAATGACTACACAAAAATCTCAAACTGCTTGAGGGGGCTGCAGGAACCAACCACTAAAAAGAAAACTAAGCAAAGTTATAAGTGCTTCTGATGGTTTCCATTACTTCGGAAAGGGCACAACATTTCATTTTTACGTAATCTTTTGACAGAATCAGGAGCTGACAACTTCATATGACAAAACGTAACTGCTAATCAGTACATTCAGAAGGTATAATATGTAGTAATGCTAATAAAAGTAAGGGCAGTTTGCCAAGACCCAAGAAGATAGAGACACCACCTGAAACAAGGCCAAGTATAAGCCAAGCTATCTTACATTCTGAGAAAGGAATTAATGTCCAGGGAGCCTAAGATAGTTCTGTGTTTTGGGCATGTGTCTACTAACAGTACTAATTACTAGAACTGCAAGAGGTAAGCAATGGCCAACAATACCCGCGTTTAATATACATTAAATCACTACATGTCACTGATCACTACATCTCTGCAGAAATGAACTCTAGTGCCATGTGACTACCAATGTGATTTTCTTTGCCCTCACTTCTTACCCTGCACCATGTTTATTCTCAATGTTGCACCTATAATAATTCAAACATTACAAACCTTTCTGCAATACAACATTGTAATCAAAAAATTTATCTGAAGACATTTAGTGTTGCTCAGTCTGCCAAGGATATCATCAGCATGATTATGTAAATTCATGCGAAACCAAGGTTATGAATCATCCCAGCAACACTTAAAGTATTTTCAATATAATCAGACTGCTCCTACAAACAAGGCCTATATTTTAACACAGACTATTGAGATCCCGAGAGTAATTTCTATAGTAGATAGCAAATTCTTACAAACCTTATATATTAAAATTATTCTTGCAATTTTAATGAGTGCAGCTATAATTAAGCTGATCACTTATGACTAAACTACACAGTAACCCAAAAAGTCATTTTACTATTGTCACTAAAACACAGCTTTGAACCATTTAAATCGCTACATAACTAAATATGGACTTTTTCCACTCACTATGACCCTCTGTTATGACAGCTATGACAAAGCAATACACTGGATTCACTAATTATCTTTTTACTTTCATTCCATGACCACCAAGTTGAACAACATCTTCACTGAGCTATTAAACAGTTAAGTACTTCAGACATAGCAATAACTGGGATACAACAGTTTTACAATATACAGGTTCTTATAACTTACTTTTTCATGTAGTCCTTCAAATAGGATGTGTAACTCTTCTTATCAGAAAATGCGTATGTTTCCGCCAGCCTATGGTTGAGCACTATGTCTACACCAGACTCTACAGCTTCGTCTGTTCCCTCTCCAGCTTCTTCAGCAGATGGGTTGAAGCCTTCAATCTGGACATCCCCCTGTTTCCTTGTAACGTGCTAGGGGTAAAAAAAATAAATGAAAGGAAATCTCACTTGAAGTAATCACAGAAAATGGTAGCTAAAACTTTAAGGAACCGACCATTTTTGAATAAAAGTACAATGGGTGGAATGTATCAATACACTGACTCTCCACATTCAAGATACCTTCTATTCGGAGTCAATGAAATAGAACTGAAACCTAATAATAAATCAATCATGCACTGATATAAAGATGTAAGCCCTAATATAGGTGGCTAGGTTATATCATTTGATATAAAGTATTAACCTAACAGCCTACCAGATTGGCTATTTTTATTGCATACATTGCTACCAGAACTTCACAGCGAAATGCTGGCTATTAGAGTATGCAACTTATTACAAACAGATACTAATATAACTTTACCTTCCCATACACTTCGTACAGCACCTCGTCCACGAGTTTTACTTTATAGGTGTCCGAAAACATTTCATCACCTAAAAAAACAGTACATGTAGTTACTCACAAACATTCCAAGACCAAACAAACTGCCTGCCACAAGCACATGTGATGGAAGTAAGACGACACACATACTGTCATTTAATAATGACTACAAAAGCATAGAAACAACAAAGCGAGACCAAACTACGCCGTACGAAAAATATAATAAAATAATGCACCTGTGAAAATATCCTTGTAAATCCTCATTTTGAAAGATGAGAGAAGACTTTCTATAAGTCCACTGGGCACTACACCACTCACACTCACCACCTCCACCGGAAAGAACACTAGCGGTCTGCGTTTATTACTACATCACATCCGTATATAGTTGCCAACATAACAACTAGAAAACTCATAGATTACATATTTCGGTCATTTAAATAGATATCGTTCCATATTCCTCCCAATTGAAGGATAAAACATCTGAAAGATTGTTTTAAAGACATAAAGCAAAATACAAATCCTCTTGTTCTTTAGTTTATGAAGAAAATAACGTGTGTGTTCTTTCTTCACCCTCTGGTTGGCCAACTGAAACCTTACCACCTATAGGAGAAGATTATTATTATTATTATTTTCTCCCAGTGTAGCACGAAAACTGACGCGTGACTAGTACCATATTGATTTCGTTAGCTTTGAATTTCATTCATGGTTAGAATGCAAATAAAGTTTTTTCTATGCTGACATATCTACATCTACGATACACGGCAAGCCACGGCACGATGCGTGGCGGAAGGTACCCTGTACCACTACTTGCCATTTCCTTTCCTGTTCCACTAGCAAATACTGTAGGAAAAAACTATCTATATGCCTCCGTTGTTGTTATTGTTCTTGTGGTCGTCAGTCCAGAGACTGGTTCGATGCAGCTCTCCATGCTACTCGACCCTGTGCAAGCTTCTTCATCTCCAAGTACCTACTTCAACCTACATCCTTCTGAATGCCCCCGTATAAGCCTAATTTCTCGTATCTTATCTTCGTGGTCGTTACGCGCAATGTATATTGGCGGCAGTAGAATCATTCGGCAATCAGCTTCAAATGCCGGGTCTCTAAATTTTCTCAATAGTGTCCACTAAAACGATCAGTTTTCTTGTTGTGCAATAATTTGCAAGCCAAAAGATGAAAGGAATTACGGGAAATGCAGTGCTTACTTGCATAAATATCCGGAACCCACTTCCCAAAACAGAGTGCGACTTATATAAGTTTTATTACTGGTTTTTTTTTTTCATTTCTAATGGCTCCCTAGTTGTACAGAAACGCATTTAGAACTTTGCAAGACATATCTGAACGAGCAGCAAATCGTGTTAAGTGTTCTGTGACAAACTGGTAAGGATTCCACATAAAGATTTGCCAGATGTCCAAGTTTCCAAGTACAGTTCCGGGTTCAGATCAAATAAATTGGTGTCCCAAAAAATACTTTCGGGACGGCAGTTTGTCTCGGATTTCTACTTTATATCCTAATTCTTATGTGAATCCATATTTCAACTCCAGCTGTTAAGCTAATTATGGAAGTTATTATTATCGCAGCTCGCAGTGGTTAGCACACTGGACTCGCATTCGGGAGGACGACGGTTCAATCCCGTCTCCGGCCATCCTGATTTAGGTTTTCCGTGATTTCCCTAAATCGCTTCAGGCAAATGCCGGGATAGTTCCTTTGAAAGGGCACGGCCGAATTCCTTCTCCATCCTTCCTTCACCCGAGCTTGCGCTCCGTCTCTAATGACCTCGTTGTCGACGGGACGTTAAACACTAATCTCCTCCTCCTCCTCCTATTATCGCAGCTGACTGAATTTCTTAAGAAGTATTATTACGTGGCAACGCTGGTGAGTTACCGTACCAGTATTGTCGCTTATCTCAGTTCAGTTTAAACTTTGCACCAACACAGTTCTCTGTTCCTCTGCCTGAGTGGTATCGCGGTTAATTTGTTATTCAAGCGTTTGATTATTTCAATTGAAATGTTAAAGGGAAAGTGTTTATTTCAAGAAAAATAATCAAAATAGTTCTTCAGAAAACGAGAGAGAAATGACTATGGAGTAGAGTGTATAACTTGTATTATGTTGCCATAATGCGTGAAGGAAGAGCAGATATTAAGGATCACTTAGCTAGCGTAAAGCATAAATCAAAAGAATACTCTGCAAGCATGTAAAAATGGATAGTTATTTTGTTTCAATTTTACATAAACAGGGCAAAGTAACTAGTAACAGATGCGAACTTAGTAATGTGCTATCATACCGTTAAACCGCATTATGTCTTTGAAATCTAAGCTCCAAATTTTGTAATGATTGTGAAGCAGCAGAAAATCAGTAATCACAAGGCTGAGAAAATATTTCCATTAATTAATTCATTTCTTTAAGCTTAAGACAAATGTCCCACTCTGTCCTGGTTTCTGTTTCCCAAATTGATCCCATTTTTCGTCCATTTAAGAGAAATATCAAGGTTTGTCAGACAGATATTATGGCAACCCATCCACTCACCTGAACAAATGGTTCAAATGGCTCCGAGCACTATGGGACTTAACATCTATGGTCATAAGTTCCGCTAGAACTTAGAACTACTTAAACCTAACTAACCTAAGGACATCACAGAACACCCAGTCATCACGAGGCAGAGAAAATCTCTGACCCCGTAATAAAACTTGTAACTGACTTTCATGGTTGTTATATAATTGGAATAGGTCTACAGTATTCAGATATCAAATCAACAATGCCCATTCCTTTTGCATAGCTTTACGGTACCTTTACATTTAAAAAGTTAGTTATTTTCCTACTTAGAAACCAGTCACACATGCACTGCATAATTCAGAAGATTTACACCAGATATGCGGAACAATACAACAAAATCACGAAGATTATATTTTAAGAAAACGTCGCTGTTGTTATCACACACAGTAACTTAGGAAAACTTTAATAACGGTCACTGAAAGAAAATATAATTATCTCCCATCCAGAATAAAAATGAATCAACTGTCTAGACTGCTATGCCAGTTCATTTGCCAACATTAATGCATCAGACTAAAATGTTGTAACTTAATGGCGTACCTCGTGCTCAACAGAAAATATAGGGTAATAGCCTTCTGACAGCCTGCATGACAAGGATAAAACTGCTTTCAGAATGAAAGAACATGAAATCTGCGGTACCATACAGTTCACTAGGTCCATTGGGACCACTCCTCTTGTCACTTATAGCCATGAAACACCACTACCCCTTGTGGACCTAAACAGATGACTTTCCGATAATTTTAAAGAATAGCTTTTGAGAAAACTATAATACCAGCAGAAGAAAAAAGCATATTGATCAGTGGCTCAAACTCAGTCTTTTAAAGGTACAGTGCAGGTACTTTCTCGCTCACCAAAATTAAATTTGGCAATACTGCAGTAAAGTCATTAACAAATACTTCACTAATTATAAAAAGAACTTCAGGAACATATTCAGTTGCAAAATGGTTACCTGCTGAAATCATCACCAAACAAAAATAAATACATGTAAAAAGTTATTAATATAAACATTGGTAGAAATCAACAGTTGTCAATATAGGTGGCCACACAAAGTTATCCAAGGAGTATGGTGGGGAGGGCGATTTTTTCTATATGCCAGTGCATTTGAGTAAAAAGAGTGGGGAGGACATAGTGCGAGAGGGGGAAGAATGTAGTGGACAAAGAAAATAGGAGGAAAGGAGAGGGGAAGATGTTTAGAGAGAAGGGAAGAGGAGATGTACAGAGAGATATGGGTAGAGAAGATGATCAGAGAGAAAGGGAGGAGGACATAAACACAATGGAGGAAGTCAGGGTGATACAGGAGACAGGTGGATGGCATCAAGAGGGAGTGGGCAGGTGAGAAAGGAAGACGATGGTTAGGGAGTGGATAGGAAGTGTTGGACAATGGGAGTCTGTAGAACAAGGAGTTGGAAATAGAGAGAGGGGTGGAGGAGATGGACAGAGACAGGGACAATGAGGAGTTGTATATAGAGAATTGGGGGGGGGGGAGGAGATGGACAGAGAAAGAGAAGAGGAGGAGGTGCACATAGAGAGAGCAGAGGAGATAGACAGAGAGAAATGGAGAAGGAGATGGACAGAGAGGGGGAGGATGAGGGGGAGATGCAGGAAGCAGGTAGCATTTTTACAGGGGTAATGGGCATGCAAAAAAGAGAGAGGGAGGAGGAGGAGGAGGAGATGTTCTTAGAGAGATGGAGGAGAATTTGGAAGGGGGATGGGGAAGGAGATAAGGTCAGAGAAAAGGGGAAGAAGTGATGGACAAAGGGAGGGGGGAGGAGGAGATGGAGAGTGTAGGGAGGAGGAGACAGAAGATAAAATTAGAAACTTTAGGTGGACTGAGAGACATGGGAAGGTAGATATGTAAAATATGTATGCAAGTAAGGCTGCAGCTAAAAGGCTAGTATATATATAAAGCAGACTGTACACATGTATGTATATGTAAGAGGGTGGATAAGAAATGAGCATCGCAGGAGGGAATGGACATAGAGAGGGACATGAGGGGATGGACAGAAAGAGAGGATATGGAGAAAAGGGATACAGAGAAGGGGAGGAGGAGATGGACCGTGAGAGAGGGCAGGAGGAGATTTACTGAGAGAGAGGAGACAGGATGAGATGAAGAGAGAGATAGGGGCAAGATGAGATGGACAGAGGGAGCGTGGGGAGCAGGCAATGGTCAGAGAGATGTGAAGGTGAGGATCAACAAATTGTGAAAGGGAGGAAGAGCTGAACAGGGAGGGAAGGAAGGTGGAGATAGACATAGGGAGGTTGAGGAATAGCTGTGCAGAGAGAAGGGGTAGGAGGATATGGACAAAGAGAGGGGAAGGAGAAAAACTACATATGGAGGGGCAGGAAGAAACTGTCAGAAGGAGGTGACCAAGAAAGGAGAGAGGAGGAAGTGAAGAGAATAAGAGAGGAGGGGCTTAAGAGACAGAGACAGTGAGTAGGAGAAACAGAGACTTAGAGAGGGCAGTAAGAGACGTGTGTACTGTGTGTATCAAACATGTATGTGAGTGAAGCCACAGGAAGTATATATATATATATATATATATATATATATATATATATATATATAAACCAGAAAAATTCATGAGCATCAGCACTGTGGTGTTTATAACCTCCTAGCTCCTGTAGGAGCAGATATAGGGCAAACACTCAGCCCCTGCCCCCGAAAATTTTCGCCCTCATCCCAACAGGGCATTGCTGGTTCTTAACCCCACAGTATTTCTTTCCATATAATAAATAACATGTGTACGAAACTTGGTTGAATCCAATTTAGGTGTTTAGGACGATCTGTTTACCCACAGCTTTGTTCATGTACAGACTAGCCACGCACAGTTTGCACATACAGGGTGTTTCAAAAAGAATATACGTACTACAAAGTATTCTTTTGTCCGAACTATCGATCGCTGCACCTCGGCTCAGCTATTGGAGAAACGAATACATAGTCTAGTTTATATTAATAGCTATATGTCTGTTGTCTTCTGTTTGGTAACCGTCATATGATCAAAATGGCTACTCTGCAGCAGAAGTCATTTTGTGTTCACGAGTTTGTGAAGTGCAGTTCCGTGATTACAGTGCAAAGACGTTTCAGGTTAAGATACCAAATTGATCCTTTGAATGGATGGAACATTCGCAGATGGTACGAAAGTTGCTAATACAAGATGTGTATGTAAAGGGAAGACTCCTGGCTGCCCTCGTGTTCCTGAAGAAAATGTTGCACGAATTCAAACTGCTTTCCAACGTATTCCTTCAAAATAAACTCATAGTGCTGTGTTAGAAAACTGGTTGTTACCGAGGCTGCACGAAGACAACTTCATTTCTCAACAAGATAGGGCACCCCCTCACTGGAGTGCGTGAATATCTAAATGAAACTCTGCCAAACCATTGGATTGGTCGTCAAGGAGCTGGTGACTTAGCATTTGAGAGGTTTGTAAATATGTGTGTAAAGTTTCATATTCGTACGTCTTAAAGTTTAATAAATATATGCATTCGAAATACGTATATTCTTTTTGAAACACCCTGTATTTAACATACTTCACTCATATTTGCACAAATATTTCACCTTATGACTTGTGAATATCGCCCTACAGACTCGTTTTCACGTAGCTCAATGTTTATGACGTCATATCTCCTGAACTATGTGTCACATATGTGTGTGTGTACATTCTTTGATATATGTGGATACTGTCTGCAAAATGTATTGCGAATTGAGCTAGTAGGAAATATGTAGTAAATTTAAAACATTCTGACTGATGTGGCAGTTTTCTGCATGAACAGCGAAAATGTAGTAAGTGATAAACTTTTATCTTAATACCAGTTTGTGGGGGAGTTGGCAAGTAGAAAATGTTTGGCAAAGGTTTGAAATAATGTGTGAAGTTTGTTGCAAGTCACTAAGTGCTGTGATTCTTCAATACAGGATGAATGAAGTCTGGACATTCGCAAGACATGGGCTGCACTACTTATTCATTCCCATCCCTTTGATAGATATGTGGTTCTTGCCCCCACACTGTGTAAGAACTCGTCCCAACAGCTTCTCCTGTGTACATGTATGTCACATATAATGTGCTTATCTCTTGGTAAATCTTCTCTCCCTCTTTCTGCCCATCACCTCCTCACCAGCCTATCTGTCCATCTCCTCCTCCCACCTCTCAACCCATTTTCTCCTCTCTCACCTCTTTCTGTCTATCTCCTCTTCAACCTTTTTCTCTATCAATCTCCTCTTTGCCTTCCTTCTCTGTACAGCCCATCCTGGCCCCTCTGTCTCTCTCTCTCTCTCTCTCTCTCTCTCTCTCTCTCTCTCTCTCTCTCTCTCTCTCTCTACCCATTGACTAGCCTTTTCCGTACAGCTTCATTTGTGTGCACATACAATACACATATCTCTCGGGCCACCTCCACCTCCCCCTTTCTGCCCATCGCCTCCTAACCTCCATATCTGTCCATCTCCTCCTTCCATATCTCAGCCCATCTCCTCTTCCCTCCCCTCATTCTGCCCATCTCCCCCACACCTCTCTCTCTATCCATCTCCTCCTCCCACCTCACTGTACATCCCCTCTTGCCCCCTCTTCCCCAATCCATCCACTCTTGCCACATTTCTCCCTCTATTTCCTCTATCCATCTCAACATTCCCTGCAGGCAAACCCATCTGTATGTGTAGTCTCTGCAGAAGAGGTTGATAAAGCAGGCTGGCACTACTGCCTAAACACACCTGTCATGCAGCAAAGCTTATATGTTAAGGGTTTCAAAACTCGTTTTCTCATGACATGTAGGCTGCCATACCAAGCAGGACGATGAACTGGCCAATACAACTCCAACACAACAGGCCTGTTAGGGACTAAATGTTGGAGGCAGGTAATCTTTTCTTACCCCTGATTTGTAAGCTGTCTTCTAAAGCAGATCGATAAAGCAGGTCACCATTACACTGGGCAGAGTATACACCAGGGAATTAAAAAGCATGAAAGTCTGTATCTCTATATATATTAGAGATAGAGTGTTCTTACACATGCATACATACTCCCAGCTTTATGGACACACACACACACACACACACACACACACACACACACACACACACACACTGGCTCTCTCTCTCTCTCTCTCTCTCTCTGGAACCGTCTGAATGCGACGGAAATGGGTAGATATGATGCACATGTACAGGAAAACAAATGCTTACAGTTTCAGAAAACTCAGATGATTTATTCAAGAGAAAGAGTTTCACAAACTGAGCAAGTTAGTAACACACTGACGCACATCTGACCCCTATGCAAGCAGTTATTCGGGCTGACATTGATTGACACAGTTGTTAGATGTCGTGCTAAAGGATATCGATCTAGATTCTGTCCAACTGGTGCATTAGATCATCAAAATCCCAAGCTGGTTGGAAGCCCTTGCCCAAAATACTCCAAACGTTCTCAACTGGGGAGACATTTGGCGACCTTGTTAGCAAAGGTAGGATTT
The DNA here is from genome assembly GCF_023898315.1 of Schistocerca nitens. NCBI lineage: Eukaryota > Metazoa > Arthropoda > Insecta > Orthoptera > Acrididae > Schistocerca > Schistocerca nitens. The sequence goes on along the minus strand of NC_064615.1, from coordinate 454,500,476 downwards.
GTAAAGCTCAAAGACATGCAGTAGAAACTCTCGCTGTGTGCAGGCTGGCGTTATCTTGCTGAAATGTAAACCCACGATGTCTTTCCAAGAACGGCAACAAAACACACGGTTTCAGACATGTCTTTGCTGGTCATCAAGGACTGGAATCTCACCGAAAGGAGTGGAATTGTCTTCAGTGATGAGTCCCACTTCGAACTGGGCCCTGCTGATCAGCGAAGACGTGTCTGGAGACGTCACAGACGGTGGTGATATATCAACTTGACTGTCACCCGTCATACAGCCTGACAATCAAGTGTAATATTCTGGGGTGCCATTCATTTCACAGCAGAACCCCTTTGTCATCTGTAGCACCCCTACAGCACAGCTGTAAGTCGACGATATTCTATGCCCCGTTTCGTTGTCCTTCATGGCAAGTCATCCTGGGCTTACGTTTCAGCAAGATAATGCCTTCCTGTACACGGCAGGAGTTTCTTCTGTTTGCCTTCGTGGTTGCAAAACCCTACCTTGGCCAGTAAGGTCGCCATATCTCTCCCCAATTGAGAACATTTGGAGTATTATGGACAGGGGCCGTCAACCAACTCGAGAATTTGATGATCTAATGCGACAGTTGGACAGAATTTGCACGATATCCCTCAGAAGGAGATCCAACAAATCTGTCAGTCAATGCCAAACCTAATAACTGCTTGTACAAGGGCAAAAGGTGTACCAACATGTTATTGACTTAATTTGTGAAGCTCTTCCTCTTGAATAAATCTTTCTGTTTTTCTGAAATTATAATCTTTCCATTCCATTCAGATAATTCCTTTGTGGCTTGTCATTGTCTTTTGCCGCAGAGTGTATATGATGTAGACTAGCCTTTACCCAACAGCTTCACTTGTGTACATCTCCACGTCCCCCGTTTCCTCGCCACCCGATCTGTCCACCTGCTCCTCCTACCTCTCAGTCCATTTCCTCTTCCCTCCCCTCTTTCGGCAAATCTCAACACCCCTCTTTCTGTTCACATTCTCCTCCACTCACTCTCTGTATATCCCCTCCTGCCCCCTCTCTAAGTACCCAAACCCTCCTGCTCTCCCCCCTCTCTCTCTATCTTCTCTCCTATCCATCTCAGCCTTCCCCCAGGTGTACTCATTCAGGCGCCATGTAGAATATGTCGATGAAGCAGGTTGATACTGCTCCAACACAACACACCTGCCATGCAGGACAGTTTACATGATGAAGGCTGAAAATCTTTTTGTTGGACCGGACATGCAGGCTGTCCTATGTAGTAGATCAATGAGGCAGACCAATACAGTTCCCACATAACACATCTGTCATGAAGCGCAGTCTATCTGGCAGGGGCTGAAAAAATACACGATTTTGCCATATCTCCTCTCTGAATAACTCTAGAAGGCTAGAAACTGACCGACATGTTATTGACTCGGGAAGTATGCAGTTCGTGTGCCAAATTATGATTTTTCAGTTCCCAACATGTAGGCTGCCCTGAACAACAGCCATGTTGAATCAGAATAGTATTGGCCAGCTTTAGCGACATGTTTTGGCATGGCATCCTATATATCACGTGCAAAAACCGGTTTTCCAGCAGCTCCAACATGTAGGCTGCCCTCCACGACAGGTTTGCTGTGTGGGAGTAGTATCAGAATGCTTTATCAACCTCTTTTGCAGTTGTTACATGTGCAAAACAGCATGTCTGAGCAGAGAGGTGGTGGAATGTTATGGATAGTGAGAGAGGGTGGACCATTAGGTGGACAGAGGAAAGGGGGAGGAGATGCTATCCCACCTACTCCCTCTCTCTGTCTGTACCCCTTTGTCTGACCTTGAGCCTTGTGTGATGGTACTCCACCCCAGTAACCCTTGCGCAACAAACACCACCAGCCACCAGCAATGTCAGAAATCGATATAGGTATGAAATACAGACACAACAGGTGGTGTGTAAGCATACTATTCTTTGTGATAGTTCGCTCTAATATACAATATCAGGTATACTGTTTCAAGGTGCCGTGTGGCATAAATTCTTGGGTGTGCTCATTCTGCTATATGCTATGTATAGCTGGCCCCATTGGAATTATACCGTATTGTCGCCATCGAGCGTCATGCCACAGATGACCCCGAGCCCCCGCCCCCTTGGGTGGGGTGGGGGAAACTTTTAAATCTTAAGTGGAAACCCCCATTTTTTATTGAAGATTCCGATTCTCCATAAAAAAGTAATCAAGTTTTGTCTGAAACATTTTTTTTAAACCATTGATAGATGACGCTGAAATCGAGAAAAAATAAAATTGGTGAAGAACTCCGATTTATTTAGAATGATCCGAGAAGGACGCACCAAATCTATACAAAATGTGCAGCAATTCTTTCATTACGCCAAATTAAGCTATTTTTGTTTTACAAAATGTATCCTACCTGCCACAGTTTTTGATGGAGGGAGGCGCAATGGTATTAAAATCTCGTTAGGGAACCCTTCACAATTGCATTACTCACCCGACTGTGGTGCTACTGTGGCCAAACTGTAAACTATGGCTCAGTATAACGGTCGTTGTTAGTGATGGGCTAAACTGCGATTTTCCGATATCAGTGATTTCTGTGAATGCTACTTTTCAGTATCTGTTATTCTTAACTGCGATTTGTCGCAGTTAAGAGTCGCAGTTAAGGAACATAGGTCGTGTATCCCTCCGCCACTGCTATTTCTGCGATTTCTGCTACTTCTGCGATTTCTGCTACTTCTGTGACTTACTACTGTATGAAAAAGTTACATCTGTCAACACGGAAAATTGCATCGCAACAAACCTGTCATTGGCAAGTATGTTTTACGTTTTTTCTTCCGTTGGCTTTAATTTTGTATTAAAGAAACAACTGTGAAAATATTAATAGTGTAATTAATATGTAAGTAGCCGTACAGTACCGTAATAGTTCGTCTTTAGAAAATGAATTCTAACATATTGTTATGTTCACAGGTACCTGAACTACATTTCAGTCACTCAGTAAAGTGATAACTCAAAATATCATTGTCAACAGATCTGAAGAAATTGCCACTGCGTCTTTAGACCGTTTTCGTCAGACGAGAGGTTAGTTTCTAAGCGTTTCGATGGACTTAATTACTTCAGTGAGATCGTTCTTGCAAATGTGATATTCATTATAGCAAATATTAGCAATCTACTCTGTCAATTATATTTCTAGTAATTAATGACAGCAAAAATTGTTTAATAATCCTTGTGTTTTTGCAGACACAGTTCTGACTCTGATTACTGGTTGCTGTACGTATCTATCCACATCAAAGCTGTTGGGAGAGACTCGTGAAGATTCAAGACAGCTCTTAGAGGATTTGCAGTTTAAAAGTGAAACAATTGTGAAATAAGTGTGTGAATGATTAAGCTGTGTTTTATTGAAGTTGTTGTGCGATTTTAAAGGAATAATAAATGTCAAATACAGTGAGTGAATAATAAAAATCTCATTTTCCACATGTTAAGCCGTCCTATACCCATAATTTTCCGCCACTTACTTATTGGTAAACACTTGTTGGAGAGCGACATGCCCCCCCCCCCCGCCCCCTTTCTCCACAATCTTGGTGTGACACTGACCTGTAACATATCCCGAAGTCTACAATATGCATTTTGAGGCTGTTGATATGAAAGTGAGAAGTACAGATCTTCCAGTTAAATCAGGAATAGCTTAAGTGCATTACTTGAAAGTAACACAGGAAAAGCTTACTTATGTAGGTGGTAGTAGTGTCGGCAAAACGTTCTTGTGTGTGAAGTTGCCATGTAGAACACCAGGTGTAAAACTTTTCTTCCGAGTCTTGAACTGTGTCGGAACAAAAGTGAGGCATTCATATGACTGTTTTCATTTCTCTACACTTATACAGATGTCTGAGTTCTGCTGTGTTAACATTGCAAAGTCCTGTAGGCATGTGGAGTATTAACCAAAACTGTCATATTAGAAGCAGAATCAAACACATTTGTTACGTTACTTGATATTTTCAGGAGAAAATGGCAATGTTGCTTCTTATTAATATAATACATTCAGAGTCACAGCAGTATTTGACCAACCATAACTGATGCTGAATGTGCATGTCGTCATATAATATGAAAGGCTTGGCTTATTTCAATAGTGGTACAAGTCCATTACCTCCACTTTTCTGTCTATAATGCTTCTAAAATTAGTGATCCAAACAAACATAAATAAAGGTTCATCTCTAGCAAGAAGCCATATGCTTGAATATTTCTGGTATCTCAACTGCAGATTTTTCAGCCCTCATTTAACTTTACGACTCTATATCTCAAAATTAACAAAAATGGACTTGTACCACTACTGAAATAAGCCCTTCATATGCACACACAGCACATCGATCTCGTGAGGCACAAGGCTCTCATGACGAAGTACGTACGTCGGTCAACAGATGACACTAGGAAAAGTATGTTAACTGCGCTTTTTAGTTGCTACTTGCGACTCTTAGTTGCGATTTGTCACAGAAATCGCAGTTTGACTCGGTAGCGAATAGCGTAGTATGAACTTTGCTCAACAGATGGCAGTGCTAACTGCGCTTTTTAGTTGCTACTTGCGACTCTTAGTTGCGACTTGTCACGGAAATCGCAGTTAGACTCCATAGCGTACCGCAGAGATGGACGTAGTACGAACTTTGGCCTACAGATGGCAGTGTTAACCGCGCTTTTTAGTTGCTACTTGCGACTCTTAGTTGCGACTTGTCACGGAAATCGCAGTTAGACTCCATAGCGTACCGCAGAGATGGACGTAGTACGAACTTCGGCCAACAGATGCCACTGTTAACCGCGCTTTTTAGTTGCTACTTGCGACTCTTAGTTGCGACTTGTCACTGAAATCGCAGAAAGCAGTGCTAAATTCGACCAATAGATGGCGCACGTCTTTGAATGTGAAATACTACTTGCGACTGCTAACTGTGACTGAAATCGCAGTTAGATTCTGTAAAGTTGCTACTGTGATATCTGTGACTTCTCAGTCACTGCGATTTCTAACAGATACGCGATTTCCTGCCCACCACTAGTCGTTGTAATGCGATCAGACGTCATTTCACTTTCAGATTGTGAATCGTAAACATAAACTGACGAAAGTAAATTATTCTTTAGCGAAACATGGCTCACTATCCTCCTAAAGAGATTGTTGATATTATGTTAATTTTAGGTGAATGCCATAACAGTTACGCTGCAGCTGCGCAATTGTATGTGGGTCGTTTCCCAAACAGACGACATCCAAGCGAAAACATTATTCGAAATTGCACTCAGCAAACTCGAAATGGAGACATGCCCCGTTCAGCTCATCATCGAGAATACAATGAAAATGACGACCGTGCCCTTACCGTTCTCGCCTGTGTTCAACTAGATCCCGAAATTAGTAATTGTGCGATTTAGAGACAAACTGGAATACCAAAATCAACTGTTTCGAGAATTTTGAAGGCACATAAATATCTTATGTATCATATCACACGGGCATTAACGCTGAAAGATATGCAAATACGGGTGCATTTCTGCCAATGGGCCTTGGAAATGATAAGAGGTGACAATGATTTTTTTAGATACGTTATGTTCTCTGATGAAGCCACATTCAAAAACAATGGCGAATTAAATCGTTGTGATTGTCATTGTTGGTCCACTGTCAATCCACACTGCCACAGACACATTGAGAATCAACACAAATGGTCGTTAATGGTCTGGTGTAGAATTTTAAATGGTTACTTGATAGGACTTTTTTTTTTTTTTTTGACCGAAATGTGGTTCCAATAGGACGGAGCAACTCCCCATTATGCTAAAAATGTGCAGAACGTTTTAAATTTACGGTACCCAGGTCGGTGTGTAGGACGCGGTGGACCAATTCAGTGGCCTCCACGTTCACCAGACCTAAAATCTGATTTTTCTTGTGGGGTTATTTAAAAAATATTGTTTATGAAAGCCAGCCCATAACCAGAAACGGTACGGAGCAATGCATTCAAAGAGTGTGTGCAGGCATACCACGGGATGTGCTCTTGAAAACTGTGGACAACTTTCGCAGACGATTGACTTTATGCATTGAAGCAAATGGGGATAATTTTGAACAATTTATTCGTGGCTAATTTAATTAATTATGCACCCCCAAATTGTGAGAGGCAAGGGGACTTGCACTAATGAAGCACCCCAACATGTGAGAGGCAAGGGGACTCACACTAATGAAGCACTCCATGGGAACATCATTCTACTATGTCCATGTCGTTGTTCCTGGGTAACGCTAAAAGGATACAGTAGATTTTGTACAAAAATAGCTTAATTTGGCGTAACGAAAGAATTGGTGCACATTTTTTATCGATTTGATGCGCCTTTCTCGGATAATTCTAAATAAATCAGAGTTCTTCCCCAATTTTACTTTTTTCTCGATTTCAGTGCCATTTGTCAATGGTTTAAAAAAATGTTTCAGACAAAACTTGATTACTTTTTTCATGGAGAATCCGAACCTGCAATAAAAAATGGGGGGGTTTCCATTTAAGATTTAAAAGTTGCCCTCCCGCCCTACCCAAGGTGACGGGAGATGGAGGTCATGTGTAGTATCATTTGATGTTCCCCTTTGAGCTTATGAACTTGTCTTACCCTCTATTTTTACCTGATGTATAGTTTTCGAGATAATCTCACCCAAAACTTCAGATGGACCACCCTATATATATATATATATGTGTGTGTGTGTGTGTGTGTGATCCTTCAATCCCATATGCTTTCAACACATATGTTGCACTCCATATCCACCTCCCCCTATGTCTGTTCATCCCTCCTCCCCCTGTACCTTTTCCATCTCCCCACTACCAATCTACAACTTCCATCAGCCTCCTGCATTTCCCTCTCCTACATCTTTCTCTGTCTGTCTGTCTCCTCCTCCTCCTCTTTCAACCCTTCTCTTCCTCCACTCTATCACAGTAGATCTCCTCCTCCCCTATCTCTGAGCGTCACCTCCTCCCCCTCTCTGTTTGTTCAACTCCTCCTCTGTCCAGCTCATCCTACTCCCTTACTCAATATCCATCTCAATATCTGTGAGGTTTTGGACGGATTAAATAAAAGGTTGCGAACGCTAGGTGTTTTCTTTGATTTAACGAAGGCTTTTGACTGTGTTGACCACAAAATATTACTGCAGAAGTTGGACCATTATGGAGTAAGGGGAGTAGCTTACAATTGGTTCGCCTCTTACTTTAAGAACAGAAAGCAGAAGGTAATTATCCGCAATACTGAGAGTGGTATTGATGTTCAGTCCCAATGGGGCACTGTTAAGTGGGGCATTCCCCAAGGTTCGGTGCTGGGGCCACTGCTGTTTCTTATTTATATAAATGATATACCTTCTAGTATTACAGGTGATTCAAAAATATTTCTGTTTGCTGATGACACCAGCTTGATTGTGAAGGATCTTGTGTGTAATATTGAAACAGTAACAAATAATGTAGTTCATGATATAAGTTCGTGGCTTGTGGAAAATAATTTGATGCGAAATCACAGTAAGACTCAGTTTTTACTGTTTCTAACTCACAATTCAACAAGAACCGATATTTTGATCAGACAGAAAGGGCATATTATAAGCGAGACAGAACAGTTCAAATTCCTAGGCGTTCGGATAGATAGTAAGCTGTTGTGGAAAGCCCATGTCCAGGATCTTGTTCACAAGCTAAATGCTGCTTTATTTACCATTAGAACAGTATCTGAAATAAGTGACACTTCAACACGGAAAGTAGTCTACTTCGCATATTTTCATACGCTTATGTCGTATGGTATTATTTTTTGGGGTAATTCTTCTGATTCAAAAAGGGTATTTTTGGCTCAAAAACGGGCTGTTCGAGCTATATGTGGTGTACGTTCGAGAACCTCTTGTCGACCCCTATTCAATGGTCTGGGAATTCTGACATTGCCCTCACAGTATATATTTTCTTTAATGTCATTTGTTGTTAGTAATATTAGCCTATTCCCAAGAGTTAGCAGCTTTCACTCAGTTAATACTAGGCAGAAATCCAATCTGCATGTGGAATGCACTTCCTTGACTCTTGTGCAGGAAGGAGTGCAGTATTCTGCTGCATCCATTTTCAATAAGCTACCACAAGAACTCAAAAATCTTAGCAGGAGCCCAAACTCTTTTAAGTCTAAACTGAAGAGTTTCCTCATGGCTCACTCCTTCTATTCTGTCGAGGAGTTCCTGGAAGAGCTGAAAAATTAAGCAAATTACAGTATTACATTGTTGATTTTCTTTATTTAAACTTACGACTTGTCACCTGAATATGTTTTTTTATATTTCATTTTATCTGTTTCTAATATCGTGTTATAATTTCATGTACTGACTCGTTCCATGACCATGGAGACTTCTCCTTAATTTGGTCCCACGGAACAATAAATAAATAAATAAAGTGAGTTGGGTCTCACACGATTCCTGTTTCCGGAATCCATGAATGACATGATACACGAGCAAAAAACATGTTCTAAAATTCTACAACAGATCTATGTCAGAGTTATAGGCCTATAGTTTTGCGCGTCCGCTCGATGACCCTTCTTGAAAACTGGAACTACCTGTGCTCTTTTCCAATCATTTGGAACCTTCCGTTCCTCTAGAGACTTGCAGTACCCGACTGTTAGGAGGGGAGGGGGGGGGGCAAGTTCTTTCGCTTACTCTGTGTAGAATCGAATTGGTATCCCGTCAGGTCCAGTGGACTTTCCTCTGTTAAGTGATTTCAGTTGCTTTTCTATTCATTGGACACGTATTCGGATTTCAGCCATTTTTTCGTTCGTGTGAGGATTTAGAGGAGGAACTGCAGTGCAGTCTTCCTCTGTGAAAAAGCTTTGGAAAAAGGTGTTTAGTATTTCAGCTTTACGTGTGTCATCCTCTGTTTCAATGCCATTATCATCCCAGAGTGTCTGGATATGCTGTTTCGATTCACGTACTGATGTAACATAAGACCAAAACTTCCTAGGATTTTCTGTCAAGTCGGTACATAGAATTTTACTTTCGAATTCACTGGATGCTTCACACATAGCCCTCCTTACGCTAACTTTGACATCGTTTAGCTTCTGTTTGTCTGAGAGGTTTTGGCTGCGTTTAAATTTGCAGTGAAGCTCTCTTTGCTTTCGCAGTAGTTTCCTAACTTTGTTGTTGAACCACTGTGGGTTTTTCCCGTCCCTCACAGTTTTACTCGGCACGTACCTGTCTAAAACGCATTTTATGATTGCCTTGAACTTTTTCCATAAACACTCATCATTGTCAGTGTCGGAACAGAAATTTTCGTTTTGATCTGTTAGGTACTCTGAAATCTGCCTTCTATTACTCTTGCTAAACAGATAAACCTTCCTCCATTTATTATGTTCCTATTTACTTCCATATTCAGGGATGCTGCAACGGCCTTATGATCACTGATTTCCTGTTCTGCGTTTACAGAGTCGAAAACTTCGGGTCTGTTTGTTAACAGTAGGTCCAAGATGTTATCTCCACGAGTCAGTTCTCTGTTTAATTGCTCGAGGTAATTTTCGGATAGTGCACTCATTACAATGTCACTCAATGCTCTATCCCTACCACCAGTCCTAAACATCTGAGTGTCCCAGTCTGTATCTGGTAAATTGAAATCTCCACCTAAGACTATAACATGCTGACGAAATTTATGTGAAATGTATTCCAGATTTTCTCTCAGTCGTTCTGCCACTAATGCTGCTGAGTTGGGAGGTCGGTAAAATGTGCCAGTTATTAACCTAGCTCGGTTGTCGAGTATAACCTCCACCCATAATAATTCACAGGAACTATCCACTTCTATTTCACTACAGGATAAACTACTACTAACAGTGACAAACACGCCACCACCGGTTGCATGCAATCTATCCTTTCTAAACACCATCTGTGCCTTTGTAAAAATTTCGGCAGAGTTTATCTCTGGCTTCAGCCAGCTTCCTGTACCTATAACGATTTCAGCTTCGGTGCTTTCTATCAGCGCTTGAAGTTCCGGTACTTTACCAATGCAGCTCCGACAGTTTACAATTACAATACCGAATACTGCTTGGTCCCCACATGTCCTGACTTCTCCCCGCACCCTTTGAGGCTGTTGCCCTTTCTGTACTTACCTGAGGCTATCTAACCTAAAAAACTGCCCAGTCCATGCCACACAACCCCTGCTACCCGTGTAGCCACTAGCTGTCTGTAGTGGACTCCTGACCCATCCAGCGGAACCTGAAACCACACCACCCTATGGCGCAAGTCAAGGAATCTGCAGCCCACACGGTCGCAGAACCGTCTCAGCCTCTGATTCAGACCCTCCACTCGGCTCTGTGCCAAAGGTCTGCAGTCAGCCCTGTCGACGATGCTGCAGATGATGAGCTCTTCTTTCATCCTGCTAGTGAGACTGGCAGTCTTCACCAAATCAGATAGCCGCCGGAAGCCAGTGAGGATTTCCTCCGATCCATAGCGACACACATCATTGGTGCTGACATGAGCGACCACCTGAAGATGGGTGCACCCTGTACACTTCATGGCATCTGGAAGGACCCTTTCCACACCTGGAATGACTCCACCCAGTATGCACACAGAGTGCACATTGGTTTTCTTCCCCTCCCTTGCAGCCATATCCCTAAAGGGCCCCATTACGCACCTGATGTTGGCACTCCCAACTACCAGTAAGCCCACCCTCTGCGACTGCCCAGATCTTGCAGACTGAGGGGCAAACTCAGGAACAGGACAAGCAGCCATGTCCGGCCGAAGACCAGTATCAGCCAGAGACAGAGCCTGAAACCGGTTCTTCAGACAAACTGGAGAGGCCTTCCGTCCAGCCCTCTGGAATGTCTTTCGCCCCCTGCCACACCTCGAGACGACCTCCCACTCTACCATGGGTGAGGGGTCAGCCTCAATGTGGGCAGTATCACGGGCAGCCACAGCCGTAGTCCGATGAGCTGGCCGTCCCCAACCAATCCCCGTCCAGACCCCCACAGTGATGCCCATTGGCAACAGCCTCAAGCTGTGTGACCAAAGCCAACACTGACTGAAGCTGGGAGCTAAGGGATGCCAACTCAGCCCTCTAGTAGTAGTGGTAGTAGTAGCAGTAGTAGAAGTAGTAGTATAGGAAGCTTTTTCCATAACAAATCAGCTCATATATCTTGTTTGTTGTTGTTGTTGTCGTAGGCGAGGCAGAACAATTGCCAGAGTCTGATGATGATGACATGCCTGAATGGGTCAGACAATGGAGCTCTGATCTGGCCCTATTAGATGATGATGATGATGACTTTTTTGAGGGTGTGGTGGAGTCACCCGATGAAGTGTTAATGCCTTGGAGTCAGAGCAAAAAAGATAATTACTCACTCTGATTATAACCTTTTGATCGTCATAATTCTTTCTTTCACTGCACCAGCAGCGGAAGCAATGTACTTTACTACTATTTATTTTATCTCTTCTTCTACAGTGGTCGCGTCTCCACAGCTTCAGCACAGTGTGGCAGGAATAACGGTGGTGGCTAAAGCTTCTTCCTCACCAAAACGGCGCCCGGTAAGACACGCATGACCTATAAAGGCGCCGCTACCTGCTGTGCCGGAAACCGACATTGCCGCCACCACTGCTCTGGCTTCTGTGGGCCGAGCAACGAACCACCACCCCTCAAGTTACCAGGTCGGGTCCTCAACAGCATCAGGAACCATCACCGCAGCCTGGCTTTTCCCACCGTTCTGACCTGGTAGCACCGCAACATCCGCCTCCATCATCATCATCATCGTATCAGCCTCGTCAGAATCGGCGTAAACGCAAGATATATGTGACTTGGTGCATACCGACTTGCCCGTTCCCAACACCATCTTCAATGGGATGGACTCGGAATAGTATTAATAGTAATATAGAAGATCCTGTTGCTAGTGGCAGTTCTCTCTCCCGTTATTTTAGTGATGGACAGGTCAGTGATACTATACCGCAGTTGGAATACTCGGTGATTGCAGATGCTTTTGAGGACCGAGTGCCGTTCACCAGGATTGAGAACCCGGCAGGATGGTTCTGTGACCCTGTTGGTTTTCTAAGCGCGTGCCTTCCTGTCGCGGAAACGGAGCTCCTCAAGGTAGTCAATGATCTGCGGTATCCCGCCATTAAATGCAGTGCAGTGCTCTGCATCGAATTAGCACAACCCCAACACCCCCCCCCCCCAAGTTGATTCTGGTGTTGAAGAGACAACTGTTCATTATCTTTGGGGTAAAATGGCGTGATAACGCACAGCACGACAATCGCTGAGTGGTTTCGTTAATCCACCTTGAGTGCTATACTGGCTCGGTTTTCCGAGATGGAGGTCAGAGGGACAGCTAAAGCACTCAGCCGAATACTACATCTGGACATCCATACACATGTCTAGAAACCGGTAAACGCAGGGTCAAGCTATATCAAGTTCCCTTAAGATATAGCTAATTAGAGGGCATGCATTAATGTCGAAAATAGAAACTATCAGGCTTGTTCTGCGTAGTCAATCCTGGCATGCAAAAGAAATTACAATTACAGAGATCATCCTGAGCGTCCCAGTATGTACCATGTAGGTGATATTTTTGGGTGTTACAACTTTGATGGTATCAATTTCCCCATCAAGATCCAGAACATACCTAAATTTGAGACGCAGAATACCGGAATATTGGTTCATGTTTATGGTCTGGTGTGCGTGAGTTGCATGTAAACTGGCTGCTCTTCTCTGATGGGGATAATTATCACTATGTTTGGATCAAAGACATTTCCCGACTCCTATTCTCTCAATTGAATAACTGTAAGTGTAAAAAGCATATTTGCTTAAGATGCCTCAATTATTTCTCCTCAGACAACTTATCAGTGGCACATCTAATAGGCTGTGCTTCCAAGGATCCGGTAAATGTCATTATGCCTACTGAGGAAAACAAATTCACAAAGTTCAAGAATGCTCACCACCTGTAGCGATGCCTGTTGGTAGTGTATGCCGACTTCGAATGCCTCCTCGCTCCTGTGACCCACTGTGAAGGTGACCCTATGGCCTCACATACCACCGTTACGGAAAAACATGTACCATATGTGGCAACATAACAAATTTTATCGTCATATGGCTCCAGTCTTAACCACTACAAATCTTATGTCAGGAATTATCCTGCTGTTTGGCTGCTCACTCAGCTCGAAAACCTTTGATGGGAGGTTGATAAGCTTTACAGCGATAACGTACCAATGACCAAATCGAAGGAGAATGAAGATTTCCATAATAACGTGGTTGATTGTCATATTTGTAGACTGCCATTAGACAGAGAAGCGGAAACTCCTCATAGGGACCACTGTCATCTTACAGGGAAGTTCCATGGTGCAGCTCACAAAATGTGCAATTTGAAGTACCAGCTACCAAGACACATACCTGTTTTCTTCCACAATTTAAGTGGTTTGGAGAAAGATCAGATCAGTGTCCTACCTGGGAGCATCGAGAAATACATTTCTTTCTCCAAATGAATGATGCCAAGAATTATGCTCTGCTTCCTTGATACGCTACGTTTTATGCAGGTACCAAATCCAGAAACTCGTTGAAACTCTACCTCGGGAGGATATGCATATTACTCGAGCTGCATTTCCAGACGAGGAAAATTTTCAACTTTTGACTGGGAAAGAGGTTTCCCATATGAGTATGTGGATAGTATGGCGAAACTCAATGAAACCAGGTTACCCGGCATAACTGCATTCTCCAGCAACCTCACAGGCGATGCCGTTATGGATGCAGAGTATGAGCATGCCGGGAATGTCTGGTGGGAATTCAACATCTCCACCTTAGTAGAGTACGCATGGCTTTACATGAACACAGATGTGCACTTGCTTGCGGACGTTTTCGAGAAATTCTGGAGTCTATGCATGGCCACATGTTCTCTAGATCCCGCCGTTTATTAGATGGCACCTGGGTTGTCTTGGGACGTAATGCTCAAGACATTGGCAAAGTCCTTCCCTCCGCCCCCCCCCCCCCCCCCCCCACTCCCACAGATCCCTCGCTCAAAGAAAAGAAGCATGTCAGCATCAGTCAATAATTCAATGCTACACTTTGTTTTCTTCAGCATTACGCCTCAAGACAACCCAGGTGCAGTGTAATAAACAGAGGGATTTGAATATGAGAAAGAGAGTTTCCGTGTCATGTGACTTTGAGAAAGATCTTAATAAATGAATGAATAATTCAATTTTCCGTAAAACAACGGAGAATTTGAGGGAATGACGTGAAATTTTGATTAGAACTGAATGGGATGGGCGTTATGGCGTAAGAAAATGCATTACCAGACCGAATTTTAAGCGGGTCACTATATTTAATTAGAACTTTGTTGCTGTGGAGATGGTGAAGACTGCAGTAGAGTTTACGAAACATATTTTTGTGGGGATGTGCATACTAGACCTGTCCAAACTCCACATGTACTGCTTTCATTATGAGTTTGCGAAAACTGATTTCGCAGATCACAAACAGATAGCTTCATCTATTGGGCGAAGAACTGCGATCCATATAAAGTAATGAGGTGCCACGGTAATGAATTCAACACATCCTCAAACACGGCCGATAATCCTTATGGTGTTTTTCCACAGAACAGGAATGTTATTGGTCTTTTGAAGGATGCAGTGAGTGGATTGCCAATTGTGGAGTTCGTAGGTCTATGCTCAAAAATGTGTGTGTATCGCACATTGGAAGGTGCCACCCAGAGGGGGCCTAAGGGTGTGCATTGCATGGCATCGAGGTCTCTCTGTATTGAAGACTATTTGCACTGCCTGTGCAGTGGTGTTCGCGGTGCTGCACCGCAGCCACCGCATATGATATGGCAGACCAGTATTCGATCAAGAGGACACGAGGTGTATACTGTGCTGCAGTCTAAAATTGGTCTGTCACCTCATGACGACAAAAGGGTGATTTGTGATGACGGGATTGAAAGTCTCCTGTACTCACTTATTGCGAGAGAAGGGGTGGGGGACTCTGATTGAGTCGAAGTGAGGGGGGAGAGAGAGAGAGAGAGAGAGAGAGAGAGAGAGAGAGAGAGAGAGAGAGAGTGTCTGGAGAGTAGTATGACCTTTTTATCACAGTGTAAGTAGGTTGTGTATGTGTGTGTATTGCAAATATTTTTGTGTACATAGTACACACATGTACATAGTACATGTGTATATACATATATATATAGAGAGAGCATGTATGGAAAAGAAAGGATTAAAAAACAGAAAACACCATGTGTGAGTGCAAGAAAGAAAAAGCGTAAAAAAATATTAAGAAGCATAAACAAAAAAATATTCATATATTTATTTATTCATATACAACACGCATGTAGCCTATGTATACGCTCCTCGGAGTATGAGACTTAGTCATCATATAAAGTTTTTCACCTGCCACTAGTCATCCAAGTCAGAATAGTTTTTAAGTGTAATATGTATCTATGTAGCTCACAGTCCATCAGAATTGTTATTGTAAAAAACCTTTGCTATTGGGGCTGTTGAAATTAGATTCTAAGCATGCACAGTCCATCAGAATTATTGTAAAATCTATGCTACTGGGGCTGTGGCATTTAATTGTAGTAAAGAAATTATCTCCACATTAGTTTTAGCATAGATTCTGACCAGTGTTACTGTTGAAATGTGTAAATTAAAAGTATTTCTTCATAGGAATAGCAGAGTCAGTGGGACAATGAATGTGATGAGAACCTGGAGAAGAGACAGAAATTGTGGCAGAAATGGAACTCCACAAAAGATCCTCAAGATCTTGACAATTTTAAAATCCAGAGAAGAGAAACAGCTAAGCTTTTCCGTAATAAAAAAAGAAGACAATTTCAGGATAACCTAGAACAGATTGAGGAAGACTTTAAAAGAAATAATTCTAGAGATTTCTACAAAACTTTTAGAAAACAGCTAACCAAATACCAATCCCCAAATTTATGTTTTAAAGATGAAGAGAACAAGCTAGGTTTGACAAACAAGACTAATTGTGAAATATTAGCAAAATATTTCGAGAATCTACTAAATTGTGAACCCCCCAAAGATAAAATGATTTTTGAAAACCACCGAAATACTAATACCGAGTCAAAACCTCCAGACGCTGAAGAAATAAAACACATAATACACAGTCTAAAAAACAATAAAGCCCCAGGTGAAGACTCCATAGTACCAGAAATCCTAAAAATAATGGATACCAACCTCCCACAAGTTTTGGAACATATGTTTAAGAAGATCTGGGACGAAGAAAGAATTCCTGAAGACTGGCAGTGTGCCCTGATACACCCACTACACAAAAAGGGGGATAAGATGAATGTTAACAATTATAGAGGGATCTCGCTACTACCAGTAGGATACAAAATTTTGTCAAGGAAATTACTTCAAATCGTGGAGCCAGTTCTGGATAAAAAAATAGGTGAATATCAAGCAGGTTTTAGACAAGGTAGATCCTGTGTTGAACAAATATTTAACCTGAAAACACTAATTCGTTACAGAATCTCAAGAGGCCAGAGATTTGCAATAGTATTTGTAGATTTCAAAAAAGCATACGACTCGGTAGATAGAGAAACATTACTGAAAGTATTGGAAGAATTTGGGGTCGATAAGAAAACAATTCAAATTATCAAACAGACGCTAACAAACAGTAAGGCCAAAGTTAAATTTATGGGTGAAATTTCAAGGAAGTTCGAAATTAAAACAGGTGTTAGACAAGGTGATGGTTTATCCCCAATCCTCTTCAACTGCGTACTGGAAAAGATATTGAGAATATGGAAAGAAGAACTCAAAGGCACCAAGAATGACATCAGAATTGGAACAAAAAAAGAAAAAATAGAAGTGGACTGTTTAGCTTTTGCAGACGATCTGGCAATAATTACAGAAAACGAAGAAATAGCTCAGAATTACTTGGAGAAACTACAAGAAGTTTCGGCCAGAGCTGGACTGCAGATTTCATTTGAAAAAACCGTGTATATGTCTAATCATAGAAATAAAAAGAAAAATCTTATTACTAAATACGACAATATTAAGAGAGTAGAAAAATTTAAGTATTTAGGTGAAATAATTCAAGTGAATGGTTTAGACAAGAGTGCAAACCAGGCGAGAGCAAGGAAAATGGAATTTGCTTTTCAAAAAACTAAAGACATATATAACAAAAAAAAACATTTCGATTCAAGCTAAATTAAGACATTATAAAACTGTCATTAGACCAGAATGCCTGTATGCATCGGAGTGCCTAACTCTTAACAAAAAGGGGGAAATAGAAAACATGGAAAGGAAAGAAAGGAAAATTTTGAGAAAAATATTAGGACCGAGAAAGATTGGAGAAGAGTACAAGCTAAAGAGTAATAAGGAAATATACAAAACTATTGAGAAAGTGAGTGATGCAATGCGTAAACGCAGACTAACGTTTTATGGTCACCTGTCGAGGATGGATGGAAACAGACTAACAAGAAAAGTGTTTGAACATAGTAACAGGAACGAAAAAACCAACAATAAATGGATACAGATGGTGAAAAAGGATTTGGCCTATTTTAATGTCACCCGTGAGTCAATCAGGGACAGGAAAAAGTTTAGACAAATAGTTAACGAAATTAAGTGTTTTCCAGAAGAAACGAAACTAAAGAATAATAACAGGAAATGGTCGGAAGAGCGGAGGAGGAACCATTCGAAAATGATGAGGAAATATTGGGAAGAGAGAAAAAAGATCAAAAAGCCGGGCAAGTGAATTGTTGAACGTGGTCCAAAGATGGCCGAAATCGAAAGAAGAAGAAGCAGAGTCAGTTTATACCTCAAGAATACTATATTACTATTATTTACAAAAACCCTATCCTCTATTGCATTACGTATTTATATGAAAATAAAGACTGTGAATGTCACAAATGCATTAGTTTTACTAAAGATGAGTGCTATTAAGAAGGTGAAGTTTAAGATGGAAGTTAACAAAATATATAGAATGGTTGCAGGGAATTATGCCTATCGTGCAGCACGAATTGGGTTATGGGAGCAGGAGGCAGGCGACCATGTCTGCTTCCAAAGGTATATAGCAGATGTGCCGAAAATTATATCTCCTGTGCTTGAAGAAATCCATAGATATAGCATGTGGTTAAAATTGTACGCTGTGAATGTGGGAACAGGGTTGAAAACAAAAGAACACAGAGTTTGTGAGGTAAAAATTCATTTATTTCTCATCCAAGTTAAAAGTAATTTTACGTCTTCATAAGCAGACACAGCAACACTACTTTCTTCTTCTTCCTCAGTCAATGGACAGAAGGAGACCTGTAGAATTCCAGGTTTTGAATAGCAGTAAACATAAAGATTCGATCGTTACCCCCTCCACCGTTCCTCTCCTGGTGTCTTCGGTGCGGACAGCGCGGCGGCTACTGGAGGTGGTGGGGGACGCGGCGCCTGGTTCTGAACTGGGGTCTGCCTGCAGTCTCCCTGCTGCGGCCGTCGGGGGTGGTCCTCTATCTCTGGGACTGCATCTTTCTCTCCAGACTGAGGGAAAACTTCAGGTCGCATATGAGCCATGATAATGGCATGTCAGCAAATGAATAGGAAAAGTGCATTTTGTAAATTTGTATTTTATTATGTCACATGTACAGTATGTGGAAAGGACACTACAGAAATTTTATGTAATACAACTGAATGAAAGATGCTCAAAAACAAACCGCAAAAACATATGAAACCTGGCTGCAGAGTGTTAAGTGTACATGCATTAAAACAATACATGGGTGTGTGCGTGGTAAACTAAAAGTGGCAATACTTCAAGTAACATGAATTTTCTGTGCTTGACAACATCTTAAAAGCAGCAAGAAACTTACCTTGTCGACGGATGTCGGATGTACAGCTTGTCTCCCCACAGAATAAGCGAGAGTGACGAGGTGAAATAAATTCCTTGGGCCACTGATGTGGAAACCAGTAGGTCACCACATCAAACATATCACAGAGGATCACGCTGCTGAACATGAGCTTCACGAATTTGTGCCGTTAAAGCCACTGTAAATGCACGACATGGACACACTGGCCTCGTACTGGACATGTGAGCACAAACTGTGATGATAATGGATGTTGGGATGCACGCGCGTACTTCGCAAGCTAAACAATGTGCAGATTCTGCCTGACAATAATGGGACTATGCAGTTACAGCATGCACTTTGTTAGGGGAGAAAAGTTATAAATGTATGCATTAAATGAAGCTGACATCCCCATATAAATTGATAACCATTCAGGATAACTCCAATGGCCGAAAATAAAGGCTATGCCCATACCAGCCAGGATTATCAAACCTCAAAAAGGGAAGTAAGCTAGTCACTGTGCACCTCCATATTAAGACAGTGCACATGGGAGAAGGGGGGGGGGGATGATGAAGATATCAGCATTCAGTTTCTGCACAAGATCTTGAACATTATTCTTGAGTCCTAAGGACTCAGAATATATTCTGTGAGTGTGTGTATTTTATTTTCATTGTGTTATGATAAGTCCCACACCGTTCTTAGATGATCCCTGGACGGATGAATAAATATATCAAATCAAATCGACTTTATTGATCACTTTTGGATGATTAAGTTTCACTTTTCCAAAATTTGTCAGAAATTGAATGCATTTTGTTTTAGTGCTGAAAGCTGTGAGCTGAAGTTACAGACTATCCCATTAGCTACATCATTTACATAAAAGGAGATGGGAATACACAAATCATGACCTGCATCTGAATAGGAGGGGGAAGGGCAGATTAGCTGAACAGCTTGCGAGCCATAGGCACAAAAGACATGTTAGTGTCAGATTACACACAGGCAGTACTGAAAGAAATTAGAGAAGAATGAGGCCATAAAATATGTAAAAATTTCCAGAAAAAGGAAATTAATTTGGTTCATGAGAACATTAGAGGGTTGAAAAAGAAGTAGATGAGGTTCATATATCCACAAGTCTCATCCTTATTGTAGATAAAGATGAGACTTAAATGTCCCAGGGAAAATGTAATTATAAGAGCTTCCTATATATCTAGTAAATATGGAAAATCCTGAGGTGACAGATGTTCTGCGCCTCTCTGAACACAATGTAGCTGCAGAGATGGAGAAGTTAAATACCAGGGAGGATAGACTAGCATCATTTTCGTCCAGAGTGAACTAGGAAAAATGAGGAGTTGCAATATATGTAAAAGTTGGACTCAAAGTTAAAAACACAAGATACCTTGCGAGTGTGGCCTCCTATCGTACAAACTGTGTGCACTATAAAATCAATTCAGACAGGAGCAGAGGAGGTTTTATCACCTATCCTCTTGAGGTCAGCTTGAAAAAGGTCCACAGATAAAATTTGATGAAGCCTCTGCAGTGGCCCCATTAATGACTTCTGGGACTGCAAAATTACAGAAGCCATCAAAATAAAAATCACTCACAACATCCTTACTAGAAATGGCAGTATGCAGGTCAGTACAGCGTGGGAGCGAGTGGTCACGATGGTTCATTCAGGTGCATCGGACAAATCTATGTATGCCCACATATGAGAAAGCTGTGAGCACCAGTGATGTCATAACCAGCAGCTAGAATATATGGGGGTGTACCAGCAGCCATCCAGCAGTCATTCCACTTGACTGGCCAAGGAGTGTTTGGTTGGAAGCTTGTGGTGTTTCAACTACTTGATGCAGCTTGAAGCCTGAGAACATTTTATTCAGCACTAAGAGTGATTCTGCATTATGTGAAAAATGGGTAGCCAATCTATTCGATAAAGGATAAAAAAAAACCTTGCAGCTATAGTTTAAGAAAACCAGCATCAGTCAAATTCTCAAGAGAGATTTCACAAGGGTAACTGCACACAAAATGAGCAAAAAGAAAATTCTGAACACACTTCATAATGGACTCTAGGGCACTGTCAAAAGTGAAAAAATTGGCAAGAAAATATTACTGGTGACAAAAAATGGCAAATACATGGTTTCATAATGTGAACCTTGCCAAATAGTAAAACTAAATCTGTAAAAGGATTTCCAAAACAGGTCCCAATCAACAGAAGTATGGGACAGTATTGACATTGATCATGCTGTTTCATTTGGACGGCATTCTGGTTCATGTGGTAGATGCATACTCACATTTCCCAATGATAACTACTAAAGTCACAATAC
The DNA here is from genome assembly GCF_023898315.1 of Schistocerca nitens. Lineage (NCBI taxonomy): Eukaryota > Metazoa > Arthropoda > Insecta > Orthoptera > Acrididae > Schistocerca > Schistocerca nitens. The sequence goes on along the minus strand of NC_064615.1, from coordinate 454,479,457 downwards.
AAGCAGTTAAAAAAAATTATTTATTTATTTATGCGTCAAGTTCCGTAGGATCAAATTCAGGAGTGAATCTCCGAGGTCATGGAACGTGTCAGTACATGAAATTACAACATAAAAGTAATAACAGATAAAAATGAAATGTTTATGAACCCAAAATAGGTCAAGCCATAAGTTTAAGTAAATACATCAACAGCACAACAAGAATCAGCTTAATTTTTCAAGGAACTCCTCGACAGAATAGGAGTAGTGACCCATGAGGAAACACTTCTGTTTTGATTTGAAAGTGCATGGATTACTGCTAAGATTTTTGAATTCTAGTGGTAGTTTATTGAAAATGGATGCCGCAGTATACTGCACACCTGTCTGCACAAGAGTTAAGGGAAGTCCGATCTAAATGCAGGTTTGATTTCTGCCGAGTATTAACTGTGTGAAAGCTCCTTATTCTTGGGAACAAGCTAATATTGTTAACAAGAAATGACTGTAAGGAATATATATTATATTGAGAGGCCAATGTCGAAATACCCAGACTCGTGAACTGGGGTCAACAAGAGGTTCGTGAATGTACACCACTTATGGTCCGAACCACGCATTTCTGAGCCAAGAATATCCTTTTAGAATGGAAAGACTTACACCAAAACATGATACCATATGACATAAGCAAATGAAAATAAGCAAAGTAAACTAAATTTTGTGTCAAATGAGCACTCACTCCAGATACCGTTCGAATAGTAAAGCAAGGAACTCCTTGAAAAACAGCCTGCTAATGACTCCCAAAGACCATAGCTTCTGACATTGATACACAATTTGTCTCAAAGTGTTTTGCAGATTTGTGTGGCAGTAACAGCGTAGGACACCAACTGCAGTTTGCCCTGTAGCAAATGGTGAAGCAAAAAGATTCGTCGGAACTTTCAAAAAGTCATCATTAAAGCTAACTGGGGAGGAGAGAACATCCAAGTTGTTCTGCAGAAAATGCTGGTAACTTACTGTACAACTCCAAATCCAATAACTGCACTGAACTACTTCAGGTACGTCAGCTAAGACTCACGTTGTCACTGATCCTTCAACCAAAAACAGGTGGATAAGCCAATTAAGAGTTCAAAGTTCCAAATTAGTGATCAAGGTATAACAAAAATCTCTTTAAAGAATTTTTTCAAGATATCACTACGGATCATTGGAAGTGTACACAAAAAGATGGGAAATATGCTGAACATCGTGAAACTGCTTTATGGAATTATCAAAAGACATGAAACCCAACTCAAAAAATGCACCATCTCTAAGAATAGTGAACAACACAGAACTGAAGATGAATGGCATGTAATTCAGGACTCCAGGGGTTGAATCTGAAAATATACATATTGAAAAGATACTTACCAGACTTACGAGATCAACTAGGTTTCATCAAAAATTTCATCCTAACATTAACTGGGGCAGAAATGTATCTGAAAAGCTAAATAAACATTTCTGCATTTTTTTTTTAATTCCCGCTAAGAAACAAATGTTTTATGTCAGTTTTGTGTACATTTCCATAGTGATTATGTCTATTTATGATGCAATAACATTATGCTTATTCACTGATTTGTTTTCTGAGTTAATTTGTGTAATTCTATTACAGCAGGTGTTGTCTCAAGAATTACAAAAAACAGTGTCTATAACAAAAAACATAAGACATATTTGATTAAATTTTAATAACTATGCTGTTCTTACAATTTCCTGTGTTTATGACTTGTTTAAGAACAGGATACTTGTAGGCAGCAGTGATTGTACATCTAGACTGCCTGAAGCCTTGCGGATGATTTGAAAACAATGGGTTTTGGTTAAAAACTCTTTTAGACTATTACAAAAGAGCTTTTTAAAGATTTTGAGAAACCACTAAGCTGTGATACAGACTTGTAGCTGTTAACATTGTCTGTGGCTTAAGTCTGGTGCAAGTGGTGATATTAGCAGTCTTTACAAGATTCAGAAATGTAACCTTAAGAGAGGAGCAGTTAATAACATACTTCAGAGGTTCTACAATAGAATGTCCTATTCATTTAATAATACAATCTGGGACATCATCAAAACCACATGAAAATTTCTTTGGTGATTTCACCGAGAATACGAGACCATCTTATGTGCGAAACACCGATCCTTGGGGGCGGAGATATTTTCAGAGTGGTGTGTGTACAGAGGGTAAAATGATTTGCTATGTTGCTTAAATTTTCATTAAAATATCAGCTACTGCGGATCAGATACTTGCCAGTTTTCTAGGTCCAAACTAATACTTTTGCTATTGCTTTTGTGTATATCAGACCGGGTATGTATTCATAATCATCCCTCTTTACACCTTTGTTGTATATGTTATACTTCACCATTTCCCATAGTTTCGCATTTCTAATGATAAAGGATTTAGTTTTTTCTATATAAAGGCATAAATCTTTTCTTTGCACTGGAGATATTACACCAGTTGTAATTCAACTTTTCTTTCCAGTTGTTGCTTAATTGGGATGGAAACTAATGTTTCGTAGAAATTACAGAACACACTATTTACATCTCTCGGCTCAGTTAGCAGCTGTTTATATTACATTTTGATGGGGACCTTTTTCTGATCATCTTCATCTTAATGATCAAGACATATGTAGCCTTCTTTTTCTTGGCCTTATGCCATATATTCAGGGGCTTGACATGTTTCTCTGGATGCCCTTCCTGCTGTCACACTCTCTACACCCCAGGATGGAATTTATGTACCTCTTCTATCTGCATCAAGTGAAAGTGGAAGAACATTTTTCAAAATGTTTGTGAAACATGTAACTGAGGCAGGACATGGGTACCAGTGTGGCATTCATCTTGTAGGATGTGGGAAACCACCTAAAAACCACATCCAGCACTTGACAATGCACTGAGCAGACTTTATCCGGGGCCTGGGCATCTTCTTGAATCCTGGAAGGTGTGTGCTAATGTGTGTGGCTATCCAGGTGTATAAACCATTTTTAGTACCTTAGTATTTTATGGAGAGTATGTCTCTCAAACAAAAATCTATTCTTAGTATTCCTAGACATTGACTGTAACTGAAAGATTTATCATATAAAAGTAGTTCATAATTTACGGGTGTCAGGAATTACGTTCAAGTCCCCCACATACTATTTTCTTTTCGTGTTGGTTTGAGGGTACTTCACAATCTCTGAAGTTTAAATAGGAGGTCTGAAGTGTCCATAAGTTTACCTGTACAAAGTCAAAATAACCAAGAACGCTTATTCATAAGTTCAATATGAGCCATTCAATCTTATCAAATCAAGATGAATTTGGATTGTCCTTTTTATTTCCAAAGACAGTTGCCTCTCCACGGATATTTGTTGTTTTTCTAGCTAGTCCTACATTATGCAGGTAACATCGACATTTAGGTCAAAACCAGTATTACTTCTAATTCTCGTAATTTTGTGGTTAGACACTGAACATAATGGCACACTACCTTAAAGGTAAGAACACTGGTTTTGTTTTGCTAAATACTGCCATACTTTTAGTCATTTCTCAAAATCACCTTACCTTAGATAAGGTTCTGTATTTCTGTTTATCTTCTGAGCTTCCTCTTCATTCTGCTTATGACAAGAAAACCATTCAGATGAGAGAGAGGCTCTGTTTTCTATCAGCTTACAATATTGAACACTAACTTTTTTTTAAATTGTAGCCGCCTTCACACTTTTCCTGGTACTGTTGATAATGTTGGTGTTGGTTCTGTTGCTGCTATTTATATGAATTTTGCTACTGTTGTTGTTGTTGTTGTTGTTGTTGGTGGTGGTGGTGGTGGTGGTGGTGGTGGTGAGGTACTGTTATTGGCAGTGATATACACAACATTGGTAGTGACAATAGAGCAGATGTTTGTTGATACCTCCTGTATACCTTGAGAAATTTTTGTATTACACATTGTGAACCAAGACAGTTCAAATGGAGTCCGTGTGCAGTGTGAAATCTGTGCCCTGTGCCCAGGCACTTCTTTCATTCCTGGCACGCAATTAACATCTCTTTTTACATATACTGTTACACACACAAGTGCAAGTATCTCTTGAGAGCTCATTTGGCTCTCTGCTTCTTTTGTGCAGTGCTGCAGCTTGTATTTGCACCTTATAGCACAAGCAGCTTCTGACAATATTGAAATTGTTACATCTTTGTTGTATTAAGTTTTGGGCTAAGATGTCTGTGGTAACTTGCTCGAAACATCATTTTTTGTGTCAGATTGACATTTACGCATGAATAAAGATGAACAGTTTTACGGATCAAACAAAATTCTACCTATAACGTCAAACATTTTACAACAGCATGTATCCACTGAGTCCACCAGTTCCCTTGACTTGTAAAACAAAGTACACACTTGATATGTGACTTCATTATCGCATTTTTCTGTAGTGTGATTGCAGTCACTTATTTTAGTGATAAAATAACACAACTTAAGACATTTCATCATAATACATGAAAAATGGTCAGCTGTCAAACACTTATCCTCATTTTTTTGCATTCGTCTACAGAACTAACATATCTGTGGTCCACACTTAGTGCCAAATTGTAAGTCATACAATAGGAAAAGCAATTTCTTGTGCACTCGTACCATCTCCTGTACTTCTCAGCAATAAGAGTCAAGGAACAGCCAGTTACTGATGACTGCAAGGTATGTCCCACCTTTGAAATAATTGTGTGTCTGCACTGCTTCCAATGTGAGTGTAAAAGTATATGGGGCAATCAAATGAAAATGAGACAGATGCAAAAAAGGTAAACTGTTTATTATTTCAAAAGTAATCATCATTACTGTTAATACATTTGTCCAACTGTGAGACAAGACAGTCAGTGCCTTCGTGGAATAATGTTTGCGGTCACCTATGGAACCACAAATGTGTCCAGGCTGCATCTCTTTGTCCGAATTGACGCCCATGAATGTCTTTCTTCAAGGCTCCAAAAATATGGGAATTGCAAAGGGAGTGACCAGGACTATATGGAGGATGTGTAATGGGTTCCAGATGAAATTTCCAAAGCATACTTGAAACAACCTTGGCCACCCATGTTTCGCTGGGAAGCCCTTACAAATCCTCCACACAGTCCTGATCTCTCCCCATGCGATTTTGATATTTTTGGAGCCCTTAGGAAAGACATTGTTCATGGCTGTTGATTTGCTTCGGGTGAAGAGGTGCGTACATGGGTACAATCATGGTCACAAAGGCAACCGCAAACATTTTTCCATGAAGGTATTGACCATCTTGGCTAAGAATGGGATAAATCTATTAACAGTTACGCTGATTACTTCTGGAATAATAATCTGTTTACTTGTTTTCCATCTGTCTCTCTTCATTTGACTGCCCCTTATAATTTGCTATCTTCCACTTTCACTCTTTGCCATCCTTTACTCTTAATAATTTACACACATTACTACAAATCCCCCACCAAATTTTTGTATGCGAAGGCTAATCTCACAAACTACTGGAAGGATTTTGATATGGTTTCAAGTAATCATTTTTCCAAGGAGAAATTCAGGAGAGAAATTTCAAAAGCTTTGACGATAGCAACTGGTCTAAGATAAGGTGATGGGTTATTGGCACTGGTTTTCGATGTAGCCCTCGATTATGACATAGATTTGGTAAAATGGAAACCCCACCTTAAACCAAAATTGGAGCAAAGCCCTCAGTAAGAATAAACTACCTGGGGTTTGTGCACAATTTAGCTCTCTTAACTCTTGACGTGGAAGAAGTTTGTGTCCAGATCACCAGTCTCCAAGAAATTGCCTTAAAATATGATTACAAATATCTTATTTGAAAACTGAGATCATATCCATGAAACCCTGGTATATAAGTAAAGTCCTTGTAAGCTGTCAAAAAATCACCACAGTTCTACAGTTTAAATATACTGAAGAAATCATTAAGCATAACTTAAGTGAGAAAGAAACACGGTAAAACAGAACCAATGAAATTAAAAAAGCTCATGTTCTAGCATAGTCAATGTTGTTGTTGTTGTGGTCTTCAGTCCTGAGACTGGTTTGATGCAGCTCTCCATGCTACTTTATCCTGTGCAAGCTTCTTCATCTCCCAGTACCTACTGCAACCTACATCCTTCTGAATCTGCTTAGTGTATAATCATACAGTAAAGCTGCATGCCCTCGGGAAAAATTACGGCCGTAGTTTCCCCTTGCTTTCAGCCGTTCGCAGTACCAGCACAGCAAGGCTGTTTTGGTTATTGTTAATGTATAAATACAAAATGCTTGTCAATAGACACTAAGATCCAACACTATAAAATCTTAACTCTCCCAGAAGCTACTTATGCTTGCAAAAACCTGATTTAATTAAAAATCAAAGAAGAATTGATCATCTCCTCGAAAACTTAAAAAAAGACACGAGAGCTTGTATAAATACAAAATGGATGGACTCTTCAAGAATCCAAACAAATGAAACTGTAGAGAGAGAGAGAGAGAGAGAGAGAGAGAGAGAGAGAGAGAGAGAGCCAATCATTAGCTCTATGAAGAAGAAAAGAACTTTCATTTCTTTCACAACCTGTGAACACAAAGAAACAAAATTTTACAAAAAGCAGATAGAAGGACAACAGCTTCAAGAAATTCAGCAAGCTCTTAAAGCAGTTGGACTCCAGATAACATACTGAGAACGAAGACAAAATTGATACTCTTCTTAAGAACCAAAAATTTTCAGCAGGAATGATACAAAGAAGACCTATAGAGACTTAAGACAAATTGAGAAAATTAAGAACAAAAAGAATAACACAGTATTGAGTGGAGAGCAAAAATTGACAAATACAACCTTCAAAGAAAAATTGAATGTGAAATGACTCATGTGGTCCAATAAGCAAGGCAATGGGAACAATATACATACATAAAACCTGATACACTTCCAGATAATGTGTATTAAAAATATGACTGGAGTTAAGTACCAACTGAGAACACTTATCTCAAAGTACTTCAATATCCCACCTACACCAATATAATTAGAATTTTCAAAAAGTGTTGATTAATCTGAAACCATTACATTTCTTTGATTAACAAAAAGCAGCACTCCCTGAACATGCCCCCCCCCCACACACACACACAAAAAATCCCTTTCCATAAGCAGCAGCTAATTTTGAGAGAGTGCTGAAAAGTAAGGCCTCCGAATTTATGTGAAATCTCAATGCTTTTTTTAATGCAACATAAGTTACTAACATACTAAATCTTTATTCTTCATGTCTACATATTTATTTTTCAACAAAGTCACCCTGGCAACTAACATTTCTCCAACAAGAGACCAGTCTGTTGACACCATCACTGTAGAATGCTTGACTTCATTGACAGAGCCATAACCTCACTTTTGCTTGCACTACTTCCTCACTATCTACGTGAAGTCCACAAAAGTGTTCTTTAAGCCAGAAACCAAGCAAAATCAGAACTGTATGGAGAATGATAAATGACAGTTAACCCAAGGTGTCTGATTGTTGTAGATACTGCAGCACTCTTGTGTGTCAATGCTGAAGGGGAGAGAGCTCCATGTGTGGATGAACTCTTCAAAACTCTATTGCAGCACACTGTTTCTCACACACTCACATACATCATAATATTGCACACCATCAAATTACATGCAACAATTCAGAGCCCTCTAGCGGCAGAGGGCTGCAAATATGTAGACAAGAAGAATAAAGGTATAGAATGTTAATAACGTGTTTTATTTAAAAAGCTTTAAAAGTTGTTTGCAAATGAAAAATATGGAGGCATTACTTTTCAGCACTTTCTTATAAATAATGTTGATTTGCATGTTCAGACAGAATTGTAAGAGAGACTACCTACTCCTTAAGTTAACATTAAAAACAAATAAAACCACAAAATTTAGAGCCTCAGATATTTTATTTCACAAATAAATACTAATGAAAATGACTAACAGCACATATGTTGACACACTGTAACATTATCAATAGGAATAGTGCAGAAAAGTAATTGTATTGCTTTTGGAGAATTCCTGTACTATAACTTACACCATAATTTGAATTAGAATGGAATATTAACAATAACAGAAGAAATATTAACTAGATCTTCAAACTCTAATTTCTCTCAGAGTAGGACAAATGTACACAAATTAACACATCAGCAGTTTGCCTTCTAATATTTAGTTTAGCTTTAAAAGTAATCTTATTTGTGGTCACTGCGACAAATAAATTAAGATTCTTGCTTAATGGTATTTACTACTACTACTACTACTACTACTACTACTACTACTACTCAGAGCTCTTCTCATAAGCATATGATAGGGGATAAGTCACAAGAACAAAAACCTAACAGATTAGAAGTCTCTCCACAGGAAAGTAAGGTATCTGTAGTAAAAACAGCACATTTAATTTTTTGCACCAAGCAGAGATATTAGCTATTCATTTACTTTATTAATGTTTCTACCCAGATCTTCCTACATATTAACACATGAAACAAAAGAAATATTTATTTCAGTAACGACATTACAGTGCATTATACTTTAAACATAAATAATCAGTGTTAACAACTCATCAGCACAGTTAAGTATTGTCAACCTGTTGAAAACTGAACAGCTCTGTTTGTGATTTACAATGTGCTTCAGTAGTACCACAAGAAACTCTATCATATACAACTAACCAATAATAATTTATAATTTTTAACTTAGGAAATAAATGTTTGATTAGGAACAAAAAAAAAAAAAAAAAAAAAATCACAATCCACTGAAGCTAACTGAGACTAACATACTAAATTCATTACTAATGAAATTAATTTTAGCGATGCTAATATAGTATCAACTTAAATAAAAAATTTATACAGTATTGCATGACTCCAAAAATAAAATACTGTCAAATAATAATAAAAAACCATCTAAGAATAGTCACAGCATTGCATTTTGGTCCACAAGCAAAACCTCATACTATTTAATTGCATTTGCATATATGGTACTTAATTATTTCAAGATCTGATTTTCCTTTAGCAATTAAATGGCTTGCACATTTTTCAAATAGGAAATAATAATAATAATAATAATAATAATAATATAAGCAATGGGACCATTAGGAGGAGTGATAAATGCAACACAACACTCAGCAAGTTGCACTATGAACTCACTTCACAAATCATTTTACCAACACAAAAAAGCTGTGAGCACCTGTCAGGAAAAAATCATTCTGGTGTGTTAACTGAATCCTTCCAATGTACACAGCCTTTGTGGAACTGATGCTAAAGATACATCATCTTGCAAGAACAAGGAGAAAACAGGAAACTGATTTTTCTACAAGGAATAACACTGAGGCAATTACCACTAAAACCTACTCAGCAGAGCTCTTTAACAGCAGTGTTCTCTGCTATTAAGCCACAAAACTTACCAAATGCCCAATGTACTGAACAACAACCAAATTTTGATCTGGTAACATTTTCGCATTTAATGAAGTGAACACCAAATTCTCTGGTTTTAACATCAAGCACTCGTTTTGGCACTGTCCACTTCTAAAAGTAATGTCGTTGTGCTATTCAGCCTTCAACATTACTAATTTGTAATACTGTAGCTGAATTTGACAGTGCCCTACAGCTGAATAGAATTACTTTTAATTTCAGTGTATGGCTTAAATCTGTGCCAGTGTCTTAAAACTGAACAGAATAATTTTCAATTTCAATTTATGGCTTACATTTGTTTAACTACTTGTATAGCCAAGATTCAGTTACTTTTGCATGAATCTCTTTGGTAAATGTGATCTTCACGAATAGAAAGTGCCTACATATGTAATCACTGTGTAATATCTTGATACTATAAATAGTTCAAAACAGAATGTCAACCATTATGCTCAAACATTAAATATTTTTTTAAAAGGATGTGGTGGATTTTTATGTCAGAAGTGCACTAGTGTTATGAGACTAGGATGCAGCAGTTTTTATTATGGAAACAATAAACAGATGGTAATCCAGATGGAATCAGGAGGTTCATTTTCCAAGCCCCACAAACCAACTCAGGTTTTATGTAATCAAAATAGTAAGCAAAAAGGCAGACCAGAATTAGCACATAATTAAAGCAAAAGCTGGCGAAGAAATGAAGTTGTTTTAAAGATATCCGTTTATACGACACATACTGAAGATTTGTAATTTCTGTCAACGTAATTGTAATAGTTTCATCCAAAAACTTTCACTTTACACATTTTTTATACTATGAAAATTACAAGTGTCAAAGCAACTATTTTACCACTGCATATTACATGTAAATATGCGAGAAAAGTATGATTAAGACTATCAAAAATTTTAAAACTTATATGGCAGAGGAAGATAGCCAAACTAGAGAAATAGTGGAAAAGAAAGCAACAAAAATAACATTCATATCAAGGCTGAAAAGGGGTACAAGCGAAACAGTGAAGCTGCATATGTAAAACAATGGTGGTACAATATGAAACTGAAGCTTTTCTATCACGAATCCATACTTTGCATCTCTAGTTGCAACTGCTTCTATTAATTGATTAAAAAGGAAGTGTTTTAGTGGTACTAACTTGAAATTTCAAATTACAATCAGTTCTTTCAACAGTTCAATTTTCCAGGAGTTGTCACAAGCCACAAATTATTTCATTTCAGTACTTGAAAAGACACACAGTAAATAGTGTTTTAATGTATTCTGCTAAAGAGAATATTGCTGCTATTTTTATCGTTTCTTTTATAAAAAAACAGAAAGCATGGTCTGATCCTTAACACATTCAACTGCTAGGCGCCCTTTAATATCTTTCATGTTGTTTAACTGTATATTATTCATTAACAGCAATTCTGCAACATCAGAATGTCCTTCCTCTGCAGCACGGTGTAAAGCTGTTCTCCCATCTGCATCAGTGACTGCACTATTTGCCCCAGCTTCCAATAACAGTTGGACAATATGTAGTTTACCAGATGCTGCTGCTCTGTGTAGAGGTGTAGCTCCTCCAGCACGTGTCTTTGCGTCCAACAAAGCTCCAGCTGCAATAAGTTGTTGGCATATGGCAGCATGTCCAGCCCGTGCAGCATAATGTAGTGCAGTGTAGCCAGCAGAGTCTCTGCTATCAACATGGACACCGCGCTCTAAGAGGTTCTTTACACGAGACATTTCACCATTCTGGGCTGTCAGAAAGGGAAATACGCAATCTTACTGCCAACAAGTAAGTGTATCATTATTTACTACAAAATAACTCAATAACTTGCATAAAGGCAACACATTTGTTAGTATGTCATTTCACTCAATGCATTAATTAGCACTGACCAGACTGGTACTTTCAGCCCCACCCCCAACAACCCACAAACTGATATGATTTTTTATACTATGCAATGATTAATAATATGAAAAGTATTTTATGCACTTTTCTTTTTCAACTCTGAAAAGGGGTGGGATAGGGATAGAAGTGAGGTGCCTAGGGTGGCAATATGAAAGCAGCAAGTTCGAATTCCTTCGTGCAACATTACTAAAAGGAGGAACAATACCCAGAAGTAATGAACATTAAAATGTTCTATATCATTAAAATTGAAATTGCTTTAATGAGTACCAATTGCACACAATGCTACATTGTGGTACATTACAATTATCAGTTTATATATAGATGACTGAACAATTGCAATGTGACTCCTCATGAGCTGAGATGTTCTCATATTCACTTACGGAAGCACAAACCCAAAACACAGATAGACAAAGATTTCTTAATATCACATTTCCAAAAGAAAATACTCTTTACCATACAATTAAAAAAGGGGCATACACAAAAATTTGTACTGAAACAAATATCACACAGTAAGCCTCAGTGCCCCAAGATGACAGTGGCCATATATGCCATTTGTGTATATTTGTGTGTTTTTAAATCTAATTAATGCCCATTCTATGTGGTGATACACTATCATTATTCATACTGTTATTATGCCAACTCTTGATTTTCCACTGCTTGATTTTTCCTAGCAACTTCTCTTTCATACCACAACCTGGTGCTGCTTCCCTTTGTTACCATTATCTATCACACCACTTAGTGTCCATCCCCTATCTTTCCTTCTTCCCTGTCACCTCACAAACCACGCAGAGTTTTCACTGGCATACCAAGCAACCTGTGATGCACCAGATCTGTCCTGTAGGTCTTGCCAGTGCACAGCAACAGGCTCACACTGCACGGACCACAGGTGTGAGGTCCTGTCCAAGTCATTCTCCCCATCAATATAATTATTCCTGGACCTCCACTCCAATCCAACGACCTTCCTTCACCAAAGTGTATTTTCACAGGTATTCCTGGTCCTGCCTGCACCACATACCTAACAGACTTCCCCTATATTCATGCACACACAAGACTGACCTTACCCAATCCATTCACACATTATGCCCCACTCTCTCCACCCATATCCAGCCACAGACCTACAACTCGCACAATTACCATTATCTTATTTATTTTCGTTTCTATTCTGACTCTGACAGTGTCCCACTTTCATGTCTATTTTCTTTTCATTTCAGTTTATTGTACTTCATGTTGTTTTAGCCACTTATTACTATACTTCATCTGGTTTCGTCTTCCTAGACATTCTACGTATTTTTGTGTGTTTTTACCTTCCAATATGGATTCTTGCTGCTTCCATCAATGCCAATACAGAAAAATTTTCCTATCGCTAGACTGAACCTAGCCTCATATACATCTCCTACATTGTTGCCCAGCTCAAGGAATCCCTCCAAATGGCCACACCATCAAAGTACTCATCTCTGGTGGTGACCCACCCTTCCAGAATGATCTCTATCTGATCAAGTTCTTTCAGTCTACGGCTGTCACCAACCTAGTCCTGTAGAACAATATAAATCAGACCCAAAATCTCATGCACCACCTCTGCTTCATGTGTAAAATACTCCTGTTCTCCAATCCCGAATTCCTACATAACATTTCCCAGAATGAAATCCTTGCCCTACAGAAACTAGTGCAGCATGCACAGTGTCTTCAGTTACTTATTTTAAAGTTTAAAGTTTTCAAGTTTATTTGTGTTAATATTTGCTGTAAAAGTAACTTATTAGTGGATTTTCATTAATCTCAGTCCTCCTTCCGGTGTTATTGAATCGAGTGGTCTGTTATTCGTGAGTGTCTAGGCTTCACGCCTCAGTAGTGTGTTTACATTTTGTGGCGTGCAGTACGGCTGTAGCGGTTATAAAGCTAAGTACTGACTGTGCACTGTTATACAGTTATTAAATTTAATAGTTTTCAGTGGAGTTTCATGCTGTTTGTGGTGGTTTAATGATTTAATAAACTTTCGGAAATGTTCGCTCACATTTTTTTTTTTTTTTTTTTTTTTTTTTTTTGTGCGTTGAGGTAATTTAGAAAATTCTGTGCTTTAGTTTTCAGCTGACGTTTCTTATTGTTTCTAGTGAAATATTTCAGTAAAGTTTTCATTCAGTGTTTTAACTTCGTTGAGTGTTCTAGTGGCCATTTGAATTTTTGGTTTTAGCTAATATTTTGTGAAGTTCTGTTGGTATTTGTATTAGCTGCAGTGTAGTAGTATTAATACAAGTAGTTGCTTTCTTAGTAGACAGAGAATTTCATGACACCCATATTGTTAGTTCTGTAAATAGTTCTACTGGTGTAACTGAACTTAGGTAACATAGACATATAGTTTTTTCAGTAACTGTAAAATTTTACGAGTGAGAAGTGTGGGCTCTGTCTTAGGTTTATGAGTAGTGGGTTACGGTGTGGGATTTGTTCAAAGTATTTTCATTGGGGGGAATGCAGTGGGGAAGCCAGTGGACATTCTAGCAAGATCCTCTCCTGGGAATGCAGAATCTGTAATAGAAATAAGTTGATCGAGGAGCAGGAGCATAAGATCTGTGGCCTTTAGGAGCAGTTACAATGTGCAAAGGATGAATTAGATAGGTTTGAGGGGTGGTGGTGGTGAATGGGAACTGGCAGTTGGCAAGAAGGCAGCTAGTAAGAGGAGGTATTCAGACAGTTGTACTTTGCGTATATGCAATAGATTTGACCAACTGTCAGAGTTGAGTGGAGAGGAGCCTCATGTAGCTATAGATGTAGGGAACACGCAGCAGTTCTCAGCAGTTAGGAGGCCTAGGTTAGATTCAAGGTCTACGAGAAAGAAAAAGGTTCTGCTGCTAGGTAGTTCGCATGGTAGAAGTGTGGGCCAGCAGCAGGGTTGGCTCAAGTGACTGACAGCATAGGCGAGTTATGTAGGTATTTTACAAAGGATGATCAGGTAGTGATAGTGGGTGGTGCAGGGAACAGTCTTGATAGAGATGGGGAATATGATAAATGGTGGTGGTGGTGGTTGCTGGTTGGTCGGATGGTTAAAAAGAGTGTGTGTGTGGGGGGGGGGGGGAGGGGGGGGGGACCAAACTACTAGGTCATTGGTCCCTTGTTCCAACTAAATAATGCCAAAAGTGTGAGAATAAGAACGAAACATGTAACACAAAAGGGAAAGAAAGGAAAAACAAAGGAATGAAGGACAGGCAATGAACGCTAAAAGGAACAAAAGAGGACAAGAAAACAACAGACACACGCAAGAAACAGGAGAGAGTACAACAAGAAAGCAGATTACAGTGGCTGGCTGCCCATGAGAATAAAAAGGAAAAGCCAGGCACTCTGCAACACATTAAAACCTCCACCCTAAAAGCACTACGGTGGAGGACACAGAGGGACACAGGACATGTGCAAAAACTTACATCAAATGACAAAACCCACCCTTACGAGTAAAACGTAAAAATAAATCAGCAAATGAGACATTGTCAGATAAAATGACCGGCAACGAGTCTGGTAACCCAAGATTTCGCCATTGAGCAGTCAAAGTGAGGCAGTGCACCAGAAAGTGAGCCAGAGCACCAGAACATGTGCCACTGTAAATCGGGCACCACACCGACACTCAGGCGGGTCCTCACAGCGCAGGAGGTCACCATGGTTCACCCAAGTGTGGCCAATGCAGAGCCGGCAGAGGACAAATGATTCCCTGCGAGAGGCCCGCATTGAAGACTTCCACACATTCATAGTTCCTTAATGACATGCAGTTTGTTGTGTGTACTGTTATGCCATTCCATCTCCCAAAGCCGAAAAATGCTGACTCAGGTCAGGTTCAGAGATGCCCACCTCCAGAAATGGTTTCCGTGTAGCCTATTTAGCCAGCCTGTCGGCAAGTTCATTGCCTACGATTCCGACATGCCCTGGGGTCCACACAAAAACCACTGAATGACTGGACCCTTAAAGGGCATAGATGGACTCCTGGATGATCGCTACCAAAGATGACGAGGGTAGCACTGATCGATAGCTTGTAGGCTGCTCAAGAAGTCAGTACACAGAAGAAACGACTCCCCAGGGCATGAACAGATGTGCTCAAGAGCACGAGATATAGCCACCAGCTTTGCAGTGAAAACAACACAGCCATCGGGCAAGGAATACTGTTCAATATGTCCTCCTTGGACATATGCGAAGCCAACGTGACCAACAGCCATCGAGCCATTGGTGTAAAACACTTCATGGCCTTGGTACACGTCAAGAATCGAGAGGAAGTTACAGTGGCGAGCTGTGGGTTGAACTGAGGTCCAGGCGAAGCCGTGGCCTAGGTCTACACCATGGAGGTGTATGTGAATGGACCTCGAGGAGATGGGATGGACTCCAGTTCAGATAGAAGCAATTGCACGCCAGCTGCAATCGTTAGTCCTGACCTGGGCCGCATATGTGAGTGGTGAACCATCGTGATTGGGAAAATAAGGTGGTAATTAGGGTGTTCAGGAGAGCTACGAATGTGCGCAATGTAACTGGCGAGCAGTTGTGCATGTCTGATCTTCACTGGAGGGACTCCAGCCTCCACCAGTACACTTGTCACTGGACTCATCCTAAAAGCTCCTGTCGCTAGTCAAACTCCACAATGGTGCAATAGGTTGAGCAAACGCAATGCTGAGGGCGCCGCCAAACCATAAATCACACTCCCATAGTAAAGGCGGGATTGAACTAGGGCTCAATTGAGCTGCAGCAGTGTAGAGTGATATGCAGCCCAGTTGGTGTTGCTCAGGCAGTGAAGGGCATTGAGGCGCTGCCAGCATTTCCGTTTAAGCTGACGAAGGTGAGGAATCCAAGTTAAACAAGCTTCGAAAACCAAACCTAAGAATCGATGTCTCCACTATTGCCATTAAGGTAAAGTACTTGTTCCGGATGCATGGTATGACACGCCGATAGAAATGCATGACAGATGTCTTCATGGCAGAAAATTGGAAGCCATGGGCTAGAGCCCATGACTGCGCATTGTGGATCACTCCCTGTAGGTGACGCTCAGCAACACCAGTACTGGAGCAGCAATAAGAAATGCAGAAGTTGTCTGCATAAAGAGAAGGTTAGACAGAGGGCCCAACAGCTGCTGCTAGACCATTAATGACCACTAAAACCAGAGAGACTCAATACAGCCCTGCGGGACTCCATTCTCCTGGATATGGATGGAACTATGGGAGACACCAAACTTGGACACTGAGAGTACAGAGCGACAGGAAGTTTTGGGTAAAAATCGAGAGCAGGCCCTGGAGACTCCACTCATACAATGTGACAAGGATATGATGTCGCCGGGCCGTGTCGTATGCTTTACGTAAGTCAAAAAATACGGCAACCAGGTGTTGGCGCCTGGAAAAGGCTGTTCAGATGGCAGAGTTGAGGGACACAAATTTATCAGTGGTAGAGTGACCCTGGTGGAAGCCGCCCTGACATGGAGCCAGTAGGCCACGTGACTCCAGGACCCAACCCAACTGCCGACACACCACACATTCCAGCAGCTTACAAAGAACGTTGGTGAGGCTGATGGGCCGATAGCTATCCACATCAAGCAGCTTTTTACCGGGTTTGAACATCGGAACGATGGTGCTCTTCTGCCATTGCGATGGAAGGACGCCATCGCACCAGATTTGGTTGAAGATGACGAGGATATGTTGCTTGTAGTCAGATGAGAGATGTTTAATCATCTGGCTGTGGATACGATCAGGTCCAGGAGCTTAGTCGAGGCAATGTGCAAGGGCAATGAGCAGCTCCCACTCTGTAAATGGGGCATTATAGATTTCACTGTGACGTGTAGTGAATGAGAGGACTTTCCCTTCTGCCTGTCGTATGAGAGTGCGAAAGGCTGCCCCCTTGCAGAAGCTTGAGCAAAGTGCTCGGCAATTGCATTTCCATCAGTAGGAGACACGCCATTTATGGTAACACCGGGAACGCCTGTTGGGGTCTGGCACCCGAAAATACGTTTGATCTTCCCCCAGACTTGGGAAGGTGACATATGGCACCCAATGGTCACAACGTATCTCTCCCAACACTCCTGCTTTCGTTGTTTGGTAAGGTGGCGAACGTGGGCACAAAGCCGTTTAAAAGCTATGAGGTGCTCCATTGAAGGATGCCATTTATATCACTGTAGACCTCGCTGATGCTCCCTAATTGCTTCAGCGACTTCCGGCAACCACCAAGGAATTGCCTTATGCCGGGGGCACCCTAAACAGCAAGGAATCGCGTTTTCCGCTGCAGAAACAATTGTTGTAGTCACCTGCTCAACCATCACATTGATGTTACCATGTGTGGGAGATTCAACAATGACAGCAGAGGTGAAAGTTTTTCAGTCCGCCTTTTTTAAAGCCCATCTGCGCAGGCCTCCATGTGCCTGACACCGGGGCAGTGATAGGAAGATGGGGAAATGGTCGTCACTACCACACAGGTCATCATGTAATCTCCAGTGGATAGATGGGAGATGTCCTGGGCTGCAAATTGATAAATCAATGGCCGAGTAACTATCATGAGCCACACTGAAATGTGTGGCTCATGTCTGTCTCGGCCCATAAACAAGGTGCCACCCCACAGGGGGTTATGGGCGTTACAATCTCCTGAAAGTAGGAAAGGTTTATGAAGTTCATTAATCAATGCAGCTAATACATTCACGGGTACTTCATCATCTGGAGGAAGATATACATTGCAGACAGTTATTTTCTGTGTCATCCTTATTCCGACAAACACAGCTTCAACAGTCTTTTGAAAGGGGCAAGACTGAGTTCAGGATATAAACGTAAACTCCACCTGACACTCGATTTTAGTCTCTATGGTTTCTGTAATAGCCCTTATAGCCGCAGAGGGCAGGTGCCTGCATTGCCTGGAACCAGGTTTCCTGGAAGGCAATGCAGATAGTAGGTGTAAAGTTTAACAGTTGCCATAGCTCAGCCAGGCGGTGGAAAAAACTGCTGCAATTTGACTCGAGGATGACGCTATTGTGAGAATAGGAAGGCATGGAACATTCAATGAGGCAGTTTATGCCTCAGAATCACCTGCTGCCACCGCCTTATTGCCTGAGCAGTCTATATCCATTGTGTCTGAGGGTCTGGCGAGATGTGGTCCTCAGAGGATGCCAGAATCTCCACCCCATACTCAGATGCAGAGCTCGTAGGTAGCAGTGGTGAGAGTGCCACTGCAATTTCCTTGGTCTTAGGGGTCTTCTGTTCGGATTTCTCTCGCTGCTCCTTGGGTTTCCCCAACTGGGAGCACTTCACTGACTCAGTCTCTGGGACTGAGGATGACCGTGAAGCCCTACGACACCAGCTGCTTTTGAGCTCTTCAGCCACTGGTGGGTGTCATCTTTCACACTAGCAGAAACCTGGGAATGGAGTGACCCAAGGGACACCTTCCTAGCGAGAGAAGCCGAAGAAGACGTATGCTTCTCCAGCTTAGAAGTGGGGACGGACGTCCCCAATGGTTGGGGTGGAGAATGCTGCTCCCAAAGTATGTGGTGCAGGAGCAACAGGGAGGGAATTTCCTCCACCATCAAGGGGGCAGTTGTAGTCTTCTAGCTTTGAGAGGTGACTAGGATTGGCAGAGCTGATGGTGTCAGAACTGTTTTAGTGGCAGTGTAAGACAATGACATATGTACAGGATGCAGGCATTCAAATTTTCTCTTAGCCTCAGTGTAGGTCAGTCGGTCCAGAGTCTTGTACTCCATGATTTTCCTTTCTTTCTGGAGAATCCTGCAATCTGTCAATTGAGGCGAATGGTACTCTCTGCAGTTGACACAGTTGGGAGGCAGGGCACATGGAGTATTGGGATGTGATGGTCGTCTGCAATCTCGACATCTGACGCTGGAAGTACAGCGCGAAGACATATGGCCCAGCTTCCAGCACTTAAAGCACCACATTGGGGGAGGGATATAGGGTTTTACATCACAGCAGTAGACCATCACCTTGCCCTTCTCGGGCAATGTATCACCCTCGAAGGCCAAGATGAAGGCACCGGTGGCAACCTGATTATCCCTCGAACCCCGGTGGACATGCCAGATGAAACGTACACCTCGCCGCACTAAATTGGCACGCAGCTCATCTTCAGACTGCAAAAGAAGGTCCCTGTGAAATATGATACCCTGGACCATATTCAAGCTCTTATGGGGCATGATGGCTACAGAAACATCCACCAGCTTGTCACAAGCGAGTAACATCCGCGACTGAGCAAAGGATGCTGTTTTGATCAAGACTGACCCAGATCTCATTTTGGACAAGCCCTCCACCTCCAAAAACTTGTCTTAGAAACGCTCAACAAAAAACTGAGGCTTCATCGTCATGAAAGATTACCCATCAGCTCTCAACATACAAGGTACCAGGGCAAATAAAATCTGCTGCCATCCTTAGCCACCAGCAAGAGATGATGGACTACGCTTCATCGCATGTCATCCGCCCTGATGCCACCCACTCCGACCCGGGTCCCTCCTCACGGGTGCCACCCAGCCACAGCAAAGGCCACCTGGCAAGATGGCCATTGCCGGGAGTCCCGATGCCCCAGGGTGACGGGCATCTATTCCTTGGCATATGTGGGGAGTTAACAGCGCAGGCATGAGCAGAGCGATCCCAGTGTGGTCAGGAGGCTACAACCAACACGGTACGTGGCGGCCCCACCACAATGGACTGGCTACCGTGCTGGATATCAGGTGCAAAGAAGCCCATGGTCGTCATCAATGCAGAAAGCGACACTGCATAGTGCATGATGGAAAACGCATCCAGGAAGGTGTCCTCACCCAAGAGATGGAGTATGGGCAGGATTGAAATGCAACGATGAGAAAGTGGGATAAAGATCTCTATGCACAATGGACACGATCCACCATATAAGGCGCCCTTCCCCAATTGGCTCGCTCTTTGGGAAAATTTTGAAGAATGGAAGTCAAACCCTACAGGAGACCATCACATAAAGGCCAAAACATATGACTCGTTTTAGTCGTTTCTTACGACAGGCAGGAATACCTCGGGCCTATTCTAACCCCTGGATCCACACGGGGAGGGGGGGTGCTGGCAGTATCACTCATGGAAAAATTCCTGTAGTAGTTGGTGTTAGAGCTGCACCTTTTTTTGGATTGAAGTCAGCTGATAGGTACACCTGCTTAACCCTCGCATTACCAAGCGGGGTATTATGACTACCCCAGGTTGATTTTTTCCCTATAGTAATGTTATCTGAAGGGCCACATGCCTGTGGTTTCATGACTTTGTACTAAAATGATTGACGTTGAATTCACACTCACGACTGTCTAATTTTTTTGGCTTTATCATTGTTATTCAAGTCATTTATTGGTGGGATCGTGAGACTACCCTGTTTGGTATGAAATGTCTTATTTTCTTATTTGTAGACAAAGAAGATTTTGGGAAATATATCTGTCATTCATCTTCTTTGTTCAGTTTTTTTCCATAGATTCAATGTTTGTTATTGTTGCTGGTTGCTACTGTTGAGTTGAATTTGACGTTCACTGATGAGCTGCCATTACACGAGTCAGTATTTTATCTGCAAGTAAGGATGTCCAAAGGACTTTCTAGCGAAGAGATCATGGAAATTCTATACAATTCTGATGTCAGTGATGATGAGAATGAATGGGACATTGATAATGAACTGAATGAATATATGGAACCTCTTGACAAAGACCATATCATAGCTTCAGATAAAGCTGATGATGAAGTATCAGAAGACACTACAGATACACGTGACCAAGTAGAAGAAGAAGAAGAAGAAGAAGAAGAAGACACTGGAGATTTGTTTGTTTCTATAAGTGGACTACAATTTCCTAGTGAACCACCAAAAGATGGGTGGCGTTGACGTCGCAAGATTTCGAACGTAACACCTGGCCCAGTGAATCAGGGAAAAACAATCAAAACAATAACAGAGTCATTTTTATTATTTATCTCACCGGAAACCATGAGCATTATTGTAGAAGGAACGAACAGGGAAGCCAAACGAGTAATTTCTTTGTGGAATACAGCTCAGTCTTCGAACAAAACGACATGGAGAGATACAAATGCAACTAAAGTGTAAGATCACACAAATGCTTCCGATCTGTGGGGAGGTAATGTTGCCTTTCGGCAACCATTCTTTTCTGTTGCCATATCACGAAACCGATTTTTGTCTATACTGAAATTCTTGCGATTTGACAACAGACACACAAGAGCACAGAGAATCAAAGAAACCAAGGACAAGCTATAAGCCATCAGGGTAGTGTTTGACAAATTTCAATCTAACTTGTGCAAGAACTTCTATCCTTATGAATACGTGACTACTTATGAACGATTAACAATGTACCGAGGAAACTGCCCTTTTAGGGTTTATATGAAGAGCAAGCCTGGCAAGTATGGCATTAAAATTTGGGTTTGTGCTAATGTGAAGACATCTTACTTGTTACGGATCCAAATTTACACAGGAATGGACAATACTCAGGAAGTGAATCAAGGACAGCGAGTTGTTTTGGATCTGATGGAACCATTTCTGAATAACAGTCATAGTGTAACAACTGATAATTTTTTCACCAGTTTTCCACTGGCTGCTGAACTACTAAAACGAAACACGACATTGGTCAGTACCTTGTGTTCCAATAAGAGATTCTGAAGGAATTCTTGCAAAACAGAAAGAGAGAAGTTCACTCTTCAATGTTTGGTTTCACAAAAGACTTGACCCTAGTTTCCTATGTTCCAAAGAAGGGAAAGGCAGTAATACTACTCTCTACTCAGCATAATGAGAGACAAGTGAGTGGTGAAGAACATGAGGGGGGGAAAAAAACCCAAAATCATACTGCACTACAACAAAACCAAAGGTGCTGTAGATAATGGGGACAAAATGACAAGACAATACAGTTGTGTTAGAGCAATGAGGTGGTGGACACGAAGAATTTTCATGGAAATGATAGATATTGCAACACTGAATGCATATATTCTGTACACTCAGATTTCCTGGATGGCAGAAGAATAACTGAAGCTGACGTAAACTCTTCATGACTGAACTGGCATTTGGACTCAGCAAAGGCAACATGGAAGAAAGAGCCAAAAATATCAACGGTCTTCATAAAGATGTACAAGATGCACTGAAAGCTTGTGGTATTGCAATTCCTACAGCAGTGATCCAGACCCAGTGTTCCAAGTTACCAACGCCACAACGATGTCAAGACTGCAAGAGAAACGAAGATCGGAAAACAAGATTCTGTTGTGTAACGTGCAAGAAACCTGTTTGTAATATACACAGAGAAAAAAACTGTTAATGTGAAGTGCATGCAGTGCAAAAATGTACTTGACTGAAAAGTTGAAAAAAGTCTTGTGTTATTTTACTGCAGTGACTGTTGAGGTACATTGATTATTAATTTTCTGTTTGTTGAGTACTGAATTTAGTGAAAGATATAAAAAATTTTTTGTACTTTGTATATGTGATCTGATTAAATACTTCTAATAACCTGAAAAGGTGTTTTTCAATGCTAAATAAACCCATTCAATGGAAATAACGAAATCTGAGAACAAATATTACAATAAAACACAGAACTCTTTTGGGGTAGTCCAAATACCCCACTTGGTAAAATAGAAGAGTGCAAAACTTGGTAACGGGAGGGTTAAAGAAGACCCTCTAACTAAGGGCTCACCTTCAGAGGATGCCCTGTTTCCAAGTAGAGAAGGAATTAGCATATTTCATCAAAATATACGATGTATTAGAGATAAAGTTAGTTAAATGCTTATAGATGTTGAATCTGAAATTACTGGTATGTCGGAGCACCACTTAAATAATTTGACAATTCAGAGGCTTTCTTTACCAGGATACAGATTAGCTGGCTGTTTTTCAAGGAGTTCCTTGAACGGTGGAGGAGTGGCTATGTACGTAAAAAACAGAATACCATTTGAGTCCATAAATGTATCATGGCACTGCACTGAACAAATATTTGAATGTTGTGTGGGGGTAGTTGACTTTAGTGAAACTAAACTTCTAATTGTTGTTGTTGTTTATAGGTCCCCTAACTCTGATTTCAGAGCATTTATGCTCAACCTAGAGAGGGTTCTTGATTCACTTTGTACGAAGTACCAGAAATTAGTTATATGTGGTGACTTCAATATAAATTTTGTATATGATGGTTCAAGAAAAAGGATGTTGGTAGAACTCATAAATTCATATGATCTGATGCAGATTGTGTGTTTTCCAGCTAGGGTGCAGGGGAATAGTAGCACAGCCATAGACAATATTTTTTTCATTCTTCATTACTAGATGGGCATTCTGTTAGTAAAAGGGTGACTGGCCTTTCAGATCATGATGCACAAATCTTAACACTTAAAGGCTTTAGTACCCTAACAAATGCCACATTTAATTGCAAACTACGTAGGAAAGTTAATCCAACAGCAATAGAGAGTTTTTTAAACCTTGTCAAGGAACAAGAGTGGCAGGATGGCAGGATGTTTATAGTGCCGATAACATAGATGATAAATATAATGCTTTCCTTGAAACGTTTCTCATGCTCTTTGAGAGTTGCTTTCCATTACAACGTTCTAAGCAGGGTACTAGCAGTAGTAGGCAGCGTGGGTGGCTGACTAGTGGGATAAGGATATCATGTAAAATGAAGTGGGAATTATATCAAAATGTTAGACATAGTCACAATCAAGCTACAGTAGCCCATTACAAACAGTATTGTAAGGTGCTTAAAATTGTTATCAGGAAGGCTAGGTTTATGTGGTATGCAAATAGAATAGGCTAATTCACAGGATAAAATGAAAACCATATGGTCAGTTGTGAAGGAAGTGTCTGGTCAGCACCTCAAGGTTGACGATATAAAGTCAGTTCGCAGTAAAAATATTTCTGTTACTGATAAATAAGATACATGTACAGTATTTAACAATCATTTTCTGAGCATTGCTGGTGAATTTATTAAAAATTTACTTTCTACAAAGAATCATATAACTTTCTTGGCAAATGCCTTTACGAGATTGATGTCTGAAATACTCCTCAGCGATACAGACAAGAGGGAGATTGAGTCAGTAATCAAATCACTGAAGACTAAGGACTCTCATGGTTATGATGGAGTGCCTAGCAGAATATTAAAGTACTGTGCTGCACATGTTAGCCCTGTATTTACCCATATTTGTAATTTTTCTTTAGGAATGGTCAGTTTCCTGAATGATTAAAGTACTCAGTAGCAAAGCCACTTTATAAAAAGGGAGAAAGGGATAATGCAGATAGTTTTAGACCCATTTCTATGCCATCAGTATTTGCTAACGTTTTTGAAAAGGCTGTGCATGTAAGGATAATTGATCATTTTATATCACACAATTTGCTATCAAATGTACAGTTTGGCTTTAGAAGTCGTTTAACAACTGAAAATGCAATATTATCTTTTTTCTGTGAGGTACTGGATGGGTTAAGCAAAAGGTTTCAAATGCTAGGCATATTTTTTGATTTTATTAAGGCATTTGATTGTGCTGAACACAAAATATTGCTCCAGAAGTTGGACATTACAGGATACGGGGAGTAGCTCTCATTTGTTTCACCTCTTATTTTAGCAACAGACAGCAAACGGTTATTATTCAGTGTTGAGAATGGCTGTGATGTGGGGTCTGAGTGAGGTACAGTCAAGTGAATGGTGCCCCAAGGATCAGTGTTGGGGCCACTTCTGTTTCTTATTTATCTAAATGATATGCCCTCTAGTATTACGGGTAACTCTAAAATATTTCTGTTTGCTGATGACACTACCTTGGTAGTAAAGGATGTTGTGTGCAACATTGGCTTGGTTTCAAATAGTGCAGTTCATGATATAAGTTCACGGCTTGTAGAAAATAAATTAACACTAAATCACAGTAAGAATCAGTTTTTACAGTTTCTAAAACACAATTCAACAAAACCTGACTTTTATTTTCACAGAATGGGCATATGATTAGTGAAACTGAACAGTTCAAATTTCTAGGTCTTCAGATAGATAGTAAACTGTTGTGGAAAGTCAACGTTCAGGATCTTGTTCAAAGACTTAATGCTGGTACTTTTGCTATTCAAACAGTATCTGAAGTGAGTGATCGTTCAACATGAAAATTAGTCTACTTTGCTTATTTTCATTCACTTATGTCATATGGTGTTATTTTTTGGTGTAACTCTTCCCATTCTAAAAGGATATTTTTGGCTCAGAAATGGCCAGTTCAGGCAATAAGTAGTACAAGTTCACAAACCTTTTGTCGACCCCTGTTCATGAGTCTGGGTATTTTGACATTGGCCTTTCAATATATACAGGGTGGTCCATTGATAGTGACCAGGCCAAATATCTCACAAAATAAGCAACAAACGAAAAAACTTACAAAGAACGAAACTCGTCTAGCTTGAAGGGGGAAACCAGATGGCGCTATGGTTGGCCCACTAGATGGTGCTGCCATAGGTCAAATGGACATCAACAGCAGTTTTTTTAAATAGGAACCCCCATTTTTATTACATATTCGTGTAGTACATAAAGAAATATGAATGTTTTAGTAGGAACACTTTTTTCGCTTTGTGATAGATGGCGCTGTAATAGTCACAAATGTATAAGTACGTGGTATCATGTAACATTCCGCCAGTGCGGACGGTATTTGCTTCTTGATACATTACCCATGTTAATATGGACCATTTACCAATTGCGGAAAAGGTCGATATCGTGTTGATGTATGGCTATTGTGATGAAAATGTCCAACGAGTGTGTGCTATGTATGCTGCTCGGTATCCTGGATGACATCATCCAAGTGTCCAGACTGTTCGCCGGATAGTTATGTAATTTAAGGAAACAGGAAGTGTTCAGCCACATGTGAAACAACAACCACGACCTGCAACAAATGATGATGCCCAAGTAGGTGTTTTAGCTGCTGTCGTGGCTAATCCGCCCATCAGTAGCAGACAAATTGCACGAGAATCGGGAATCTCAAAAATGTCGGTGTTCAGAATGCTACATCAACATCGATAGCACCCGTACCATATTTCTATGCACCAGGAATTGCATGGCGACGACTTTGAACATCATGTACAGTTCTCCCACTGGTCACAAGAGAAATTACGGGATGATAACAGATTTTTTCCACGCGTTCTATTTAGTGACGAAGCATCATTCACCAAAAGCGGTAACATAAACAGGCATAATATGCACTATTGCGCAACGGAAAATCCATGATGACTGCAACAAGGGGAACATCAGCGACCTTGGTGGGTTAATGTATGGTGCGGCATTAAGGGAGAAAGGATAATTGGCCCCCAGTTTATCGATGGCAATCTAAATAGTGCAATGTATGCTGATTTACTACATAATGTTCTACCGATGTTACTACAAGATGTTTCACTGCATGACAGAATGGCGATGTACTTCCAACATGATGGAAGTCCGGCACATAGCTCGCGTGCGGTTGAAGCAGTATTGAATAGCATATTTCATGACAGGTGGATTGGTTGTCGAAGCACCATACCATGGCCCGCACGTTCAACAGATCTGACATCCCTGGATTTCTTTCTGTGGGGAAAACTGAAGGATATTTGCTATTGTGATCCACTGACAATGCCTGACAACATGCGTCAGCGCATTGTCAATGCATGTGCGAACATTACGGAAGGCGACCTACTCGCTGTTGAGAGGAATGTTATTACACGTATTGCCAACTGCATTGAGATTGACGGACATCAGTTTGAGCATTTATTGCATTAATGTGGTATTTACAGATAATCGCGCTGTAACAGCATGCGTGCTCAGAAATGATAAATTCACAAAGGTACATGTATGACACTGGAACAACCGAAATAAAATGTTCAAACGTACCTACGTTCACCTGTTACCAACAGTTCGTCTAAAATTGTGAGCCATATATTTGTGATTAATACAGCACCATCTATCACGAAAAAGGGGGACAACTAAAACATTCATATTTCTTTATGTACTACATGAATATGTAATTAAAAAATGGGGATTCCTACTTTAAAAAATGCAGTTGATATCTGTTTGACCTATGGCAGTGCGATTTAGCGGGCCAACCATAGCGCCATCTGGTTTCCCCCTTCAAGCTAGACAAGTTTCATTCTTTGTAGTTTTTTCGTTTGACGCTTATTTCATGAGATATTTGGCCCGGTCAAGATCAATGGACCACCCTGTATATTCCTCACTATCATTTCTTGTTAACAATATTACCTTATTCCCTAGAATAAGCAGCTTTCACTCAGTTAATACTCAGCAGAAATCAAACCTGCATTTGGATCTGTCTTCCTTAAGCCTTGTGCAGAAAGGTGTGCAGTATACTGCTGCATCCATTTTCAATAAGCTACCACTTGAATTCAAGAATATTAGCAGTGATCCATGCGCTTTCAAGTCGAAACTGAAAAGTTTCCTTGTGGGTCACTCCTCCTATACTGTCGAGGAGTTCCTTGAAAAATTAAGCTGATTATTGTTGTATTGTTGATTGCCTTTACTTAAACTTATGGACTGGCTTTTTGTGGGTTCATGGGCATTCATTTTTATCTATTACTTTTATGTTGTAATTCCATGTGCTGACATGTTCCATGACCTTGGAGATTTGCTCCTCAATTTGGTCCTATGGAGAATAAAACTGTCCACTCTATTCCCCTCATACTCCCACCTTTGATTATATCCAATTAAAATAATTTCAAATTAACATTTCAGCAAGTCAAGTGGTAGAGACTAGCTGCTAACCACTTCTAGTTCATTCCCTTTGTTACTGTTCTCAAACAATGTCTTGTACACATACTACATCCACCTTAGTCTCAGAAACTCCCTCCTGCCACCATACCAAATCCAGAGCCTCTATAGACCCACAACACGGTTATAAACCTGTCCTCTAGAAGCCCCAGTCCCAAAGTAGTACGAGCCCTTTCCTGTAAGAACCGAGTCGTGCCTCAGTGCCAGAGATAACATTGGTCGTGTGTGTCAGTTGTGTGTATGGATTTTTCTAAATCTGGAGGAGGACTGTGCCCAACAGCTTAATCCACTTTTAAATGTGCAAGTCCGCCATCCAACACCAGCTCTATAACATAAGTACCAATCTATCCTAGCTCATATTATTGTGAGTCTATCCTGGATGTCCCACTGTTTAATTATCTCTTTTGTCAACAGCATAAAATAAAATAGGAACATTTAGTAAACATGTTATTCAAAGAACAAAGGCAGACAACAAAATGTTATTTCCAAACCTGGAGACCATAGTCCTCTTTCAAAATCCAGTTCATCCAGCGTCTGATACACTGAGGGCGTCACAATGTTGTGAGAATGACAGTGAGACTGCGACATCTTTTGGGATACCAAGAGTGTACCTGCGCAGAGAAAAAAAGAAGAACAAGAAGAAAAGAAATTCTAATTAACTGACAGATTCAATACATTACTTCTTTTTAGTCTATGATCTGCGACCCTTCTAATTTACATCAGTTTATTCATTATATGAGTCAAAGAGTTTCCTTTTTCTGAACTGTTTTACTTCTTTTCAGCGCATCTTGTGGCAATTTATAATGGACAATATAACTTTTTTCCAGACACAAGTCTTCTGACTGGATTGACGCAGCCCATCACAGATTTGGTCTTGTGCCAACCTCTTCCTTTCAGAGCACCTCTTGACCCCTATATCCTCAATTATTTGTTGGGTTTATTCCAATCTATTCCCTCCCCTACAGTATTTAACCTCTATGACTTTCTTTAGTACCATGGACATTATTAACCAATATCTTAAGTCAAGCCCATCATTTTGCCCCTTCTTCTTGTCAAAGTTTTCCATACATTTCTCTCCTTGCCAATTCTGTGAAGAACCTCCTTATTTTTTTATCACACACTATCATTATATCACAGCAATGTTTCATATTATTAATGACTTCTCACTAAATGTTGCCAGATTTGTTTGCAAAACCCTTAATTAGAAACAAATTCATACCAAATAGAAACACACACACACACTCTCTCTCTATAACCTCAAAAACAAACTCAATGAAACAAGAGTGAAAGTACTGACAAAAATGAACTGCTTATATTCATTACTGTTGATGGCCTTGTTTTCAATATTCTTACTGTGGCCAAGCCAGAGAGGCCTTATGTACATACATTCTGTGCATGGCCATATTCTGTGACATTGTAAAAATATATCTTTGGTTTTCTTTATTATCATTGGTACTGTGTCACTTTTTGGTTCTAACAAAAAGAGAAATTTGTGATTCTCGGCAAAACAAAATTGCCGACGTCAATTCTCAAACAGATTATCAATTTTCAACCTAGCCTACGGGCAATTCCATGTCAAATCAACAAGTGCCACAACCTCACTCTCTCCGATTTTTTTTAAAATTAAGTATGCATATATTACTCATAAATCGTGACACAAATTAATTTTTTCACGTTTTTCTGACGAAAAGTTACTGAGTAATGGACCTTCAAAAATTGAAAAGATGACAAATTTTTGACTCGCGGAACAATGTTGTTTTCTTTACAACTTGTGTCTTAATTAAGCTAGAACAACAAAATTTACTTCATTGGAAAGCTCTTTTAAAGAGCTTTTATATGATACCAAACATCATTAGTTCAATATATAGATACACATTGTTTATAAAAACAACATTGTTGAATGTATCGAATTTTGAAAAACTGTATTTTTAAAATTCTCAAAAAAATATATGTGAAAGATACATTTTACATCTACATATTCTGAATGTTTCAAGTTGGGACGAGCATGGGATCTCTTTCAAAAGCAATTTTATGTTAAGGGTGGTGCTTTAAAAATTCCTAAAAACTAAATTATTTTAGATATTAGGCCTGCTTCTCACCAGCTGTATGTTGTTGTAAAATGTGGAAATTAAAAATAACTTATAATTGACAAAAGAACATATGTTTTATGCCTCTATTATTAATAAATACAAAATGAAAACTTAAAAAAATAAATAAATAAAAAATGCAGAAAAATGAATACCTGAGATCAGACCTAAATTCAGTTAGTAATTACTATTATTTACAAATAGGCGTCCTATTAGTGCACTTCTTCGTACTTCGAACTAATCAGTCTGTTGCACATCAACATTTCTGCACTGGATAACTTATATGTTCGCCCTGTAGCAGTTTCCGGGTTCACGATTGCCACTGCTTCCCTACTGATTATGGAAAGAATGTCTGGATGACTCGGAAATGTAAAAGATGGTGATGGTCCATGTGGATGTAAGAAACTAACTGTGATATCATCCTTCTCCTGATTTTTTTTCAAGTACACAGGTTAACCAACAGTGTCCATTATAATCACAAGCAACATATCCTTTTATGTCTTTGAACAGTATTGTATCACTGTCAGAAACTGTCACCAGTTCAATTTTACTATCATCAGAGTTTGAACACACTTTTGCTATTATTTTGTCCTTGCTAAAAGGAATAAAAGGGTGAAGTTTTTGTGTCCCTATAATTTTGCAGCATTTCTCAAATCTCTCCATAAGTTTCATTTCTTCATTTTTGTGATATTCTTTAGTATCATACTTGAAGTTCATTCCTTCTATGTTATCCTTGGCAGACATAAAGTGTTGTGGTGTCATTATTTGATCACTGTATGGCCTTTGCAGGCTTGCTCGAGCTGCAAGTCGTTTAACTGTTCCACCAACACCATCACTAGCTCCCTTCCCATGCGAGGTGGCTGAAAAATGCCATTCAGCTTCAGTTTGGAAATCATCTTGATGATGGCTCAGGTTGATAAAGTTCTTCCTATTTTTATAATGATCTGCTGCTCTATCATAGAAATAATATATTTTTCTTGGTTTTCTACCGAATTTAACAGTCAGGAAGTCCATCAAGTACGATTGGAACAAATGCACAGCAACAGTGTCATGTGTTAGGCATTCTGGTATGATTACAAGACTTGTGTGCTCGAGTTTGCTCCCATCCCTTTGTAATAAGCAACAATGGGATGAATCGTTGCTAGCATGTTTGTCCAGTGATAGCCTTGAACTTCGTCCTGGATGACAAAGGAGTAATTCTCAGAAAAGTCACAGATCGCTAAGACCTTGCCGTCTTTAAGTTCATTTCTCAGTCACCTTTGGAAGGTTGATTGTTGACTAGCAACAAATGAATGTCGTGTAAGCGATTTTAATTTATCAAAAAAACAATCAATAAACTTGTCAGATGATTTTATGAATGTTTCTAGAGATGTGTGATCAACAGAAACCCCATTGCTGATTAAGTTATATTATCAATATCATTAGTATTCAACAAATCTTGTAAAAATGTCTTAAATGTTTCTGGGCCAGGGCAGAATTTACATTCACCAAAATGACAAGCAGATAATGACGGATTACATACAACTCTTGCAATGCAGTCTTTGTAAGTTTTTATTGGATTATCTTCATCCTTTGTCAGCTGAGGAATGTTAAATCCAGTCAGCAGCAGTTTGAAGTTTTGATGGGTAGTACACACACAGACACTATGTGTACCACTACTTCCAGCTAAAACACAATTTTTGGGACGTAGGTCCGCAAACTTCGAAAATCCAATGTGGAGCTCTGGATGGTTGTCTTTAAAGTTCGCGTAAATTTCTTTCAAATTACTTAAAACTAGCCGTTTTTGTACTTGCAGTTTTTCTCCGTTATCTCTCACAAGCACAAAATCTTTTTCCCCGGCATTGCCCTGCTTATCTCATCACAACAATAAAAGTTTCTAACAAAATCAGCAGTTGTTTGATCAAGAGTCTTGCCAGGTTTTGGGTTTAGTGAAGACAAAATTCCATTGGCCTTCACCAAATCTTTTACTCTTCGAGCCACGTAATTTGTTACATTAAATTCATCTTGAAGCATCTTAACACTCCAGCTTTTAGGTAAAATGGTAAGAATTTCCATCTCTTTACTTCGAGATGTACATGTACGAAATTTATCTTTTAGCTGACTGATCATCTCAGATTCTGCATGATCATGTACCTCTTCTTCTTTTTTGGAAGGAAGCAATAATAACTTTGAGTTGTTGAAGTTAATTTAATTAGTTTTTCCTTAGGATATTTTGCTTCACACAGTTGTTTCTTCTTAATTGGTGATTCACCAACGGACTGCAAAGAAGAATTCAACCTTTCTAAGGCCTCACTTGCTGCAATGTCTTGTACGTCACTATCACATAAAACCTTTTCACTTTCTTGTTTCACAAAAGAATACAGTAGATCATCATCATATTCTGTGCTAGACATATCAAAAATTTCTACTTGTGCAATTTTTTTAAGGCAGTTGTCACACACTTTTTCATTTAAAGTTGAGAAAGGTTTTCTTGCTATCGTCCACTGTGAAACAGACTGTAAGTTTTTCTTGTGGTTACTGTGGCCCTTTTCATTAAATGGATTACAGCACAAAGCTGAAATTTTAGGCATTTTGTATTTCTCAAGTGAACAAACTCATTTAAAAAAATGCTTTTGAAGTTGAATGCCCCAGCTTTCTATTTCAATACTACATACACAATATTACTTCTCTATTGTTTCACTTCCTGTAAAAAAAAAATATTTCATTGTGTTAATTGTATGCAAACATTAACTGGTTGTAGGCATACAAACTTACAGACTCTTGTGAGGTTTGTACAAAAGTACCTTCAAGCTAAATTCAAAACACATTTCAGAGTTAATCACAATTTCACTACAGCTGCCTCACAACGAAAGAATGTGTGGGTCACTTTCAACAATAGGTGAAAATTGCTGACAATATTAACCAGAGATAAAATACTGACTAGATTGCAGATAGTAACACCAAAGAATCATTTTATATATAATCTTTAAAATGAGAGATAGCTTCCTTTTTTCCCCCCTGTGGTTTTACAGCTATTAACCCTTTCAAACCCAAATTTTTTCTGGAGGAAGGAATTTTTTTTTTTAAATTACTGTAATGGACTTGGATGATTTTTTAATGATTTTAGAAGCAACATTTATAAAAATATATGTTACCATTTTCGAAAAAAATTTTGTACACACTTGTGTACACTGGGTCTCAATCAACACTGAAATCATAGCAGATAAAACTAATTTATTTAAACATTACACATAAATTTGAAATCATTTACACACAAAATTCACCATAGTTTTAATTAAAAATGAAATGAGTCAGGAATTATGTTCATTATGTGGTTCTAATTGACATGAAATGAACGGAAACAGTTTTTTCCTTTGACAAACAAAGATGTACATCACATTTTTCACATTTAATTCGTGAACATCCCTTGCATCCTGGAAATTTGCACTTGGTAGGCAGTGCACCACTTTCATGAAGAGGCAAGTGTTGTGTTCTATCAAACTGAATCTCTTGAGGAGGCCTAGTTTCTCCTCGTCGTATTTGAACAGGTGTATCTGGAGGTGTGGCAGATGGTCGGCCTCGTTTTCTATTCGAGGTATCCAGTCATCTGTTACGGATGGCAGTATATATAGGCTGAACTTTATAGAACTTGTCTTTATTGTCTGAGGGTATAGCCATGTTGTTAACAAGATGTAAATTTGTTCTGAGTTGGAAGAATCTATTTCTGGGCATACTGTCCAAGAATAACTGCATTTTCAATGTTGTGTCCCAATACATTAGAACTCTAGGAAATTTTAGAGTTCCCATACTTATATGAAGCCCAAACAAGATTTGGAGTTCTGCTGGTGTAGTTTGTTTGAAATTGCTAATTGTTCCACTCCGCAAGGCATATAAGTTTGTCATATCAGCCATAGTACTGAACAGATCATTGGTAATGTACTTGCTGAAATAAGTTCAAGGAGAAAGTATTTCCTGTTCTTCAATACATTGTTCCCATTCGTAATACGAATCCAGTATAGAGAGAGGACGATGACGCCACTTGATGTCCTTTTTTTCTGACAAAATATATTGTACATCACTGAGCTCATTGTTGGTAAGTGGATCACTGTCTTGAATATCACTATCGTTATCATTGTCAGTGCACACACCACTTTTATTATTTGCAGTTGACTCATCATTGGTTTCTCCCCTGTTTATTTTGTCAGCCCCCACTCTCACTTCCTTCTCTCTTGAAGTACAGTAGGGTTCTACATCATCAGGAAATGATTCTTCATCTGATGATAAATCGATATCTGACACCTCTCCATTCAGCAGCATCTCTAAAATGTCATCTGCATCTTGCTCAATGTTGAAATACTGTTGCTTTGACATGATGAACAGAACTGAAATATTCACAAATAATACTATCAGTAGTGGTATTTCCCTAAAATAATAATTTACAGTAGACCTAACAACATTGTCATCAACTGGAGCTTCAATGCTATGTCTATTTTCCTAATTGTTGCTCATAACAGTACCTAGTAATACAACATACTTCATATGTTTTGAATAAATCCCAGTCAAAACTCATACAATTGTCACAATAAAAAGAAACTGTTCCAACAAACACTTCATATGAAGGAAACACAAGATACTCATAGTTATGTAAAACATTGTTCTTGTGCACACAGAAAAACATCGCTTCTTTTTGTTGACTAAAGCAAATGATTTTGAAATATTGATTGTTGTAATAAATAAATCGAACATTCTACAATGTTCATGCAAAACAACAATACAGGTACTCAACTATACTGTGGGTTATAGCCTACCAAAGACTACCAGTTACTTTCAAGGTCACAAACTGCTCTGCACTGCTACATTAATCTATCGATATGTTTATAGCGCTGCACAACAGATGGCAACACTTGTGCATGGTGAAAAGAATGAACATTCACAAATGTGTACATCAGCTCCAAATTGAGGAAAAATATTTCTATTGCAGTTAAGACGTCGTGAAAATTAATGTACACAATTGTAACCACAGGGTCTGAAAGGGTTAATAAATAGTTAGCACTAAAGTTTAATAAGCAGTTATTCATTTCAAAAGTACAATTTGTGGACCATGTAACAAAATCTAACACTGTAATATTTTCATGTGTAGGAAAATAATAGAAATTCATCTATCTGACTGTGATTTTGGAGAATCGTGGTAAACATAAAATTGCTTTTGATAGTGATCCCATGCTCATCCGAAGTTGAAACATTCAGAATATGTAGATGTAAAGTGTATCTTTCACATATATTTTTTTTTTTTTGAGAATTTTAAAAATACAGTTTTTCAAAATTCGATAAATTCAACAATGTTGTTTTTATAAACAATGTTTATCTATATAGTAAACTAATGATGTTTGGTATCACATAAAAGCTCTTTAAAAGAGCTTTCCAATGAAGTAAATTTTATTGTTCTAGCTTAATTAGAACATGAGTTATAAAGAAAACAACATTGTTCCGCGAGTCAAATTTTGTCATTTTTTTTTCAATTTTTTAAAGTCCATTACTCGGTAACTTTTTATCAGAAAAATGTGAAAAAATTAATTTGTGGTACTATTTATGAGTACTATAGACATACTTAATTTCATTTAAATCCAAGAGGGAAAGGTTGAAAACGATGGTTTCATTTGTTGATCTGATGTGGAATGACCCCTACACCTTGCGCTACACTACAGGGACCAATTAAAGACTTAGCAACACAAACCACCACAACTGTAAGAGAACTTTGTACAGGCTGTATCACAATTAGTGGCAGCCACTTGGGGCATCAGATTGAGACAACCAAGAACGTGGTTGTGTACAATGCCATCACAACTGGCACAGATAACGGAAAATGAGAAAAAGGGGCCTACGGAAGCTTGTGTTGAAAAATGTTCTCCAACTGACTGACTGGTACAGCTCAGTATACCACACATTCAAGCTTCCAGGAGGGTTCACTATAATACTATAACCAAATCTCTGACTTGGTAATGTCTGTATGCTACTTGATTTATGTCATAATATCTTGTTGTATATTAAGTATGAAAAACTCCAGTAAGCATCTAGTAATTTAACTATTAAAATAGCCTGAGAGAAAGAGAGAGAGATGGTTCTAGCACACGTTCAATAAGACATTTATATTCAAGAACTAAGAACATGAGTCAACACTGATAGTAGTGTTTAAAGTCACATAGTACAGTTCCACCTCTCCCTTACAATGTCACAACAAAGCTGAGGAAGGAGAGAACACTAGCCAAAATCTGTAACAGAGTGTTATGCAACAAGGAAGAGTTAACAACTGTTGACACACAGAACTTTCATATTAGTAAGCTGACAATATGTATACTGAACAACAGAATCACACAAGTCTACAAAAATTTTAAGCATGCGAAATTTTACATACTCACCATAAAGTAAAAAAAAAAAATTGGTCTAATGTTAGAAGAATGGTCGATGCAATGTCCAAATAGGGTTGCTTTGAGCACCTTGCCCACAAGAACTGACAATTCTGTAACCAAAGTTTCTTTCAAGAACATTCAGCACTTCGATTGGTGTGTGAGTAAA
The DNA here is from genome assembly GCF_023898315.1 of Schistocerca nitens. Taxonomy (NCBI): domain Eukaryota; kingdom Metazoa; phylum Arthropoda; class Insecta; order Orthoptera; family Acrididae; genus Schistocerca; species Schistocerca nitens. The sequence goes on along the minus strand of NC_064615.1, from coordinate 454,442,941 downwards.
AGTATGACCATCTTGACCCACACGTCCACCGTATATATGGAGTTTAACTTGTGCTTTGGCTAGCTCCTTTTGTGTTAGACCAAAAACTTTCGTTTCTGAGCCATCTGCGTTACCTTTCACAACAACATGGGGCATATTTTACACTTCACGCTGCAATGTCCACACAATTTCTGCTTCTCCAGTACTGCATACAACACGGTAGCCCAATTCGCTCAACGAATTTATTACATGAATAGGTGGACCTATGAAATAAACGTAACATTTTAAAGTAAGTAATGTAAGTTTGTAATTTTCACATTCACACAACATCAAGGCTAGCAACGTAAATCTAAAACTGATGTCTGCTACATTCATACTAAGCAATATTAACGCACAATAATGTTACGTAAAGTGCATCCTAGTCGCACTACTCTACACAACAGAACTCTGTAAGCAAATTAACGCTGATCCTCGTCATCATAACAAAACGCCAATAAAAATTTACCAGTACTCCTCTTTAGAGAATATAAGATTTTCATTTGAAAGTGATGCAAAACGCTCACCGTGATAAAGCAGTTTCCATTTCATGAAAGCAAACGGTTGAGTTGTATTCCAGAATTATCTAGTCTTATTATGACACTGCGTGATTTTATACCAGTAAGAACTGAATGTTCCGAAAACATATTAAAATTACAATTGTAAGTTATTACAATCCATTCATTACCAGTTACGTCAATCAATACTTAGAAGTGAATACACACCTCTATTCCACCAAATACCAATTTTGATTACAACTTTACAAAAACAACAACTATCCACTCTGACAGCCTTTCAACACTTCAAGGCAAGCAAAGATGATATACTACATTCATAACAAACGATACCGCGAATCGATTGTAATAGGAATCTACCCACAAATTAAAGAAGGCCAATTCACTGCTGTCACGTCACGTCAATTCGCTTAGCCAGTACCGAACGCTGAAAGTGAAGTTATGAACCACCATCCGTAATACGAAAAATCTCAGTATAACATCCGAATTTGGGAAGTAACAACGATAAAGTTTATTACTGTCCAACGCAAACTTTACAACGTAAATTCTAGTGGTAAAGTGCTGAAAAACGAAACAGCATTTCAAAATATCTACATTAATTGCGAAAATATATGCAAACACATCATACAACATTTATAAAGGAACAAACAGAACCTACATCCCTTGTCCATTATGTTTTTTTCCCTTACATAGAAAAATGTATTTTTCTCCATCATTAGAGTTACTTTTGCACTTAAAGTGTTGTTTATTGAAAACAGTTTCATCAACTTATTTCTTATATATATCCAGTGTGGGCGTCAGTCCTGCTCTGATGTAAAACGTAATTAATTTTTCGCTTTCGAATATTTAACCTCACATATTGAAGAACACTCGATGGGAAAAATATCCAAATCGTCATGGAACAATTGTAATTTGCCACGAAAACAAAACATAACACTAAAATGAAACTCAAGAAGACTGAAAAAGCACAAAAACCACTACTATATAATTAGTGAACGCAACAAACGTAGGTTAACTTCCGATGTTAGCACACATCGATATTGTATTCCGAGCCGAGATGCAATGGCGTGCTACCGTAGCGACGAAGCGAAGGGAGTGGCGGATCGCTGTCCGGGAGAGCTCGCTCTGTTGGCGGCCCCATCCGCCAACCCCCCCCCCCCCCTACAACGACCCGATAGCGCGTTTTGACGACGAACAACGGCCTGCCGTCGATGACTGTCGCGGGGACTTTGGACGTAGGAGGGCCACAGACCCCTCGCTCACTTCCACCAAGACCAGAGAAACCGCTGACGGACGACCTGTGGCCGAAAGCAGCAACAGCGCCCCGAGCGATCCCAAAAATGGGGGCCCAAAAGCCGCAACGGAGACAGACAAGAACCTCCAATTCGTGATGGCGTTCATCTGTGGAGCCCAAAAATCGAAGAAACAGGCTGAAAATGCGGCTTCAGAGTGCACCTGCCAGAAGCGTCCTGCCAATGCTATCCTGGATGCGACCAGAACGCACCCCGTTACCAGCACCTCTAACAGCTTGCCAACTGTGCACACACAGAAGAAGACATCATAGTAGGGAGCCAGGACTCTGCCTGATGGGTTTATAAGGCACACTGCCAGTGCAGTTGTACTAGCAGCAGGTGGGCTAAACACTGCCAACTGCTTCCACAGCCTTCCTGACACAACAGGGGAGGCATCCAATGCACAACAGCAGAAGAGGGCGCCACCTCCCCGACCGGTTGTCATCCAGTGAGGGGACACCTTCATGGAGTTGGAGACGAACATCAAGCAGGTGATGAAGTGCATCTTCATGACATGGATGGTAGGCCAAAACCTGTACCGTATAATTACTCACACTGCGGATGATTACAGATATGTGATGGACCTGAAAAAGCATGAAGGACTCCACTTCTCCACATATTAGTCCCAGTCAGTGAAGATGCTGAAATTGGTTTTTCAAAAACTGCCCTGCAGCATGGATCCGGCCTACCTCTGGGAGGTGCTACGTCATCCACACCACATCGTGGATGAAATTGCTCAAAGACAATGACATGCCTCTCTTCCTGGTTGTCCTGCATGACAATCCTGTGCACAGCAAAATATTCAAGGAGAAGAGGGTGTTCAGTGCAAAAGTCACTATGGAGAAACTACTACGGTGCAGAAGAGGACCTCCACAGTGCTTCAAATGTCAAGGAATTGACCTCATTGCAAAATACTGCTAGATGGCTCCACACTGCGTCAAATGCACAGGCGACCACCTCACCAGGGAGTGTCTGTTCCCCAAAATGGACCCCCTAACCCGCTTCAAGTGCAGAGAGACGCATGTAACCATCTATAGAGGCTGCAAGGCCTTTAAAAGAGCAGCAGCCAGAGGGTGATCTGCTCCCTCCAGGTCCCCTCCCTCTGGACATCCAGGGGCATGGATGGCAGACAGAGCAGCCTTGCATGATGTCGGCACAGTACCAGCAGGAGAGCCCACGCCAGCAAGGACAGGAAATTGGCACAGAAGGCAGAGAGGGCGGCCAACCAGTGACACCAGTGCTTTGAAACCTGCCGAGCAGGCCCTGCCTCCACCGATGCAGATGACCAACATGACAAGTGCGCCTAGCAAAGCTGCAGAGCTGCACGAGATGCTGCAAGAGTTTAAGCAGCTCGTCCTGTAGTTTCCACAGATGATTGTATCTGTACTGATTGCAGCCAATTCGGCCACCAACACACAAGCATCCCCAGCCGCACATCATGGCTAACACCCCTATACTGGAGCTAACTGTTTGCTTATGGAACGCGAATAATATTAGGGATCAAACTGGCGAGTTTGAGCAGTTTCTGCATGTAGAGGACATAGACATCCCCATAATCAGCAAAACTTGACTGAAACTGGGAGAACATGAGTGAGCGCCAAACTTCTGGTGCTACCACAGCTACCCATAGATGGCAAGTGGTGTAACAGTGGTGTACATGAAGGTATCACTATGCCAACATCACTTCCAGCTGCCAGAGTTGAACACAGTACGGGCTACTGGTGTTGTGGTCAACACCTCAGCGGGCGAGGTGAAGTCTGTGGCTGCCTATCGACAACCAGGATGCTGCAACTGCGCAACTTCCACATGTTGATGTTGATGCGAGGCAACTTATTCATCGGAGGAAAATTTAAAGCCAAGCACCCAGAGTGGAACTCCGAGGTGACAACAAGGAGTGGGAGGAGGCTACTGCACATGATGCCAAAGCAGCTGCACATGTGGCGCTATCATTTGACCACTTCCTGGTGATCTTTGATTTTGCCACTGATGGAATTGCACCACTGGACGGCCACAAGCAGTACCGCAATGCTGACTTGGACCACTTCTGATACCATCTAGAAGAGAGAGTCACCACCATAACCGACCCAGAGGCTGAGGGTGCCAACACAGCTCTTGCCACATTTATGAGCCTGACACACGAAGCAGCAGCAGCAGCCACACCGTGAGGACAGAGACGACAGCAGAAACTTTCAAAGCAGCTCCCACTAGACATCCTCCAGGCCATTCGGGAGAAGAACTGCCTTTTCTGAGAGTGGCAGGTCACACTACAGCTGGCAACGTAGGCCACGATCAACAAAATGCGTCACAAAATCAAGTACGTGATTGCAAATCACCAAAAGCACGACTGGGCCGGCAGAGTTGCCAATCTCTGAACAGAAGACAGACCAGCCTGGAGGATAACAACAAAACTTCCTGCAACAACACCAGCGGGTTCTGCTGCTCCAGGTCAGGCATGATGTCATCGCAGAGCCTGACATCAAAACCGGCGCATTAGCCAGCATGTCAAACTTGTGGAGCAGCATCTCCCTGTGTTCCTGGTGCACAGAGAATTGGACAACGTTATTGAGGGAATCGTGGAAGAAGAGGTCGTATAGCAACTTGTGTGCTTGCAGAGCAGGAAGGAAGGTGGGTGTGGCAATATCAACATTGAGCTGCTGAAGATGCTGTCGCTGAACGCTGTTCAACAACTTATAAGAGTTTTCAACTCCGTGCTTAGGACCTGCAACTGCATAAGACATGCAGAAATTGTAGGAGTTCCCGAGGCCAGAAAAGACTTGCAGCTGGTGCAAAACCACCACCCAATCAGCCTGCTGCCTGCAGTCTTGCAGATATTTGAGAGGCTGTATATCACGGGGCTGTCACGATACATCAGGGAGAAAGGCCTGCTCGCTGACTAACAGTCTGGCTTCAGGAGGGGCCACTCTATGCAGCAGCAGCAGCAGCAGCTTCTTCAACTGTGGAGCAGGCGATGAGAGCACTGGAACATCAAAAGTATCTTGGGGTGGTACTCCTGGCTGTTTCCAGGGCCTTCGACAGCATGTAGCATGAGGGCCTTGTGTATAAGCTACTTAGACAGGGGCTACCAGTGTCGCACACTGACTGTGCGCACATTCCGTGTGCACGCCGACTAAGGGACATTGACATCGTGACCCATTGCAGCTGTAGTACTGCAAGGGCCCATCCTCAGCCCCTCGATTTACTCACTTTACACCGCTGGCGTCCTAAGAAGCAGGGGGTGCAAGTAGCACTCTGTGCCAACGACACGGCATTGTATGGATGCGGCATCAATGCCAGGTTGACGCATCACTGTCTTCAATTGGCCTGTGACATCTTGGGAGCCTGGGTCATGAAATGGCAGATCAAGTTTAATGTGGCCAAAAGTTAGGCAGTGGTATTCACCTGCAAGAAGATTCCTGCTGACCTGCAGCCAGTCAGCATTGTGGGAGGCCCTGACTCACGGACGAACACTGGACGCTACCTAGGCATCATACTGGACCGGCATCTAACGTATGGAAGGCACATATCAGGGAAGTAACGAGTAAAGTGCTGGGCAGAATGTGCTTATTATACCCCTCACTGAACCCAGTGATGACTCTACTCCCATACTGCAACATCACTCTGTACCTGACACTTATCAGGCCAGTGTTGAAGTACGCTGCTGTATTGTGGGAAAATGTAACCAACACGTCAATCATAAGCCTGCAGATGGGCCAGAACAAGGCAATTATACTAGTGCTTCACGTCTCATGAGACTTCAGCATTGGAGAGCTCTGCAGGTTGGAAGGAATCCAGAAGCAAAAGGATCCATTACGGCAAATGGTGCAATGATTTTAGGCAACTGTGCAACAATTGGAGAATGCCCTTCTGTGTGACTTGGGCAATCAAGTTCACTGGCACCCAACCACGACGTGGCCTGACCTGTTGTCAGCATAACCACACGCTGCAGTATGAGAAGAGAAGATCTCACAACTACTACGCAAAACAGGCAATGTTCCACAATGAGATGAATAAGACCATCACTCCGAGGACAAAGTAGGAAAGGCATCATACGCTCATGCTAAAACTCACTGAAACTCGAAGTTATATGAAATTGTGATACGATGCAATGCATCAACATTGTCAAAACTTACATCCTGAGAAATATTGACAGGCTGTGTGAATGCCTCGACTTGAAATGAACTGTGGAATGTTTTAACAATACGAGATGTCATGTGAATCAGACTTTGAGCTTGTCACACTAGACCTCAAAGGACCGTCATGTCACATCGCCGTCACTTCAAGGCATGTTCACACTGGACATCGTGTCACATCAATATACTTAGTCCATGACCAAACTTTGAAAGTGAGGTTATGAGATACTATCCATGACACAAAAATACCATTGGAACAATGATTAAGTTTATTCATGGCCAAATCAAACTTCATAGTATTGGATGTTCCTGGTGAATTTTCTGTTGCAAAGTGCTGAGGAGTGAAACAACACTTCAAAACATTGACATTTATTCACTAATGAAAATTTATGCATACAAACAAGAGCACTCATATGATAGTTAGTGGAGGAGGGCTGCCAAGACCTTGGGGTAAGGAGTATATTTAATATTTTGCAAGATAAATGTCTACTTGTAAGGAACCATGAAAAGTTCCAGCTCTGAGCCTGTTAAAAACCCAAGCAATAGTATCTTTTAGTCATTGTCTTGAAAGGGAAACACCTGAATTCACTACTCTTTTTTTCCTTTTCCTGAGAGCTAGGAGGAGGAGGAGGAGGAGGAGGCGGAGGAGGAGGAGGTCCCCTCCCCCTCCCTGGCCCCAGGGTGTTGGCACCATTCCATACATAACACATCAAACAATATTTATACGCGGTTAGAGCCTCATTACCTTAAAAGGAAGAGTATGTAACATTGTTTATTGCTAGACTTGGTAATCTTGGTAGACTCTGTCTACAAACTGTCAATCGGGGGAATAAGGAGAGTTGAAATGGTATTTGATAACTTTTTTTTACGAAATATACAGATTTATGGCATTCTTGTTCACCCCTAGCAAAAATTAGATCTCTAAGTGCACTGAAAAATAAAAGGCTGGATTGATTTTCTGAAGAACTGACAGCAATAAGAGAAAACATGTTCATATTGTAGTAGATGCATAAGCATGCCTGTACCCAAAAAACAGTCACATCATAAATGCAAAAAATTCTAAAAAGCTAAGCTGCTCCTGGCAAAAACCTACCAGTGGAAAATTATATAGAAAGGGGACCATCAAAATGCACATAAGCAGTTCTGCTCCATCCTGAGGAATTACATTCTCACTTTTTAAACTTGGTTAAAGAAATAGGAAACAGTCTCAAAGCAACAAGTTCGCCTGCAATGGATCTCACTGGAGCCTCATTGCCAGGTAGCCAGGTATTTCAATGGAGTACTATCACATCTGCATGTATTATAAAAGCTGTATCCAAATTTTCAAATTCTTAAAGTATGGACTGCTATTGCTTGTTAAATTAAGTCATTAAAAAGACAATACACTTACACTCTACACAATCAGCTTTTATTTTTAATAAATTTGTAGAATTTGGAGTATTTTCAAATTCACTCAAGCACACACACACACACACACACACACACACACACACACACACAATAAAGAGCTGCTTCAAAAAAAAATCTCTGATATAACAATCAGTTTGATTTTTATGAATGAAGGAACACAACAGTGACCACTCAGAAATTATGGATCAAACTTTAACTGACTTAAAGACAAAAACATGCTAGCACTGGTATTACTGCAAAAAACATTGCAAATAACTATCTAGCAGTACCAGAGAAGTTCTTAGAACATAATAAACAACATAATACAATTGTTGTAACATTACCACACTGACATGACTTAATGTATTACTCGTGTGTGAACAAAGAAATATGAAAAACTAACATTAAAATAAACCAGATGTTTTCTTTTCTCAGAAAATGCAGGGCCCTTGATACAGCTGAACTGGATAGATGCAGCATGACAGATACAGAATGCATTTCAATTTAGAAGGAAAGAACTTTATATGTAAAATGGTAAATGAAATCATTGCAAGTAGAGGGAAAATGAACAACATAGTTCCATGTGTGGGACCATTGTCATCACCAGCAGAAACAGTAGCATCAGCTTCTTATACTGATATTGTGAAAAAGAAAAATGTTTTGCCAATGACCAACACATGGAAACACAAGATTCATCTAAAATTGCCTGATGTGTTGAAGTTGTGATCTTACTATCGAAGATAACATCATCTACAAAAGAAAAGGGAACATCATCTGCAAAAGATGAGCTATCAACCACAGGATCAGCAGTATTTCCAGCATCAACAGCAACACAGCAATAACACTGCAAACATCAGCAGTAGATCTTCTGACAGCTGCTAGGGCAGCACCTGGATCCATGGGAAGGAACATCAGGAACAGGAAGCCCACACAAAGGGACAAAAATTTTGGTATAGAGAGGTAGGAAAAAAAGCAATGTAAAAAATAGAGCAACAGATTAAAAAAAACTCAATTTAAAAATATTGTGTCAAAATTTCCACTATGTGTCTAACAAATCAGAATTAAAGGTGCTATCAGTTGCAGAAGTACCCAAGATTTTCATAATGACAGAAAATGGTTTAAAGAAGAGCGAGGTTTACACTCTACTGGGATACAAAAATGTAGCATATTGTTGCAGAATTGATTGTAAAAGTGGGGGAATAGCAGCACAAGTAGACAGCAAAATTGAGGACTTTAAGGTACTCCACAAAAGATCTCAAATTGCACAGATTTTTTGCTTTGATGCAGCAGCAGTACAAATAAAGTTCATGGGGGAAAATACCATTTAATAGGAATGTATCGATCACCAAGCTCGAACACTGAAAACTTTTCATTGGAAGTTGATGTGCTGCAGTATAAATTCATGAACAAACATTTTTGTAATAATAACAGGTGACTTGCATATAGAAATGCTGACAACACAAGAAATTTTCATGACATTATGGGGAAATACAAACTCCAGTTTCAAGTAAAAAGACCAAAAAGATATACAGAAATATCAAGCACACCAATACACCATGTTCTGTCAAATTTATCTACAGACAGACAGGAATTTCAGGTTGTCAACACTGTTATTTCTGACCATTTTGGACAAACAACTGAACTGGGAGATGATATAAAAAGTGAGGAAAACATAGTGGCTGAATTTAGACATATTAAACTTCAAAATTGAGTAGGGTAGAAGTTTTGTTAAAAGCAGCAAAGTGTGATTATGTGTATATAGGGGCCAGCAGAGAAAAGAGCTGGGAATCTTTCTGTGATGTATTAAGACACCAATACACGTACATGTCCTAATATATGCAGAACTATTAGGGGTGAACCAATAGAAATTTAAAAAAAAAGTGAGAGATGAAGTGATGGAGCACTATGAAAATTATCAGAAAGATACAGGACAAGACAGTCACAAGGCTCGAAGATCATGAAGAAAGCACACACTAGAGTGACGAGAAGCAAAGACTAGACACCAAAAACTTGAAACACAGACTTCTCTAACATCTCTAAAACAGTTTGGAATTATATAAATGAGAACAGAAAAGAACCACATGACTTAAAAGATACAAATATAATAGTGACAAGAAAGGGGAACAGATCCACAACAAGTGTGTAATATCTTCAATCAGCACTACACAACTATAGCAGAGAAGCTTCTAAAACAAAATTTATCAGTAACAAAAAGGATACTACGCTAAGTGTCCTGCAATGCCTCTGACATTCCTGATAAATTTAGTAATGTTAAAAAAGGAGCAAGATACTTTCAGTATTTAAAGGAGGGAATAAAGGAGATACAGGAAACTGCAGACCTACTACTATCACGACTCTTCTGCCTAATATATTAGAAGTAGCGATTAAGGATAGAATTATAAATTTCACAGAGAAACAAAACAAAACATCTTAAATGAAGCACAACAAGGATTTAGAAAGGGGAGATCCACTAAGACTGCAGTGGCAATCTTCATAACTCACATCACAGAAGCCCTGGATTATCAAAGGAAAGTATCTAGTGTATACTTAGACCTTTCATATGGTTTTGATTGTGTCTGTCATAAAATTCTTCTAGAAAAGCTGGACTGTTATGGTATAAGAGGAAAAGCTCTGGACAGTATAAAAACCTTTGCTGAAAACAGGAAACAGTGTGCTGAAATAACATAAAGTCAGAAATACTGAGAAAAATGTCTGATTTCCTGCATGCTCAGGGTTCAGTACTACAACCCCTGCTCTTTACCTTGTATATAAATGATATTCCCACTGCAGTAAATCAAAAAGTCATTATGTATGCAAATGACACAACTTTACAACTAGGTAGTGACCAAATGAAGTATTTGGAAAAAGAGTGCTGATGAAAACAAGCAAATGGCACAATGGTATTTTACAGAAAATAATTTATTGATCAACAGGAAGAAAACAATGTATACAAAATTTGAAACAAACAGAACTAACAGCTCAGAGGACATTATTCTGAGCCTTGGGGATGCAGGCTTAGACGAATGTACTGTAACATGTTTCTGGGAATAGAAGTGGGAAAATTTCTGGCTTGGGAAAACCACATTGATAAGATCTGTTCATAAAGAAGTACAAATGTATCCTTAAAGAAAAAAATGTGCTATACAGTGAACACAGAAACTCTGCTAAAAATGTACTATGGACTTATCTTCCCATAAATACTGCATTGTACACCAACATGGGAAAGAGCTGCAGACACACACTTTCAAAAGATTTTAAAACTTCAAAAGAAAGCCATACAATGCACAGCAAAAAAGACATCATTCGGATCCTGCAAAAATAAATTCAAAGAATGTAAAATGTTAACTGTACCAAGTTTGTAGGTATATGACACAATACTTCTTTTAAGGTAAATTGAACAGCACCTTTAAACAGAGATTTTCCATGACCACAAAACAAGAACTGGAGAAAATGACCACACTTGCAGCAAAGGATTGAAAATGACAGTTAGGAACTCTACAAATGCAGGAAGCTTATTCCACAACAGACTGCCACTTAGCATAAAGGAACTGACACTTTCAAAAGAAAACTGAAGGAATATCTTATCTCTCAATATTGGCGTAGGTGAAGCAGTACTTGCAGGCAAATCCATACAACAAATGGAAATTGAGTAAAACATTTCCTTTTTGCATGTGGAAACAAATTTACTGACAGAAGAAAAAGCAAAAGAAAGTGTAGCGCAGAAAATACAGACGGGAACACACAGATTAAGTGTATTGGTGCAAACATGATTTAAATGTGTTTTACTAAGTATAAATGTCTGAATATTCTGCAGTATATATGATCCAAAAAACAGTTTTCCATTTGTTTAAATGTATTTAGTACTTTCAGCATATGGAAGAAATATAACTTTGTAGATTTCCTTATGCATGCAAGACTTTTGCATAAATAATTGCACACTGTTAGTACACACCATCAATATTTCTTACTCTTTATTATCTGTTAACATTATCTTGAACACTTTTGTTATATATCAATAATAAACTTCTAAAAAAAAACTGTTTATTTTGTATAAAACTGGCAATATGACATTTCTAATATCACTGTGAAATATGATCTATCGACACAAAAATAAACTATGTTTTAACGTCATTATTTCTCCACCAGACAATTGTTAGCCTCATTTCCATAATCTGCCACCACCATACCACTACTTTTAATACATCCTCACGTAGTTTTTTCGAAATTTTCCCGAATTTCTCCACCCTTTAACGTGTTTTGGCGGCAACACAACCACCTAACTTTTATGCACATCGTTATCTACCTACACCATTTCACCACAGGATCAACATAACCCAGCTCCAACCAACCCCTTTTCGCCTCTTTTCACACCAGATCTCCATTTGCTTTCTACTTCACCCTTATCTCTCCCCACATATTTTTATATTAATTTTCATTTCAGCCTCATGTTACACCTTCTAGTACCATGTCACCCGCACAACACCCCCACAACGACCCCATTAAGTTTTATTTACATTCCCTCCGCAGACATGCCTTCGCCCTAGCCAGATTACGCTCCCATATTCTATTTTCTCAGGCTTGTCTCACATTTGGCATTACCCCCAAAGGCCTCACACTTAAAGTTCCCATCTCTGGCTGCAACCCTTCCTTCCATCAGTCCCTATACCAGTTCCAAACTGAACAATCCATTGCCCTCACCCACCTAATCCTGCACCTACACATCAACTCAGCCAATGAACACACCCGTCAACTCCTATCCTTAATTAAAGTCCTTAATCTTTCCTCTCCCACAGCCACACCGGCTGTTCAGAGCATCCTCCTACAGGCCAACCGTAAATTAGAACAGCATGCCACCCTCCACCTCAAAAAACTATCCAATCTCCTGGTTTCCCACCTCCGGAAAGGCAACTCACTCACCCTTCACAACCTTTCCAGCAAACCTCAACCTCCTCTCATTGCACACAAACCCAGTCTCTCCCATCTACTCAATCTCCCACTTCCAGCTCCACTCCCTCCAAAACCTCAAAATTCCTTTCAACACAATCTGGAACCACAACACCCTAATTCAGTAGTTAACCTTTCCTCCAAACCTCTCTCCCAATCCGAAACCTCTGTCCTATCCAAAGGCCTCACCTTCAGCCCCACTCCCAGATTCAACCAAACAGCCCTCGTCAAAGATTTACTGTCCTACACCCGTACTCTCTGCTGGAAATATCACTTTGCCACGAAGAAAAATGATCCTAATCCTACTCCTAATGTTCCAACTCCCCAAGACACCATCCAAATTGAACCCTGCCTGGAACAGTTCCGTCCTCCGTCACAGTGGGACCCACCTCCTCTTCCTCAAAATCACCCTCTCCAAACCTTCCAGGAATTTCTGACTTCCAGCCTTGCATCTCAATCCTTCTTAAAAAACCTTAATCCTACACCCAACATCACCACTGCTGAAGCCCAGGCTATCCGTGATCTGAAGGCTGACCGATCCATCGTCATTCTTCCGGCGGACAAGGGTTCCACGACCGTGGTACTTGATCGTCGGGAGTATGTGGCTGAGGGACTGCGTCAGCTTTCAGACAACACCACATACAAAGTTTGCCAAGGTAACCCCATTCCCGATGTCCAGGCGGAGCTTCAAGGAATCCTCAGAACCTTAGGCCCCCTGCAAAACCTTTCACCTGACTCCATCAACCTCCTGACCCCACCGACACCCCGCACCCCAACCTTCTACCTTCTTCCTAAAATCCACAAACCCAATCATCCCGGCCGCCCCATTGTAGCTGGTTACCAAGCCCCCACAGAACGTATCTCTGCCTACGTAGATCAACACCTTCAACCCATTACATGCAGTCTCCCATCCTTCATCAAAGACACCAACCACTTCCTTGAACGCCTGGAATCCTTACCCAATCTGTTACCCCCGGAAACCATCCTTGTAACCATTGATGCCACTTCCTTATACACAAATATTCCGCACGTCCAGGGCCTCGCTGCGATGGAGCATTTCCTTTCACGCCGATCACCTGCCACCCTACCTAAAACCTCTTTCCTCATTACCTTAGCCAGCTTCATCCTGACCCACAACTTCTTCACTTTTGAAGGCCAGACATACCAACAATTAAAGGGAACAGCCATGGGTACCAGGATGGCCCCCTCGTACGCCAACCTATTCATGGGTCGCTTAGAGGAAGCCTTCTTGGTTACCCAGGTCTGCCAACCCAAAGTTTGGTACATATTTATTGATGACATCTTCATGATCTGGACTCACAGTGAAGAAGAACTCCAGAATTTCCTCTCCAACCTCAACTCCTTTGGTTCCATCAGATTCACCTGGTCCTACTCCAAATCCCATGCCACTTTCCTTGACGTTGACCTACACCTGTCCAATGGCCAACTTCACACGTCCGTCCACATCAAACCCACTAACAAGCAACAGTACCTCCATTATGACAGCTGCCACCCATTCCACATCAAACGGTCCCTTCCCTACAGCCTAGGTCTTCGTGGCAAACGAGTCTGCTCCAGTCCGGAATCCCTGAAACATTACACCAACAACCTGACGACAGCTTTCGCATCCCGCAACTACCCTCCCGGCCTGGTATAGAAGCAAATAACCAGAGCCACTTCCTCATCCCCTCAAACCCAGAATCCCCCACAGAAGAACCACAAAAGTACCCCACTTGTGACAGGATACTTTCCGGGACTGGACCAGACTCTGAATGTGGCTCTCCAGCAGGGATACGACTTCCTCAAATCCTGCCCTGAAATGAGATCCATCCTTCATGAAATCCTCCCCAGTCCACCAAGAGTGTCTTTCCGCCATCCACCTAACCTTCGTAACCTGTTAGTTCATCCCTATGAAATCCCCGAACCACCTTCCCTACCCTCTGGCTCCTATCCTTGTAACCGCCCCCGGTGCAAAACCTGTCCCATGCACCCTCCCACCACCACCTACTCCAGTCCTGTATTCCGGAAGGTGTACAAGATCAAAGGCAGAGCCACGTGTGAAAGCACCCACGTGATATACCAACTGACCTGCCTACACTGTGATGCATTCTATGTGGGAATGACCAGCAACAAACTGTCCATTCGCATGAATGGACACAGGCAGACAGTGTTTGTTGGTAATGAGGATCACCCTGTGGCTAAACATGCCTTGGTGCACAGCCAGCACATCTTGGCACAGTGTTACACCGTCCGGGTTATCTGGATACTTCCCACCAACACCAACCTATACGAACTCCGGAGATGGGAACTTGCCCTTCAGTATATCCTCTCTTCTCGTTATCCGCCAGGCCTCAATCTCCGCTAATTTCAAGTTGCCGCCACTCATACCTCACCTGTCTTTCAACAACTTCTTTGCCTCTACTCTTCCACCTCGACTGACATCTCTGCCCAAACTCTTTGTCTTTAAATATGTCTGCTTGTGTCTGTATGTGTGGATGGATATGTGTGTGTGTGCGAGTGTATACCTGTCCTTTTTTCCCCCTAAGGTAAGTCTTTCCGCTCCCGGGATTGGAATGACTCCTTATCCTCTCCCTTAAAACCCACATCCCTTCGTCTTTCCCTCACCTTCCCCTCTTTCCTGATGAGGCAACAGTTTGTTGCGAAAGCTTGAATTTTGTGTGTATATTTGTGTTTGTTTGTGTGTCTATCGACCTGCCAGCGCTTTTGTTTTGTAAGTCTCATCATCTTTCTTTTTAGATATATTTTTCTATGTTATATTAAGCTACACTAAATTACATTATCTAAACAAATCATTAGAGTTCGTTGCTGTTGACAATTTACTAATAAAACTGGAGTTTTAGGGGGTGCATGGGAGCACATCAGCTGTGATGAGTTCTTATTTAAGCAAGAGAAAACAATTTTTTTCTCGATCAAATAAACAGTTACTTGATGCAGAAGGCATCCTACAGTGAACACATCAGAGTTTTAGATGTAAATAGCTTCCTCCAACGGAAAGACTTCACCAGGCATGGGCTTCACTTACATAAAAATGGGAAAAAGAAACTGTGTGTTAATCTGCTGAATGCCATCAAAAGTCCACTGGTAACAAGAAGTGCCATAAAACGTGTTACACCAGGACATCAAACATATTCGTGGTCCAATGAAGCTAATTTGGTGGACAATCCCAGAAGAATGAGCAATACTGCAGCTGAACCAACAGCAACACCAGGAGCTGAAGAGCCATCAGTAACAACAACAAAAGTGAATATGCAGTCAGGGTCATCAAGGAAAACACCAGAAACAGTTTTAGAAAAGAAGAAGGTATCCACAGTCAGCACTAAGTCACCAACAACATCCTATGCAAATATCTCGTCAAGTGCCACAAATCAGTCAGCCCACGACATCCAAGTGGAAACAACAAAAAATGTGCAGCCACACTCCAAATCAGTATCACTGGAAACTGTGCCAAGATCTTCAACACGAAAACGCAGACCTCCAGCCCACAGCCAGGATTTTTTATGGGCAAGAACACCAGTAGCTCCCTGCTAGCAGCAAACCAAAGGAAAACAGGTGCAGAGCAAAATTTTCATGAACCAAAGCTACAAGAAAACCCAGTGAGTGGTGTCAAAAATCATTCCATTGGAAAACAGTCACTATTATCCTTTAAAATATTACACCATAATGTGCAGTCAATGTTTAATAAGTTACTAGAAATAGATCTCTTCCTAAAAACAAAGCCACACTTAGATGTTCTCTGTATTACTGAACACTGGTTAACAGAAGACAAAATTAAAAAAAACCCACTTGGCGAATTTACTCTAGCTGGTTATTCTTGTCGGAACAAAAGTAAGGGAGGTGGTACAGCAATCTATGTCAAAAAATATTTAAGATACAAAAGCCTCACAAAGTACAATAATATGCAAATAGAAACAGACTTTGAATTCTCCTTAATTATCTTAACAGACTCTAACCTATTGATACTAAATGTATATAGAGCCCCTGATGGGAACATCCAAACCTTCAAACACTCCCTCGAAGCACTACTCACAAAAATTTACTCACTAAACAAAAATCTATTAATAAGTGGAGACTTTAATATTGACTTCCTCACACCTGGAAAAAACAAAGACGAATTGTTGAATATTACAAATTCATTCAACCTATCCCCAACTGTAAACACACCAACCAGGATCACAAAAAATTCAAAAACAGCTCTAGATCAGATTTTCATAAACACAGACAAACTGCACCACTCAATCGAAGTCATCAGCACAGGTTACAGTGACCATGAAGCCCAAATACTAACAGCGAATTTAAATTACATAGGACAATATCCCACAATAACTAAAATGCAAAGGCAATTTAATGACGATAATATAAGGCTTTTAAACTATCTGTTAAGGGCTGAAAACTGGGCAGAGGTCTATAAAGAAAATGATGTAAACTACGTATTTAATTCCTTCCATGAAACATTTCTCCACCACTTCAATACTGCATTTCCACTGAAATCCAGGAAAATCGGAAACAAACACACAAACTCATGGGTAACAAAAGGGATAAGGATTTCCAGCCAAAAAAAGCGTGACTTAAAAAAATCACATGAAACACCATGACGTCGATGATCAGTTTAGGTCATATTGTAAGACTTATTTTGCAACCTATAGGAAAGTTATCCAACAAGCAAAAAAATTATACAATGATAAATTTATAAAGGAATCTAACAATAAAATGAAAGGCTTGTGGACAGTTGTAAAAAATGAAACAAACAGTAAGCAGCATGTCATAAACAAAACATTAAAACTAAACCTAAATAATGAAGTCACATCAGATCCCCAAAAAATAGTAAATGGTTTTAATGACTATTTTAGCAAGATAGCAGAAAACCTGATAAAGAACAACTGCCACAGACCAAATGCTCAACACCAAACACTAATAGAAACCGCACTGGTACAGGCATCAATGTTTCTTCACAAAGTCTCCAATCCTGAAGTACTTACAGTTATAAAAGGACTAACAAATAAGTACTCCAGTGGTAGTGACAATATTCCTGATATAATTGTAAAGAAATGTGGAGAATCCATTGTAGAACCCCTAACCCACATAATAAATGTATCCTTTACAAATGGAGTTTTCCCTGACCTACTAAAGACTTCTAAAATTACCCCACTTCACAAAAAGGGCTCTAAAAATGATGTAGCCAATTACCGGCCCATAGCACAGCTCAGCTCATTCTCAAAAATATTTGAAAAATTATTTTACACCAGATTGGAAGACTTTACTAATAAACTATCCTTATTGACAAAACACCAGCATGGTTTTAGAAAGCAAAAGACAACCACCACAGCTACTTATGAGTATCTCAACGAAACCTTAAAAGCACTGGATAATAAGGAAATCACTACTGGTATCTTTTTAGATTTATCCAAAGCGTTTGATGTAATTGACCATACCATACTCCTTAAGAAGTTAGCAAATAAAGGTATAAGAGGAATTGCAAACAAATGGTTAGAATCTTACCTGTCAAACAGATTTCAAAAAGTTGAAATTAATTTTGAAAAAAAGAATACAACCACCCATCAATCTACTGTCCACTCCTCTGACACAATGCCTATTAGATATGGTGTGCCACAAGGCTCAATCCTGGGACCCATACTGTTTCTGCTATACATTGATGATATAAGCACAAAGCTTGCTACAGGACATACCACACTATTTGCCGATGACACAAGTATTCTAATAACGGGTACTGATACAGAGGACCACAACCAAAAAATTAAACCGCTTATGTCGTCACTCAGCAAATGGTTCAACGAGAACAAACTGATTATAAACATACAGAAAACAACCTACATCAACTTCAGACTCTCATCCCAAAAACAAGAAATGCCTGATGTGATTCTAAATAACCAAGAGCTTATGTGTGTGGACTCCATCAAGTTTCTTGGCATATGGCTTGCAGAAAATCTTAAGTGGGAGACACACACAAATTATATCTCAAAAAAGCTCTCAACTGTGTGTTACATTTTAAGGGTACTCAAAAAATCAGTCACAAAATCTGTTCTCATACATGTATATTATGCTTACTTCCATTCTACATTACAGTATGGAATCATATTTTGGGGGAACTCACCTGGAGGTAGATATATTTTCAAAATGCAAAAAATGGCAATACACATAATATGTAATCTAAGACATAATGAATCATGCAGACAACATTTCAAAACAAATGGCATTATGACACTGCCCTCTGCTTACATTTATAATATTGTCTCATTTGTCAAGTCATACCTGTTAAACAATGACTGCACACTAAAATTCAATGGAGATATTCATAACTATGCAACAAGGCAGCAATCTGACCTACATATGATTCAGTCCAGAACTACCTGCTACCAAAAAAGTGTTTTAAATGTTGGGATAAAAATGTATAATAATTTACCCAATGAAATCAAAGCAACAAAGAACCCAAGAGCCTTCACACATAAGTTAAAAAAATATCTCTTGGACCATTGCTTTTATGCAGTTGATCATTTTTTTGAAAGGGGTTAAAAATGTAAAAAATATGATAAATGTTCAATTAGGTCTGAAAATTATATACTGTGCATGTCTATGAAATACACTGGACTACTTTACTATTACATTTGTATTGGCTGTTTGTATTTTACCATACAACATTTGCATTTACTGTTTTGTTAAAGATAGCTAACTTCCTCATTGCAAAATGATGTAAAATCAATTTATTAAATATTACCTGCAAATATGTTCCCTTGACCTATCCAATATCGTGTGTAAAATCTTACATCTCTTTGATTTGTATTAACTGTTTTGTTGAAGATAGATAATTTCCTTGCTACAAAATAATGTAAACATCAATTTGTAAAAATTACTGTAAATAGCTCTCTTGACCTATCCAATATCATATGTACAGCTGTACAATACTATGATTGCCTGGATCAATAAAAATACAATACAATACAATACTATACTATATTCTCCCTGAATGGAAATTGGCACAGGTATTCCAGAAGAATCTATTCTTGGACTCTACTTCATCCTTACAGTAATCAATGACTTGCATATTAACACAGCTCACTCTATCACATGTTATGCTGGAGATACAACAATGATTACTGTGCATCATGGAATTTCAGACATGAATAGCACAACAAAAAAACCTCAATACGGCTTTGGACTGGTTTGCAGATAGTAAACTCCTGCATAAACCCAACACAGCCCAACAACTCCTAATGCAAATGTCAAAATGAAGTAGAAAAAAGGTCAGTAAAACTTTAAGGTATTTACATTGAATCCAAACTTTTCTGGGGGAACATATCAATCACGTATGTGTAAAATATCTCTGGTGTCATACCTCATTATGAAACTTCGGGATGAGGTGAGCTCGGATTACCTCAGCGTGACATATTTTTGGACTATTTCAATCGCGAATGGCATATAGTCGCACATGGGTACACTACTCTCACATAAAATAAGTTTTAAAAATATTAAAAAAGTCTTACACACTGTTTGTAAAACAGGTCATACAAAGTACTGCATCCTCTTTTTTCCAGGCTCAGAATTATAAATTTATACATCTATGTGTCTGTGCTCTATATTAAAAATAATATTTCAGAATTTGTCCCTACAGGGAAATTCATCAACACAACACCAGAGCTAAGGCTAATTTCGATATACCAAAGCATAGGTTAGCATGAACCTGAAATTTGCACAAAGTGATCCCACTCAAAATTTTCAACAAATTACTAGTCTCTGTTCAGTCTATGAATCTCCTTTTTTTTTTTTAAATTAAGTGGTACAGCTGGCTATCCCATTTTATCATATTAAAGAATTCTTTAAGGTGCCTATAGTTTATTGTATTGTTATGTGCTGTGGTCATGTCTAGTATGTATACTATTGTGGTGACTATGCGAGATAGTATGTTGGCATGCGCGATCAACTGATCGCCACCGAATAACAAGGAGTTAAGGCACCTGCCACTCGGAGCGCTGCCTCACACTTATTCTTCGCCATGGCGCAGATGTTCTGTGAATTTCGTGATTTAACAATTAATTATTCTGTTGTTATTGACTAGTAAGTAGTTCTTTCACCACTGTTGAAGGAAATAAATGTTCTTATTCTTGTTCCCATTCAAGATGATTTCGAAAAGTAGTTGGAAGCAATGCATGTTAACTCACAGCAGTAAATTGTTGAGTGCAATAACTGCCATTGGTAATCCACATGCCCAGCACACTCAAAATAAGCCGCAGCCTCATACCTGTACCCGTACCCACATGAGATTAGCAACACTATAGTCTACTGACATTAGTTTTAGTGTTATGTATGCATAACTACATTTTGTATTATACTCCAGTGACGAAGCCTGTATCATTGTAAAATGATCAATGGTAGACAAGGGCAAGGAGGGTGAGGGGGAGGGGGAGGGGAAGGGGGAAGAAAGGAAAAACTATAGTGTATTCAGGCGTTTTTCTTTCAATAAAATGATTAAAAGTTGGATTACACAGGTTCTTAACATAGTTGGATCTGAAAAATTTGTATAGCTACTTGAAAGTCGCCATTCAACTTACACCATCCCACAAGTCTTGCTCCCCCCTTCCCTAACAAACTATTGTATAGGTCCCTTGATGGTGAATAAAAATTCTTGTTTCTTTATACTTTATGGTTTTTTTCCTTATGCAACAAATAATGTTATAAGCAACTATATTTTTCCCCTACAACTGAGTTGATGTTTTCACATAAAAATGTTATTTAATGAAAATTGCCTCATCAACATGTTCTTAATTATCTGCTGTGTATATGTCAGCTCTCTTCTGTTACAGTAAAACCTAAGCCAGTTTCTGTTCTCAGATATCTGGCCTCTCCATGTAAGAAATATCGAAGTCATCATGGAATATTTGCAATTTGCAACAAAAACGAAGTAAAATAATAAAATGAAGATTATTCACAAAATCCACTACTGCAACATGTGTGACTGCACCGAAAATATAACTTCTGACGTTAGTAGAGAATGACATAGTTCCCCTCACCACCATTACAGTCAGAACATTCTTCCCAAGAAACCTTGATGACAACATGATGTGACATTGACAACTTGCGTGAAAGCCACCATTTGGAACGCATTGTGGACTGTTTTGATGTGGTATGATGTTACTATGAACTGGTCTTTACAAGACCAAATTACAATTTCCAATATATAACCTACATTATTTGAAAAATTAACAACATTGTTTAAATGTGGATGTCGCATTTCTCGGGATTTAATTTTACTTACAATGATAAAATGAAGCATTTTCAATGCATAGGGTACTTGGCCATTGCATTGCACAATGACACTACAAGTTGTGTCTACCCTAGGTCTAGTTCCTGATATGCAAGTATGGCTCCAGTCATACATAGCATGACGAGGTTCGGCGGGACGTATGAAATTCACTTTTTTTTTCCCCCAACACAACATGATGGCAGCCTGATATATGCAGCCAACCACGATACCATTATTATCATTGAATGAATATACAAATACAAATAATTAAATTCACTAATGAAATGATGGTCTTTTTCTTACTGTGTTACAGAACTGGTCTCTGCTGTTGACAGCAGAATCCAAAATCATTCTGTGAAAAGATTCTTCTTCTGAGCTACTACTGGCACTCAACCCATTTATGAACATTTTGCACAAAAAAAACTTCTTCCTGCTTCATTATGTAAAACATAGACAGCAATATTGCACTTTCAGAATCTGATGGCACTGCTACGGCTCTACAAGGGGACATAAAACTACAAGACAATCTCCACATAACAGGTAGGAAAATTTCCTAGGTGGCAGCTCAAACACTCAATTCAAGGACAGGTTGGTTTAATTATCACAAAACTCAGGTGGGAAAGTGTGGTCTTTACACCCCTTATACCACCATCTACAGAATCACTGGCTGAACGGGGACATTTCTGGAGGTTTAGTACGAATAGGGGGTTACTGCACCCAGGTTGTGAAGCTACCATTGAAGTTGAGTTTGTTGTGTTCAACTAAAAGTTGTGCCACCAAGTGGTAAACTTTGTTCTTGGAAACAGTTGGCAGTGGCTATTCATCCTCGTCATCCTATTCACTGCTGTTATGACTGCATCGTGAATTGCTCTACTTTTCACTTGTCCACTGGATCGAAGTTACAAAACTTTCCTAGGAATTAACTACTACATTTCACCCATGAATCCATCCACCCGACCTCACAGATTGCTCCCGCCAGAATTTTACGACCTTCCTTTCTCTCTCAGGTGTGACAAGAACTTATACATCATTAAATATCCTCATATCACAAAACTACATTGCCCACATTGATACAGGCATTCTGAGCATGTAGCACCTGCATCACTGGCCATACAGTTTACCTTGCAGGTATGCTTCTGGCTGTGGTATCTAGTTTCGCCAGGATCTTAAGTAGGAGCCACTGTGGAGCTGCAGTTTGCACGAAAATGCTACTACACGAAGTGTCCATTTGGATGCACTTTAATAACTTTCTGGTGTCCTGACCACACTTTTTATAATTACAAATGTCACCTTACACAGTTCGAGATTCTGTCATTTCCAAAGGCTATAAAAACACAAAATTGGTATCAGAAGATTTGAAAATATGTTACATTTCACCACTGACTAGAGACACAGTATAACGAGTTGAATATGGTTTCTAGCTTAACAGTGCTATGTCAACCATGTAAAATCATTCATTAGATACATTGTATCTCATCAGCATTCTCAGTCATGAGACAGGTACAAACTGTTATCAAGGGACAAATTGAAATCAAAGTGGACTAAACTACTAGGCAGCTCTGGATACACAGTACACGCTGTATTTGTTCACATATGACTACATTTTCATTGCTACATCATGTAAAACGATTTCGTCAGTAAACAATTCATGGAAATCATTCTCCAATGTTTTACAAAAAGGTATTGTTTTACAAAACAATGTGTAACAGATCTTTCGAGTATACCCTGCTGCCTCTCAGAGGGCTCTTCCAATGTACTGTTCTCAATTACTCAAAATATCTGTTACACATTGTTTTGTAAAGAAATGCCGTTTTGTAAAACTCTGTAAAGTGGTTTCCATTAATTGTTTACTGATGAAATTACTGTGAAAAGGAAAGTTGTTACTTAGCATACAGCAGAGATGCTGAGTTGCAGACAGGAACAACAAAAACACGGTCAAACAAAGCTTTCAAGCAAACAGTCCTTTTCTTTTCAGGCAGACAAAAAACACACACACATTTTTTGATTTTACTGATCAAATTATTTTATATGATGTAACGATGAAAATGTAATTATAAGAAAATAAATGTAGCGTATACAATTTATCCAGGGCCGTCTAGCGATTTAGTAAAGTTGGCTCCCAATGTGCACCTTGGCTTACCTGTTTGCACTCGTCTCGCAATTGAAAATGTTGATGTAGTGGGCCGGGGTTTTGTGACACTAGTTATTGAACATCAGTGACAGAGGGGCGCAAAGATCATTATTTTGTCAGGGATGGTGGGAGGGAAAGTGACACTTTTTGGGTGTTGGAATGGGTTCTTTACTTGGCTTGCAGATGAGTTGTGAATGAAACATTGGTGGTTCCACTATCAATCATTTACTGACACATAAGACCTTTCAAACAAACAGAGTAATACAGCGTGTTTTACCTCGCTCAATTCCTCATGGCAACAGCATGGCGTGGGGTCGTAGCATGCAGATTCTAGTGACCGCTGATGTGGCGATGGCTTGTGTTGCAGTGGAGTGCCAGGGGGCGTATTCTTCCCTCAGTACCATGCCCGTGACCCTCTGTGGTGGCGGCGCTATCTTCTCCTTGTGAATTCCCTCATTACATTATTAACAAGCGGCTACGCCATGGTGCGGAGTGCTCCGTCCTGGAATTGAGCCAGCAACCCTCAGGTTCGGCATCTTCTGGCAGAGTTCATCAACCTCTACTTCATGGATAACCCATTTGGTGAGGCCGCAGTCTCTCTGTCCTCACCAGGGATGGCATTTTCTGTGTTGGTCTATTGGCGCAGTACCAACATCATCATCTGTCGAGCACCATAGCAGCTAAGTTGTTGCAGCACCTGCTGACTAAACATCGGTCTGTCGCAGGTGACGTTTTTTTGGCCCCTACTTTCTCCCCTCAAAGGGCCCCCTCATGCTCGTTTGTCAGAGGTATTGGTTCAGTGTTTTTGCCAGTGATGTGAAGTTTCTAGTGCGGTGACTGACTCTTCGGTCATTGATCTATGCTTCTAATGTTGGGCTGAAACGTGACTCATGTCAACACATGTGCCAGCACCTCTATGCTGGTGTGGTCGGGCATTGCCCTGTCGTCTTCCTCCACATCGCCAGAAACATCACAAACATGAGTTCAGTACGCTAACAGTCCCTGGAGCATTGACCGCTAACTCCATTGATCATCAGCCTCCTTGTTTGACTACTGCCGCTTCCGAATTTGTGGCATAATGTGTCAAAGTCTCTAAAGTATTCACTTAACCTGTAATAAGTTTTTACGTATTTTTCTGCCGGATCTCTGCTTTGAACAACCATGAATAACGCATAATTAGTATATATAATTATTATACACCCTGGAAATGTATCTAATGAACAATTTCATATGATTGTCACAACACTGGTAAGCTAGAAAGCCATATTTAACTCTTTATACTATGTCTCCAATCAGTGGTGAAATGTAACATATTTTCATATCTTCCAACACCAGTTTTGCATTGTATTTTATAGCTTTTGACAATGATAGAATGTCAAAATACACAAGATGCTTCTGGAAATAAGAAAACATGGTCAAGATATCTAAAGGTTATTAAAGTGCAGCCACTGTGGAGTTGGGAAGAGAGTCTGCAAAGGCAGCAGGTTTGTGAGCAAGGCAGAGGGCAGTGCATGTAGCCAGTGGAATGGTTCAATGTGTGAAGGAGCAGTAGGCTGTGGGGTGTTGTGGGCGAGGGCGCGCCTGTGCAGAAATGGTGACCTCAGAGTGGCTAGTGGCTGCTGCAACACTTCATGGGAGCTGTACATGGCAGAACCAGGTTTTGATGGGGTAATGTGTATCGTGTCATGAAATTGTTTGCAGCACTGAGTCTGTGCAAGCTGCTCTGTTGGCCACTATCCTTCTTGGTGAGATACTTTATTTGAGTGTTATTGTATGAAAATTGTTCTACGGTTTTCACCACAAGTGACTGCTGTTGAAGCTCCCCTACCCACAGCGTACTGTGTTCCTACACCACATCAGTGTAGTCGTTACTAGATTTGGCTTCGTTGTGCCCGCCTTCTAAGCTCCCTTCAGCGTTTCACATTCTACGGAACTTTCAACTTGCTAATTGGTTGTTAGTATTGTAATTGTGGAACTTGTGTTCTGACTTGAGTGGGAGGGGGGGGGGGGGGCAGGATCTAGAAGATTAAGTGCTTGCCATTTTAGTGCAATCTTACTATTTGTTTGAGGTATGAAAAACTGTTATCTTCCTTTAAGGATTGGTCTTTGCAACTAAATTTAAGTCTCCTTTGAAAGTCGCTTGAATTTGAGAAGTTTTTTTTAAATCCTCTTTATAGGCACCTCAAGATAAAAAAAAAAACCTATTTTACTCCACCCTTAAAGGTTGTTGATAGTAATTTTGACTCTGATTTTGGAAAGGATTTTTGTACACCTTTTAAAAGGGGTTTAGTCTGAATTCTGCCTTTTGTATTCACTATTTTAATCGAACCTTAATGTTCCTCTTGTGCTCTTGTTACTGTTTTTGCTAAAATTAAGTATAATTCTCAATCAATTGCTACAATCTAACTTGATTAATAGAATAGCATGTATTAATTTCTGTTTAGATCAACTCAACCTATTTGTGTAACATTCGTGAAGTTACTCTGTGTGTAGCCACCACGTAGGTCAATTAAGGGAACTGGCACATGATCAACATATCATATATTGTTCTTAATTGTTGAAGAAGTTGCCTTCAATCTAAATTATGAGTGAAGGTTTGTATGTATGTGCATGTAATTTTCAAGTATTTGAATTTCTCCCAGTTTTATTGCATTGAAAATTTTCAGTTAAATTCTGTTTTAATTAAGCTTAGTTTTAACATAGGATTGGAGTCTGTTTTGGTCTTCAGATTGCTGGGCCTGCCAAAAAGATAATGTTTACATAATTGTTTCAAGTTAAATTTTACTTTCGCTAATCCTCTGTTTGAACTTTGATTTTGAGTCTGTTTTGCTGTAAAATCATGTTTTGCTTAATTGTTTATAGTTAAATTCTGCTTTCATTACGCTCTGTTTAAATGGTGGATTTGAACCTGTTTACTATTTAGATTGATAAGCCTGGCTGTAATATCAATTTTTGCTTAATCGGGGTGTATACGCGGGCAAGGAAAAAAAATTCCCAGTTAAAAATACCCTTTCTCTCAGGTGAAAAAACACTTTTTTCGTGTTAAGTGACAGTATACTTTTCCTCAGAATTGTAAAACTTATCAATCCATTGAATCATTATGGTTTTATACACTGGTGTAGAATTTCCCGGCACTTTACAAAACGAAGCTTAGAGGAAAAAAACACGTTTTCGAAAGATCTGTGATGTGTAGTAACATGTAGGCTGCATAATTTCGCATGATGAAAGTATAAATTTGAATTTCACAAAACATTGCATGTTACTTTCCGAAGCATTGAAATCGAGATTGCGATGTGCAGCCAGGCATAGCTAATGTCACGTGATCTCGCCAGCTGATGACGGCGGATATTCAGAGCATAGGACACGTGATGTAGTCTGCCAATTGCAACATCATTGTTCAGTAGCGCAACCAGACAAATAGGAAAAGTTAATGGTTTAAATTAATATACATGGTGTTGTTACAAGAAAACCAAAGCTTTCACATATAATACTGGTCTCGAAGATTAATAATCTGCAAGAGAATCTAATTCTTCACATGTAAGAAATAAGTTCATTTCAGCAGTTGCCATGCCACAGAGCACCAGATGACAGGCGTCACAGCGCTTGCACAGCTACGACGGCGCAGGAAGCCCGTATGTTCGAACATGTAAATCATTAAAATATCTCAGATCATAAAAGAAACAAGACACCAGAGGATACTCCAAGAGCATCAGAATTTCGTGAACCATACTAAAATGCATAATTCGGCTTAAAGTGCACATTCGAATGTGCAGATTCGGAGGTACATTTTCTTGGAGTACCAGTATTGTATTATCTCATGTTTGGTTCTTTATTATGGCATAATGCCATACGTGCTAGAAGATGAAAAAGTGCACTTGAAATGCAGTGAACAGTCGAAACTAGCCAATGGTGTGGAATTAAAGATTTTGTTTCAAATAAATGGACTGCCTCAGCAGAAAAGATTAATAAAAGCCAAATTTCTTTAGCAAACCGCCAAAAATAAATTCATTGTTCTGCAAGGCATTAATGGTTGACTGTCAGAAAGGTGAAAATAAAATAAAAACTGAAACTAATAACATATTTTAGCCTTCCATTATTATATGAATGTATTTTAATTCACTTGATAGCTCCTGGCCACAGAAATCTGTTTTGTTTTCATTTGACGTGAGAGCAAGAGAGGGAACAGCAAAAATCCCAAAACATAAATACGGGTCAAATGGAGACTACCCACCTCCCCACTACGACGCAGACTGCTCTGTGTATCACCCCCGGATCTAGGATATTTCTGAACCGGGGCAATATTAGATTGTGCCCGCCCCTCCCTCCAGCGTTCGAGGTACGACGCCAGAAATTAAATCGACTTTCCAAAAAATGTTCATTTTATAGCGCACATCTTTCTGAAGAGTCTGATACATAAAACATATGTCTTTGAGGAAATGTAAGACATATTATTTGGTCGTAAGTGTGCCAAAAAGCAGGGCCACGCATCTTCACACAACATTCTTCTATCGCACATCACTGTATTTCGCTCTGTCGAATTCAAATGCGTATACTTTGGAATGGATGCCATCAAACTATATTCAGAACAGTAGAAATTAAAATGTCCTGTGGTGCCTCTCCTGATCCAAGCCGGCTGTTTTGACATCTTGCCCCCCCCGCCCCCCGCCCCCCCCCCCCCTAAAAAAAGAAACTCACAATTAGTACTGGATGGGATTACTTGTACGCGGTAGAACACGAACTCTTCAGAAAATCTGCACTCTTAATTGCCTATTAGCTAATAAACTGCTGTTTTGTGTGACATAAAATTAAACATAGGATACACAAAATCAATAAAGACAAGAGACAAGCAAGACAGTACACATTTCTTCAATCCTTAAGTCCTGGCATATGTTTCTCCATAATCTTGCTACAGCTTTACATGGTGTGTTGGTGTGTTTTCCTTTCTGTGAAAGAATCTATTACCTCATGAAAGTTCGTCAAATATTTTGCTACACGAAAAAACGAGATGTCACTGTCTAATACTGAAAAAGCTGTTAATACAAATAGTACCCACGACTGGTGTGGTTTCTCGACCTGATTACGTGTATTCTGTCACTGTGTGCTAGATAAAACGAAATAGGGATGTCTAATATTGCTTAAGTTGTAATACACACAAAATAAACGAGACTGTTTTGGAACAAATGGTCATTTTTATGAGACGGCAGAAAATAATTTACGAAGTACGAAGATCAAATGCCTATTAGGCCTACTACAAGCAAAAAGCTTTATATTAGGGAATAGTTCCACATTTCATTCATACACTCCAACTTCTCAAGCATGAGATCGAAAAGTAATAGTACGAAATTTTTATCTAAATTTGGAATCGTCATATTTTTCTATAATTCGTGTGATGTCCCCATTTCTTCTCCTTCCTCGTTCTAACAAACAATCTTGTCATCACTAATTCTAAAAACTATTCCTGCCAGTGTCAAAACTCTGGTTAACTTCTCTAACTCTGCCACGATCACCGGTTTAGTTATCCAGCGTTTATTCTCAGGTTAGGCGTTATTACGTGTTCGTACAAAGCGTTTTATGCGCTACTCCCAGAAAAGAACTTAAGCGCCTGCTAGCTGGGGACTGTACAACTGGCCATTACTAGTGTGCGGTATGGCTGAAAACATTGTCTAAATTTCATTTTCTTGGATACACCGAGGAGACAGCACATAATCTTTCTTACCTGTTATTCCTGTTAGTCGTTTATTTCCACTCTGGTAGTATGAATCTATGGCTTTCGCTAGTAATTATAACAAAGCTGATCATTCGTAGACACAGTCAACCACATAAACAGGGATTAGCATTCACCCGTTCGGCTTTATTCCGCTCAGATCTTACAGCCCAGTCGTCTTTATTTCTAGATGCGATGGGGCCTCCCCTGCAGAGACATCACGTACACTGTGTACGCATTCAAAAATCAACTTAGAATGTGTTCAAAAAGGTTCAAAAACTAACAGGGATGCGTTTCGGGGCAGATACCTGGGTTTGCCTCCGCCCCTTACATCCGAGCCTGTTGTGCATGCATGACGCTGGCAGCTTGGGCGCGCCAGTAAAATTTTTCCGGGTAGCATCTGGCCGCTTGCTGCTATTGATTATAAACCTAGCAATGCAAACAGTTGTGACGTCACGCTCGTCGGAGGGAATTCGTTGTTCTGAAGCATTGCACAGTCTTCCTAAAGCCTTTGACACATTTTGCTGTTTGCAGATACTTGTATATGCACTGTGTTTTGTAGTTGTAAATGATGCATTTCGTTTGCAACTTAAGTTTTATTTTCGTCTTTCTTCTGTTGTTCATGTTTTATTGCTGCAGCATTATTCTGCAGTACCGGGATACAGTAATAGCGTTTGTTAGAATATTGGTTCTTAACAGTCAAAATTACAAAAATCTAACTGATAACTAAAACAACGAAAAATTCCTGGAATTCTAAAACTTTCCCGGTTTTCTCCCGGATAAAAAAAATCCCGGGTCTCCCACTTGTCCTGGGTCGTATACACCCTGCTAATTGCTACACATTAAATCTTTGTCTTAATTAAACCCTGTCTAGACATTTGTTCTGAATCTTGGTTCTGCTACTCAGATTGCTGAGCTTGTCTGTAAAATCGTAAGTTGCTTAACTGTTCTATGCATGCTACTAGTGTATCGTGTTCTGGCAAATAAAAGAAAAGAATTATATTTTTGCTGTATCCCCAACTTGGGTTTGGTTCTTCCACTCCAGCAGCCCATTTCCTACTACATCACTCAGGACTTTTCTTCTATCCTCTTCACACTTCAAACTCATGCTCCATTATCCACTTCCCCTTTAACCACTTAATGCTTTCACTCATGCATTTCCTTTGTCATTACCAACTTTTGCAACATCATCCCTACCCTGATGGACCCCTTCTCCATCTATCTGCACCAATTCAGTAAAGTATTTCTTCTGTTGGCTCAAATCCAGTCTTATAGCCTGTTCCCAAAATGCTAACTAAGCCATGGACCTCCCTCACAGCATAACCATAAAAAATCCCCATTTCTGGATCCCACTCTTCATTTCAGAACAATTTTCACCTTTTCATATTCCACCAGTCCCTATCCCTCACAAATCCAATACTGCGGAAACACCTCTCAATGGCACGAGCATCAGAGGCACAACCTCTACTCCCTTTGCACGATACTGTAACTGTGCAATCCTTACTACATCTCCAAAACTGAAGGCCTTGTGCTCCAGCACCTTTGAGATCATTCCTGACACCACCTCCATAAATTGTCAACTTATCTTCATCCTACTCGCACCTTGGTTACCACTATCCACCAACACCTTCAACTGAAACTTCTTTTTCAGAGAAAACAATGTAACTGTTTCTGCTACATAAAAACTGGCAATTTAACACCAGAACATTAGAGGCCTCTGCAGTAAGATCAATGAATTTATAATCAATATCAATGAGCCACAAGGTATAGATTATCCCCATATTAATTTTGGTATAGAAACACTTATGAGAAATAATTATTACTTAGCAGCATCATTTTGTAGATAGTGTAAAGAAAAAAGTGGTATTGCCATTTATGTTAAAAACAGTGTCACATGCAGAGCAATTGATGTGCAGAATTATTGTTTAGAACAACATTTGGGAGTGTGTGTTTCATAGACTCGTCTTTGAATAACTCTCATGTATCAGCAGTTACAGTGTACAGAGCACCTTCAGGGAACTTTAGTCTCTTTTTGAAGAAGTTAGATGCTCTCCTAATATACTTATTCAAACACAAAGGTGATGTGACAGTGTTTGTAGACTTCCTGTAAAATTTTTAACTAATTCCAGAGACATACCGATCTGTCTCTGTCTAGAAAATTTGATGTGCACATATAATCTTGCTTCTGTAGTTAGCTTCCATATGAGAATAGCTTTATGTACAAGTGCACTGATAGATAATGTATTTACAAATCAGACCAAAATACATGATACCACTACCAGACCTGAAAGGTCTCTCTGACTATAATGGACAAAGACTCTCTTCAAATTGTGCAAGTATCTATGAGTATCATAGTGACCCTGATTGGAAAATAGGTAGAACAATTAATGATGAAACTATCCAACTTTTAAATCACATCTCCAAGCCACAGACTGAAGACCTGTGTATAATTTAGAAAATGCCAATTCCAAATACAGTCTTTTCAGTAATGAAGTGGCTCTGATATTTGAAAGTAGCTTCCCAAAAAAATATGTAAGTCCCAAATCACAAAACATACCAAAAAACCGTGGATAACCACTGGTATTAAGATTTCATGCAAAAGGAAACGAGAGCTGTATGTCGCCACAAAAAATTCAGACAACCACAACCAGCTAAATCACTATAAAAATACGTAAAATACTAAGTAAAGTTATTCAGAAGTCAAAAAATTTGTACTTGGGCTCAAAAATTAATAACTCTAGTAGCAAAATCAAAACAGTATGGGAAGTGATAAGGAGAGAGACTGGTGCAAATTGCCCCAGTAGGTCCCAAAACATTGTTCTCAGTAATGAAGGTAGACAAGTACAAAATCAAGGGACTGTGGCAAAAATTTTTAATGAGCACTTTTTAAGTGTTGCTGAGAAATGATGACACAATGACTCCTCAGAAGAGGTCTTAAAAATACTGAAACATAATTTCCCAAATTCCATAGAGCAGGTGGGTATAGCCCCTATTAACAGAGCAGAAAGTAAGAAAAACCTTTATTTATTTAACAAGCAAGAATTAAACTGGTGTCGACAACATCTCCAGCAAACTGCTAAAAGCCTGCTGCAATCAGTTCAGTGAAGTCCTAGCTCATATATCCAATGCATCTCTCAAACAAGGTATCTTCCTTGTAAAGCCCCTCTACAAAAAAATGTAATGCCTCAGATGTTACAAGTTATTGTCCTATCTCTCTTTTGACTACATTTTCTGAAGTCATCAGAAAATTAATATATACTAGGATAGTCAGTCACCTAGAAAACATTGCAGTAATTAGCAAAAACCAGTTAGGATTCACACAAGGTATCTCCACAACTGAAGCTATATTTTCATTTACCAGTAATATTTTGGAATGCATTGGCAAGAAGACATTGTCTGTAGACATATTTTGTGATCTGTCTAAGGCCTTTGACTGTGCCAGTCATAGAATACTTATAGAGAAAGCATGCCACTATTGCTCCAAGGACAAATGGGCAACTGGCTCAAATCCTATCTACAGTGCAGACAACAGAAAATAGTGTTAGATGGTAACAATATGCTGGTAGGAAGGGTAGAGTCCAACTGGGGAACAGTAAATTATGGAGTTCCACACTGTTCTGCCCTTGGTCTCCTGCTATTTCTCATATATATATCAATGATCTACCTTTGTCCTCAAACAAAGCAAGCAACTGTACAATGTGACTCTTCAAGCTTTGCAGGCGGATATGCTGTAAATAGTCTTCATGGGTTTGTCGCTGGATCACGTTTTGCAAATTCCACAATATTTCCTCGGAGCAACTGTCCATAAATCGTGCATGCACAGTGATTTGCAGATAGATGGTGCCACATTCAAACTCCCTCTGCCGAAAATCACAGAGTGGCTCTCCTGCGCGTGTGATGTACACTGCGTTTGCCAAAATGAGCGCACTAGACCAATGTTACAACAGGGCTGTTAACGAAGAATCTTCATTTTTGCATCGTGATTTAATAGCAGCCAATGCAGGGTTCCAGGCTGTGCTCAGTTGAAATCCCGCATCCCTGTTGATGAGATTATCAGCTGTGTGGATATGCATTGCTTCCTTAGTGACACAATCCCATAAAGATGATGCCGGGGATAAAACTTGAGTTTTCTTCATAAACCATGCGATGTGCTATATTCAGACAGTGTTCTGCAGTTGCTGACATTTCCGGTTGACGAAGGCATGTATGACGCTGATGTTCATCACAGCATTCTTGTAATGTGCGGCATGTCTGGCCTATATACACTGCCCCACATTGACAAGGACTCTTGTACACACCACATTTCCTCAGGCCAGGATCATTCTCAACCAAATCCAACAGGTTCCTCAGTTTTGCAGATGGTTGAAAAACACACTTAATTCCATCTCTTCCAAGAACTCTTCAGATTCTTGACGACATGGCACCAAAATACGGCTAAAAGGTCAAAGTGGTGGTCTTTGTATCTTCATTCTGCTCCATAGATTGAACTTGCCTGGGGCTGAATACAATACATATCTGTCTCTCAGTGTCGGAACACTGTCTTCAAACGTTGTATTTCACTCGACAGGCTTTCAGGATCAGATACCACATGTGCTCTATGAGCTAACGTACATAATGCACTACCGCATTGTGTAGGATGATGGCAGACTGCATTGTGTAGGATGATGGCAGCTTGTGGCCTGCAGATATGGATCTGTATGCATTGGCTTGCAGCAGACACTGTGTCCCAAGGTTCCATCTGCTTTCATACATACCAAAACATCAGGAAAAGGTAAAGTACCATCTTTTTCCACTTCCATTAAGAAGTTTATATTCGGATGGAACTAATTCAGATGCTGAAGAAACTAGGTAGAGTATGAAGCCCATGTGGCCACAACACGAATGTATCATCCATATACTGCAGAAAATAAGAGAGTCTGAGAGTGGCTGACTGTTGTGCTGTGGCCACCACAGGAGACAGAGGGCTTCCCATGGTGACACCATCCACTTGCTCAAAATATCGGTCATGAAATAAGAAGTATGTTGAAGTAAGCACATGTTTAAATAATGCTATTATGTCCTCCTCAAACTTGTTGCTAATGAGCTCCAACGAGTCCTGCAAGGTCACCTTT
Organism: Schistocerca nitens; assembly: GCF_023898315.1. Taxonomy (NCBI): domain Eukaryota; kingdom Metazoa; phylum Arthropoda; class Insecta; order Orthoptera; family Acrididae; genus Schistocerca; species Schistocerca nitens. Next base: position 454,408,436 of record NC_064615.1, on the reverse strand, counting down.
GTAAATAAAGACACAACATCAAAACTTACTAAGAGATCCAACGACTACAATGTAAGTGTTTTCAGGTGACCTATGAAATCTTTAGAGTTTCGAATAAGATGGTTGCACTTGCCTATGAGAGGTCCCAATAGTGATGTCAGATAATTGGCAACAAAATAAGTAGGTGCTCCTATGTGACTTACAATGGGATGGAGAGGCACCCCATTCTTATGGATCTTGGGTAGGCTGTAGAGTCTAGGAGGAACTGCAGTCTGTTGATGCAAACCCTTAGCAACGTGCACTGGAATCGAGCTTTTCCTGACAAGTTCCAAAGTCTTTCTCTGGATCCTACCCATTGGATCACTTTTTAATTTACTATATGCAGAATCGTCGAGCAGATTGTATACTTGCTGTTATATTCTGTGCATGAAAGAAGCACAGTAGCATTTCCTTCACCAGCAGGTAAGATGAGAATGTCTTGGAAATGCTACTTCACAATGGAAGTGGAAAAAGGTGGTACTTTACCTTTTCTTGAGGTTTTGGTATGAATGAAAGCAGATGGAACCTTGGGACAAAGTGTCTACTGCAAGCCAACACATACAGATCCATATCTGCAGGCCACAAGCTGTCATCATCCTGCACAATTTGGTAGTGCATTATGTATGTTAGTTCATATAGCACATGTGGTACCTGATCCTGAAAGCCTATCGAGTGAAATACAACGTTTAAAGACAGTGTTCCAACTAAACGGTTATTCTGAGAGACAGATACGTAATGCATTCAGGCCCAGGTAAGTTCAATCTATGGAGCAGAATGAAGATATGAAGACACCCACCATTTTGGCCTTTTTGCCGTATTTTGGTGCCATGTCGTTAAGAATCTGAAGAGTCCTTGGAAGAGATGGAATTAAGTGTGTTTTTCAACCACCTGCAAAACTGAGGAACCTGTTGGGTTCAGTTAAGGATGATCTTGGCCTGAGGAAAAGTGTGTGAACAAGATTCCTTGTCAATGTGGGGCAGCGTATATAGGCCAGACATGCCGCACAGTACAAGAATGCTGTGATGAACATCAGCGTCATACATGACGTCGTCAACCGGAAATGTCGGCAACTGCAGAACACTGTCTGAATATAGCACATCGCATGGTTTATGAAGAAATGCAAGTTTTATCCCCGGCATCATCTTTATGGGATTGTGTCATTAAGGAAGCAATGCATATCCATACAGCCGATAATCTCATCAACAGGGATGCGAGATTTCAACTGAGCACAGCCTGGAACCCTGCATTGGCTGCAATTAAACTACGATGTGAAAATCAAGATTCTTTGATAACAGACCCAGCATAACACTGGTCTAGTACGGTCACTGGTGAGTAACGTCTGGCTGCACTGTTGGCAAATGCAGTGTAGAGCACACACGCAAGAGAGCCGCTCTGCAATTTTTGGCAAAGGGAGTTTGAATATGGCACCATCCATCTGCAAATCATTGTGCATGCACGATTTCTGCACCTGCGCATTCTTCAAGCACGTGTTCTAGAAACAGGGCATCAATGTGCAGATACCATCAGTCATACCTAGCCACCAACAAGGCTATTGTGGAATTTGCACAACATGATCTGCCAGCAAACCCATGACGACTACTTACAACTTTACGATGTTTGCAGAAGACACAAGTATTGTGATAGACAATAAGACATTCCCTGACCTACAATTAAATGCCAACCAATTACTTGAGGATGTCTGAATTCTCTATCAATAAACCTTAGCACAATCAATTACATTCATTTCCATTCTAGTCACAAAAGCTCACAGGAGATACACATTGCACATGAGAGCCAGCAGATACAGGGGGTAGATTGTTTGAAATTCTTGGACATACACATAAATAACAGGCTTAACTGGGAACACCTGAAAAGGCTTAGTTCAACAACATTTGCCACCCGGATAATCACAAAATTGGAAGCATCAATGCCTAAAAATCTGCTACTTCCATTCACTTATGTGTTTGGAATAATCTTCTGGGGAAAAATCACCACTGTCAAAAACAGTCTTTGCAAGTCAGAAAGAGGTTGGAATTTTGTATGGAGTGTCTCCAAGAATCTCATGTCACAACCCTTTTATGCGAATAGGAATACTAACCACTATTCCACAATATCTCTTTTCAATCATGAAATTCATGCTTCACAGTCCTCCTCAAAATGAAATGAACGAAACATACAATCATAACACAAAGAGAAAATATGACATACACTGTGACCTGAAAAATTTGTCTCTGGCACAAAAAGATGTAAAATACACAAGCACAAAAATCTTCAATGCACTTCCAAGTAATATTAAGTGTATACAAGGTAATAATGTACTATACAAAAGTAAGCTAAGGGGTTCTTGCTTGCAGAAAGTGTCTATTTTCTAGAACAATTCTATAGCATAGATACAGGTAGCTAAGATTATTTACCATGTATCATTGGGTATTCCTGAGTCAATACATCTTGCTGCTTTAATTAGATTAACTGGTGATCTGTAAGTCAAGAAGATGATAACTTCTACTCTGTCTTAACCTCTCTTTGCAAGTGTAATTAGACTACACTGATTGTATTACTTTATTATTATTTTCAATTTGTATTCTTAATCGTTGTTTATTGTCCTCACGGGAACAAACATAACAATGAATTAAATGATTTGAGTCGTTCCACATCCATGCGTTACCATACAAAAATGGATCTATGGAATATGTATTGCAATAAATAAATAAATAAAATCCCCTCAGTGAACCCCCTTGTCAATCCTTCATAGCATCCAGACCCTGCATAGCTGGCCTTTTCAATTTTCACATCTTCCAAAACTTCCTCCCAGCACTCCACAAGATCTAGAACCCAAGCAAACCCAAAACACTGTTGTTAACCTTTCCACCAAAAACCTCAGTCCCACACAAGTTTGAGTCCTACCCACATTCAGCCCCACAATCAAGGTAAACCATGTTGGACCTGTCAAAGACCTACACTCCTTCTCTTGTCCCCTTCAATGGAAACACTTGTTTTCCACCAATCTCATCAACCAAAGCCAACTTAATCCTAATGCTGAGCCTTCCCTCTCCCAGCTCATACCACAATTCAACTGAGACACTCTCCCTCTCCCTACCAACCACCCCCTGGTCACCTTCCTTCCAGGAATTCCTTACCTCCAACTTCACCTTACCATCCTTCCCTAGGTCCCTTCCTCAGAATACTAATGTTTCAGCAAAAGAAAGGACAACCACATACAACCTTAAAGCAGGTCCTGATTTAATCATCCTTCCTGCAGACAAAAGAATCCAGCACTGTCATGATGTGTCACAGTAACTACCTTGCAGAAGGCCTCTGCCAACTGTCAGACTCCTTCGCCGACAAGTTCTGCCACAGTGATCCCATCCCAGAGGTCCAACGTAAACTCCAATCCCAACAGAAAACCTCCAGCCCTTCCCAGAACCTCTCATCCAAGTTCATCTTCCTCCTCACACTCGTGACACTACACACACCCATTTTCTACATATTCCTCAAAATCCACAAGCCCAAAAATGCTGAATGTCCTATTGTAGCTGGGCATTGTGTTCCCACTGAAGACATTTCTACTCTTGTTGACCAACGCCTTCAACTGTCTGAAACCTAGCCTCCCACATCAAATATACCAACTACCCCCTTCACAGACTCACCACCATCCCCACCCCTTTACCTCCCGGGTCCCAACTTACCATTGTTGATTTCCCTTCCCAATACACCACCGTAACTCATGCCCACAGCCTTGCCACTGTTGAACCCTACCTCTCCCAATGACCTCCAGACTCAGAATCCACTACCTCTTTCCTTACCAACTATATCCTGACATATAACAGTTTTTCCATTGAAGGGAAAGTACACAACAAAATCTAGAGGACAGCCATGGGCAGCTGTATGTGCCATCCAGTGCCAACCTGTTTATGGGCCATCCTCTCCTATCCTAAATCCTTCACAACCTCAATGACTTCTCTCCCATCCACTTCACTTGGTCATCCTCAACCCAATGTGGCACCTTCCTGGACGTTGACCTCCACCCCTCTGATTGCTCCAGCTACATTAAACCCACTAACCACAACAGTATATGCTAGCAATAACAATCAGACATAAATCAATAAGAATTATACAGAGTGCTGAGAGAAGTTGATGTAAGTGCTAAAGTAATAAATGTAATTGGAACGACAATGATAGAGACAATTGCAAAAGTATAACTCCCTAGGTCATCCTGTTGTTATGTATGGGTCAGAGGTATCGACAGTAACAGAAGACGACAAAATCAACAATGGAAACTGCAGACACAGACACACACACACACACACACACACACACACACACACAGTCTCTCTCTCTCTCTCTCTCTCTCTCTCTCTCACACACACACACACACACACACACACACACACTACAATAAGATCCCAGAAAACAACAGGAAAATTATCCAACCTCCTGACAGTCATCCAAAGAAGAATATTAAAGTTTTTATGTACACATTCACAGACTCCCAGGAACAAGACTTGCCCACTAAATTTTAACATACACGAAATGAATTAAAGCTATACCATTCAAAAAATTAAAAAAAAAAAAATCTGGAGAGAGACTGAAAAACTTTCAAGGAAGTTTTAGACAAACTTCACACCAACAAAAAAAAAATGACATTTGGCAAGTGCAGTCATATGACAAAAATCTCTAAGAAAAAAGGCACAAAATGGAATGAAGAAAGAAAGAATTCATGAGAAATAATGAAAGATGCATAGAAACCCATGAAACAGAATTGTAAAGTTTTCTTGAACCAACAGGGTCCAGTCACACCTGAGAGAGAGAGAGAGAGAGAGAGAGAGAGAGAGAGAGAGAGAGAGAGAGAGACAGAGAGAGAATTTGTGTGTTGGAGCTCAGACTAAGCTCTTTTCCCGAGAGATCTGCTACTAATATAATTTATTTATTTATGTATGTGCTGCTTAATGTCTTCTTTATTTAGTATGATACACATATTTGCATTATACTTAATGATTTAAGAAACATAGTATATACAAATCATTCTCACCTTTGATTATAACTCCATTAAGGGTCTCAGATGACGTATTTTGGTAACGCTTGGTTAGTGCCTGTATCTCAGCACAGTTGAGTCCAAAAACAGAACAGTCACTAGCATGCAATGATCCTTTGACTGCAGCATATAAGTAAGTTGGAAGGTCTGGCATATTGACTTGATTAGGAAGCAAAAGTGGTATGTCCATTTCCAGCTGGTGGAAGAAATGATACAATAAAAAATCATACTAGGTCTTCTGAAACAAAGTACTGGAAAAACACACTTACATGGATGATAAATTAATTACTAGTACACCAGTAAAAACCATGGACAAGAGCTGAATTTCCAATGAACAACAAAACGTGTATTTAAATTAACATTGTGAAGAAGTCATGCCTCTGCATTTCATAGTAACAGCTAAATGTATGGAAGTTAAAGATCTGAAAAATATTCAACAGGATAAGTGACTTAATACTAAGGGTATTTGAGCTGGCAACACCAGTTCACAATCTGGCAGATTTTAACATTTCATTAATGTTGTCATGGCTATAGACGGAGCCCAACATAAAGGTAGTCATAAAATTATCCATAAACATTTAGCTTATGGCTTGTTTAAGGCATCATTCCAGCATTTACCTAAAGTGATTTAGCAAAAACATAGAAACAAGTTCAAACAATGATGATACTTTCAAAAATATAAAAGATTTGTCTTCACTAAATGTATACCATTACTTTTTTTGCTGAGTCATGATAACACTACTTAAAGTTTAAAATATGCCACCATGAAAACAGAACAGATGATTACTTTTTGGTTTTACTACCAACAGTACTTTTCTACATGCTGGTGTCCCATGAGGAAATGGTCAGTATTGAGGGGTATGACAGGAATAATCATTTGAAGCAAAACAGTCTAGTAAACATAGGCTCTACAATGCATATATTGAGAGCTATGAACACTTGTTCAATAGAAGAGATGTTTCTCACAGTAGCGGAGATAGATAACCGCACACAACTCTTAAGGTATGCACTTTACAGCCCATGTTTACTGGACTTTTTATCCTCTTACAATATTGAAAGCAAAATCTTGCAGTAGAAGAGATTTCTTTCACAGTATCAAAATTATGTATTTTAAAGGCCATAGACTTTTTTGCTTCAAATCACAGTTCCTGTCATATCCCGGAATATGACTATTCCTCAGGGGACACACTGCATATGCAGATGTCCTGTCTCCTCTGGGTAATTTTTCAAATGGCAGCACCATCATTTAACAACAGTCTTAAGTAGTAAAATATTTAAATTACAATTTTAGATAAACTAAAATCAAGAACATGTTGCAGGTGTACAGCTACTCAGTTTTTCATTTCGTGTAATGAGAAAAGCAGCTCACACCTTTCAGCAAGCTTGTGGATAGGACACAAGATGGCAGATCATTTTCTTCTATCTTTTTATCTGTGGCAGGAGCACTAATGTTGCTGTACTACAATGTATGAACATCAGTTCACTACTGTTTCAAGCAGGCAAAAACTGAGAAACATGTCTACATTTTATTACCGACTGTATTAATATTTTACAAATAAAAAATTATTTCTACCTGATCTCTGAACCACAGGTGACTGTGGAATGAAACATGGGAAGAAAGGAAAATGGCAAAGAGGAAATCAGACTTGTCTAAAGGCACTATCATTTTGGGGACATAAAATTGAACTATAAATATTTTGGATGTAGTGAAAATCAAAATGTTCCTTCCTCCCAAAAGACGATATCATGTGAAACACTCCATGAGCAGCCTTTGTTTAAGCACTATACAAACTCCTCTGTAAATAAAATTAAAAAGCTTTGAAGCTGTCTGCAAAGTAAAACACAAGAGAAATAAAGTTTTTGGAACACAGCCTAAAACTCAGAGGCCCCATCCCCAAATACATACAATAATTACCACAAAGACTATACCCAGCAATTATCTCGCTACATTTGGGATCTCTCAGATTTTTTCAATTTGACTGAATAATGGTGTGCTGTTTGGTATTCAGCTGAATTGTTGATTCCCTTTTTATACACATCATTTTGATGACTGGGCTGTTAAATGTGTGCTTGTTGATATCTTCATGATGCTAAAACAGCCTCGTCTTATACTTTTAACTTTAAATGGCCCAGCTGTTGAACAGTGGATAAGCTAAATTTGTGAAACAAACATATTACACATTACTAATATGTAATCTTTGGAAAATAATTAACTACACCCACACTGTTACAAAAAGACGTAGCTCTTCTATGTGCAAGTCAGGTTTCTTGTGATTAAAAATAAAATTGTATTTTTGTTTCACAACTGTAGATACCAAGATAATTTGAAACAACATTGTTTTCTATGTCAGCTGTAAACACAAATCAGTTTCATAGCCATCAGAAGAAACAACAACATTTTTGTAAAAGAAGCTGAACTACTTGAAAACAAAGTAAAATTTGCCTTAGCATTTGGATCAACAACTAAATTAAAAATTATGCCATAGTTTACAACTTACTAGGCTCTGGTTCTGCAAAGTCCTTTCTCATAGTCCACATATACTCATTGTAGTCTTGCTTAACAGAGGCAGAGGATGAAGCAACTACTTTATAACCCAGAACTTCAAGGGCTGTCAGAATAACACATGGATGTTGCAAGAAAACTATAGTTGATTCATCACAGTAACCTCCTGAAGCGAACCTGCTCATCTGCTCAAGATCTGATGCTTCAACATGAGATAAAAGTAATGTTGTAAGCTCACAAAAATAATTCAAACAAACAAATTTGTCTTTATTTTACATACAAAGAACTGTGTATTAAAACAATGATTACTAAATCCTCTTAATTTTTAATCAGGTATTAATATTATGAAAAGGATAGTTGCTCTCACCATAAAGCAGAAATGCTGAGTCGCAGACAGTCTATGGCTGTTGAGGCCACACTGCCAGCAGCTGCGCGTGATGAGAGATGTAACCAGGTGGTGGGGGTAAGGAGGAGGCTAGAGCAGAGAGGGGGAAGGAGAACAAGTTAGTGTGAGGAACAGTAAAATGCTGCTTGTGGGAGCATACATGGACCAAGTGTAGAGAGGGTAGGTCAGCTAGGTGCAGTCGGGAGGGTAGACGGAGGTCAGGGTTAATGGAGAAGGAGTGATGTAAAAAGACTGTGGGTGCATTGGTGGAATAGAGACTGTGTGGTGATGGAAGGGGCTAGAGGGTAAGGACAATTCCTAACAATGGTTGAGGCCAGGACGGTTACAGGAATAGGATATATTGCACGGAGAGTCCCCACCTGCACAATTCAGAAAAGTTGGTGTTGATGGGAAGGATCCAGATGGCACAGGCTCTGAGGCAGTCATTGAAATGAAGAACAATGTGTTGGGAAGCATGCTCAGCAATGGGGTAGTCCAGCTATTTCTTGGCCACAGTTTGTTGGTGGCCATTCAGGCAGGTGGACAGACAGCTTGTTAGTTGTCATGCCCACATAGAATGCACCACAGTGCTTGCAGCTTAGCTTGTACATCACATGACTGGTGTCACATATAGTGCTGTCTTAAAATGGGATAGGTGATGCTTGTGACTGAACTGGAGTAGGTGGTGGTGGGAGGATATATGGGGAAGGTCTTACATCGAGGTATATCACAGGGATGTGAGCCATGAGGCAAGGGATTGGGAGCAGGAGATGTGTAGGGATGGACAGAGATATTGTGTCGGTTCGGTGGGTAGTGGAATACCACTGTGGGAGGGGTGGGAAGGATAGTGAGTAGGATATTCCTGTTTTCAGGGCATGATAAGAACTGGTCAAAATCCTGGTGAAGAAGGTGATTCAGTTGCTCCAGTCCTGAGCGGTACTGAGTCATGAGGGGATTGCCCCTCTGTCGACAGACGGTGGGACTTTGGGAGGTGGTGGGTGACTCAAGAGAAGGCATGGCAGTTCTGTTTTTGTACAAAGTTGGGAGGGTAATTACAGCCTGTAAAGGCCTCAGTGAGGCAGCTGCTTGCAGTGTGCTCAGCAACCAGAAACTTCAGTCATGTGTGCGCGAGTTGCATTTGAGTGAATGTGTATGTGTGTGTGTGTGTGTGTGTGTGTGTGTGTGTGTGTGTGTGTGTGTGTGTGAGAGAGAGAGAGAGAGAGAGAGAGAGAGAGAGAGGCCTTGTTGGCTGAAAGCTCATTTTATGACAGTTTTTTTTTTATTGTGCCTATCTGTGACTCAGCACATCTGCCATTGGTTAGTAGCAACTATCCTTTTCATAATATTGTTACATTCCATCTAGAACTTTCCATTGTAGAGTCAGGTATTAATGTATTATTAAATAGCATCATATATGACTGCATCATTTCTTAAGCTGAGAACATGAGTAACAAACAGTGTGATTATTACATGTTCACTTTCCTGTACTTGAATTCAAGGGTGGTCCTGTAAGTACTCGGCCTGACTAAGAGATGGCAGTCATTGTTGAAAAATATCTCTGGATTAGAGAGTATGCGATCTATGAGGCATATGTTTCAAGTCTGAAGATGTCACATTGTTTAGTATTTGTTTGGCAGCCATCAATAGTGAACGTTGTGAGTGAACTTGTGAAAATGGAGACAAATGGTTATCATTATGTGGTACTTTTTTATTTATTTGTTTTTTTTTAAGGCTTCAGTGCAACCAATATTAAAGCTGAGCTAGATTGTACTTTGGGAGAGTCTGTTACTTCATTGTCAACAGCAAAATATTGGGTAACTGCATTTAAATGAGGCCATATGTGCTGCCAAGATGAGCATTGCAGTGGTCGACCAAATGAGGTGACGACTCCAGAAATGGTGAAGAAAATCCACAAAGCGGTACTGGATGATCATTGACTGAAAGTGCGTGGGCTAGCAGACATATTAGACATTTCAAAAAGTGGGATAAATCACATATTATCTGAAAATTTGGTCATGAGAAAACTGTGTAAGGTTTGTGCCGTGTTTACTCACACTCGAGCAAAAACAGTGTCATGAAGATGTTTGAATTGAGCGTTTAATGAAGTTTTCAGCAACAAAGCTGATTTTTTGCACCATTTCATAACCATGGATGAAACATGGGTGCACTACTTCACTCCCAAGACAAAAGAACAATCAAAACAATGGACACAAATTGGAGAACCAACTCCAAAGAAGGTGAAGACCGTTTCACCTGCAGGCAAGGTCATGGTGTCAGTTTTTTGGGATGCGCCTCTGGTAATTTTCATTGACTATTTTTAAAAAGGAAAAGCTATCAACGGCAAGTATTATGCGAACTTATTGTAATGTTTGGGTGAAGAAATCAAGCAAAAATGGCTGTATTTGGCAAAGAAGAAAGTGTTGTTTCCTCAGGACAATGCACCAGCTCACAAGTTCATTATTGCAATGGCGAAAATTAATGAATTAAAGTTTGAATTTGAATTAAAGTTTGAATTGCTACCTCATACACCCTATTTGCCAGATTTAGCCCCCTCGGATTATTTTCTGTTCCCGAACTTGAAAAAATGGCTTGGTGGTCGAAGATTTTCAACAGATGAAGATGTGATGTTGACAGTTAATGGCTATTTTGAGGAGTTAGACAGTTCTCATTGTAAAAAAGGCATCAGACTTATTGAACATCGCTGGGAAAAGTGCATGGAGCTGAAAGGAGATTATGTTGGAAAATAAATACATTTTTTTTCCCAAATTTTTGTGTTTTCTTTGCTTGGTCGGGTACTTATGGGACCACTCTCGAAATCACAGCTCAAGTAAAGCAAAGGTGCTTATGAGAATAACCTGATATTGTTCAGTGATAATGGTCCTGCACCACTGGCCATTAAAATTGCTACACCAAGAAGAAATGCAGATGATAAACAGGTATTCATTGGACAAATATATTATACTAGAACTAACATGTGATTATATTTTCACGCAATTTTGGTGCATAGATCCTGAGAAATCAGTATCCAGAACAACCATCTTTGGCTGTAATAACGGCCTTAATACACCTGGGCATTGAGTCTAACAGAGCTTGGATGGCGTGTACAGGTACAGCTGCCCATGCAGCTTAAACACGATACTGCAGTTCATCATGAGTAGTGACTGGCGTATTGTGACAAGCCAGTTGCTCGTCCAACATTGACCACACGTTTTCAATTGGTGAGAGATCTGGAGAATGTGGTGGCCAGGGCAGCCGTCGAACATTTTCTGTATCCAGAAAGACCCTTACAAGACCTGCAACATGTGGCCATGCATTATCCTGCTGAAATGTAGGGTTTCGCAGGGATCAAATGAAGGGTAGAGCCACGGGTCGTAACACATCTGAAATGTAACGTCCACTGTTCAAACTGCCATCAATGCGAACAAGAGGTGACTGAGACATGTAACCAATGGCACCCCATACCATCACGCCGGGTAATATGCCAGTATGGCGATGACGAATACACACTTCCAATGTGCGTTCACCGCGATGTCGCCAAACATGGATGCGACCATCATAATGCTGTAAACAGAACCTGGAATCATCTGAAAAAATGACGTTTTGCCATTCGTGCACCCAGGTTCGTCATTGAGTACACCATCGCAGGCGCTCCTGCCTATGATGCAGCAACAAGGGTAACCGCAGCCATGGTCTCCGAGCTGATAGTCCATGCTGCTGCAAACGTGATCAAACTGTTCGTGCAGATGGTTGTTGTCTTGCAAACGCCCCATCTGTTGACTCAGGGATTGAGACGTGGCTGCACGATCCATTACAGCCATGCAGATAAGATGCCTGTCATCTCGACTGCTAGTGATATGAGGCCATTGGTATCCAGCACGGCGTTCCATATTACCCTCCTCAACCCACCAGTTCCATATTCTGCTAACAGTCATTGGGTCTAGACCAACGCGAGCAGCAATGCCACTATACGATAAACCGCAATCGCGATAGGCTACAATCTGACCTTTATCAAAGTCGGAAATGTGATGGTACGGATTTCTCATCCTTACACGAGGCATCACAACAATGTTTCACCAGTCAATGCCGGTGAACTGCTGTTTGTGTATGAGAAATCGGTTGGAAACTTTCCTCATGTCAGCACGTTGTAGGTGTCGCCACCGGCGCCAGCCTTGTGTGAATGCTCTGAAAAGCTAATCATTTGCATATCACAGCATCTTCTTCCTGTCGTTTAAAGTTCGTGTCTGTAGCACGTTATCTTCATGGTGTAGCAATTTTAATGGCCAGTAGTGTATTTTACCTTTAGTTATACAAGTGAGTAAAATGTGACCAGTGTCATTTTCTCTTAAGTAACATGATTATCTTTACCAAAACTTACTAAAATTATATTCTTGCAACACTTCTAACAAGAATGTGTGTTATTTCCATTCAAAAACAATTTATTACTTTTGAAGATTGAACTTTGTGGTTTTTTTATATAAAAATACATAAAATACCATAATAGTCTATATTAAAAAATCCTTTATTCATATTGCATTACAAATATTGGGGATAAGTCCCTTTAATTACATTAATGTAATACTATGATCTAGATTTGGTGATATCCAAAGGAAGAACAATGAATACAGGATAAGAAAAATTGGAACCATGGAATTACTATACTTGGCAAAAATGGCACAATATTGGTGAAGATGAAATCAAAATTATTTTTACAGCGCTTATGTTGAATACCTTGTGATTGATATCCATAACTTTTGAAAATCAACAAAATAACCAGTTACATCATTCCTTGGTAAAGGTAAGTAGAGTACTATGGCCCAGAGTATACATTAAACTCTTCAAAAAGACTCTGGAGGTAAGTTGCTTGGATGGAAATAAAAAGTCTCAAGAGTGAATAGATCACCCACCAATAAACAACCTTATCTTTCAGATTAGTAGTCAGAGTATTACTAATGGAAAAATCACTGGGTACAAATCCATCAAATTTCACTCTTAACACCAAAGTGGTTGTCCTTGTTTAGAATGTAGCCCATCAACATACAAGAGATAATTTATTTAAAGTGTGTATCTCATAAATACAAGTCATGGGTAGTACTGTCACATTTTGGAAGTATCAGTCAATCAAATAGCTAAAACCCCCATCTTTATTTTAGCCTTCAACAGCTACTGTAGCAGAACATTATTAAATACCTTTCATAAAACCCAAAGAAAACCTGACTATACGTATATAAACCCTGCCAGTGTCCCAAAGTTGATGTCTGATAGATGACTAATTTTTTTATTGGTGCATAAAATAGTTATTATAGTATACAACCTAGATAAATGTTACTAGGGAGACAGTCTTAGTGAAGAGGTGGTTAAACACAGTTTTGGAGTTCAAAATACTTTCCTTAGTATTCTGTGTAGATCAGTTTTATTTGGAATAGTAAATACCACATTCATGTATGGATGGTGAAGAATTGCTGTTATTCCCTGGGGCAAGTTGGCTATGAACCTGTTGCAGTAATGACAACAGAACTATGTCAATGCTGAATACTGATTCCATGAACTGATGGTGCATTATATTTTTTTGTAGTGGTGGCAACAGTTATTCTCTTGGTTGTCTTGTAAATCATCTGTCAGATACGGTTGTCACTTGCATGAAAATTAAAATTCACTCAAGAAAACTAGAAAATTATGAGATAGAACTGCTCGCCAGGAGGCAAAATATTTAGTACTGCTCACAGACACATATGAAAGTGTACGACTAACTTTTAGAATTATGATTTCCATCCTTCTATCCTGAAGAATGAACTAATGATTCCGCTGACATAAATCTACTGTTATTACTGCAACAGTTTGTAGAGTAACGTGATGTTCATGAGAACATCATGTTCCACTGTGGTACAGTAGCCAAAGGTGGTCATGTTCTATGTTAACTTGGTATATTAAGAAAAATAAAAAAAACATCCACTGTATGCACCCTCATATCTGTATATGCATATCATGTGGACAAAATTTGGACATGCAGCAGCCAAAATTCAGAATGAAATAAAAAAAAGGGGGCCACTGGCTGTGGATGATGCATGGTGGTTTGATGGTACGTATGGAAGGTGCAGTGAACTCCTTAGGGCAAGAGGGTCACCAACGTTGTCAAGGGTCAGAACAAATAATGACTGTTTTGAACTGAATTTGATGGTAGACACTGCTTGAAAAGCTCCACTGTATGCTAAGTTACTTGATTGTCATCTTTCAGAATGTTATTGTGAAATGGATCTGCTGTTTATTTGAATCGAGTGGTTCAGATATAGAAGAATCACTGAAGAAAGAAGTAAATGGATTATTTCAGTAGTTCAAAGTAGTGAAGAAAATTTAAAATGAAGATTGAACAAGTTCTGAAGAGACTTTAACAAAATATTAAGAAGAAATGAGATCTTGCTACGAGCACAACAGATCAACAAGATAACTTATACACTGCACACGATACATTGTGATACAACTTTCAAGGCATTATTGAAAATAAATTATTTAAAATTATTTTGAAATAATATTTAAAGAAGTTATCTATAATTTAAAGGATGCAATAGTGCTGGGAACTTATAAAGACCAGCCAGAATTACTAAAATGTAGTACATGCATCACAAATATCGAGCACATCTTACATACTTCGCAACGTAAAAATAAATTCTCAGTGGGATTGGAAAAGAAGATAGTCAATTTGGTAATTAGATGTCTGGTTATGAGCTGGTATACATTTTGAGACTAAGGCATCTCTTCACCAACCTGGCGGCAGCATTTTATTTCTACATTACTGGTGGTGAAACTTTGTGACAAGTGACATAGTGAGATTTCATGTCATAAATCTGTTTCAGTTATTGGTAAATTATAATAGATTTTATTTTGCCAATAGTTATGCATGCAATGGAAGCAAAAACAATGGAATCTATAGAACCATCAGAAATGCCTGAAGGGTTTCAGGAATTAACAACTAGCCTTATGAACACATTAGAAGATAATGATAAGAGATTACAAACACTAAACTGACTACAAGAATGATATATTAAGCATTTAGAGGAAAATATACACGACCTGTCTAAAAAGTATCCAACCTTTGGCCAGAAAAAATATTTCTAATACGTGACAGGGTTGGACCCTAATCACCTTCAAAGTAAGCCCCTTGTGCTTGCACACACTTAGCCCACTGATCCTCCCACTGCCAGAAACACCTCTGGAAGTCTTCTTCTGGAATGGTGTTCAGCTCCATCATTGTGTTCCGCATTATCTCTTCTCTACTCTCAAAATGGGATCCTTTCAGTGGCATCTTCAATTTTGGAAACAACCAGAAGTCGCAAGGACCCACGTCTCGAGAATAGGCTGTAATTCCATGTTTGGCCAAGAAATTTTGGATCAAGTGGGATGAATGTGTGGGGGCGTTGTTGTGATGCAATTGCTAGTTTTTCGCTGTCCACATGTCTGGTCTCTTGTGCCGAAGTGCATCATGGAGTCTCCGGAGAACATCTCGACAGTACTCCTTTGACACTGTTTGTCCTTCCGGTGCGTATTCGTGATACACAATTCCATGGACATCAAAGAAGACAGTCAGCATCACCTTGATTTTGCTTCGCACCTGCTGCACTTTCTTCAGCCTTGGAGACTCTAGATGCTTCCATTGTGACGACTGTCTTTTTGTTTCCTGGTGGTACTCATACAACCATGACTCATCTCCAGTTATCACAGTGTTCAGAAACCCAGGATCAATGTTGGTATCCAGAAGGTCCTCTGCAATGTCAAAACGGAGGTCTTTTTGTTCCGGTGACTACAATTTGGGCGCGAATTTCACAGCCACTCAGTGCATGTTCAAATCATCATGCAAAATTGCATGTGCAGAATCTTTATACTCACTTCAACCTCTTGGGCAACCTCCCACATGGCCAAACGACAATCAGCCATCACCGAATTTTGCACTCTCTCAACGACAGCTGCACTCCAAGCAGTTTGGGAGTTTGGGGCCTGCCAGAACACAGGTCACTCTCCGCTGATGTGCGGCCATTTTTGAATTGGTTGAACCACTCCTTAATTTGTGTTACACCCATCGAATCTTCTCCAAACACGTGCTGAATCTTACAAATTGTTTTGCATTGAGAATCACCAAGCTTTTGACAAAATTTGACGCAGTATCTTTGCTCAACACGTTCAGTCATCTTGAGAGAATCATTAATCCGACGAACACGTCTTGTAGCACCTCACTCAGTGACCGGCAGGCAGTGACTGACGCGCTGGAAGCCGGGGACAAAATTCACACATGTGCATAAAGGTCTCTTCTTTTACTGTGTATAGTCATGCCACGCTATCGTCTCTATTTTGCATGGGAAAATCGAAGGTCGAATACATTTTAGACAGACCTCATACATAAGAAAGTTGAGAAAACCATTAAAACAGAATTTCTGTCTCAAGTAACCACACAAGAAAAAAAGAGCAGATTCTTTAGAAAATAACCAAAATTCTACCAGCAACAGTAGATACTGTACTGACTACTAAACCTGTAGGTCATTTTACAGGTGTCAAAGAAAATTTCTAAGCAGTAAGAAATGAAATCTCAAAGACACAAGAAAGAATCCACATACTACATTAACCAGTTTACAGAAATGACTGCAAGGTTTTGTAGAGTGAAAAGTATGGGACGCTGTGGAATCTTCTTGTGGACATACTACTTCTGTGGCTAGTACTGCACAACAACGAGAAGAATTTTGAAAATTATGGGATGCTTTAGAGAAAACGCAATCAGACCTTGAAAAAAGAGGGAACAATGCTAATGGAGGCTTGTCTAAAGAATTGTTGGATGAATTCCAATTAGAATCAGATTTAAATTTATCCAAGCAATTTCCCAAGTTGAAACCGAAGGGGGAAGTACATCCCGCTTGTTTGTTACGAGCATTTTCTAGATAATTACCAAGTAAGTGGGAAGATTCACAAAAAATAGATTTTGCATTAGGCTATTTAACTGGAGATGCAGCAGAATGGGACAGTGCCCATTCTGTAGACTTCAACTCTTGAGAAGATTTCGAAAGTAGTTTCAAGAGGAAATATTGGCCAGATAGCATGCAGGAAAAATTAACACTTGACGTACTTGATCCTAAATTATAACAACAGTAGGGTTCCCTACAAGAAGTATGTAGATGGAACTTTACACAGGCCAAATATTTAGACAATAAAATAGAAGAAGGACATTTAGTTAAAATATTGGCAAGACGATTAGCCTAACATGTACATAAAGAAGTCTGGCATCAAGGATGGGTAAATGTTGTTAACATATACCGAGTTGTTAGATCATTTAAACACAAAAAGGACGTGCTATTTCCATGGGGTAGCGATGCATCAGAGAATAATGAAGGAAATCATTATCCTCCCAGATGAAAGGAAATTTTGTACGGCCAAAAGCACTATTACAGTAAGGGAAACAACTGAACAAACAAATAGTCAATGAAATTTACTTCCAACAATCGTTCCAGCACTGGAAACAATTTTCATGATACCACATGCATACAATTACCACCTGTGATTGGCCACTACAAGAAGAAACATCAGTAGAGAAGGAACAATTAAAATCTATAATTGTGGAAAAAAATTGAAATGAACGCAGATATTCGTGTAGATCCAGGCAATGAGATATCAATAATTTTGCAGGAATTTATGTCCTTGATTTGTAGTAAATGGAAATGTCCAGCACTGCCAGTGAATGGTGTTTATGTAATAGACAAAATGGGAAGTAAAGGTAAGCCTATAAAAATAGGAACAAGAGCACCAATAACAGTGAATGGTTATGTTTTTTACCAATCTTTATTAATTGCTCCAAATTCAAATTTGCATTTATTACTAGAACTTGATTGGTTGTCACAACATAAAGTGTCACTCAATTTTGACACTAACAGAGTATCATGGAGGAGCAGAACTATTTCTTATAATGTACTACTGAAGAATAAAACAAAAGAAATGAGCCAGGATTTAAAAGAGGTAGCCAAGATACAACAGGGAGCTACTGCTAAAACAGTAATAGTTGAGAATACTGTAGATAAAATGCCTGAAATCCAAGAAGTTTACATCTGAAGTCTTGTGAATCAGATATTCTGACAGAGAACAAAAGCAGGAATCATATGACAAGGCAAGAGGACATTTTCTGTAAGTCAGCTGCTATTCCTATGAGTTTACAAAAAGAGGCACATAAAGAGATACACAAAATGATCGAAAATAGGATCACTGAACACAGTGTAATTGTATACAATAATCCATTATTGATAGTGAACAAAGTTACTGGTGGAGTGTGATTAGTATCAGATGCTCACACATTAAACAAACACATGAAACAGAAAGATACCAATCAATAGGAATACACAAACTACTATCCAGATTTGAGAAAGCCAATTCCTTTTGTTCACTGGATCTCACAGCTGGGTACTGGAAAGTGAAATTGCATGAATATTCACGAAAATATACAGATTTTCTGTTTGAAAGGAAGTCTTAACAGTTCTGAGTGCTTCCATTTGGTTTGAATATATCAGTATCTGTTTTTATAAGAGCATTAGACAAAGCACTAGATGATTTCATAAAAGATTTACTAAGATATGTAGACAATTTGCTTTTAATATAAAAATAATGGGAGGAACATTTTGAATTATTAACCAGAACCTTATATAGGCTATGCAAGCAAGGTATTACAATTAAGTTAATGAACTCTCACTTCAGCAGAAATGAATTGAAATTTTTAGGACATACAGTACGAGTTAAAAGAGTTACAACCTGACCCTGAAAGAATATGAGCAATCAAAGATTGCCCAGTGCCAAGAAATGCCAAGCAACTATGTCAGTTTTGGCTTTAGGCAGATTCTACCAACATTTCATAAAAGATTGATCCATGAATAATCGGTGCTTGTTGTCATTGCTTAAGCAAAGAACTAAATGGAAATGGGATGAGGGAATGGCTGAAGCCTGTAACAAAATTAAACATTCTTCATTAGATGCTAAGCTACTAAGGCATCCAAAGATACATCAACCTTTTAAGTTAGTTACGGATGCTTCGGAATATGGATTAGGATGTGAACTGTTTCATGAGAAATGGGATCCAACACAAGGAGAATACAATACTGTTACTTTTCCTAGCCGAAGTCTTAATAAGAATGAATTAAATTATACAGCTACAGAAAAGAAATTATTAGTTATTGTATGGAGTTTAAAGAAGTTTCATATGCTTGTATGGGGCTCAAAGATAGTAATATACACTAACGAAGAAACTTTGAGTTTCTTAATGGAGAGTTAACTCCTTTGCAGTAGAATAATGAGACGGGTATTATTTTTGAAGGAGTTTACAATAGAGATAAGTTACATTAAAGGGTCATTAAATATAGCACCCGATGCACTTTACCGATCACCCCTTGCAATGAATATAGAACAGAGGGACCAGGAATCAGTTTTATTATTAACTTTTTATCTAAAAGTTAGCCTGTAATGAAGTGAGAACTCTACCAAAAACAATCAAGGAGGGAGTTAAAGTAAATGAGTTTTTCAGTCATATATTGTAATTATTGGAGCAGGATATTTTATCAGGAAATGAAAGGAAATGCTGGATCATTTGCAAAGATACTTTGTTTAGGAGACTAAATGAGAACACTCATTATTGGAGAATGTGAGTCCCTAAAGTTGCAGTAGATGATTTGATTTGGTTTTTTACATAGAGATTATGGACACTTTGGAATATGGAAATTCATTAAACATATGACAAAATTTTATTATTTTAAAAATATAAGCAGAAAATTAAGAAATATATTATGAACTTGTGAACTGCATCAAAAGATGAAAGTTGACAGTAATAAAGTAACTTATGAACTGTATGCAATAATACCTTATGCATTATATGACCCATCAACTGTGGATTTGTATGGGCCACTACCAAAAAGGGAGAGGAGGTGTTACCTACAATATTGTGAGACTAGAATGCTGGACCAAGTATATAAAACTACAGCCAATCAAATCAGCAAATTCAGTCATGATAGTTAACTGTCTGAGAAAATACTTTTGAGACATGGGAAAATCAAGTTGTTTATTAACCAATGATGGAACATAGTTTACTAGTAATACTTTTAAGGAGTTACTCACCTGGGAAGGTATTAGACATGTTACTATTTCTACATTCCACCCATAGTTGAACTTGTCTAAGAGAATACTGTGGGAAATCAATGTGCAGAGCATATTGTTCACACAGACACACTACATGGGCACAGATGATCCTTGAGTTCCAGGTTATTTTAAAGAACCTTCCACACTTATCTACTGGGCACTCACTAACAGAAGTAACTTAATAAGCAATTTATTGGAGAACTGTTATTAAAACATTTCACCCGGTCAGACATTGTGAACATAACCTTTGATGATATACAAAAGCAAGCAGAACAGTTAAAACATCAATCAGAAATTAAGAGTCAAAGCACATAATGAGAAACCAGTCACACCTCACTTAAACATATGTGAATTAGTACTAGCAAAGTCACTTCATGAGAGTTCCAAATTGAAAATGGAGATTGGAAATTTTTTTCGTCATTACAAAGGACCCTATAAAATAATCACACAATGCAGAATCCAGGAAAGAATGCAACAATATTATGAAAAGGATAGTTGCTACTCACCATGTAGCAGAGATGCTAAGTTGCAGATAGTCACAACAAAAAATCTGTCACAAATAAGTTTTCAGCAAGCAAGGCTGTCATAAAGAAAATAAACACACACACGCACACAAATGCTATATTAATGGAACAAAATGGCATACCATTATAATTCTTGCATGGAGAGAAGGTTATTTTATGTGTTCAAAGTGAATTCGAGGATTTTCAAAAGCCCAACACATGCAGCTGTGGCAGTTTACAGTACCGTTCAGATGAAATTGCGCCTCATTGGAACCAGATAACCATCCCTGCAAATTGCTGATCCTCATGAAGCATGCCTTCAAACTACTTGCAATACACTATCCTTCAACACGGGTTGCCCTTGTTCATAACATACAGTGATCTTGGAACGTACACTTTTCACTCTGCAGCCTTCAGAATTCATCGTATGGTCGATCGGCTTACCCTGCTTTCAGGTGCACCCTGCTTCACAGATTTTTAAGGCGACCTAGTAAAATGCTGCAACGCAGCAGCACTGGAAACTGCACTTGTTGATGTTTTTGGTCGGCCAGGCCTTTCCTTATGCACATTCTGAACAGTACTGTAGGTTTCAAATTTATTCTGAATACAAAAATTTGCCATACATGTTGGTGGTTAACTTTGATACACATTATGACATTGCCATTGTACTGCCATCATGTTTTCATATTTCCAGTACAACTTCAATATGGATTTGTGTCGCTCAAACGACAATCTTACTTCTCTCATTGCTGCACTGTCATCTGCTGGAAAATGTGTGCCAAGATCTGTTGAGACAACACATGCTACCACGCAGAATTGAAAAGGTATGTCATGTTGTTCCAAAGATATTAACTATCAAAGAGTGTCTACATTTTTCTGGATCCCTCTGTATTTCCCTCCTCCCTACCACCTCCATTGTCTCTGACGTTAGTGCCTTTTCTAGCAGAAAAGTGTTCAAAGTATTAATTATGGGAGCTGTAATTCTAGGAGATGTTAATATCTATTTCCACAGCCTCTGACAATATCTCCTGCAGCAGGACACAAAATATCAGCAAGAAAGATACGTCAAAGACCCAAATGCCTTGTAACATAAAAGAACTCTATCCATTGTGAACTTTATTTTTTGTCTCTGCATCCTTGTCATGTACTAGCTACAGCCATTTTGCACCAATATCTCAAATGCAATGACTTCATACTGTCTGATGCTTCAGTAAGCCCACCTCATATGGGGTAAGATTCATTGTATGCTTACTTACTGGTTCACAACAAAGCTCCCAAGGGAACTCGATCCTCTGCAGGGAATTTTGCATGCTTTTTGCGATAGCCACAATGTTACTTCTGTTCCAGGATTCTCTGAATGCTATCTGTATTGGCCGATCAGGAGTCCTGTTGGTGTCTGACGTCACATCTTAGAAGGTGGGGTCTCACAAGGAATGCTGATTAACCCTTG
Organism: Schistocerca nitens; assembly: GCF_023898315.1. Taxonomy (NCBI): domain Eukaryota; kingdom Metazoa; phylum Arthropoda; class Insecta; order Orthoptera; family Acrididae; genus Schistocerca; species Schistocerca nitens. Next base: position 454,386,401 of record NC_064615.1, on the reverse strand, counting down.
AGCCAAAACAGAATGTCACACACCTGCCAGTTGCTTTGCAATATTTCTCAGAAGATTATAATGAAACTGTTTGGTAAAGATTCTCTCGCTTCTCGTAGTCTCATTCATCAGCTCTGTGTCAAACTCCATATCATTTCATTAATGGTCATGGTTGTGGTATTTCATAATTAAGTCAACCCACTACACAAAATTCAAATAGTTTACAATGAAAAATAGGTGTCACTATGAGTTTACTTTTGCTGTGTGTGAGGTCATACAATGCTGCATATGAAATGTAGCTAACATATTGATTTTTTTCTTTAAATTTGGAACAAGATCTGTACCTATCTTCAATTACCTGAAAACAGATTGTGTGTAGTGCACTAACTTCTGCTTGCAGGCACAATGGTGAAGTGTGAATTAAATATTCATAACATTACTCATTACAATGAAATACAGGCAAATGCAGATTTTTTTCAATGGAACAATGTAATTTTTTAAGGGTCATCAATAGTTGGTGAAACGAAAATTGTTGTGGGTCTTGCAACAACATAAGTAAAGAAATTATAGTTTATTTTATTCCAAGAATGGGGTTTTTCATAAATTGCTGACCTGTATTGCCCTCAGTTACTAGTTTAATAATACACTATTCCAGGATTCCACAACAATTTCAACTGCAGTAGAATGTTGGTGAGGCGAATCTTCAAAGCATCTGGTGTGTTTAGGCAATGCAAAAGTATGGACTAAAATTAGTCATGCTCAAATGACACCAAGGAACTGTGAGTGGTGATTCGAGCAGACTGGGATTTTTGTAGTAAGATGTCATCAGATACCTATTTGTATCCCTGCCATGACTATAGGTCAAATGCATGAAACAAAAGGATTAACATTACCAACTGAGAATAACAGATTATCAACACATTGTATGACATTGTGGGTTGCTTGCTAGAACTGTAGTTTTTTGATGCCACCAATAACATCATCTTCCATGCCAAATTTCACTCAATTTGGAAATATAATTCTAGATGCAACCATTATTTTTAATAGGGCCTGTCTTGTTTGTCTGTCAGTACATGATGTCCTCCAAATTTATTTTTCTTAAAAAATAACCACTTCTAACATTTTCTTCCAATTATTTGTTCCACCACTGCAGAAGAATAACCTTGCTAACTGAAGAGCAGTTTTGTATACAGCCCTACCTAAATAGCAAATTCAAACTAGGTTCTAAGTCAGTTACTCATTGCATCCAAATCATCATTTGCATCAACAACTTTCAGTACAAAATTTTGGAGGGAGAGTCTCTCATCTCCCTGCATTTTTAATGAAGATTTGAGTGTAATGTCTCATAACCATAACTGGAGACAAAACACAAACCCTGGATGGACAAGGATGGGGACATGAACCCAATGTTATCTTCTTCAAAATACCATCCTGACATTTGCCTGAATTGATTTAGGGCAACTGTGGAATACTTAAAAATCAAGAGAGGCAGCTAGGGACTTAAACTCATATTTAATGCCTTAATCACTAGGCCACTTAGTGTGACCCTGCATTTTAATCTGAATCTGCACATGGCTGGAAGAACAGGGATGATAAAGATACAGCATCCACATCCTCTTTGTTAGTGGAAGTCCAGTAGCAATCTGAAAAAGTACAGTTTATAGAAGACCATCACCTCATCTAAGACGTGTGAGGTGGGCAATGCTGCAAAGTAAGGGATGGCCTACAGGGGTAAAGTGCAGTGGGGTCTTTGTGTGCCCCGGGACCGATATGGTAGCAGTGAAGGCCCTATGGTGAAGTTGTGATAGGCTAACTAGCTGACAACGGATCAGTAACTAGCTTTCAACAAGGGAGCTAGCCTCGGGAAGGATGGCTAAAAAAAGACAATGGTCTGGCAAGGCAAACACACTATGAATTGGAACTTTGAACATTGGAACACTGGCAGGAAAGGTAGAAGAAATAGTGGATATGATGGAAAGGAGAAAGCTAGTGATTTTAGGCACGGTAGAGACAAGAGGGAAAGCAAAACACAGTAGGGAACTGAGGAAAGGTTACAGATTATATTGGAGTAGAAATTAAGAAGGAAGACAAAAGGGAGAGGGAGTTGTTGTGAGGGATGGTCTAAAAGAAGAGATACAGAGAACAAGTGACAGGATAATAAAGATCAGAATAGTAACAAAGGGAAGAAGTGTGGAGGTGAAAATAAATAAATAAACAGCCACAAAATAGTGTGGCACAGCAGTAATCTACTGCAGAACTCTTTGATGGATTACATGCTCTATGATAGGAAAATGAAAAGGACTAGAATGGATACAAAAATACTACTATCTTAGGCATTGGATAGTGACCACTTGTTACTGGGAATGAGCATGAGAATTATGAAAGAATGAAAGAAGACAGAGGACCAAGAAGAGAGAATTAGAGTATGGAAACTGAAGGGAAAGGAAGTCATGGACAACTATCAGGAGATTAGAAAAGAAAGGTTACCAAAGAATGAGCTAAAAACAGGAGAAGAGGGATGCAAACAATTTCAAAGTGCTATAGTAGAAACTGCAGTAGCTCTATGTGAAAGTAGAAGCAGCAGAAAATGGTGGAAGGAGAGGCTATGGTGGAATAAAAAAGTCACGGAAGTAGTGGGAAGGAAAGACAAGGCCTCCAGACTGTGGTTCCAGAAAGGAATGAATTAACAAGAGAGGAGTGTACGAAAAAGAAGAAAGATGCAAATAAGGTATTGGTTGACAAGAGAAGAAATTGGGTGGAAAAATGGACAAAGATGATGGAGGAAGATAGCAAAGGCACTAAGAAAGTACTGTAAAGAATGATCAAAAGAAAGAGGAAAAGTTGAGAGAGAATGCAACAACGATAGATGGAAATGTCAATGAGGTTAATAACAAAGACACCACTGAAGACAGTCTGGAAAGAATACTTTGAATGTCTGCTAAATCCTAATGGACTTGGAGATAAGAATAACAGACTAAAGAATGTAGAAGTAAACTCTGGTAGGAGGGCAGGGGGTGGAGGAGCTGACATGGAAAGAAATGGAAACGACACTGGGCAAGGTGAAAGGAGGAAAGGCAGTGGATATGGATAAAGTAAGTAACAAAATGGTGAAGGCAACAGGGGAGGTTGGGAAACAGAGGCTGTATCATATGATGAGGGTGGTGTGAAATGAAAAGAAGACTCCAAAAGATTGGAACAGGGCACTAATTATTCCTATGTTCCAAAAGGGAGTAGGAAGGATTGCAGAAACTGCAGGGGAGTCACAATGACACCACACTGTGCCAAGTTACATAAAAAGGTCCTGGAGAACAGAAGAGGAACAGCATAGCTTCAAACCTGGAAGGTCAGCTGTTGACCTCACATCTGCAGTGAGGTAACTCTATGAGCACCATTATGAATTTGGGGAAGACCTCATGATGCCTTTCTCAATATAGAAAAGGCATTTGATAGCATCTGTTGAAGAAAGATCTGGGAAGCACTAGAAAAGAAGAGAGTGGAAACAGATATGACAACCAGAGTGGAGGAGATATACTGTGTAAGTTTGAGTTGTGTGAAAGTGGGAAATAAAAGGACCAATTGGTTCCAGCAAACAAGTGGAGCGAAACAGGCTCAGTGTTTTGTAACCTCTCCACTTCTTGGATGGCAAAAAAGCTGGAGGAGGAGATTCAGGAACAACTGTATGCTTGAGAAGAAACTGTGAGACAGTATGCGATAAAATTTAATGTAAACAAAAAAAAGTGAGATTCAGGTTACAGTTAGAAGGAATAATAGACAAACTATCATAATACGGATTGGAGGTGAACAACTGAAGACAGTGGAAAGTGTTAAGCACTTGGGAAGTGTGAATAGGAAAATGGAAGACACGAGAAAGAGGTCAGTGAATGTGGCAGAAACATTCCTGTGATGTGTTAGGAGCCTGATCTGGAACAAAGACATCCCATGGAAAAAAACAACAACAACAAAGAAGTGATTTACAGAAGTTAAAACATCCAGTATTGACCAATGCATCTGAAACATTAGTAATGAAGAAACACAGCATAAGGGAAATAGTGAAAGAGGAACCCTTGCAGAGCAGGAGCATCAAGGCTAAGATTGTGTGGGCACTTAAAGAGAATGAAAAACAAGAGGATTCCCACAAAGGTACACATAATGGAGATGTGAAGGAAATGACCACAGGGTTATTGGCTGTAAGGTGTGCAGGAGTGTACTGAAAAAAGAGACAAGGACTGGACCAGACTGAACACAGGAAAACAGTTATAAAACAGGACTAGAAGATGCAGCTGGGGCTGAAAACTGTTCAAGATGAAGGTGATGACAGTTTACAGTGTGCAGAGTAGTTAGATTCATTCCACTTGGCAGCATACCTCTTATGAATGAAGTTTCTTGGTTGGTGTAGTCTTACTAGTGTGTACAGACTGTTTATATTGTTCACCTTTATACTACAGTAAATCTCATATACCTCAGAAAACTGGACTGCACTCCTCCCAGAATGTCATTCTCACTTGGAAAATCGTGATTCACAGTACACAGTAGACTTCCCCACAATTAAAGCCAAAGCAGAATATTCCTTTATTTTATTTTATTTTGTACCTAAATGCAATCAAGTTATTTCCATAATTTGGCATCCGATAAAGTCTTGTCATAAATTATGAACAGATTATCTTGGATGTAACGTGGGTCCATCAGGTGCCATTTTAGCAGGTGGATCTGATCTGGCATTGAACCATATTTGTACACTGTCTACTTTGATCAGGGGGGAGAAAGCAAGTCTGCATGGGGGGCGAGGGGGGGGGGGGGGGGGGAAGAATGTCCAGGCTTTATAGTTCTGTCCTCCACATTTCCAATGTGTGGATCTGATTGGCATCCACTACCACTTAAGTTATTTGCAGGAAGATTTTCCATACCATACATGGCTTACAGCTGGTTAAGATCCATGCAGTGGCTCACACTGGTTGGCTTCCATCTTAGGCCTCTATACACCTGACCAATGTTTCTGTACATATTATGAGGGTGGAGAGAGGGTGACAGGGTGCAATGTTGATGGAGGCAGAGAGTTTGCATAAGGGTTCAGTTCAAGGATCCTGTCACAATACAAACTGACTAATTTATTGCACTGTTCACCTCCTTTGTATGTGAGATACAAACAAAGAGCCTCCCCAGAGATGACTGAGACCCACAATCGGATGCACTCTTAAAATACTGGCTAATGTCCTTCAAAAGCTGGTGAAACACGTGAATGGAGATAGCGTAATATGCAGATGATCAGATGCTCCTTTCACATTAGGGGCAAATCTGACTTTTTTTGAGCACACAATACAATTTGTTGTTTTTACAAAAAACTTGTAGATTTTTAACATGCTCTCTTTCAAATCATGTATATTCTCAGATTAACATCATTTTAGTTTTTCTGACTACAGTTTACAATTACTTTACCCCCATTGCCTATATTTTAGTCATCTGCATACCATTAACTTTTCTCACATTTAGATAATACCCTGCTCCAAAATCCTATTCTATCAAAAGTACAATTCACTATTGTCTCCTGTCCTACACCTAATAATTTCTCAGTTTCTAACATACACAAATGTACTGATTTTATTTCTCCTCCTCAGTTACATAGGCCACAAGAGAACTTCACTGTCACTTTTGTTTGTTAAAAAAATATATTTTTCATTAACAGCTATGTTAATGATGAGCACATATTCAAACAAGATTGCTTTAAAAATCATTACACTTAATCATCAGACCTCTACATTACAATATGATGCTATGAAATATTAAACAAATTTGCAAATCATCAAAGTGTCTACTTCACATTAACATCCTAAAAACATGACATAAAGTTCTCTAATTAATGTTCATTGTTATTCACAAAACTGATGAGAGATTCAATAGCATTAATATATGAAAAAACCTAGACGTTACTTATCAACTAAATAAATAGTTGTAACAAATCCATGATGTCTTTGAAAACAACTATACATATAAAATTATGGTTACTAAATTTAATATGTACAAATCAAAAAACTTTATCTATACAAAATGAATAGTAACATGGAAACTATTGCTCAAAACACTAACAAGCCATCAAACTGTCAAATTCTTCAATGGAAGAAGCCCTGTATGGATACCAGTGTTATATATAATGAGGCACAGTGAAACCTTCGCATTTGTTTGACAATGTGCTGCTAAAAATGTAGTAATCCAGAGCAGAAATCTAATATACAAGTGCAAATAATCATAGCAGCATATACTATGTCTGCAGGACATACTGTCTGATCATTTAGTAGTTACTGAGATTGCAATGTACGTGACATCACTGCCTTTGCAGATATATTTTTCAGAATCACATAAACTGACCTTTCTGTTTCATTATATTTTTCTTTTTGTTTAATAGTTTAACAGAATATCTAATACAATGGATGACAATATTATGAAAAGGACAGATGGCTACTTACCACATAGTGGAGATGCTGGGTCGCAGACAGGCACATCAAAAAGACTGCTAAACAAATAAGCTTTCAGCCAAAAGTACTACTTCTGAATTAGACAACATACACCCACACATTCACTCAAATGCAACACACACACACACAAGACCACTGTCTCTGGCTGACAAAGCCAGACTGCAGGCTACAGTGCATGATGGGAGGAGCAATCTGGGTGGTGGGGGTAAGGAGGAGGATGAGACAGGTAGGGGGAGGGATAACAAGGTAGGGGTATGGGACGTAAAGCACTGCTTGTTGGAGCATACAGAGATGAGGTGGCGAACCAACTAGGCACAGTTGGGATGTTCGAGAGAGGGGGGGGGGGGGTGAGAAAGGAGAGAAGTAAAAAGACTGGCATGCACTGGTGGAATAGAAGGCTGTGTAGCGCTGGAGTTGGAACAGGGAAGAGGGTAGGTGGATGAAGCGAAGGTTGAGGCCATGAGTATTATGAGAATGTAGGGTACACTGCAGGGAGAGTTCCAACCTACACAGTTCAGAAAAGCTGGTGTTGTAGGAAGGATCCAGATAGCACAAGCTGTGAAGCAGTCATTGAAATGAAGAATTCTGTGTTGGGCAGCATGCTCAGCAACTGGGTGGTCCAGCTGTTTGTTGGAAACAGTTTGCCAATGACCATTCCAGCACAGAGACAGTATTTTAGTTGTCATGCCCACGTATTATGCAGTGCAGTAGTCGCAGCTTACCTCATAGATCACATGGCTGGTTTCAGAGAGAGGATGTATGGGGCAGGTCTTGCACCTAAGTCTATTACAGGACATTCCTCATTTCAGGGCATGATGAGAGCTAGTCGAAACCCTGCTGGAAAATGAGATTCACTTGCTCCAGTCCTGGGTGGTACTGAGTCATGAGGGGAGCACTCTTCTGTGACCAGACGGTGAGACTTTTGGAGGTCTTGTGTGACTGGAGCGATAAGGCATGGGAGATCCGTTTCTGTACAAGGTTGGAAGCGCAATTTCCATCTGTGAAGGCCTCAGTGGGTCCCTTGGTATATTTTGAGACAGACTGCTTGTTACTACAGATGCAATGGCCACAGGTGGTTAGGATGTATGGAACGGGCTTCATGGTATGGAATGGGTGGCAGCTGTTGAAGTGGAGGTATTGTTGGTGGTTGGTAGGTTTGATATGGACAGAGGTGATGAGGTAGTCATCTATGAGGTGAAGGTCAACATCAAGAAAGGTGGCTTGTTGGGTTGAGAAAGACCAGGTGAAGAGAACTGGGGAGAAGGTGTTGAGGTTCTGGAGGAATGTGGATGGGGTGTCCTCACCCTTGATCCAGATCGTTAGTGAATTTGAGCCAGGTGAGGGGTTTGCTATTTGAGTGGTTAAAAAGGATTCCCCAAGATGGTCCATGAACAGGTTACATATGACGGAGCCATGTGGGTGCTGTGTGTTTGTATGTGATGCCTTCAAATGAGAAGCAATTGTGGTTGAGGATATAGTTGGTCACTGTGACCTGGAAGGATGTTGTAGGTTTGAAACCTGCCAGGCATTGGGAAAGGCAGTGCTCAATAGAGGCAAGGCCATGGGCATTAGGGATGTTGTGTAAAGGGAGATGGCACCAATTGGATTGGTAAAGGAAATGCAACTGTGGAGAGTTGGTGGAGGAAATGGCTGGTATTTTTGATATACAAAGGTGGATTGCAGGTAACAGGCTGAAGGTGTTGTTCTATGAGAGCAGGGTTTCTCTCAGTGGTGGCACAGTAACTAGCCACAACAGGGCATCCTGGGTGGTTGGATTTATGGATGGTAGGAGTGCGGGCAGTGGTAGGTGTGAGGAGAGAAATGGACTCTGGGGAGAGATTCTAGGATGGGACTAAGGAGATCCTGTTGGATTTCTGGAATGAGGACGCTGTGGCAGGGTTTGTAGGTGGATGAATATGACAGCTAGTGAAGTCCTTCTGCCATACAATCCTTGTGGTTCAAAACAACAGTAATGTAGACTTTGTCAGTAGGTAGGATTATAAGATTGAGATCAGTTCTTAGATGCAACATTGTGGTACTTTCTGCAGATATAAGGTTTGTTTGCATTTTGACAGATTTGGGGAATGATGGTGAGACAACGTTTGAGCTTAAGAAATTCTGGAAAGTTAACAGGGGGTGATGAAGGAGGGATGAAACATTCAAAAATACTTCTGAGCAACTCTGCAATACTGATGATTTAAAGGTGCACTCTGTCTGACCATCCCAATTTCAACCCTGCTCCTAACTCCCTACCCCACGGCTTATAACCCTGCAATAGACCTAGATGTAAGACCTGTCCCACACACCCTTCCACTATCACGTACTCCAGTCCTGTCATTGGCATCTCCTACCCCCATCAACGGTACGACCACTTGTGAAAGCAGCCATGTGATCTACCAACTTAGCTGCAACTACTGTATTACATTCTACATGGATATGATGACTAACAAGTTATCTGTCTGTTCATATGAGTGGCCATTGCCAAACTGTGACCAAGAGACAGCTGGACCACCAAGTTGCTGACCACACCGGCCAATACATTGTGCCTGACTACAGTGACTGCTTAACAGCCTGTGCCATCTGGATTTTTCCCTCCAACACTAGCTTCTCTAAACTGCACAGGTGAGTACACTCCCTGCAACATATCTTTTGTTCCCATAACCCCTTGTACTATTGCTTTGCTGATCTGTATGCTCCACCTGCCTATTCCCTTCCCTACTCCCACTCCAGCCTTACACAAATGTAAGCACCTGTTTAGTCTTTTTCTCTTCTCTATTTCTCTCCTCCTCTTTCACTGTAGTCCAGGCATCATCTCCTGTCGCCCCATCTCACATCTCCCCCCCCCCCCCCCCCACGTCTCTTCTGTGCCCCCATCACCCACCTCAGCAAAGATCACTGCTCACCTCAGATCTAGTAACTGTTCGGCCTAAGTGCTTGGTGATGAAAGAGGCCGTCTGTGTGTGTGTGTGTGTGTGTGTGTGTGTGTGTGTGTGTGTGTGTGTGTGTGTGTGTATGTGTGTGGGAGGGGGGGGTCTACGTCTGACAAAGGGTTTAGTCCAATAGCTGAATATTCTAGCAGCATCTTTCATTGTGCCTGGTGCCTGTCTGCCACTCAGTATCTCCTCTATGTGGTGGATAGCATCTATACTTTCTTACTGTTGTCACTCCATATCGAATTTTCCATTATTTATTTATACTGATAAACCATGTGCTTAGATGTTGTCACTGCTATTTATTCTATTGTGTGGTTAGTTTGTAGAAGTTTACTATGGACAATTAAATTGTCACAATTATTGTCATTTGGAATCTTCCATTATATTTTGTACTATTTACTTATGCAATAACTACTCCATTCAGGCGACACGCTTTGTTGGTGCTGCACATTTTCACAATATTAACCGAGATAAACTGATGCTGCAGTGTCCATCTTCGGCACATCAGTGTAGAGGTTGTTACAGAAGCAGTTATGAGAGAAAGCCATTCAAAGCTGCCTTTGGAATTTTTCTTTGAGACCGCTTGAGCCAGAGTCATGATCTGATCTGAAATTCTAGATTCACATATTTTACTATTCACTGTCACACTATTGTATTTTATTGTATTGTTATATTGAGAAATTTCAAACATTTGCAAGTGCTGCGATAAACTCATATTGTTACTTTCAGTTGTGGGCTGAAACTTATTTATGCTCTTTTATAATTTTTGAGAAAAGTATGCCTAGCCTCATTCAGAACAATCATTCTTTAATTTCATTGCACAATTACATCATAAGTCTTATTTTGTAGAATTTTCGGACACTTACAAGACTATATTTCTGAACATTTCTGTAAGTTTCAAGTGCTGTAGACAACTTATTTTGTAGCAGTCAGCGTTTGTGATTCACAGCTACAGCCACAGAAAAGATCACCCACATTATCAGTGTACATCAGTGCAAATAAACATACACTTTTGAGAATTTTTGACATTATCATTGTCATGTGCATAAACTAATTCACAGTAAATCAACATTTGTGATTTAGCTACTGTACCACACACTTTAACTAACATATTGTGTTACATCTGGTTTTCCCTTTCACGAGGAGTACATATTATCTCCACTTATCATCAATTAAGTCTTTTTTTCAAGTTTGTTAGTGACCAAAATCAACCACAAAAAGTTTTCACTAGTAATCTTTACCATAGGCTTTTCCATTGCCTTAACAGAAATCTTGTCTTATGTATTTGGTTCACTCCTAATAGAGTATTAGTGTTTATTTGCTCAACATGTTAAGGTAGTCAGCAAGCTTAGTTCAAAATTATTTGTTCACTATCCTGTAAAACATTGAAACAGACACAGTGCACCCCCACTGTGAATGCTGTTCTTGAACATAAGATGAGATAGCTGATGTCCGTAAGCAGCTGGAAATCTCTGTAGCTACTGTCATATGATCGGCAACTGCTGTGAATCAGTGTGTTGGAGGAGCACCCAGAGTCATGTACCTGAAGTATTATGCTCTCCTGTGGATCCTGTCTTCTCCGCAGGAAGTATGGGATCTGTCATTACTTGTCCTCTTGATTGCAGGTGACATGTCAGTGGTAGAGCTAGGCATCCAGTACATGGTAGACAGGGCCAGGGAAGACGCAGTGTGTCATATCAATCCTCCTAACCAACAAGTTTGAGGTGGTGTCTTTCACTGAAACTGAAACTCAGCTATTGGGACTCATTTCACCTATTTTGGGGAAATCTGCTTGGCTGTGTGTCAAGAGGAGACAAATTAGAAAGGGTAGGAATCTACTGATCGTCGGTAGTTCAAATGTATGGTAAATAATGGTACCCCTTATGGAAAAAGCAGCAAGACAGGAAGGAATATCAGATGCACTAAGTGTGTATGCCTATGGTCCTCATTCAACATGCAGAAGAGGCTATTCCAGTAGCCACTAAAGGAAAATGGTGGAGCTAACTGTGGACTGTGTTGCACATTTGAACAAACAATGCCTGTCGTTTGGAATCCAAGGTCATACTTCGATCATTCCAGTGACTGACAATGGAGTTTGAAAATAGCAGCCTTGTGCATGAAGTTTCAATAAAGCTCACAGTTTACAGCATTATCGCCAGGGCTAATCGTGGACTCCTGGTCCTGAGTCGACTGGAAGTACTCAACCATTTACTTTGAATGTTCTGTGACAAGCAAGGCTGCGACTACCTGGCCTTGCACCATTGGGGTGAGAACTGTATGGTCCCCATAAATAGGATAGGAGTGCATTACACATCACAGGCTGCTACCCAGGTAGCTGATACTGTGCGGGATGCACGCAAGGGTTTTTAGATTAGGCGACTCTCCATACAGTTCAGAATGGCAACTGTAAGAGACTCAGAAGTACAAGTGTAAGAACCAAAGAAATGCCCCTCACAGGTGAGAGTATTAAAATCCTAGTAGTTGACTACCAAAGCACTTGCAACAAAGTCCCAGATTTTGAAGTGGTCCTGAAAGGCAGTGAAGCTCAGGTAATACTAGGTGGAGAAAGCTGACTAAATCCCGATATTGATAGCAGCGAGAGAGTGGGCAAAAATTTTAGAGTATATCAAAAGGAAATTCAGATGTATATTTGTCACAGTAGACACGAAACTCAAATCCACTGAGACAGAAATTGAAGCTGCATCAGGATTGTTTGGGCAACACTCAGTGTTAGGTGCGGGCATTAAATGGTAATGGTAACCTCCTGGAACAGGCTGTTGAGGATGTCCACATCAAAACTGGCAACAATGATTACTAAATTACAAAGAACAAAATATATCTTCAGTAAACAGAGAAGGAGCACTGCTATGTCTCAATGAGGGAATCTGAACTGTCAGCACAGAACAGGAGCATGTAGGAGAACTATGGCTAAAGATTAAAAGAATAGTTGACCATGTACTGGGCAGATACACTGAGGTGACAAAAGTCGTAGGATACCTTCTAATATTGTGTTGGACCTCCTTTTGTCTGGTGTAGGGCAGCACCTTGACATGGCATGGATCCAACAAGTTGTTTGAAGTCCCCTGCAGAAGTACTGAGCCCTGCTGCCTCTATAGCCATCCATAACTGCATATGTGTTGCCGGGCAGGATTTTGTGCATGAACTGACCTCTTGATTATGTCCCATAAATCTTCAATTGGATTCATGTCAGGTGATCTGGGCAACCAAATCATTTGACCAAATCATTTGCTCAAATTGTCCAGAATATTCTTCAAATCAATTAAAAACAATTGTGGCTCGATGAGATGGAGCATTGACATCCATAAAAATTACATCATTGTTTGGGAATGTGAAGTTCACAAATGGCTGAAAAATGGTCTCCAAGTAATCGAACGTAGCCATTTTCAGTCAATGATCAGATCTGTTGGACCAGAAGGCCCGGACCATTCCATGTAAACTTAGAACACACCATTCGAGAGCCACCATCAACTTGCACAATGCCTTTTTGACAACTTGGATCAATGGCTTCATGGAGTCTACATAGCACTTGATTCCTTCCATTATCTCTTACCAACTGAAAATGGGACTCATCTGACCAGGCCACAGTTTTCCAGTCACCTAGGGTCAAACCAATATGGTCAGGAGCCAAGCAGAGGCACTGCAGGCAGTATCATGGTGTTTGCAAAGGCACTTGCATTGGTTGCTTGCTGCCATAGCCCATTAATGCCAAATTTAGTTACACTGTCCCAATGGATACAGTCGTCGTACATCCCAAATTGATTACTGTGGTTATTTAATGCACCACTCCTCTCGGCTGTTAAGTGAAGGCCATTGGCCAATGCATTGAGCATAGTGAGAGGTAATACCTGAAATCTGGTATTCTTGGCACATACTTGAAATGCTGGATTTCGGACTATTGAATTCTCTAACGATTTTCGAAATGGAATGTCCCATACATCTAGCTCCAACTACCATTTCCTGTTCAAAGACTGTTAATTTCCACTGTGCAGCTATAATCCTCTCAAACCCTTCTCACATGAATCACCTGAGTACAAATGGCTGCTCCATAAAGCACTGCCCACCAATGCAACAATGCACTGCCTTTTCATAACTTATGGACGCGATACTACCACCATCTGTATATATGCATATTGCTATACCATGACTAGTCACTTCAGTGCATGCACCCAGCAGAACAGTTAATAATGGGAGGTACCCTTCTTGGTATACAGTCACTGTAAAGAAACTTTTACAGAAGCAGAGACTACTGCATAATAGGTAAAACAAAGCCCAGATCTATAGACAGAGATATGCTGAATGAAACTCATTTGGCTGTCAGGAGAGCAAGGCATGAGGTATTCATTGACTACCATAGCAGAATAATGTCAAATGATATTTCACAAAACCCAAGAAAATTCTGATTGTATGTAAAGACTGTTAGTGGCACTAAAGTTAGTGTTCCGTCACTTGCGAATGAGACAGGAAATGAAACTGCGGGTAGCCCAGAAAACACTGAAATGCTTATTTTCATTTACAAGTGTTCCTTTACAAAGAAAAACCCAGGAGAATTGTCCCAATTTAATCCTCATATCACTGAAAATATGAGTAAAATTTGAGTTAGTGCCAATCACTTTGAGAAACAGCAGAAAGTGTCAAAACTGAACAAAGCTCCAGGAGCAAATTGCATCCCTATCAGATCCTATATTGAATTTGCAGCTGAGTTAGCCCTTCTTCTAACTATACTCTGCTATAGATCTCTCTAACGCAAAATTGTGGCCTTTATTTGGAAGAAAGGACAGATCACTCCTGTTTACAAGAAGGCTGGTAGAAGTGATTCACAAAACTACTATCCAGTATCCTTGAATCGATTTGTTGTAGAATCTTAGGACATATTCTGAGCCCAAACATAATGAGGTATCTTGAACAGAAATATCAGTCATGAGAAACCCACCTCACACTTTTCTTACATAACATACAGAAAGCTTTGGATCAAGGCAGTCAGGTAGATGCATTATGTCTTGATTTTCAAAAAGCATTTTACTCAGTTACACATCAATGCTTATTGTTTAAAGTCTTACCATATGGGGTATCAAACACAATTTGTGACTGGATTGTGGACTTTTTGGTAGGGAAGACCCAACAGGTTATCTTGGATAGAGAGACATCATCAGATGTAGAAACAGCTTTGGGCGTGTCCCTAGCAAAGTGTTTTAGGACTCTTGCTGTTCTTGTTGTATATTAATGACCTTCCAGACACTATTAATAGTAATCTCAGGCTTTTTGAAGATGAGCGGTTGCCTATAATGAAGTACTGTCTGAAAGAAGCTGCTTAAATATTCAGTCAGATCTTGATGAGATTTCAAAGTTGTGTGAAGTCTAGACTTGCTTTAATGTTTAGAAATGTAAAATTGTACACTTCACAAAATGGAAAAAAAAATGTTGTGTCCTAAGACTATAATATCAATGAGTCACATTTGGGATCAGACAACTCAACTCATATAAACACCTGGGTGTAACACATTGTAGGGATATGAAGCGTAATGATCACACAGGCTCAGTCGTGGGCAAAGCAGGTGGTAGACTTCAATTTATTGTAGAATACTGGTGAAATGCAGTCAGTCTAGAAAGGAGATTG
Source organism: Schistocerca nitens (assembly GCF_023898315.1). Lineage (NCBI taxonomy): Eukaryota > Metazoa > Arthropoda > Insecta > Orthoptera > Acrididae > Schistocerca > Schistocerca nitens. The sequence continues at coordinate 454,371,387 of NC_064615.1, read as the reverse complement.
CTTTCAAATCACTCGTGTGATCCATTCTAGAATATGCTCAAGTGTATGGGAGCTGTACCAAATAGAACTAACTGGGGATATTGAACATATACCAAGAAGGGCAGTACAAATTGTCACAGGTTTATTTGACCCTTGGGAGAGGGTCACAGAGATACTGAAGAAACTGAACAGGCAGACTCTTGAAGATATATATATCTATCTGAAGAAAGTCTATTTATAAAGTTTCAAGAACCTGCTCCAAGTTACGACTCTAGGGAAATACTACAACCCCTTACATGCTGCTCACAGAGGGATTGTAAGAACAGAATTAGATTAATTACAGTTCACAGAGGCACTTCAACAATCATTCTTCCCACACTCCATATGTGAGCAGAAGGGGAAGAACCCTAATAATCACAACAATTTGACGTACTCAGTGCCATGCACTTCACAGTGGTTTGCAGAGTATAGACATAGATGCAGATGTAGATGTAGATGTAGCCTTTAGCATTTCTACAGCACAAAAGTGTTACCCTTTGGGGCCAAGTTTACACTTCATCTTCATCCACTTCCACAGATAATACTATTCATCTATGCCAGCACAGTTTTTTGTACACATGTTTAATTTGATTTCACTAGACAGATTTGATACTACTTTATTGTATGGTATCCACACTTGCATGTCACATTTCTCAGGCTTCCATCTCTTAAGACTTTCATATTGTTAATTATTTCATTACTTCATTGTTTACTAGATAATTAGGGACTACTAATGTTTTATTTTGCTTACACTTAGGTGTTTTCATTGACTGGTGAAAATGGCTCCAAATTCAAAACAGTAGGATTAGGGTTTAATGCCCCTTTGACATTGAGGCCATTAGAGTTGAAACATATGCTCAGAAGGTTTCAAGGATGAGGAAGAAAATCATAGAAAACCTAAATCTGGATGGCTGTATGAGGATTTGAACCACTGTCCTCCTGAATGCAAGTCTAGTGAGATAACCACTGCACCACCTAACTCAGTAAAATTAAAGCAAGCTTTCTATTAATTAGAATTAGCTCTTCCTTTCCCCTCTCTACCTTTAAAAAATTCTCAAAACAGAATTTAATGCTTTTCCTATGAGATAGTGTCATTGGTTTATTCAAACATATCATTGTACAGTTATTTACTGTGATTTCCAAATCGCTCCTGATAGAATGTATAAATGGTATGTTTTTGGATGTTTGGTGTAGCCAACAGGCACACATAAAAGTAGAAATACATGACATTATACTAAGCTTCAGAACTGTTAGTTTCTACTTCTGGGCAAGAGCAGAGTAGCTTGGGGAAAGGAAAAAAAGGACAAATAACACATTCCTAGAAACGAGGGATCCACCTGCACACTACATGTAAACACACATATATATAGTAAGCTGGTTTTTACAAAACAGACAGATTCCATTCCTTTTTCTAATACAAGTTTGGGATTAATAGCTAAACCAGACAACAACTGGTAATCAGGCAAAGTTCAAAGTTGGTTTGCATGACAGCTTTTACCATGTAACTCAAAGATAAATGTTAGTAAGTGGCTACTCACACTCAGTTTTGAAAGTGGAGATATGGTGGTAAAGAGGCACACGCATTCAGGAATATAGTCCAATGAGATAAGTTATAGTATAAAATTCCAGTACTGAAACAGACACATATGTAGTAAGAATGAATGGGAAAATTAATACAACAAACTGTAGAAGATTCAGAGAAAGAAAATGTTTAAAGACGTTTGCTATTGTGCGTAAAGTATGCCCCACTTCCACTTACAATCACTAACAGGATATTATGAAAATAAGGGTGGTTGAATAATGGTAAACAATGTGGCCTCTTAAACCAGTACCACGCCAGTGTTGTAATAAATATGATTTACCATTCAACAACACTTATAGTTAATAAGTATTACAGGAAATACGTGTGTTAGTAAGTAAATATTCTTACTTTAAATAGATATAGTTGATTTAAAACCTTTGGCCTTTGTGGGAGGGGGGGGGGGCATATCTGAGATTTAAGTTACTCACATCAGAAATTGTTGCCAATAAATGTGGAAAGTATCTCACTGCTGATGGTCCTGTTTTCATGTGAACTACTGCTCAATAGGTGTAAAACAAAGCAAAGAGCTATAGATAAAGAGATACTGACTGAAACATGTTTGGCCTCCAAGAGAGCAAAGAGTGAAACATTCAATGACTACTGTAGCAGAATATTGTTGAAAGATCTTATACAAAATCTAAAACAATTCTGGTTGCATGTAATAGCTGTTAATGGCAAAAAAGTTAGTGTACAGTCAAAAAGTTAGTGTACAGTCAGTCACTGATGAGACAGGAACTGAAATTGAGGGTAGCAAAGCAAAAGCAGAAATGCTTAACTCCATTTTCAAATTTTCCTTTAAAAGGAAAACCCAGGAGTATTGCCCGAGTTTAATTCTCGTACTATTGAAAATATGAACCAAATAGGTACTAGTGTTTGTGGCTTTGAGAAACAGCTGAAGTCATTAAAACTGAAGAAAGCTAAAGGGCCAACGGAATCCCTATCAGATTCTACACTGAATTTGTGGCTGAGTTAGCCCCTCTCTTATTTACAACAACTGTCATTGCATGGCTGCCCCTCTCATGGAACTGGCACAACTGACCTTTCATGAAATGTGTGTTCTGTTAACCACCTATTTAACTGACACTGCCATGTGATTGCATCCCGTATGGACTCTACCAGTGTTATAAGCAGCCTAATCAGTCATGAGTGGCTGACCTGCAAGGACTTAGTAGGAAATGTCATTTTGTGACTCCAGTAAATAAGTAATTCGATGCAGAGGAGTGGCTCCAAATAACGAAGTGTATCATGACACCATACAATTTCAGGACCCTATTTTTGAGGATGTTTTAAATTGGGTTAAATCCTTTGAAGTTCCCCAGGCCACAGGCTGTAGATTACAATTCCGGAGTGAGGGGGCGGCCATCACGTCAGGTGCGGCAGATGGATCCAACTTTGTTGACACAGTAAACGTGGCAACAGTAGAGTGCCAACACCACCGCACTGCAGCTCCACCTCATAAACAAGGAAAGAGGTCTCAGCTGCCCAACTGGCATTCATTTCCATCATGTCTGGACTGTATACTGCCTCAACAGGTGTGCACAGTGCAAGGCATACTGGAAGGAAGGGTGTTTCTCATCTGTCTGCCATGCTCTGGACAAAAAACACTTGCTTCAACAGGAACTAACGGAAATTAACATGATTTCTTCTGAGTCCCACACCACAGAGGTGTTACATAAGAAACTGTTCATCACATTCACTTTGCACAATAACCAAGTTCAGCTACAGGATGAACCGGTGCCTCTATGCCCCTGTTAAACACTCAAATGTATCTCCAGCTGGGAGTACTTCCCCTACAATCCACAGCTCACTGCTTAGTGGCACATAACAAGTAGCGCATTCTACTCGAAGAACAACTCTCAATCATGGCGATGTACAAAATGTTATATGACACCTCACCTTCCTTGTTGTTCATCATACAGATACGGAGAATCTATTCGGCTTTGATGTTTTTCCAGCTTTCTGATTTGTCATCAATGACTCGGTCCACCTGGTCTCAGAATAAGTACTGCTTTTGGAGCTGGAAACCTTCACTAAGGAGTAGCCTGACATTTTCTCTGGAGAACTGAGAAAAGTGAAGAACTTTGTGGCACACATTACATTAAAGAAATCGACCCACCCTTGCTTCTTCCATTCATGACCCATACCGATCACACTGAAAGATGCTATCAAGAATGAGCTAGATAGATTGACAGCCTTGGATGTCAATGAATCTGGGTCTGCAAGTGAGTGAGCAACACCTTTGGTAACTGTGAAAAAAACCATTGGGGAAACTGCACCTTATCGGAGACTTAGGTTATAGTCAATTCCCAGTCAGAGATCAATATGTATCCCATTCTGAAACCAGATGATCTTTTCTCTGCACCTCCAGGAGGTCAGTATTTCATCATGGTTGATATCTCTAGAGCTGGCTTGCAACAACCTCTGGATGACGAATCATAGAAAATCCTGGTAGTAAATACGCCACAAGGATTATATCACTTCAGATACTTAGTTTTCGTGGTGAACAGTGTCCTAGCAATTTTTCAATGGTCTCTTGAGCAGCTGCTGCAGGATGTTTCAGGCTGCATAAATAATCTAGACGACATTGTAGTGACGGAAGCCACAATGGAAGAATGTTTAGGAAACTTTCAGCAGCTGTTACACTCCTTCCAGTCCTTAGACCTCAAATGCAATCTTAGAAAATCTCTCTTTTTGTTTTTCAACCGTTGGTGGAATACCTAGGACATCATCAACTCTCAGAAGCTGGTCAAAGCCATCATCGTGCTTCCTCGCCCCACAAATTTAAAGGAGCTCCAGTCCTTCTTGAGAAAAGTAATGTATGAATGAAAATTTACCCCAGGTATGGAGTCAATTGCACACCCTTTCAACAACCTACAGGACAAGGGCATGACTTTTGTACAGTCGGAGGCACATGAGCAGGTGTTCAACACCCTAAAGCAAGCCCTCCCATTGGCACAATGTCTCAGCACATTTCAACCAGGCACATAGGTAGCGGTGGTGACAGACGCCTCTGAATGGGGCCTGAGGACCATCCTGGCACACAGAGATGTGGACAGTTCTGAACATTCGTTCGCATTTGCATCTAAGACACTCAATGCCACCCAGAAGAGATACTTGTAAAAAGAGAGATATGCCCTCACAATCATCTTTATGCTGAAGAAATTTCATATACGAGGGCAGTTCAATAAGTAATGCAACACATTTTTTTTCTCGGCCAATTTTGGTTGAAAAAACCGGAAATTTCTTGTGGAATATTTTCAAACATTCCCGCTTCGTCTTGTATAGTTTCATTGACTTCCGACAGGTGGCAGCACTGTACGGAGCTGTTAAAATGGCGTCTGTAATGGATGTGCGTTGCAAACAACGGGCAGTGATCGAGTTTCTTTTGGCAGAAAACCAGGGCATCTCAGATATTCCTAGGCGCTTGCAGAATGTCTACGGTGATCTGGCAGTGGACAAAAGCACGGTGAGTCGTTGGGCAAAGCGTGTGTCATCATCGCCGCAAGGTCAAGCAAGACTGTCTGATCTCCCGCGTGCGGGCCGGCCGTGCACAGCTGTGACTCCTGCAATGGCGGAGCGTGCGAACACACTCATTCGAGATGATCGACGGATCACCATCAAACAACTCAGTGCTCAACTTGACATCTCTGTTGGTAGTGCTGTCACAATTGTTCACCAGTTGGGATATTCAAAGGTTTGTTCCCGCTGGGTCCCTCGTTGTCTAACCGAACAACATAAAGAGCAAAGGAGAACCATCTGTGCGGAATTGCTTGCTCGTCATGTGGCTGAGGGTGACAATTTATTGTCAAAGATTGTTACAGGCGATGAAACATGGGTTCATCACTTCGAACCTGAAACAAAACGGCAATCAATGGAGTGGCGCCACACCCACTCCCCTACCAAGAAAAAGTTTAAAGCCATACCCTCAGCCGGTAAAGTCATGGTTACAGTCTTCTGGGACGCTGAAGGGGTTATTCTGTTCGATGTCCTTCCCCATGGTCAAACGATCAACTCTGAAGTGTATTGTGCTACTCTTCAGAAACTGAAGAAACGACTTCAGCGTGTTCGTAGGCACAAAAATCTGAACGAACTTCTCCTTCTTCATTACAACGCAAGACCTCACACAAGTCTTCGCACCCGAGAGGAGCTCACAAAACTTCAGTGGACTGTTCTTCCTCATGCACCCTACAGCCCCGATCTCGCACCGTCGGATTTCCATATGTTTGGCCCAATGAAGGACGCAATCCGTGGGAGGCACTACGCGGATGATGAAGAAGTTATTGATGCAGTACGACGTTGGCTCCGACATCGACCAGTGGAATGGTACCGTGCAGGCATACAGGCCCTCATTTCAAGGTGGCGTAAGGCCATAGCATTGAATGGAGATTACGTTGAAAAATAGTGTTGTGTAGCTAAAAGATTGGGGAATAACCTGGTGTATTTCAATGCTGAATAAAACAACCCCTGTTTCAGAAAAAAAATGTGTTGCATTACTTATTGAACTGCCCTCATATTTCTATATGGAACGAAGTTTCACTTCATTATGTATCATAACCCATTGACCTCTCTCTTTGATCCTTTAGCAAAGCTACCTGAGAAGACTGCCCACCGACTCCCCTATTACAAAATTCATTCCTGCAATACCGCTCAACACGGTAATGCAGATGCCTTGTCCCATCGCACGATGGGCCCTGACCTGGAGTTCAACCAAGATGAGATCTTGTGCTTCCAGTTGGGTGGAGAAGTGGCCAAGGACACCATCTTACAAAAGGTACTGCAGTACATACAACAGGGATGGCTGGGCCACATTCCCGGTTGGGACTCCAATCGGTTGTGACGTTACTTCCACCTTCAGCACCTGATGGAAGGAGTTATCCTACTAACCACAGATGAACAGTCTCCATGGGTAGTCCCAACAGAACCTCTATGACCGACAGTCTTATGACACCTACAATAAGGTCAGGGGGGCATCTTGTGAACTAAACTGCACGTCCAGTGCCATCTGTACCGGCTGGGCATAGGTCGGCATGTCAAACATCTTATCTGCAACTGTAATCAGTATCAACAGCAGCAAACGGCTCTCTGCCAAACATTCTCACCTTGGCCGACACCCTTACACCCATGGGAGTGGTTTCATGTTGATTTTGCAGGCTCCTTCCTGGGTACTACCTGGTTGATTGTCATTGATGTGAACTCCAACTTTCTGTACGTGGTCAACTGTTGGTCCACAAATGTGTAAGCTATGGTTGCAGTGCTCAGCAGAATGTTCCTTTGTTGGTGACAGACAACTGAGCTCAATTTCAGCCCCTGGTTTTCAGCAAGTTCTGCTGGAGAGATGGAATTCAACATCTGATGCCTCTGCATTTCCACACAGATGAAGAAAGACATGGCTGACGCTCCTATGGATGAGGTGCTAACACTTTTTTTGAGTTCTTACAGTATGACACTGATAGGAACTCCTCCATGTCCATCAGCCATGCACAATCCTCCATCACAAGCTGTCAACACCTGTGGGGCCATCTGTGGCGCTGTCTCATCACTTGACTGGGTATTCGCTTGTTGGCACAGGGCTTTTGATACTAGGACAAGTGGCCATCCAGCAGCAGCGGGGACACCAGCTGTTAAATTTGGCCGTGGGGGACGGGACAGTAACACCCCATTAAAATTAGCTCCACCTCCAACACAGGACCCAGCCTTTCATTTCTCTTCCCTCCTGTTCCGGCCCTCTGGTCCTCAGCCCCATTCATCAGTCCCAGCCATGCTCTTGTTTCTTCTGTTTACAAGCTGCCCAAAGTGCAGTGGGACATTTGATGTTCACGTTGTATATTTATGGTTTAATGATCTTATGGGCAATATTAATAGTAACCTTGAACATTTTTCAGATGATGCAGTTAACTACATTTAAGTACTGTTTGGAAAAAAAAATCTACATAAAAATTCAGTCAGATCTTGATAAGATTTCAAAGTGCTGTAAAGATTGGTGTCTTCCTTTAATGTTCATAAACATATAACTTCATAAAAGGAAAAACATAATATCCCATTAGTGAGTATAACATCAATGACTCACATTTGGAATCAGTCAGCTCATACAAATACCTGTGTGTAATAATTTGTTGGAGTATGAAAGGAACAACGACATAGTCTTAGTTGTAAGTTGAGCAGGTGGCAAACTGCATTTCATTGGTAAAAATTAGGGAAATGCAATTAGTCTACAAAGGAGTCTGCATACAAAACACTCATGTGACCTATCCCAGAATATTGCTGAAGTGTGTGGGATCCATATCAGACAGGAGTAACAGAGCCTATGGAATGGATACACAGAACTGCGGTACAAATAGTCACAGGTTAGGTTTGTTCAATCCATCAGAGAGAGTCCTTAAAATGCTGAAAGAACTGAACTTCTGCATTTCTGTTTTACTTCATAAGATTCAGCTTTTACCAAAGTATAAAGCTAAAAACTGTAGCAACTTAGGGCTAGAAGAAATTAGGTCATCATGAAGGGACTCTGTGATGCGTCATAAAAGGATAAAAAGTATATGTCAACCACTGTTGTCATTAATTCACTATTTTTGGTGCAGTAATATAAATGTTCACAGTCTAAACTCCAAAGCTTCCCTAAATTGTATAGTGGCGCTTACCTTATGTACCATTATCAAATCCAAATTTATTTAACACACTGTATGACAGAAGAGACTTTCCAGCCCACTGGCTGTTGAACAGGTATTACAGCAAGGCTTACAACTCTCAAAAAATGATGTCTACTCTGCAGGAATCAACATGGATTCTGGAAACAGCGATCGTGTGAGACCCAACTCACTTTATTTGTTCATGAGACCCAGAAAATATTAGATACAGGCTCCCAGGTAGATGCCATTTTCCTTGACTTCCAGAAGGCATTCGAAACAGTTCCGCACTGTCGCCTGATAAACAAAGTAAGAGCCTACGGAATCTCAGACCAGCTGTGTGGCTGGATTGAAGAGTTTTTAGCAAGCAGAACACAGCATGTCGTTCTCAATGGAGAGACATCTACAGACGTTATAGTAACCTCTGGTGTGCCACAGGGGAGTGTTATGGGACCATTGCTTTTCACAATATATATAAATGACCTAGTAGATAATGTCGGAAGTTCCATTCGGCTTTTTGCGGATGATGCTGTCGTATACAGAGAAGTAGCAGCATTAGAAAATTGCAGCGAAATGCAGGAAGATCTGCAGCGGATAGGCACTTGGTGCAGGGAGTGGCAACTGACCATTAACATAGACAAATGTAATGTATTGTGAATACATAGAAAGAAGGATCCTTTATTGTATGATTATATGATAGCGGAACAAACACTGGTAGCAGTTACTTCTGTAAAATATCTGGGAGTATGCGTACAGAACAATTTGAACTGGAATGATCATATAAAATTAATTGTTAGATAGGCGGCTGCCAGGTTGAGATTCACTGGGAGAGTCATTAGAAAATGTAGTCCATCAACAAAGGAGGTGGCTTACAAAACACTCGTTCGACCTATACTTGAGTATTGCTCATCAGTGTGGGATCCATACCAGGTCGGGTTGACAGAGGAGATAGAGAAGATCCAAAGAAAAGTGGCTTGTTTCGTCACAGGTTTATTTGGTAAGTGTGATAGCATTACGGAGATGTTTAGCAAACTCAAGTAGCAGACTCTGCAAGAGAGGCACTCTGCATCGCGGTGTAGCTTGCTGTCCAGGTTTCAAGAGGGCGCGTTTCTGGATGAGGTATTGAATATATTGCTTCCCCCTACTTATACCACCAGAGGAGATCACGAATGTAAAATTAGAGAGATTCGAGCGCGCACGGAGGCTTTCCGGCAGTCGTTCTTCCCGCGAACCATACATGACTGGAAGAGGAAAGGGAGGTAATGACAGTGGCACGTAAAGTGCCCTCCGCCACACACCATTGGGTGGCTTGCGGAGTATAAATGTAGATGTAGATGTACTGCCGTGACCTGTGCATTGCTTTTTCAGAGTTAAAGGGAAGCTGTGCAGTTTTACGTTTAACTTTTGTGTGTTGTTATTTCTCAACTCCCTATTCCACTTGATGGCACAATTACTTAACAATCTATAGATGAAATGAATATTTTTCCATTTATGTGTGTACTGATCACAACACAACTTTCTGAATGCCTTCTCTCTCTCTCTCTCTCTCTCTCTCTCTCTCTCTCTCTTTCTAAGAACTATGGATTTCAAAATAATCATTACAACTACTACATGTTAATGATTTTTTGATCTACCTTTCAAGCCTGACACAAGAACTCTCCAAGGCTGGCGCTGTCCATATGATGCAAGGTTCCCTCTAACTAGAATGTATGGCATTGAAGCTGAATACTACCAGCAGTCTTTCGCAATGATTTATTAAGTCTGATAGTCACTTAAAATATCATGGCCATAAAAACTGCTTAGTTATATAAACTGTTTGGAATTAAGAATTCACTTTATCTTCCAAAAGAATTCTTTGGTGTTATGTGTATGAGCCTTTGGTGACCTCCCGTACTGATGTCGTATATAGCATTCTGAAACAAAGAAATTAAAAGTACATCAAAATAAAGATTAAAAAAACTACAATATCATTATTTGTAAGGTGTTCAATTATGGAAGCAAATGCTACACAGGACTAAACTTCTACAAATGGTACAGATTCCTGAAGTGAGGCATTTAAGTTAAGGGATCATTCATTAGCTTCCTTAATACAGTCCTCATCTCTTCTTGTTACTGCAAACAGGAATAGATGTAGTTTCCTTATATATAGGTGTAGTTTTTTCATATCCTCCCCGAGTCCAAAAAGACACATGTACACAAAAGGGGAAGTTAAAACTGTGCCAGGATGTAATTTGAACTTTGGCATCTTCCTGTTGTGAACAGTACTCTTCTTCTTGTGCCACTCAAACACGTCCTAAAAACTGACTCAAAGCTCAAAATCCATAAGCACTTAGAATAAAAATCATTTGTCAAGTAAGTGCTCTTTTTCTATCATCTGTATATTTTTTAAATGGAAATTGTAGCTTTTAAGAAGTATGAATCACAGTGAAGGCATATACACAAACCAAAACACAGTATGGGTTGGGTAAAATATATTGGTTGTACTTGTCACTGTTATTGTGGTTTTCAGTCCAAAGATAGTTGGGTGCAGTTCTCCCCAATACTCTATCCTGTGCAAGCCTCTGAATGACTACTGAAACCTAGAACCATTTGATCCTGCTTGCTGTATTCATCTATTGCTCTCCTCCTACAATTTTACCCCCACACTTCCCTCCAAATCTATACCAATGATTCTTTGATATCTCAGAATGTGTTCTATCAACTGATCCCTTCTTTTAGTCAAGTTGTGCCACAATTTTCTTATCTCCCCACTTCTGTTCAGTATCTCCTCATTAGTTTTGCAAACCCACGTAAGCCTCTGCATTCTTCTGTAAAGTTTTTATGTCCTCTTACCAAATTTTAAAAACTTCTCCAAATTTTTCTTGGTTTCCTTTACTGCTTGCTCAAAGTATAGATGGAATAACACAGGGGATGTGAATTGTAATAAAATATTAACAGGAATATAATTTCACAGGCTTCATACATCCTATTTTAATTTTTTTTTTTTTTTATCTTGTTAGAAAACATGTTCCTGATGGATGTTTGCACTTTCAGCTGTTTTGAATATTTAGTTTATTGTTGACAGTCAAAAGGTTATAGTTGTTTTTGAGTGCTCAGCGAATTTTTATTTTTGAAAAAGATGGATCGAAGAATTTGCATTAAATTTTGCTTTAATAATGGAATAAATCGTAGCACAACATTCAAAATGTTTACTGCAGCGTTTGGTGAATCTACTATGAGTAAGACTAGAGTTAATGAGTGGTACAAATATCTGAAAGTGTGTCGCAAAAAAACTGGAGACGATAACTGCCCTGGATGCCTTAACACATCAGTTACTGACGGCAATGTGGAAGAAATAAAGAAAATGGTTTTGGAAAATTCCCGAATCACCATCAGAGAGGTTTCTGATAACGTTGGCATACCCACTAGCTCATGCACATCAATTTTTTCAGATGTTTTGGGCATGAAGCATGTAGCAGCAAAGTTTATTCCAAAATTGTTAAATCTGACTAGTTCAATCACATGTGTAGGTTCTTCTCATTGTTTTATTCAATTACAATGAGATATTGCATCACAAATTCCTGACTTATGGTCATACAATCAATAAGGGGTACCACATGGAATTTATGCGGTGCTTGCATAAAGCAATTCGAAGAAAATGACCAGAATTGTGGCAAAACCAATCATGGAAATTGCATGACGATAATGCTCTCATTCACACCTCACCTCAATGTTTGTTTGTGATTTTTTGGCAAAAGCAAAACTTTTACATTGACTCAGCCACTGTATTCACTGGACATGGCACCCAGCAACTTCTTCCTATTTCCAAGGCTGAAAAGAATGGTGAAACGTCGTCGTTTTGCCACCACTCATGAGATAAAACAGAATCACTGAAGGAGCTGAACACAATAATGAAAAGTGAGCTCCAGAAGCGCTTCCAAGACAGGAAAAGTGTTGGCACAAGTGTATTACCCCTGAGGGGGTTCCTTTGAAGAGTAGAATGTGGATATTGATGAATAAATACAGATTCTTTAAGATAAACAAAAAATCCTGTTACTTTTTGATCACATCTTGTACATCACAACCCTTTCTTAGTCCCTTCTCAAGTACTATTTCTCTTTCATGCCTCTGAATCTTATAACTGACACTTGGACTTAGTACAAGTTGCAAATAACTTTTAAATGTAAACTTTTTGGTTAGGCTTCACCATGACTGTTACTGATATCAAATGAAACAACAACTTTACCATTCCCTGTCTCACTTCATTTTCTTCTGCAAGGAGTTTCGAAGATTTAAGTCCATATCATCGAGTGGATTTATGTGGGTTAGTATGGCATGCACATGTTGTATTACAACTTTGGTGTAACCTCTGACACAGTTCTCAGAGGTCACAGGCTCATTTCCCTGTTGTGATGTACCTCTTAGACCATCACACTTTATTGTAAATAACTTCTTGCTCCCTGTATTTTATCCTTGCTACCTTCAGAATTTCAGAGTGTATTGTATTCAACATTGTCAAAAGCTTTCTCTGACTCTAAAAATGCTATAAATGTACATTTCCCCTTCTTTATCCTATCTTCTAAGATATGTCATAGGGTCAGTATTGCTTCACTTGTTCCTACATTTCTCTGGAACACAAACTGATTTTCCATGATGTAGACTTCTACAAATTTTTCCATTATTCCATAAGTACTTTGTGTCAGTATTTTGCAACTATGACTTATTAAACTGATATTTTGGTAATATTCATACCTGCTAGCACCTGCTTTCTTTGAAATTGTACTTATTACATTCTTGTTGAACTCTGTTGGTATTTCTCCTGTCTCTTACATCTTGCACATAAGATGGAACAATTTTGTCTTGGCTGGCTCTTCCAAGGATATCAGTAGTTCAGAAACAATGTCATATACTCAAAGATCCTTGTTTCGACTTAGGTCTTTCAGTGCTGTGTCACATTCTTCTTGCATTATCATATCTCATCTTCATCTACTTCCTCTTCCCTATCTATTGCCTTTAATGTTCATTTCCCTTGTACAGCTCCTCCACATATTCCTCCCACCTTTCAGTTTCCCCTTCTTTGCTTAGTACTGGTTTTCCTTTGGACCTCTTGATACTTATACATCACTTTCTCTTTACTCCAAAAGGCTCTTTAATTTTTTCCTAGTTACACATCCTTCCCTAGCCTTGTATTTGTTCTCTAGCCATTTTGCACTTTCTATCAATCTCACCTTTTAAATGTCTGTATTTCCTTTCACCTGCTTCATTTGCTGCATTTTTATATTTTCTGCTGTTGTAAATTAACTTTAGTATGTCCTATGATATCTAACAACTTTTGCTATGGTTTGTCTTTTTACCTGTTTGATCATCATTCCATCTCTCAAAGGTATCCAATAATCTTCTACTGTATTCTTTTCCCCCCATTTCCGTCAATCGTTTCCTAATGCTCCATTTCAGACTCTCAGTAACCTCTGATTTTTTCTACTTATCCAGGTACGATCTCGTTAATTTTATACCTCTCTGCAGCTTCTTCCATTTTGGTCTACAGTTTATAACTAATATGTTATCATCAAAATCCACATCTACATCTGGAATTGTCTAATAGTTTAAAATCTCTGTCTTACCATTACATAATCAATCTGAAACCTACTTCCATGATTCTTAGAAAATGTGTTAGCAGTGATTAAATTATGCCCTGTGCAAAGTTCTACCATGAGTTTCCTATTTTGTTCCTTTTCCCCTGTCAATATTCTCCTACTAATTTTCTTCTCCTCCTCTTCCTACTGCTACCACAATTACATTTTCCTCTCCCTTAACTGTCTAAATAATTTATTTTATCTCATCACACATTACTTCAGTCTCTTCACCATCTCTGGAGCTAAGTGGCATGTTAATTTTAACTACTGTGGAGAGTGTTGGCTTCATGTCTATTTTGGCTCCTATAACACTTTCACTATGCTGTTGGTAGTGGCTTCTTTGCAGTTCTGTATTCATTATTTGACCTACACTTGCATTAATCCTACTTGACTGTGTATTTATAATCCTTTACTCACCTGAACTCATCTACCACTGAACTTCACTAATTCCAACTACAACTTCAAACTGTCCATTTCCCTCAAAATCCATTTTCCTCTTAAAATTCTCTGGCCTACCTGCTCAATTAAATAACTGGACTTTCAAAGTATGTAAATGTTGTAACAGTTTCCTTTGGATTCAAGTGCCTGTTTCAAAAGCTACATATAATTTATAAGCAATGCAGGAAAATTTGTAGTAATGTGAATTTTTTTAAGTCTTCCAGAAATTATGTCTTATTTTAAATTATAAGCTGCATATGTAATTTAATTTATGAACATGAAATACACTCCTGGAAATTGAAATAAGAACACCGTGAATTCATTGTCCCAGGAAGGGGAAACTTTATTGACACATTCCTGGGGTCAGATACATCACATGATCACACTGACAGAACCACAGGCACATAGACACAGGCAACAGAGCATGCACAATGTCGGCACTAGTACAGTGTATATCCACCTTTCGCAGCAATGCAGGCTGCTATTCTCCCATGGAGACGATCGTAGAGATGCTGGATGTAGTCCTGTGGAACGGCTTGCCATGCCATTTCCACCTGGCGCCTCAGTTGGACCAGCGTTCGTGCTGGACGTGCAGACCGCGTGAGACGACGCTTCATCCAGTCCCAAACATGCTCAATGGGGGACAGATCTGGAGATCTTGCTGGCCAGGGTAGTTGACTTACACCTTCTAGAGCACGTTGGGTGGCACGGGATACATGCGGACGTGCATTGTCCTGTTGGAACAGCAAGTTCCCTTGCCGGTCTAGGAATGGTAGAACGATGGGTTCGATGACGGTTTGGATGTACCGTGCACTATTCAGTGTCCCCTCGACGATCACCAGTGGTGTACGGCCAGTGTAGGAGATCGCTCCCCACACCATGATGCCGGGTGTTGGCCCTGTGTGCCTCGGTCGTATGCAGTCCTGATTGTGGCGCTCACCTGCACGGCGCCAAACACGCATACGCCCATCATTGGCACCAAGGCAGAAGCGACTCTCATCGCTGAAGACGACACGTCTCCATTCGTCCCTCCATTCACGCCTGTCGCGACACCACTGGAGGCGGGCTGCACGATGTTGGGGCGTGAGCGGAAGACGGCCTAACGGTGTGCGGGACCGTAGCCCAGCTTCATGGAGACGGTTGCGAATGGTCCTCGCCGATACCCCAGGAGCAACAGTGTCCCTAATTTGCTGGGAAGTGGCGGTGCGGTCCCCTACGGTACTGCGTAGGATCCTACGGTCTTGGCGTGCATCCGTGCGTCGCTGCGGTCCGGTCCCAGGTCGACGGGCACGTGCACCTTCCGCCGACCACTGGCGACAACATCGATGTACTGTGGAGACCTCACGCCCCACGTGTTGAGCAATTCGGCGGTACGTCCACCCGGCCTCCCGCATGCCCACTATACACCCTCGCTCAAAGTCCGTCAACTGCACATATGGTTCACGTCCACGCTGTCGGGGCATGCTACCAGTGTTAAAGACTGCGATGGAGCTCCGTATGCCACGGCAAACTGGCTGACACTGACGGCGGCGGTGCACAAATGCTGCGCAGCTAGCGCCATTCGACGGCCAACACCGCGGTTCCTGGTGTGTCCGCTGTGCCGTGCATGTGATCATTGCTTGTACAGCCCTCTCGCAGTGTCCGGAGCAAGTATGGTGGGTCTGACACACCGGTGTCAATGTGTTCTTTTTTCCATTTCCAGGAGTGTATTAATATACATCATCATGACTAATTTGTGTATATAAAAATAAATACACTATGTAACTCTCTAATATGAGTATTGAAACATAGAAAACTTAACTGAAACCTATAATGAAATGTAACATAATCCTTAAAATGTTGATCGTCTCAGATTTTCAAAGTACAAGTTCCTTCCTCTGAAATAATAGCAGAAACACAACTGTTAGTGAATGAGAGCAAGTAGATCAATGCTAATCTGCTACTGGTCCCTGTTCTTCTTTGTGTACTATCTACACATCACATTGTTAGGGAGTTATCTCTCAGACACCACCTCCACCTCTTCCCTCCATTATTGCAGCAAATGGAACTTTTATTCTGAGCATAGCTGTGAATAATTCAGGACTATCGGGATCTGGCCTGAGTTGCACTGCTCTAACTGGAACTGTAAGGTACCTGAAGTTCACCAGGATTTTCCACATTATGGATATGCATCTCTTTTTGTCCTCAGTCATTTGGTAGCATTATCCAGAATAACATGCTGTGGAGTGCCACTGGAGAGCTGTTGGAACAATGGATCATCTTTATCATGATAAGTACAGTGTTCATAATGCACCACAGCCTACTTGTGTTCTAAGGCACACCTGGCAGCTTTTCCTGAACTCATGTAAGAAACCATAGATAACATACATCAAGATGGATCAATGGAGTCCTGAACCCAAGCTCAATATCTTACCAACTGAAACACTTAATTTGGACTCATCATGAATTACAATTGTTTCTATTCACTCAGTGGCTCATTCATTCATTCGTGTTGTTCTATAGATCCCATCAAGAAGGGATTCATGTTTTGAGGATTCAACTCACCTACTCAAGTTAATAACTCCATTTTTGCTAACACTGATTTGACAATGGATCTAGTCATGTTCTATAGATGCTTCATATGGTAGTCTGATGTCTGCTAATTATTTGTAACCAGGCAGTCTGGCCGCAGACCACAGTTTGCTGCACCAGAGGACTAGATCAATTGTTGAAATGTTGTAAGCAAAAATGGTCTGTTAAAGATGTTGGACACTGAAAAAACATCTTACCAATTAAATACACCTACAAAACCTCACTAACTCATTGTAAAGCCAATCACAACTGTTGTCTTACTTTCATATTTTATATTCTACTTATTTCACTTTCAAGTGTGTGTGTGTGGGGGGGGGGGGGGGGGTAGGACGTCACACAAGCCAACTTGGTGCAGGAGAGGCACCTCAGGACATTTTAATTTCCAAATTTCCACTGTCTATCCTTTTACTAATAAATTCATAAAACTTTGTCAGCATGAAATTTAATCATTTTTTCACTTACTATTGGCTGCATTTGTTGCTATAGGTACACTTTTCTTCATAAGAAAGAGATATTCTTCGATGTATTTTGCACCGCATACAAACCATACTTACAGATGTATGAAACTCTAGAATTTATTTAATTCATGAAAAAATGAATGAGCTGTTACATTTTGAACTTCATGTTTAGAAAAAATTCAAATTTTATAGTCAATTATCTCAATTTTTACCACAGTTTTTAATAGATTTGAAAAATTCTAGAGTTTTGCATTAAGGAGTTTGTGTTTAGTAAGCATACCAAGTTTGAAAGTAATAGGAAATTTATTTTGGGCGTTACATGTGCCTAAGTATAGAAATCTGTGTTTTGCAGAAAATGGCCGTTAAAGTTTCTGCTCGTATTTGGCATTCTTTTAAAACTTTCCAGCACCATAAGCAGGTTCTTTTTCATTTTATAAATCAGTTTTCTTCCTTTTCACATTCCTATGATGTACTCTTCTTGATTTTATCACCTCCAAAAATGATTCATCTGCATTCACTACATGCTCTCAGTCTATCGTATACAAAGCTTCGATGCAGTTCACTCCAAGCTTAAGTCTCATTTTCTCCAAACCATATTTCCTGGTTTGCACACCATAATTAAAACATGAAACTGTACCATAAACACCAATAGCAAGTGCATTTCTTCCCACAAAAATGGTTTTTTGGCAATCTTTCACATAGACATTAGTTGAAACTTTCATTTGGGTTTTGGGTACCGCCACGAAAACATTTCTTCAATAAGTTTTCATTTGCAAGGTCCCTGAATATAAGTTTGATGGCTTCCATTATAGCAGCTGGTAGAGAATTCCTGTGATATTCTTCACCAACAACAATTGACCTTTGGTAGCTCACTGTGATTCACTTCCTCCAGGGCACAAATTGTGGATAGGGTTATCGTCTGTTGACATTTTGTGGAAGTATAAGGCCCAAACTGCTGGCTTCATAGTTTTTCAAGTCCATTGTGTTCCTTCTTACTGCCAAACCATAATATGCCTGTAGCTTGTCAATTTCTGCATCCGTCAGTTGCCCTCTCCCTTTTATTCTGTTCCCATCAGATAACTTTTTTCCTGACAAATCTTGTTTCAACCTTCTAAGTCTAGTGCCAAGCCTTTCATGTACATGTCCAACACATTCTAACTTCTGAACAATAGTCTGAGCTGCATATGGAGCACATTTTTTAACCTCAAGGAAAGCTTTATTATCACCATCACCAAGGTACTTTACACATCGCAGTTTAACAGAGCCAACAGATCTGGTAAACAAACACTTCAATATCTAGTACTTTGCCAGCGTCAACAGATGTTGTTGTAACACCATCATTCAAAGGAGTGTGCCCTCTTTTTCACCAGGTACCATCAAAATCGGCCACTATGCCCTGTCACCATCATTTTCAACTGAAGTGTACGCAAGCTAGCGTACAGTGTATATGTGTAAGATTTAGTGCTAAGCACAAGTGAAAGATTCCATGCAACAACATCTCTGACATCTATGTTTATTCTTTGCTTTCCAACTATATTATTTATTCTGTTGTTTGTTCACTCTGTCACTTGAATGTCATTTTGTGTTACGGGTAATTCCTAAAGTAATAAAAAGAGTTTTGCTAACCCATAACAGTTGGTGACCCCGATGTGACATTCGATGGTCACAGGCGTTCAATCCAACACATGTTTACACTCCGTACCGTACTGCATCACAAAAAGTACAGTCACGTCAACCGCATCGCACACTCAACTGCTTCGCGCATCTTCTGCACTCCATGGCAGGCGTGCCACGCATCTGTAGCCTACTGCTTTTGCAGTATTACTACAATGGTAGATCAAGTTCCTGTACCACTAGCAGACACACCTGCTGGTGCAATGATAAACCACATCACAGTAAACCCACCGCCGTTCTGGTAACAAAATCCTATGCTATGATTTGCGCAGTTGGAAAGCCAATTTGTCCAAGCAAAAGCCACCACAGACCATACAAAATATAGTTATGTTGTAGCAGCACTCGGCAAAGAGATGGCACTGGAGGTGCAGAATATTCTATCATCAATGCCGAGCGTGGACCGATATTCGAAAATTTAAGAGTGCCCTAATCACATGACTTCTGCAATCTGAGGTGAAAAAGCTGGAAAAACTACTTCATACCGAAGAGATGGGCAATCGCACTCCATCGTAGCTGCTGTGCCGATTATGTATGTTGACAAGCAACGCAGTAAGCAATGACATTCAGTGAAGCAACTGGCTATCATGCCTAACTCCTGTCATCTAAAAGATTCTAAATGTGTGCACCAGCAATATAGATGCATTAGCGCAAAGTGCCGATAGAATATTTGAAATGTATCCATATGTGTGCATTGCAACAGTTAGTATACAACCGCAGACGGACTGCAACTTTGCTGTGCCACAAGCTCAGATCACTGAACTTTCTACACAAGTCACCGCACTGTGAACTCAGAACAGTCTCCGATCTCGTAGCTACCACTCACCCGGGAAACATAGTCACTCACCTTTGGCTATGAAAGTGTACTGATCCTACTGCCGTTTTGGGTCCGAGGCATGAAAGTATAGCCCACCTTGTGAGCAGGGAAAAGAACAGGAGCTCAGTGATGATGGCCACTGATGCTCCAAACAGCAGCTGTCGATTGTTTATCATGGACCAAGGTCTGAAATTACAGTTCCTAGTAGACACAGGCGCAGATGTGTTAGTCTACCCGTCTGCCCATTTGCCATCTCATAAGCGTGCCATCTCTTTGCAGCCAATGGTTCTACAGTAGCTGTATATGGTTGTACCACATTAGTGTTAAGCCCAGGCCTATGAAGCATGCTTGAGTGGCAGTTTGTCGTGACAGACATCACACATCCTATACTGGGGGCAGATTTTTTATCTTTTTATGGACTTGTACCTGACCTCAGGCATCGATACCTGCTGGACACTAGTACTAACGTAGCTAGCAGAGGACTAGTATGTCATGTGGAAGATGCTAGCATCAGAGTGACAACTGGAAATTCTCTTTTTATTGGACTTTTGAAACAGTTTCCCGAGATCACATGTCAAGCTCCCACACTAGCTCCCTTACAGCACTACACAGTGCACTACATTTTGACCAGGCCTGGGCCACCTGTTCATGCTCGACCACGACGTTTAACGCCACAGAAATTGAAAGTAGTTAAACAGGAATATGCATCCATGTTTGCAAAGGGGATCTGTTGTCCGTCAAGTAGTAGTTGGGCATACCCCCCTCCATGTGGTACCGAAAAAGAACAACGGATGGCGTCCTTGTGGAGACTATTGACAGCTAACTGCAAGAATGATTCCAGACCGGTACCCTATACCACACATTGAGGATTTCACATCCAATGTCTACAGTAAGAGCATATTCTCCATGCTGGATCTCGTTAGAGCTTTTTACTGGATACCCGTGGCACCAGTCGACGTTCTTAAGATAGCTGTATGCACACATTTCGGGTTGTTCGAGTTCACTTGCATGCCTGTCAGGCTATATAACGCTGCTCAGACATTCCAAAGATTTATGGATGAGGTCACACGTGACTTCGATAATTGCTAATACATAGATTATGTTTTGATCATATCATGCTCAGAAGCTGTCACACCTACAGCAACTCTTTACCCGTCTATGTGAGTATGGCCTCATTATTAATTCGTCCAAATGCATCTTTGGGGCAATAGAAATTCAATTTCTCAGCTATATCATTAATGCTCAAGGAAATTGGCCCTAAAAAGAAAAGGTAGATGCAATACTTGATTTTCTGCAACCTACTACAATGAAGGAACTACAATGTTTCCTCGATGTCACGAACTTCTATCATCGTTTTGTCCTTAATCACGCACACCTCTGAACAAATTCATACAAGGCAAACCAAGACCAAAGGATAAACTTCAGTGAAACCTAGAAGTTGTCATGGTATTTCCTGATTTGAAGACTGCCATCACTGAAGCAGCACTCTTGGCGCACCCAGTACCACAAGCACAATTTGCTCTGATGGTTGATGCGTCTGCCTCCTCAATTGCTGCTGCACTACAACAACACGTGGATGAACACTGGCAACCAATAGCCTTCTTTAGCAAAAAGTTGCCACCTTCACAGCAAAATCGGTTAACGTACAACCTTGAGCTATATGCTGCCTATGCAACCATCAAAAAGTTCTGACACATGTTAGAGGGAC
Source organism: Schistocerca nitens (assembly GCF_023898315.1). Taxonomy (NCBI): domain Eukaryota; kingdom Metazoa; phylum Arthropoda; class Insecta; order Orthoptera; family Acrididae; genus Schistocerca; species Schistocerca nitens. The sequence continues at coordinate 454,349,889 of NC_064615.1, read as the reverse complement.
AGCGATTTGTTTTGGTAATGGATCACAAGCCACTAATTTATGTTTTCCGACAGAGCCCAGATAAAGCTTCACCATGACAGCTTCAACATCTTGATTTCATTGGTCAATTTACTACTAACATCACTCATGTCGAATGTGAACTGAATGTGCTAGCTGACGCACTCTCGCATATAGAAGCTATTTCTGAACCAATTCACTTTGAAGCTCTCACGGTGGTGCAACAATTGGATGATGAATTACATGATTTGTTGGTGCAACCGACAGGCATGCAATTCCATCGCATCGCACTACCTCCATCAGCCGTTGAGCTATATTGTGACATTGCCAATAACAGACCACGGCCACTCATTACTGCACACTTCCGGCAACAGATTATCACCTTGCTGCACAACATGTCACACCCAGGTGTTAAAACCAAAACAAACATGGTGAAGCGAGCATTCGTCTGGCTGCATATGGACAGAGAGTGTAAGCAATTTGTATGACAGTGCATGGCTTGTCAAAGGAATAAAATTAGCAGACATGTCAGATCACCACTTCAAAGCTTCATCCCTACAAATCTACAGTTTGAACATATACATTTAGATCTCATAGGACCTCTCCTGCCGATGGAAAGATACAATTACTGTCCCGTAGCTATAGACCGATATACGAGGGGCATTTGAAAAGTCCATGCAAAGTCCGAGAAATGGCACTACCGGGGCGTATCGAGGTCATGTTTAGTTGGTAGCATCTTTGGAAAGCACACACACCAAGTTTCAGCCATATTAGTCTGTTTCTTTGTGTTTGGCATTCATGTGAATCAAGGAAGTTAAGTGATTGTCAAAAAATGGACGAAAAAGAATTTCGCGTGGTGATTAAACATTACTTTATGAAAGGCAAAACGCCTCAGGAGACTAAAGAGAAGCTTGATAATCATTACAGTGACTCTGCACCTTTGATTAGAACAGTTTATAAGTGGTTTCCAAATTTTCGGCGTGGCCATATGGGCACAAGTGATGCTGAACGTTCTGGACACCCTGTGGAGTTACGACTCCAGAAATGATCGATAAAATCCAGGATATGGTGATGGATGACAGAAGAGTTAAGATACATGAGATTGCTAGTGCTGTGAGCAACTCGAATGAAAGGGGAGATAATATTTTGCATAAACATTTGGACATGAGAAAGCTATCTGCAAGATGGGTTCCGTGATTGCTCACACTTGACCAAAAATGGTATCATGTGAAGTGTTGCAAGGATGGTTTGCAGCTGTTCAGGAAGAATACGCAGGACTTTAAGCATCGTTTCATCACTGTGGATGAAACATGGATACCTTACTACACTCCTGAGACCAAACAACAATCTAAACAATATGTTACCAAGGGAGAATCTGCACCAAAAAAGGCAAAGACCATTCCTTCAGCTGGAAAGGTTATGGCGACTGTCTTTTGGGATTCGCAAGGGCCCTCCATCTAAATTGCAACACTTCACTGTCCACCACTCCCACCATACTATCCCTCCCCCTCCCCACCCCAGCCTTCTACTTACCCCCACTCAGTGGCCACTCCAACATGTACTGGTGCTGCTACTCACAGTGTGGTTTCAGCTCTCTGAGACTGCAGACGTGTGTGCAGGTTGCATTTGTTTGAGTGTGTGTGTGCGCGCATGTGTGTCTACTGCTGACAAAGGCCTTAATGGCCGAAAGCTATAATTGAGTGAATCTTTTTGTTGTGCCTATTGTGACTCAGCATCTCCACTATATGGTGAATAGCAACTTTCCTTCTCTGGTATTGCAGCACAAATGTCATATGGTTATATAATGTATAGCACCAGATTTGCAGCTGGTGGCCATAATTGGAACTAACATTTTTTACAGAGTAAATCGGTTCCACATTAACACATTAGCATATCTTCATATTACCATATCTAGCAAGGTTTGCTGCCATACAATAATTACAGCCCATACTTGGCCTGTGTGAGTAGCTGCACTTTAATTATAACCACCTGGTACTGAGTGTGCTTGTAATGATGATGGTAAATAAATATTATGTTAAAACACACTAAAAGCACTAGAAAGTCCTGCAGAATAAAACCAGTTATTTTACTTTTTCAAACTAACTTCCACTGCACTCAGTACAGCTCTTTTTCTCCCAAAATCACTCACTCCAGTGGTTATTTTCTTTCATTTTTCTGAGCTGTACACATACAAGATTCTACTCCTCCACAAACTCTTTATCTACATAAAATCTCTCTGCTTTCTGTCAAGTCTCCACTCAAACACACACACACACACACACACACACACACACAGGCACAAGCATCTTGTTTAATGACTTATTTGAAGCAATATATAAATGAAGCAAGTTTCATTACCTGCAACAATGTTATTGAAGTATATGTGCACCAATTTAAAAACACCGAAAAAAAATTGCAACACCAAGAAGGAGTCATGCAGCATAAATGAAAGTTGGTAGGCATGTTTCTATATCTGAAAGATGATATATATTCCAGTTTTGCACCAGTTGTATTACACTGTACCACTAGAAGGATGCAAATCAGGTTTGCTTAAAATACACATTCTAATGATCATGAATGTTTGTTACCTATGAGATTCATCATGGTGAGTTGATGTTAGTCAGGAATACCTTTAGGGTGACAAAGACACCATTATCAACACCTCACTGAGTTTGAAAGAGGTCATGTAATAGGGCTATGAGAAGCTGGATGTTCCTTCTACGATATTGCAGAAAGACCTGGCAGCAATGTAGCTACTGTACTGTACATAACTGCTAGCAACAGTGATCATGAGACTGTACAGTACAAGAAAACCAGGTTCCGGAAAGCCACGACACTACCGAGAGGGATGACTGTCATTTTCAGTGTGAGACTCTGGCATGTTGTACTGCATCTGCAGCAGCAATCAGAGCAACAGTTGCCACTACAGTGCCATAATGAACTGTTACAAATTGCTTACTTCAAAGACAGCTCTTAACCAGACACCATTTAGCATGAATTCCACTGATCCCAAGCCATTGCCAATTGAGAGCTCATTGGAGGGCAGGGTTGAGGTCTGTTATGTTTTGCTGGTGAAAGCTGGTTCTGCCAAGGTGCCAGTGATGCCCTGTCTTTGTGCTAAACACACTGGACCTACAGCTGGAGTTATGGTCTGGAGTGAAATTTTGTAAGACAGCTGGACTACTCTCATGGTTATCCCATGCACACTGACTGCAAATTTGTAATCAATCTGGTGAGTCAACCTGTTAGGCTGCCATTCATGAACAGCATTTCAGGGGGTTTCTCCAACAGGATAAAGCCCATCCACATAGTGCTGTTGTAACCCAACATGCTCTAGTATGGAGTGTCGACATGTTAGCTTGGCCTGTTCGATAACCAAATATACCTCCCAATCGAGCATATATGGGACATCATCAGACAACTCCAGTGCCATCCACAAACAGCATTAACTGTCCCTATATTGACTGACAAGTGCATGCATGCACTTGACATTCTGGTGGGTACACTTGTTATTAACGTACCAGCATTTCACATTTGGAATGATTTATCTCATGTTTACATTAACCTGTGATCTTGCAATGTTAATCACTTAAATATGTTATCTAGACAAATGTATTCCCAAAATTTCATTACTCTAGATTAATTATTTTTTGGAGTTGCGATTTTTTTTCTGTCAGTGTGTTTTCTGCATTTCTTTGCACTACATGACATGATGTGCTGCAATTCCTCTGCCAAGAAGTGCAACAGCCACAATTAACAATGCCTGTTATACTTGATTTGACCTTCTAGAAACGAGAAAATTCACATTTAGTTCTTCTTCCCATTCTATTCATATATTGAATATGAGGAGAATGGCTACTTTAAAAGCCTCTGTGCACACTGTAATTGATCTAATGTTGCTTTTGTAGTTCCTACAATAGCAATCAAAAGAAGGTTGTGGTATATTCTTAGATTTCTCACTTAATACTGGTCCTTAAAGCTTCATATATAGACTTTCCCAGGACAGTTGATATCTTTTTTTCAAATGTCTGCCATTTCACAGTTTCAGCATTTAAATCATACTCCACCACAAATCAAACTTACATGTGGCAATTTGTGCTGTCCTTTAAATACATTCAAAATCTCTTGTCATTCCTATTTGGCATGGGTCCCACAAAACTGAGTAATATTCTATGATAGGTTGTCCAAGTGTTTGACTGAACCTATGTGACTATTCATATCCTCCTAAAATAACATGCTAAAGTATTTGCATGATTTGACTGATTCCAATTGTGATTTACTGATATTGTATTCATTACGTATTACATTTGTGTGCATGAAGTGCACAGTTTCACATCTCTGAACATTTGCAAGTAGTCAATTTTGTAATATCTTATCAAGATCTCAGTGGATATTTCTTCTGCTTTCTCGGATAGTATTTTATTACAGATACCTGCATTATCGGCAAAGAGGTTACTCCTAACAATAGAATTGCAGAATTGGTTAAAGTGACCATTTTGAAATTGTGTCCATCTGTAACAAGAATACTTGTTTCTGTGAAGCTTTGAAATTGTATGACTTTTATTCATTTTCAACAGTGGTTTCATTGTAGAAATTACCCACATTTAACTATACTAACTGCTTTTATTTCTTATTGTATATTCAGAACCACACCAGTGGTCATTTTTATCACTTAATGTTTCTTTTTGCACCAAATTTGTCTTACAAGGAACCCCTTCAGTGCAAAGCTACAAAAAGCCAGTGATATTTACATCATTCAACACCCCACTTACTGTCTACCATGCAACCACAATATTGGCTGCCAGTGACAACACAGGGGCTGTGACAGGAGGTATTCAATGGTGAGCACAGCATGAGGCTACAGAGTGTACTTTTATTGCTTTATTGAAAAGTAACTCACAACAATGCTGTAGTAGTGGAGATACGAAGCAGAATAATGGCAACGATAAACAAAGCAAACATTGTATTATATCCAGAACAACAGTTGCCAAAGTTGACATTTCATCAGAAAAGAGCCCAAGGAATTTTGCAGAGTGAGAAAGAAGTGGCAGATGAAATACTAGCATTTCTGCAAGATGAGTGAGTGGAATGTATGGAGTCACGTATGCTCGACTGTGCAGACAATGTACACGAGGAGTACAGTGATGACGATACATGCTTAACAAGTGAAGGTGGTACTGAAAAAGGTGTCAAGCCATTTAGTTAACCTTCCTTGTCAGACAGGAAACCACAATTCCTGTCTCCAGTGAAACATAGTAAAGGACTATTGTGGTCCACAGAGTGCGTATTAAACATAATTACATACATGGAAGATCATCTGCAGCACATTAAAAAAACAATTTTGAACAGATTTCGAATAAGTGCACAGCAATACGACAGTGTAGTGCATAATTAAACCTATGGATATTGAAGGGAGGTCAAAGCACACTTGTTACAAAAACTGGTGTTCACACATTTCAAGGATGCTCGATACAATTTACAAGGTGTGTGTGATAATGACCTACTACGTTATGCACATCAAATTGCACACAACACAGATTACATTGATTTCAAGGGAAGCAGGGGATGGTTGCATAACTTCAAACAGTGCTACAGAATTGGTAATTTCAAACAAATTGTCAACTGCAGAATCGGCCTGAATATTTCTAGATGAGATAAACAATTTTATCTCATAGTTCAGTAACGAATTTACTTTCAACTCCAACCAACCAGTATTTGAAGAGGAAATGCAAATGTAAAGAACCCTGGAAATTAGAGGTACCCAAGTTGGTTGTATCAAGATCATCTAACATCAGTGCCTTAACATGGTCATATAAAATTATGCCAAGTGTTCTTGTGTATGATAAATTGGCTGAAAAGTTATTTATTGTGCTGTGAGAAGTTGGAGGTGCTTTGCCTCCTATGATTCTCTCTTGTGTGTGTGATCTTGGAAGGGCAATAGGGAATGTTTATGTCACAGCATGCAATAGTGGGAAAATAGGTGTAAGAGAACCACAACTATGGTATGAGTCTCTGAATGTTTGTTTTTTCTGTGCCTATAAAATATATTATTGTGCTATGAGCAGCTACACCTTAAAGCGTAGCTAGTTTCATGGTAAGCTCCATGACAGATTGTCTCGCTTTCAGTTGCATGCCATCACAGTCCATCAGTTTTCATCACCCTGTTCCACCACTATGATTCTATATAGCCATTCTTTAGCAGTGGATACCTAGCTAACATTGCGCACAATTTGTAACTCCCAAGGAGTTCACCTTTGATCTTGATAGCACGAATCTTTGTGATCACTGTGGTGCACCATTTTTCATTTGGTGTTCATGGTGCAAGTTAACGATTTGTTTTGAACATTTCTTGAATGTTGACAATGTCCATCTTGTGAAGTGTATTATATACATCCCATAGAAGGTTTATCTCTGCACTGTCTCAGACACTCATTTTCTGTTGCCCTCCTGATGCATATGGTGAGTCATTAGCACTAATATTTTTCCTGTCATAACCGTTAAAACCACACTTTCAAATGAGGATTACTAAAGATTGAACTTGCAACCTCGCCCTCAAGGACTTCATTAGAGAAATGCAAATGCTCAGTTTTGCATGACTTGATTGTGATGATACATCTTCAAGTTTCTGAGCTGATTAATGTGTCTTGCTATATCTAAAGTACTCAGTTGTGTGTTAGTCACGATTGAGAGATTGAAAAGGATTCATAAGTTGTCAGACCAGAAACTAATGGAATACTTAGAATATCTGCAGCAAATTTCAGAGCAACTTTTCAAAGGCAGTGAAACTGAAAGACAAGTAGAAACTAGCTGCGATGATTGTAGTCCATATTGTGATGACTCAAGTGAAAGTAATTATGATATGTCCAGAGATGTTACACCAATCTTAATAGCAGCAAGATTAATGCTTCCATCAAAACCATCATATCATTCAGGAAGGGCTGACATCTGATGCAACAAAGGAAGGTATGGATAAAGAGGTATTACTTTCACCATTTCTTGAGGATCATTCCAAATTCAGAAAAGATGGAACAGAATGGGATACACTAAACCATATTTTTTATGCACCTGGAAGACTACAAAAGCCAGATAACAGGACCAGCACCACTTGTGAAAAGAAACACAGAGACAGACACCCATAGGCAATTTGGAAACAACAGTTGATTTGCTTGCCTTTCTGAGCTAGATGCATTTATTGAAATTTTGCATGTCTATGATTCTTTTTGTGCCAAAGGAACAGATGTTCATAGCTTGTGATCAAAAGGCAGGGGACCAGACTTCTTTGTGACATAATGCCAAGAGAGAGATTTAGAGACATTGTGCATTTTTTCATTTTGGTATCAGGGAGCCCAGGGGAGCATAATGAACAAAAACTGGCTGCAAAATTTCTATCACACTGAGATATGTTGGATATAAATAAAATTTTAAATAGATGCTCAACAAATCACAGTTTCATACAAAGTGTACTAATTAACTGAGACATTATGATTTTGTAAAAATGCATCACTTGAAAAAACATAGTATGCATTATGGGACACACTCAGTAACTCAGAATGTCCACATAGTTAATAACAGTGGCCTGACTGAGCCTTGGAAAAAATTGCTGTTTTGAAGTGTGCACCACACGCGTAGTGTGAAGCAGTTGCCCTCCATTTCAGGCAGTGGCGCCGCTGTGGCAATCGCAGCTTTGGTGTCTCCCTCTGGTGGGAAAGGGGAAAGGTTGCCTATTCACATGTATTTAAGGGGTGCTATGAGCTCGCCAGTTGGTCAGTCTGGGTCAGTCCCTCGTCCCCAGCTTGCTAGTCTGTCTCTCGTCCGCATTTGTTAGGCAGTTAGTGCCTGTCTGTCGTTCGGATCAACCTTTAAAGCCAGCAAAATGAGAGTCTTTCCACTCCGCCAGTGAGAGAACTCAGCAAGTGGTCACCTGGTCGGGGCTTAGTTCCTGCATCTGAGTCTGCGCGTTAGGCCGCCAGTCTGCTCAAGTTGCTCAGGCAATGGTCATTGGCAGTTGGATCGATCAGTTGGTCGGTCATGCACTGAGACACAAGATGACTTGTCCGTCTTGAGTGTCGGCGCATGTGAGGTCGCCACGTGGCTACAGTTGGCCGCGGTGTATAGCGAGGGGTAGTGACTTCATGGTCGACATGAGAGCAACTGGAGTCAACCCACGACATCAGTCTGGCCGGTGCGAGCTGCGACACCTTGAGACGGGAGATCGGCGCACCTTCCTGCGTCTGTTGAAGTGGCTGGCAGCAGATGGTTCGGGAGAGCGATTTGGGGGTGCTGCACCAGGTCTTCTCAAGAAATCACAATTTATTAGAAGTTAAGTGATTGGTGATATGTTGTTTGATTTACTCTTGTTGAATTCTACTTGTTTTCTTGGTGATGTCACCAGCTGTTTTGCATTGGGGTCGTCCCACCATTCTTCTCCGTTTGCCCACCCGCGGGAAGGTGGTTGTTTATAAATTGGGTGGTCCGTTTTTCCCTTGTGGAGTAGGGGTGGGTTAGAGCAACCTGTGGTTCGGGTTGTTCAGTAATCTCCCAATCAATCTACCGTACATTAGTAGCTGCCTCTGTCATGTTTGTCGGATTTGGTGTGTTAATGAATTTATTGCTTGGAGGGTAATGGCCCAATACCTGAAATATGTTTTGACCTTTGGAAACTTTGATATTATTGCCTATGATCTTGAGAGGCGGTATCTGTGTACTGTAGAGCATCTTAACTATTGTTTGGCCAACCTTGTAGAATTTTATATAAGATTGCATTTCATGGGCTTTTATTTAAATGATCATTTTAGTATATAAAGTTGCCACCCTTTCACCGTAAGCTTGATGCAGGGAATGTGTTTTAAGGAAAACTCCCTTGCACAGTTAAGAGAAACTGGAGGTGGAGGGAAGGACCCAGATGGTTCTGGTAATGAAGCAGCCAGTGAAATCAAGCATTCTGTCTTCAGCTTTTATTTGTGCCATAGGGTGGTCTATTTTGCTCTTGGCCTCAGTTTAATGGCGGCCGTTCATCCTGGTGGGCAGCCAACTGGTAGTCATACCAATATAAAAAGCTGTACAATGATTGCAGCAGAGCTGGTGTATGATGTGGCTGCTTCAAAGGTGACCAAGCCTCTGATGGAGTACGATAAGCCTGTGACAGGACTGGAATAGGAAGTGCTGGATGGTTGGATTTGGATTGGGCAGGTCTTGCACCTGGGTCGTCCACAGCAATATAATCCCCGTGGCAAAGGATTGGGATTGGGAGTGGCATAGGGATGGACTAGGATGATGTGTTGCTTGAAAGTGCTACAAAACATGACTTTAGGAGATGTGAGAAGGATCTCGGGTAGGATGTCCTTCATTTCAGGAACTGATGACTGATAATCAAACCATTACAAAGGATGTGGTTGAATTGCTCCAGTCTGGGATGGTACTGGGTGATGAAGGGAGCACTTCTTTGTAGCTGGTTCTTTTGGATAATGGGAGGACTGGGGATGTGCGGGGAAATGACAAGGGAGATCTCGTCATGGACTAGGTCTGGTGGTGGTGCCTGTCTGTGAAGGCCTTGGTGAGACCCCCAGTTGGAAAAGAAAGTTCTCCTCTTTCACTCCCCATATCCCCCCTCCAACCACTCATCCCCATCTCCCTGTCCCTCCGCCCCCAGCACTGCAACTGTTGACAGCCTAGTCCCCACCCACTTGAACAGATAGCACTCTTCTCCCCCCCCTCCCCCAATATCCTGCTATCCTTTCCCTTTCCCTCCCCCTCTGGACTGCTGTTTCCATTCTAAGTAATAGCTGCATTCTAGTCTGTGCAGCTGGAGATGACAGTCATCTGTACATGAGGCATGCTTGTTTGTGAGAATGAATGTGTGTGTGTGTGTGTGTGTGTTTCCTTTTCTGAAGAAGATTTTGGCTGAAAGCTAATGTGTAACTTCTTTTCACTGTGCCTACCTGCAACTCAGTGTGTCATCTTCATGGTAAGTAGCAATCTATCTTTTCATTATATTGCTGATATTTCAATCTGGTGTTTCCACTGTTTGAGATACATATTTCAAACGCATATATTTATTAAACTGTACAACATACAACTACAAAACTTGGGACATATATTTACAAATCTCTCAAGTTTATATTACAGATGTTCAATATGTCCTCAATCAGTGACACAAACGTATCACACTGATACTTAAAATTCCTCCCATACTTACGTAAGTATGTCCATCACTGATGTTATGGCAGTACAGATCAAGTTCTTCAACTCTTCTAGGTTCTGTGGTGGCATTTGTGCATTTTTGATATCTCTAACGTTTATGCAGCTCCAGATTTAGTATATGTTGTCATTACCTTGATTACTGTTGTAACTCACAAAGCAAGATGATAGCATACCCAAAAATGCTCGTAAAGAGTGCGGAGCACCATGACTCATGGTTCCCTTGAACAAACACTGAGTGTCAACCAAACTGGGGAGCAGTGAGTCTGAAAGCACTATCTGGGATGAATAGGGAACTAATGGAGTGCTACAGCAAGAAGTATTCACACACAAATGCAAGTGAGTATAGGCTGAAGTAAACAAGAATCAAGATTAGTGGCAACAAGCAGCTGACTCCAGCAGCACTTCCTAAGCCACAACAAGGATCTCCATAGAGGTTCCTCCTGGGTGCTCTCTGCTGGGACATCATGGGCAGTGCTGGGGATGGTGACTGGAGGCTGGTGGTCAAGAGCTAATGAGGACTGGGCAGCAACCTCAGCCAGCTGCTGTGATGATGGAGGGATATACTCCAGCTCCATCAGGTCCACCCCAGGCCAACAGTTCTATGTGGTGGATATCACTGGTCAAGGGCACAAATTATACAGCAAGCAGTGCATGGCAAGGAGGTTGGAAACATCTGTGGGTGTCACTTAGTGCTTTGGAGCTCAGGTTAGTTAATCCATCCCACCTGCATAAATGTCTCCTGTATGTCTGAGTTGTTGTGTCCATTGCTCAATCTGATGCAGGCATAGCTGCTTAGTGTGGCCTATCAAGTGCTGCTGACACACTGCAACAATATAAAGTTATTGCCCCTTATATCCCACCATGATGCCTTACATCCACTCCGGTGTCTACCTGAATGTGTGTGCCCAGAAAGTGAAACCTTGCCAACACCCAGGCATGGTCCATGTGCCAGAGGGGCAAGCCCTCAGGTACAGTTGGTCAAAGAGACTGCAACACTGACAGCCGTGCACCACCTCAGCCACTTATTGGAGTTGCTCAGTAAGCATCATGTCTAGGAAATGCTGAGGCTGTTTCCTTTATTTGTGATTTGAATGTCTTTACTAGTGCTCAACCCCTATATGTGATGCCATTCAGAATGATATGTGGTCAGGTGCTGAATTTCATTCTGGTGGCATACCCTCAATAGCAAAAATGGCAGCTAAGGACTGAATTGTAGCGTTCGACACTGCAGAGGACAACCTAGCAACACATGGAAAATTAGATGAGGTGTCTAATACCACATTGCCTCTTAGATGAAACCAGTGAAATCCATGAGCACCCAGTTCCACGGGTCCTCTGGAGAAAATCTTTGTGATGGAGGTGCCTGGTTTTGGGTGCACTCTGAACAGGCACACACCACATGCTTGTCGGTGGAATTAAATGCTGGCTAATAGATGTGTCGAAGGGCCAATGCTTTCATTTGCACCACCCCCCAATGGGATGCATGTAACATCGGAATGCATCATCATAACGATGGTGTAGTAACAACAAAGCAGTCCAATCTTCCACTGCTAACAGCAGGACACCATTGACGATGTTGAGCATATCGCAAATTCTAAAATACAGTAAGAGCTCAAGGTCTGAACTCATGAGGAAATGTTCCAGCCATCTGCTGAACCACTGTAATTACTCTGTGCAGGAGTGGACCCTCACTTGTAGCTGCCACGACTTTCCATACTGCCAACAGAAATTCATTTAGCTTGTCCTGAAGGTTCTCGTCCAGTCTATGACAGATTGCCTCCTGCTTATCAAAGTTAATATCAGGACCTGCTGGTAACCATGACAAAGCAACTGCATTTGCGTGCAGTGATGTATCATAAGAGAATTACCCAGAAACCAGGTCCAATGCCGTGCTTTTCTGTCTGAGTGTGTTGTTTGGGGAGCAAACATGAAGATGAATGGCTTATGATCTGTAAGAAGGTGAAACTTAGTGCCATAAAAGAACACATGGAACTTTCTTACATCCTATATGATTGTGTGTGTCTCCTCCTCAACCTGAGAATAATTTCTCTGTGCTGCCAACAAAGTCTTTGATGTGAATGCAACAGACTGTTTTGAGCCATTGGGAGTTCTGTGAGAGAGAATGGCTCTGATGCTGCATTGGGATGCATCTGTGGCAAGAATCAAAGGCTCACTGGGGATGAACTTGGCCAAACACAAAGCAGAATGGAAGTGTTGCTTCAGTTTCTGGAATGCCGAATGACACGTCTCTGATCACTCAAACTTCATCCCGTTCTTAAGAAGCTGATTCTACGGGTAACAAACATGAGCTGCCCATGAAAGAACTTCATAGAGTAATTTAGCTTCCCTGAAAACGACTGCAATACCCTAATTCTAGCATCTGGCTGGCGCCTTACTATCCAACCACATGCCACACAGCAGTTCCGTATGTTGCCTCCCTGTCAAGAAGAGTAAGACTCAACTGCTGTTCGTCTTGTCCGAACAACCACTGAAGTTTGTGATGGTGCCGCATCTGTCAGATACAGCCAACACTAGCTCACATCCATAAGCCAAGTGACACTAGACAACTTCCTGGTATTCCACCATTGGGCAGCCTTTACAGAGCATCTCCAAGCAGCTTGCTAGTCAGTGCAAGTTCCAGTCTCAACGCTCGACATCAGAAGTCTGCAGGTATTTTCATCAGAGTGCAACACCACTAGTCAGGGTCTAAGACAACACTAGTGCGGCCTATATAGACTTTATCTACAGCAATTTTTCTTTACAGTAACCACATTTTGCCTTGTTTCAGTCTAACCTTGTTTCTGTCTAGCACAGCTTCCTTCCTTGTACTGATTCATTGTGTCTGGCCCTTCTCTTGCTTCCTGTCGTTACTGGACCCTCTTTCATGTTTTCATCTCTGGACTCACTCGCGCTCTTGCCATGGCTTCTTCCACACCAGAACTATCACTCCTGCAGCTTGGGCAGTTACAAGGTCAGCAGTTGCACTGTTTGACCCAGTATGTTCCTTACCTGACCCAGCATCGTTTGGTGGTGACCCTCATGTGCTAAGGACAGGACAGCACAGCTTCGACATTGTGCATGGCACTTCCTGTGCACCACTGAATTTCTGTGACGGCGCCTCACCCATCCCGATGTTCCTCCTGCCCAGGACTCATTTCTACTGCCTCCACATCCTCCAGAGTTCGACAATGCCTCGGACTCATGGCTCACCTTCCTTGACACACTGGCTTGCCTCCTTCAAGTTTCTGCTCTTCCTCCTGTTTCTCTCCTGGCCATCTCCAGCCCTTCGGTCTATGGCCACAATGCCTCTCACACAATCGTTCCAGCACCACCTCTTGTGATCCAGCCCTAGCACCCCTGCCCCCTGTAGGACCCAGCGCCAGCCAGCCCTGGTGCTCCTGCCCCAGGGCAACCAGCTCATCTGCTGCCACCAGCTCATCCGGCACTGACAGTTCAGCAGGCACCACCTACTCAACCAGCTCTTTGCACCAAGGCCTTCACCAGGTTCTTGCACCATAAGATCTGCCAGCTCCTTGTGCCTCATGTTCTCATCTCCTTTTCTAACAGCCAACTGCAATGAAGCACACTCTGCCCTCTGTGGAAACCCGTCCGGCACCACCACAACACTTCTTTTGTGGCAGTCATCTGATGTGCCCCCCCCTCCCGCCGGATTTCCCTTCACCTCATATTCTCCAGTCATGGAACTTTTGCCGCAAGGCCTGGCTGTACCAGGTCTTGCCGTCTTCAGTGGCTTCGCTGTCTCTTCTTCATGACATCCTTGCATGTGTCTCATTTTCCAGGTCTACTTCTCACCTTGGCTGCTCCCCTGCCTGTTTGGTGACTGCACTCCATGAGCCACACCCAATATTCCTTGTGCCTTAAGCCGGAAGCCCACAGCCATGGCTGTTCCTTCTTCTGAGGGTGATTCAATGCCCTGGGCTCCTCCTACTGCTGGCAATGAAGTGTCTGACGACCTCCCACGACATTCCTCTAGCACTTTCATGTCTGGTCATGGCTGTGTCCAATTGCAGTTGGAAGTACACATATCTGAGGTCAATTCTGGACATCCTGATTATTAGCCAACTTAGCTAACAACTTGACATGGTATGGAGAAACAGTTATTTCACTTTGTGTGCTGATCATGTGCTTGAAATCGCTGCAAAGTCTATCATCATCTCTGGATTTCTGGATAATTACCGTGGGGGTGGCATACTGGCTTGATGAAACCAGTGACACCACCCCAAGGTTCTGGCATCTGTCAAGTTCCACCTCCACTTTACCTTGCATAGCAAAAGGCATGAGGCAGGCTGGACAGAACCTAGGAATCAATTCAACGTAATTTTGGGCCTTTGAATTACCCAGATACTTACCAAAACGTTGACTGAATGATTGGAGCAATGTTTTCAAGTTCTGAAATGATGTTGTTGTTGTTGTGGTCTTCAGTCCTGAGACTGGTTTGATGCAGCTCTCCATGCTACTCTATCCTGTGCAAGCTTCTTCATCTTCCAGTACCTACTGCAACCTACATCCTTCTGAATGTGCTTAGTGTATTCATCTCTTGGTCTCCCTCTACGATTTTTACCCTCCACGCTGCCCTCCAATTCTAAATTTGTGATCCCTTGATGCCTCAAAACATGTCCTACCAACCGATCCCTTCTTCTAGTCAAGTTGTGCCACAAACTTCTCTTCTCCCCAATCCTATTCAATACCTCCTCATTAGTTACGTGATCTACCCACCTTATCTTCAGCATTCTTCTGTAGCACCACATTTCGAAAGCTTCTACTCCCTTCTTGTCCAAACTGGTTATCGTCCATGTTTCACTTCCATACATGGCTACACTCCATACAAATACTTTCAGAAACGACTTCCTGACACTTAAATCTATACTCGATGTTAACAAATTTCTCTTCTTCAGAAACAATTTCCTTGCCATTGCGTCTACATTTTATATCCTCTCTACTTCGACCATCATCAGTTATTTTACTCCCTAAATAGCAAAACTCCTTTACTACTTTAAGTGTCTCATTTCCTAATCTAATCCCCTCAGCATCACCCGATTTAATTTGACTACATTCCATTACCCTCGTTTTGCTTTTGTTGATGTTCATCTTATATCCTCCTTTCAAGACACTGTCCATTCCGTTCAACTGCTCTTCCCAGTCCTTTGCTGTCTCTGACAGAATTACAATGTCATCGGCAAACCTCAAAGTTTTTACTTCTTCTCCATGAATTTAAATACCTACTCCGAATTTTTCTTTTGTTTCCTTTACTGCATGCTCAATATACAGATTGAATAACATCGGGGAGAGGCTACAACCCTGTCTCACTCCTTCCCCAACCACCGCTTCCCTTTCATGACCCTCGACTCTGAAATGATAGACAAGTTAATTTTATTGACTACATTGAAGCCAAAAATAATGAAAGCATTAAGTATGAAATTTTTTCTACCAATTACGGATTTACAACCAAAAGCATGAGCTGGTGATCTATATTCTTGTATTTATCTGTGACTAGTAGTTGTCCATGTAAGAGAGTCGGCTGCCTACTATCAGAAAGCAGTTGGAGCTGAGAGCAGTCAGTGATAAGTATTCTACATTGATCAGACTGGTCGAGGCCCATGTGTCTAATTGAAACAACCAGCTATGTCCAAGTCTACCATAATATGGTAGAGCTGTAATCCTACTGACATGTTTGTGGACTCAATTTCAAACTTGGGAACATCATCCTGCAGCACAGCTCTCTGATGTTTTTTGCACACAACTGTTAAATGTCATGGCATATGTAAGGCTTGACAAGTTGCAAAGAAATAAAAGCACTGCCTCCTCTTGTGTAATCTGGGAAAGACTGCAAGTCCAGTGCCGTAAAAGGACAGCACTTTGCATATGGTGTGAACTCAATGGAAGGCTAATGCCACGGAGACCAACAGCAGTCTGGTGAGGCCCCAACCTCTGTAGCAGACCTGCACCAAGATGCCAAAGTACCCATTTCATTACTACACCCGTCCACTCGCATTGACAACACGATCGCTAAAGCCTGAATAGCGTCTGTCTGGGACTCATCTCACTGGTGTGTCTCTTCAGTTGTTTTGCTACCTGCCAACCATTGGAAAACACATTTTGTGCTGCAGCAATCAACTCCTCTGATTCTACAGTTCATACTACTTCCTCTGACGTAAGGTCTGAATGCGCTAGCACTTTAGTCTGTACAGCCCTGTCTGGCATTAGCCACATCACTGTATTGCAGATTAGGGTGTTTACATAGGACGTGCTGTAATGTTTGCATTTAAAAGTGCGTCTAAGCACTAATCCCTGTAAGTCAGCTATCCACAATGCATACCACTGCCTGGGACACTTATGATATTGATTCAACTGTATGCAGCCAGCTAACACGTGTGTTTGCTCACCTTAGTAGTGCTTAGTAATTGACACAATTCTGCATATTGTACTTTTAGGGGCTGACCTTCACACAAACTAGTACTCCACAACAATATAAAAACATTCCGATCCACAGACTCAATGATGTGCATTGCCTGGCAGTACATCTTAAAATGGACTAAATAATTTTCCCATGTTTCCATGGTATCATCAAAACCTGCAAATGTGTCCAGCAGATGTGTGGAGGCTGTGCCGCCTCCACTCACCTCACCACTGCACGGCCAGCAAATTGATGAGCTCCTGCATTTGCTCCTGTTGTTCGTGCAACTGCTGTTGCAACTACTGTTATTGTAGCTACTGTCTCAGCTGCTCCTTCTGCAACTGCATTTGTTATCTCCGACACACTAAAAATGCTGGCTCCTTAATGGCCACAATGTTCAACTACTGCTTCATGAACCACACACATTGCAGAGGTGGGGTGACTTGCAAGCCTCAACAATACAGATAGCTGTACCACAGATGAAACTAAAATGGAGAGATTTCTTTGGAGAGGCCAGACAAACATGTGGTTTCCGAAGAAGGGCAGTAGCCTTTTTATTAGTTGTATGAGCCACAGTCTGAGTGACTGACTGATTTGTTTGTAACATTGGCCAACTTGGTCTTGCTGTGTCAGTACTGCGAACAGCTGAAAGTGCATGGAAACTATAGCCACTACTTTTCCCAAGGACAAGCAGCTCTACTACATGGTTAAATGATGACTGCTTCCTCTTGGGCAAAATATTTCAGAGGTAAAATAGCCCCCATTCAAGTTTCCTCATGGGGCTACTCAGGAGAATGTCGTCACCATGAGAATCAAAACTGACATTCTACAAATTGGAGTGTGGAATGTTAGATCCCTGAAGGTAAGATGGAAATTTTAAAAAAGGAAATAAATAGGTTGAACTTAGATGCAATGGGAATTAGTGAAGAGGAACAAGACTTCTGGTCAGTATAAAATTAGAAATACAAAAATCAAATAGACGTAATGCAGGTGTAGATCTAGTAATGAATAAAAAAAACAGGAATGCAGGTAAGCTACTGTGAACACCACAGTGAACACATTATTGTAGCCAAGATAGACAAAGCCAACACTTTCCACAGTAATTCAAGTTTACATCCAACAAGTTCCGCAGAGACTGAAAGAGTGTACGACAAGATAAAATAAATTATTTGTATAGTTAAGGAAAAGGAAAATTTATTGTGACGGTTGCCTGGAATTCAGAAGTAGGAAAAGGAAGTGAAAGGAATATAGTAGGAGAATATGGACTGAGGAAAAGGAATAAAAGAGGAAGCCACCTGGTAGAATTTTGCACAGAGCATAACTGAATCACCACTAACACTTAGTTTAAGAACCATGAAAGAAGTTTGTATACATAGAAGAGACCTGGAGGCACTGAAAGGTTTCAGATTGATTATGTAATGGTCAGACAGAGATTTTGGAACCAGATTTTAAACCATAAGACACTTCCACAGGCAGATGTGGACTCTGACCACAATTTATTGGTTATGAGCTGTAGATTAAAACTGAAGAATTTGCAAAAAGGTAGGAAATTAAAGAGAGAGGGCCTGTATATGTTGAAAGAATCAGGGGTTGTTGAGAGTTTCAAAGGGCATATTAGGCAACATCCTACCAAAACAGGGGAAAGGAATACAGTAGAAGACGAGTAGGTAGCTTCGAGAGATGAAATAGTGAAGGCAGGAGAAGATCGTATAGGGAAAAAGGCAAGGCCTAATACAAATTCTTGGATATCACAGGAGAGACTGAATTTAATTGATGAAAAGAGAAAATATAAAAATGCAGCAAATGAAGCAGGTGTAACGAAAACAAATTTTTAAAACATGAGACTCACAGGGAATGCAAAATGACTAAGGAGGAACGGCCAGAGGACAAATGTAAGTCCATGGACATAACTAGCAGAAAGATAGATGCCACCTACAGGACAATTAAAGAGATCTTGGGAGAAAAGAGAAGCAGCTGTATGAACATTAACATCTCAGATGGCAAACCAGTATAACCAAAGAAACGAAAGGTGGAAGGAATGTGTAGAGGGACTATACGAGGGAAATGAACTTGAAGCCAGTTAATAGAAGGAGAAGAGGAAGTAGATGAAGATGAGATGTGCCATAGGATACTCTGAGAAGAATTTGACAGAGCACTGAACGACTAAAGCTCAAGCAATGCCCCTGGAGCACATGACACTCCCTCAGAACTGCTGATACCTGTGGGAGAGTCCGCCATGACAAAACTATTCCACCTATGTGCAAGATATACGAGACAGAAGAAATACCACAAGACTTCATGAAATAAACTACAATTCCAATTCCAAAGAAAGTAGGTGCTGTCTTGTGTGAATATTACTAATCTATTGCTTCATTAAAGAAAACTTTATAGCCAAGATCATGTTCAAAACTGTTTTTATTGACAGGTTTCTACTGGTCATTCATTACTCATGCCACATTAATACAGGGTGTACATTAAGTCTGGGAACACTTTCAATTATTTATTGCAGTAGTACCAAACATTGTACAGATATCATACATGTCATTTTGAAGAGAAACCCTGAAAGGTGTTTTTTTTTTTTTTTTTTTTTTCCATGTATACCGCCACAGTGTAGTTTGGTAATTTGCCATTAGTCAGCACTATTCACAAACATGGCAAGCTCAGGTCCGGAGCGAGCTTTCTGTGTACTGGAGATCAACAAAAACACGTGTGCTACAGCTGTTCAACAGACGTTTAGAACCAAGTACGGTAAGAAGCCACCAACTAGGAAGGTCATTTACCACTGGCCCACAAATTCATTACGTTGGGTTGCACATGCCCAGCAAAAACAAGCGGACATTCCAATGTGAGTGAAGAGCATGTGGAGTGCGTATGAGAGACATTCATAAGGAGTCCAAAGAAATCGGTGCATTGCACATCCTGTGAATTTGAAATGGCTCCAATGATAGTGTGGAAAACCTGCGGCAGAAGCTGTCTATGAAACCATTCAAATTGGAGCTAGTGCAGAAGCTCAATGACGATGACAAAGACAAGCGTTTTGATCACAGTTTCAACAACTGAATGAGGGTGGGGATGGCATTGCTGATCACTTAATTTTTAGCGACGAAGCCACTTTTCACACTAATGGGAAACTGAACAGGCATAATTGTCGAATCTGGGGTACAAAGCATCCACACGGATGTATTGAATTTGAGTGTGATTCTTGTTCCCCTATGCTCTGTCAAGGAGTATGGGACTTCATCATCATCATCATCCCCAAAGGTAAATGTTTTTTTGTCCTTGTCACGTCAAAAACTCTATGGGCCACCTTCGTGAGAGCACTGTCACTGGATATTCCTACTTGGACATGTTGCAGCAATGGCTGATGCCTCAAATGCAAGCGCACTTTCCGTTCATCTTTCAGCAGGATGGTGGTCCACTCCATTTTCATCGTGACGTTCGTGGGTACCTGAACATGGAGCTGCTGCATCAATGGATCAGCCTGCTACAGGAGGGGACTGCTGTTTCATTAAATGGCCTCCCCAATCACCAGATCTCACTTCGTGTGACTTTTCTCTGTGGGGACACATTAAAGATCTTGTGTATGTACTGCCTCTACCATGTGACGTAGCAGAGCTCCGGAAGAGAATACGGGAAGCGACTACAACAGTCAACGATGCCATGCTGGGATGGGTATGGCAAGAATTCGATTACCGTACTGACGTCTGCCGGGTTACTCATGGTCCGCATATCAAATGTTTGTAAAAAAACTTTCAGAGTTTCTCTTCAAAATGCAATATATATGACACCTGTACAATGTTTAGTTCTTGTGCAATAAATAATTTAAAGTGTTCCCAGACTTTAAGTACAATCTGTACTTTATTGGAGAGTATATTGCACATTCCACACAGGTTTACAAACAGGTCTGTCGCTTGTTCACTTGTGACAAACCTGTTTGTAATGTTATTGATATTTTTGACAAACCTCTCCACTAATATGTTAACGTGGCATGAGTTATGACTGCACAATGGAACATGACGTACAGCCAGAAAAAATTTTAGAGATCTGAAGATAACAGTCTTACCTGTCATTGAAATCAGTCAATAAAAACAGTTTTGAGCGTGATCTTGGCTATAAAAAATTTCTTTAAAGCACAGACAGATCAATCCTTCTCATTGTCAGAAACTTCAATCATATTACTACATTAAGAAAAGGTTGCAAAATACTGACTTATTTAGAGAGGAATGGAAAAATTGGTAGAAGCCGACTTCTGGTAAGATATGTAGTAGTTGAGAAGGAAGTTAGACATGAGTGCAGCCTACCCCCAATGTTATTCAGTCTGTAGAATGAGCAAGAAATATAGCAAGCCAAAGAAAAATTTGAAGAAGGAATCAATGTTCAGAAACAAG
The DNA here is from genome assembly GCF_023898315.1 of Schistocerca nitens. Lineage (NCBI taxonomy): Eukaryota > Metazoa > Arthropoda > Insecta > Orthoptera > Acrididae > Schistocerca > Schistocerca nitens. The sequence continues at coordinate 454,328,889 of NC_064615.1, read as the reverse complement.
AAATAAAAAGTTTGATATTTGATGATGACACTAATTCTGTCCAAGACAGCAAAAGACTTGGATGTGCAGTAGAACGCAATGGACAGTGACTTGAAAGGGAAATATAAGGTGAACTTTAACAAAAGTTGTTGACGTGAATGTCAACACACAATAACCTAAGTTCCATACACTGGTATCTGTTACAAACCCACAGACATGTCGAGTTTTATGCCTAGGAACTATGATTTGCAGACAGTATTAGTTTTCTGTTATCGTTTGAAGAAAACTGCTGCAGAATCACATTGAATGCTTCTTGAAGCTTTCGGCAAACATGCTCTTGGGAAAACACAGGGTTTCAAGTGGTTCAAAAAATTCGAAAGTGGTGATTTTGACATGAGAAACAATGAGAGTGGGAAATCACCGAAAAAGTTTGAAGGCAATGAATTACAGGCCTTATTGGATGAAGATGATACTCAAACTCAACAGGAACTCACGGAACACCTGAATGTGACACAGAAAGCCGTTTCTCTTTAGTTGAAAGCTATGGGAAAGGTGCAGAAAGTGGGAAAATGGGTTCTGCATGAACTGAAGGGAAGACAGCAAGCAAATCAAAAGACCACTTGTGAAATGCTGCTGGCTATACACAAAAGAAAGTCGTTTCTCCATTGAATAGTGACAGGTGATAAAAAATGGATATATTTTGAGAATCCTAAGTGTCATAAATCATTGGTGAATCCAGAAGAACCATTGACATCTGCTGCGAGACCAAATCACTTTGGAAAGAAGATAATGCTCTGAGTTTGATGGGATCAGAAGGGTGTCATCAATTAACAGCAGCTAAAACCTGGTGAAACCGTAAACACTGATTGCTACCAACAGCAAACGATTGATTTAAATTGAGTATTGCACAAAAAAAAAAAACAACCAGAATATGGGAAAAGGCAACACAAAGTCATATTGCTCCATAATGCCCCATCACACACAGAAAAATGGGTCAGGGGAACGATCGAGGCACTCAGTCAGGAAATACTAGGGCATGAGGCTTATTCTCCAGACTTGGTTCCATCTGATTATCATCTATTTCCATCACTGGGACACGCTCTCACTGAACAATGCTTCAATTCAAATAAAATGTACAAAAATAGCCCACTGAACTGGTTCGCTTCAAAAGAAGACTTTTTTTTTTAAGGTTATTTCAAACAAAATACTGTTTATCAGTTTTGAACAACAGACGTGTCAAACAAAATACTGTTTATCAGTTTTGAACAACAGACGTGTAATTATTGCAACCAAATTCTGGTTTCATACTTCTACAGCTGGTACTGTCCTCTACTCATCTCAACGTTTGAGACATTTTAGGTGGTTGATTTCATACGATTCCTTAGGACCAATCATGAAATCTCATCTTGTGAGTTTCTTCATGAAGGATAGGCTGCTATTCTCCACAAAAGCTGACTGTAAAATGTCACTGAGGGCAGGGGTTGCCTTATTAGATGTCACTACACATTATGGACATATGGGTCAATAATATTTAAAATAAATGCCAGGATTGAATTTATTAGCTGAACTTTAAGCATTAAATTTTATAGAGAAATGGCTTGGGAAGAATTTTATCAAGGGTATTAGCTTTAAGATCATGACACAACAGTAGAAAAAGTGGTAGCACATTGTAATGAATGTGTTTGGGACCAATAAAAATTTGTGTCCAACCAGCAATCACTTATGCTTCTTGGGTGTCACTAGCAGTCACTTTAATCATGAGATTATATGAACACATCTCCAGACTTGACTCCAACTTTCAATGTCACTAGGCAGTGATGGAAGCTGCTGGTTTAACATTAATAGATAAATGAAACACGCGAAAGAATTAAAATGATGCTGCACTTTTAATTCTAAAACAAAGTCGAGCTGATCTTGAATATGGGCAAGCAGGCTCACTATCAAAATTAGAGTAAGTTTGAGTTTCACAGTGGATCACTCTTCAAACTCAACACCACCCACCAACATCAAATACTGATCAATTCTTTATTAGTGCCTATGCCTTCAGTTGCCTCATTGATCCATGCTATAGTGGTGTGGATTTAAGAAGGAAGACAACGTTGGGGTGGTTGGCCTGACGTTTTCAACGGAGATAATACTTTGCAGCAGCTCCAGTTCATCTCCCTCTCTCTGCTTCACATCACATGCTACAGCTGCCTGGTCTCTTGACAACAGGCAATGATGACCTCATTGTCGCTACAACACAAAAAATGTAACTATCTTTACGGATAACAACCAATACACAGAATCCTTTAGAAAACAAACAACTGCCTGTTGGGTACAAATAGTTAAATGATTTGCTGTAATTTTTGTCTTAAAAATAAAAATTATTTTAACAGTAAAGTATTTTTAACCACAAATAGGCACATAACTTTTGATATTATAAAACTCCACTATGCCTGTGTATCACACCTATTAGAAACTGCTATGTGATGCACAGCTGAGAGCAATATGCAATGTGTGAATATTTTTTGTCCTTCCGACAGGCATGTTCCCATCAATCTAGGGTCGAATGACCTGCCCCTTTTGATCCACCTCAACCAACACCTCTTTCCTCCCTGAAGAACAAAGATACGAGTTCTGTGAGCTCCCACTTCCTTGTTATACCTGCACCATTATAGCATGGTTCAATAAGGCAACTGAATCCATAAGCACTAATAAAGAATCAATCAGTAATTAATGTTGTGTAACTGATGGTGCTTAGTGCAAACAGAGAGCCACTATTAACTGTAAGACACATTTCAATAACTTCTGTTTTTTCCATGTTTTGTTGCTTAACCCACGAACTTGTAATTTTACACACCCATTGTTGAACTAACTTAAACCTTCTCATGTAAATAAATAGTGGAATATATGTAATTCTGTAAAAGTTAGTTTCCTTAACAATGCCACAAAAGTCAGTCTTATGATATTGCAGTGCTTGTATTGTTCCGAAGTACAATGCAATGTCCTTTTGCACATGCATGCATGTCCAAAGAAACAGGCACTGCAGTGATTACAGCCATTATGAAATACATGAAGTTTATTCTCCGTAGCCAATAATAACAACCATCAGCTGTATGACAGAATAATGACAATGAAAATTGGTGACGGATTGGGATTCGAACCCTGATTTCCCATTTATCATGAACACTCACCATCCAATTAGACTATCCCAGCACGACTCACTACCAGTCCCAAACCCTCATATATCGTCAACCATGTGTCTACAACCTGCACTGATACATCCATTACGTATATTCCTGTGCAGGAGAGAGATTTTAATTGGATGTCACTTGAGCGGTGTCAGTGGATAAATATGATATTACAGTGCCTGTGTTGTTCAGAAGTACAACACAATGTGCCTTTGGACATGACTGCACTGTACAGCTAACGGCTATCCATTTCGCAACTGAGAATACATTTCATGTATTTCAAAACAGCTGTAGTTGCAGCTGTCCTTGTTCCGTCAGACATGCATGAACATCCGAAGGAACATTACATTGTACTTCTGATCAACACAGGCGCTGCAATATGGTTTCTATCTGCCAATACCGGGCAAGTTACTTTCATCTAAAATGTCTCCCCTGTACAGGAATATTCATAATGGATGTACGAGTGCTGGTTGTAGACATATGATCAATGACATACGGAAGTTTGGATCTGGCTGTGACTTGTACTCGGATAGCCTAACGGTAAGGTGATTGCTCACGATAAGGAAAACCGGGTTCGAGTCCCAGTCCGGCACAAATTTTCATTGTTGTCATTCCTTTATACAGCTGACGGTGATCCACATTCACAATGAGGAATGCATTTCATGAAAGTTCTTTTCTCAAAAGCAAATCCTTTCATTTCACAAGCACTGAGCAAAAACATTCTAATTGTCTAAGAATTTTTTTACTGACAAATAATAAGACTATTACATTCAAAAGTGTGTCTGTATTGTTACAATAGCTCCTGTTTCTGTAAATTCCATTCTGTAAAACACTTTTCCTTGCCACGATACTGTGATTTTGCAAGCAGCAACATTTTATGTGGTCATGGCCACAAACAAGCTATATTCTCAGACAAGTTGTCACAAAAAGCATAAACTACAGATAAACTAGGTCTAGTTGGCTGGCAGCCAGAGTTTGATAGTGACCACTTATGTGGGCAGATAGTTATTAGTTGAGAAGTATATTTTTCAACATAATGTGTCTGATTTCATACGGTTGCTTCATAACCAGAGCCACCTGGATCAAACAACAGCTATTCTACATGACACAGGTAAGAACTGTCACTGCAATATATCTTTCTTCCCTGTCATCATGGATTCAATCTCTGTTAGTCCCGAACTTAACACTGCATTATACCATCTCTTTTTCACGCTGTCCCACACTCTCACTAAACCTCAAGCCTCACTCTCCTCTTTTTACTTTTTTACTCCTATTTAGTTTGCACTTTTCTTCCTTTTCTTATTTCTGTCTGATTCTCCAGATTGCCCACCTTGCAGCACTTTCTGATCCCCATTGTTTAAGTGCAACCCCCTCCTCTGCTCACATCCATTATTTCGACATCAGTATGTTCTAACCCGACAACCTACACACACACCCTCCCTCTCTCTCTCTCTCTCTCTCTCTCTCTCTCTCTCTCTCTCTCTCGTGTGTGTGTGTGTGTGTGTGGGGGGGGGGGGGGGGGGGGGGGGGGGCGCGCGCGCGATGGTGGGGGGGCAGCACACGGCACATCAACTGTCTGGATCTTGACGAGCCTTCTTTATAGTAAGTAGCAAACTATCTTTTCCTACATTGTTAACATATATTATGGATAGATTATGGTATTATAATATGCTTCAACAGATTGACTAAACAGTGAGATTACTTTTCTAAGTGTTCTTTAACAGAGTAAAACACAAACAGCAAATAAGGCTTCACAGCTTTAATGAACTGAATGTTGTCTTCAACAGATTTACACCTCAGCTTGTTGAACAGCTGGAGGCCCTTGTGGGATGCTCCCTTGTGATGAAGTTGAGTGTTTGCAAGTAACACATACAGATTTGAGTTTATTCTAGTGCTATGTTTGTGTCTTATACTATTTTTCTTGAGGCTGGATTCAGTTGGCACTATGAGGTTTTTAAAAAAATTTTAGTCTTGAGAACATGTTAGTCACTAAACAGTTAGTACTTTCAGAATACTAAAAGAGAGTAATATTGTTCAATTGAAACATGAACTGAAGGTGGTAGATTGGCCAAATACACTACACAATATAAAAAGTCTTAATGAATGTTTCTCTATGTTTTTATATATCATTAAAAACTGTCCACTTATCACAAAACGATGCACCCCTAACAACAGACAAAAACCTCAGCACTCTAGCAGTGGTACACTCCAGAGCTGAAGCAAATGAGGACACTGCTACTTATACTAAAAAATAATAGTGATAAAAATGAGGAAGCCAGGAAACACTATGTGACCCTTAAGAAGTTGTACAAATATGAAATAAAATTAGCTAAATGTAAAATAAATGATGAATATATTGCAGGCTAAAAAAATGCCTGCCAAGCAGCTTGGAATATAATAAAAAGTGAAATCAATACCACAAACAGGAAGCCACAGTGCCTATAGATTGCAACATCCTTAATGAATATTTTATAAATTGTACCAGCTCTCATTCTTCTTCTTCTTCTTCTTTTGGTAAAAATACACTCCTGGAAATGGAAAAAAGAACACATTGACACCGGTGTGTCAGACCCACCATACTTGCTCCGGACACTGCGAGAGGGCTGTACAAGCAATGATCACACGCACGGCACAGCGGACACACCAGGAACCGCGGTGTTGGCCGTCGAATGGCGCTAGCTGCGCAGCATTTGTGCACCGCTGCCGTCAGTGTCAGCCAGTTTGCCGTGGCATACGGAGCTCCATCGCAGTCTTTAACACTGGTAGCATGCCGCGACAGCGTGGACATGAAACGTATGTGCAGTTGACGGACTTTGAGCGAGGGCGTATAGTGGGCATGCGGGAGGCCGGGTGCACGTACCGCTGAATTGCTCAACACGTGGGGCGTGAGGTCTCCACAGTACATCGATGTTGTCGCCAGTGGTCGGCGGAAGGTGCACGTGCCCGTCGACCTGGGACCGGACCACAGCGACGCACGGATGCACGCCAAGACCGTAGGATCCTACGCAGTGCCGTAGGGGACCGCACCGCCACTTCCCAGCAAATTAGGGACACTGTTGCTCCTGGGGTATCGGCGAGGACCATTCGCAACCGTCTCCATGAAGCTGGGCTACGATCCTGCACACCGTTAGGCCGTCTTCCGCTCACGCCCCAACATCGTGCAGCCCGCCTCCAGTGGTGTCGCGACAGGCGTGAATGGAGGGACGAATGGAGACGTGTCGTCTTCAGCGATGAGAGTCGCTTCTGCCTTGGTGCCAATGATGGTCGTATGCGTGTTTGGCGCCGTGCAGGTGAGCGCCACAATCAGGACTGCATACGACCGAGGCACACAGGGCCAACACCCGGCATCGTCGTGTGGGGAGCGATCTCCTACACTGGCCGTACACCACTGGTGATCGTCGAGGGGACACTGAATAGTGCACGGTACATCCAAACCGTCATCGAACCCATCGTTCTACCATTCCTAGACCGGCAAGGGAACTTGCTGTTCCAACAGGACAATGCACGTCCGCATATATCCCGTGCCACCCAACGTGCTCTAGAAGGTGTAAGTCAACTACCCTGGCCAGCAAGATCTCCGGATCTGTCCCCCATTGTGCATGTTTGGGACTGGATGAAGCGTCGTCTCACGCGGTCTGCACGTCCAGCACGAACGCTGGTCCAACTGAGGCGCCAGGTGGAAATGGCATGGCAAGCCGTTCCACAGGACTACATCCAGCATCTCTACGATCGTCTCCATGGGAGAATAGCAGCCTGCATTGCTGCGAAAGATGGATATACACTGTACTAGTGCCGACATTGTGCATGCTCTGTTGCCTGTGTCTATGTGCCTGTGGTTCTGTCAGTGTGATCATGTGATGTATCTGGCCCCAGGAATGTGTCAATAAAGTTTCCCCTTCCTGGGACAATGAATTCACGGTGTTCTTATTTCAATTTCCAGGAGTGTAATTCTGACAATATTTCAGCTGGTGTAACCCTTCTGAAACAACAAGCACTAGCAACCAAGAAATTTTCTGGTCAAAAAACACCTCCGGCCACATTATCAAATCTATAAAGAAACTTAAAAACTCAAAAACAGAGGACTATTATGGGCTTAGTAACAGTATTGTTAAACACATAGCCACTGCAATCTTAATGCCAATGACACATCTGACGAATCGCATACTTGAAGAAGGAGTATTCCCTGAATGACTATAAGAAAGGTGACAGAAAAATGCCAAACAATTATAGACCTATATCAATAGTTCCCATTATATCAAAAGTAATAGAAAACTGCATACATATCAATATTTACAATTATTTTGAAAGTAATAAATTATTGAGTAAGAACCAGTTTGGCTTTTGATCTGAACTATCAACAACCAAAGCAGTTGAATGCCTCCTTAGTAATATATATGAAGGATATGAAAACAAGAAACTCACTTGTGCTACAATGTTAGATTTAACAAAAGCCTTCGACTCAATCAGACGTGAAATAATGATAAAAAAAAAACTAGAACATTATGGTATTGCAGATAAACCATTACAATTTTTTCAATCATACTTAAGCAATAGAGTACAATTAGTAAAAACAAACAATCAAAAGTCAACACCCATGAAAGTAAAGACAGGAATTCCACAAGGCTCAGTGCTTGGCCCTTTCCTATTCATGTTTACATCAATGACTTCTCAAATGATATTCCATGCAACAATGTACTGTATGCTGACGATATGACACAAATAACAGATGGAGAAAATCTGCAGGATTTCATAGAATACAACAAAGTAGTAACTGAAATGAGCAGTGACTGGTGTAGAGGCAACCTTTTATCAGTAAACAAATTGAAAACTGAAGAAATTTACTTCACCCTGAAACCAATTGAACAGAATACAAAAAAATGTCAAGTTACTAGGTTTACGTATGGATCAAAAACTTACATGGGACAGACACACAAATTATCTATGTGGCAAACTTGCTCGAACTCTCTTTCTATTACACAAGTTGAGACACGTTATCAGTAGAAATCTGCTAATCTCCACATGCTTTACTTTTTTCCATTCACAACTGCAATATGGGGGTACTTCTTTAGGGTAACTCTGTGGGTTCAAGTACCATCTTCAAGTGGCAGAAGAAAGTAGTTAGGTGCATTTTAAGACTAGCACCAAGACAAAGTTGCAAAAATCATTTTAAAGAACTAAAGATAATGACACTACCTAGTATAAACATTTATAATTGTTTAATATATGCTACAGAGAACATGTTGTTGTTGTTGTGGTCTTCAGTCCTGAGACTGGTTTGATGCAGCTCTCCATGCTACTCACAGAGAACATAAAGAACTTTAATTTAAGATCTGAAGTGCATGTTCATAATACTCGAAATAATAGTAATATAGACCTACCATACACAAGGCTGACATTAACACGAAAGAGCCATAAACACATTAGCTTGAAATTTTATAACAAACTCTCAAAGGCTGTGAGCGAACTACCGATGAATAACTTTAAGCAAACAATAGAAGTGTGGCTCGAATGTACACCATATTACTCACTTGATGAGTTTCTAAACAGTGACACAAAAGAGATATGCTACATGAAACAAAAAACTGCCATATGAATTATACCTATATGTCTGTGACAGTAATGTACCAACAAGGACTTTTTACATAGATACATAAGATGTACCATAAATAAATCTCGATACTATTGCATATTTAACTGTTATGATGTCTTATTATTATTATTATTACTATCACTATTGTGAATGAATAATTGTATTATCAATATTACTTTAGCATGCGTATCTGCTTGCTCTGCACAGGCACAATTATGTAGAATAATAATTATTGCAATTAAAAAAAAACATATTGAACACACCGACGATGCCAATTGTATGGAAAACATACTGAAAGGCAAATAAAGATTCTATTCTATTCTGTGTAGACAAGGCAGCTTCCAGAAAATGGGTTTTCATGGGTCTCTAGTTTTGCTTCCATTAATGATCCTCACAACTCTCTCCTGGATACTGAAAGTGTTCAGGACAGTTGTAGAATTTCCACAGAATATCACACCATAATTTAGGTGAGCCTGCACGTACACTTAATATGCATTTGTTACTGTTTTCTGGCTTGCACAATCTCTGCACACTCAGTGCATAGCAGCTATAGTTATTCTGGCATTTACCTTTTCATTTTAACCCATTTTCCAGATGAACATCAAGGAATATTAGATATAGTGTTTCATTTAGTGCATTATCATCATCTCAGAAGTAGATCATTTAGTGTGTTTAAAATTGCAACTCTTTATGAGATTAAGGTAAATCATTTGTCAAGTGAGCAGTGAGCAGTTTTGGTTTTGCACAGCTATAACCAAGATACAGTTGAGTGCGGAACATTAACTAGTATGCTTGTGTCATCAGCAAACATTACAGTTTTTTTTATTGATTCTTGGTAATGTTTGGAGGGACATGTAAGTAAATAAAGAATAGCAATGAACCCTGTGCTCAACCCAGAAAAACTACATATTTTATGTCCCTCATCTCAGGTTAGTTTTATGCTGTGTTGCAATTTGTTTGTGTGGTCCAACACTGCCTGTTACTTCCAAGCAACAGACGCCCTGAATGTCTAAACATTTTAGTTCTCCCACACAGAATTTCTTACTGATCACTGAAAAGACTTTATTTGTGAGGTTATTTTGTTTCTGCGGCACAGGGCAGTGGCAGAATCTAAACTTGAAAGACTTTAGTTATTGTTGTATTTAAGGCTCCCAACAAATATGCCTCGACTCAGTGACTGATTACAAAGGTAATCTGAGGCTGGTCTTATTAAGTATGTAAAATATTTTCATACTATTACTGGCAGAACTACAACTTATTAGTGTCTGTTATTTAAGTAATATTCTAGTGGTTTTAAACTAATGTCAGTTTGCATTAATACAATGGCAACTGGGATATATCTCATCATAATACATAATAAATGTGACAGCTGTCATTTGTATATCGTAATAATTTAACTTGGTATTCAATGATTGCCATATTATCATCAGTTCTGCCACAACCAGTCTGAAAACTTAATTTGAATCAAGTCATTGTTTTTCCTTTATTAGTACCCAAGATAACTTTTCCTTTCGTTTTGTGTGTTTTCAGATGTTCCACATTTCTAATAACAGAATGAAGGATATTGCAATACTACTAGCAATAGCGTTTCACGTATGTATTGTATATTCTGATCACAATTTAACAGAAGCTCTCACTTCTCTGAGTAACAAACTTTACTCCAAGATTATGCCTCTTCACTACTCTTGATTCTGCCAAGCTTTGTGCCCAGCAGTATTAGGGTAAAACACAAGTGATAAATAAATATATTCAATAATGAGCTCAATTTTTTATTCCGTAATTCTTCCCATATAATTATTCTCTCTCAAACAGTTATTACCACTTTCAAATCCAAACCTGCGAATGTTGTTAGGTGTACACATAAGTTTGCAATGTTTGAGTGTTATTGGTATATGCCTTGCTTCTGCCTAAACGCCCGCTTCTCTTATCTAGGCACCGCTTCTCTTATCTAGACAGTTTTTTAATAACATCGATAATGGAGATTTAAACTTGTATTGATAAATGAGGATTTAGGCTACCATCCTGATTACTGGCTCATTTCTGTGAAATTCCGATGTTAGTGAAACCTAACGTACATGAGAAAATCTGCTACAAAGGAAAACACACAGAAACAAAACAGACATATAACCTTTACCGTTTAAATGTATTCGTAAACTGGGTAGGCCTACTGAAAATGTTTAAGAATTAATTTCCAATTTTTCATTTTTTGATACTAACTGACCTCGCGCGATTTTTCAGTTCTACAACCAGCAATACGTCAGCTAATTAATGAAATTTTGTTATACTTAGCGAAGTTCACGTCAGTTAATCAGTGTTGTTTCGTTACATGTAGTTGTGTAACGATCACTTTCGCAACTTGGCTGACTTATTAGAGGGCTGTCCTCATTTTTACGTCATTTTAGTTTGAATTTTTTATTTCTTTTTTTCGCGTGACGTCTTTCCATTTTGCACACTACATTTTATTTCCGTTTACTGTCAATGCACTGTGTCACTTCCTTCGTTTGAGATTATGCTGTTCAGAATGTTTCGATTACGAGGATTTGAAACTTTATAATCATCTGGTCTGCATTTAAAGTGGTACGAGACATGGCTGAGCACACCATGCAAGTGTAGTACTATGATAGTGTGGCTGATTCTATTTTTCATTGCAACGAGAAGACGAACTGGCCTGCTTTCATTTACGAAGTATTTGATATTTCTTTAAAATAGTTGCGGCATTAATGCCTTTTCTAGAAAACGAATATTTTTTAGCAATTATAAAACTGCGTTGTATATCATCACTTCAGGATACCGGTTAGAAATTAAGACAGCAGTTTTTAAAGAGTCACACCAATCGCAGTTTCCAGCTGTTACTGAAAGAAGCATGCCGCAATGCACTTCTACACTACGTGAAAAAGCTGCTAGACACTGTCATCCTATTTCAGTATTAACGCTGTTTCCTGATTTTTAATAACTATGTCACGAAAGTAACTTAAGAAGTATAGCCCTATAAAGACAATGAAGGAACGTAATAAATTTTACACTTACATCCCCTTTCGCACTTGTTTGTGGCTCGCTAAGTCAATTACTTCTGCTACTTCTCACAATGCGCAACACCTTAAACTGCATTGCACATGTCGTATTTCTGTACTCGCGAATGTTTTAAATCTTCCTTTACGACTCACAACAACCAGTACCTCAAAACTACGTGCATCACTACGACGTCCTATTGACGCATAACCTAAACGAACTACTTAATAATAAATGAGTTAACGACAACTACGAGCCTAATGCGGGCATGCTAATTAGACTTTATTGAACCGTATTGACGAGGTTCGTTATGCTTTATGACGCTGAAACCATCGATAAATAAAGGCCTCGCCGCTAAATCAAAACACGAAGAACTCGCAGTCAAGTGTGTTCACTCTGATATAGCGTCGTTCATGCGCCAAATCAGAAACAGGTTTTTAATTTTTTTCGTGTCGTTGACTCAGCGAACGCTGCTTTCTTGTAAGTCTGGGGTAATTTAGGGTGGTACTTTTTTCCAATTTCCGCCAGGGCTTCGCTGTAACAAGTAATGTTATTTGCCTCCAGTTTTGTAACAGACTGATTCAAATCAGACGTCAGCGGAACGAAAATGATCACAACACGACGTCATAGTCAAACGGAGTAGGGTTCACGATAGTCGGAATGGTAGCTCGTCGTCAATTCGTATTATCCCCGTATCGAACGGGTCAAGTGCGATCATGGAACTAGCAACGATAAAGTTTATTAATGGAAAAGAAAAACTTCATAATGAATGTTCTTGATCAATTTTGTATGGTACAGTGGTAAAAAGTGAAACATATCAAGACATCGACATTTATTTGATAGCGAAAATATATACATACAAATGCATCAAACAATATTTACAATGGGATACGTACAGCGTGTTTATCTTATCCATTATCCTCACTGTCATTTTTCCCCTGTGTAGCATATAACAATAAACAACTACATTTTTCTCCTTCAGTAGCTGATTTTCTCACTAAATAAATGGTTATTTAATGAAAACTGAGTCCTCAATTTGTGTTTTTATTTATGCACAGTGGAGGTGTCAGCTCTGATATGTTATTGTGAAACCTAAATCACTTTTCGATTTCAGAAAACTGACGTCTCTTATGGAAGAACACTCAATGGAAAAAAATCCGTCTCGTGAAACATTAGCATTTGTCGCGATAACAAGAGAAATAATAAAACAAAGACATAAGCACAATATCCCCTAAAGTAACACGAGTAAATGCGACTAAAATAGGTTAACTTCCGACATTAGAAGAAAATTACACAGTTATTCCTACTAATGCCAGCGCCAAAGCTTTCTTCCAGAAAAACCTTGATGATGACGTCCTGTTCATTTTCGACCCGTCGATGGCCTGAGTGAATTCCTCAATTTGGAATGCAGTGGGTCGTATGAATAAAAAAAGAGAGCATTCTCCGGAGAAGATTATCATACCAAAAAATAACACTCTCCAAGGAAGTTCTCAGTTTCGAATGAACATAAAATTCGAAGTACATTCCTTGACGATGGAGTTCTTTCTCAATACGTCCCCTCCTTCTTGGGAAGATTGTCGGCGTGTGTCGTCTGCTACGTCTGGCTCAGAACTCACTTGTAATCTTACATTTCATTCAGCTTGCTCAATGAGACAAACCATTTAATGCAGAAATATGGAACTGGCATCAATGTGTTCCGAAAAAGATGCACTACGTTTGGATTTTACTTTCCATGAGGCAACAAATTATTAAGATCATTAGAGACAGTTCACAAAAATGCGTTTTCTGACGATGGTACCGAATTTTCTAAGTGCGGGAAACTTTTTTGTTATTGAAGTTAGGTGAATACATTACGCAAACGATATTTTAAGAATATATCACGTTTTCATCTACTCCAGCAGGAACTCTGTTAGAGTTTTCTAACAAGAGATAATTTTGGTTAAATAATATTAGGCGTAATTGACCACTCTCCAAATATTCAAGTGGTCGCGCGTCCCGTTTCGGCACGAGAAACAGCATTCGATTTGTAATGAACCAGTTATTATGTTGTAAAAAAAAATTATGATGAACATGTCAAAATGTCAGTGACACAGTTATCTTGTGCGTACCCAAGGCTTCTCCCATACACCAGTCTGAAAACCTGGGTCTGCTAAATAGCACAAAAATGTTTTCATTTTCGCTCCATTCGAAAGCTCGCGCCTTCTTCTTTCATGATTTCTGGGAAGGAAGTTCACCAGCCAAATATTTTTTTTAATTTTAAGCCTATATAAGCTTGTAAGATTTCTCTCTCCAGTATTTCCTCGTGCTAGGTATACCTTTTTTTGCCTACCAAGCAACATGAATGTTGCCATTCTACTAAAAAAAACTCTGTAAAACTTAGCCTCAAAACAACATGCTCGAAGTACGTCACAGATTCAAGTGAACCACATGAAAAACAAAACGACTTTGTAAATGGGACAGATCAATGAATATTACTGGCGCTATTTAGGAAACCAAATGCGAACGTGGTCTCAAAAAATTTGCCACTGATAAGCTGTTCTCCAAAGGCACTCTCTCTTAACAGAAAGGAAGCAAAAAACAATGCAGAACAAGATTTCGCATACTGCAAAGGGAGGCAGAGGATCGATAAGCTCCGAAGGGTTAGTACAACTAACTTTTCTAGGTGCTTCAGTCTGGAACCGCGCTACCGCAACGGTTGCAAGTTCGAATCCTGCCTCGGTCATGGATATGTCTGATGTCCTTAGGTTAGTTAGGTTTAAGTAGTTCTAAGTTCTAGGGGACTGATGACCTCAGATGTTAAGTCCCATAGCGCTCAGAGCCATTTTTGAACTGTATGTATAGAATCAAGAGCGAAGTGTAGCCACTAAATTTAGGAGTACAAGTAAGCAGAAGTTAATTTGTATAATAAAGTCAGGAGCGAAATTCAGTGCACTCGCAATAATGACGCGGAATCAAACGATATTGCAAGGAATAAAAAAGAGCTGAGAGGAACATATATAGTCATTTTTTCAGTGCCAAATCGACACGACCTGGCAGAGTGGTCGTGTATCAACAAAGAAACTGGAAGTGCTAATACAGAGATGCAGAATATTTGCAGTCAATTTGAAAATGCAACATTTGTGGACAATAGCAATGTGAGGAAAGATTGCTCAGTATACACGGATTTCACCTAAATACACTAGGAAGAGAAGTTATAATAACGAAGATTCCAGAAAAAGTAAATAAGATCTCAAACGTGGAGGGCGATTGTATAGAGGTCATACTTCTCATGGACAGCAAGTGCATGTTACCTGGAGAATCAAAACTAATTTCTGCTGCCAGTGCAGCTAAATCACTCCAAGGTAACTTGAGATGTCGTTAAAGGAAGGAAACATCCCAAATGACCATGGTTCACAAAGATGAATCAGATGGGCTACCATCTATGAAGAATATTCAGCTTCCAGAACCATCTCAAAGAAATACAAGAAATACACAGGAGAGCACAGTAGTAATGTCAGATCAAGCACCCAGAGTATCTGTAACAGTAGCACCACCATCAACGAAAACAAAGTTAAGAAAACAGCAGTGGCAGCATACCTTCATTGTATCCCAGAGAGCAACACATGATGTGCAGGAAACTTTTGTTTCTCAAGGATTTTTGGAGCTGCACCAGGACACAGGACAGAAAGTGACACTGAATATTACAAATATGACTAAACATACTCATATTAATAAAAAAAAGTAACTGTGATGCAAGCGAATTTATGTAACATTAGGAATAAATTGTTGGAATTGTCGAATTTCCATAGCAATGAGTAAGCAGATGTTACATGCTTATCGAAGCATTGGCTGAGAAATAATGAGGTAGATTTCTCTACTCCTCAATGATATGCTGCTGCAGATGTAATGTGTCGAGAATTGAGAAAAAAATTGTGAGGCAGGCATAGTTGTTAAAGAGTGTACAAGATTCACAGAAATTGATATAAAGAAATACCGTTCCAAAATAGATGAGGATTTCTGCTGTGTAAATCTTGTGGATCAGAAGCTAACCATTATAAGTCTCTACAAATCTCCAAGTGGTGATGCTGATATTTTCTTTGAAAATAATAATGAAAAAGTCATTAAAATCTAAAACAAACGTTACAACCTGTGGGTATTTAAATACAGAAATTGGAAACGAAAGTGAGCAAATCACTAAGTCATTTTTCAGCCTCCTCAGAAAGTTTATATTTTAGCAATGGAAATACCACATGTAATGGAGTATATAGATCATCATTGTTAACACTGAAAGGATTTTGTACACTATCAGTATTGTTGGTGGGGATTTGCAGACAATGATCCAATACTCCTTAGGCTTACCAAAAAAACTGAAGGAGTCCCATCTAACGCAGATGCCAACACTAAGAAAAAGGAGACATGGGTCAGAGGTCAGAAGGGAGAAGTGGTACTCCAACACATTCAGAAATATAGAAATATTAAGTGAGACTGTATTTACTAGTGTCAAATGGAAATAAATGAAACTGAAACTGATTTTGAGAAATTCATTAAAATTTATGTAGATTTCTGGTATACTTGTTCTCCTCTTATAAAAATCAGTTAGCCGGCCGGTGTGGCCGTGCGGTTAAAGGCGCTTCAGTCTGGAACCGCGTGACCGCTCCGGTCGCAGGTTCGAATCCTGCCTCGGGCATGGATGTGTGTGATGTCCTTAGGTTAGTTAGGTTTAAGTAGTTCTAAGTTCTAGGGGACTGATGACCACAGATGTTAAGTCCCATAGTGCTCAGAGCCATTTGAAGCATTTTTTTAAAAATCAGTTATAAAAGCAAACTTATAAAGAATAACATTAAGTGGTACACAGATGAAGTTACCAATAGCAGACAAAACATGTTATCTTTGTACCATATATATAAAATTACTGCTGAAGATGAATTATACAAAGCTTATCTTGAATTAAAATAACCTCAAAACTAAGCTTAGAATGGCAAAAAGTATAGCATACAGAAGTACATTGCAGGTGTTCTTAATAAGCACAAAGATGTATGGAGCAGCTGCATATCATGAACATAACATAGCTCTTGACCCAGGCAAAATTAATGTTTTTTTATGCATTCTGTTGATATTTGGAACAAAATTAACTACAGGTACTAATGCAACTGATCTACTTCAGCAACACGGACACAGGAACTATGGCTTTAAATGGAGCACATTCACACCCACTGAGATTTGAAAAGTAGTGGCGAAGTTTTCAGACTCCAAGAGCATAGACTACTCTTGGTTGTCCAATTACATAATTAGAAAAACAGTGTACATAGTTGGTGAACCACTGGCTTTCCTATTTTAACAAGTGTCTATGATTTCGAATATTTCCTCTAGCACTAAAAATATCGAAAGTTATTCCAGTGTAAACAGAAGGGGATAAACATGATCTCAAAAATTGCCAGCTAGTTTCAACAGTTCCTACTTTCTACAAAATATTTCAATTTCCTTATTTATAACCAATTAACAACTACTTTGAATCGCATAATCTACATTCTAATAGTCAGTTTGGATCCTGCAGTTTAAGAAATACTACTGCTGCTGTTCTCTCAATTGTGAATGAAGTAATAGTAGCCTTTTAGAATAAAAATAAAATTTCACTTCTTTCCTGTGATTTAAGTAAAGCATTTAATTATATTTCTCATGGTATCTTACTTACTACACTCAAATTCTGTGGTGTACAAGACTCTGCATTGGCAGTAATTGTATCATACCTAAACAATAGGAAACAGTTTTTCGCCATCAGAAACAGGCATTTAAAGGTGCAGAAAGAAAATACCGATCTACATCTACATCTACATTTGTACTCCGCAAGCCATCCAACGGTGTGTGGCGGAGGGCACTTTACGTGCCACTGTCATTACTTCCCTTTCCTGTTCCAGTCCTTACACATCTAAACTCCATACACCCCAACATCATATTCACTATGGAGACTTAAACGGAGGGTAAATTACCTTTCCTTGACGTCTTGGTCAAGAGAAGGTCTGACGGCACCCTAGGTCATGGGGTGTATCGGAAGACAACGCACACTGATCTGTATTTGCACGCAGACAGCTGCCACCACCCTTCACAGAGCAATGGGGTACTTAAAACTCCAGTACATAGGGCGCGCACTATCTCTGACACAGAGAGTCTACGCCAGGAATTGGAACATATGAGAACTGTATTTCGAAAAAATGGGTACTCAGAGTGGCAGATTCAACGCGCTCTCCGCCCAACCACTACAGTACAACCTGTGGAGATGGATGAAACCACGAGGGAGGAGGCAGGCACTGCGTGTATTTCATATACAGGCGCACTCTCGGGGAATATCGCCCGCATTTTGAAGAAACACCAGAACTGTGTTGTGTCCTCCGAATAAAACTCGTGCACTGGTGGGGAGCGCCAAAGATGACCTCGGTTTGGGGAAGGCCGGCGTGTACCAGATTCCGTGTCAATGTGGCAAGTCGGATATTGGTCAGACGATGCGTACCGTCGAGGATCAATGCCATGAACACCAGAGGCACACTCGACTGATGTGTCCGAGCAAGTCTGCTGAACATTGTTTGTCGGAAAATCACGCTATGGAGTATGAATGCACGAGGATTCTGGTACAGACGTCGAGATACTGGGACAGCGTTGTTAGAGAGGCTATCGAAATTCGCACCAGTGACGACCTCATAAACCGTGACTGTGGCTATAACTTTAGCAAGGCTTGGGAACCAGCGATTGGGTTAATCAAGAGTAAATCGAGCAAACGTATAGTTGTGACGACCACGGCGGACAGAGCCTTCACTCCGACGTCATCTCAGACGCCGTCGCAATCTGTTCCACCGCGCGACCGTGGCGCGGGGCGCGGACAACGGAGGGAGCGCGCCGCATGCGGAGGGTATTTAAATCGGCCGCCTCCGCGACCGAACCCAGTTCCCTCTGAGCAGCCATAGCGTACGGATCTCCGTGCCGGCACGTTCACAGGAGCTCAGTCCGTCAGTTCACCTGATGATGGCGACATATATGATCGCCGAAATATTGTGCCCATTGGACACTGCAGACCGGCAGTACACCCGTGGATATTTTCATTATTAAGTACGCCGGGAGAAACTCAAGAATCACAACATTTACATGGATATTCTGCAAATCACGCTTACGTGCCTAGCAGGGGGTCCATCAAACCACCTACATCTACATCTACATCTACATTCATACTCCGCAAGCAACCCAACGGTGTGTGGCGGAGGGCACTTTACGTGCCACTGTCATTACCTCCCTTTCCTGTTCCAGTCGCGTATGGTTCGCGGGAAGAACGACTGTCTGAAAGCCTCCGTGCGCACTCTAATCTCTCTAATTTTACATTCGTGATCTCCTCGGGAGGTATAAGTAGGGGGAAGCAATATACTCGATACCTCATCCAGAAACGCACCCTCTCGAAACCTGGCGAGCAAGCTACACCGCGATGCAGAGCGCCTCTCTTGCAGAGTCTGCCACTTGAGTTTATTAAACATCTCCGTAACGCTATCACGGTTACCAAATAACCCTGTGACGAAACGCGCCGCTCTTCTTTGGATCTTCTCTATCTCCTCCGTCAACCCGATCTGGTACGGATCCCACACTGATGAGCGATACTCAAGTATAGGTCGAACGAGTGTTTTGTAAGCCACCTCCTTTGTTGCTGGACTACATTTTCTAAGCACTCTCCCAATGAATCTCAACCTGGTACCCGCCTTACCAACAATTAATTTTATATGATCATTCCACTTCAAATCGTTCCGCACGCATACTCCCAGATATTTTACAGAAGTAACTGCTACCAGTGTTTGTTCCGCTATCATATAATCATACAATAAAGGATCCTTCTTTCTATGTATTCGCAATACATTACATTTGTCTATGTTAAGGGACAGTTGCCACTCCCTGCACCAAGTGCCTATCCGCTGCAGATCTTCCTGCATTTCGCTACAATTTTCTAATGCTGCAACTTCTCTGTATACTACAGCATCATCCGCGAAAAGCCGCATGGAACTTCCGACACTATCTACTAGGTCATTTATATATATTGTGAAAAGCAATGGTCCCATAACACTTCCCTGTGGCACGCCAGAGGTTACCTTAACGTCTGTAGACGTCTCTCCATTGATAACAACATGCTGTGTTCTGTTTGCTAAAAAATCTTCAATCCAGCCACACAGCTGGTCTGATATTCCGTAGGCTCTTACTTTGTTTATCAGGCGACAGTGCGGAACTGTATCGAACGCCTTCCGGAAGTCAAGAGAAATAGCATCTACCTGGGAGCCTGTATCTAATATTTTCTGGGTCTCATGAACAAATAACACGAGTTGGGTCTCACACGATCGCTGTTTCCGGAATCCATGTTGATTCCTACATAGTAGATTCTGGGTTTCCAAAAACGACATGATACTCGAGCAAAAAACATGTTCTAAAATTCTACAACAGATCGACGTCAGAGATATAGGTCTATAGTTTCGCGCATCTGCTCGACGACCCTTCTTGAAGACTGGGACTACCTGTGCTCTTTTCCAATCATTTGGAACCCTCCGTTCCTCTAGAGACTTGCGGTACACGGCTGTTAGAAGGGGGGCAAGTTCTTTCGCGTACTCTGTGTAGAATCGAATTGGTATCCCGTCAGGTCCAGTGGACTTTCCTCTGTTGAGTGATTCCAGTTGCTTTTCTATTCCTTGGACACTTATTTCGATGTCAGCCATTTTTTCGTTTGTGCGAGGATTTAGAGAAGGAACTGCAGTGCGGTCTTCCTCTGTGAAACAGCTTTGGAAAAAGGTGTTTAGTATTTCAGCTTTACGCGTGTCATCCTCTGTTTCAATGCCATCATCATCCCGGAGTGTCTGGATATGCTGTTTCGAGCCACTTACTGATTTAACGTAAGACCAGAACTTCCTAGGATTTTCTGTCAAGTCTGTACATAGAATTTTACTTTCGAATTCACTGAACGCTTCTCGCATAGCCCTCCTTACGCTAACTTTGACATCGCTTAGCTTCTGTTTGTCTGAGAGGTTTTGGCTGCGTTTAAAATTGGAGTGAAGCTCTCTTTGCTTTCGCAGTAGTTTCCTAACTTTGTTGTTGTACCACGGTGGGTTTTTCCCGTCCCTCACAGTTTTACTCGGCACGTACCTGTCTAAAACGCATTTTACGATTGCCTTGAACTTTTTCCATAAACACTCAACATTATCAGTGTCGGAACAGAAATTTTCGTTTTGATCTGTTAGGTGGTCTGAAATCTGCCTTCTATTACTCTTGCTAAACAGATAAACCTTCCTCCCTTTTTTTATATTCCTATTAACTTCCATATTCAGGGATGCTACAACGGCCTTATGATCACTGATTCCCTGTTCTGCACTTACAGAGTCGAGAAGTTCGGGTCTGTTTGTTATCAGTAGGTCCAAGATGTTATCTCCACGAGTCAGTTCTCTGTTTAATTGCTCGAGGTAATTTTCGGATAGTGCACTCAGTATAATGTCACTCGATGCTCTGTCCCTACCACCCGTCCTAAACATCTGAGTGTCCCAGTCTATATCTGGTAAATTGAAATCTCCACCTAAGACTGTAACATGCTGAGGAAATTTATGCGAAATGTATTCCAAATTTTCTCTCACAATAATTCTTTATTATTCCACTCTCGAACAGCGCATGAAAAAAACGAACACCTATATCTTTCCACGGTATTGCTGATTTCTATAATTTTATTTTGGTGATCTTTTGTCTCTGTGTAGGACGGCGTCAACAAAATATTTTCGCACTCGGAGGAGGAAGTTGGTGATTGAAATTTCGTGAGAAGATCCCGCCACAACGAGAAACGCCTTTGTTTGAATGAAGTCCACCCTAAATCTTGTATCATGTTCATGGCACTCTCTGCCCCATTTCTCGATTATACAAAACGTGCTACCTCATCTTGACCTTTCTCGATGTAGTCCATTAATCCTGTCTGGTAAGGGTCCCACATCATGCAGCAGTACTGCAAAGAGAACAGATTAAGGTAGTGGCCGGCCACGGTGGACGAGCGGTTCTACGCGCTTCAGTCCGGAACGGCGCGACTGCTACGGTCGCAGGTGCGAATCCTGCCTCGTGCATGGATGTGTATGATGTCCTTAGGTTAGTTAGGTTTAAGTTCTAGGACTGATGATCTCAGATGTTAAGTCCTATAGTGCTCAGAGCCATTTAAACATGTTCTATGTCTTCTTTCCAATTTAAGTTGTTCATAATTATAACTCCAGATAGGACTGATGGAGAACATCAAAAGAATTCAAAGAAGGGCAGTCATTTTCTAGCATCCTGAAATGAGGGGTAAAGTGTCTTGGAAATATTAAGCAAAATGGGTGGCAATCAGTAAAACAAAATGTCTTACGATGCAGTAGGATCTTTTCACGAAATTTCAATGACCAAGTTTCTTCTCTGCAAGAGGAGGGTGGGGGGAATGAAAGGGACAGAGGGAGGGTTCTCGTCACATGATAGATAAGGGTGTGGAGCTTTTGTCATTATAGATAAAGGAAGCATGGGTGCAACCATTTTGTATTGTGGGGTCAATAACCTGGTCATGCGATGTAAATATATTAAAATTTGTTGACTTGTGAACAAAATGTGCCAAAATCAACATAGATGTAATGTGAACTACATCACACCTCCATCTACATCCATACTCTGTAAACCACTTTAAAGTGTATGGCAAGCTGTACCTTCAGTTAAACCAGTTATCAGGAAATTTTCCTATTCCATTCACCTATTAAGTGCAGGAAAAATGGTTGTTTAAATGCCCCTGTGTGTGATGTAGTTAATCTAATTTTATCCTAATGATCCATCCCTGTGGGACTGCTATGTGGGTCTTGTAGTATATCCCTAGAGTCATCATTTAAAATCATTTCTTTTAACTTTGTAAGTAAGCTGTCTTTGGATATATTACATCTCTCTTCAAGAACATGCCAGTTCAGTTCTTTCAACATCTCTGTGACACTCTCCCATAAGACAAACATACCTCTATCTATTTGAACTGCCCTTTTTTGTAGACTTTCAATATCTTTTGTCAGTCATACACTCCTGGAAATTGAAATAAGAACACCGTGAATTCATTGTCCCAGGAAGGGGAAACTTTATTGACACATTCCTGGGGTCAGATACATCACATGATCACACTGACAGAACCACAGGCACATAGACACAGGCAACAGAGCATGCACAATGTTGGCACTAGTACAGTGTACATCCACCTTTCGCAGCAATGCAGGCTGCTATTCTCCCATGGAGACGGTCGTAGAGATGCTGGATGTAGTCCTGTGGAACGGCTTGCCATGCCATTTCCACCTGGCGCCTCAGTTGGACCAGCGTTCGTGCTGGACGTGCAGACCACGTGAGACGATGCTTCATCCAGTCCCAAACATGCTCAATGGGGGACAGATCCGGAGATCTTGCTGGCCATGGTAGTTGACTTACACCTTCTAGAGCACGTTGGGTGGCACGGGATACATGCGGACGTGCATTGCCCTGTTGGAACAGCAAGTTCCCTTGCCAGTCTAGGAATGGTAGAACGATGGGTTCGATGACGGTTTGGATGTACCGTGCACTATTCAGTGTCCCCTCGACGATCACCAGTGGTGTACGGCCAGTGTAGGAGATCGCTCCCCACACCATGATGCCGGGTGTTGGCCCTGTGTGCCTCGGTCGTATGCAGTCCTGATTGTGGCGCTCACCTGCACGGCGCCAAACACGCATACGACCATCATTGGCACCAAGGCAGAAGCGACTCTCATCGCTGAAGACGACACGTCTCCATTCGTCCCTCCATTCACGCCTGTCGCGACACCACTGGAGGTGGGCTGCACGATGTTGGGGCGTGAGCGGAAGACGGCCTAACGGTGTGCGGGACCGTAGCCCAGCTTCATGGAGACGGTTGCGAATGGTCCTCGCCGATACCCCAGGAGCAACAGTGTCCCTAATTTGCTGGGAAGTGGCGGTGCGGTCCCCTACGGCACTGCGTAGGATCCTACGGTCTTGGCGTGCATCCGTGCGTCGCTGCGGTCCGGTCCCAGGTCGACGGGCACGTGCACCTTCCGCCGACCACTGGCGACAACATCGATGTACTGTGGAGACCTCACGCCCCACGTGTTGAGCAATTCGGCGGTACGTCCACCCGGCCTCCCGCATGCCCACTATACGCCCTCGCTCAAAGTCCGGCAACTGCACATACGGTTCACGTCCACGCTGTCGCGGCATGCTACCAGTGTTAAAGACTGCGATGGAGCTCCGTATGCCACGGCAAACTGGCTGACACTGACGGCGGCGGTGCACAAATGCTGCGCAGCTAGCGCCATTCGACGGCCAACACCGCGGTTCCTGGTGTGTCCGCTGTGCCGTGCGTGTGATCATTGCTTGTACAGCCCTCTCGCAGTGTCCGGAGCAAGTATGGTGGGTCTGACACACCGGTGTCAATGTGTTCTTTTTTCCATTTCCAGGAGTGTATGTATGGATCCCATACACTTGAGCAATATTTTAGGATGGTAACTTGAGTGCTTTTTAAGCAAACTCTTTTGTAGACTAATGGCGTTTCCCTAGTATTCTGTCAATAATATGAAGTCTGCTACCGGATTTACACACGCCTGAGCCTAAGTGATAGTTCCATTCATGTCATTATAATTTGTTACCCTCAGGTTTTCGGATGAACTGACGAAATCCAACTGTGACTCACTTATATTATGATCGTAGGATACTACGTTCTTTTTGTTTTATAAAGTGCATCATTTTACATTTGCGAACATTCACACAAGTTGCCAGTCTTCACACCACTTTCAAAACTTTTCAAGATCTGAATATATATTTGTGAAGCTCCTTTCAGTCTGCATTATCTACAAGAAGTCTGAGGTTACTATTAATATTGTCCACAAAGTGATTAATATACGATATGAATGGCAAGGGACCCAACACACATCCCTGAACGACACCTGAAGTTACTTCCACATGTGTTGATAACTCTCCATCCAAACCATGTGGATAACATCATGATACTGTCTCCTATGTGGGATGATATTCTGTACTGAACTGTGCTGGTATTATAAGTCTTGTTCATAATTTTTGTTACTCATTCCAACATTGATTTTATGTGGACTTTAAGTTAATCCCTCGTCTAGATGTAGAACGAGATACTGACACACATCATCCCAACATATGAGCTATCCAATTGCTGGCTCAAATATACTCTCAGCGAGAAACAGACAATTCCTTAAACCTGGTTTTAAGCTGTCAGGCCATGTAGCCAGCATCCACATTCGTCTTCCGCCCAGAGATTCCGAACTGCAGCATTATGTGCCCTTCCTCCTAAGGTGTATGGAGTTATAGAAAGACACTGTGACATCAGGGATATCAGACGACGTTTAAGGCTTCAGGCATGTCAGTGGCTTGAAGTCTGTCAACAGTGGCCAACAAAGGTTGCAAGTGATTACAGACAATGGCTAATTCCTTCTACAAGTGCAATCCCTAATTATTTGCATTATTCAACAAGAATTACACTACTAACCCAAGCAGTCAATAGATCCTCCTGCTACACTGCTCCTGTGTTTCGTTCAATCATCTGGCCATTTGAAAGCATGGAACTATACCACAAAGTGAGATAACACCACATTAACTTTCACATAATAACCACTACTGCACACAAGCACAAGTAAACAGCTACTTATCACTTTCAAATAGGCAAGAAGCTTGTAGCAAAATAACTAATTTAGGTGCATCTTAGAAATTAAGTACTGGTGCTGATGCTGCCTACTGGGCATGTTAGGGACCACACACTGTGGCAGTTTATTATTCATCACACATCAATAGTGTAAGTGGTTGACTTGAGTTATTTAATGTGTGGTTTACAACTCGATATTAACAGCATGCATTTTGTAATTCAGTGTGTCTCTCATGTGTCTTGTGAGTTTCAAATAGTTCTCAGTTGTTACTATTTGTCCACATTTTGTAGTAGGGTTAAAGTGAGTAATTACAGTGTATAACAAACCAAGATTTGCAGAAAATTACACGATCAACCAAATGTTGCAGCTCCACCGTATTTTAGTTAATATTTATTCTGATTTTCGGCTATAAACCATGAGATTAATGGATCTCATTTTGTCCTGAAATACATTATGTACAAAATATTACACCACTCCAAATTTGTTCATAATGTAACACAATTTTTACATGTTTCTGTGTGATAACGGTGTGCTGCAAATGTTAGTTATCCTACACATGTCACTTTACAATAATCTGTATGCAAAACAGAGTGTGTACATATATTATACATAATCTAAAATTTTTTTCCTATTATTTATAACTAATATAACATGGACTTCATTATTTTCCAAAAGTGTTTTACGTTATGAGTAACAAAACTGAATTTTCATCAAACTAAGAAATAGCATTACATTTCAAAAACACACTTAAATTCTTCAGAAACAACTTATATTGATATAAAAGCTGAATATATACAAAACTTGTTACATGACATGTTTTGAAATTGTTGAATTTATTTTAGGAACTATATAAAATGTTTCCTGTATTATTTTGTTTCTCAGATTTTTGTAAGCACAGAATGGTATAATTTTGTTTATATTTGTCAGTAGCACAAAAATCAGATGTTATGAAAATCTCCAATCTGAACAATTAGGTTCTGGAACATTCCAGAAAAACATATATTAATGTACAGAATGGAATGCACACCAAATCAGTTGGCATCAGTTAGTCTGCATTTAGTCTGCAATCAAACTGCATTCTGTTGTCACACTGTGATCTGTAAGAACATGTACTTGTACTTGAACATGCCCGTCTTTTGAAAAACTGTTGTGCAAATTGCTCTCTTGTGTGTAAAACCATGTATTAAATGCTTTACTTCTGTGACTAGATATGGATTTGAAATAAAGTGAGATGAAATAATGTGAAATAATATTTTCACTGAATAATGAACACCCTGGACCAAAATTATCTTCTAGAGGAAAGATGAACACTGCGTTTTTACAATGAAAATATGACTATAAGTCATATAAATATAATACTATTGAAATTTCATTACTGAATATGTTTACTTTTTATTTCATCTATGTGTACCACATCAGCTACGAGAAGAACTAGAAACGTAGGTAGTTTGTCTGATATACTTCTTAAACTTTTGGTATTGTTGGAAAGTAGTCCCATTTCAGGTGGTAGCCCCATTTTACAAAATTAGTTCTCCCGTCTCACATAACTTTTCAGCCACAATAATGGAGGAGAAACAGTCACAAACACTCAAGATTACTTGTAAAGAAGAAAAAACCGACAGCTATACAACTGTACCTCCCCAGATCTGCCAATGGTTTAGTTATTGATGGTCAGGTCAGCTGCAACATCACCAATTTGCAACAGTTTCAGTTCCGCTATCTAATTTCTGGACTGCTCGTCCGACAGAATGGTTCATTCGAGCGTAGTGTATTTTTCAGCAATATGATGTGTGACGTCAAAAACAAATTAAATCTTATCTTCACCAATATTGGCGAAGAATTGTTTAAAGTTTTACAAGACATAATTTCACAGCTTACCTCCGAGCAGCCAGATCAGAACTTTAAAGACAAAGAATAAAGTGCCTATCAGTACCTAAGGAACAACGTACTAAATGTGTCCTGAATGAAAAGACCATCGGGAATAGAATCCTTACAGCAGAAATAGACATGGAAACTACCTAAATTGGCGGGTCAGAACCTGTTTTCAGACTCTGACTCGTGGCGGTGCTACAGGAAGCAACACACCAGAACTTCAGATTGACGCAACCCGAGCAGAAGCGGATCAGGAGAAAGATACAATTTTCTCCGCTTTCAGGGATCTACAGTAGAGATGGGTCGTTTGTGAACTAACGGGTCCAAAGGAACGGTTCATGAAGGTGAACGGAACGAGTGAGGAACGGATTCTAAGGAACGGTCTTTCACAGTTCACTTCGGTCGCGGGTTTCTACTTATAGTTCCCGCGAACGGGAAACGGTTGGTTTCGTTCCCGCAACGGCACGTCGGCCGCTCTCGTTCCAGCCTCGGTCCCGTTCCCGTCTGTCTTGGTCTCGCTCGGGTGGACTCATCCTACTTCGCGTGGCCACTCGTCACAGTTCCACTGCCGACTGCTCATAGTTCAGTATCGAGTTGTTGTTCGTTTCGTTCGCTGCGCACGCCCATTCTAGATCTGTTTCAAACGTTTTTGTACTCTGAACTTCTGGTTCTTTTCGTATTCTATTCAGCGTCCTTGACCAGTAATTAAAATGTATTTTATAATTACGTAAATTATATTAAAAATTAGGTGGTATATAATACATTCATGTTTTCAGGTAACAAAACAGCATATCAGCTTACTTCACTACTTCGATAAACAGCAGAAGAAATGCTTGTAAACAGGCTTATGAGACATGCAAAGGAAGTCGGCACGGTACACACGAGTGGCCATTTTCCGTCTTTTTTTGATCCAAGGTAAAAGAGCGCGTTTGTTGTTATGGAAGGCAGACCGACTTACAACCTAATGAAGCCCGTGCTCCATAATCGAGTGTCTGGTGTCACATTTTGTAAAGAGAATGTGATAACTTCTACAATATTATTTCAGTGGCACAGGGTGGCGCCCGAAAAATCGGACCGAGTACTAGACTGCTCACTGTCACCCACTAATCGTCATCTATTGTTTCGAAGCTGTTGTTTGCATTAGCTTATTTGTTATTTCTTCACTGTCTAATTATTGCATGTTTATCTATTCTGCTCGTAGCGGTCAACAAATCGTGCGTAATAGGCGAGCAGTCTGTACTCGGGGCAGGTTTTCCCTGTGCCACCTTACATTATTTCACAGCGATCAGCCACATAACGCTACAGTTGGCTAAACGAGATGTTCTGCGTAATCACTGTAATTACAAGTGTGTGAGAATTCTGTTATGAATAAAACAATCTGTACTTCAAAGGGGGGGGGGGGGGTGCAAGTGCCCCCTCTTGCCACCTTCAATCTTCAGTCCCTATATTACTAATTTTTAGTTTCTCATAAGAACCATATACCAAGCACAAATGAACGGTGAACCAGTAAAAACGAACGGTTCCCAACAAAGAGCAATCACCAGTGACCTAGTTTGCCCATCTCTAATCTACGGTGCCATTTCAGCATCATAGAAGGAGAAAGTATAGTCGACCGCTGCACAAATGATATTCAGTCTCCTCAACAGCACAACCACAAGTTAGAGATCAACAAAAATCACACATCCACTAAGTGCTGGTATCATGTTTAATCGGCCCACATATGCTAAACAAAAACGAGTGAATCAAAATTTCATTTCCTCACGGAATGAGTGTACGCAAGTGTCAAGTGATTCAGAGAGATGTATTTTGTTAAAGATAGAGTGAACGACATTGAGTAATTCGTTGACAGTGGTTCAGATATTAGCATCCAGTCCCTTTAGTGCACCCAGACAACGTATCTCAGTAGGGCTGCACATTAAGTGGCAAGAAACACTGTCATTCCTCCCTGTGATGTAACTGGCCTGTGAGTGAAACTCAGCCCACAAGTACACGATGATTGAATTTCTTGGTTGTCACAGTCTCTCACCACACCTTAGGAGTCGATTTTTTGACTAACTTTAAGGACTTAATTGACATACAAAATTGTCAGCTGATTACTGAGCGTGAAGTCCCTGCGACAATGACGATAGGCTCAAATAAAACCACCACCACAAGTGAGAACGGAGATCCATTTCAGCAACTTCTACGAAAATATCCACTCACTTCATTCCCATACTAAACGGAAGCACGTCATTCCAGAGTGCACGACATTTGGGCAACAACAGGACTGCCTGTCTCCATCCGCATGCACCATCTAATTCCAGAATGTCACGCAGCAGGTGAACTGTATTTTGACAAGTGATTGGATGCAGGAATTGCGTACATATCGGACAGCCCATGGTCAGCACTGCTTCATTTCGTGAGAAAAAGATTGGGTTGGGTTGGGTTGTTTGGGGGAGGAGACCAGACAGCGAGGTCATCGGCCTCATCAGATTAGGGAAGGACGGGGAAGGAGATTGGCTATGCCCTTTCAAAGGAACCATGCCGGCATTTGTCTGGAGTGATTTAGGGAAATCACGGAAAACTTAAATCAGGATGGCCGAACGCGGGATTCAAACGTTGTCCTCCCGAATGCGAGTCCAGTGTGCTAGCAACTGCGCCACCTCGCTCGGTGAGCAAAAGAATGTGCTGTGTCATTGGCGCAGGATAAGTTCACCTTTTACTCTTGTTCGGTATACTAATGCATGTAGGTCTGGAAACAAGGTTTCTGTACGTAAAAAATTGTATTTTCTGTATTGTATATGTTTTTGTGGCAGTGTTCTAGGTACACGTTTCGTTGAAGGCCAAACGGAGACTAATGCACTAACACACGAGGTAGCGTGAGGCGGCTACTGGTCATGGCAGAACCGAGACACTCGAGCTCGCCAAAGCCAAAGGCCGACAATAATAATGAATTCCTTGTCAAAAGTCGAGGTAGCGTTACGTGTTTGTTCGCAATGGTTATCCCAAAGGACTTTTACTTGTGGAGGATAGGCAGTCCACACATAAGGTTCATAGGAGCCATTTCGTCAAAAGACGACAGGCGGTAATCCGTCTTGGTCGAGGTCTGATTTATGGTCTGATGGGACCAGACTTCCTGATAGACGGACTTAAAGTTTCGGTAAGTCGAATTTGTGAAGAGACTACCGTTAACTGGCGTGGCAGTGAGATTTTTTCTTCCAAGACCGATTTATGACCGCCTTTGTTCGAGTACGTTTCGCTGTTAGTGTTTGCTCCTAAAAATTGTTTATCAATGGCAAGAGAAATCTTCATTGATTAATAGTATTTTTGTGGGTGCGGGTAATGACTAAACAGTTTATGTCGAAGGATCTATAGTAGCCAAATCTTTCTTTGGTGGGAGTTATTGGTGTAATTGATGGAATCGAAAATTATCAGAATTTGTTTATATCATCCTGCTAGTTGGCTGAACGCACTCCCAGAGGTAATTGGGATTTTCCCCTTATTCTGTGGAGAATCAGGTTGCTTTATGGTGCTTTGAGCGAGGTGTGCACACAAGTGCATATTGTTGGATGTAGACACGCTAGTTGACTACGACTGGAATTCCTTGGCTTGTTAATTTGTGGCACAACTTGACAAGAAGAAGGGATCGGTTGGTAGGACATATTCTGAGGCATCAAGGGATCACCAATTTAGTATTGGAGGGCAGCGTGGAGGGTAAAAATCGTAGAGGGAGACAAAGAGATGAATACACTAAGCAGATTCAGAAGGATGTAGGCTGTAGTACATACTGGAAGATGAAGCAGCTTGCACAGGATAGAGTAGCATGGAGAGCTGCATCAAACTAGTCTCAGGACTGAAGACCACAACAATAACCACAATAAATTGAGCTATCCGCCCTTGACCGTTGTTGGAAGTAAAACCATCGAACCAAAAGCATGTAGCTAAACTGAGACTTTACTAGCTATTAAAGAAGAGTGGCCAAATTGCATATTAGGAACTGTAGTGGGTCGCGAATCGCCAACGGGTGAAGAGGCATAGCTTTGAAGAATAGCATAAGTTTCAGGGACGAAAGAAGCGGTGGAACATGGGATTGTTTCTTTCGTTACCTTTTGATGGGGGAATTACTAGTTTTGTTGCTGGCACTCGCATACAAGCTATGTTTAACTGTACTCAAATATCTAAAGTTCAAATACAGAAAGCTACATTCGTTGCAAAAGAGTTAAGTAAAATAAAGAATTTTCATCAGTTGTTCATTTCAGTCGATAGCAACATTTCTGGTCACTCATCGAAATATTTTGATACAACGTCTTCGGTAAACGTAATTTTACAGAATGAATAAGACGTTTACAAATTGCTTTTTTACCTAGAAAAGTTAAAATTACCATTATTGATGGGTTAATGTCGCTAAAGAAGGAAAACGCCTATCGGGAAAGTAATTAACTGGAAGTAGAAACTGAAAAGTAGAGAATTTCCATGTCTTTGGTTGGTGAGTAGTAGGCGATCCATATAATTCCCTACAACGTAGTTAAAGCAGGGAATGAAAGACAACAGTGCAATTAACGACTAAATAAAAAGAAAAATAATTAAAGGAAAAGAACTGAAATCACTCTTAATTGGAAAATGTGTTATATTTAGAAAGCCATCATTTCCAAAGCTCTGTGATAGCTACTGAACGTGATCGCAGATAATATGAGGTTGCGTTATAGCAGTGATCCATAGCCAGCTAACAAATTCGCAGATATTCCGAATTAAGGAGAGACATTTTTATAACAAAAGAAAATAATTCCATACGATATTAGTTACATCGAATTATAAAGAAAGAGAAATCAGTTTTTCTCATACCAACACTAAGAGAAAAACAATCTGCACCAAATTAAATCGCCAATATTCTATGGCAGTTGAGGACTATCTCACACTAAGCGCTCAAAAATATAATTTTTTACCATGACTGAGTTTATCATAGTATATATATTTTCGTTCGACGCTTATTTCGTGAGATATTTGACCCGGTCACGATCAATGGAAACTACAAAGTCCGAAACTTGTCTAGCTTGAAGGGGGAAACCAGATGGCGCTATGGTTGGCCCGCTACATGGCGCTGCCATAGGTCAAACGGAAATCAACTGTTTTTTAAATAGGAACCCCCATTTTTTATTGCTTATTCGTGTAGTCCGTAAAGAAATATGAATGTTTTAGTTGGACCACTTTTATCGCTTTGTGATAGATGGCGCTGTAATTGTCACAAACATATGGCTCACAATTTTAGACGAACAGTTGGTAACAGGTAGGTTTTTTAGATTAAAATACAGAACGTAGGTACGTTTGAACATTTTATTTCGGTTGTTCCAATGTGATACATGTACCTTTGTGAACTTATCTTTTCTGAGAACGCATGCTGTTACAGCGTGATTACCTGTAAATACCACATTAATGCAATAAATGCTCAAAATGATATCCGTCAACCTCAATGCATTTGGCCATACGTGTAACGACATTCCTCTCAACAGCGAGTAGTTCGCCTTCCTTAATGTTCGCACATGCATTGACAATGCCCTGACGCATGTTGTCAGGCGTTGTTGGTGGATCACGATAGCAAATATCCTTCAACTTTCCCCACAGAAAGAAATCCGGGGACGTCAGATCTGGTGAACGTGCGGGCCATGGTATGGTGTTTCAATGACCAATCCACCTGTAATGAAATATGCTATTCAATACTGCTTCTACCGCACACGAGCTATGTGCCGGACATCCATCATGCTGGAAGTACCTCGCCATTCTGTCATTCAATGCAACATCTTGTAATAACATCGGCAGAACATTACTTAGGAAATCAGAATACATTGCACCATTTAGATTGCCTCCCATAATGCTGCACCATACATTAACCCACCAAGGTCGCTGATGTTCCACTTTTCGCAGCCATCGTGGATTTTCCGTTGCCCAATAGTGCATATTACTCCGGTTTACGTTACCGCTGTTGGTGAACGACGCTTCCTCGATAAATAAAACGCGTGCAAAAAATCTGTCATCGTCCCGTAATTTCTCTTGTGCCCAGTGGCAGAACTGTACACGACGTTCAAAGTCGTCGCCATGCAATTCCTGGTGCATAGGAATATGGTACGGGTGCAATCGATGTTGATGTAGCATTCTCAACACCGAAATTTCTGAGATTCCCGATTCTCGCGCAATTTGTGTGCTACTGATGTGCGGATTAGCTGCGACAGCAGCTAAAACACCTACTTGGGTATCATTATTTGTTACAGGTCGTGGTTGACGTTTCACATGTGTCTAAACACTTCCTGTTTCCTTAAATAACGTAACTACCCAGCGAACGGTCCGGACACTTGGATGACGTCGTCCAGGATACATACATAGCACACACCTGTTGGGCATTTTGATCACAATAACCATACATCAACACGATATCGACCTTTTCCGCCATATGTAAGCGGTCCATTTTAACACGGGTAATGTATCACGAAGCAAATAGCGTCCGCACTGGCGGAATGTTACGTGATACAACGTACTTATAGATTTGTGACTATTACAGCGCCATCTGTCACAAAGCGAAAAAAGTGGTCCAACTAAAACATTAATATTTCTTTAGGTACTACAGGAATATGTAATAAAAAAATGGGGTTTCCTACTTTAAAAAACGCCGTTGATATCCGTTTGACCTATGGCAGCGCCATCTAGTGAGCCAACCATAGCGCCATCTGGTTTCCCCCTTCAAGCTAGACGAGTTTCGTTCTTTGTAGTTTTTTCGTTTGATGCTTATTTCGTGAGCAAAATACAAAATGTTTCAAACAAATGTTCTTTAGCAGTAACGGGGACATCAAGCAGCATGATTGCCTTCGTTGTAGCTTTGTTTTTAACGAAGATATGAACAGCGGTATGACTTTTTTAAATGGCACCCTGTATTTTTTATTCGGTAATTCATTTCTTCTCCTAGAGACCTATTCAAAAATGTATCACAGCGTACCATTCACTGAAACACAACGTTATTATTACATAACACAATATTGACGTTGACGCAGGTACTCAGGGTAATGGAACACATCCACGTGCTGACGTTGACAGAGGACAAATAGAACATAAGTAGAATGCTCACCTGTCATTCCGTCAACCATCGTCAGTTGGGTTGTGTGAGCAGAATGTACATCAACGAAGAGAAGGTAAAAATGCTACTCATCTATGGGAAATGTAAGTTAGCAGAACAGTGATTGAAATACTGATTTCTTATGTACAGGTACATTTAGTACAGTAGTTTAGTCCTTTTAATTACTGTTGTGTAGAGTAGGTATACAGTAAAGGCTGTCCTTCCTACAAACTGCATCGACGTAACGTTTCTTTTATTATTGCTGTTGTTGTTGTTGTTGCCGGACATTGTGGACGAGCGGTTCTAGGCGCTTCAGTCTGGAACCGCGCGACCGCTACGGTCGCAGGTTCGAATCCTGCCTCGGGTATGGATGTGTGTGATGTCCTTAGGTTAGTTAGGTTTAAGTAGTTCTAAGTTCTAGGGGACTGATGACCTCAGATGTTAAGTCCCATAGTGCTCAGAGCCATTTGCACCATTTTTGTTGTTGTTGTTGTTGAAGGAAGGCGAAATGATACGTAGGCAGAGGAACTGTACAGAGAGCGATATCCTGACAAGAACCCACCTTCCTGATGGATGTTTTCTCATCTTGTTGCGACGCTTCAGAAAACGGGAAGTTTCAACCCATGAAAACGCAATCGTCGTAGCACTCGCAGAGACGAAGTTGCCGAAGTTCCTATTCTCGCTTCCGTTGCTATGAATCCACATGCGAGCACACGACGGGTTGAACACGAGATTGGCATTCCTAAAACCAGTGTACATCGTATTCTTACATGTCACCGGATCCATCCTTATCACGTACACCTACATCAAGAATTGCATGGGAATGATTTCCAGAATCGTGTACAGTTCTGTCTGTGGGCACAGCAGCAAATCATCGGCAACCCGAACTTCTTTTCCAGTGTTCTATTTACTGATGAATCTTCCTTCTCAAACAAAGGGCAGGTAAATAAATACAAGGAACATGCATTATTGGTCCAGCGACAACCCACAATGGCGTAGACAGGTGGAACATCAGCGTCATTGGAGAGTTAACGTCTGGTGTGGGATGCTTGGTACTACAATTATTGACCCTTATATGATCAATGGAAGTCTAAACGGTACAGTGTATGCCAACTTCCTCAGACGAATTCTTCCTCCTCTTCTGGATGAAGTGCCGCTAAGAACGAGAAAGCTTATGTGGTATCAACACGATGGATGTCTAGCACATAATGCCTTGTGTGCACGTCATGTGGAGGAACAGTTACTTGGCCTGCTAGGTCTCCTGATTTAACTCCTCTGGACTTCGTGTTTAGGGATGCATTAAATATGTTGTCTATGGCGATATTCCAACAACTCCAGAGGACATGCAGGAACGTATCATTCTTTCTTGTAATTCTCTTCAGCAGGCAACATTGGAAGTAGTAAATAATTCTTTCATTCAACGAGTGCACCAGTGTATCGGTGTCCATGGTCACCACCTTTAGCACCTTTGAATGTTCTACTCCTGGGCAATGGTACAGGAGAGTCAAAGTCAATTTTGTGTTATGTTTTTACTTGGTTTTTATTTGTTTTCTAACAACTCCAGGAAGTGGACGAGTTTGTGATCCCGGGCTCAAAGTGATGTTGTGTTATGTAATTAATAACGTTGTGTTTCAGTGAATGGTACGCTGTGATACATTTTTGAATAGGTCTTTAGGAGCTGAAATGAATTACCAAATAAAAGATACAGGGTGCGTTTAAAAAAAGTCACACTGCTGTTCATATCTTTGTAAAAAAACAAAGCTACAACGAAGGCAATCATGCTCATTGATGTCCCCCTGACAGCTAAATAACATTTGCATGAAACAGTTCGTAATTTTCATATGGACAAACAGTAATTTAAGTTGGTTAATATATATATATATCTTAACCACCTTAAATTAGTCACTAACTATTGCCACCAAGACTAACTCTGAAAGTATTATAGGAACTGAAAAGTTTGTGGGACAAAAGTTGCATGGGACAACGGGGCCATAATATGACATTCGTTTTTTGTTGCTAGGTGGGATATTTCTTTCATTTTTTTATTTAGTCCTTCAAATCCTATATGTATAGAATATATACAAGGATATTGGACATGGTTAGGTATTTACAATATAAAATACAGTTTGTATTGCACTCCTAAGGACTAGATATTGATGTAATTTAGCAAATATTCATACATACAACGAACATTACAGGCAACATACAAAGTAGAATATTAATAATGCATCTTAATTTTTGTTGTTTGGCTTTTATATATTCTGTCAGACTGTAAAAGCAATGATCAATTAAATATGCCTTTACTTCAGCCTTAAAACTACAGAGTTTACCTATTGATTTAATATGGTTAGGTAGATTATTAAAAATCTTTATCCCAGTATGTAGTGTGCCTTTTTGGGCACAATGATGTTCTCACCTTTTTATATAAAGGTCAGATTTTTGCCCTGTATTTTGTGCATGTATATCTTCATTTTTTTAATAAGATATCTGGGTGTCTATCGATATATTGTTTGATGAAAACTGATGTTTCGTAGATAAAAATGCAAGGAAGAGGAAGAACTGACAGTTTTTTGAATATGAGTCTGCATGATTTCGTATTGTTTACCCCTTAAATAATTCTTAGTTTTCTCTTTTGCATCCTGAAAAGTTTAATATTTGTTGTTGTATTTGCACCAGAAGATTATGCCATATTTAATTACAGAATGCACATAGGAGTAGTATACATTTAACAGGCTGCCTTTGCTGCAAGTTTTTAATATCCGTATCATGTCACAGGTTTTGCTTCGTTTTCTTTGCAAATATCCAATGTGTACCTCCCATTTTGTGTTGTTCTGGAGCCAGAGTCCCAGAAATTTAATGCTGTCAACACTTCCAAGAACTCTGTCCCTAAGTTATATTTATATGTTTGGGTGGTGTCTTCCTTTTACATTATAGAAGTTCAGTGCTACTGTCTTTTCTTTGTTTATAATTAGCTTGTTGTAGCTGAACCACTGTTCTACACAGTTCACTGTTTGGATAGCGGCGTCTTTAAGTTTTTCTTCTGTTTTACCACTAATAAGGAAGCTTGTATCATCTGCAAATCGACGGGTAGTTTAGCAATACCTGTTGTACATAAGATCATTGACATAGAGGAGAAACAGAATGGGTTCTAATACTGATCCTTGAGGGACGCCATATTTCACAAAAAATGGTTAAAATGGCTCTGAGCACTATGGGACTTAACATCTGAGGTCATCAGTCCCCTAGAACTTACAACTACTTAAATCTAACTAACCTAAGGACATCACACACATCCATGCCAGAGGCAGGATTCGAACCTACGACCGTAGCAGTCGTACGGTTCCAGACTGAAGCACCTAGAACTGCTCAGCCACACCGGCTGGCTATATTTCACATTTTCATATCCTGAATAGTAGTAGCTGATTTTGTTACGGCCAGTGTATTGCACTTCAACCACCTGTTTGCGACCACATAGGTATGTCTTGAGCCACTCATTGGATATATCTAATTGGTCAAGCTTCTGCAGTAGGGCATTATGGTCAATGATGTCAAAAGCTTTAGATAAATCAAGACATATGCCTGTTACAAACTCACTTGCATCCAGTTTAGTATAGATTTCATTAAGAAATTCAAATATTGCACTTTCAGTTGAATAGCGTTTCTGAAGCCATGCTGTGAAGGAGAGAGAATTTTATTTTTATTTAGGGAATCAGACAATCTCTTATAAAAAACTTTTTCTAAAATTTTTGAAAATACAGGTAGTAGGGCTATTGGTTTATAATTTCGAACACATTCTGGATGTCCTTTTTTGAACAGTGGTTTCAGTTTTGCTGTTTTTAAGCATGAAGGGGAGGTTCCTGATGCCAGTGAGCTGATGCACAAGTGTGTCAAGGGTTCAGCTAATGCAAGACAGCATTTTTTAATAATTGCATCTGGTATTCCATCAGTTCCACATGAGTACCCTGTTTTCAAGGTTCTTATAACTGATAAAATTTCTTCAGTATTTGTGGGTGAAAGGAACAAAGATGTCGACACATTTCTCACACTATTGCATGATGGAGGTGATATTTTGTTGTGTGCTTCCAGTCCACTCACCAACTGTTCACTTATGTTTGCAAAATATTTATTGAAGGCCCCTGCAATTTCTGTTGGGCAAAAAATCATTTGTGCTTCATAACATAAGTTCATATTTTTATATTTTCAATGTATTTGTCATTTGCCATTGTTTTAGCTTTCCTTACAACATTTTTGAGGATCCTCTTGTAATTCTTCAGATACAAATGAAATTTATGAGGCATGTTCTGTGTCTTTGCTATATCGTGTAATCTTATTTTCTCTGCACAAGACATTCTAATACCTGTTGTAATCCATTTGTTCTTTTTGAAGTTAGGTTGACATTTTTGTTTTTTTAATGGAAATGCAGCTTCAAAGTTTGACATGAAGATTTCCATGAGTTTTTCAAACTTTTTGTTAGTATTTTCACAAGTATACACTTCGTACCAAGTTTCTTCACTTAGTCTCTGTACAAAAATGTTTATTTGTATGTTAGTGAATTTCCTTGCTTCTTTTACAAGTTCCTCTTTCTCAGTAGTTTCACTTGGGGTGTGCAAAGTAATAAACTGTGCATAGTGACAATTGAAGCAAGTATTAAGATTTCCGGCACAGAAATTGTGATTTACATTTGTGTTTATTAATATCTGATCAGTTGTTGAGCTAGTTGTTGGCCATCCTAAATAACTGTTTATCCAGATGCAAATTACAAACTGTTTCAAGCAAATGTTCTTTAGCTGTCAGAGGGACATCAATCAGCATGATTGCCTTCGTTGTAGCTTTGTTTTTTACAAAGATATGAACAGCGGTATGACCTTTTTAAATGGCACTCGGTAACTGATTTCTCTCCTATATAAATATATATGCGCGTGAGCGTATGTATGTGTGTGTACGAAAAAGTTATTAAAAAGGTGTAGGACTGTGTAGTAGGGCGATACTTACTTTTGTGGCGCCTCTATGCTCCAAATTCCGGACCGCACAAAGTCTGCCCTAGCAGACGACGCTATCCACGCAACCGCACCTGCTCTTTCTCCAAAGAGCCCGTGCGCAATAGGCAACTGCTGACAGGAGTGTATTTTTCTGCATCAACACATGCAAAAACGGGCGCTGCCGCCGGATTTCTCGCGAGCTGGATACGACGCCACTCTCGTGTGTGAGCGTTCATGGAGCAATAGCAACAGCAGCTACACATGGATGTCGGTTACAAATTCCTGTTTCTTCAGAAACGTGGCGGAGACCTGTAGTAACCTGGTCGATAATACCACTAGCTATTTCCGCCGCACGTTGAAATCACATCTTACCTGCTGCGGCGGCAAATTGTCCGCTGCTTTGCTACTGGCCTTGTTAGCCTTGTGGGCTAACCACAAGGCCGTCTTGGAGGCATCCCCAACCGACTTTGTATATGAATAACCCTGGCCTGTGAGGTGACTTTAACGAACCACAGTTTTTCCCCACTGTGTTATGTATCCCAGTCTATGTACAGTAGCTTCAAGACTACATGGTGCAGCTGCAACTGACGCCTCTGTGACGCCATGACGAGCACAAGACTTTCATGCACCACAACCTCAGGTTGTACACTCATGTAATGCCATGATACTCGGGCCTCCAGTTGGGTAGACCGTTCGCCAGGTGCAAGTGTTTCGATTTGACACCACTTTGGTGACTTGCATGTCGATGGGGATGAAATGATGATGGTTAGGACAATACAACACCAAGTCCCTGAGCAGAGAAAATCTCCGACTCAGTCAGGAATCAAACCCGGACCCTTAGGTTTGACTTTCTGTCGCACTGACCACTCAGCTACCGGGGCGGACTACTCATGTAATACCGAGCGAGGTGGCGCAGTGGTTAGACACTGGACTCGCATTCGGGAGGACGACGGTTCAATCCCGCGTCCGGCCATCCTGATTCAGGTTTTCCGTGATTTCCCTAAGTCACTCCAGGCAAATGCCGGGATGGTTCCTCTGAAAGGGCATGGCCGACTTTCTTCCCTAATCCGATGAGACCGATGACCACGCTGTCTGGTCTCCTTCCCCAAACCAACCAACCAACCAACCTACTCATGTAATGCTACACATCGAAAACTGTGAGCCTCAACTCTGCCCATAGAACTTGGGCCCTCACCTTATTCTGCAGAGAAGTGACAAAAAATTCATTGGGCACCTCTACAGTGCCCAGTCAGTGGTGTCCATTGACAGGCTAAATCCAGCTTATGTGTTCACCATTGATATAGTGGATGCACCACCAGCAGTGAGGGTATCCTTGCCAACCACTGACATCACGGATGCCCTGACACAACCAGCGCCTGGATCCTAGGTGCAGCCACATAGTTCCTGTTTGCTACTCCTTCTGCCACCATTCCCAAGCATTCGGACCCCAGTGCCAAAGGCACAACACATGACATCGAGATCCATGCTTCATCACCGGCGACCGATGGTGCCACAGGCGCCACTCCTCCGATACCCCAACGGCCCTGGTACAGCTCAGAACGCGATCTCCAGCACCCAAGAAGCGATGCCTTTCCCTACCGCCATGCCAGGACGCCACTAGGGCGACTAGTAGATGGCAGACACCTGGAGCGCTCACTAAAGCCCGCACACTCCAGCACATGTTGCACCACGTGTACTGGCAGCACCATGCGTGGCCACCGATGTTCTGCCTGCCCTATCTCCTCAGTGCCACCCCGCGTCCAGCGAGACTGCACTTCGGTATAGGTCCTGATGTTATGCTGCCTACTTCCTGCATCGGTCACCACATCACGCAACACCTTCTTCCCTGAGTTGCAGGCCCAGCTGTGCGTCTCATGCTCCAGGCCACCACTCACTGTCACATAAAGCACACAGCTTGGACTGAGACCGTGACGATGCAGACATATGCCGCTGCCGCTGCCACTGCCGAGCGCAACTCCGCCTCGCATCAGGCAGCTGCCTTCACCTGCTGGTTGCAGCACATGCACACCGGAACATAAACGCAGGGGCTGTGAAGCTCACGGATCATCTGTGACTAGCCGCCCGCCACTGCTGCCCCACCATGCCGGCCGGCGTTAGTTGCCACACGCCTTCTCTGGCCACACGCTGCATCAACTCACCGAGGTGTCTACGTGTCGGTGCCAAGGTCACAGACCAGCTGCGTCCACCTGCCAAACGCTGCATCCCCACCACCACATCCTGTGACAGAGGCCCAGCTGTTGCTCTGCATCGCACACTGCCATGTTTCGCTCTTAAGCCACGGGGTGGGCGTCGTCCATGCAATCTGTTGT
The DNA here is from genome assembly GCF_023898315.1 of Schistocerca nitens. Classification (NCBI taxonomy): domain Eukaryota; kingdom Metazoa; phylum Arthropoda; class Insecta; order Orthoptera; family Acrididae; genus Schistocerca; species Schistocerca nitens. Next base: position 454,287,203 of record NC_064615.1, on the reverse strand, counting down.
CAGACAGGCGCCTCTGAACTCCCTTGTCATCTACATTCTACACTCGCAATATCAGCGACCGATGATCCTGGGGCCTTATTTTGAAATCATTGAAAGAAACTAATTCAAATATTTCGGTTTTGAAAAGCGTCGGTCCGAGCAGTTACTACGAAGGCACTTGTATGTGGTTTACCACTATCAAGCAAGTTTTGAGGCACATATCTAATATCATGGATCAAAAGGAAGAGTGTGGTAATCAAGCTTACAGACTAGTTTCAAAGATGGTAAGTTGGGAAAGAGAATAATGACTATCGCTTTGAATGAAATGCTAGAACGCTTGCGAGCGACAAACGTTCCTTGCAGTCGTCTGATCTAGACACGGGGTACGCCCTTTATAAATCGTTACTCGGGTACATCCGAGCATTGCGGTCCACATTCTCAGATACTGATGCAAAAGCTAAAGTGCCGACCGGCTGTGAAGAATAGAAGCAACGAACTTTAAGGTGACGCAAGCCAAACAGAAAGTGTGACTGACCAATTCAGGGGTGTGCTACACTCGATGCAGCATTTTGAAGTTTAGTTGTTTATTGTCATAATTGATAATGAGCCATCTGCATTAGTAGCTAGGCGCATGGAAGCGTACCATTAGGTGACTGGTGTATTCAGGATACTTTAACAGCAGACGAGATGTTGAAAAGAATTCCAATCACCATCAATGTTCAACCCAGACGATTTGGAAGAAAGCCTTGGTGACGAACTGGTGCAATTTGTGAAGCTGCTCAGAATAGATGTGGCTGCTGCTATATATAGCAAAAAGGGCAGTCCCTGGAACTGCAGTTTTATAAAGTTACAATCGAAAATTAGTTGAAATCATGTTTCCCAAATATAGTAATAAACTTATTGTAGGCGTTTACTTGTCATTGATGATCACCAACTGCAAGCTATTTCAAAGCGCATAAAAAATGAGTTAAGGAACACCAAATGGAACAAGAAATTCTAAATGATCTCACTTTAATGAACACTGAATGTAATTTGCTTAGCCACACTGATTTGACTAGTGTTACCTCTAATTTTTCCAAATTAAATCGAGAAAACTTTGTTCGTAAAGTGCTGCTTTATTTTACATCCTAAACCTTTTTGAGGCTCAAAGCAAACCAAGGGCCTCTTCTTAGTATTTGCTACGGGCACCGCGCTGGCTTCATCCAAAATTGCAACAGTGACAGTGACAAAAATCGCCCAGAGCGAGTCGTGGGATTGTTGCGGTATTGTGTCAGCCATACGGCGCTCGCGAAGATCCGTTTGTTATGTCTAGTGCAGCTGATACAGTATTCCTGAATAGAATTATTTCTCAAGTAAGAACATTTATCGTACTAGTAGGTAATATGAACACGTGCTAGGGAGTGTTATGCGTTTATCGGTATCACATGCACGGAACAGTATTAGTTTAATCATATAGTGTTGCAGGCAATATTTTTAGTTCTTTTTTCGGTGATATAAGTAAGGACTTGTTTATATCTTATAAACGTTTTCTGCTATCTACAGAGCGCAAGGTGAAATGACAAACAGATGGAAATGCTCACTGTCCTGACAGCTTAGAATCAGAAGCACTATTGCTATATTGACTAGAGCCGCATGTGATTCTCTTGGAATGCGGAAACATTAGTTTAGATTAGATTTACTTTCATGCCAGTTGATCCATAGTGAGGAGGTCCTCCAGGATGTGGAACATGTCGAAAAACAATAATTCATGACAAATATTTATAACTGAAACAAATAAGCTAATAAATGTAGTAATGGGGTTTTTGTGGAATGCGTGTAGACGGCTACCGTAACAAAGTTGTGTGTGAATTCGTTCATCGAAGTGTAAAAAAGGAGAAACGCCCTTATTTTCACCCAGAGGCAAAAGTTTTTCATTGTCCTTCATTATTGTACTGTAGCCAAGATGTGTTCTTAGTTTGGGATATTGCTATAGTTATTACAGTTTTTTCATGCGTTTATATTCTCATATGGATACTGAACTTCAGTAATAGTTTTACATTTTTTGATTAGTGCATCGGTATTGTTATTAATTCGAGTGCTCACAAAATTTTAAGTAAGAAATTGATTAAACTGTACTGTAGACACATTGTTCGCTGAAATTTTGCGGCACTCGGTTAATCCATTTACTCCCCCGCATTTGCAGAGCATATGCTATAGAATACTGTCTCATCGCCTCTGTGGAGATGGAAAATGTAGGAAATGTCAGCAAAACGGACGAAGTAGAGATGTGATTTCAACAAAAGAAACTATTAGGCTAAAACACCCCAGATCGATCGCGTAAGTGGATATGATCAGTTTTAGGCCAATAAGATTATTTGTCAATTGTGCGATACCATTACGGCCTATTCAATAAAAACTTAAAAGTAGCAGGAAGTACGAAATCTGGCGAAGAAAGTCTATTCGTCAACTAAGTTGAATCCAAGTTCTGTATTTGAATAGATTTTATCGCAAAGTTCCAGCAGTCGGCCCATTAATATTTTCCTTCCTTTAAAATTTACCCAGTTATTCTTCATATTTATTTATTTATTTTGGTATCAGAACATTATATTCGCAGAAATTAACCCACATCAACTATTTAACTTCGATTTTCCAGACAAACTAAAACTCTTATAACTGGATGATGAGTGAAGCCTTTGTTGCTTCACCATCAGATCCATCCAAACACGCTGAACGGAATTCTATATTCTATTTGTCGTCGGAAGACTCGTCACGCGAGAGTCAGCAACTCGGTTAATATTTAGGGTAATTCCTCATTTATTGTTCGATGTCATTTGCATATTTTTGATTGGATTACCATCAACTGGGCCAACTTTTTCCTGTGTTTCAAGCTATGTCCTTCATTTTTGGCCCCCCCCCCCCCCCCCCGAAAAAAAAGTATGGAAAAGTGATGATTTTCCGAATACAGTTTGACAGAGTGCATAATTAATCATTATTGTTTTAAAAAAAGAACATTTTTTTCTTGAATGTACTAATGTTGCCCCATTGCACAACTTTAGCCCATTTACAGTTTTATTTTTGGAAAATTCTGTAAGATGAAATAAGGTAGAAAAAAAGGCGTTTAAAGTTTTGAACTGGTATTTTACGGAATATTTTACTCAATGAAAATGTTATACGTAGGAGTGCAACACAAGCATGGGAGGTGTCAGTTTACGTACAAGATCAGAAAAGAATGAAGTTAGTTGGGACCAAAGCACAGTAATATCCTCTCCTAATTGTCTTGGGCTCATTTATTCTCGTTTTTATATCTGAAAAATGAAAGGTCATTACATCTTCTTTCCCTTCTGCTGGCCACTTCAAAAAATTCATAGGTTTTTCCCCACACATAACTTAAAATTTTTTGGTTTCTTCTGCTGTGACAAAACAAACAGGTTTGACTGAGTAGAGGTATCCATTATAACTGACTGCAGAATCGTTGTTCTCTTTCTGTTAATCTGTTGTGATTGGCCCTCTTTTTGAGTAGGGTTCTCATTTGTGTCACAATCTTTTTGCCCACACCCCATGTCATCACTTACAGAATCATTAATACTGAAGTCAGACTCGTCACTAGGGGAGCTGAAACATCAGTAACTTTTCTTGGCCTTCACACCGTTGTCTTCTTCCCATTTACAGGTGAGTGAAGCATTTGCATTTCCACATCTGCAGGTGTGATTCCTCTCCCAGGCTCCACATTTTCCAATTTCTTTTTGTTTTAGCTTACAACAGATGTAGCCTCTGCTCTCTTACTAATTACCATTTCATGGAATGCTTCACTGACACATTCAATTTTCACAGACCTTGCAGCACCAAAAAGCCTTTGAGAACAACATTTGCATCCGAAGGATAGATGCCACAACTTCTACAACTTTAAACCATATTTTCTTCTTTGCCTTGTGGAGAAGAGATTCTGTCACTAGCTTCTTAATAATTTTGGGAACCCATCATTAGTCACAGTCTTCAATTTTTCTCCATATTTTATTTTGTGCCATGAATAAGTGTATTTACTGAAACTGGGGCAGCTTTGGTCTGGGACAAAGTTATTCTGGACAGCCTATATTGCAGCCCCAAGTGTGATTTTGAAATGTTGTGAGACAGCACACAGAAATTAAGCTTTATGAAAGGGATCATATTATTTGATACTAAATAACATTGATGAACAGGTACTTATTCAAATTTTAAGGGTGAAGTTAAGATCCACAGACAAGGGAGTTGTTATAGGACTTTAACACAACCAAAGGGGGGAATCCCTTGTAACAGTGCTTCCAACATGAAAACAGAGTTGGAAACCAGTGTGACCAATTTAAGACTTGAGATTATACATACTACTGAAGAGTATAGAATACCTGGATTTCCAGTTTCTTCGGCATAATCTCTGGAGGGAAATAGTATATCTTCTTTCTGTATGTGGATGAAAGTTGTCTTAAAGTGCCAAAGTTGGCCCATTTTACAGTACATGTTTTGATCATTTGGGATCATGAAAGATCTAAGTAGTTGCATCAGCAACATGTCTTGTTTACTCAGTACACATATCAGAGCACTGGAAGATGATCCTGAGTGAGTGAAACATGAAATCTAATTTAAACTATGCAACTGAGACATATCAACAATTGAGATTTATGTCTTGTTTACTCAGAACACATATCAGAGTACTGGAAGATGGTCCTGAGCGAGTGAAACATGTAATTGAATTTAAAATATGCAACTGAGACACATCAACAATTGAGAATTATCTTGAATTCTATATTCACTAGAATAAAACTAAGACAAGCTCTCGAGACATCTATTACCCCACAAAAGAAAAAAAGAAAATTAGACTTCCACACTTTCAGTCTTAGAAGTTATTTAAAACAGAGCACCGACAGAGATAGAATCAGAGGGAGCAGGAAGTTTACCCTCTCCTTGTTGGAATAACTATTCCTGTATTTTCCAGAACAGCTTTTGGGAAACGACAGAAAACGTATCCCAAACATTTGAATCCTGGCAAATTCCAAATAAGCCGATGGAAGGAATTGTAGGAGAGAGCATAACATTCCATCAGTGTTTACTAGAAATGGAGTGCAAACTCAGACTGTGCAAAGATGGGAAAGAAAATTAGCTCTGGCCCACTATGACAAACAAAATGAACATATACATCACATGATTGTGGAGTACTGTAAGCAAACAAAAACATGAATCTGAATGCCTGAATAGGGTTTTGACCTCATTCCTTCTGAGTGCATGCGTGGTGCCTCTACCAGTTCACACCTGGCTCAGCTCATCCAGTAGCACATCAAAAATTTTCAGTAGTGTATGCAGTGAAAATTAATCGTTTTGAAATAATACGCAAGATACAATCAAGCTATTCTGTTCAATGTATTAATTTATCTCTGAGCTCTAATCCTGCATGAAATCTAGAAGAGTTCTTGCGGTGTTTAACTCCTCCTCCCCCCCCCCCCTGCAGCCCCCCATTCCATATTTCATGGGAATAACTGACTTAGATGTAAGAGCTGCATTGTGTACTAGTGTCAACCATCATGAAACCACAATCAAGAAGATACTCTTGTAGGTCATAAGTAGTTCTTTCTTAAATCAACTATTTCTTTTTAACTAAATATTCTGTCCAAGTATGTTGTTCACTTTGAAAATGATATGGCAGTCTGCTGAAGATTGAGGAAATCTAGTGGGTTATTGTTATGGATCATATGAATTTACAGCAGTTTACTGTACACTTTCATATAACACAAAGTGTGTTGTAAATACTAGCATTTTCTTTTAATAAATTGCAGCTTGCTCACTGTAATATTTTCAAACATTGACAAATTAAAAAAAATTCTGGATAAATTTGCACTTTGCTCATTGAGAAGTAATTTTGGATACTTGCTTTATCGGTTATGCTACTCGTACAGATGTTTATATGTGTACTAAGTGTTATTCCTTGTATGACACATCTGGGGTATGCTCCCACCTTGCTCATCTTCAATTTTGTTGAAACTTATGCAGATTGTACCTCACAAATCTGTACGAACTTCCACCAAGTGTCAGCATCATCCATGTCCCGGTGTAGATGCTAGAGCCCCTTTTCACAAGAAATGAAGTTAGTTTCTATCTCAGGGTTTTGAAACATTACATATTTTAAGTATTTTGGTTTTTTGTATTAATACTTCAACAAACACTTACTTTAGACCGTTGTTGTGGACAATGACATGTTATAATTCTACTTTGAGAAGTTTTTTTTGCAATGTTCATTCAAATACAGAGTTTTTGAAGACACCTCTGATGTCTTTGGAAAATCATTTGTGTTATTCAAGAATAGGAATGGGTCAAGTATCATACCTTGTAGGGCACTAGTTACCGTGGAAAATCATTTATGTTATTCAAGAATAGGAATGGGTCAAATATCAAACATTATGGGGCACTAGTTTCCTACTTTGAATTTAGTTTCGTTCCTGTGGAAACATCTGTTAATATGAACCTCTCTCTCTCTCTCCTTTTTTTCCCCAGATGTGAGTCCATCCACACAAGGTAGATTCCTTTAGCACATTGTAATTCTTTGCCAGTTTCAGTACAAATTATTTTTGTATACTTCTATGTTATAGTGTTATTTACAGTTTCTTCCACACTGCCTCCTTACATTTACGTGTTTTTATCCTTTTGCTATCTTACTTTTTTCTGTGTTAGTGACTCCATGTGTGACATTACATTTTACATTAATGTCGTACAAAATACCACTTTGTTTTCTTGAAACTATAGTTAAAGATACTAACTACACTTACCAAAATCACAGGATAGAAATAATCAACAGAAATTCTTATTTCTCTCTCTCGCTCCCCTTCCCTCTCTTGTCCCATCCTCCCCTCACTCCCCCTCTCTCTCTCTGTCACTCACAATCACTGTCTCCCTCCATCCCTTCTCCTTTGCCTCTCTCTCTCTCTCTCTCTCTCTCTCTCTCTCTCTCTCTCTCTCTCTCGCTCACACACACACACACACACACACACACACACACACACATTGCATCTCATTTCTATTAGACGTCAGAAATCTCTCTCTCTCTCTCTCTCTCTCTCTCTCTCTCACACACACACACACACACACATACTGCATCTCATTTCTATTAGATGTCTGGCACATTTCCACTGGTGTTTTGTCAAATATTTTCAGTATTGTTTAGTTTTTTGCAAACTCATGCTCGCTCAGCCCAGTCAAATACTGCTCAGCATGTGTTTCATGTGCTGCAGAGTGTCAACAAAAGCATTAGACTTGTTTCTCATCACAAAAAAATGGTACAAAGAGAAAAGTTATGCTCTTTTTGGTGGAGTGGTCCCAAGTTAATGTAGTGCAATATTCAGTTTAATGAAATGCATTTAGGGAGAGCAAAATACAAATAATAACCAGAGCTACAACAATGACTGGGTAGTACAGAAAATGAAACAGCTGGCCATACTGTGAAAAATCCCTTCAAAATGATATTGTTTCAGAACATATTAATATTACGGCTGCATGGTTCGCTCTCTGTCTATAATGAAGCTGATAACAACAACAGACTCTAAAAAATTGCTAAATATTTGTCTGTCATGTCTTTCTTGCATGCCTTCTATGTTTCATGTGTGGACTCACAACACCCTAACTGTTTGCTATTGCCATGCAACACTGCTGCTCGTGAGATGGTCTATGCCATTTTGTATGTTATTAGCATGTAGCAGTGCTATGTAGTTGCTGTTAGAGTACTGGCAGTTATTGAAGTTTTGCTGTCCTTATTGACACTTATTGCTAAACAAAATATCCCACTAGACTCATGCGAGATGTTTCAATGAAAAAGGCACATAAAATTCGTCTTAAAATAACACCATTATTTCTGATGAGAAAGAAATGGAAGTTTTTTGTTGATGCAGTGCACCACAAACAACATACAGTGAGCTGTCTTTATTTGGGCTAACTCTATTTACACAGTGGTCTGGACTCTTCCTGAGAAATTAGGTATTTGATTTTAGTATCAAAGAGTAGCTTTGTCACCCTGTATGTCTCAGTAGTGACCCAGCCACTGTAACCTGCCCCCTTTTCAATGTGTATGTGCAGGTATTTTAGCTTTGATTTTATCAAGTTATTCTACAGAGTTCTGTCTACATTTTATGGATAGTCTTGTATTACTCTTATTACTCTCCTGATGTCAGTGTCATATTTTAAATGCTTTATGTTGATGCAGCTTTGTTTTAAATGTGGTATTATTTTTAACAGATTTTTCACCACCTATGTGTCTGTTTGCACTGAGATGACAAGAGTCGTGAGATACCTCCTAATATAATGTCAGATCTACTTTTGCCTGGCATAGTGCAGCAACACAACATGGCATGGACTCAACAAGTCGTTGGCAGTCTCTTGCAGAAATATTGGGCCGTGCTGCCTCTATAGCAGTACATAATTGTGCAAGTGTTCTGGTGCAGGATTTGGTGTATTACTGACCTCTCGATTATGTCCCGTAAATATTCGATGGGATTTATGTCAGGCGATCTGGGTAGCCAAAATAATTCGCTCAACCGTCCAGTATATTCTTCGAACCAATTGTGAATAGTTGCGGCCCGGTGACATGGCGCATTGCCATCCATAAAAATTCCATTGTTGGTTTGGAACATGATGTCCATGAATGGCTGCAAGTGGTCTCGAAGTAAACGAACATACCATTTCCAGTCAATAATTGGTTCAGTTGGACCAGAGGATTCAGTCCATTCCATGTGAATGCAGGTCATATCATTATGGAGAGGTGTTGCGGGTGATATCTTACTGTTAGCAAAGGCACTCTGGTCTGTCTTTTGCTGCAATACTATATTAACCCATTTATGCTGAATTTCGCTGCATTATTCTAACAGATACGTTTGTTGTGCATCCCGCATTGATTTCTGCGGTTATTTCATGTAGTGTTGCCTGTCTGTTAGCACTGATAATGCTATGCAAACACTGCTGCTCTCAGTGATTAAGTAAAGGTTATAGGTTGCTGTGTTGACTGTGATGAGAGACAATGCCTGAAATTTGGTATTCTCAGCACACTCCTGATGCTGTGGGTCTCAGAATACTGAATTCCCTTACAATTTCCAAAGTGAAACGTCCTGTGTGTCTAGCATCAACTACCATTCCACATTCCATGTCTATTAGTTCCCATTGTGTGGCCATAATCAAGTCAAAAACCTTTTAACATGAATTAGGGTCGAGGCCCCAGTTATGGCCACATTAAGGGCAATTTGAGATACATCACATTTTTAGTATAGGAAGAAAGTATACAAATTACTTCAAAAAATCGTATCTGTTGCTTCAAAGTCTACACATTACAACCACGTAAAAACAAATATTCTAAGTTATTTAACAAAAGCAGAAAAAAATATTGAAAAATAAATGGTGCATTTCCCCAGTTTTGGCCATGTTAACCCTACCTATGGCCAGTTGTTTCCCCACTTATGGCCACTTCACATTATAATAAAACTATGGCTAAAATAATTGTCAATCCATGTGCCAGAAAGTAATTTGTGCTTTATACAAGTATATAAGACAACAGCCAACAAACATGCATCAAAACGTACAGAAACTGAATGAACAGGAAAAAAAAAAAAAAAAAAAAAAAAAAATTAGTCAATGTATTGTCCCAGTAATTACTTAAATCAACTTCCACACAAGTTTATTTCTCACAAGTATCAATGGAACCAGGGAACTTTGTTTTTAATGAACGTCCTTCTTGCATCAAGACTGGATCTGGCAGTTTCCCTATAATATCTTCACCCGTTATAGTCGAAACATCATTTTCAATGTATTCGAAACAAGTTTTCTGAACATTAGAACTTTTTAGGCACTGAATTTCATATTCAGAGTCAGAAAGCGCTTTCAAAATTACAGATACATACTTAAAAATTGCAGGTCTTGTTCTTGTATTTCCTGTTAAACTAAATTTTACCAAAATAAAGTCCCCTACTTTCAAATTGTCACTCGAAGATAATTTCACATTTTCTGGTATTTCATCTTCATCTCCTTCTACGTAGTCATCTAAACTGCTTCCACTGTCCGGTCTGTCCATTCTTCTTCCTTGGAAGAACTTGTTGGCCTATCACTTAACTCTTGTCTGTTTCTTGTTTTCCCCTTTTTTACATTTGATAATGCCAAGTGCTGCTCTTTTGACTTTAACTCCTTCATTGCTTTTCTCTTCCTTTTTTCCTGCTCCTTCTTGTGCTTCTCTTTTTCCTTCAGTTCATGAGATTCCACCGACTTGTCACTAGTCACAACAGTGGGTTTATGTTCTTTCTTTCTCTTTGTGCCTCGTTGTTTGGGTTCTGGCCAAGTGATGACACTTTCGAAAACTGTTGCTAATGATTTTGGTGGTGTCACTTGGATACGCTCTGAAGATGGACTATGATTGGATGTTGGAGTACCTGAATTATATGAAATACTATTGGGGGTTGTTGATATATCTGCAGGAATAAGACTGTTGGTGGGTGTTGAAGGAATATCTGAATTCTGTAAAATGCTGCTGTGTGATGAAGATATGTCAATATTATCAACATTTTGGATATAATAGAGGGAAACATTCCACGTGGGATATAGATATATTTTATCAACATTGTGAATGGATGAAGGATTAAGTCTGTCTGTGTTTTGTGAAACATTCTCTGTTTGATTATCTTCAGAGGGAGGTGCTATGCTATCTGTCAGAATGTCATCAGTGTTACCACTAGCACCATGCATTTCAACCTCATCAGCTATTTTTCTCCAGAACTTGAAAAGTAATAATGCTTCTTGATTTCCTTCCCACTCATGATTCCTTCTCTTGGTTGCTCTGGACTCATCTAGAAGGACAGGATCAATTTGCTTTTCTATGTATGAGAAATGTCTCTGAAGTTCCTCATTTGCCTGAACTGTGGTTGAGGCTGGTATACTACGAACAACTATCTTGCTGTAATCTACATTGTTCACATTAAATGGAAATAGACCAGTTGCCCTAAAACCAGCACGAATATTTGCCACCATTTTAGGTTCTGTAATAATTTATGACAGAACAGAAGGTACATCATATTTTGAAATTTCAGTGCCATTATTTTCAAAACGCCATTTTTGAACAATCTTCTTCCACATTTTTTTCATAGGTCCAAAGACAGCTACATCTAATGGTTGCAAGATGTGTATAGAATTGGGATGGAGAGCAACTAGAATGATCTGATTATCCCTACAATATCTGCTCAAATGAAGTGTGAAATGAGAGCAGTGCCCATCTAAAAATATTACTACAGGCCGGGGAATTTCAGCTTCTTTCAAGAACGGATCAAATACATTTGTTATATACTCAAAAAAACTTTCACCTGTCATCCACCCATTTTCTGTTTTTCCAATGCCCCAGTTTGGAGGAGCTGCTTTCACCAATGATGCTGGAATCCTTGCATATTTGAACAGTGTTAAGGGTGGAGCAAATTTTCCAGCAGCATTCACTGCAAACAATGTAGTAACGTTATCTTTCTCAGAGTTACATGACTCATCATAAACATGATGGCCACGAGGACCTATGATTAATTCCGCTTTAGGAGCCAGAAAAAAAGAAGTTTCATCCATATTAAAAATTCTATTTGGGTCGTTTAACACATCCATATCTTTTAAAGTGATGGATACTTCTTGAAACCAGTTCCTTATTTTCTCTTCTGTAACAGAACCTCTAGCCTTACTGATGTATTCTGCATGTTTTGTGACAGAACCTTGTGTCTCTTAAGAAATCCATAATACCACTTTCTTTCAGGTCGATTGTTAGTAAATGTAGCCTTACAACTTTCCATATCTGCACTCTCAATAAGTTTTTGCACAGATGCACAGAGATTTTCTTTAGTAATTGGAAATCCCATGCTAGAACAGTCCAAAACCCAGTCCACCAATTTTTTTTAATTTGTTCTCCTAAGACGGAATGTGGACCACAGTGCCCTGTAGATTCTTTTGGAGATACACCAGAAATTTTGTTTCTTAATGTTGTCCTTGGAACTTTGTACAACTTGCTTGCAGTAGCAACCTTCATTCCTTCATCAATAGCCTTTAGAGCATCTTTAACTTTGCTGGGAGAATACTGAAACTTCTTATTCTTTGGTTGACTCATTTTTCCTATAAATAGTGCACAAAGATGGAGTTAAAGAATGTTGCATTTTTGAATAGTGCCTATTGCATATTTTGTATCTTAGAAGCATAGGTAAATTAGTAAGTTTAATAAGCATATTTAAATAAAATTAGCCTAGTGTAATGTAGGACAGAACACTAATATTGATGTTTTTGTATCAGTTTTTAGAAGTGGACAAAACAGGATACATATATGTCTCCACTTACGGCCACATGCATGGCCATAACACGGAACCAGGGCTAAATATGGATCTGTTAATGGCCACATACTTTAGATAACATGTTTTTAGGCTGAGCGATATAAAACTTAAAAGAAATGAAAATATAATGTCTTATCTTACCTCTGAACAGATTGTTTCTTCTGATGTTTTATTTAAACATGTAAAATACAAAAAAACAGATCATGTGTTGCTTAAAGAAAACTTCTGCAAAACCCAGCTTCTGTAACACTGATCATTTCACAAAATGGTGTCTCCAAACAAAAATAGACAAAAGAATGATTATGTAGACAAATGAATAGAGCCTTTCACAAAGTTTATAATAATATATAGTAGAACTGGCTGGTATTCCAGAGAAGCTTAAAAATTAACCTTTGACATCAAGGTGGCCATAAGTGGGGTAATGGCCAAAACTAGAGCCTTCACCCTACCTGTGTACAAATGACAGCTCTGCCAGTGCACGTCCCTTTTATACCTTGTGTACGTGATACTACCACCATCTGTATATTTGCATATCACTTCCTCATGAATGTTGTCATTTCAATGTATTTCATGCTAAGGCTCTGATGGATTCAGTATTTATCGCCCTAAAACAATAATCACATCACATCATACATGTACATAGTGAAAAAAATAAATTGCAAATATCTGATGAAACAGGAGGAGAGGTACAGTGTATACCTGAATGGTGGAAAGGGGGAGAATGGGAGGAAATGATTGGACAGCAAACGATGAGGGTAAGAGAATTAGAAGGAGACAGCTAAGGGTGTAGGCTACTGCAGATTTGGCCAGGGTGATGACTTAAATAGCAATTTTTGTTAACTGTTTTGAAACTATCACATCTTTAACTTCTTTATGTACACACATCAAAAAAAGTTTTGCATCAGCCCAGTTCCCAGAACTCCTGAAGATATACGTCGACTGTGGATATTGCATCACAGACACAGTCCCTTTGACTGTTCAGAGATGCCACTAAACCCACCCAAAGATGTAAACAACCATGCTTGAGCAGTACCGATTAGGTGGAGAGAGTACGACAGCTGATCAGTTCCAGTCATTCCATCAGGAAGGAGCTAAACAGCTTGTGTTGTCTGTAGTTCAGCCATGCCTAGACAATCAAGACCGCAGTTCAATCGGGTCTGCATTGTTACTGTGTGCCAGGAAGGGCTCTCAACAAGGGAAGTATCCAGGTATCTCGGAGTGAACCAAAGTGATGTTATTTGGACATGGAGGAAATAGATAGCAACAGGAACTGTCAATGACATGCCTCGCTCAGGCTGCCCAAGAGCTACTACTGCAGTGGATGACTGCTGTGTATGGTTTATGGCTCGGAGGAACCCTGACAGCAGTGCCACCATGTTGAATAATGCTTTTCGTGCAGCCACAGGACATCGTGCTACGACTCAAACTGCTGTAGTCTGCATGATGCGCAACTTCACTCCCAACATTCATGGTGGAGTCCATCTTTGCAATCACGACACCATGCAGCGTGGTACACATGGGTCCAACATGCCAAATGGACCACTCAGGATTGGCATCACATTCTCTTCACCCTCAACCAGACAGCCGTTGGAGACGTGTTTGGAGGCAACCTGGTCAGGCTGAACGCCTTAGACACACTGTCCAGCGTGTGCAGCCAGGTGGAGGTTCCCTGATGTTTTGGGGTGGCATTATCTGGAGCCGATGTATGCTGCTGGTGGTCATGGAAGGTGCCATAATGGCTGTATGATACGTGAATGCGAACCTCTGACCAATAGTGCAACCATGTTGGCAGCATATTGGCGAGACATTTGTCTTGATGGACGACAATTCGCACCCCCATCGTGCACAGCTTGTGAATGACTTCCTTCAGGATAATGACATTGCTTGTCTAGAGTGGCCAGATTGTTCCCCAGAAATGATCCCTATCAAACATGCCAGGGACAGATTGAAAAGGGCTGTTTATGGATGATGTGACCCACCAACCACTCTGAGGGATGTATGTGGAATCGCCATTGAGGAGTGGGACAATCTGCACCAACAGTGCCTTGATGAACTTGTGGGAAGTATGTCATGACAAATACAGACATGCATCAGTGCAAGAGGACATGCTACTGGGTATTAGAGGTACCGGTGTGTACAGCAATCTCTGAAGGTCTTGCTATATGGTGGTACAACATGCAGTGTGTGGTTTTCATGAGCAATAAAAAGGGCAGAAATGATCTCTATTCCAATTTTCTGTACAGGTTCCAGAACTCTTGGAACCGAGGTGATGCAAAACTTTTTTGATATGTGTCTATTGTTTCAAATTTTACAATTCCATAAAGTTCATTTATCAATCCACTCACACATTATCTTCCATAAATTCCACCTTGAAGGAGAATCTTTAGGAATGCAGAATGAGTCAAATTAAATATTAAGTGCAGGAACAGCATCTGTAGGATACTTTTGTAAAATAAGTATTAGGTTGATGCTTAAGTTCATAGCATTTTTCGTTTGCATGTTTGTATTTTGGTTGCTATGGGTTTCTTTAATGACTGTCATTTTTTAATTGTAGTGCACTGCTGCTATTTTGTATGCTATTTGAGTTTACATATTGTCATTTTGTCATGTGGAGATGGTGAGTGGTGTTGTGGATGCTATAAAATGGAGTGCCAAGTGGAGAAATCGGAACATTTCTGACATATTCTTCTGTTTGAGTTCTATAAGAGGGGTGACAGCAGCAGAGGCAGCCAGAAACATTTGCGCCATGTGTGGGGGTAATGTCATTCAATGACAAGAAAATGATTTTCTCATTTTAAGGAGGATTGTTTTGACATTAGTGAATCTGCACATTCAGGAAGACCTTCAGGGTCATTTAAATACATTAATCCACAATGATCCACATGATTGTACTCAAGACCCGGCAGTTGTGATGAACTCTGGTCATTCCTCCATTGTACAACATTTGCATGAAATGGTGAAGGTCATGAACAGCACCAACTATTCCTATTCTGTATCATTACTGGTGATGAGATATGGTGTCTTAACGCTAACACAAAGAAAAGAAAGCTATGGTTGAGTCAAAACAAGGCAGCTATGCCCAGTACAAACACCTCTGTGTATCCACAAAAGATAAAGACATGAATCTGGTGGAACAGCGATTATATGGTGTAATATGAATTGTGTCCCCGAGGTGTAACCCTCACTGCTCACATTTATAGTCACCAGCTGAGATGACTTGCAGACACAGTCCAGGAATAATGACCAGGAAGACTGTGTGAAGTGATGCTACTCCATGATAATGGCTACCCACATTCTGCTAGACGGACAAAAAAACGCTATACAGGAGTTGGGTTGGAAAGTCATTCCATACCCACATTATTCACCTGATCTCACGCCATCAGATTTTCATCTTTTCCACTCTATCAAACAACCTTCAAGGAACTTCCTTGTTGGATGAAAATGCTCTCCAGACGTGGCCTGAAAAGTTCTTCATCTCCAAACCACATGATTTCTGCAGACATGGAATCAGAAAGTTACCCCAGGATTGGCAGACTATTGTAAATAGTGAAGGAGAATACATCCACAATGTCACAATGTAGGAAAAGACAGATTGCTATTTGCCATAAAGATGACATATTAAGTTGCAAAAAGGTGCAATTAAAAGACATACATAAGCTTTTGGTCGCAGCCATTGTCAGAAAAAGAGAAACATACAGCATTCATACACACAAGCAAGTACACCTCACACACACATGGTCGCCAAATCCAGCAGCTCAGCCAGTGTATGTGAATGGATCCTGTGTGTTTCTCTTTTTCTGATGACGGCTGTGGCTCAAACATTATGTGTAAGTGCCTTTTAATTGTGATGGTCTGCAACATAACACGTCATCTTTATGGAAAGTAGGAATTGGTCTTTTCCTACGTTGTTGATATTCGTACCTGGAGTTTTCATTATTTGAAGAAGAAAATATTATTGATGACTCAAGTCTCTGTTATGTGTATCTGTTGTTGTGAAAACACCTACCTATTAACAGCTAATTATTACGAGTGCCAATGTACTCTTTGATAATCATGCAGTTTTCTGTGTGTGTGTGTGTGTGTGTGTGTGTGTGTGTGTGTGTGTTCTAATTTGTTTGTGATTTGCATTGTATCAATTTTTGTAAGATTAACAGTTAAGCTGCTTGATGTGAATTAGTTGTAGGCCTTGTATGATCTGGATGTGTTTGAGCCCTTGATCAATGTACTTCTCTCATCAGGAAATATAAGATTTTTGAGGAAATATGGTGCCTTTATTAAGCAAGAATAGGAATGTGTCAAGTATTAAACCTTGAGGGAAACTATATATATTGTTTCCCTACTCTGAATTAACTTTCATTCCTGCTGTAACGTTTGTTAATATGACCTTCTGTTTTCTCTGTTTGAGATATGACCCCATCTGGACCCGGTAGATGGCTTTAAGACCATAGTTTAACTTTCCTAGTGATCAGACCAATCAAAGAAATTTTTGTATTTCAACAATTGAATCATGTTGAAGCATTTTCGCCATTTTTAAATGAAAACTGGTACTTCTAACAAAATAAAAAAATAAATAAATCAGAACTACAGGTTTTGAAATGTGGTATGACGGAACTTTATTTTTCTACAGATACAAATATTTTATCACACTTTTAAAATGTGCAGAAAAGTGTTAAAATAACGTTTTAAGAAGTCTAAATTTCAAAAGCACCCCCCAAAAGGTCAAAGTATGGGAACCTCTCTTTTTAGAAATCGGCACAGTGAAAACCCATTTTAGTACTCCATGACATATATATTTTATATGCTAATGATGTTTTTAATCCTTCCATGACCAAGTTTCCACATTTCTCAGAAATATTCAGAGGTCTGCCTCAGTAGTTTCGAAGTGACCTACTTGTTAACTGTTGGACATACACTGATGATCCAAAATGTTATCACCTGCTTAATAACATTTTGGCCCACCTTCGAAAGGCAGTACAGCAGCAGTTCTGCATGGCATGGATTTGTCAAGTTCTTGGTATGTTTCCAAAGGTATGTGGCACCAGATGTTTACATACAGGTGATGCAATACCTGTAAATTATGGACCGGTTATTTATGAGTGTGGAGCTGGAGCGTGCTAGTATCTCAGATGTCTTCTGTCAGGTTTAGATCAGGCAAATTTAGTGGCCAAGACAACAATGTGAGTTCACTACAATGCCCCTCAAACCACTGTAGTACAGGTCTAGTCTTATGATACGGACAGTTATGCTGTTAGAAAAGACCACCGCCTGAGGAAATGCATCATGAAAGGATACAGGTAGCCTGCAGTAGTGTTTGCATAGTCTATAGCTGTCATGATGCTTTGGATCATTCCATGTAGTCGAGGAATCATTATCAAAAAATCAATTTTTTTATGGGAATATTTTACTGTTACGTATGTAGTTTGGGCGTTGAATTTTGTTGGAAAGATTGATTTTTCCCTCCAAAACCTATTGTTTTCTTGTGGGAGCCATTGTTGTGAAGACTATATCATTGAGTATGTTCATGCAGAAGATTTGATCAATTTCAAGGTAAGAAAAAATTCATGAAATTTATAATTAGTCTTTATGATTTATATATTGCTTTAAAGTGCATACTTCTACTTCTTCTTTTTGGTATATTTTTAGAAGCAAAAAATTTAAGCATGATAAATACAAAAACATTTATATAACCTAACCCAAAATCGTAACATGAGTTACCAAATGCCAATTTTTTTAAGATTTTCACAAAATACATTAAAGTATAGAAAGTTATATGCCATGCTGTCCTTCACATAAGTGTACCTGATAATTTGGTGTCTCAAATAAATTTCCTCCTGGAAGCCTTCGCCTGGTATAGGATATTTAATTCACATAATGTGGGTTACCTTTATTTACGTCAAGTGAGTTACCATAATTTTTGTAGCATTAGTTATAATTTTGAGCAGTCAGATTGGTTTTGAATTACATACAACACTTTTAACAATATATTTCAACATATTTAATGTATATTTATCTCCATATTCCACATAAAATCCCATAGGGAATAGCTATTTCTACTTTACAACAATTTGCAATTTTTGCAGAATGCCTTTAAGTGCAGCAGAAAATATGAGAAGAAGAAGGCAGAAAGAACTCAATAAAAGGTTTAAGAAGCACATTACCAAGTATCACATCAAAAAAAGTGTTTGTTGTCGATGTTCCATTTAGATATGATCTTACAAAACGATCCTGCGTAAATCGCGAGGTATTGGACGTAAACAAATGGCTATATCACCTGTGTTCGAAATTCAAAAATATCACAATCATTAAAGCTAGCGAGTTTGACAGGGAGTGCTATACACGACAAGGATTCCAACTCAACAACCAAGGAAGAAGATTAATCTTGAAACTGATTACCAAAACTGTGAGTAAAGAAATGGCCACCTTTACAGTAATAACGCTTGACCAGGGAAACCTGTAAAGCCTGCTAGTCTGTCTGGCAAAATATTAACAGATATGCTCCAGCAGGATCAAAATAACCTTCAAACCATTCACTCTGAGTCCAGGAAACTAGATGTATCCAAACGTTGTCAAAATGGGGCCTGGCTTCCAGCAGTAGACTCAAGATATCAGCTGTATAGAAGTGCCCTTAAGAAGACAATCTGAACACTCATCTTTACTGCCCAGGGTTAGCAAAAATAGTCTTCTGTTCTTACATATTAATATACAGTCTTTAAGGAAGAAACTGGAAGAATTGCAGTACTGGTTAGAAACTTCCAACTGTGGTATACTTAGTGTAAATGAGCACTGGCTATATTCATCAGAAATTGACCTCAATATTCCATTTGGTTACTCCTTAGCTAGCAGTTACTGCAGATCAACAATTGGACATGGGGATGTTGCAATATATATTAAGAATGGACTAAATCTACAATACTTTACTATTGATGTCACAGACCTGTGTATAGACACCATCTTTGAGGCTGCAGTTGTACATATACCTAAACATAATATTATTGTTGCATCTGTATATCGCACACCATCTTCTAGTGAATATGAATTTATGGTAAATTTTAAAAAAACTGTTAGTCTTACTAACTAAGCCTAAATATAAATACCAAATAATCTTCATTTTTGGTGATATTAATATGGATATCAGGGTATAGAGTCATATCATATTGGAATTCTTGGATAGCCTAAGAGCTTTTGATTGCTATTGTCTAAATGATAAGCGTACAAGATATAATGCATGCTTAGACAATATAATAAGTAATACCCATGAAAATAATGTTGAAATTGGAGTAGTCAAGTTAGGCCTCTCCGACCATGATGGCCTATGGATTACAGTTCCAGTCAGCATTCCAGATGAACAACACAAAACTGTTAGACCTATGAATGAATGCAACATAAGAGAGTTTAGAACTAGATTAAGGTCAGTTAACTGGAATGACATCTTATACAAAGATATGTGTGTGAATAACACAAGCAAATTATTTATAGAGGAAATTGCAAGAATATTTGGTGAGTGTTGTCCCAGATTAGTAAAAAGACAGAATAATAACCAAGCTCATAAACCACAGAGACTAAATAGTTGGTTTACACCATACCTCAACAGCATCAGGATTATGCTTCTTATGTTTAAGGACAGATCTCATAACAGCAACAAGTGCAAAGAGATGTACATTAGAATAAGAAAAATTTATAGATCTGAAATAAGTTTGGCAAAACGTAGGGCAAATGATAACTATATTCTTAAATCCAGAAACAGCTGTAAAGCTGCCTGGGAAGTAATTAAAAGAGAAATAAATAGACCAACAACTCAACTAGCTATACCCATAGCCCCAGATATCTTAAACTCACACTTTGTTAACTTCAGTTTACAACAAGATTTGTCGCCCCTCAACGCCATGCTTGATGCTAAAACTCTTTTAGGTTCAAATAAGTATGTAGTCCATAAATTCTGCTGGGCAACAGTAACTGAAAATGATGTTAGCAAAGCAATAGGCAAACTAAGTAGTTCCAGAGCAGAGGACTTCTATGGTCTGTCAAACTTTGTCATAAAGAAGATATCAAGTGATCTTCTGCCCCCTCTAACCACTCTCATTATCCGTATATTACAGGAAGGGATTTTCCCCGACTGTTTGAAAATAGCGGTAACTATTCCCATATTTAAGAAAGGAGATAAATCTAATCCAAGTAACTATTGCCCTTTCTCATTAATCTCAATAATATCTAAAATAATCGAAGACTGTGTTCACCAACAAATGAATCACTATTTTGAGAGGAATAATTTGTTAAGTAACTCATAGTATGGATTCAGGTCTAAACTATCCACAGTTAAAACAGTTGAAAATATTGTTAGTGATATATATGATGGCTTTGAAAATACACTCCTGGAAATGGAAAAAAGAACACATTGACACCGGTGTGTCAGACCCACCATACTTGCTCCGGACACTGCGAGAGGGCTGTACAAGCAATGATCACACGCACGGCACAGCGGACACACCAGGAACCGCGGTGTTGGCCATCGAATGGCGCTAGCTGCGCAGCATTTGTGCACCGCCGCCGTCAGTGTCAGCCAGTTTGCTCCATCGCAGTCTTTAACACTGGTAGCATGCCACGACAGCGTGGACGTGAACCGTATGTGCAGTTGACGGACTTTGAGCGAGGGCGTATAGTGGGCATGTGGGAGGCCGGGTGGACGTACCGCCGAATTGCTCAACACGTGGGGCGTGAGGTCCCCACAGTACATCGATGTTGTTGCCAGTGGTCGGCGGAAGGTGCACGAGCCCGTCGACCTGGGACCGGACCACAGCGACGCACGGATGCACGCCAAGACCGTAGGATCCTACGCAGTGCCGTAGGGGACCGCACCGCCACTTCCCAGCAAATTAGGGACACTGTTGCTCCTGGGGTATCGGCGAGGACCATTCGCAACCGTCTCCATGAAGCTGGGCTACGGTCCCGCACACCGTTAGGCCGTCTTCCGCTCATGCCCCAACATCGTGCAGCCCGCCTCCAGTGGTGTCGCGACAGGCGTGAATGGAGGGACGAATGGAGACGTGTCGTCTTCAGCGATGAGAGTCGCTTCTGCCTTGGTGCCAATGATGGTCGTATGCATGTTTGGCGCCGTGCAGGTGAGCGCCACAATCAGGACTGCATACGACCGAGGCACACAGGGCCAACACCCGGCATCATGGTGTGGGGAGCGATCTCCTACACTGGCCGTACACCACTGGTGATCGTCGAGGGGACACTGAATAGTGCACGGTACATCCAAACCGTCATCGAACCCATCGTTCTACCATTCCTAGACCGGCAAGGGAACTTGCTGTTCCAACAGGACAATGCACGTCCGCATGTATCCCGTGCCACCCAACATGCTCTAGAAGGTGTAAGTCAACTACCCTGGCCAGCAAGATCTCCGGATCTGTCCCCCATTGAGCATGTTTGGGACTGGATGAAGTGTCGTCTAACGCGGTCTGCACGTCCAGCACGAACGCTGGTCCAACTGAGGCGCCAGGTGGAAATGGCATGGCAAGCCGTTCCACAGGACTACATCCAGCATCTCTACGATCGTCTCCATGGGAGAATAGCAGCCTGCATTGCTGCGAAAGGTGGATATACACTGTACTAGTGCCGACATTGTGCATGCTCTGTTGCCCGTGTCTATGTGCCTGTGGTTCTGTCAGTGTGATCATGTGATGTATCTGACCCCAGGAATGTGTCGATAAAGTTTCCCTTTCCTGGGACAATGAATTCACGGTGTTCTTATTTCAATTTCCAGGAGTGTAAATTAATCTCCTGTGCTACTCTCCTAGACCTGAGTAAAGCAATTGACACTGTATCTCATAGTACTTTGATCATGAAATTAAGACACTACTATTGGAAGAGGACACCCTGAAATTATTAGAATACTACTTAAGCAACAGAGTACAATTTGTTAGTGTAAATGGGCAGCTGTCAAACCCACAAACAATAATAAGAGGTATGCCACAGGGCTCCATACTTGGGCCCTTCCTGTTTGTAGTGTATGTTAACGATATGCCACAGTATTTACCCTGTAAAACAGTCCTCTATGCAGACGATACAACTTTTATCAATTCAGGACAGACTCTTGAATCTGTACGAGAAAAAAATAATATAATATTTGAAAAATTGGTTCATTGGTTTAGTGCAAACTCCCTATTCATAAATGAAACAAAAACTGAGGAAATATTCTTTAATTTGAAGTTATCAAACAAAGAAAATAAGTCCGTTAAACTGCTAGGAATGATGATTGACCAGAAACTTAGCTGGGATAAACATATCACATACGTCTGTTCTAAACTTGCACGTGCTATGTTCCTACTTTATAAGCTTAGGAGTAATGTCAGCCAAAACTTACTGCTGCATTCATATTTTGCTTATATCCACCCCCATCTTTCATATGGTATTCTGCTCTGGGGAAATTCTCCCAATTCAATATCAATTTTCAGATGGCAAAAAAAGCTCTTCGATGTATAGTGGGTTTATCTCCTAGGGATACATGCAGGGAACATTTCAAAAAACTTAACATCATGACAGTTCCTTGTTTGTACATCTATTATTGCTTACTACACGTAAAAGAAAACATAGCTCAATATCCCCGTAGGTCATCTGTCCACACCCACAATACAAGACGAAACCACACAATTGATCTGCCCTACTCTAGACTGTCTAAGATACATAATAGTTATACATATGTAGGCCTCGAACTGTTTAATATGCTCCCTAAAACTGTACAAACAGTATCTAAAAGTAAATTTAAGACAACATTGGGTCTATGGCTCAAAGGTAAAGCATTTTACTCAGTTGATAAATTTAAAGATTGTAATATGGCAGATTTGCTGTTTTAACATAGAGAAAGGTACCTCTGCCTGTAGTAGGACCTAAATTTGTATCAATAGCTTAGGATAATGACATAGTGTTATCAACATGTATATGATAATGACATAGTGTCATCAACATGAATACTCCCTGCTTAATATAAATCTGTATAATGTTTTCCTTTTTATTGTAAAATTAATAATATATAAAATTCCAAATGTGTGCTATTGTACTACACTAAATTTCATATGATTTATATATACATTGTTATGAGAATATAACCATCTTTATACTGTAATTGAACTTACTGACGAAGCCCATTGTATAAGAAAATACCGAACAGCTAATGAACACTCTTATTCTTATTCATATTCTTATTGAAAGATCCAGGCAGATATGAAGAGTATAAAATCAAACACAAGGAAACTGTGGAAAAATTTAGGACAAAGAAGCAGGAACAGGAAAAATGTTTGAGTAAAAGAGAACAAGAAAGGATTGCTGCAGACACTGAAACAGAATGTTAGCGAAAGTGTTGTCAATTTCAGGAAGTGGCTAAAGGAAGCATCTTCAGCTACACCAAGTAGTTCTGCCTCTCCACCATATAAAACTAGGTCTTCATTGGGAAAAGCCATTTTGAAAGTGAAACGTGTACTTCCAGCATCACCAAGAAAACAAAAATGTGTTATTAGAAGGTTGTATCATACATTTGTTGAACTTTTAGAAGTAGAAGGAATCTCTAAACAAAAAATAAGTGATGAAATAATAAGTGCAGTGAGCAAATTCTATGAAATGGATGACATTATTAGACAGGCCCCTGGACGCAAAGACGTTGTGACTGTAAAAGATGAGAAAGGTAAGAGTAAGTTTGCAAGTACGACACTTGATGTTTTCTTTAAAAGAAGCCCATGCAATGTTTTGTGAAGAAAATGGCAAAGTGAGTGGTAAAAGTAAATTCGCAGAATTAAGACCCAAACATGTCATGCTTGCCAATAAACTTCCACACAATGTGTGTCTCTGCAGATATCACGAGAATTTCATCTGTGCTATTAACTCTCTTCTTAACATAGTACCTCAAATACCTAAGTACACCAGTAACGGCCCAGAATTTTTTCTGTGTGCATTGCCTACAGCTGATTGTTTGTTGGGAAAGTGCATGAAATGTAAAGATTTATTGGCACTTAAACTTTTTGATTTATGTACTGGTGTACAAGAGTACAGTGTGAAATGATATGTGTGGCAGGAGAGTGATGGCAGAATTTTGAAAGTAGAGAAAGAAGGTACATTACAGTATCTTATTGATCATGTTCTTACCATGGGACCTAAATTTTTAGAGCACTGCTATTTTAAGAGAGAACAATGAAATAACTATCAGAGTGATAAGGAATCACTGCCTTCTGCGATGCTAACTGCCATGATGCAAATCAATTTTTCTGAAAATTTTATATGTGTAAGTCAAGATGAAATTCAAAGTTTACATTGGCAACAGAATCAAACTAATATTTTTATCGCCATGATTTGGTATTCAGGTACTTCTCACCACTACGTGTTGGTATCTGATAATCTGGGCCACACAAAAAACACTGTCATTCCCTATGTTGATAGACTTCTTGAAGAACTGTCAAAAAATATTACATAAGTTACGATCTGATCAGACGATCCTGCTTTCCAGTTTAAAAACAGATATATTGCAGAGGCTATAAAAGTTCTAAGTAAGGGTCATGCCAAAAGAAATACATGGAAGTACTTTGCAGCTTCTTATCGGAAGGGGCCAGTGGATGGAATTGGCGGGGCTGTCAAAGGCCAAGTTTGGTCTTGTGTGAAAAATAGGAAATGTGTTGTAAACAGTGCAACAGATTTTGTGACAGCATTGTTGAATTCTTCTTTTAATGTGACATCAGTCCTTAAGGGTGAAGAAGACTTTAGCCAAAGAAGCAAAAACTGCATCTCTCGGCCTTAATCAAGAACTGCAAGCCTTTCTTGAACATTTCTAAAATTCATCACTTGGAATTCTATAATAATGAAGTTGTACAACACATCACTTCATCAGCTGCAGAGAAAAACACTAACAGAACAGAAAAATCACTATATATGCAAGTAGATGACTGGGTGGTGGTAAAATATGACAATTCATATTTTCCTGGTAATGTTACTAAAATTGAAAATGGTGAGTTTAAAGTTGATGCTATGATGAAAGAGGGGAAGTTTTGGAAGTGGCCTGAAATTAAAGATGAGATATACTACACTAAAGACAAGCTTGTCAGAAAAGTGAACCCTCCAAGTGTTGTAAATTCCCATGATTTTTTCAAGTTTGACTGTGATCTCTGACAATGTGACGTTAGTTACCGTATGTTGTAATGCGAGTTTCCTGTTCATTATGTTTTAGTATTTATTTTATTGGTGATTAAATGTTTGGAACTGTGTTAAAATACTTATAAGATCTTCTGGTATTGTGTGTAAAACTTACAAGAAATGTTCACATAAAACAGAACAGACTTTTGTATTTTCTTTATTATATGCAAAAGCCATTTCGTGGAAATGTAATGTGAGTTACCAAGAATAATTATAAGATTTGGTTTTATAAATATAGTAATGTAACCATTATTGTGATATAGATTTATAGAGCCTTCTGTATATAGTATGTTTTGAGGTATAAAAATATTTAATAGAAACATTTCCTTCTGTTAATTGTCCAAAACTTATAATATAAACACCACTCAGTAACGTGAGTTACCATTGAATGACTCCATTCGATTACTATCACAGGTCCCATGGAAAACCAGGTCAGTGTCCCCACAGTACAATACTGCCCTCACCAGCCTGTGCTTGTTGTGTGGATAATGGAATATCTGGACACTACCATCACCTTTGAGTAATGGGAAGTGTATTTCGTTTGACCAGGTGACAATGTTGATTGTCCTGCACTCACTGCAGTCGTAACTGATGTCATTAGGATAAGATAGGAACATGTGGTCGTCTGCAGCAGAGCCCCATATTTAGCAGTGTGCTCTGAACCACATATGCTTGCACCAGCGTTGTGCACCACATCAAGTCTACCACAGATCACCACCTGTCCCACTTTACAATGTGGACAAGCCTCCAATCTCCACATACTGTGATGAGGTGTGGATGTCCAACACCTTCCTGCCTGCTTTTGATTGCACTGTCAATCAACCACTTACTATAAATGCCTATGACTGCAGTATGTGTACGGCCAACCGACTTTGGTGTTTCCAAGATACCTGTTTCTAGGCACTGGGCCATAACAATGTGTCCTTTCTCAAAGTAGCTTATGTCAGTGGAGCTCCACATTTGCAGCCTGTGTTGTCAGTAGAATGATACCCATTCATCTCTACTACATTTATAAATTTTCCTTGCTGTCACACATGCCTGCATCACTGCTAGGAGGCATTCAGTCTAGCAGTGGGCAGTGGTCATAATGTTTTGGCTCATCAGTACATCAACCATCATCAGGTGCTCTGATGTAACAGAGTCATACAATAATGGCAGCATGGCAAAGTGGTAGAATATTGTGAGAGTTCTGTGATTCTCTCTTCGAGAGGAGTTGGAAGGACTCAGTCATCTAATAAACTAGGATAGTTTTACTAATTTTCCTTTTTCAGATGGATGGTTTTGTGAAAGGCCAAGTTCTCTTGGTAAAGACGAAGGAAGGAAATCTTCGTGGGTGTTTTCATTCAATATCAGATGATTGTTCCATACTCACATTAACTGATGTGAAGTGGCTGCCAATGGAGGACCCAGTGGATGGGTTGTTTCACATTAATCGTTTTGAGCTCCTGTCTAGTAAGTATAAATCTTTCTTAATGCTGTGGGAAACATTCCTTTAGAGTAGCACATAACCTGCCATGCATTGTCATTCGATTCTAGAAGAGCTGTATATAGACAAGTAAGATCTGGAATGTACATCTACATCTACAGTTCACACTTAAATGCCTGGCAGAGGGTTCATTAAACCACTTTCACACAATTTGTCTACTTTTCCACTCTGGAACAGTGCGTGGGCAAAGCAGGCACATAAAACTTTCCGTGTGAGCTCTGATTTCTCCTATTTTATTACAATGATCATTTCTCCCTTTGTAGGTGGGTGTCAATAAAAAATATTTTTGCATTTGGGGGAGAAGGTTGGAGATTGAAATTCTTTGAAAACATCTCACCACAGCAAAGAATGCCATTGTTTTAATGCCTGTCTCCCCAATTCATGTATCATATCCATGAAACTCTCTCATGTATTTCGCAATAATACAAAACAAGCTACTCTTCTTTGAACTTTGTTGATGTCCTCCATCAATCCTAGTTGACAAGGATCTTGTACTGCTCAGCAGTATTCCAGAAGAGGACAGACAAGCGCAATGTAGGCAGTCTGTTTAATAGCTTTGTTGTATCTTTTAAGAGTTTTACCAATAAAACTCAGTCTTTGGTTCACCTTTTCCGCAACATTAGCCATGATCATTCCAATTTAAGTTGGTCATAACTGTGGTCACTAGGTATTTAGTCGAACTGACAGCCTTAAGCTTCGTGTAACCAAAATTTAATGGATTACTTTTAGTACTCATGTGTGACTTCACACTTTTCATTATTTAGAATCAATTGCTACTGTTTGTACCAAACAGATGTCTTGTCTAAATCATTTTGCAATTGGATGACTTTGATGGACAGTAAAGGACAGCATCATCAGACAAGAATTTAAGATTGCTGCTCAGATTGTCACCTAAATCATTTATAAACTCTGATCAGTCAGAAAATTATGACCAACCTATTTTTGATATAAACTCATCCAGTCAATAGGAACATCACCTGACGAGGAGTGACTGCTAGTCAGACACACATAGGGTGTGTGAACATACTGTCTATGTGTAGAATCGGGACGGTGTGCAATCTGAGTTTGACCAAGGGCAGATTGTGCAGGCCCAGAGGCACAGCATGAGTATTTTGGAAACTGCACAACTTGTCGGTTGTTGGAGGAGCACTGTGGAGAGTGTTTGTAACATGTGGCAAAACCAAGGTGAAACCACGTCTATAGGTAGTGTGGTTGGGCTGCCACCCCTGATTACAGATGCTGGATGCAGTAGACTGGGCAGACTGGCAAAACAGGGCAGGCAGTGAACTGTGATAGAACTATTGTCAGACTTTAATGCTAGACAGAGTACAAATGTGTCTTAACACAGAGTGCACCGAACAGTCCTGGCGGTGGGCCTCCCCAGTCAGTGCCCATGCTTGTGCCAGTGTTAGCACTACGACATTGGCAACAATGACTGAAATGGACATGTGACCATCGGTACTAGACATTGGCGCAGTGGCAAACATTGCATGGTCTGATGAACCCTGATACCTCTTTCATCATACTGATAGGAGTGTACAAGCCTGTCATCTTCCAGCAGAATAACTCCTTGATACCTGTACTGCAGGATGGAGACAAGAAGGCAGCAGCTCCATTATGCTTTGGGAACATTGGCATGGGAATTCGTGGGCCCACTGGACCTCATGCAAGGCACCATGATGGCCAATGAGTACCAAACACTGGTTGCAGACCACATACACCTTTTCAGGATGATCGTGTTTCCCAAGGGCTGTGGCATTTTTCTACAAGATAATGTGCAGTACCACAAGTCCAGGAGCAGGATGGAGTGGTTTGAGGAACACAGTAGCGAGTTCCATAGGATGTTCTCACCCCCCGAACTTGCCAGATTTGAAGAACTCATTGCCCTCCTCCCCAGAATGTACAGGAATTAGGTGACTTGTGGGTGTAGATGTGGTGCCAACACTCTCCTGTGACCTACCAAGGCCTCATTTGCTTCCGTACCACCATGCATCACCGCTGTTATTCATGCCAATTAGGTAGGTGGCCATAACGTACTGGTTGATCAGGCATATATCAGTTCCTTGGGGAATGTCATATATACTTCTGTTTTACTCTTTTGCTGTCAATCGGTTACTACAAACTTTGACCTTACTGACAGGAAGTCATGAATCCAGTCACATAACTGAGATGATAAGCCATAGACATACAATTTGGTTAGATCACTCGTGAAAAACAATATAAAAAAAAAGCTTTCTGTAAATGTTCACTAAATTTGATATCCCCTGTTGATAGCACTGATTACATCACGAGAATAAAAAAGCTAGTTACTTTCAACAAGAATGATATTTTCTTTATCCGTGCTGACTATGTGGCAGTCGATTGTTTCCTTCGAGGTAATTCATAATAATCAAACGTAGTATATGTTCCCGAATCCTACTGTAAATTGACATTAGTGATATGGATCTGTAATTCAGTGGATTACTACTATTTCCTTTCTTGAGACTTGGTATAACATGTGGAACTTTCCAATCTTTAGGTATGGATCTTCTGTCAAGTGAGGAGTTGTATGATTGCTAAATACGGAGATAAAACATCAGCATCACCTTAAAGGAACCTAACTGGTATGCAATCTGGAACAGAAGAGTTGCCTTTATCTACTTCTAAGTCACTTCTGTCTGCTGTAGTTCTTAATTCAAATTCTGGAATATTCACTTCACCTTTCTTGGTGGAGGAAGTTTTGAAAACTGTGTTTAGTAACTATGCTTTTGTGGTGCTGTTATCGGTACTAATACAGTTGCTATCACACAGTGAAGTTATTGATTGTATCTTGCTACTGGTGTACTTAACATATAATCAGAAACTTTTTGGATTTTCTGCCAGTTTTCAAAACGAGTTTCATTGTGGAAACTACAAAAAGCATCTCACATTGACGTCTGTGCTAAATTTCAAGCTTCTGCGAAACTTCGCCAATCACAGAGATTTTAAAAGATCTAAAGTTCTTTTAAATTTGGCATCCTTTTTTATTTTCTGCTGCAACAGTATTCTGACCTTTTTCTTGTGCCCTGGGGGATCAATTCCATCTCATCAATTTATTTGGTATTAATCTCTATATCATTGTAAATAATATTTGTTTGAATTTACATCTGGTCTACACTTACATAGTTAGTTTGTGAGAAATGGTGACAGTCTCTTAGGAAGGCATCAAGCAAATTTTTGTCTTGCTACAATGAACTTGTGGTCTCTAACCCTTGTATCAGTCATCATGCTCTCTATTTTTTCAGGTTTATTTGTTTCTAAGAGGTCAAGTATGTTTTTACAATCAGTTACACTTAGAGTTGGTTTCTGAACTAACTCCTCAAAATATGTTTTGGAGAAAACATTTAGGACAATTTCTAAGGGTTTTTATACATCTAGGTTTTAATGTGTATATTGGTCAACACAACAAGGGTAGATTGAAATCACCACTGACTGTAACTGCATGAGGAGGGCACCTGTTTGAGAAGATGCTCAAGTATTCTTTGAACCTTTGTCACCTGAGTGAGGGGTCAGTGAAAGGAACCAATTTTTAATTTATGCAGTTAGTGAGGTATAAACATTACCCACACTGAGGTATAACCATTACCCACATTAACTCACAGGAATTATCTACTTTAATTTCACCACAAGATAAACTATTTCTAGCAGCAACAAATATGCCAACACCAATTGTATTTAATCTTTCTGAACACAATAAGGTCCTTTGTAAAAATATCAGCTGAAATTATCTCTAGCTTTAGGCAGCTTTCAATACTATAAAGATTTGACCTTGAGTGCTTTCTATTAGCTCTTAGAGCTCTTGTTCTTTTCCAACACAACTATAACAATTTACCACAATAATATCTGTGGTTTCTAGGTTTATCATCATCCTATGTTTGATCTGCACTCTTTGAGATGGAAGGCTTTCTTGCTCTTTCTGTAGACTCTCCAATCTAAAAAACTGCTCAGTCCACTCGAAACAGGCACTGCTTCGCATGTAGCTGTCTCCTGTGTGTAATAGACCCCTGAAATATTAAGCATAAGCCGATACTCCACCACCTTATGTCACAAGTCAAGGAATCTGCAGCCTACATTGTCACAGAACAGAATGTAAGCCAATGTATCATTTTAATGCAGTTGTCAGTACAACATACAGTCTCATCAAGTATCATTTGCCAATATTTATCTTCAGTGCCTTACATTCTGGACAATGGAGGTAACTGTGATAGTCCTGTTGCATGAGGTGAATTCTACATGTGTGTTCATAACAACAATGTGTGTTCATAACAACAATAATGGACATCTCCAATCCTATACTTAAATAAGTTGCTGTTTTCCTTGACAGTTCCTGTTCTAATGATGCACTGTGAAATACTGGAGTCATAATGATAAAATTGTGCCTTGTTTGGCAATTTATGATTAATGTTTTTCATTCTTTGTGGTTCAAAAGCTTCAGTAAATATTTTCCAGTTGCTTGGAATGCTTCATTGTCTCTGCAATCTATTTATTTAGTTTATTATGAGGTTCAGTTGATTTCAGTAGCAGTAGAATTGCTGGGATATGGAACGAGTCAGTGTTTTTTTTAATAATGTTGTACATAATTTGTGTTAATGATTTTTTTATAAAATTTAACAACAAAAAATCCCGGATGGAGTGTAACAGTATTATGAAAAGGAAAGTTGCCACTCTTCACATAGTGGAGATGCTGAGACGCAGATAGGCACAACAAAAAGACTGTCACACACACACACACTCATGCAAACGTAACTCACACACACATGACTGCAGTCTCAGGCAACTGTAGCCACATTGGCAGTGTGTGAAGGTACCTTTGAAATTGCTCGGAAAGTGATAAAACTAATAAGACCCTGCAAAACAAACTTGGTAGGCATACTGCACATTGACAAGTAACATATGAAAGTACTGAATATGAAACCACATACCTGCTGTTACCAGAATCAAACTGTGCTTGCACGTAATGGTGAACCAACAATATTCCCCTCTTCTCTACTCAACTGTCAGTCATTTTGTTATTCAGATCCAGGTACAGTTTCCTTATCAGTGGAAGTACTCTTTTAATTGTTTGGTGTGTGTCTGAAGGCTGGTTGGTTTCAGATCTCCTATCTAGTCTATCCTCTGCAAGGTTCTTCATTGCTGCATAACTACTACAACCTACATCCAATTGAATCTGCTATCTGTAGTCAAGCCTTGGCCTCTTTCTATAATTTTCCCCCTCTGCACCATTATCTAATTATCTATCCCTTGACATCCCAGAGCATGTCTTATCAACTGATATCTTCTTTTAGTTAAGTTGTAACATAATTTTTCCCCCGGTTTGATTCAGTATCCAGTCTGCAAATTTCAAAAGGGTCTATTCGCTTTTTGTCTTTATGTGTATCATCCAGATTATGGTCTAGTGGTTAGCATCACTGCCTCTAGACTGTAGGATTCTGGGTTTGGGTCCAGGGTGGGTCAGAGATTTTCTTCAGTTGCAGACTGGGCATTTTGTGTTGTCCTAATCCTTCCATCTCATCTTCATCAACACACAAGTTGCTGAAGTGGTGACAAATACACTCCTGGAAATGGAAAAAAGAACACATTGACACCAGTGTGTCAGACCCACCATACTTGCTCCAGACACTGCGAGAGGGCTGTACAAGCAATGATCACACGCACAGCACAGCGGACACACCAGGAACCGCGGTGTTGGCCGTCGAATGGCGCTAGCTGCGCAGCATTTGTGCACCGCCGGCGTCAGTGTCAGCCAGTTTGCCGTGGCATACGGAGCTCCATCGCAGTCTTTAACACTGGTAGCATGCCGCGACAGCGTGGACGTGAACCGTATGTGCAGTTGACGGACTTTGAGCGAGGGCGTATAGTGGGCATGCGGGAGGCCGGGTGGACGTACCGCCGAATTGCTCAACACGTGGGGCGTGAGGTCTCCACAGTACATCGATGTTGTCGCCAGTGGTCGGCGGAAGGTGCACGTGCCCGTCGACCTGGGACCGGACCGCAGCGACGCACAGATGCACGGCAAGACCGTAGGATCCTACGCAGTGCCGTAGGGGACCGCACCGCCACTTCCCAGCAAATTAGGGACACTGTTGCTCCTGGGGTATCGGCGAGGACCATTCGCAACCGTCTCCATGAAGCTGGGCTACGGTCCCGCACACCGTTAGGCCGTCTTCTGCTCACACCCCAACATCATGCAGCCCGCCTCCAGTGGTGTCGCGACAGGCGTGAATGGAGGGACGAATGGAGACGTGTCGTCTTCAGCGATGAGAGTCGCTTCTGCCTTGGTGCCAATGATGGTCGTATGCGTGTTTGGCGCCGTGCAGGTGAGCGCCACAATCAGGACTGCATACGACCGAGGCACACAGGGCCAACACCCGGCATCATGGTGTGGGGAGCGATCTCCTACACTGGCCGTACACCACTGGTGATCGTCGAGGGGACACTGAATAGTGCACGGTACATCCAAACCATCATCGAACCCATCGTTCTACCATTCCTAGACCGGCAAGGGAACTTGCTGTTCCAGCAGGACAATGCACGTCCGCATGTATCCCGTGCCACCCAACGTGCTCTAGAAGGTGTAAGTCAACTACCCTGGCCAGCAAGATCTCCGGATCTGTCCCCCATTGTGCATGTTTGGGACTGGATGAAGCGTCGTCTCACGCGGTCTGCACGTCCAGCACGAACGCTGGTCCAACTGAGGTGCCAGGTGGAAATGGCATGGCAAGCCGTTCCACAGGACTACATCCAGCATCTCTACGATCGTCTCCATGGGAGAATAGCAGCCTGCATTGCTGCGAAAGGTGGATATACACTGTACTAGTGCCGACATTGTGCATGCTCTGTTGCCTGTGTCTATGTGCCTGTGGTTCTGTCAGTGTGATCATGTGATGTATCTGGCCCCAGGAATGTGTCAATAAAGTTTCCCCTTCCTGGGACAATGAATTCACGGTGTTCTTATTTCAATTTCCAGGAGTGTAGAACGACTTGCACCAGGCATTTGAAAAACCTCGGATGGTGTCTCTCTGTCAGTAAAACCTTATCATTCCATCATTTCTTTACTGGTTATCATCCTTGGTTGACTTCAGTTTAAGTTTACAGTTTTGCTTAGATAGTTTTGTGTTGCTCACATCATTATTATGATTGATTATAATTATGTGGAACAAGTTATTTTACTAGACATCTACACACTTAAATTTATGTTTTTCAGTAGGTGGCAGATATTTGTTGAGAATCATGTAGCATACTGCCATGTTTTATGAAAATGTTTATTATTGCTACTAGTTCTGATTGTTACTAATCATCGTTGGGGCAGTAAGTTTTTCAGTTGCAGCTTCTGTGTAGATACAAGATAATTGTTGAGCACCCTATGTACGTGAGTGCACGCACATGCACATGCATGTGCATTGGATACACACACACACACACACACACACAGTATTTTCTGCTTCACACTGTATGACATTAAAAGCACAAATTGGAAAGGTTAAAAAAAAGGTATTCATTTGTATGATCAAAAAATAGAGGAGAGAGAGTGTCACAGATGTGATAAGTGAGTTCATGTTTTCAATTGCTGTGAAATGTTTTCATAAAAATCAATCACTAAGTTTCTCTTCTGAATGCCAAAATATTTCTTTGACTCCCACTTACATAGGGAGAAGTTACAATCATAATAAAATAAGATAAATCAGATCCAACACGAAAAGATTCAGCTGTTCATTTTTTTCCTTGTGCAAGAGTGGAATTGTCGAGGAACATTCTTTTAGTGACCAGTTATGGTCACACAGGGGTTATTGTTAGTCAACACACGATTCAAATCCCATCATCTCAGATTTTGTTGAAATTTGGCGCAGGTGTAGTGTTGGTATAGACTCAGAAAATTATAAAATTTTACTGAGATATGTCAACTCATTTCTGAATTACAGAGCCATAAAGTTATAAGTTGGCCCACAAACAGTAACAGCAGTTTTTAGATTTGCTGTAGAATCTTTTCCAATTGAGCTACAGACCTGAGATATATAACGTTTAACAGCATTTTCCACACTCTTTCCTATGGTATACAATAATATATAGATTAATATAAGAAATTTCTTTTCAAAACAAAATTTAAAATTTTCATTTTTTTTTTTCAAGAAGTACTTATTTTATAATTTCCAAATTTATTCCATGCATAGCTAGTATTGTTGCAGATCACAGGCCAAATATAAATTTGAGATGATAATTTCTGCATTGTTATTGTTGTTGTGGTCATCAGTCCAGAGACTGGTTTGATGCAGCTCTCCATGCTACTGCATCCTGTGCAAGCCTCTTCATCTCTGAATAACTACTGCAACCTACATCCTTCTGAATCTGCTTAGTGTATTCATCTCCTGGTCTCCCTCTATGATTTTTACCCTCCACGCTTCCCTCCAATACTAAATTGGTGATCCCTTGATGCCTCAGAATGTGTCCTATCAACTGATCCCTTCTTCTAGTCATATTGTGCCACAAATTCCTCTTCTTCCCAATTCTTTTCAGTAGCTCCTCATTAGTTACATGATACACCCCTATAATCTTCAGTATTCTTCTGTAGCGCCACATTTCGAAAGCTTCTAGTCTCCTCTTGTCCAAGCAATTTGTCATCCATGTTTCACTTCCATACATGGCTACGCTTCATACAAATACTTTCAGAAAAAGCTTCCTATTGCTTAAACCTATACTAGATGTTAGCAAATTTCTTTTCTTCAGAAACATTTTCCTTGCCATAACCAGTCTACATTTTATATCCTCTCTACTTTGACCATCATCAGTTATTTTGCTCCCCAAATAGCAAAATTCATCTACTACTTTAAGTTTCTCATTTCCTAATCAAATTCCCTCAGAATCACCTGACTTAATTTGTCTGAATTCCATTATCCTCATTTTGCTTTTGTTGATGTTTATCTTATATCCTCCTTTCAAAACACTGTCCATTCTGTTCAGCTGCTCTTCCAGGTCCTTTGTGGTCTTTGACAGAATTACAATGTTGTTGGCAAACCTCAAAGTTTTTATTTCTTCTCCATGGAGTTTAATTCCTACATCAAATTTTTCTTTTGTTTCCGTTACTTCATGCTCAATATACAGATTTAATAACTGTGGGGATAGGCTACAAAGCTGTCTCACTCCCTTCTCAACCATTGACTCTTACTAATGTCACCTGGTTTCTGTACAAATTGTAATTATACTTTCACTCCCTGTATTTTGCCCCTGCCACCTTCAGAATTTGAAAGAGAGCATTTCAGTCAACATTGCCATAAGCTACTCTAAGTCTACAAATGCTATAAATGTAGGTTTGCCTTTCCTTAACCTGTCTTCTAAGATAAGTCATAGGGTCAATATTGCCTCACATGTCCCAACATTTCTACGGAATCCAAACTGATCTTCCCCGAGGTCAGCTTCTACCAGTTTTTCCACTCATCTGTAAGAATTTGTATTAGAATTTTGCAATCATGACTTATTAAACTGATAGTTCCATAATTTTCACATCTGTCAATACCTGCTTTCTTTCAGATTGGAAATATTATGTTCTCCTTGAAGTCTAGGGTATTTCACTTGCCTCATATATCTTGCTCACCAGATGGAAGCGTTTTGTCATGGCTGGCTGTCCAAGGATATCAGTAGTTCTAATGGAGTGTTGCCTACTCTCGGTGTTTTGTTTCGACTTAGGTCTTTCAGTGCTCTGTCAAATTCTTCACACGGTATCATATCTCCCATTTCATCTTCATAGCATTGCCCTCAAGTACCTTGTCCTTGTATAGACCCTCTGTATACTCCTTCCACCTTTCTGCTTTCACTCCCTTGCTTAGGACTGGTTTTCCATCTGAGCTCTCGATATTCATACAGCTGGTTCTCTTTTCTCCAAAGGTCTCTTTAATTTTCCTGTGGGCAGTGTCTATCTTACCCCTAATGATATATGCTTCTACATCCTTACACTTCATTAGTAAAATAAATAAATAAATAAATGAAGACTGAAGCTCTCTTTACAATAATGTGACTGTGTACTCATGTTAATTGTTACAACAATACTCACTGCCATAGAGTGAGTGCAGCTGTTCCTGAGTGGATGTGTTCTGAGTTGGTTGTGTGTAATAAGTTAGTTACTTGTGAACTGGTCTTAAAGATTAATTATTCTTATGCCAAGTATTTCGTTCTTCCATTAAAAAAAATTAGGTGTTATTGGAAGCTATAAAGTGATTTAAAATCAATCATGAAAATGTAAAGGTTACTGCTAATTTTTAACAAATGATTTTCTATTTTAACATTACATGCATTTGAGTGTTTTTTTCCTCTCCAGATGTCCCTCAAGATGGAAACAGTCACATTAAGAATACAGTGTTGAGATCCATTACAGAAAACAAATCACTTTGTATAGACAGCAGAAAGCTCAGAAATCTCACATCATGGATGCTTGAATTGTATCTGTAAATAGTCAGTGGTTCAAAAATCTGTGGTTAATGTGGGAAAAAATCATTATGTTAAAAAATGCACAGTTCCCAAGTGACAGAAATGTTGAACACAATCATTTTCACTCAGAAACATTCCTGCATAGTGATATAGAATTTATAACTACTTCAGAAGTTGTCCAGTCACTTAATATATCTCTTGAGCAGTTGGACGAGTCTTCCATTGCTAAGAGAAAATGAATTACAAGAAGTTTTACACATTGAAAGTAAGAAAAATTTCCACAACCACAAAGTGTTAACTTTTTTCTGCTTTTGCTGAAAGTTTTTCATCAGAAACAAATAGTGATGCTGAGAAATGTGAAGTTGTAAAAAGAATTTGAAAAGTAATTTTTCCCATTGTAGGGTAGGACAAAAAGGCTAATGCTTCTATCATGTTTGCCAGATAATTATAGAATTATGAAGGCAATGTGTGAATTTAATCAGCTGAACTAAGTGGCCAGGCAGTCAGAAGTAATTCTTGAAGAAAAAGCCTTTTTGGAGGGTCCAATTTTAAAGCCAGGGAAAAGCTTGCCAATAGAGACAATGGGAATTGTATATTTATTTTATGAAGATGATTTAGTTAGTATGGCAGTGACAGATATTAAAGACTATGTAACAGTTACTGAATCAGATGGAAGTTAATGAAAGATTTCAAAAAAAATTCATATTGCGTAACTTCAAAGAAGCATACAAAAATTTTAAAGAAAATTTTTTCAGCATAAAAATAGGTTTCTCTAAATTCGCTGAATTGAGATCTAAACATTGTATTGTAGCTGGTCAAAGTGACACAAACTATTTGTGTGGGCACAAATCACCAAAACATGAAACTAATGATAGAAAATACTAAACTGAAAACTGTAACAAAAGGTAAAATTCAAGATTACAGGTAATGCCTCACAAAAGAGCTTTGTAACCCATCATCTATCAATTGCATCAGTGGGAACAGTGCCTACTGTCAGGTGGAACTGAGATGCATAAAATTTTGGAAGAACCCTTTGTTGAAAATTCAATTAAAAAAGTACAATTTCACCAGTGTGTTTCAGTTGACCTTTGTAATCTAGAGACTTTGGAGATATATTCAGAGGTGTTAATTGATTTATTCTGCAGCAAATTGTCCTCTTTGGTTCAGCGTAACTTCACTGCCATGCAGCAGGGATATTTTCTTAACTGCACAAAATAAAACTGGAAGGAATCAGAATTCATTGTCCTGTGTGATTTTTCTGGTTATTTGATTTATTCTGCAGCAAGTTGTCCTCTTTGGTTCAGCATAACATCATTGCCAAGCAGCAGGTATATTTTCTAACCGCACAAAATAAAATCCGAAAGAATCAGAATTCATTGTCCTGTGTGATTTTTCTGGTAATTACAGTGGAGTTCTGCAAGATGAACATGGAGTTACCACTGGACAACAATCCATCCCTTTGTTATATATTTCAAAGAGGAAAACAAAGTTGAACATCTTAGTTATGGGCGTATGGCATCATTGGTCGGGAGGCTCCATCCGGTTAAGTTCGGCCGCCAAGTGCAAGTCTTATTTCAGTCAATTGGTTGACTTGCTGATGAGGATTAAAGCATGTTTTAAAATACAAAAACAAGTACCCGTAGCAGTGTCACTATGGATTGAAAGAAACAATTTTTCAGGCAGCTAATGTATGTCACCAGCTCACCGCTTCACAGCATTAGCGTATGTTTATACACTGAAGATCCAAAGAAACTGGTACACCTGCCTAATATAGTGTAGGGCCCCTGGGAGCATGCAGAAGTGCCGCAACATGACGTGGCATGGACTTGACTAATGTCTGAGGTAGCGCTGGAGGGAACTGACACCATGAATCCTGTAGGGCTGTCCATAAATCCCTTAGAGTACGAGGGGATGGAGATCTCTTCTGAACAGCACGTTGCAAGGCATCCCAGATATGCTCAATAATGTTCATGTCTGGAGAGTTTGATCACCAGCAAAAGTTTAAGCTCAGAAAAGTGTTCCTGGAGCCATTCTGTAGCAATTCTGAATGTGTGGGGTGTCGCATTGCCCTCCTGGATTGCCCAAGTCCGTCAGAATGCACAATGGACAGGAATGGCTGCAGATGATCAGACAGGTTGCTTATGTACGTGTCACTTGTCAGACATGTATCTAGATGTGTCAGGGGTTTCATATCACACCAACTGCACACGCCCAACGCCATTAAAGAGCCTCCACCAGCTTGCACAGCCCCTTGTTGACATGCAGGGTCCATGGATTCGTGAGTTTGTCTCCATAACTGTACATGTACATCCGCTTGATAGAATTTGAAATGAGACTCATCTGACCAGGCAACATGTTTCCAGTCATCAACAGTCCAATGTCGGTGTTGACGTGCCCAGATGAGACATAAAGCTTTGTGTCGTGTGGTCATCAAGGGTACATGAGTGGGCGTTTGGCTCCAAAAACCGATATCAATGAAGCTTTGTTGAATGGTTTGCACGCTGACACTTGATGGCCTGGTATTGAAATCTCAGCAATTTCCCGAAGAGTTGGACTTCTGTCACGTTGAACAATTTTCTTCAGTCATCGTTGGTCCCATTCTTGCAAGATCTTTCTCTGGCTGCAGCAATGTCAGAGATTTGATGTTTTACCATGATATTCATAGTACACTTGTAAAATGGTCGTACCAGAAAATCCCCACTTCATCGCCACCTCGGAGATGCCGTGTTACACGCCGAATATAACACCATGTTCAAACTCACTTAAATCTTGATAACCTGCCATTGTAGCTGCAGTAACCAATCTAACTACTATGTCAGACACTTGCTGTCTTACATAGGCGTTGCCGCCTGCAACACTGTATTCTGTCTGTTTACATATCTCTGTATTTGAATACGCATGAAAATACCAGTTTCTTTGGCGTTTCAGTGTATGTCGCATTGTGTCTTGTGTAGAGAGTTGATCCGTGTTGTTCTCTCACATGTTATAATGAGTTTTTCTGAAAAAATGGAAAGGTCAATGCAGAAGATGGTCGAGTTATTACATACCTCTGTACTAGTCTGTGGTCTGCTTGTTGAATTTGTGAATGAAGCAGTAAAAGAACAACATAAAAAAAGATGCTCTGCAGAATTCATTTTCCTTTCGCATTCATAAGCAACCTGGAAAGTAACGACACTTTTAAGGAAGTGATTTTTGATGATTTATGCAGAATCATACCAACTAAATAAAAATTTGATAATATCCATATTTAATGATGTTTTTCACTTAGTTACCATTACACAAACCTTCATGACTTCCACCAATGCCCCCCTAATTTCAGATACTATTTGGAATTTAAAATCAGCGGATGACATCCAAGTGAAGTTTTGAAAACCAGAGCCATCTTCCGTATTCAGCTCCTATAGCAAGTTATTACTGCCCGTTCTTCTCTATTATGTTTTCATCCACAACAGTGACAACACCTTTTACTTTATTTGTGTAAACTTTCTTGGAGTATTATTTCATTTCATTTCATTTCATTTCATTATCTTCCTGTATATCATTTACATGATGTAGGAATTGTCACAACAAAGTTATCATACTAGTTCAAGTACTACAGACATAATAATGGAATATCACTTTCAAGACATTTTTTAAAAGTACAAGTTTAGACATACAAATTAAAATTTTTGGCAATAAATTTACACACAATCAAAGTACTCATCTACGTCATAGAAAGTTTTGCTTAAAAGGTAATTTTTAAGTTCAGTCTTAAATTTTACTTCATCTATTATTGCCTTCATGTACACTGGCAGAGCATTGTAGAGTTTTATTCCAAAATAACTTACATGCTTTTGGGTTTGTGTTGTCCTTACCCTTTCTACATACAAATTCTTACGAGTTCTAGTATTATAATTATGGCAGTCCTCATTTGTACGTAGATTTTTCATATGTGCTCTTGTACACAGAATGCTTTTAAAAATATACAGTGATGGTATTGTGAGTATTTGCAGTTCTTTGAAAAGGGGCCTACAATGAGTTCTTGGAGAGTTATGTGTTATGATTCGTACAGCTCTTTTCTGAAATTTGAAGATATCTGTTAAGCTTGATTTAGTTTTACCCCAGAACACTATGCCATAAGACACGATGGACTGAAAGTAAGCAAAATACACTAGTCTAGTACAGTCTGTGCTGCATACTCTAGATAATATCCTCAATGCAAAACATGCCGAATTGAGCCTGTGGGATAAGTATTTGAGATGGTCTTTCCAGCTTAAGTTTTGATCAATGTGCATGCCCAAAAACTTTGTGGATTGTACACTCTCTATCTTCTTATCCATTAGTTTTAACAGGAGGTCCGTATCTTGAGTTGCTTTGCCATACTGTATATAATTTGTTTTACTTAGATTAAGTGTTAACTCATTAGCATTAAACCAATGTTGAATATATTTCAGGACTATATCAGTTGTGGTGGTTAATGATTTTTTATCATCACTTATAATTATGCTAGTGTCATCTGCGAACTACATTATTTTGGTAGAAATATTAGGATTTTTTATGTCATTTATATAAAGCAAGAATAATAAAGGACCGAGAACACTACCCTGTGGGACACCTATTTCCAATTTCTTTGCATCTGAGACCCACTTGATTTTCTGATTTTGATGCTCTGTGATGATTTCTACCACCTGAGTTCTATCTTGAAGGTAAGATTCAAACCACTGCTTCACAACTCCCCTTACACCTATTGCCTCCATCTTGTTTAACAGAATTTTGTGATTTACTGCATCAAAAGCTTTAGATAAATCTAAGTTAATTCCCACTACACATTTTTTAGTGTCGAGTCTCCTGACAATCTCTTTGGTATAGGCATGGATAGCTGATTCTGTGCTGTGGCCTGAGCGAAAGCCATGTTGATTGCAGTTTAGAAGTTTGTGAGCATCTAAGTAATTTATGAGTCTGGTTTTCATTAATTTCTCTAGAATTTTTGAAAATGATTGGAGAAGGGATATTGGTCTATAATTTTCTACCTTGTATGGATCTCCTTTTTTAAACAGAGGTCTAACCGTAGAGATTTTCAACCTCTCAGGAAACACACCTTCGCTGAAAGACAAATTGGCAATATGTACCAGTGGCTTTATAATTTGTTGGGCAACTTTTTTTATTATTGACACAGGCACTTCATCCACACCTGCAGACATTTTTGATTTTAGACTCTTTATCACCTTTAATATTTCATCATCATTTGTGGGAGTTAACAACATACTACTGTCTACTTTTGGGGCTGTTAATTTCTCATGTTTAGTAAAGTTTTTACTTAATGACACTGGTACACTTAAAAAGTAATTATTAATGTAATTTGCCAGAGTTTCATCTTTTAATTCAATATTTTCACTATTTTTGAGTACTATTTCCTGATCCTTGAGGCCCTTACCTGTTTCCCTTTTCACAATTTTCCAAATAAGTTCAGTACCACATATCATTACAGTTTCCTCATCAGTAGACATAACATAGCAGAAAATACGAAAACTATACAACAAACAGCGTCACAGACTATGGAAGTACACTGCAGGAAATCACTGCCACCAGTGTGGACAGAAACCAGAAATGAAGATGGAAATATGTCACAAAATGCCACAAGAAACATGTTTCAAGCACAAATATGTTTCCATATGTTTCATTTGACAGTTTTTACGGAGCTTAAACACGATAATGAAGAATGTGTGTGTGTGTGTGTGTGTGTGTGTGTGTGTGTGTGTGTGTGTGAGTGTCTTAAAATGGTGTAAGTATTTTGTTCTTCTTCTCTTAGTTTTAGTTTTTGCATATTTAAATTTGTGATTTCGTAGCAGTTTCCTTACATGATGAAAGACTCACAGCAGTTCAATCATAATAATCACACCCTTGCTTGACACATACTTGACAACAGAGTGTTCTAAAATAAACTTGATTTTTGTCAGTTGATATCACACATTTTAGCTTTACAGTTGAATGTTTGGTACTTACCACTTAAGAAATATGCACTCTGTTTCCTTTCACACTTGCTAAGAAGAAATATTTTTCTACAGTGCTTAATATTCCTGTTATTGTTTGTAGTGACTGGTCTCTATAACAGCCTTGTGTTACGTGATGTTCGTATGTAAATTGACTGAATACAAATGTTTGGGTCTTCTAGTCAGAATTAGATGTAAGACATTATCCTCATAAGTTGTTCCTGTGACTTAACAACTAAAGGCAATTTTCAGAGGAAATTTTTGGGTAAGCCTTTAGTACAATAGCACCAAATCCTTGTCTGCTCCCTCAGGTACAATCACTCTAGCCTCAGACTATAACTGATTAGTGAAATCCCTGCTCCCCCAGAAGCTGTTGTCATAAAATTGTGAGACATTGAATTTCCTTTAATTGCTTTAAACCATGCATCAAGTGGTATGTTAGAAATATCAATAAATACGAAAAGCAATGGACAGTTAAATAGTTATAAAATTTTCTTTTTGTTTCCCACAGTTCGTCTATTGGAACCAGGAAATAATGCGGCATCAAGCAAAGAGAATAAATCGGTCTGCAACTTTAAACTAATGAGACATGTTCCACCACCTACTCATCCTGGACGTGATGTTGGAAATGTAACTGAATGTGATGTTGTTCCTAATTACAACCCATTTTTACTCAGTGGAAATCCTTCTTGGGGTCAGTAACAAGTTGAATGAATATTGTGGCATTATACCTATTTATAAAAGGTTTGCTGATAGTATAGCTGTTTTTGTTCTTAGTAGTTGGGAGAAATATATCTCAATATAGAAGAAGTAAAATAAAAAAGGCACTGCATTTAGGCAAAAAAATGGTGTTACTGCAAAGCCTGTACAAAAATAATTATAAGCATGGCACTAAACAGGCAGATGCTTATTTTAAGGTATATCTCTATTACCAGGGGATCTGTGTGAAACACTTATGTTTTTATAGTTTTAAGTAATAACATACCAGTATTACTTGTAATTTTCAACTTCTAACAATAACATTTACATTTACCTGTTGTCGAAGGGAAGTGTAATGAGAAATATGAGTATAAAATACAATGTTGTGTTTGCTTCTTACATGATATATTACTAAGGCCACAATAACCTCTAACTGTATTTTGAGATTTTGCTGCGGGGTCAGTATGTCGAACCCGGGACTCCAGACGACAGAGCTGAAGCCAGGACCCACCGTGCCATATTTTGTCAGGAGGCCGAGCAAGTTCAAGAGCGTCGAGGGGCAGTGCAGAGTGATACAGCGGTATTCGGTAACATTGCGTTATTCAGCTAATTTACGCAGGGTGTAAACAACCCGG
Source organism: Schistocerca nitens (assembly GCF_023898315.1). Taxonomy (NCBI): domain Eukaryota; kingdom Metazoa; phylum Arthropoda; class Insecta; order Orthoptera; family Acrididae; genus Schistocerca; species Schistocerca nitens. Next base: position 454,242,508 of record NC_064615.1, on the reverse strand, counting down.
GACAATCGTGAGATCCGGGAAAAACCAGGGAATTTTTTCATCTGGGAGAAAACTGAGAAAAACCCGGGAATTGTTTAGAATTCCAGGAATTTTTCATTGTTTTAGTTTTCAGTTAAATTTTTGTGATTTTGACTGGTAAGAACCAATACTCTAACAAAGTATATTGTTGTATCCCGCTACTGCAGAATAATACTGCAACAACAAAACATGAATGGGAGAAATAAAAAAAAAATAAAAAAAAACGAAAATAAAACTTAAGTTGCAAAGGAAATGCGCCGTACACAACAACAAAACAGTGCTCATACAAGCGTCTGCCAACATTAAAGTGTGTCTAAGGCTTTAGGAACACTATTCAATGCTTTATAACAACAAATTGCCTCCAATAAGCGTGACGTGACAACTGTTTAAATTAGATTCATTTGAGCAGTTGCGGGCAGGCTCTTGCGCATGCGCAGTTGAGTTGTGTATGAGTAGTACCTTCTCCCGCTTCTGGTTACGGAAGTGTGGCTGGGCGTCACTACTTAATATTGCCCCTGTTCGGGAATATCGTAGATCTGGGGCTGATGCACAGAGCCTTCCAAGTTGTGGTGCGGAGGTAGGTTGTCTCCACGTGACCTGTGATTATGTTCAGCGATTTTGTTGTTTCCTCTTCATTTATTGCTCTCAAGTTAAATGATAACAAAATGGATTTTTGTGGCCGGGAGCTATCAAATGAATTAAAATACATTCGCATAATTACGGCAGGCTAAAATATGTTAATAGTTTCAGATTTTATTTCCACCTTTGACAGTCGAGCATTAATCGCCTTACAGAACAATGAAGTTACTTTTGCCGGTTTGCTAAAGAGATTTCGCTTGTATTAATCCTTTCTACTGAGGCAGTCAATTTATTTGAAACTAAGTGTTTAATTTCACACTATTGGCTAGTTTCAACTGTTCGCTACATTTCCGGTGCACATATGGCATTATGCTATAATAAAGAACCAAACATGAGTACTGGTACTCCAAGAAAATTTACATATGGATGTGCATTTTAAGCCGAATTATCCATTTTAGTATGGTTGCGAAATCTCGACACTCTTGAAGTATCCTTTGATGTCTTGTTTCTTTTATGACATAATGTAAAATCTTTTAACGTTTTACCCGTTTGAACATATGGGCTTCCTGCGTCATCGTAGCTGCACAAGCGTGGTGATGCCAGTTATCTGGCGCTTTCTTGCGACTGCTGAAACGAACCTATTTCTAACAGGTCGCGGGAAAATATTGTGAATGGTGGTTTGAAAAGCGTTACATTCAAAGCAGATTTCCTTCTCCACAAGATGAACTATGTGGGCGAACATACGATGAATTTCTTAAATCACAAAGCGCTTGACTATCATTTAAAAATCAACTCTTGGAGGTCGACCATTTAGAAGAATTTCGAGCCCAGAAGATGAGACATTTGCAACATTATTAAAAATTTTACTGGCACATTTGTGTGATGTATCTTAAAGTGTAACATGCACAAAAAAAGATCAACATTATATGTGGAAGCTTAGCTTCTCTTCCAACTTATTAATCTTCGAGACCAATATTATACTCTATGTATATTAATTTAAGCCATTAGCTTTTCTTATTTGTGTATTCGCGCTACTTGAGAGTGATCTTGCTATTGGCTGACTACATCATGTGTCCTATTGCTGTCATCAGCTGGCGAGATCACATGAATGAGCTATGACGCTTACAAAAGCGCATTGCAATCTCGATTTCAATGTTTCGGAAAGTGACATGCGTTGTTTGGTGGAATTTAGATTTATACCTTCGTAATACGAAAATAGCCAGTGTACATGTTGCTGCACATCAAAGGTCTTTCAAAACGTGTTTTTGCCCCTGAGTTTCGTCTTCTAAAGTGCTGGGAAATTCTATGTCGGTATATAAAACCATAAACATTCAAAGGTTTGATGAGTTTTACTGTGCCGAGGAAGAGTATACTGTCACTTAACACGGATAAAGAGTATTTTCACCCAGGAGAAAGTGTATTTTTAACCGGGAAATCTTGAGAAAAATCCGGGATTTTTTTTTCCTTGTCCATGTATACACCCTGTTACAGTACTTGATGGTGAAGCGTCGTGTCAGCGTGCCGCCCGCCAATGTCTTGTGATTCCAGCTGGCTGTCATCAAGGCCACCCGTCGACGGAAGTCGGCTGCTGCACTCCTGGTCGCCGCCCACCGAGGCATTGGGTCTTGCGCCGCACTGCTTCCCTCAATTCCGGAGACTGCTACAGTCCCCGGTCCTCACCGCCCTCCACCCCGTTTGGCCTGCTCTTTCTGACCATGGGATGAAGGTGGATGTACTGGTCACCCATGACCCTTAGGCCACTGCTGCTTCCAGGACAGGACTGGACTCAAACCAGCACCCTCCTGGACACTGTTCCGCAACTTGCCGCTAGTGGTGCTTGCCGGATGGCAACACCTGCCACCGTCTCTGGCACTGTCGCAGCGCTGCTGCGCCTCCCACAGCATAGGCCTCGCCTGGACCCCGGTACGCCAGGTGGGAAGCGAATGTGGCCTGTACAGTGGACGAGTGTGGCCTGTAGAGTGGAGTGGATCCGAGCCCCTCCTGGACCCGCTGCAGACCATTGTCACCCTTCACGCTCACACTGGCATGATGGCCAACTAAAAAGGTCTACTGCCATCTCTGAGTAAGGGTTAGTTTTCACTAGAGTGAGGTGTCGCAGAATGTGGGTACTGTGATGTTTGTGTACATGTGGTTAAGGGTAACCATTAATACACGCTCATCTGGAGATAGATTGGGTTGAAGTCGAACGAAGGGTAGCAGTCTGAAGGGCAGAGGAAAAAAAGTACCTATGCAAGAGCCAAGGGAAAAAACCTCTGCGATAGTTAGGTCGGGTGGTAAGAGTAGTAGCGGATCTCTTGCTGGCTGCGACAGGTCATACAAGGGTAGGCTTTGTTAGTAGTGGGTATCATGCATGTCAATACCTTTGATGTTGTGCGGTGGTGTTGCTCAGTGGCTACCACTGGGTGCTGGTGTTGAACTCTCAATCAGCATCAGCAACCTGCAACAGTTAGGTTTATCATCATTTTTGTGTCCGATAGGTCATATATCAGATGCACAGTGTAGGGAGATGTTCGCGATTTGTTTGTGCATCAGTGGGTGAGCTCATCAGTTTCCCTCCTGTGGCTTGTTGGTCGGCTCTAATAGCAGCTGGTAATATTCAGTCAGCTGTCAAGCTAAAATTGCCCATTTATTTATATTGATTTCTCCCTCGCTTCTGATGTAGTGTCAGAGAGAGACAGAAACTATGGCAGGGATAAATTCCCAAACGTCAGCCATTTACAAAATGCCACTCCTGGCTCTGGCCTAGTGCCCCACCTCATACATTGCAATAACTTAAACCAACGCTGCAGTTTCCTGCCTTGTTGCTCCACTCAAAACAAATTTTGCGTTCAGTACCGCTGTTGCAGCTCCATGCCCGCAAGTGCTGTGTTTACCTTGTCTGTCCTGCTGGCCAGAAGCCCCAGATTTCATCGTACAACCGTGCCATAATTGAATTTTGATAAAATTTCCCTTTCCCTCAACTATGACTGACACTAGCACAGCAATTTTAATTGAACTTTGTATTTTATGTAAGCTCGTTAGGCTGTAGTAGCAATAGGTAAATCACAGTTCAAGGTGGCAGTGACAAATATATTTGTTGTTTCAGAAAGTGTACTCCTTTAGAAAAGGCAACTTGTGTGACAGACAGAGATAATGGATTACCGCAGTGGTTATGGTTATAATCTGTGCTTATTTGTGTGTGAATTATCCAGCTAATAATTAGTTCAAAATAAAAAAAATGGTCTTTGTAATAAGATAATATGAAAAGAGAGTTTCCTATTTGTAATTAGTAAGTTAGCTTCGTAAAATGTAGGTATGCAGCTGGGCATATATGATGCCCTTTTGTATATGACAGTTAAGAGTCTCTTTTATCTTACATTTTTCCACAAATAGTAAGTTGAAGCTGAAAATCAGTATGCATTGTCAGGAGCCAGTTAAAAATCCTTTCTAGCGATACCTCATCCATATCTGTTTGGTTAGTATATGTCGACAAAATGGGACGTTGACTTGAGAATTAATAGATATGATATTGATAATTTCTTTTACATATGTTGCTTCTTCATCCTATTACAAACTTATATTTACAATAACTTTTCAAATTATGGATGCCAGTGATACCACATTATTTCTCAGCTACAGTTGTACCAATTTTTGGATATAAAGTAAATTATTCTTTTTTTCCCATGATTACGCACAATGCACTAGCACTCTGATGAAGTTCTGTATTTCTCAAAGTTGGTCCGTTACGTATTGATAATTTTACATGGTTCTGGGTTATAATACAAAAATATTGTTGTCTTCCCATAAATGACTCTACAAAGTAGAAAATACATCCTCGTTTTTATTTCTGGGTGATAATAGGGTTAACATTGTTGACAACAGATGCCACTTATATTTGATTAATTTACAGACCTACATTATGTGAAGCATGTGATGTGGCATGTCCTGATAAAGTTGTTTTATGTGCACTGTATATCCGAAAGTTTTTCATTCACAAAAAGTATAGTTTAGTATAGATGGATCTTAAATCTTAAAAGTGGAAATGTTCTCATTGTTAATTTGTTCTGGATGTTTCCAGAATAAAATGTAACTTATATATATTTTGAAATTCGTGCCAAAGGTGTCACATGTACTTCTATCAGGTTAGCTGTTCAGTTCAGGACACGTTTTGTAAGCTCTTAGAACAATGAGATGCTGTACATTATGTCTTTGCATGAACATTACAACATGTAGTATACAATAGTGTTTCTGCATTAAGTGAAGGTGTAATTTGACAAGAATGATCTAAAAATAAAAAGTATTGATGGCAAGAAACTGGAATTAAGCTCTAGTTTTGTCAAAACAAGCACCCTGGATCATATTAAATTTCAACAAGGTGATGCAATGAGAGCTACAACCATACGCTGATGCCTACTTCAAGTTAAGTAATATTAACAATATATTGTCTTCCCTTAGAAAGACATTACATATATTGCAGAAATAGTGTATAACACTAGATCGCAATAAGGCTTTATATTCAATATGAAATATCAAAGGGGAATATGTGCAAGCTCTAGCTGGTATATGAATTTTTTCAGAAGTATGTTATTATGTGAAAACAATATTTTGAAAAAAATTGTTGAAGATAACATGATGCTAAACATGAATTCTGATAACTGGGACTTCTAGCAAATGAAAGTAAAAATTCAGACATAAGATCGTAAAGCAGGACTTCGAAAGAAGAGACAAGAAAGATGCAGAAGATATTTAAAAATTTCTGTTTTTTGATGTGTGTAGTTTTTTAAAGTAGTAAACATGGTAAAAAGTGAAAAATCTATAAGTGAGTCAGTGTTTGCTGCGCCAGGGCATCAGATGTGGGTCAGGACTCAGACCATTCGCAAGTTGAATGAAAACAAGACCACGACAGTTTGTTGAGAACAATTTTAGCTAAATTAGATGAACTGAAAAGTGAAATGAAATCCGATGATGACTGCTTAACATCTGAACTGAAATCTAAAATACAAAAGAGTAGAGAATGAGTAAAAACTAATTTAGAAGAAAACAGTAACATAAAAAAGCATATAAGTAGCCAATTTACAGAAGTAAAAATCTCAAATAAATAACCAATTTACAGACGTAAAAAATCTCTTTGATAGTGAGGTAAAGTAACAGCAAAATCAGTTGTGTTGCAGTAGGTTTTTGTGAGGATTCTGGCTCCAGTAATAGTTTGACAAAAGTGAAAAGATATGTGTAAAATCAGTGTTGCCAGTAACGTTTTTTTTTTTTTTGTAGATTTACAGATAAAACAGCTAGGAGAAAGTTCAGGTGTTGTTAAGGCAGTATGTTGGACAGGCGTAAACAGAGAACTGGTAAGACTGGAATTTGCTATTGAAATAATAACTGTATCTGAAACAGATGAGTTACAGGAAATTCCTGATGAGAATTGTTAATGAACATACCTTCAGAGGACCACAATCTCTATTTGTGATGTCGGTCTGTAACATTTTTGCTAAATATGGAAACTCTTGTATACTGTATGTCATAATATTCAAGCAAAGACTTATTGTGCAGTATCTCATTGTTTTAAGAGCTTACAAAATGGAGAGTGTCCTGAGCTGAACTGATCTGATGGAAGTACAAGTGACGCCTGCAGTGCCAATTTCATAGTACATATATGAGCAGCTGCATTTTACTCCAGAAACATACGGAACATTTGGTAAGTCCAATTACCTAAGAGAACATTTCCACTTTTAAGATGTAAGATCGATCTATACTAAACTATTTTTTCTGAATGAAAAACTTTTGGAAATATAGTGCAAACAAAAGATGCTGAGATGAGTGTGAAAATAAACTGAGTACTTTTTCGAAATAAGCCATGTCACTTGCTTCACATTATGTAAGTTTGTAAATTAATCAAATGTAAGTGGTGTAGTATTGTATTGTGTACTTTGTAGGGACATTTATGGGAATACAACATAATTTTCATCTCATAATCCAGAAGCATGTAAAATTATCAGGGACTTGATGCTCATGCCATATTATTTCAGTAATTTCATTTTCCAGATTGCATCCTTTTTTCAACTCATATCTTTAACTTTTCATAATTATCTTCTATCCATCTGTCATCTTTTTTGTGCAGAAATTATTTGGTAAATACATAGGTGACTTATTATAAGGAAATAATCTCAGAATGTCAGGAAAAGATTGCTCTGTAATGTTATATGCTGAAATTGAAAATTTTCCTGTATATTGAAACTAAAAGTATTTATTATTACTGTTTATGTTGAAAACCTTTTGAATATGAAATAACATTTATTACTCATTATGCAAATTGAATGTGGATAGGGGAGAAAGAGAAAGGAAAGGAAAGGAACTATTGATGTCAGCTGCAGCGGTACTTTATACAGAATCAACAGTGATGAGTGAAAATGTGTGGCAGACTGGGATTCAACCAGGAATCTCCTGCTTACTAGACAGTTGTGTTAATCACTGCATCCTCTGGACACAGTGTTTATAGTAATTGCGTGCACTATCTCGTCATGTCTCCCAGCCTACCCACATACCCACCAAGCACCACCTGTCCACAGTCACCATCCATGTCCTCCATACTCACTACTTTATGATTCCCACAGGAGATCGAATGTAATTATGCATCTGCACTGAAGGCGGTGCATTCGTTGTTCATTGAGGCGAATCAGTTATATGAATGCATGATGTCTGGTTCTTTTGGACATGTCTGAAAGAACAGACATCATACAATCATCTAACATTATTACATTTAAAGTTTTAGTCTGAAGTCTGTGTGATCGAAAGTTGTTTGTAGAATACTTATATGCTCTTTTCAGACATAATTTACATTTGATCTAAATTGTTCAAAGAAAGATGTGATGTATAGTATTGTTGCTGTTTTGAAATAGTTGATGGTAAATGGTTATGTAATTTCAATGTTTTGTGGAACTTTTGTGAAATTTTTAAAAGTATATGGTTTTGATTTGGCCCAGTATCATCAAAAATATTCATTATAGCACAAAAAAATATATTTGCAGCTGTTACAGACTCTTCATCGATGCACCAGTTATCCAGAACACTGATATACGATATAAAAAAGTATCTGAGGCACATTCAGGTCACCCTACCTCTTGGAGCCATGCCAAGTATATTTTTTTTTGTATGGTTTTGCGAAACCCAAGTTTCTTCCAGATAAACCACATGCCTATTACCTTCTGTATGCAATAAATGTGTAGTTCAAAAGACCGTAGTTCTCAAGGCAGCAATATCACTTTGTTCCATAAGGGGTTTGTGTCCATCCTTACATTTTCCGAACTAAAAAACCCAAGTCTTTTAGAAGGCAAAGAATGGGCATTTCCAAATCCTCATTTTCAATTTGTGTTGTAGTTGGGTATGGACTTTACTGGCCGTAGGATGCTTTGCTCTGCTGTAGTATTCTAACAAATATTCCTACAGACTATGTCTTTATTAAAATTGTCCCTGTGAGTGAGTCTGCATTTCCTTTTAAATTTCTTGTTTGGTGAATGGAAGACAGTACTTACAGCCTCTGAAGAAATTATGATGCCACTAACATGTGGCATTGTTCTTTCTCAGACTCTTCTTGCTCCTGCCATTATGTTTGTGCTTGAACAAAGTTGTAAGACTTTAAATATTGCATCTTTAGTTTGTTTTTAATGTTCACATTTGGTCCTGGTAAACACAAATAAGATGTAGGTAGTAACTGTGCTATCTACAAAATGTTACTCTACAGTGCCAATCTGTGAAGGAGAACAATTTCATGGAACAAACCGAAACAATCACATCAAAGTAGGAAATTTTGATGACTGACCAGCCTATACCTGACAGCAACATTCCAGGGGCAAATTGGCGTAAGGCATAAGGGGCTGACATGCGTGCAATCTTGAGCCACCTGGTTTCATGATGGCAACTGTAGTGTTCATTATGACTTGACGAACACTAGGTTAAAAAACTGTATCTTCTGTGGTTTGATTTTATAACTGTTTATATATTTGGCATCAGTTATTGTCTTATTTTTATTCCTTTCATTATGGACTTTATGCCTGACGTTTCCAAATGGAGAAACATATACGACACATGTTGAATCTGCATGCTTCTTATGGTGTATCAAGATATAAAAGAACAAGGAATTGGGATGCATATTTAAGACCATCAGTTTTAAATTACAAGACAGGGATTAAATGGCCTTGGGCATCATTTTGATTTATTTATGTTATGACATAAATTTACTGATGAAGATGACTGGGATACAGGAGACACTTAATATACAGAGTGAACCAAAATTAACGATTTTGTGTGTCAAAGCACAATTCCTTGGATCCTAACAGTACAAAAAGTCTGTAACAAAAATTTCTTTCTGTGCATATTTTTAGTACAAAATGAACAGCAAAGAACAGCTTAATCACATGTACAACAATTTAATATTGCAAAGTTATACTACTCAGTTAGTGCAGTGGAAAGAATTTTGCACTATAATACTTGAAGAACTGAACTGGCAGTTTTGAAGATAGATGGAAACTAAGCCGAGAAAGTCTGCCAACAAAGTTTCAAGAACTGGCTTTAAGTGATGACTCCAGGAGTATACCACAAACCCCTACATGCCACCCTCATGGGGATTGTGGGAACAAGATAAGATTAATTACAGCACACACAGAGGCATTTAAACAATCATTTTTCCTGTGCACCTTATTTTAGTGGAATGGGAAAAAACCCCAATGACCCGTACAGTGGGATGTACCCTCTGCCATGCACTTTGCAGTGTATAGTTGTAGGTGTATGTTTCCTAATTTTAGACTTCATGATGTGGTGTGTGGCTTCTTAATCACTATACAACAATTACAGTCGGTTTTATACAAAACACACGAAAAAAAAATGTGTGTGTGTGTGTGTGTGTGTGTGTCAAAAAGGAGGACAATGGAGAACAGTGCCAAATGAAGTGGTGTGCTAGAGACTGGAGCCTGGTACAGATACTATACGTAAGAAGAGAGTTTCTTCATTTGGGCACATCAAGAGGATCCAGAAACCAAATTAAGAAGAAGAATTATAGCGACACTGGAATCTGAAACAACAACTAGGACAGCGCCCAAGAAATTAGAGAGGATACGGAAGAACTAGAAATAGTCCTGGATGATCTACAAAACAAAGCAGAAAATCTCAGGAAAATGTAAACAAGAAAATAAGATTCAAACCAAAAATAGACAATTGACAGACGAGGAAATACAGGAAAGATTAGAACAATTTGAGAAATACTGGGCAGAAGGAATGAAACATGGATTTATTAAAGAAGTTGGTAAGAAAATGATTGTGCAAAGTGGTTTGATGAGGCCATAAAAGTGTATACTAATGACATGTATCCTAGGTAGTTCCTGTGCAGATATGCAAATCACATAGTCACATTGTGTAAGCATATTGTTCCACACTACTCCACCATCTGCATTCAAATCCAGTTTCCAGTATGTCCTCGTGCCATGGGTTCTCTTGATTAGGACTAATCATCAAGCTTGCCATTTTTAAACCCATTACATTTCTTAAACACATTTCGTCACCAACAGGGCTAGCAACTCACTTCAAAGGTACTCTGTTACCATTTGTATTATAATCATCTGGAGCTTCACTTCAGAGACATGTTTCCTTCATTTTCCATCACTGAGCAGAGTTCATCTACAGGCTAGACTTACTCCAGCTAATGAGGAAGCCACTATAAAAGCTATACACCAAGAACTGAAATGAAGTACATGTGAGGTAGCTAGGTAATTGCCTGCATTGCAACAAACAACCAGAACCTTTCCTAGGAAATGGATTGGTCATGGAGATTCCATGTTATGATCTTAATATTTGGCTGATTAGTATCCACTAGATTTCATTTTGTGGGGGCACTTGAAGGAGTGCGTTTATTCTATTTCACCCATGAGTGTGGAAAAATGGGTAACATGCTCCCTGCAGCTCTTGTAACTGTAGATGAAGTTATGCAGTGAAATGTTCAGGGAAGCAAGAAGCAGTGGCTTGCTCAATATTTGGAAATTAAAGAGAGGTCACTTTGAGCATCTGCTGTGAAGGCTGTGTATGTTCTGTGAAAGACATGTTGTCAGTGGTGATGTGTTTGATATATTACATCTGGCCCCTCTTACTAAATTTTATATGTATCTATAACATCTTCACATTGATAAGCCTTGTAGTTATTTCTTTCCTATGGTAAGTAATTTATTTTTAACTCTCCTACTCTTTACCCTTCATTAATTTTTCTGACATGTTCGACTAACAATTGTTATGTTCAACACTGTAGTACTGGGATTTGTATTGTTCAAGGAATACCGTCTGCTACATCATTATTGAGAGATTAAAATCACAAAAATAATTAAACCCAAAATCAAATGCTGAACCCTACCCACCATCTGTGTGACACAGCTACACAATATTGAATGAAGATATTGTCATACATGTGATATAGTATTACCCTATGTATCACATAAATTCATTGGTGTAAAACTGCTGTTGGTTATAGTCATTTGAATTAAATATTAAATTGTTTTATATTTACATAATAAAGACTAATAATGAGTTACTTACTGTTGGAATTTACATTTCAGCTTTCATGAATTTATTTAATGATCAGTAGTATCTCTGAGATAGAATACCGTGCTTTTTTCCTTTTTCTTAATTTTATTTATTTTTTACTTGTTGTGAATTATGAAAATAAAACAATGGATAATCCGGGATGGAGTAATGACAGTATTATGGAAAGGACAGATTGCAACTCACCACATAGCGGTGACATTGAGTCATGGATAGGCACAACTGAAAGACTATCAAACAAGTAAGCTTTTGGCCGAAAAAGCATTCTTCTTAACTAGACAACATACACACATACACTAATGCAGACACAAGTCACACACACATGACCAATATCTCTGACTGCTGAAGGCAGATTGCGAACAGCTGTGCATGATGGGAGAGGCAGTCTGGGTGGTGGGGGTAAGGAGGAGACTGGAGCAGGGAAGGGGAGGGATAGCAGGGTAGGGGCAGGGATAGCAGGGCAGTGGTGGAGGTTGTGTAGTGCTGGAGTGAGAACAGGGAAGGAGCTAGGTGGGTGTAGGACAATGACTAATATAAGGTTGAGGCCAGGAGCATTATGGGAATGTAGGATATATTGCAGGGAGAGTTCACACGTGCACAATTCAGAAAAGCTGGTGTTGGTAGGAAGCACCCCTGTGAAGCAGTCATAAAACAAATGTTGTGTTGGGCAACATGCTCAGCAAAAGAGTGGACCAGCTGTTTCTTGGCACCACAGTTTGTCAGTGGGTATTCTTGCAGACCATATAGAACACAGCACAGTGGTTGCAGCTTAGCTTGTAGATTACATGACTGGTTTCACAGGCAACCCTGCCTCTGATGGGGTAGGTGATGCCTATGACCAGACTTGAGTAGATGATGGTGGGAGGATGTATGGGACAGCCTTTCATATAGGCCTATTAAAAGGATATGAACCATGAGACAAGTGCTTGGGAGCTGGGGTTGGTGATTGTCAGGACAGGTTCTGGTCCAATAAATAGTGTCATCGCCCCTATCCTGGCGTGCTCATTACCACTAATTCCTGAGTGACCAGGGACCCACAGTAGGTTTACCCTGTTGCTTTCCCCTAGCTCAACAAGGACTTTTTTGCATTCTGCTACAATCTTTGATCTTGTTGCAGAGGCTGCCAGTGCTTTCAGGGCTGCTTGGCTGTCTGAATAAATGATAATGCTACGACCTCTGTAACACCTCCACAAATTCTCCTCCACACACACCCTGATAGCAGATATTTCTGATTGAAACATGGTGGCCATCTTCCCTAGACAGAGTGCACTCTCCAGCCTTGACTGCACCCTGTATACCCTGGTCCCAACATCTTGGTCTGTTTTCGAACTGTCAGTGAACCAGACTATGTCCACAGTATGGTGTCGAAATTTGTTCTCCCAGAGCTCTCTAATTCCAATTACTACTTTGAAAGGCTTGTTGAAGCAACTGACAGTTATTATATAGTCGGCCGGCATTTCCCCAACCATACCTATGTCTACCTCACTCGGTATTTTACTGTGAGATCCTGGATATCCCAGTGAGTTCCAGTTTTTGCCAGTCTTTAACCTGTGTGCCCCTGCTGCTGCCTCCATCTTTACCTGGAGCATGTCCAACACGGTTCCCATCCCAGCAATGGCTGTGCTGCTAATTCCGCCTGTATGGCTAAGCAGGCCAATCTCTGCACCTTAGCTAGCTCCTTAGCAGCTACCTGCTGTTGTACCTTTTTCCACTACACTGTAGCCCCATAAGTGATGATAGGTCTTACTACTGTGGTGTATATTCAGTACATACTCTTGGGGCTTAAGCCCCAATTTTTACCACAAGCTCACCTGGTACTCACTAGAGTACTTTTCGCCTTAGAACAGGTGCTCTGTATGTGAGGGGTCCTCAATAGTTTCTCATCCAGGGTTACCCCTAGATATTTCACTATCCCCTTCACTGGCAAAGTTTCATCAAGAAGCTTGAGATTCCAGTATGTGTGTGTGATATGCTTCCTCGTAAATGGTACTACAACAGTCTTCTTAGGACTGACCCTTAGATCCTGTTTCCTGCACCAATTTTGCTCAGTGTTCAATGCTCCTTGTGCTATCGCTCTGACTGTACTCGAAAATTTGCCAAGTATTGCTATGACAAGATTGTTGCATATTCCTGGCTCCAGTTTTTTAAAAAAGTAATCTACATTTTTGTATAAATAACTCACTAACTAAATATGCATTCACGTTCCAAGATTCAGCATAACAAATTTTAAGTGAATAATTACTTGAATCATGTTATGTGTTATGCATTGATAAGTTTCAGTGCCATTCTGGAAGCACAAAAGTAAATATTAAGAAAAAATGAAGATAATATTACACGAATGAAAATACTTTGTACCAGAACTATGTAAAGCACAAAAGAAAATACGTAAATTAACTGGTCACAAATGTATATAAACGATTACAAATGTTAAATGTCCTTATGTACAGTATATACAATTACATATTTTGTTCAGAGATTAATTCAGAAGATGACCATTTTGGCGTTTATACACATACTCGGGAACATCCCATATGACAGTGCAGCAGAAATCTGCTAAAATAGTAGGGCTACACTTTCTGGCATACCTCTTCTCAAATGTGGCAATATCTTGATGAAATCACTTCCCATGTTCATCACTTACTGCACCACACTCTTTGGAGAAGAAGTCAAGATGAATATGTAAGAAATGCATTTTCAGTGACATGTTGCAACCAAGTTTTTCATAAGATGACAACATGTTATCTACAATCTCCTTGTAATTTATTGCTCGTTTGTTCCCTAAGAACTGTAAACAGACTGTCTTAAAACATTTCCATGCATGCTTCGCATCACCTTGTATGATTCCATCAAAAGTATGGTCTCTAAAAAGCTCTCAAATCTGTGGGCCTACAAAGATGACCTCCTTTACTTTGGTATCACTTAAGTAAGGGAATTTTTGCCTTAAGTACTTAAGCACATCACCATCTTTGTTCATTCCCTTAGCAAAGTTTTTCATGAGACCCAACTAGAAGTTCAAGAGTGGGAGCAGAATCTTTTTAGGGTCTACTAGAGGTTCACTCTTAATGTTCTTTATACCTGCTTGAAGAGATTTTCTGGTGGCCATTCGTGTGTACTGTAATGAAATGCATGAGCTCTGCTATCTCATTCACTGAGAAAGCAGCAATATTTGGTATACCCTTAGTACCTACCTACTACCTACCAACCACTCTGAAGTCGCCACAAATCTTCCATTGAGAGTTATTATATTCGATGGTTTCTAGTAAAATTTTCATGTTTTGGTATGACTCTTTGATATGCACACTATGCCCAACTGGAATAGAAGGAAGCTCATTACCATATATTTGGAAGAAACTCTGGATCTTGTGATGTACATAGTTCAGTACATTCAGAATCCCCATCAGAAGTAATCTCGTATTCTGTCGGTGGTTCAGGTATTGGCAATCCTTCCCCATGTAGAACTGGACGTATGACAGATGGAGTGTTAGGATAGATCACTGTCCGCTTCTCCTTCTTAGATATTCCCTTCTTGATAGGAGGAACCGTACAAAAGTAGCAGTCACTGACATGGTTTGTTGGCTCATGCCAGATCATGGGCACTGCAAAGGGCATTGAACATCCTTTCTCATGCATCAAATTCCTGAGGTTGCTGGCACAAGTGTTGCAGATCACGTGTGGAATCTGATCTATTTTGCACCCAAAATAACAACTGTAAGCTTTTTTAATCAATGGAGTTATTTTTGCTGTTTTTGCGAAGCAAATGTCACTTCTTCACACACACACACACACAGCAAAATGTGTCAGCACTGTTAACACAAACTGTGGCATTTTTGTTCACTTCAGTAGCAGTCAACTTGCACAACTGGTAGTTAATCTGGAGACAAATGTGTAAAAATTATTACTTGCATTAATAAAGTCACTGAAGTTGAAGAGGAGGGAGACAAAAAGATCACTAAAATTGGTATCAGAATGTTTATATCCAAAATATTGCACACAACCAAGACCAGGGACAATAATATAATCCATTGTACTAGTTATTATGACTTTGACAATCCATTATAATATTTGATTTTAAACTTTAACATAAAAATCTGTGTATGATTATCTCACTGTAATAAAACAGTGTACAATTAAAACTAGAGCTAATTTTGAATTGTCTTTGTGATATTTGCAGTCAGCGTGCTAGAATTGATAGGAATTGAATATTTTCATTTGATTTACATTTTCATTGTTGCAAAGTGTAATCATTTATCTTTATATACAATAATTGAAAGAAGCAGCAGTTCATGCATGGCACCAGTGTTAGGAAATCAAGCAATATAAATAAAAACTTGTTCACTTAGGCTTAAATCAGGAAAAACCTATGAAATGTTGGCATTATTCTGAAACACACCTTTTGAAAAACTTGCTGGCACCTATAGAATGTCTGGCTTTGAATAATATTTAGTTCACAAGTGCAAAGGGCTTACATTACCAAATTGAGGAGAACAGAATGAAGCCTATAGTATTAAAAAAATCTAAACCTCAGGAATTATCTTATACTCCTCTGTACACAGGGTTGTCAGAAACAGTCTAAAAAGCCAGTAAGGGTGTTTCAGGGTAAGTTGCATGAGAAATAATTGTCAAGGAAAAAATTTGGTATGTTGTGCTGTTTTTGAGTTAATTAGTGTTGAAGTCAGCCAACCGGGCTGTTGCACATGCAAATTCATGTGGCCTGCTAGAGATAGTGTTGTCAAACATGTTTTTCATTTGGTTTCCTAGAACCGAACAAGACAACGATACAAAAATTAGGTACGGGACATTAGTGAGGACTGAACCTGAGCCAAAGGTGGAGCAGTCTCATGAAATGTCATCTACACTGTGAAAACAACTGACACTAATTGTACCTGGTGGGCCACTTGAATTTGCACATGCAATGGCCTGAGTGACTAAATTCAATGTTAACTAACTAGGAAATGGCACAACATATTTAATTTTTTTCTTATTAATTATTGCTCATCACAGCCTACCCTGCAACATCATGACAAGCTTTTTAGGGAGTTTCTGATCACAGTGTAACACAATTATATGTTTGTAAATAATTTTGTACCAAATTGTGGATAAAGAAGTGTTGAAAACTTTTTACCTATTGCATATCCTTGGATTGTTTCACTTTTTCACTTTTCTGAGATGCATCACTTCCTTTAAGGTCTTCTTCTTGTGGGCCATCTAATGTAATATAACTAATTTTTAGAATTCTGTCCGACAAAAAATTTATTTTATTAGTGAGTGTAATTTTTCTGTAGTAATTAAAGGAGAATCCTTCACATAAATATGAGAAATATAGTTTTTCATTGTGTTTGAACAGATAGAGAGGGTTTGACATTTATGATTTTGGGAAATACCTCTTTTGGATATAATACTAGGCATGTGTGGCTGTGATTTTATTATGCTTACCATACATCCACATAGTGTGTTCACGGCAGTTGTTGATAATGTGGAGCATTGAACTCGTTTAATTTTTTGTGGTGTTCATCTTACATGTAATCTAAATTAAAGAAAAATTTTCAATAAAGCGCATTCTGATGGTCATTTCAAAAGTATACACATATTGATGAAAAAACAGGTTTTTTTATTCTCTGTCTGGCATAAACATCATTTCAGAAATAATATTCTTTGAACCAATATGTGTTTCTTCTTAGTTGGCTGCAATGATTTCACTTATGAACTGCCTGATTATCAAAGAAATTTTTTTTCCCTGGTTAACTATCACCATCTGATTATCTATGACCACCTAGGTGCATTCTCTCTGGAACACATGAAGGGCTCAGTTACATCCACAAAGTAAATCAATTTAGTTCATTTTTTTTCTAACTGTTGATAAAAATTATTTGTTCCTTGCTTATATGCTTGCTTCTGTGTGTGGGAGGAACAGAGTTTCTCTGTGACACTTTTAGAATGTCTGAACAAACTGTTCAGCTTCACAGTTAGATCGAGGGTGAAAAGTTGCAGTAGTCACATGCTGGATGCTGGTGATGCTGTTGAAAATTTGGCGAAGTGAAGTGTGAATTATTGTCCAAGACAATGACCTCAGGAATAACTTCAAGACAAAAAATAGAAGACAAAGCTGAAACCGTATTTGCAGTAGTGGTGGATGTCATAGGGACAACAAAAGGAAATTTACTGTATGCGGACACGTCCACTCAAAAAGGCATTGTGATGGGGAGCTGAATGATGTTCCAAACATCTTTGCTATGAGACATCATTCATGCAGTCTAGGCATCCATACCCTACCAAGTACAATGACATTGGGCAAGTAGCTTCGTGTGACATACACTCCAATGAATTTGATGCAGTAAAGACAAAACTTCCTATACAGGGATTGAGGTATCACAAGACACACATTGTCATTCAGCAATTGCAACAGCAGAACACCTGACCGTGCGGATAGCATGTGACAAGAAAAGACAGAAACATTTCACTGGGCGGGGAATTTGTTTTAAAATACAAGATCACCTATGGTGCACATATTTTGAAACAACATGAAGAGCTGGGTCAGAAGCAGTTGCTGCAGCAGTATGCTGAAAATTTAGAGTAAAACCTTAAAGATTTCAAAAATCCTGAGTATCAATTTGGAAGCATGATTCCTCAGGTGAACACTATGTTGATACCAACTGGTAATCAACATAAGTCAGCATTCAGATGTCGGGCAGTGGTCTTGTACAAGTCATACTGCTAATTATACAATATCAGAATCTGGCATTGCCATTTTTGGGCTGTCAGAGGTGGGAAAGGTTTGCAAGGATTGAACAAGGCCATTAAAGGCCATTGATCTGTAATCAGATAGAAGCTCCAATCATACAAAAGCTGGTGGAAAGGGTAACAACTGTAGATAACAGTGATTATCTCTTTTTAAAGCCGACTGTAATTACTCTGTGCTTTGTTAAGAGTTTTTGAGGTAAAAGCAGTAGGTCTGTCAGAAGAATCAATTCTGTGGGAGAATACAGCTTCAATCCCACAAGAAGATGCATCCACAGTTAACAAAATGGGCTTACCCGGATCGAAATGAATCAAACAACAGTGGCTTAATAATGCGCTCTTTACTTGCTAAAATGCATCCTAACATTCTTGGGACCACACAAAAAAAATCATTTCTCTGGTGCTCCCAGTTCTCCGAAGCATCAATTTGCACATTGGTTTTAATGAATTTGATTTAATAGATAAGTCTCCCTTTGACACTGTGGAGCTCCTTAATGTTATGGGGTGCTGACAGATCTTTCATCGCACGAAAGTACAAAGTAGCAGTGTGAATTTTCTGTATGTTTATCATGTGTCTTGGAAGAAGGAGCACTTAAACTTGTTGCACTTTAAGCCAGACACAGAAAGAACTTGAAACAACCAACCTAAATTTGTCAAATGTTCTGCAGGCACATGACCTGCAACAACGATAGTGTCCAAATAATTTGTACAAGAGGGGACTCTTGTCATTAATTGTTCCAAGAATTGAAAAACAGCAGGAGCTGAAGCACTTCTGAACAGTAGTCTTTGAAACTGGCACAAACCTAGGTGAGTGTTTATCACAAAATATTGCTTGGACTGCTTGTGCAGTGGTAATTGTAAGTATGCCTCATGTAAATCATCTTGGAAAAGAATTTTCCCTGTCCTAGTCTATCCATTAATACCTCAGGTTATAGGAGAGGAAAATAATCCATGACAGTTTGTGGGTTTACTGTTGCTTTAAAATCAGCACATGGATGCAAACCGCATTATGGCTTTTTTGAATGACCAAGGGCGATGCCCATTGACTTGCAGAAACAAGTTAGATAATCCCAGTGTCTTTTCATCATTGCAGTTCTAGAGCAACCTTCTCACCTATTGCATGGGGTACAAGTGGTGCACGAAAAAATGGCAGTTGCACTTTTTCTTTAACAGAAATGTGTGCTTCAGAATTATTAGCCCTCCCTAAACCTGGTTCAAAAGTTCTGTTTACTTATCATACAAGTCAGAAACATTAGTGGGAGGCACTGAAACACTGAGTTGTATCACGATGTCTTGTACACAGGTTGAACAAATTAAACAAATGTAAACCAAAAATGTTTGCCAAGTTTCCAGAATGAAGTACCTTTCATAACTCCACAAAAAGTTGCTGGCAAGCTGCACATGTGAAGTACTAGTACTTCGTGTCTGTTGTATGCAGACAAAACAGAAATATACTGCTGTAGCTGTGGGCTACTGATCTTTTTATATGTGTCTTTGTTAATAAGGGAAACAGATCCACCAGTGTTTCAAATGAAATTTAATTGTCCTTCGAGGCACTCATAATTGATCAAAATGTTTGCTCTCCTGTGTATGGATAGCAGCAAAAGAGTTCCATGATCCGAAAAGTACAAGCGCTTTAGGGGTCTCCCTATTACAGACTACACTTGTTGATAGCAATGCTGCAACCATGTGCCTGCATGACATCAGCCAGTACTCGAGCCTGGGTTGCCTTGTTAAACACATTGTTTGAATATGACCTTGCTTTCCAAGCTGGAAACATTTTGCGTCATGATATGAGCAAGCTATTCGGTCATGATTAGAAAATCGTTGAGGACAAGACTTCCTCACAGTACCACGAGACTGAAAGTAATTACCTCTATGTTTACTGTTTGTCTGAGCCCTATTGACACTGGCATTAACTTTAGACTGTGAAGTGCACTTTGAATAACAGAAATACATGGAGCCTCAAAATGAACTTCAGTTGAGTCCACATTAGTCTGAGATTCCAAAGTAGACAGAGCTGTTTTTGATAAGGATCCAGCAATTTTAGAATAGTACACATTCTGCGTGATTGCGTCATGTAACATGACTTTACAGTAATTGAGTCCACAACAACACTTGAACCTACAATCTCTTGTTAGCACTCTTGATTTCAGAAATCCAGTATTTGAACGTTTGCAATGTCTGCCTCTTGAGCTGGGAAAATTTAAACCTTACTGCTGTGACATGCACCTGACTCTCATAATGTTCATTCAGCAGCTGAACCGGATTATCGTAACTGGTAGTCTTGGGACGAGAATTGGGGCACAATTTTAAGCACATACAATACATGCTGGCACTGACCATCAACAGTAAAAGTGCAGTGAATGCCATACCTGTGATGGTGTATTCAGCGAAGTGGACCTCCAACTGTGCACGATGTTCCAACCATTTCTCTGCCATGCTACTGAATGGGAGAAATTAAGGTGCAGCAACTTGTGGCAGTGCTGCTTGCTAGGAAGGTTGTCATGTGTTGTACACTGAGTAACTTGACATTTATTATGCTGCACCTGAAACTGAACAACTTTAAATGTGCAGGCATATGCCAAAGAAACACCATAATTCAGAATAACACTGACACAGCTATATCGTATTTATCCCCCAATACTGGACAAGTGATCTAGTAAAATGTCTTCCCTGTATGGGAATATACGCAATGGATGTCAGAGTACAGGTTGTAGACACATGGTTGAAAACATATGGAAGTTTGGGTGTGGCTGTGAGTTGTGCTTGGATAGCCAAATGCAACTGCTTGTGAGGGAAAATCCAGATTCGAGTCCTGCTCTGCCACAAATTCTTTTGTTGTCATTCCATTATACACCTGATGGTTGTCGCTGTTCTCAACTGTAAAGACATTTCATGTATTTCATAATGACGGTAGTTATTGCAGTGCCTGTTACATTGTGTCATAATTCAGAATAACACAGGCACTGCAATACCGTATTTATCTGCTGAAACCAGAGAATTGACTTTCATGTAAAATATCTCCCCTGTTCGTAAAGTACAGGTTGTTGGGGGGTAGTTGGGTTGTTTGGGGGAGGAGACCAGAGAGTGAGGTCATCAGTCTCATAGGATTAGGGAAGAATGGGAAAGGAAGTCGGCCATGCCCTTTCAAACGAACTATCCTGACATTTGCCTGGAGCGATTTAGGGAAATCACGGAAAACCTAAGTCAGGATGGCCGGATGCGGGATTGAACCGTTGTCCTTCCAAATGCGAGTCCAGTGTGCTAATCACTGCGCCACCTCGCTCGGTACAGTTCGTAGATGCATGGTTGATGACATATGGAAGTTTGGGCCTGACTGTGAGTTGTGCTTGGATAGCAAAATTCTAAGGCGACTGCTTGCTAGAAGAGTGAAATGTGGGTTTGAGTCCTGGTCTGTTACAAATTTTCGTTGTTGTCATTCCGTTATACATCTGATGATTGTCCATATTCACAACTGCAAGTACATTCCAGTGTCTTCTCTTGTGGATACACTGTATTTTTTGAGGTACCAGCCTTGCTTCGGCCTCTCACCGTTTGGCCAACACCTCAAAAGCATAAATACATAAAGTGAATAATACTTTTTGTGTTGCTCCCTTTTGTTTACTTTGAATACGCATTGCAGCATAGTTGTGATGTAATAATGGTGCAGTCAATTCTATCTTTAAGTTACTGTTATGAATGTGAACACCAAGATGTTTCGATACCATAAATTCTGTGTATCAGTGTTTTGTTGACATACAACTGTTTGTAGAACATTTCAAAATATTATTTTTTTCAACTACCTATATGTGATACACTTGTAACATATCAATCCTACATGCTTGTCTCCAATATATTAAATTATTTACTGCATCCTTAAATATATTTCACAGTATAATACAATAAGAATTGGTTGATTTTGGTTGCTATTATCATTTTATATGTGCTTGTTAAGCCTAAAACATCTATTTTCATTGTGTTCTTCTTATTTCCCAGGGAAGTCTTTAAAGAAACTTGATGATACAATCAGGAGACTATGTGTTGTGACAGAGAAGTACATTTTTGTGGATGATGCTGAAACATTTGAAGCTGTGGTCTGTATGTTATGTCGTCTCACAATATGTGCTTGGTAGAATGTATTATACTCTCTATTCTTATTCAGTTTTCCATCTGTTAGTGGCATGTAAATCTTTTACATTTAATTATTGAAAAACTGAATGTTTTCGAAAGAAAAGTAATGAGAAAAATCTGGGGACCTGTGTTGGAGAATGGTGTGTGGAGAATTCGAAAGATCATTGAAATTTATCAGCCAATGAAGCAACCCACTATCATCCAGAAATTAAAAAGTAGGAGACTGCAATGGGCTGAACATGTGGCTAGAATGGAAAACTAAAAGCCTTTGATGGAACTGTTGAGGCAACAAGACCATTGGACCGACTCGTATAAGGTGGAAAAATGACATAGAGTAGGACACTGCATCATTAGAAATTTCCGCAGAGTAGAGAGAGACTGCGAGAGATAGAAGGCAGTGGAAGCAGATAGTTGACGCAGTGCCTGGTCTGCAGGGCCTGTGATTATATTTTGAGATAATGTTTCACTTAGGATTGAATTAATTAAATGCAGATGTATTTTCTGTTATACAATTTTATTTCAGGATGCTATAATTTTCATCTCAGTTGATCTCCATTTTTATAGTATTGCTAAAGCTTTGTACTTTTTAATGTTTTTTCCTGAATTTCTTCAGTTGATATCATTATAGTAAGTTCCTTTTACAAAGTGAGAGGACTTTTACGATGGCAGCTTAGACTAACGTTTGGGATCAAAGTATTCTTCACCAGGAGGAGAGAACTTTATTTAACAACAATCTAGGAAAAGACAGATCACTACTTACTCTAAAGAAGACACGCCAAGTTGCATACAAGCACAATTAAAAGACACTTACATCAAACTTTTGGCCACAGTCTTCATCAGTAAAAGAGAGACATGCACCTTCCACACACATAAGCAAGCACACCTTATGCACAAACGACTGCCAGGTCCAGTATCTTGGGCTGAAATGGCATTCCTGCCTGAGATGCCGGAGTTGGCAGTCTTGTGAGCATGAGGTATGCTTACTTGTGTGTGTGGATGCTGCATGTCTCTCTTTTACTGATGGAGAATGTGGCCAAAAGCTTTATGTAAGTTTCTTTTTAATTGCGCCTGTCTGCAACTTGATGTGTCATCTTTATCGTAAGTAGCGATCTGTCTTTTCCTATGTTGTTGATACTCCTACCTGGAGTTTCCATTGTTTCATTTTTGCAGAACTTCTATTTGATGAAGATGAGTAGACTAGCTTTAATCAAGACTAAAAGTAGTATATGGAATTCTTCACAGTATCATCAAAAATAGTGAAACAAAGCATTATGCAAATCAACCTGCAGTAGCAGTGAGAAAAATGATATCAAATTCAAATTCGTGATCACTAAATCCATAGAATTCTTCCTAAAAGTAGCTGAAACTATGAACAAAAAAAGTACCATTAAAAGCAGATCTATGAGACTTTACAACAGAAAATTCTCAAGTGTACACTATATGATCAAAAGTATCTGGACACCCCAAAAAAACATATGTTTTTCATATTAGGTGCATCGTGCTGCCACCTACTGCTGGGTACTCCGTATCAGGACCTCAGTAGTCATTAGACATCGTGAGAGAGCAGAATGGGGCATTCTCCGGAGCTCATGGACTTCGAACGTGGTCAGGTGATTGGGTGTCACTTGTGTCATATGTCTGTACGTGAGATTTCCACACTCCTAAACATCCCTAGGACCACTGTTTCCGATGTGATAGTGAAGTGGAAACGTCAAGGTACATGTACAGCACAAAAGCGTACTGGCTGACCTCGTCTGTTGACTGGCAGAGACTGCTGCCAGTTGAAGAGGGTCACAATGTGTAATAGGCAGACATCGATCCAGACCATCACACAGGAATTCCAAACTGCATCAGGATCCACTGCAAGTACCATGACAGTTAGGCGGGAGATGAGAAAACTTGGATTTCGTGGTGGAGCGGCTGCTCATAAGCCACACATCACACTGGTAAATGCCAATCATGGCCTCGCTTGGTGTAAGGAGCATAAACATTGGATGATTGAACAGTGGAAAAACGTTGTGTGGAGTGAAGAATCACAGTACACAATTTGGCTATCTGATGGCAGGGTGTGGATATGGTGAATGCCCGGTGAATGTCATCTGCCAGCGTGTGTAGTGCCAACAGCAAAATTTGGAGGCGGTGGTGTTATGGTGTGGTCGTGTTTTTTATGAAGGGGGCTTGCACCCATTGTTGTTTTGTGTGGCACTATCACAGCACAAGCCTACATTGATGTTTAAGCACCTTCTTGGTTCCCACTGTTGAAGAGCAATTCGGGGATGGTGATTACACCTTTCAACACGATCAAGCACCTGCTCGTAATGCACGGCCTTGGGTGGAGTGGTTGCATGACAATAACATCCCTGTAATGGACTGGCCTGCACAGAGTCCTGACCTGAATGCTATAGAACGTCTTTGGAATGTTTTGGAACACCGACTTCATGTCAGGTCTCACCGACTGACATCGATACTTCCCCTCAGTGCAGCACTCCATGAAGAATGGACTGCCATTCCCCAAGAAACCTTCCAGCACCTAATAGAATGTATGCCTGCGAGAGTGGAAGCTGTCATCAAGGCTAAGGGTGGGCCAACAGCATATTGAATTCCAGCATTACCGATGGAGGGCACCACGAACTTGTAAGTCATTTTCAGCCAGGTGTCTGGATACTTTTGATCACATAGTGTAAGTAAACGATTTTGATGTAACATGGTGGATGTGTAGAGGGGGCAAAATAATACAACGTGTTTTTTTGTTTATGCCTAATTTTACTTTTAATAGGTAAAATACACCTCATAAGGTAAGTTGGCGTGTTAGGTTGAAAGGGAATACCTTTGAAATATAATTAACTTTCTTGAAAACTGCATAATCAACCTTCGGAATAATCTGAAATTTTGCAAAATACCCCACCAACATTAATTTATTTTGTTATAACATAAATTATAGAAGCTTTTGTGTCATATACATCCATGTATAATCATGTTGGTTTCTGAAATACCATTTTTGGAAAACAGACTATACACAATGTCCTGGGTATTTTCAGTTTACCTAATTAAAATATCTAAAAACTTATTATTATTCTAATTATTGATTTTACTGATTTTTGTTTTATGTTTTAAATTGTTATTTTATTTTTTACATTCATGTTTTTGATTTACCATTTTGCAGATGTGTATTTTGTTGGTTGAAAATAATAAGTAATCATTATTATGGTGCAAAATTATTCCAGTAATGATAAATTGTAAAGAAATTCTTAAAGCTTAAGGTTTTTTTACACCATGCACCAAAAACAATGAAATTTCTTCACATAGCATATATGACAGAGAACTCAGTATTAAACAAAATTCAACAGGATTTCAAATTGTCATAGGTGATCCTCCAAATATCCTGATTTGTACCAATCAGTACATTGGTAGGTCTTGATGAAGAGAATGGATTATGTACTAGTGACTGCAGCTTTATTACATTGTTTCTCAAGTGGAAACTGACATCACCATAATCATTCAGCGGAACTAGATCTGAAATTCTTCTCACAAAATTCTTACAACATCAAAAGCTGTGTATATCCCATGGCTGCACCTATACCATTGACACATTTGGAATCATCAGATGACCAAATCCATTCTCCTCAGGTATGATGTTCTAAATGGTTCTTTCACGTTCACCGTCCCCAAAGAATCTAACAGTAATACAGATTTTTCTACCTCTTGGAAGGAAAACATCTTTCAAATATCTTTTGACCTGGTCAGATGTTTGTTTGCCAGATTTTGATGCTGTCACAAGGACATTTGGAGCTTCAAAAAGAGATTCTTGAATTATTGATTCAAAATCTCCATTAGTCTTTAGTTTCTTTTAAAAATATGAGAAGTTGGGTGGTCAGCGTGAAAAACTATTTTGAATGTCATCCCCAATGACAGGAAACTTGTTCACCTGGTCATTCCAGAGGACTTGACAGCGCACATACAACCACGGGATGTATGTGGTTTCAGTGTTGGAAGTACTTTGTGAGAAGATTTTCAGATCTAGTTCTGTTGAATGAGTATGATGTCAGTCTTCACTTGAGAAACAACGTAACCAAGCTTCAGTATGTAATCAATTCTCTTCACCAAGGTTTATGAATGCCCAATACAAATCAGTATATTTAGAGGATAACCCATGACAATTTGAAATCTTCCAAATTTTGTTTTAAATTGTGTTCTCCCTTTTCTGAGTTCACCTAACATTCCTCTCTCCCAAAACAAAAGAAACTTGGGTCCATCCCACATTAGAAATTTTGTAACTGTGTGCATAGCTTCTAACCCTTAACTTTTTAACTTCCAATGATGAAGTTTTCCATAGCATATTGAATTTACCTGGTTATTTTAAATGCATTTTTCTTGAGTCCTTCTTTTCTACCTTCTCTCAGGTTATTCTTTCTATATTGATTATGCTTAACATGTATGCACATGTTGTCAAAAGGTTTTTCACCAATGATCTATTTATTGTTATTCAATTACAATGTCTGTATTTCTTTATTATCAAGGTGTTCATAGTCTGTCTACCACAAAAATGACGACAAACTGGAAGTTGTGAAGAGTGAATGTACTTTAGACAAATACTTGCTCTGTGTATTATAAAGTAGCTTCCCATGTTCTGTTAAGCTCACTACTATGTTTGTTGTCAATCCACAATATTAAGGAAATACTTACCTTCAGAGGAGAAGTAGTTGTGTGTTAGGATGTATGAGGGATGTATCAGGGATGAGGTAGTGGGTTTGAAGTCTGAAGGATGTTGGGAGAGGTGGTGTTCAATAGCAGCAAGACCCCACTTATGAGAGATGTTGGTGTATAGGGAAGTGGTATCAACAGTGATGAGCAGAGATCCAAGAAGTAAAGGGGTGGGGATTGTGGAGAGTTGTGAAGGGAATGATTGGTATCTTTGATGTGGGATGCCAGATTTCAGGCAGTTGGTTGGAAGTGTTGGTGACTGAATGCCAAAATTCTTTCAGTGGGGGCACAATAGCCAGATAAATGGGGCATCCTAGATTGTTGTGTTTGTCGATGTTGGGAAGCATGTAGAAGGTGGGTGTGTGGGGTATCATAGGAGTGAGAAGGAAAATGGATTCAGGGGAGAGGTTCTGGGAAGGACCTAAGGTCTTAAGCAGAGATTGGAAATTATGTTGGACTTCTGGGATTAGATCACTCTGGCAGAGTTTATAGGTGAAGGAGTCAGATAATGATCAGATGCCTTTCACCAGGAGGTCTGATCCATAAAGACAGTGGTGGAACCTTAGCCTGCAGATAAGATGATTAACTCCTGATTTGTTTTGAGGTTGTGTATGGCTGTCCTTTCATCTTCTGAAATATTATTGTTCTTAGGAACAGACCTGGGTTAGGGTGGTGAGGCCAAGATGGAGGTAAAGATTTCCTGGGAGATAGCCAAGGGGTTGTTGGTGGGGGGATTGCGGTTGGATGTTAGTATGTACTGGGTGGTGGTGGGGGTTGAGGGGGCGGGGGCGGATTCAGTGCTGGTGTTAGGTTGTCTTTGGTTGGAGGAACTGGTGGCAAAGAAGTGTTTCCATTGCAGGGATCATGAGTAAGAGAGTAGGTCTTTGACAAGGCCAACATTGTTAAATTTGACTATGGGGCTGAGGACTTTGGTGGAAAGCTTAACAGGAGTGTTCTAGGAATGTTTCACTTCTGGATTTAGTGGAGTGTGGTAGGAAGTTTTTGGGGAGTATTCAAGTTGAAAAGGTCAGATAGGCAGGGTCTGGGTGCTATGAGGGGTTGACAGGAGGAACACTGTGAGTAGATTTGGGGGGGGGGGGGGGATAGTGCTTCACCAAGGTGGCAGTAGGATGTTAGCAGTGTTAGATAACTTATGGTAGTGGTGTCTGGAATGTTCCTCCAGGTGCTGGATACCAAGGGATTCAATTTCAGTGATGTGATGTATGTAGCAATGATCGCACAGTAGCAGTATTTTGCAGAGGGAGCAGAGGTGATTCTAGAACACCTGTGCCATGGAGATGTGTTTTTGCAGTACCAGGTTTGTGAGGGCCAGGGACGGACGGAATGTGACAAGGTGAATGTCATTTTGAAAGGAGGACGAGTGGTGTATCCAGAGAAAGGAATTTTTATGGTTAGGTCATTGGGGGGAAGGAGAGGGTGATTCCATGGTTTAGGCAGCATTTAAGGAACATGATGTTGAGTTGCAAGCAGGCACAACAAAAAGACTGTTTACAAAAGCAACCACACTGCACACCATATGGTTGCCATCTCTGGCAGCTTGGACTGGAATGCAGCTAGCACATTGAACAAAAGTTTCAATTTGGAGTTAGGCGGGGAAGGAGGAGAGATAGTTGGGTATGGGTGGGAAGTGAGAAGAGTGCTGTCTGGAGGGACTACAGGAAAGAATGAAAAGTGCTAAAGGAGAGGAGCATGAAAGGGGTAAGATGGGCAGGTACATTGGCAGAGGGCGGCACACAATTAGGTTGGGGAATGGAAACAGGGTGGAGGTGTTGAGGGTATGTGACAGAGAGGTGGTGGTAGGACAGAGGGGGTGGGAACTGTTAAGTGGAGAATGTGGGGACAGAAGGTTACTTAGGTTAAGGCTGGGATAATTCTGGAGCAGAAAATGTGCTGTGAGGGTAACTCCCAATTACCTAGTTCAGAAAGGCTGGTAGTGGAGGGGAAGGTTCAGATGGCTCTGGTTGTCAACCAGTCGTTGTAATCAAGCATGTTATATTCAGCTGCATGTGGTGACACAGTGATCTAACGATGCTGGCCACAGTTTGGTGGTGGCCATTTGAACTGATGAACAACTGATTGGTAGTCAAACCAATATAAAATGGTGTGCAATGATTGAGCGGAGCTGGTATATGATATGGCTGCTTTCACAAGTGGCCTTGTCTCTGGGATATGATGCTTGTGGTGATGGATTGGGGTTTGGAGTGACATAGGGAAGGGACTAGGATGTTATAGAGTTTGGGTGGGTGACAGAATACACTTTGGGAGCAGTAGTAAGAATCTTGGGTAGGCTTTCTGTCATTTCAGGACGGGATGATCTTTCTGTCATTTCAGGACAGGATGATAGGTAATCAAAGCCCAGATGAAGGATGTTGTTCACTAGTTCGAATCTGGGGTGGTACAGGGTGACAAAGGGGGCTTTCCTTTGTAGCTGGATTCTGATATTGGTGGGAGGATTGGTGTGTGGGGAAGTGGCACAGAAAATTTCAGTGAGCAGCAATCTGTCTCCTTAATAATCTTATTAAGGACTAGGTCCGGGGGATAGTGGCTGTCAGAGTAGGCCTTTGTAAGACTGTCAGCATCCTGGGAAAGGGAGTATTTGTCACTGCAGATACAGTGTCCCAAGGTGGTCGGGCTGTGTGTGAGGGACTTTTTGGTGTGGAAGGAATGGCAGCTATCAAAACACAGATACTGTTGGTGGCTGGTGAGTTTAATGTGAACAGAGGTGTGGATAGGGCCATTAGAGAGGAGGAGATCAATGTCCAAGAAGATGGCACCCTTGGTTGAGGAAAACCAGATGAAATGTATAGGATAGAAGTTTTTGAGGTTGTGGTAATGATGACAAGGTGTCTTGACCCTTAGTCCAGATCATGAAGAGGTCATCAATGAACCTTGAACCAGACCAGAGGTTTGGGGTTTTGAGAGGATAGAACGGTTTCCTCTAGATACCTATAAACAGGTTGGTGTAGGAGGGTGCCTTGCAGGTGCTCATGACTGTGCTATGGATATGTTTGTATACCTTTGGTATCTTTTATCTGGGAGCCTAGATTTTGGACAGTTAGTTACAGGTGTTGGTGAGTGAGTGCTGAAGGTCTTTTAGTGCGAGCAAAATAACTAACTATAATGGGGTATCCAAAGTTGATGAGCTTGTGGATGTAGAAGGTTGCCATGAGGGGTATCATAGGTGTGAGTAGGGAAATGGATTCAAGGGAGAGATTCTGAAAAGGGCCCAAGTTTTTAAGCAGGGATTGTAGGTTATGTGTTGAACTTCTGGAATAGGATTGCTCTGGCAGAGTTTAAAGGCGGGGCAGTCAGATAATTAGGAGATGCCTTCTGCAAAGTAGTCACTGTGATTCATAACAACAGTTGTGGAACCTTTGTCTGAAGGTAGAATGATTAGGTCAGGATTTGTTTTGAAGGGAGCGAGAAAGGTATGTTATTTGAGATCGAAGCATAGAGGACATACAGGATGTTCATTTTAACTAAAGGCATTTAAATATCTTAAAAAGTACCCATAGGATAAAAAAAAGTTATAATCTCAATTTGTTTGTGTCGGAGGTAGACACCCTGTGATACCACACTTGACCTCTCACTCCACCCCGTGCATTGGGAGGGGGGATGCAACTTTGAAATCTTCAATCAGAACCCCCGTTTTTTATTGCTGATTACAATTGAATGGCAAAATCTACATCCTTTTTGCCTTAAACATTTTCTTTGTTTTGTCACAGATGGCACTGTAATTGGAGGATCAGAAATTGGTACACAGTCATAACATACAACATGCTGCACAATGGCCCTTAAATATACAAGTGTGCATAGGACCCTATTTCCATGCCATGACTGTAGGATGGGCCAGTATTTCATAACCTGTAATTGGAAACCCCATTCCCCATTTGCAATGTCATATTCCTCCAACATATCGAACAGGGGACTACTCGACCTGCTACCATTTCTGTATAGTGAACTACGACATGTCATAATGGGTAGTACACTGTGACTGGAGCTCACGTACTGTGCAGATGTAGAACAAACAGCAGCTCTAAACATTACAATACTTACACAGTGTTTATTGCCTGCAGACCTATGTATCACCTGGGGTGGAGTGCAAGTGGACGGTGAGTTCTGCAACCGCAGAAGAAAAAATTGAAATGAACCTGAGATTTATGGAGAATGCAGGAGAAATGTTGAGGCTGCAGTTGCCTCATATGCCGATCATTTTCCAGAGAAAGCTCACTCTCATTCATTCATTTACGAAGTTGTGAACGCCATTATGTCTGATGGCAGCATAAAGACCAGCAAAGGGAACCAAAGCAAACATTTCACAGGAGAAGATAATGAAATAGCTGTACTAGCGGCAGGCCACCACAACCCATGGATAAGCACCTGGCAATTAAACATCGGTCCAGGTATATGCATAGGTAGCATTATCACAATACAGCATTGTCATAAGTATTGGCCATACTGAGTCTTATTGCATCAAGAACTTCATTGCACTGATTTCCATAACTGGGCAGTGTTTTATGAATGGGAATGTCAACAAATGCAAACGATCCCCATGTTCTTTGCCGATGTACTATTTACTGATGGTTCTACATTCACAAACCACAGTAGCGTTGACCAGCATAACTGGAGTGTAAAAAATCCCCACTGAAACTTCCTGGCAGATTAAAACTGTGTGCCGGACCGAGACTCGAACTCGGGACCTTTGCCTTTTGTGAGCAAGTGCTCTACCATCTGAGTTACCCAAGCATGACTTATGTCCCATCCTCACAGCTTCACTTCTGCCAGTACCTCATCTCCTTCCTTCCAAACTTTACAGAAGCTCTCCCGCGAAACAGAGCAGGAGGGCTTCTGTAAAGTTTGGAAGTAAGGAGATGAGGTACTGGCAGAAGTGAAGCTGTGAGGATGGGGCGTGAGTCATGCTTAGGTAGCTCAGATGGTAGAGCACTTGCCTGCGAAAGTCAAAGGTCCTGAGTTTGAGTCTTGCTCCGGCACACAGTTTTAAACTGCCAGGAAGTTTCATATCAGTGCCCACTCCGCTGCAGAGTGAAAAGCTCATTCTGAGAAATCCCCACTGGCATATTAAAGTTGATGGTACTGTGTTTGAACACTTACCCTAACTGGAAAAGTAGAGTAGGATTCACCTACAGCTATGGCCACAGGTGCATTGAGTAGTCCCATGTTCAATATGTCAGAGGAATACAATGCTGTGAATGGGGTTCCCAATTAGAAGTTATGAAATACTGGTGTGTCCTACCCTTGCAACATGGAGTTGGGGTCCCATGTGTCACTGGATATTCAAGGGCCATTGAGTAGCATGTCGTAAATTACAATTGTGTACCCATTTCTATTCCTCCAATTACAGTGGCACTGTGGCAAAACAAAGAAAATACTTCAGACTTACCAGTATGTAGATTTTGCTATAGAATCATAACCTGCGATAAAAAATCTGAATCCCATAGAAGATTTCGAAGTTGTGCCCCACCACCCATATGCGGACTGCATGCAGTGGGAGGGTCGAGTGTGGTATCGTTGGATGCCACCCTCTGAGACAAACAAATCGGAATTATAACTTTTTTTGATCTGATGTGTAGTTTTCAAGATATTTCAGTGCCTTCAGTTAAAATGAACACCCTGTATATTATCAAATATATGATTATAAACAACATGTGTGCTCAAGCACACAAAACCCATGAACATAATAAAATTTTTATTTAACAAGCTCTATTTGAATGTAGAAAATGTGCTTTTATATATTCTGTTTGTATGAGTTACATCTTATTCTTTCCTATTATAAATAATGGTTGGTTTTTGTGTATCTTTTATAGGGTATGTTTGCTAATGTAATATATTCATAAGTACTGTAAGTCATTAAGTACAGAAGTGCTTATGACTGAGATGGAATGTTACGCATCATACATACTTTTGACTGTGAGAACTGCTGTCATTGACTGCACTCTTACAGACTGACAACAAAAATTTAATACTTCAAACAAGTGGTTACCCAATCTGTACACATCTTGTATAGGGGTGTTGTTAGGATTAATTTTCGGCGCGTGTATGGATGAAACTGAGACAGGTCTATTCTGCATAGTGTAACTAACAATCTGCTTCCTCCTCCGTCTCAGTGAAGAACCCTCCAGGGTGGGTATCTTGAGGTGAGATGGGAATCAGTCTTTGGAGATCTAACTTCTTTATTTTTCATTCCTAACACATTTAATCTTGTATTTTCTTTCTTTCTTCTCTGACAGGAGTGCTAGTTCTATTTTCCTTCTATCCAAATTCTTTTGTTTTTTCCTTGCTGAAGCCCTTCTTTTGTCCATGCCACATTGTGGTAATTACAATCTGTTTTCACAGGTAAAGCCAGGAGATGAATCAGGTGATACAGGGTATCACACTTATGATGTATTGACACAAACAATTTTTTTATTTATTCATTTTATTTAGTTATTTATATTTTTTATGCACAGTGAACTAGAGGATCGTTTTCGTTGTGGTTTAAAGGAGGTTTTAATGATGTCAAGAGATCAGGCGTAGAGGAAGGGAAACTATTACCTAGGTCCAATAAGGCTTGTGACATGCTAAATGTAAGATGAGAGGAAATAAGTGTGTCAAGCAGGCTGTGTTGCCGCTGCTGCAGTAGATGGAATTAGTGTTATCACTGGTACAAGAACATTGATGGCTCATTCGGCAGATAAGGAGCAAAATTAATGTAAAGAAACTTGCACTATCTCTGATAAAAATTGTTGTAGAGCATAAAAGGCTTGTGTAATAGTCATTAATATGTTTAATGTGAAATGGTAGGATAGTTATAGTTATCATAAAAGAGATGAAACGGAGACTAACAACAAACAATGGACAGTCCACTTTGGAATAACAACAACATTAGGAAAAAGACAGATTGCTACTCATCTTAAAGATAACATGTTGAGTTGCAGACAGGCACAATGGAAAGAATATTACACATTTGGATCTCTGGCAGCTGTGACTGGAATGCAACTGTCATGTTGAATGAAAATAGCAATTTGGAGTGAGGCAGGGAAGGAGAAGGGATAGCAGTATGTGAGTTGGGGGGGGGGGGGGGGGGAAAGAGAAGAACGCAGTCTGCCACAGCATTCAGTGACCGCTTGAAGGCATGACTTACCTTCTAGGTGCAGTGCAGGGGGCTACGAGGTAGGGAGTTGGGGAGCAGAAAAGTAAGGGACCAGGGAAGGGAAAAGATGGAATGTGCGTTTGCAGAGAGCTCCATACAATAAGAGTGGCGAGTGTGAGATTGATGTGAACAGGGAGGAGTCGACAGGACAAAAAGTGTTGTGTGAACGGTGTGGGGAGAGTAAGTTACCAGTTACCATAGGTTAAGGCCAGAATAATTTTGGGAGCAGAGAATGTGTTGTAAGCATAACTCCAATCTGTGCAGTTCAGAAGAGCTGGTGGTGTAGTGGCGGATCTAGTTGGCCTGAGGTGTGAAGCAGACCCCATTTCTATAAGTTATCCAACCCTCTGAGATCCTTCTACACCACTATCCAACTCCTGTCCTAATTATATTATTCCTACTCGTCAATGTGTCATAGCACCCAGACCCAGCCTAGCTGACCTTTTCAACTTGCCACATACCTCAAAACTCACTACCCGCTACTCCACTAAATCCAGAGCCAAAACCTTCTCAGAAGACTGTTGTTAAACTTTCCACCAAAGAACCAAGCACCACAGAAGTTTTAGTCTCATTCAAACACCTCACCTTTGCCATGCACCCAGATTTAACCCTGTTGGACTTACAACAGACTATTCTCCCTGCAATTGAAACACTTATTTGCCACCAACACTGAACTCTGCCTCTGCATGTTAATACCACCATTTAATCGCAATCCTCCCTTGCTCCCACCTAACAACTCCCTGGTCACCTTCCAGGAATTCCTTACCTCAAACCTGACCTCATCATCCTTCTGCAGGTCCCATCCTAGAAAACAATCCTTTCAGCAGAAGAGTGGACAGCTATAGTCAACCGCAAAACAGATCCTGATCTCATCATTCTTCCTGCAGACAAGCATTCCCCTGGCAGAAGGCATCTATCAATTATCTGGTATCTCTGCCTATAAACTCTGCCAGAGTGATTCCATCCCAGAAGTCTAAGATAACTTGCAATCTCTCCTTAAAGCCTGAAGCCCCTCCCCGTACCTGTACCCTGAATCCATTTCCACCCTGACCCCTATGACACCCTGTTCATGTGCCTCCTACATATTCATCAGCATCCACAAACCCAACAATGATGTCAAGAGATCAGGGGTAGAGGAAGGTAAACTATTCCCTAGGTCCAGTAAGGCTTTTGACATGCTAAATGTAAGCTGAGAGGAAACAGTGTGCTGGTTATTGTACCTGGGACTGAAAGAATTTCAACACTCAATGATCAACACATCCAATCATCTGCCTGAAATCTAGCTTCTCACATCAAAGATACCAATCATTTCCATCACCGACTCAGCACCATCAGCACCCCTTACATCCTTGAACCGTACTCGTCACTGATGAAGCCACTTCCAAATACACCAACACTCCTCATGTGCATGGTTGTACTGTTGTTGAAAACTACCTTTCCTAATGTTCTTCAGACTCCACTTCCTTATCTCTCATACAGCTTACCAACTTTCTGCTAAAACACAACTACTTGTCCTTTCAAGAGAAAGTGTACAGACAAATCTGCAGCACAATCATGGGCAACTGCCTGGCATCCCCCTATGCCAGCCTGTTTTTGGGCCATGATATCTTCATGATCTGGACTCAGGGCTGAGACACCCTATCCTTAGTCCCACAACTTCAACACCTTGTCTCCCACCCATTTCATCTGGTTCCCCTCAACCCAGCATGCCACCTTTTCGGATTTTGATATCCTCCTCTCTGATGGCCACATCCACACCTATGGCAACATTACACCCACTAGCCACCAACATTATTTGCATTTTGACAGCTGCCACTCCTTCCACACCAAAAAGTACCTCCCAAACAACCTGGCCACCAAGGACGCGATATCTGCAGTGCTCCCATGTCCGGTACACTGAAGGTCTCACCAAGGATTTCACCAACAGACACAATCCCACAGACCTAGCTCATAAATAGATCTCCCGTGACTTTTCTCCGTACACCCTCAATCCTCCCACCAACCTCAAGAACCAGCTATGAAGAGTGCCCCTTTTATAACCCAATAATACCCCAGACAAAAACAACTGAACTATATCTGTCGTGAGGGTTTTGACTACCTATCATCGTTTCATGAAATGATGGACATCCTACCCAAGATCTGTCCCAACCCACCTGTCACCCACCCAACCTCCAAAACATCCTAGTCCATTCCCTATGTCACTCCCAATCCAAACCTCTTGCCACGAACATCACATTCCTGCTGAAGACTCAGGTACAAGTCCTGCCGAACCCATCCACCTTGCAATTCCTACTCCAGTTGTAGTGGTTAATAAAAGAGAGAAGAGAAGAAAAGAAAAAGAAAACGTTGAAAATGTGGGAAGAAATGGTGAATAAAAAGGGGGTTTTAAAATCGTAAATGACCGTGAAAAAGGGGAAAAATGAAAAACAAATGGGACTTCGTATTACAGAAAAGCTATCGGACTTAGTGACTCGGAAAAGCTATTGTTGGCGTGGTCCTTGTGGCATTTTTGAGCAAAAGTTAAACCAGTTTCCACTACAAAAATTATTGAAAAAGAACAGAGAATAACAAAATGTAACTGACAGGGGGAAATGGCGTAGCTTAGAGTTAATTTTTTACCATGTTAACATGTCTTCTTGTTTCGTGCGGCGTCCAGGTCTTCAAAAATCTCCTACTTCATTTCTGCAGCCACTGTCAAACTGTGGCCAAGAAAATGGTAGATCCTTCCTTGGCACAACATGCAGCTGAACATAATATGCTCGATTACAAGTGCTGCTTCACAACCTAAGCCATATGGATCCTCCGCTTCATCATCAGCTTTACTGAACTTCGCAATTGGGAGTTATTCTTACAACACATTCTCTGTTTTCAAAATTATCCCGGTCTTAACCTACAGTAACACACTGTTCCCACATGCTCCAAACAACAGTTCATGACCTCTCTTTCCTATCACCTCCTCCTTGTCCACATACCTCATGACTGCCTCACTGTTCACATTCCCCACTCTCATTGTGTGCTGCACTCTGCCAACAACTTGCCCGTCATTCCCCTTCCCTGCTCCTCTCCTTTTACTTCATAGAAAACTAAATATGAAACTACAAATCAATTAGCTGGAATTACCAATGAACATTACTCTGCTGAATTTGCAAAGGGTGCTAATTGTCCAGGGATTTAAATTTCTTTATTGCATCAATATTATATAATACTTTTTCTTGTCCCATTTTAGGGCCTACTAAACAGATTTTGGATGTCGAATACCAACTGTTTTAAAATGTCCGTAATATTTCAGAAAAGATTTGCTAGTCTCTTTATATTTGAATTATGGCAATAATTCTTAGTCAGTACTAATTCATATGTATTAAATATGGGTGTATTCGCATGTGTATTGTATTTCTGTGTTATTATTTCTGCTTGCTTTATGTAGACTGTTATCTGCCATCTTAAGAAATTTATCTGCTTCTACCTTTTCTTAGGTGGCACTTAAATAATTTTAATAGTGGTTCCCCAATAAAATTTTTATTCATAACTTTGGCAGGATAGTCCTATAGACATGTGTGGTAATTTGTTTATGATCACTTGAAACTCAGAAATCATCTGCTCCCATATAGTACTTTTCTTAGAATAATGTGTTCTGCACAATCATCTTTCTTGTTTAAGTATTCACGCACAAGGTTTCTATTGCATTGAGGAAGGTATTTTGAAATAGCCAAATCAGCATTTGTGTTTGTGTGTGTGTGTGTGTGTGTGTGTGTGTGGAGGGGGCGACCACCAAATTTCGAGATGGTGGGAGAAGCTGATAGACTACATGTTACTCACAACTTGCCTGTTTACTTATGGAAAAAGAATTTGTGCAATTGGGTAGCAAATTAGAAAATGTGCTAAGGAAGGGAGTAAATAATTTCATGATTGTTAGTGACATGCCTAGCATGGTAAGCTCATAATTGTATTGGTGTGTATATATCATGATCAAATCCAGCCTCACTAAAAGCCTATGAGCTTCTACTTGTAAAGGCATATGTCTCTCTGTCATACAGCATTTAAATGACACTGTCATTTAGAGTCTTCAAGAGGCTCAAAAGCTCAGGATGTTCAGCAGCTACAATGCAAAGAGGTCGTTTGGAAATATGGGTTAAACCCTTGGAGGATTGCATTTCAGCAGCTAAAATGCAAAGAAGTTGTATAGAAGTATTGGTTAACCACTTTGAGGATTGCGTAACTATTATATTAATTGCATTGAATCATATTATGTAGTACATATTAAGCAATAACAGGGTGTATACGACCCGGGACAACTGGGAGATCCGGGAAAAACCCGGGAATTTTTTAGAATTCCGGGAAGTTTTCATTGTTTTTGTCTTCAGTTAAATTTTTGTAATTTGGACTGGCAAGAACTGATACTCTAACAAAGGATATTACTGTATATCTCTATTTCAGAATAATACTGCAACAATAAAACATGAACAAGAGAAGAAACGAAAATAAAACTTAAATTGCAATCGAAATGCGCCATATACAGCAACAAAACACAGTGCTCATACAAGCGTCTGCCAACAGCAAAATGTGTCAAAAGACTTTAGGAAGACTATGCACTGTAGGAAACATTAGCGACAGCCCCGGACATTTGCACAAGCCCCGCCGATTTACCCCCCTCCACACCTACCCCCCGCCACACCAGCCAAGAGCGCATCAATATGATCTTTGGTTGTCCTCATCGCTGTCATGTTTTTGTTCGCTGTTTTTTGTTTTACCCCGGTTGTTCATACTAGCAGTGTTGTGCTGTTAGTACTTCTTAGCAGTTTGTGTAATACTGTCAAAATGAAACATAGATATGCACTCTCAATAAGGTTATCATACACAAGGTACCTAATCTTGACTGTTGTGGCCAACTGCTTTCAAAACTGATATCTACCAGACATTAAAGTACGATAAAATATGTTGGAATGACACTGACGAAATTATATACATATCTTTAACAATAGGCAGCTCTAAAGCTCTCAAACACTGAAGAAGAACTCAAAGTAATCTTGTGTCTGCTATAAGCAAGCAGTCATAAGAGTTCACAAGTAAAAATTCACCCATTACACAGCCAAATATTAATGAAGAATGTCACTGTATAAATATCTGACTGCTTGCATTACGAATTTCTACATTATCCCACTCTTATATACTTTAGTCTTCATGAGGTAATCAGAATCAAACCAAGACATCGACTTTGCCTTGTTTATGCACAACATTGACTTTAGACAATCGAGATAACGGACTACCAATTAATATTTCCCAACAGAATTTCTTACACTACGCGAGGTGACGGGAAGTTGCGCTCACTGCAGTTAACAAATATCAGACTTTTTGATATAGTGCAGATGAAAGCTCATGAAATAAAAAAGACAGTGAGGATACCATTTTTATTTTTCATTCTTATTGATGATTTTTCAACTCGCATATTCAATGAACATATTTCTAATTCTTTTCACAATAGTACTGGAAAAACTGTATTTCGTACTAACTTCTGATTTTCTCCGTTGTTATGACTGGCATATCTGTGATACGAACAACTTTAATGTTGGAACATGCGGCAGACCATGCGCGGAGCTTAGGATATGGATTGGTGTGGAGGGGGGTGATTGGGCGGGACTTGTGCACCGTCCGGGGCTGTCGCTAACGTTATGTTGCAGTGTTCCGTAACAACAAATTGTCTCCAATGAGCGTGACGTCACAACTGTTTACATTAGATTCGTTTTAGCAGTTATGAGTGGGATCATGCGCATGCGCAGTTGAGTAGTACCTTCTCCCACTTTTGGCTACAGAAATGTGGCTGTTGGCTTTGTAAGCAGTCGCAGCAAGCAGCTAGATGCTACCGGGAAAATTTTTACTGGAGCGCACAAGCTGACAGATTCTTGCATACGCCGCAGGCCCAGTTCTGGGAGGGGAGGGGGGGGGGAGGGAATTCATGCTATTGAGGGAAAAAACCTTGTTTCACAAAGAGACTAGCATCCAGCGCACGTTATAGTATCGATTTTTCATATGACTTTGAAACACATCCCTATCGGTTTTTGAACATTTTTGAACACATTCTAAGTTGATTTCTGAATGAATCGAAAGTTGATTTGTGAATGCGTGCATAGTGTACATGATGTATCTGTCACAGGAATCCTCGTTGCATGTAGAAACAAACTTTCCTACAGACAAAAGGGGTTAATACAAGCTGAGCGGAGTAAGGCTGAACCGATGAATGCCAACCGCTGTCTGATAGTGTGGCTGATTGGGTTTGCGAATGGTGAGCGTTGTTATAATTACTAGCTAAATCCATAGATTCAGATTACAGGAGTGGAAATAAATGAGTAACAGGTAAGAAAGATTACGTATTACCTTCTCCGTGTATCTAAGAAAATGAAATTTTTCCAGAAAATTTTTGGCCAGATCATTGTACTAGTAAGGGCCAGTTGTACAATCCCTAGCTAGCAGCCGCTTTAAATTCTATTCTGGAAGAAGCATGGAAAACGTGTTGTACGAACATGTAGCAAGGTCTAACCGGAGATAATCACGGGATAACTAAACCGG
Organism: Schistocerca nitens; assembly: GCF_023898315.1. Lineage (NCBI taxonomy): Eukaryota > Metazoa > Arthropoda > Insecta > Orthoptera > Acrididae > Schistocerca > Schistocerca nitens. The sequence goes on along the minus strand of NC_064615.1, from coordinate 454,202,031 downwards.
TGATTCTGCCAGAGTTAGTGGATTTGACCTGCGAATAAGCTTTGTCATTGGCAGGAACAGTTACAGAATTAGTGATAACAAGACTGTTTGTTAGAACGGGGAAGGAGAAGAAACGGGGACATCACATAAATTATGGAACAATATGACCCCCCCAAGAACCATGGACCTTGCCGTTGGTGGGGAGGCTTACGCGCCCCTCCGATACAGATAGCCGTACCGTAGGTGCAACCACAACGGAGGGGTATCTGTTGAGAGGCCAGACAAACGTGTGGTTCCTGAAGAGGGGCAGCAGCCTTGTCAGTAGTTGCAGGGGCAAGAGTCTGGATGATTGACTGATCTGGTCTTGTAACACTAACCAAAGCAGCCTTGCTGTGCTGGTACTGTGAACGGCTGAAAGCAAGGGGAAACTACGGCCTTTATTTTTCCCAAAGGGCATGCAGCTTTACTGTATGATTAAATGATGATGGCATCCTCTTGGGTAAAATATTCCGGAGGTAAAATAGTCCCCCATTCGGATCTCCGGGCAGGGACTACTCAGGAGGACGTCATTATCAGGAGAAAGAAAACTGGCGTTCTACGGATCGGAGCGTGAAATGACAGATCCCTTAATCAAGCAGGTAGGTTAGAAAATTTAAAAAGGGAAATGGAGATGTTAAAGTTAGATGTAGTGGGAATTAGTGAAGTTCAGTGGCAGGAGGAGCAAGACTTCTGGTCAGGTGAATACAGGGTTATAAATACAAAATGAAATAGGGGTAATGCAGGAGTCAGTTTAATAATGAATAAAAAAATAGGATTGTGGGTAAGCTACTACAAACAGCATAGCGAACGCATTATTGTGGCCAAGATAGACATGTAGCCCACGCCTACTACAGCAATACAAGTTTATATGCCGACTAGCTCTACAGATGAGGAAGAAATTGAAGAAATGTATGATGAAATAAAAGAAATTATTCAGATAGTGAAGGGAGACAAAAATTTAATAGTCATGGGTGACTGGAATTCGGTAGTAGGAAAAGGGAGAGAAGGAAACATAGTAGGCAATCCGAAAACAAAGGAAGTAGGTTACAGTACGCTTGTTCGCCCACTGCTTGAATACTGCTCAGCAGTGTGGGATCCGTACCAGATAGGGTTGATAGAAGAGAGAGAGAAGATCCAATGGAGAGCAGCGCGCTTCGTTACAGGATCATTTAGTAATCGCGAAAGCGTTACGGACATGATAGATAAACTCCAGTGGAAGACTCAGCAGAAGAGATGCTCAGTAGCTCGGTACGGGCTTTTGTTAAAGTTTCGAGAACGTACCTTCACCGAAGAGTCAAGCAGTATATTGCTCCCTCCTACTTATATCTCGCCAAGAGACCATGAGGACAAAATCAGAGAGATTAGAGCCCACACAGAGGCATACCGACAATCCTTCTTTCCACGAATAATACGAGATTGGAATAGAAGGGAGAACCGATAGAGGTACTCAGGGTACCATCTGCCACACACCATCAGGTGGTTTGCGGAGTATGGATGTAGATGTAGATGTAGGTGAATATGGATTGGGGCTAAGAAATGAAAGAGGAAGCCGCCTGATAGAATTTTGTACAGAGCACAACTTAATCATAGCTAACACTTGGTTCAAGAATCATAAAAGAAGGTTGTATACATGGAAGAAGCCTGGAGATACCGACAGGTTTCAGATAGATTACATAATGGTAAGACAGAGATTTAGGAACCAGGTTTTCAATTGTAAGACATTTCCAGGGGCAGATGTGGACTCTGATCACAATCTATTGGTTATGAACTGTAGATTAAAACTGATGAAACTGCAAAAAGGTGGGAATTTAAGGAGATGGGACCTTGATAAACTGAAAGAACCAGAGGTTGTACAGAGTTTCTGGGAGAGCATAAGGGAACAATTGACAGGAATGGGGGAAAGAAATACAGTAGAAGAAGGATGGGTAGCTTTGAGAGATGAAGTAGTGAAGGCAGCAGAGGACCTAGTAGGTAAAAAGACGAGGGCTAGTAGAAATCCTTGGGTAACAGAAGAAATACTGAATTTAAATGATGAAAGGAGAATATATAAAAATGCAGTAAATGAAGCAGGCAAAAAGGAATACAAACGTCTCAAATACGAGATCAATAGAGAGTGCAAAATGGCTAAGAAGGGATGGCTAGAGGACAAATGTAAGGATGTAGAGGGTTATCTCACGAGTGGTAAGATAGATACTGCCTACAGGAAAATTAAAGAGACCTTTGGAGAAAAGAGAACCACTTGTATGAATATCAAGAGCTCAGATGGAAACCCAGTTCTAAGCAAAGAAGGGAAACCAGAAAGGCGGAGGGAGTATATAGATGGCCTACACAAGGCAATGTACTTGAGGACAATATTATCGAAATGGAAGAGCATGTAGACGAAGGTGAAATGGGAGATATGATACTGCGTGAAGAGTTTGACAGAGCACTGAAAGACCTGAGTCGAAACAAGGCCCCGGGAGTAGACAACATTCCATTAGAACTACTGACGGCCTTGAAAGAGCCAGTCCTGACAAAACTCTACCATCTGGTGAGCAAGATGTATGAGACAGGCGAAATACCCTCAGACTTCAAGAAGAATATAATAATTCCAATCCCAAAGAAAGCAGGTGCTGACAGCTGTGAAAATTACCGAACAATCAGTTTAATAAGTCACGGATGCAAAATACTAACGTGTATTCTCTACAGACAAATGGAAAAACTGGTAGAAGCTGACCTCAGGGAAGATCAGTCTGGATTCCGTGGAAATGTTGGAACACATGAGGCAATACTGACCCTACGACTTATCTTAGAAGCTAGATTAAGGAAAGGCAAACCTACGTTTCTAGCATTTGTAGACTTAGAGAAAGCTTTTGACAATGTTGACTGGAATACTCTCTTTCAAATTCTGAAGGTGGCAGGGGTAAAATACAAGGAGCGAAAGGCTATTTAGAATTTGTACAGAAACCAGATGGCAGTTATAAGAGTTGAGGGGCATGAAAGGGAAGCAGTGGTTGGGAAGGGAGTGAGACAGGGTTGTAGCCTGTCCCCAATGTTATTCAATCTGTATATTGAGCAAGCAGTGAAGGAAACAAAAGAAAAATTAGGAGTAGGTATTAAAATCCATGGAGAAGAAATAAAAACTTTGAGGTTTGCCGATGACATTGTAATTCTGTCAGAGACAGCAAAGGACTTGGAAGAGCAGTTGAACGGAATAGACAGTGTCATGAAAGGAGGGTATAAGATGAACATCAACAAAAGCAAAACGAGGATAATGGAATGTAGTCGAATTAAGTCAGGTGATGCTGAGGGAATTAGATTAGGAAATGAGACACTGAAAGTAGTAAAGGAGTTTTGCTATTTGGGGAGCAAAATAACTGATGATGGTCTAAGTAGAGAGGATATAAAATGTAGACTGGCAATGGCAAGGAAAGTGTTTCTGAAGAAGAGAAATTTGTTAACATCGAGTATTGATTTAAGTGACAGGTGGTCGTTTCTGAAAGTATTTGTATGGAGTGTAGCCATGTATGGAAGTGAAACATGGACGATAACTAGTTTGGACAAGAAGAGAATAGAAGCTTTCGAAATGTGGTGCTACAGAAGAATGCTGAAAATTAGATGGGTAGATCATATAACTAATGAGGAGGTATTGAATAGGATTGGGGAAAAGAGAAGTTTGTGGCACAACCTAACTAGAAGAAGGGATCGGTTGGTAGGACATGTTCTGAAGCATCAATGGATCACCAATCTAGTATTGGAGGGCAGCGTGGAGGGTAAATATCGTAGAGGGAGACCAAGAGATGAATGCGCTAAACAGATTCAGAAGGATGTAGGTTGTAGTAGGTACTGGGAGATGAAGAAGCTTGCACAGGGTAGAGTAGCATGGAGAGCTGCATCAAACCAGTCTCAGGACTGAAGACCACAACAACAACAACAATGACAATTCCAAGTTTATATAAAAATTTCATTCTACTACTTTTTGATCTCATACTTGAGAAACTGGAGCATATGAATGAAGTGTGAAACTATTTCCTAACGTAAGGCTTTTTGCTTGTAGTAAGCCTAATAGGCATTTGATATTGGTACTTTGTGAATTATATTCTGTCGTTAAAAAAAAAAGACCGTTTGTGCCAAAACAGTCTCGTTTATTTGGTGTGTATTACAACTGTTGCAGTATTAGAAAGGCCTATTTTGTTTTATTTAGCAGAGAGTGACAAAATAGACGTAATCAGATCTGGAAACCACACCAGTCTTGGGTAATATTTGTATTAACAGCTTTTTCAGTGTTAGACAACGACATTTCGACTTTTCATGTAGCAAAACATTTTACGAACTTTGATGCGGTAATAGATCTTTCGCAGAAAGGAAAGCATGCCATGTAAAGCTGTAGCAAGATTAGAGAGAAAAAACTTCTAGGAGCTAAGGATTGAAGAAATGTGTATTGTCTTGCTTGTCTCATGTCTTTACTGGGTTTATGTATCCTATATTTAATTTTATGTCACACAAAGCAGCAAGTTGTTAGCTGATAGGGAATAAAGAGTGCAAATTTTCTGAAGAGTTCTTTTTAAAAGAGGGACAGGATGTCAAACCGGTCAATTGTAAGCAGGAGAGGCACCACAGGACATTTGAATTTCCATTGTCCTGAATATGGTTTGATGGCATCCATTACAACATAAACACGGTTCAATTCCACAGAGCGAAGTACAGTGATGTGCGATAGAAGAATGCTGTTTGAGGAGGCGAGGCACTGCCCTTTGGCACACTTACGACCAAATAACATGTCTTACATTTCTTCGAACACACATGCATCAGACTCTTCAGAAAGATGTGCACTAGAAAATTAACATATTTTTGAAAATTCGGTTTTTTTTAAATTTTTGACGTCCTATCTCAAACGCTCGAGGGAGTGCCGCGGTATTCCACTGGTTCAGAAATATCGTAGATCTGGGGCTGATGCACAGAGCAGCCTGAGTTACAGTGGGGTAGTGGGTAGTCTCCACGTGACCCATATTTACATTTAGTGATTTTGCTGTTTCCTCTTCATTTACTGCTCTCACGTCAAATGAAAACAGAACAGATTTCTGATTTCCACCTTTCTGACAGTCAAGCATTAATTGCCTTGCAGAACAATGAAGTTATTATTGTAGGTTTGCTAAAGAAATTTTCTTTTTAATTCCACACACTGTTTGTTGCATTTCAAGTGCACGTTTTCAACTTCTAGCATGTACAGCATTATGCCATAATAAAGAATAAAACATGAGATAACACAGTACTGGTACTCCAAGAAAATTTACATCCCAAAAACAACATTGAAAAGCTTAATATCAGGTCGTGGCCTACTTAACTGGGAATATGGACATACAAATATGCACTTTAAATGTGCACATTTTAATATGGGTCTCGAAATTTCGATGCTCTTGGAGTATCCTCTGATGTCTTGTTTCTTCTATGACATAATGTATGATCTTTTAATGTTTTACACGTACGAACATACGGGCTCCCTACGACATCGTAGCTGCGCAAGCACGGTGACGCCTGTCATCTGGCGCTCTCTGGCAACTGCGGAAATGAACCTATTTTTAACAGGTCATGGGAAAATATTCTGAATGGTGGACTGAAAAGTGCTACCATCAAAGTACCATTCTGTCAGTTACAATGGAGCTATGTGCGATAACGTACAATGAATTTCTTAAATCACAGAGCGTTTGACTCTAATTTAAAAATCAACTCTTTGATGACGAGCCATTTAGATGAATTTCGTGCCCAGAAGATAAGACATTTAAGTTGTTATTAAAAATTTTACGATCACACTTGTGTGATATATCTTAAATTGTAATACGCGCACAAAAGACCAACATTGTATGTGAAAGCTTAGCTTCTCTTGCAGCGTATTAATCTTACAGACCAATATTATATGTGAAAGCTTTGCGTTTCGTGTACAAACACTATGTATATTAATTTAAACCATTAACTTTTTCTGTTTGTGCCTTCGCGCTACTTAACAATGATGTTGCTATTGGCTGACTACATCACATGTCCTAAACTCTGAATACCCGCTGTCATCGGCTGGCGAGATCACGTGACATGAGCTATGACTGGCTTACAAAAGCACATCGCAATCTTGATTTCAATGCTTTGGAAAGTAACATGCAGTGTTTGGTGGTATTCAAATTTATACTTTCGTAATACGAAAATATGCAGCGTACATATTGCTGCACATCAAAGATCTTTCCAAAATGCGTTTTTTCCCCTGTGTTTAGTTTTATAAATTGCCGGGAAATTCTACTCCCGTGTATAAAACCATAATCATTCAAAGGACTTATACAGTTCAGAGAGAAATATACTGTTAGTTAAGAGTGGAAAAGTATGTTTTCACCCGGGAGAAAGTGTATTTTTAACCGGGAAATTTGGGAGAAATCCGGGAATTTTTTTTTCCTTGTCCATGTATACACCCTGAATAAAATCATTTTCACAAGTATGATACAGTTCAAGATTCAAAGAGTGAAATCATTTTTCTGAGAATAATTATTGTTCCACATTTCATGTTATGTTCTTCAAATCAATAACCATTTTGATGTGTGATCAGAGGTTTTCCCGGCTGAATACCCCAGAAATTTTCAAGAATAAACAACTTCTACTACAAACTATCAGAAGCAGCCTACATGTTAATATAGAGTATAAGCAAATTCCTTTCCAAATTTCTCCCCCAGCTGTTTCAACATGAAGGAGTAACAAACATACTCACACTCAGATGTTCACATTTATGATGTATATGGGATTTTAAAGCCTCAAATTAACATTTGAAGTTTTTGTATACACCACGATGTTCATTTGAACTTCTACTCACGAAGGCGATGGTTTTATGTTCTCTTATTTCGGGATCTCATTCACCTTGAAATAGTTCACATGCCACACCATATCCTGAAGTATATGTTGCTAATTTAATTGCTTTGATGATTGTAGGGTGTTTTAAAAATGGTGCGGTCATTAGAGCTTTCTTGATGTTCCAAAATGACTCTGATGTCCCTTCGGTGCATTCACATTTAGGTCATTGCTTTAAAAGCATCAATAGCTTAGTATCATTTGTAGGTCAACCTTGTATAAAATCCGACCAAACCTAGGAAAGAATGTAATTGTCTCACATTTTTCGGTTCTGGGCAATCCTTGATTGCCCTTAGTTACTCTGGGTCTGGTCTTATTCCCTGTATCACTATGATATGTTCTAAAACTTGAGTTCTTCTCTTCTGAAATGTGATTTTGATAACTTAATGGTAAGGCATTTTTCATAAAACTTGACATTTGAGTGAACAATATACGATATTCTTCCTATGTCACTGATACTAGCAAAATATCATCTACTTAAATTACTAATTCTTGTAATGACTCTTTATCCAATACTTCATCCAATGTTCATATAAACACTGAGACTGAAATGTTTAATCCAAAAGGTTGTGGCGCCGATGAGGTCGACACCAGCATTGATATACGTTTGTCTCTAGACTCAGAGCATTGTCGTTGGACGCTTTGCATTGTCTTTGGGCTGTTCCGCCATGTCAGTTCTTTGTGAGCCTTTGATGTGTTTAGGTGAATAAATGAACTACTGTTGAAATGGTGTTGTTTGGTGTAACTAACCCGAACTTCCACCTCACTGGTGACCCCGAGTTGTAACGTCTTCCATTTTCGCCGTTTTACTGTATCTGCAACCTCCGTGTCGGTATTTTCGCGTGTATTACATCGACACAGCATTCAAACACTGACCTTAGCCCAGCGCCTGACGCTGGATATTGTGATCAACATGCATCGTCTGGTGGGCGATGTACACCTGCCAAGACTGTAACACGATGCCTCTCAATCGGCGATTACGCCGATTTCGCCGAACGTTTTCGAGCCTGCAACAATAAGTGAGGTTAGGAGTGTGCATGACTCCGGCTATCAAACGCCTTATCTGTGCCTGAGCTCCAACTCTGTCCCACTGCTACGCCTCAGTGTTTTGTGCCACAATATTCACCTTATCTGCACACCGTTTTGAGTGGAGTGACTATGAACAGTGAACATTCACACATTCTGTCCCACGTTCGACATCATTTCTCACACTGTGCTTCTGGACAGCTTGCACCTCCACAGCCTTCCTGCAACACAGGTGGCCCCAGCTCTGATCATACGTCAAGCTTTCCGCGGACTAACACACATTCTCAAACTTTGAACTTTCTGTCACCTGTCGCCCCCACGCCGGCTCCATTCGAGCTTCCGCTACTGGTCTCGGCACATCTCAGTGCCTCATCCGCATTGGTCTTCCGCGATGTGTCAATCCGAAAACACCCGCAACGTGTTGAGCTTATGCAACCGCAATTGGCACATTGCGCTGTCTCACCCATGTCGGCTTTCTGCGACGCGACGGATCGCGCCCAACCACAACCCATCGCCTTCATGCTGCCACCCGAAGAGCCGTCGTTGCCACATCCCCTGGAGGTACACTCTCCTGGAATACTACAGCAACAACAGCTCGTTTCAGGCAGTGCCCCGATGAACTCAACTCAACCTGTTCTTCCGAACATTCTACAACGCTTACCGACGCCGCCGCCGTTTAATCCCGACAGAGCTACAACCTGGTTCAAAATTACAGACGAAGTGTTCGACCATTACAAACTCAACGAGTCAAGCAGCTTTCTGTGTCTCATCACCCACCTGCACGACCAGGAGGACTTGATTGCTGACCTGGTTGACGCCCCAGACTCATCTACCCGGTACACTCTAGCCAAAAAGACAGTTCTACGTCAGCTTGCACGCTCAACTGAGGCAGCAACACGGCAAGTGTTCCACATCGAGCAACTAGGCAATGACAAACCTTCCCAGCTCTGGAGACGGCTATGTGCCCTGGTCAGTGCCGATCTACTCTTTGACACAGCTCTCCTCACCATCTGGTCAGATAAACTTATCTCCTCACATCTTCTTTGCTCTAGCTCAGAGGTCTCCCGAACCTGTCGAGCAAACAATGACAATTGCTGACAAGCTACACGATCCATCACTGCTCTATTTCGCCAGCCACTGGCAAACGAGCCTGCTGCGGCCACCGAACCTCGGCCACTGCCACTGGCAGTGAACATTCCGCAGGAAATGCAACTGCACTACCTGTACTGTTACTTCCACATACGGTTTGGTGAGGCGGCATGGAACTGCAGACCACCCTGCTACTTCCCAAACGCCAATCGCAGGTAGGTCCAGGTGCCGCCTCCTTCGCACAACATGACAGGCACTCTCCAGTGCTCCATTCTGTCCGGGAACGACCGGATAATTGCGGACGACTTTACATTAAAGACATTTCGTCGGGATACCTTTTCCTTATGGACACAGGTGCTGATGTTTCGCTGCTGCCTACGTCCTTAGCGTTGTCGAACATTCGTCCTCATCATACTTCACTGCTGGCCGTGAATTCAACTAAACTACAATGCTTGGGTTCAACTTCCCACGTCGTCTCACTCTCCGCAAACTGCAAACTCGAGTGGACTTTTTTAGTGTGCGAAATTGACGAACCTATACTAGGCATTGACTTCTTGCGACACCACAAACTTTCACCGGTCCTAGTGTGAAACACCGTGTTTCATCACCTGTCCAAGACTCATTTCCCCTGTGCTCCATCGAACAAACCCCCCCGTGACACATCGGTCTGGGCTCATCTCATCCGTATATGCTCGTCTCTGTTGATGACGTTATAAGAAACAACGCACAAGTGCCTTGTCGAGCTTGAAAATGTCACTCCCCTGCACAAGGAAAACTTCAAGCTCTCCCTCCGGCTCCACAAAACTCAGCTCCAGCTCTCGGATGCAACAAAGGAATTACAGACACTACAGCAAGGACAAAGCAAGGTCAGTAAGTGCACCGAACCTGCTTGCAGTCCCAGCACTTGAGCCTCCATGTGTTGACCTCCCGCTACCCCTCGCAACTGTGCTATCAGGACTGCCATAACATGTACTGACAGCTCCACAGGGCTACACCCTCCTAGCAAGGCAGCGTTTGACATTTGGTCAGACACAAATTCGCATGCGCAAAGAGCGTCACGCGTTCCCGAACTGACGGCTCGTACCGTGCTCCTCGCATACAGCACCTCAAACTATGCAACTTCGGCTCCTGCACGCTGCTGTGTGACCGCCACTGACAACATGAACAGTGGACTCGCGCCACGCGTTTTGCCCATGACCGTGCTGCCACAGGCCGCGCCCTCGGACAATGGCCTCACTAACGGCTCACGAGCTCTACCGAGCTCACCCGACCACGGTGCCACTGTTTCGGGCCGGTGGCCATCTTGTCGCATTGACTCCTGGGACACCTTGCCGCCTCGGCTCCTGACGGATCCACCGAATGGTTCCAAACTCCACAACAACGCCTCGCCTGCCCCGCCCACCACACATTGTAAACAAACCGCCTCCTGTGCCACCGGCAACATTTCCATCATGACCAACGGCACGGTTCACAAGCTTCGCCTCATGCCAGGTCCCCCCATCTCCAATAAACTATGTCGACTTTGCCCCGAGCCCCTCTCCGACCATAAAAATCAGATTTCTGAACTACTAAGCGCTGCGTCATTGACCCTCTGCCAGTAGCTGGTCTATGCCCATACATATGACACCCAAGAAAGACAGGTCCTGGCGCATGTGCGGAGACTACCGTCGACTAAATGCACGAACAATTATGGACACCTACCCCATATCAACATATCCGACTTTACCAGTTCCCTTGCAGGTGCGACCACGTTCTCAGTCATTGATTGCAAACGGGCCTACCACCAGATCCCCATGGCACGTAAAGACATCGAGAAGACAGCAATCACCACCCCGATTGGGTTATTTCAGTTTCAATTCATGCCCTTCGGTCTGAAAAATGCAACCCAGACCTGGCCACGCTTCATCAACGAAGTGCTATTCGACATGAAATTCTGCTTTGCATATCTTGATGACATTCTTGTGTTCAGCTCCTCCGTCGAGGACAACATTCGACATGTGCAAACTGTTATGAACACTCTTGTGGCAGCAGGCATCGGGACCAACCAGGACAAATTGCAGCTACATCAACCCGCTGTCACTTTTCTTGGTTTTTGGGTCTCTGCCGACGGTATTTCACTGCCCCCTGAGAAAGTACAAACAATTCTAAGCCTACCCAGACCTTCATCATTCAAAGAGCTCCGGCACTTTCTGGGGACAGTTAATTGTTATCACCGACATCTGCCTCGGGCTGCGAAGATTCAGTCTCCACTGATGGACCCCTTGGCAGGCACCAACACTTATAGACCCCTGCCATGACTGACTCTTTCACTGCCCTCAAGAATCTTCTTGCCGAGGCCTGCACCATCGCGCATCCTCATCCCAGTGTGCAGCTTTTCATCACCACAGACATGAGCGATACTGCCATCGGCACTGTCCTTAGCCAGACATTCGACGGCCAAACTTTGCCTCTGCAGTCCTCCTCGCCGCTTCAGATACATGGACTTCATATCTCATTTCACCACCGATGTCAAACACATAAAGGGTGCTGACAATATAGTTGCTGATTTTCTTTCACGAGTCGACGCCATCCATTCACTGTTAGACCTCTCTGAACTGCCTAACCTCCAACCCGCCGATGAGGAGACACAAAACCTGATTTCAGACTCTACCTCTTCACTACACTACGTCCGCACCACCTTCCCTGGCATTTCTGGAGAGATCTGGTGTGACGACAGTATGGGCACGTTATGCCCCCTCATCCCAACCACGCTCTATCGAGCTGTCTTCAACGCATTGCAAAATTTAGCCCACCCCGGTGTTCGTGCGTCCGCCCGCCTCATAGCGGAGCTCTTTGTGTGGAGAAACATCAACAAGGACTGTCAGCAATGGGCACGCTCCTGCGTTGCGTGCCAACGCTGCAAAGGCACACTTGAGGCCCCCCCCCCCCCCCCCCTCAGTGCCTTTTCTATCCCTCCTGCGCGTTTCCAGCATATTCATATTGACATTGTTAACCCTCTCCCCCCCCTCTAACGGCTTTCGTTATGTTCTCTCATCTATCGACCGAACAACTCGCTGGGTCGAGGCTGTCCCCCTCCCCAATATTTCAGCAGAAACCGTTGCTCGAGTTTTCGTTGAGTCATGGGTATTGCATTTTGGATGTCCAGCTATCATCACGACTGACCAGGGCAGACAATTTGAGTCATCCATGTTCAACAAGATTTGTAACTTTTGTGGCATCCAGCGCATCCATATCGCAGCATGTCACCCGCAAAGTAACGGTGTAGTTGAGCACTGGCACCGCACTTTCAAGGCAGCTCTTCAATGCCACGACTCTCTATGGACGGAGGCCCATCCCCTTGTACTACTTGGCATTCATGCGATCTATAAGGAAGACCTCAAAGGCACAATAGCCAAGTTCATATACGGCCAGAACATTGTTCTCCCTGGTGAACTTGTGAGCCGTTCCGCTTCTCTCCCTCAGTCTGACTTACCTTCCTTCGTGGACTGCGTCAGATGCCACTTCATCAACGTCCATATCCCCCCACCCACCAGCCACTCCCAACCTAAGGTTCACGTCCCAAAATCTCTGGACAATTGCGAGTATGTCATGCTCCGAAATGACACTGTCATTGCTCCCCTCCAACCTCCATATACCGGCCTGTACCGAGTTCTCCGGCGCTCAGCCAACACCTATGACATCCAGATGAAAGATTCAGCTGTTACAGTCTCTCTCAACAGACTTAAGCCTGCTCATGTCGAGCTTTCTTCTACCCCCCTTCAGCCCACAACCATGCCACTCACTGTCGTGGCTCACGACGCTCTGACCACTCCCTCCACATCAGACTTACACACTCGGTTGAGTGATTTCCAGGTCCAGTCGTCAAACTCTCCTCCGACCTCGCCCTCTACTCTGGTCTCACACACTCCGTCGGGTGACCACATGCTCCCCCCATCGAGCCTACTTACTATCACGCCCTCGCCGCAGGGCCCTTCGCCGGTCCCTTCGACCTGTCCACCATCGCCTGCCTCGCCCTGTCGAGGTTTCTCATGCCCCCCCATCTTGAACGTGCCCTCGCTCGGGGTGTTTGTGCCCGTCCCCCCCCCCCCCGGACATCATCCATAACATCTCAATAATACTGTGCGATTATACACTGTTCATCATGTGTTTCTCTTCATCCAGTGCTCATGACACAACCTCCGTCATTCCCTGCCACCTGGTGAAATGCGTTTTCCTACCGCCCGACGTTGACCTGGACATGCTTCGTGTGTTCGCCACGCCCACCGGAGACATTGTCGTCGTCGCTCCGTTCCACCCACAAACCGCTGGCCTACCTGTCGCCGCACGACCAGCACGCCCAGTACGATGCCCGGCTTGCTTCAACGACTTCCAGGTTCGGTGGCCGAACCTTCCTTCACGACATCTACCCACGCAGTTCCCTGACGATGCTGTCTAGCTGACCATGGTCCAGCTCCTGCGGACTACCCCTGCCAACGCCTTAGTCCCCCCCTCCCCTCCGACCTCCCCCTCCTCCACGGCCTCTCAAGCGTACTCCATACTGGGGGAGGGGGGGGGGGGCTATGTGGCGCTGATGAGGTCGACACTAGCATCGATATACGTTTGTCTGTAGACTCCGAGCATCGTCTTTGGACGCTTTGCATTGTCTTTGGTCTGTTCTGCCATGTCAGTTCTTTGTGAGCCTTTGATGTGTTTAGGTGAATATATGAACCACTGTTGAAATGGTGTTGTTTGGTGTAACTAACCTGAACTTCCATCTCAAGGTAATGCTCTAAATTGATATGAATTTCCATCAAACACAAATTCAGTATGCCTTCAGGAGTTCTGTTGCAGTGTTATGTACCAGTACCTGGCAGTCAAATCCACAGAGCAAGCAGTTTGTCAATACAGATGAGTCTGTCTCTCTCTGTCTCTTTATGTTTATTGAGTGTTCATGCATTTAATACCAAGTTAGGTTTTTGTTACTACTAAGGTGGATAATAGATAGTCAATACCCTTAAACTTCTGTCCATTACCTTAGTTTCCACCATTTTATTTATCTCTCCATTTACTGCAGGTTGTATATTTAATGGAACAGGGAAAAGTTTAAAAAAGAATGGTTCATTGTCTTTTATTTTAAACTGGCAGACATACTCACCAATCACTCCAGGTTTGTCGGAGAATACTCTACTATACTTTAACAAGATTTTATGTAAATCATGCTTTTGTTCTTCAGTTAAAATTTTAGATTCATAAGCCTTAATCTGTATTTGTTCATTTATTCCTCACAATCCGCTATTGATTGCTCTTAGCATACCACCTGAGTAGTAGAGAGTAAATGCATTTTATCTGGCACTATGTTGATTTATTTGCTAAGTTAATTGTCTTAAATGGTACTACATAATTAGAATTTCCACTATTCCAGTACAATACTGTAGCTTCAAAATGTAATCAGTTTATATGTCAGTTACCAATCAACATCTGGTTAGTATTTGCAAAAGTCTTACTCCCTGAGTGTGTGTACAGTGTGTAAACTTTTAGATGGCTGACCTCTCCCTAGTCCTGAATCGGTACAAATCGGTAAACGTTGGGAGGCTTCGGTAGGCACGCAGTTTCGACTGCTGCCAACATTACGTAGCTTACTGTGTTGTACAAGGTAGCCATTGTCGTCTGCTTTGTTATTGTTTTGCGCTGTACTGTTCTGCGTTTTTTTATTGTGCTAAACATTATCAAAATGAGTGAAGAGGCAGTTGCTGGCCCATCTCGGGAGTCGCCAACAACCCCTACCGGTAGGCCTACGGTTAGAAGGAAACCAGTATTACATGGCGATGCTCGCAAAATTATATTGCGTGTGATTGAATGCTGCAAAAGGGAAATGGAGCATAAAAAAATGCTTCACCCCATTTACAAATCTTCAGTGAGAGCTGCTACATACACAGGACAAAGCATGCGTAGCATTGGAAGATTCAAACAGTTTTCCAAGAATCATCCTGGCGTATCACCACAAATGCCTGGCAAGAAAAGGTGAGTTTCCATTTCAGATATTTTGTTCGCGATCTCTTTGAAGGAGCCCCCTATTTCGTCCGAATTACCTTATATTTCATTTTTCCTTGCTACCGTATTACTTTGTATGGAAACACCACTGGTTACTGTATTATTTCGAAACACATTCATATTACAGTACATTTCCAAATTCAAAAAAATACATGGAGTGCAGAAGGCATTTTCTTATAAATCTTTCTCGCTTTTAACTTAGGAAAAGAAGTGGAGAAATCGAAGTAATGATCGATGAGTTCAACCAGCGTGTCATTCGCGACACGGTAGCGGAATTTTATTCAGTGCAGAAGATTGTGCCGAGCCTGCGAACACTGCTTCCAGTTCGGAGAACAACTCACCAAAGTTTCATTGCAATCGGATGAATGGTTTGTGAGCACATAGTAGACAAACATACATACATACATTCATTCATTCATTTTTATATACAGGGTGTCCCAGCTATCTTGTCCACCCAAAATATCTCTGGAACAATAACAGCTATTGGAAAACAACTTTCACCGGTATCAATATAGGGATGGGGCCTATGAATGTACATATTTGGAAACATTCTAAAACGAAAGCATATGTGTTTTTTAACACAAACTTATGTTTTTTTAAATGGACCTCCTATATTTTTTCTTCAGCAATCCATAGCATGACAAAGCACATACACAATGGCGTTGATTGCATTGCAATATTCCCATTACATCCCAAGATATTAAGACGCGAAGTTGACGCTTTAAACACCCGACATGCGCTGCTAGCGAACGTCTGAGGCTCAGGCGTGAACCCCATGCTGCCCGTAATCGCGATGTGATTGACATGCGTAATCACACTTCCATACTTATCAAGAGGTCCGAAACGAATAATTTTGGAGACATACCTTACTGCTGCAAGCCACTGTCACTGCTGCCTATTCTGGGATCCTTGGTTCAACAGTGCATGCATAAGTGTTTTCTGCACTGAACTGTGTGTCTGCTCCAGCAACCGCAGATGACTACTGTATAGGACAACATAGTTGCTTGCTGTCTTTCCTGGACCCTGATGCTGCACTTCCTTGCTGCCCTAGTGCTGACAATGGGTCTGTCTCACTATGGCCTGCTTACCATTGTGATCTGTTTATGCCATCAAAGACTGTGTGCTGATTCCTGCACTATTGCCGTGCTCCAGGGTTAGAGGCTGACCCTGACCTTCGATTGCCAGAATACAACCACTGGACCCGATGATATAATAAATGAGTGTTGCTTCTACTTTTATCATTTATTGGCAGACGTCCACTTGGTTCCAAACCATCCGCTTGGCTAATCAGCTCACACCATCACTTGTAGTGGAATACTTCATCACAGCAACCATGTGACACCTCATCATAGAACTAGCTTCTGACAATTACAGTCAGAAGTGGCCAACTGTGATCGGGGTCGTGTTGACAGCCATGAAGCACAGCCTGATCAGCACAGTTGGGCAAGTTCAGTAACTATTTTGTTTTTCCTTCTTATGTTGTGTGGGCAAGTGTGTTGACAGGACACCTTGACGAAGACTTAGAATTGTCTCAGTTTTGAGGGAACGCAAGAGAGAGCTATGCAGTCTAGTGAGGAGCACACAGTGTAATTGCCCCAGTGTGCCCTGTGCAGAATCAGCTCCAGCGGTGTGCTTTTTATTTGTGCTATAGGTGTGGCCTTTATTCTAGCCAGTATCATAAAACCAGATGGCTGATGATTAGATAGAAAGATTAAAAGTTGTAAAGTTGTGCTTCAGAGTTATGATTGACTATGTTTTTTTTTTTTTTTTTTTTTTTTTTTTTAGGTAAAGGCTGCATAATGCCTGAGTCAAAAACACTGAAGAGGCAGTTCAGTCCTTGTTAAAACAAATAGTTCAGTTGAAAGCAGATAATGCAGAACTGTGTATACAGTTGAATTCTTTAAGAGAGGACAGGGCCTCATCCAGTTTGACTGCTCTGTCATTAGATTCAGCTGCCATTAAAGTAGTTAGTCCCTTTTCAGGTAAAGCAGCAGATGATGCTTTGGCGTTTATAGATGAGCTCTTGACAGTTTCAAAGCTATGATTTTGGACTGATGTTCATTTGTTACAGATGACAAAGTTGCACTTAATGGGGTAAGCAAAAACATATGTATCCTGAGGCCTTCAGGAATGCTCTGACATTCGAGGAACTCTGTGGAGTTATAAGCTGATTGTGTTGGGAATAGCTGAAAAGTGGATTACAAAGACAGAATGAGTCCCATCAAGAATTTTGTGAATGGAATATGGATGATGAATGTCAATACTTATCAGTTGACAGATAATGGTGAAACAAATAGAATCATTTTGCAGGATGCAAGACATAGGACAGTAGATGGATTTCTACAGTGACTATCACCTGAATTGTCAAGAAGCGTATGCAGAGTACTTACGAAGGACGTGGCTGGTACCATTGATGTGGCCTCAGCACTGATGGAAATAGACATGGTAATGAAAGTCCAGAATAGAAGAAGGGACCTCTTAAGTACTGATGTGAGGTGCTATCAGGTAGATGTTCTGGTTACGTTTGAAGAAAGTGTCACCAGCCACATTGTAGAAAATGTGGGGAAGTGGGACACAGTGAGCAAGACTGCAGAGGTAAAGGATAATAGGAAAATTGTTGTTGTTGTTGTGGTCTTCAGTCCTGAGACTGGTTTGATGCAGCTCTCCATGCTACTCTATCCTGTGCAAGCTTCATCATCTCCCAGTACCTACTGTAACCTACATCCTTCTGAATCTGTTTAGTGTATTCATCTCTTGGTCTCCCTCTACGATTTTTTGCCTCCACGCTGCCCTCAAATACTAAATTGTTGATCCCTTGATGCCTCAGAACATGTCCTACCAACCGATCCCTTCTTCTAGTTAAGTTGTGCCACAAACTTCTCTTCTCCCCAATCCTGTTCAATACCTCCTCATTAGTTATATGATCTACCCATCTAATCTTCAGCACTCTTCTGTAGCACCACATTTCGAAAGCTTCTATTCTCTTCTTGTCCAAACTAGTTATCGTCCATGTTTCACTTCCATACATGGCTACGCTCCATACAAATACTTTCAGAAACGACTTCCTGACACTTAAACCAATACTCGATGTTAACAATTTTCTCTTCTTCAGAAATGACTTTCTTGCCATTGCCAATCTACATTTTATATCCTCTCTACTTCGACCATCATCAGTTATTTTGCTCCCCAAATAGCAAAACTCCTTTACTACTTTAAGTGTCTCATTTCCTAATCTAGTTCCCTCAGCATCACCCGATTTAATTCGACTACATTCCATTATCCTCGTTTTGATTTTGTTGATGTTCATCTTATACCCTCCTTTCAAGACACTGTCCATTCCGTTCAACTGCTCTTCCAAGTCCTTTGCTGTCTCTGACAGAATTACAATGTCATCGGCGAACCTCAAAGTTTTTATTTCTTCTCCATGGATTTTAATACCTACTCCAAATTTTTCTTTTGTTTCCTTCACTGCTTGCTCAATATACAGATTGAATAACATTGGGGACAGGCTACAACCCTGTCTCACTCCCTTCCCAACCACTGCTTCCCTTTCGTGCCCCTCGACTCTTATAACTGCCATCTGGTTTCTGTACAAATTGTAAATAGCCTTTCACTCCCTGTATTTTACCCCTGCCACCTTCAGAATTTGAAAGAGAGTATTCCAGTCAACATTGTCAAAAGCGTTCTCTAAGTCTAGAAATGCTAGAAACGTAGGTTTGCCTCTCCTTAATCTAGCTTCTAAGATAAGTCGTAGGGTCAGTATTGCCTCATGTGTTCCAACATTTCTACGGAATCCAGACTGACAGTTTTTCCATTCGTCAGTAGAGAATACGCATTAGTATTTTGCATCCGTGACTTATTAAAACTGATAGTTTGGTAATTTTCACATCTGTCAGCACCTGCTTTCTTTGGGATCGGAATTATTATATTCTTCTTGAAGTCTGAGGGTATTTCGCCTGTCTCATACATCTTGCTCACCAGATGGTAGAGTTTTGTCAGGGCTGGCTCTCCCAAGGCCGTCAGTAGTTCTAAGGGAATGTTATCTACTCCCGGGGCCTTGTTTCGACTCAGGTCTTTCACTGCTCTGTCAAACTCTTCACGAAGTATCATATCTCCCATTTCATCTTCATCTACATCCTCTTCCATTTACATAATATTGTCCTCAAGTACATTGCTCTTGTATAGGTCCTCTATTTACTCCCTCCACCTTTCTGCTTTCCCTTCTTTGCTTAGAACTACTCTTAGAACTACTCTTGATATTCATAGAAGTGATTTTCTGTTCTCCGGTAACCCTCTACATCCTTACATTTGTCCTCTAGCCATCCCTGCTTAGCCGTTTTGCACTTCCTGTCGATCTGGTTTTTGAGACATATGTATTCCTTTTTGCCTGCTTCATTTACTGCATTTTTATATTTTCTCCTTTCATCAATTAAATTCAGTATTTCTTCTGTTACCCAAGGATTTCTACTAACCCTAGTTTTACCTACTAGGTCCTCTGCTGCCTTCACTACTTCATCTCTCAAAGCTACCCATTCTTCTTCTACTGTATTTCTTTCCCCCATCCCTGTCAATTGTTCCCTTATGCTCTCCCAGAAACTCTGTACAACCTCAGTTTCTTTCAGTTTATCCAGGTCCCATCTCATTAAATTCACACCTTTTTGCAGTTTCTTCAGTTTTAATCTACAGGTCATAACCAATAGATTGTGGTCAGAGTCCACATCTGGCCCTGGAAATGTCTTACAATTTAAAACCTGGTTCCTAAATCTCTATCTTACCATTATGTAATCTATCTGAAACCTGTCGGTATCTCCACCCTTCTTCCATGTATACAACCTTCTTTTATAATTCTTGAACCAAGTGTTAGCTATGATTAAGTTATGCTCTGTGCAAAATTCTATCAGGCGGCTTCCTCTTTCATTTCTTAGCCCCAATCCATATTCACCTACTATGTTTCCATCTCTCCCTTTTCCTACTACCGAATTCCGGTCACCTATGACTATTAAATTTTCATCTCCCTTCACTATCTGAATAATTTCTTTTATTTCATCGTACATTTCTTCAATTACTTCGTCATCTGCAGAGGTAGTCGGCATACAAACTTGTACTACTGTAGTAGACGTGGGCTTCATATCTATCTTGGCCACAATAATGCATTCACTATGCTGTTTGTAGTAGCTTACCCACACTCCTATTTTTTTATTCATTATTAAACCGACTCCTGCATTACACCTATTTGATTTTGTATTTATAACCCTGTATTCACCTGACCAGAAGTCTTGTTCCTGCTGCCACCGAACTACACTAATTCCCACTATATATCTAACTTTAACCTATCCATTTCCCTTTTTAAATTTTCTAACCTACCTGCCCGATTAAGGGATCTGACATTCCACGCTCCGATCTGTAGAACGCCAGTTTTCTTTCTCCTGATAACGACATCCTCTTGAGTAGTCCCCGGCCCGGAGATCCGAATGGGGGACTATTTAACCTCCGGAATATTTTACCCAAGAGGGCGCCATCACATTTAATCATACAGTAAAGCTGCATGCCCTCGGGAAAAATTACGGCCGTAGTTTCCCCTTGCTTTCAGCCGTTTGCAGTACCAGCACAGCAAGGCTGTTTTGGTTAGTGTTACAAGGCCAGATCAGTCAATCATCCAGACTGTTGCCCCTGCGACTACTGAAAAGGCTGCTGCCCCTCTTCAGGAACTACACGTTTGTCTGGCCTCTCAATAGATTCCCCTCCGTTGTGGTTCCACCTACGGTACGGCTATCTGTATCGCTGAGGCATGCAAGCCTCCCCACCACGGCAAGGTCCATGGTTCTTGGGGGGCGGGGGGGGGGGGGCAAGGAAATTACGGAATGTAAATAATAAATCGTTAAATGGCAAGAGGAACACCAATTATGCCAAATGGCATTCCCAGTAAGTTTTGATGCTACAAAAATGGAAGTAGATGTGAAGTGTTGCTTGATTGGTATAGTAGACAATAGGGAATATAGATTTTTGTTAGGCACAGGGACTCATATGTCTGTGGCAAGTCTGGACGTCTTGGGAAAGAGGCAGTTAAACCCTCCATGATATAAGTTATGTGGAGTGGGCGATAGTGATATATTGTCATTAATGTATCCGGATGGAGCAAAGTGGTTCTGTGAAAATATGAATGTTTTATCCCTTGTAGGTGAAGGACGCTGTATGA
Organism: Schistocerca nitens; assembly: GCF_023898315.1. Lineage (NCBI taxonomy): Eukaryota > Metazoa > Arthropoda > Insecta > Orthoptera > Acrididae > Schistocerca > Schistocerca nitens. Next base: position 454,180,811 of record NC_064615.1, on the reverse strand, counting down.
TGATAGGGTTGAATTTTCTGTATGATCATTACGCTAAAATTGGTCTTTGGCAATGTCCAGTGGAACTCTGAGAAACATTGTTACAATTGGGAAAAACTGTTGCCAGTGATATACTGTTGGTAGGTTAATCTGTCGTCAAAGATAAAAATCAGTTAAGCTATAAAAAAAAAGTTGTTAGGATTCAATTATTCAATTTGCAGTATAAAGAGTTGTAAGATACAGGGATTTTACTTTGAGTGAACATGAGAACAGAATACCTTCAAACATAGTGTGTGTCATAGGACTACTTGAAGAGAATGATGATCTGGATAAAGAGCTATGGTTTCTACACAGGAGTGTTGTATGAATATGGGGAATAGGCAGTGAATAAGTAGTGCCCATCAAGGTGAATAATTTCAGCACTGAGGATGTATGTTGGTCAAAGGTATTATTGGTTGCCAATTTACATTTTCGTAGGTGAAGATGATCTAGGCAGGCCAGGCAAGCTGCCAGTATAACTGCGTTAGACAAACGTGATTTAGGGAGGACAAGTTCAGACCCCAGCCATGAGCATGCCGCCAGTATAAATGCATTACGTGAAAACTTGAATACTGGAAGGAGTGGAGAGAGTGGTTACGGAAAAACTATTGTTGGAATTTGAAGACCTACTTAACCCGTATTGCTAGCAGTCCTGGCGATGCAATTCAGGATTCCAGTTGTAGGTCACTCACCTATGTGCTGAAAGCCATATAGTGTGCCCTATCACCTACAACCCAACCGGTGATGGAGGAATTCTTTAACCAGCAATTAAGGAATGGCATCATTGAGGAAAGTACTAGCCCATGAGCTGCACCTGTAATTGTAGGTTGAGAAAGTTGCAGGATGGAATGAAGAAACACTGATTTCATTGTGCTACTATTACCTAAACAATTAGATTAGATTAGATTAGATTAATTATTCATTACATAGACCCATAAACACATTACAAAAATGTAATTAGAAAAACTTGAGTTCCATTAATTTTAATGATCCTCAGTCAATAAACAGTAAAATTTTGTACATGAATTAAATTTAAACTTCTAATATTTACAGGTTTAATACTTACATCTGCTTTCATTAAATCCATCATTCAGACATTTGCTAGTTTCTTGGCTATTACAACCATGTATTGTCAAAACGTAAAGTAAATTATTCATTTCAGTGATCCTCAGTTAAGAACAGTCAGATTATGTACAAGATTTAAAATTAAACTTCCACTATTTACAGACTTAATACGTACATCTGCTTTCCATACATTCATCATTCACACAGTAGGTAGTTACTTGGCTGTTACAACCAAGTATTGTCAAAAATTAAAGTATAATAAATTTTCATTAAAATGGTCTACTGCACTTGTTGAGAAACTCATGGATGGAATAGAAGGAGTTGGCCACCAAAAATTCTTTTAAATTATGTTTAAATTGTGCCTTGTTTGAAGCTAAACTCTTAATGGTTGCTGGTAACTTATTGAAAATATGTGATGCTGAATACTGGACTCCTTTCTGGGCAAGAGTAAGTGATTTTAAATCTTTATGTATATTGTTCTTATTCCTAGTATTGATACTGTGTACTAAATAGTTAGTTGGAAAAAGAGATATATTATTTACAACAAATTTCATTAAGAAATAAATACACTGAGAAGCTGTGGTTAATATGCCCAATTCTTTGAATAGGTTTGGACATGATGTTCTTGGATTTACACTACTCATTACTCTTACTATACGCTTCTGTACTCTAAATTTTTTCTCTGTTTGTGGAATTACCCCAAAATATGATACTATATGACAAAATAGAGTGAAAAGAAGCAAAATATGCCAGTTTTTTTTATATCTCCTATGTCTGACATCATTCGCATTGCAAACACAGACTTGTTTAGGTGCTTTAGCAGTTCGTTAATATGTTGCTCCCAACTGAATTTATTATCAAGTTGTAATCCCAAGAATTTTACACTCTCAACTTCTCCTATTTCCATTTCATCATATTTTATACACACACCAGAAGGAAATCTCTTGGAAGTTCTGAACTGCATATAGTGGGTCTTTTCATAGTTTAATGAACCACTTAGTTTTATGAACCACTTATTAATGTCAGTAAAAATTTGATTAGCTGCCCTTTCTAAATTTATATTTGATTTACTATTTATTGCAATGTTTGTATCATCTGCAAGTAAGACAAACTTGGCATCTGGTAATGTAACAGATGACAGGTCATTAATATACACAAGAAACAGTAGTGGACCTAGTATGGAACCTTAGGGAACACCACATGTAATTTCTTCCCAGTCATATGATGTCTGATTGCCTACTGCTGAAGTGTTACGTAATGACACCCTTTATTTTCTATTAGTAACATATAACTGAAACCACTTTGGAGCACTACCAGTGACACCATAATATTTTAATTTACTTAAAAGAATGCTGTGATTCACACAGTCAAACGCCTTTGACCGGTCACAGAATATGCCAGTTGCCTCTAATTTGTTGTCCAATGAATTAAGGACATTTTCTCTGTAAGTGTAAATAACTTCCTCAATATCAGAACCCTTAAGAAACCCAAACTGTGACTTTGACACTATGTTATTTTCACTAAGGTGCTTAAGTAGATGCTTGAACATAACCTTTTCAAAGATTTTTGAAAAATCTGGAAAAAGTGAGATCGGTCGGTAATTTGACGGCATTTTTTTGCCCCCTTTTTTGTGGAGAGGTATAACTTCAGCATATTTAAGCCAGTACGGGAATGTTCCTGTGACAAGTGATTGATTACACAAATAACTTCACCAAATAACTAAGACAGATGGACAACAAACATCCAAGATAATTAGTTTTGCAAGCAGAACTCTTACTGAATGTGAGTGATCACATTCAGTAATGGAACTTGAAGCTCTCTCTATAGTGTGGGCTTTTAAGAAATTTGAATATTATTTGTGGGGAAAATGCACCAAAGTCTACTGTGACATACCTAGCACTTTCTTTTCTCATGACATGCAAATTGCTGCAGAGAAGAATAGCCAGATGATGGTCTCTTTATTTGCTGGAACTCAGCTTTGAGGTAATGTACATCAAAGGTAAACAAAACATAATTGCTGACACCTTGTCAAGCCTACCCCAAAGGTTAAGTGGAATTTTAGAATTCAATGAACAGAATTCTCAAACCATGTCCTACTTATGCAAAACAAAAAACACCAACTCTATTACGTAAAAATGTGTGGTATCCCTTAAGAAATTTTTATACTATTTACAAAGGAGTACTGTCTCACTGACATACACCTAACCAGGAATGGTGGTGCATATGCTTACCTGAAAAGTATGTACATGAATTCATTCTTTACACACACACACACACACACACACACACACACACACACAAAAATAAGTGTGAATGATAGGTTGGTTAGCATTGGAGCAACTATGTACTTGGTTTATAAGATAATAATAAGTTTTTTGTAGTGAACACTGCAAGGACATGTCCCAGTAATGACAAGAAAGAGAATTTATGTAGCTGGTTCCAAAAGAAATGGGCCACACCACAATATAAGTAATTATTTACATATAAATATATGTCTGAATGTGATAGTGTAAATATTATGTGTGAATATGAGGAAGTTATAGTATGTAAAATGTTGTGAAATGAAACCAAGGTCCTGCACTACCAAAGAATTAAAAGAAAAGAAAAGAGGGGGGGGGATCAGACCAAAATTGAAGAATGCAAGTAACAGATATGAATGCCAAATACAAGTGTTCAAGACACAATTACACAAGATCGTGGCTTTTCTGTATGTCCTTCCACAAATATTTATTTTAGCATAATTTTTGTAGCAAAGTATTTACTTAAAAAACAAAGAATCAGACACCAGCTGAACAGGCTTGACCAATGACACTGACTGGCTGTTGTGTTGTCCTCAGCCGATAGGTGTAATTGGATGCAGAGGTGGAGGGGCAAGTGGTCTGCACATAGCTCTCTTGACCATTGTCAGTTTTCATGACCAGTGGTGCTACTTCTCAATTAAGTAGCCCACAGAAGGGCTGAGTGCACTTGGCATACCTGGACGGTGAGACATCTGAGTGCTAGGCAAGCCCTACAGTGCGTAAGTTTGGTGATCTGATGGGAACTGATGTTAACCACTGTGGCAAGGCCATTGAGTAAATAGTTTGTCGCAAAACACAAGCATTCACAAAGTATTTGCTCAATTATTGTGTGATCTGCAAACGACTGATTTCAGCAGGAGATGATAAATGTTTCTTTCTATTCCTTATCATAACTGTCTGTAGATACAGAGACCAGCTCCTGGTAGATTTGAGAGAGGTGCGGATACGCGTAGTTTTGCTTGGCAGTGTCAGAAACGCAAGAGTGAAGTTCTCTGTTCCTTTCGTTAGTAATCTGGAATTATAAACACTTGAGTTAAATGAGATGATGATAGTAATTCATGCTTATCATCAGATTTTATGTATGTATATTGCTTTTTCAGGGAGCACTAACTCATAATGTAAATATAAATGATTTATTAATGATGAGAATTAATATGAAATGCCATGCCACAGAAATGTTTGATAATTAATTTTGAAGGCAAATATGGCTTCTTAAATGTTATTCACTTATGTGTTAATATTGTTATTCAGACAGAGAAAATAATGTGACAGATTCAAGTATAAGCTTGTATATAAGTAAAATGTATTAGACCTCATGTGTCAGCTAATATTAAAATGACATTTATGTGTATTTATAAGGAGCAAATTTACATCATGTTTTAATTTCTATATGTAAGTGTTGTAAAATTTTATGCACTTGTATAAAGACATGTAAGGAAACCTGTATATGAAAAAGGCGTTTAACGTAAGAGAAATTAGAAGGGACTTCAAGAAAAACAGTCCGCACATCATATGTTTACTGTGAGTTGAATGAGAAATACACACTCGAGTGAAGTAGTGACCAAGCTTGTGTATGCCTATAATGACAAAAATGTTATAACCGCCACTTGTAGTTCATTAGACACCAATCTTTACTACAAAGGATGAATTAAAGTAACAATATTGTGAGAAGGAAAGTTGTTACTCACCATATAGTGGAAATTCTGAGTCACAGATGAGCACAACAAAGAGATTTTCACACTTAAAGTTTTCGGCCTATGGCCTTTGGTAACAATAGACACACATATAGACTCCGCTATATGGTGAATAGCAACTTTCCCTCTCATAATATTGTTATATTCCATCCTGGATTTTTCCATTGTTTGAATTACAATAAGTCATTTATGGACTTGCCTGGAATATGTAAGCTCTTGATGTGGTGCTGATGATATGGGATGGCCTTTTGGACACTGAAATATGTGATGTACTATGTGATCTATATAAAAACAGCCAGAACTTTATGGCTCCTCTGTTGCAGCATCACTCTTTTTAACCAAACAAACATCAGTGTCCACTTATCCTACAGAACCCTCTGGACACTATAAGAACATCAAATTCATCATTGTCTACAAGGTTATAGACCCAAGGCTGTGAACAGTTATCCATAGTTGCACCAATGGCACTTCAATGCATGCACACAATGAACACTGCTTAATGTGTGGAGATTTGGGTGTGCAAACTATGGATGGTGGTTACACCTAAAAAATGGAGCAAATGACTCTAATTCAAATGAGCCTTTTCTCAAGTCATGATCTCTCAGAAACTGAACCTTTAAAGTTGTGTAAATTTCATGTAAATTAATTGTACTATAAATAAAGTTGACAAATCAGGGGATAAATAAGATATAAATTGGGCACAAGGAATGGGGGTTTGATACGCAGCTACACCAAAAAGTAGTTTAAGTGGTATGTGCATATGAAATTTGATTATTTATGTTATTTATATCTGTAAAATGCACCACTACTGTACACTGTCATCCAGTAATCGTGGATAACATCAGTAGACAGTAGGGTGGCAGTTGTTATGGACCTTATTTTGGTTTAGCCATTAGTTATATGCCATTCAGTAATTGGAACACTGTGCATGGCAAAGATGTAACGTAAACATGCCCACGCCAAAAGGATAGATGTAAGAAAAGAAAGATGAACATATAGCTCCTTTTATTATTTCCTTAAACCAATATCAAAGTTTTTCACTCTTCAACTATCAATCTCCTCATGCTGATGATTCTGGGTGGACATATTGTGTCAGACAACAATAAATGTTTGTGTAAAAGTTTTTACAATATATCCTCTGGAGAGAGAGAGAGTTTTTTTTCATTTCTAAATTGCTTCATTGTGAAAATGATACCTGGATGCATTGTAGCTTGCTAACTTTGGAACACATGGCGACATAATTTATGATTGTATTATAGTGCATTCTTTATTACAGAGCTGAACAGTGCATTTTCTTTTTCAAGAAAGAAGAGGGAAATATCACTCTGTTCAAAGGAGAGTTAATATATCAATCAATTTAGACTGTTACATTGACAATCATAGCGAGAGGTTGTGGAGGTGCGGACTTAGATGCATGAATTGCTACTGGTGAAAGTATCCACCAGCCACACACTTTGAAATAATACACATTATTTGCTTCTCCTTAGGGCACCAGTACTTAAATTCCAGAACAAAGATCCGCCAAGTAGACTTATACTATGGGTATTAAAATTGAGTGAGTTTGATTTTGAAGTAGGTGGTGGTGATTAGTGTTTAACGTCCCGTCGACAATGAGGTCATTAGAGACGGAGCACAAGCTCGGGTTAGGGAAGGATTGGAAAGGAAATCGGCCGTGCCCTTTCAAAGGAACCATCCCGGCATTTGCCTGAAACGATTTAGGGAAATCACGGAAAACCTAAATCAGGATGGCTGAAGACGGGATTGAACCGTCGTCCTCCCGAATGCGAGTCCAGTGTGCTAACCACTGCACCACCTCGCTCGGTGATTTTGAAGTAGTTCAGAAACCCAGTAAGAAAAGTGGTAACGCAGATGGGCTTAGCAGGAAAGTTGACATAGTGTGGACAGTAGGTTGTAGCCTGGCTGAATAGCAGAGAGCGCAAGGTGCTTATGCAAATTGCAAGCTGTGTGCAACACAACCACATTTTGTCATTCCCCACAGGGTGTTGTGGAAGTCAGCAAGACTCAGGCCTCGCATAGTGTTCCCTTCTGTGCCGTGGGAAGATATATTGAAGGAAGCATATGATCATATATTGTCTGATCATGGAGGATGTAACACCACAGACTGAAGAGTAGCTGAGCTTTATTGGTAGAGAACATGTAAACAAGACACAAATCAGTGTGTGAAAAACAGACAGCAGTGGGCAGCCACTACATTCTGACTATTATAGGTAATTTCTCCCACTACGATGATTGTCAACAGGCAGACATAGTAGCACATGCATTGGTAAATAACTGGTTTTGTGTTCTGAAATTGATAATCATAGATCAGATGACCAACTTTAGTTCATGTTGATGAATCATTTATGTCATATTTGTAAGCCAAGAACTAGACTATTACATGCACAGGCTAATGGAAGGACAGAACACGAACATCAGGGGAGAGGTAATATGTTGAGCTATTGCATCCATAATGACTGGGATACTTTCTTACTGTATATGGTAACAGTTTCTAATTTGAAAAATCATGATATCATAGGCCTGTCACAATACTATGTCATATGTGGTAGGAAAATCCCTTTACCATCTGAAGTAGTCAAACCAAATATGGGGAAGAATAGAGAATGTGTATGCAATTTCACGAGGCTGTTGAGACAAGTGTGGAAACAGATGCAAAAAGCTAATACCAAGGCCAATGTGCAACAGGAAAGACTGGGACATCCGTAATGTGATAGATTTTTTAGAGTACACTGCTGCATTTTCTGTCTGAGTGACCTAAGGATATTTATTTCTTTTAAGATGTAATTAAAGAGTTTTCGCACATTGTGATTGTATGAAATAATTACAAAGTGTGATTTTTTTGTTTGATGTTGAATGAACGGGGATCAGAGCAGCACGGTTGCATTTACTTTGCTGTGTGTGGACTATCGCTATGCTGGTCAGAACAAAATCTTTAGCTGATGGCCAGCAACTGTGAGAAGATACAGCCGCTTTGTTCAGATCACCTGTGACCATTATTTTTTTAACTGTAGAAAATAAAAGATGAAAACTGTTGGAACTAACCGTGGAAATGATTAGTCTTCATGTTGTACCTAGTAACAAAAGAATATCTGTTTGAAAAACTAAGTAATTGTGATGAAGACACACGTCTGTTAACTGTTGATGTTTTAAAACAATGAAGAGTGAAGATAAGTGTTGTGTTACAGAGTGTTAAAATTAAACTATGCTGTTTGAAAATTGGAAGCTTTGAAGAATGTTAAATGAAATAAAGAGTTTTCTAATAATTATGAATGTGAAGTGATCAAAGATAATATATTGCTGTATCAGTAATATTAAAAGATCCAAGATATACAAGAAGTACTAGCTTTCAAATACTAAATGTTTGGTTAAAGGAAAAGCTGTGCATATCCTAAAATAAAAAGCTACAGGATCAGTTTAATAAAAAGGAAATTTCACCTCTAGTTGATCCTCTCATTTCAAACAAGTAAAGAATAAAATTATCTCTGGTTGAGGCAATAGCAATGAAACATAAACAATATTCAAAGGCTGTTATCTAAAGGAGTCACACATTTTTGAGATGTAGTATGATAGAACTTTTGCTGTGGTTGAAGCAACGTGAAACAAACATTGTATTCACGTTTAAAATGCTCAGGCCAGTGTTAAAATAACGCTTTAAGAAGTCTAAATTTCAGAAACACCACCTGGAAGGTCACAGTGCCGGAACCTCTTTTTTTTAAAAAAAAAAAAAAAAAAAAAAAAATCATACACCAGTTATAGGTATGGATCTTAAATGATGGACTTCGAAGGAGAGTGATTACAGATTCTTTTCCAGATAAAACCACCAACAAAGCTAACTCTGGGTTGCATTATAGTATCGGCAGCACTGCGCCTCTACTGCGGCAAAGGAGTGAACATGTTGCAAGACTGACTACTGGAGGAAGGGGGACTTTTTTCCAGACAGGAAGACATCTTAACTGGCCCCCACTATACACTAAAACTAACATACAATTTGTGGGAAGTGAGAAATGAAGTATGGAAGTTGGGAGAAGCATTCTCAGAACTTCACTTTGAGACAGTAAATAAGGGCATCTTAGGAGAGATACTGGGAGAGTGCTGAAGGCTTATGTTCTCCTACAAATGCCTGCAAGATCAATTATGGGAAGCAGTGTATTTGTTGCCATGTATGTTGCAACAGCATAAGAGAGGGTGGTTGTACATGGGAAGTAGACCATTGATAACAGTATTTGGGACAGTGATCATCAGTGACATACAGGAGCTTAATAACTCTCTAGTGCTGATGGGGAAAGGAGCAGAAGGTAATAAGGTTCTAGTGGAAAGGCTCATTATGTGGTTGGCAAACCTATGAGGGCTACCAGTGGGACTAATGGGTTTTGTGAGAGTGGCCACCATTACAGTGAATCAGGATCTAAAAGTAATACAGACCCATTTAGACTGCTGCTCCCATGATAACTGTGAGAAGACTTTTGTGAACACTGAGTAGAGATAGTTGGATTGCAGGTGGCTATTTATCATATGGTATATGGACAGTTAAGCCCTACCCTACTGCCATGGAAACAGCTTCTGGCAGGACTACTTAAGGCACAAGAGGAACTACTGTCTCCATAAGAGCTCTTTGCTACTCCAGACACTGTGCTCGTCTGATTCCTGGTAGCAAGTATTGATGCTGCGAATGGTATACAGTCCACCTCTACACCTGACAGAAAAACTGCATCCTGCACCACATCCTTATTTTCAGAGAGCAGGGGTACAATGAATATAGTCCATGTGAAAAAACTGAAGTGGTTATCATGAGTTGTTATGAGCAAGGTTGACTTGAGAATACAGTATTACTAGATTTGTGAGGCAGTGGTATGATGAATCAATGGCATGGCTTATGACTTCTCTGGCCCAAGCTTTCATCTTCCAACTACCATAACAGGAACTACAACTGCAAATGTGACATACCCCTTGTTATACTGATCTGAAAAGCCACTATAAGTACTCCTAGCCAAAAACCTAAAGCACCGTGAACTCTGACCTGCTCAGCTTTCCAGGCAAGCTAATAAAGGTTGCATTACAGCAGAGAAAATGCTACAGTAAGTACAGCAATGTTGTAGTGTACAACATGCAGAGTGGGAATAATAAATGTTTCAATGTGGGTAGAATTGTGGTCTTTGACTCTTGTCTGTCCAGCCTGTATGTATTTAAGGCAGAGGACCACCCACCCACATGAACTCCATGTATACCAGTTACCAGCTGATTGGTTCACCCTTAGTAAATAGTGATTAATTATACAGCCACTGAACATTGTGGTTCAAGTCGAGTTAATGTGAGGGGAACTTGACTGGACTATATAGTGCAGCAGGTCAGTACCATAGTTATTGCCAGTCTGTGATCCGTAGAACTGGATAACTTCCAAAGAGGAAGGCTTATTGCACCATAACCTTTTTATGTGGTGGATGGGCAGAGCTGACCCAGCAAGAATTGCCTTACAAGGAAATGCAGTAGGCATAATTATGACATATATAAATAGCAGTGCTTCTGCCAGCAGAAATAAGAAAACCAGACTGTAGTAACACCAACCTGGGTTATGACACATCCTGGCCCACACTGAGTTCCTTTCCTGTCCTACATGTCGAGAATTGCTGGCCTAGCAAAACAGTGGTGGACTAAGCCTATATAAATGCTGCTTTTTTTATCCATGAACTAGCTGTCACTGCCTGCAGCCACTTATGAAAGGTACTCCATGCCAGGCTCTGAAGTGGGTCACTCAGTCTGCTACTTGGTACTGCCTCCATTAGCTGCGGAGGTATGAGCTGCACCTCATTCCAGATGCTGCTGAGAGCTGAATTGGTGCCTTCCAGCTGGTGGGCCCATACTGGCTGACTTATATTGTCTGCAAGACACCTACTTGGGGTACTACCTGTCCTGACAAGAGTTGCCATCTGCCGCGTGCTGTCACACACTGCTGCTGCTATCTTGCCTTGTGTGAGTACACTCCACCCCTGCAACCACTGTCACTGTTGCCTATGCTGGGGTCCTGAGTTCATCCTTTGTGTGTGTTTGAGTGTTTTCTGCACCAATTAGCACATCTCTACCAGCCACCATGACAACTTCTGCAGAGGTCAGCATCAACAAGGGTACATACTGATTTCAGCACCCTCACCATTCTCCAGGGCTTGTCTCTGATGATGGCCACTGACTACAACAACACAATCCGTGTACCTGATGAAATAAGAAATCAATGTCACTTCTATTTATATAATTTGTTAGTGGGCATCCATCCACTTGATTTCAAATGTTCTGTCCAGCTTATCAATTCATACCGTGAGTGCCACTTGTAGTGGGATATCTAATTACATAAGCCATCCTAACATACTGCCACACCTAATTGAAAATTTATTTACTTCTTAGTTTTCTTTTGAATCAAGATTTCAGTGTAGAGGTGGTCTTTAATTCCTCATAGTTCACCCAATTTCCACAAAATATTTGTAAATCATATACACAAACCTTCCACATGAATTATTCTATTAGTCACATCAGATCAAAACCCCTCCAGTAGTTCATGTGACAGAAAGCGTGACATGGGACTTTAATTTATATATATACAGAAGATAGATAAAGAGGTGGAAAGAACAAAATGATTTTATTTTATGACAATATATAGAGCATCAGACTTTTCAATACACCATCTCCACCTATGAATCAGTCCATCAAGTACTAGCATTTAATAAATTTAATGGATCGGTGGGAGCAGGGCCCAACAGTGACTTCCAGCTACTGGACAGCTCCTATAGCCAGTATATGCTTTTATCGCAGTTATTTGTAACAATGTATAGCACTAGAGAGAGTGATGATATCTGGTTACCTAACATTAATTTCTGAGTTTTAATCATAACTCTACACATTGGCCTGTAAATAAAACCACCACTACACCAGACAAGATGCCCAGGCATAGATATTTAGTGCTGCTCATGTGAATCTGGTGTGAGTTGCTAGTATATATATAAACCGAAGTTCCTTGTCATAGTTTCTGTCTGTATGTGTGGTCCAATTTCAGGAACTACTATAGGGATTTTGATAAAGCTTTCACTAATAGATTGATTGATCCACAAATATTTTGTACAATGTCATGAATTGAAGTCTCCCATTGCTCTCAAAATGATGCCATTGCCATCTAGCGGCAAATGGCAGAACTTCTCAGAATCAACTTTGGTGACAGAAGGTGCAGCCTACCAATGTTGTGCATTTGGTGTGTGCTCATGGATGACTGGCAGTGGAGTCAGGTGACTGACACTAGCTGTAGCTTGTGGCAGAATTTTAATCACAAACTCTGCACAGTGGCCTGCAAACAAAATTACCACTATGCTAGACATGTTATCTGGCCTTAGATACTTAGTGCTACTTGTCAAAAGTCAGGGCAGATCACTAGTGTGTGTTATAAATATTTCATCTTCCTTAATTACATGTTTCATAGATCATATTCATAACAAATGTTATGATGCGAAATGTTTCAGCTGAACAAACTAGAACACATACTAAAATATATAAAAATTGATAAATATTAGTATGTCTACCATTTTTCTGTATAAATGACTATTTACTTCTATTTCTCTATGGTATAGAAGGAGTTGTTAAGGAGAAACATCTGTAATCTACATTGGAAAACACTTCTGCTATCTGTGAGAGATTTGTTTTTGCATGGGTAGATTTGCAAAGTGTTTTATAGCTGCACTTTTCACACCTTTCTGTGCTGAAGATAGATTTATTAAAGGATAATCCAGATTGGTTTTCTTTCTAATATTGTGTTTCTTAATATCTCTATTACTCTGAAACTCAGATGGATTTTTGATAACAACTTTCATAAGTGGTTTATATTCCCAGCTTCTAAAGATATGGCTATAGGATATACATCTATGAACACCACATATAATTCTAATTACTATCTTTTTTGCAATGAATATGTGTTGCCTAACTAAATAATCTATAATATTACTCATAAAGACCAGCAAATGAAAATTACAAAATATGTAAACTTACTGGCTTCTGTATCTCCAATGTTGGCAATTATTCTTATGGTAGAAGTAGCCATCCTAAAAGTTTATCAGGTCTACTATAAGCTTTTTGGAAGCTAATGACCTCACTAACACATAGTATGTACATAGAATGGAAGTGCTATCCTTAGGCTTTCATTAAAAATTGGCGACTTTTGTTAAAACAAGATTCATTATTAACTTCATCGTGAACAATAGCTGATGATGCCACTCAAGAATGTTTAAGGTACTGCATGTTCTATGGTCATTCTCAGAGGCTCTGTCCAAGTTGATGGACGACATCCTATGAACCAGCTCTGCCACCTACTGCCCGCTGTGCTTGGGTGTTAGCTACACACAGTGCATCACAGCATCACATCACTGAGGAGACTGAAAATTACAAATTGAACAGCATAAACTTATAAAGTTAATGGCTTAAAGGCTCCAAAAATGCTTATTGGAAATCAAGAAATACTGCATCTACCAAACTGTCTTTATACATTGCTTTCAGGATTTTGTGAGGAAAGTGTGAATTGGGTTTTGCTTGAGTGATGTTTCTGAAATCTGTATTGGTGGCATGGAGGTGGTCGTTCTGTTTAAGACGCCCCATTATGTTTTAGCTCACAATATGTTCTAAGATTCTGCTCCAAATGGATGCCCAGCATATTGGACAGTAGTTTTGCGGATCATTTCTGCTTCAGTTTGTGTAGATGAGTGTGACCTGCACTTCTTTCTGACTGCTGAGCATAGTTTTTTTGTTTTTGTTTGAGTGATTTATGGTAGATTGTAGTATAGGTGAGAATAACAACATCAACAAATTTTTGAGGAGCCACAGATGGTTGCATTTGAGGCTTCATGTGGCTGTATGTAAACTAGAGAAAGATTAGTAGCTTGAAAGCTCATTAAGTATCGGTGTTGTTACATTTGTCTATGTACCACACATCTCTCAGGTGTTACCTTTTCCCACATGTGTTTGTTGTTTTCATCCTGGGATTTTCAGTTGTGTAACCCTTCTGATGTTAGTTTTGTTTTCAGAATTTTGTACCAATATCAATGCCACTAGTAAACTCTATTGGGAAGAATTTCCCTATTATGTATTCTTGTCAGCAGTACTTGGAATTTTGATTCCTGAAGGTTATTATTAGCTAGCCAATCTGTCTCCTTGTAATATGAAGCTGACTTTGGTTAATTTCAGGTGGAGCATCTTGAAATGGAAACAATAATAGCTTTGGAATTTGAAGGTGTTACTTTTGGTGTCTGGAGAAAAATTAGGCTAATAAACATAGCAACATGGCAAAGAACCTTTCTTCTTGATCTGCAGGCTCTTGATGCTCTGTTATTTATCAAGAAAATGAAGGGAATTTTAGAATCAGAATACATACTAAAGGTGATTCACAATTGCCGGCTTATTTCAGCAATTCTTCTTCAGGATTATAGCATAATGCTAAAGAATGTATTTGACACACAGGTAAATATAGAAATGTTTCAAGTTTAATGATTTTGTTTTAAACTTTTGTATGAGATCATATAAAATTTAGTTTCTGTCTTTGACAGTAAGTTTAGAGATGAATGGAGGTTTTGGAGAGAGAGAGAGCAAGTCTTACTGCTGAAGAGGCAGCTGCAAAATGTAGGTATTAATCATGTTTGAATCTGTGTTAGTGATTAGAGAGAGAACTCACTTTATTCAAATGTTACTTCATTATTCTTGTGTTCTAGTTCATTCATATTATTCTCAAATGCCAAGAACTGGTTATTGTGCTGGTGAGGTAGCTGAAAAGTATAATTTTATTTATTTTTTTCCCATAGGCAAATGGAAATACATCTAAGGTTGTATTAAGTGATTTAATGTATTTACTATGCTTCAGTTTTTAATTTAGTTTGGTTTTCATTCACCCAAAACTACCATTATAAATAAATAAATAATGAAAAACATTCCTCCGTTCAAGTAGTATTGTCAAACATGGGGAATTAGTGTAATGCATCTACTGCTCACTCCCTCTTGACACAATATACTATCTGTAAACCTTTTCTTTAGGGCAGGGGACTAATTCTAAATTTTCAGAACCTTGAAGACTTTGTGCTGTTAGTAAGTTGTGTCTTCTCACTTCCAGTCTTAATAGTCCAACAACAATATGTGCAGTAGTACTGTAGTAGCAAGTGTAGAAAGCCAGCTTCATTTGACTGTGCTTTATTCAGACCCTTCATTCTAAAATGAGTTGAAGCAGCTCTACATCCTTCACTGCTGCTATGATATATCATCAGAAAAGAAAATTTGCTATCCATCTCCTTGGTACAAAGTACAAAACACAGGTTTATTGATGTCACTGTTTGAGGGTTTTGGGAGCTGCTCCCACTGCACCATTCCATCCCCATAGCAGCCTGTGTATTTGCTCCCATCACCCCTACCCCATATTAACAAACATGAAAGGGTTCGTTTTTGCAGTCATTGTGTTTTCAAGTAAATTGTAAAAGAAAATAACAGTAAGGTTGGTTTGACTATTCAGTACAAACCGTTGAAATCTACAAGGATTGTATAAAAAGTATCAAGAAAAGTGTCCGTAAAATAGATTTATTTGAGATATTGCTACAGTGCTCCAAAATTATTCAAAGTACAGCCATCGAGCATCGACACACCTTTGCCAGTGGCTTTCCCATTACTCAAAGGCTCTCTGATAAGCAATTTCTGAAATGTCCTTAGGATTGTGCATGGAAGCTTCTTTGACAGTACTTAGAATCCCATTGTGGTGTCCTGTGAGGAAGGATTTCACTCTTGGGAATAGGAGTTAGTTTGCTGGTGTCAAGTCAGGACAGTTAGATGGTTGGGAAACCTTTGTGATTCCATTTATCATCAGGCAGTCAGTAATATAGGAGCAGGCATGGCTGGCCACATTGTAGTGAAGTAATTTCCAATTTCCGGCAATGACTGACCTCATCCGGTTGATGCTTCCCTTCAGTCTTCTTACTACTACAAGGTAAAAAGCATCATTTACTTTCTGCCCCCAAGTACAAATTTGTAGTGGACAACCCTCTTGGTGTCAAAGAAAATGATGAGCATGGCTTTCACTTAGTTTTTTCATTCGAGCCTGTTTTGGTTGATGTGATGCTCCATTGTGCCATTTTGAACTTTGTCACTTTGTTTCCAAGTCACTTTTGAATATCTAAGTTTTGTCTCCTGTGATTATTTAGTCTAAAAGGCCAGGGTCTTCTTCAGTGCATTGCAGAAGGTCTTCGAACCAGACACACACTTCTGCCTTTGGTCATCCGTCAAGGCCTTCAGGACGAGTTTAATGCAGATCTGTTGTATCCCCCAAACCTTCAGTGATAATGGTGTGCACTGTCATCTTATCAATGCCAATTATATGTGCGCACTTAACCAACAGTCTGAATCCAACACTTCATGCAGATGTTGCACATTTTTTGTGAGTTCACTGTTTTGCTAAGCTAAACTGTTGTGGCAGCAACATCCTTGGTGCTATCTAGCTGGCTTCCTGGAAGTGTGGAGTGCAGTGTATTGCCACTAGATATCAAGGGTACATCCAAAGAACTTTGGGCATTCAGTTAGCAGTGTAGTGCAAGTGGAGGCACATTTGTTGCCAATATACACAACTCTATGTATCATAAATATCAATTTAGTTTATATAAATAGTATGCATATATTTAAACAATGGAAAATCAAGGATGGAATGTAACAATATAATGGAAAGGATAGTTGCTACTCACCACATAGCAGAGATGCTAAGTCACACAGAAAGGCACAACAAAAAGACTGTTGGAAAGTTAGCTTTTGGCCAGCAAGACTTTTGTCAAATGTAGACAACATATATACATTGACACAAAAGCAACTCACAGACACTTGACCACAGTCTCTGGCAGCTAGAGCCATATCTATATTTGTGTATAAAAATGAAAGATAAGCAGCAGACACTGTGTTTATTTCAGCATTGTCAAATAATACGTGTGTAATAATATGGAAGAACTGAGTTCATTTCTTCTGTGTCAATTCACAAATACATGGTGTATATAATACACCTATTGTTTGTATGAAATGGAAACAAAAAGAAAATAATGTTCATATTTGCAAGTCGCAAGATTTCTTAGTGCTTTGTACAACGTGAAAAAAGTGTTACCTGATGTTGATTTGGCAAGAATAAAGTGTGTGTGATATGTAATTTAACTGCTGATGATTGTCAAAAAGAAAAAGTAGAAGTAAGCTCAAGAATTAATGTTTATTTCTGCAATATCATTTGTCTCACAACAAAACTGTGATTTCACTGTATTTCTGTGGCACCAATGCAGCTATAAAATTAACTTCACATACAATTTTAAGTGAGTGCTTACAATGGTGAATGTAACATAAAACATAAAATAGAAATATTAAATGTCACCAATATAAAACACCAAAGAACTAGGAAATAGGGAATATATTAGCAGTTACAATGGTCATAACTGGCAAAAACAAATTGGGCAGACCGCAGCTGAGAATCAACTGTTCACTGGGCCTTGCTAGGTAGCTGTGCCCTGTTGTTGCCAATTTTTAAAGGGTTGATATTCCAAGAGACCAATGTGACTGCATGTCTGCCATCCCTGAGACAACTGTACAAGTTTTTAAGAAAATAAGTTTGTCCTTTAATAGGAGAAATAGATGCAACGAGATCTGGTGTTTGATTTTGAATAATTGTATTGATAAATAATTTTCATCAGGAATCTTTTCCATGTTTGGCAAGTGCTACATAATTCATTTTAAGTCAAAATACTACTAGAGTATATTTTATCTCACCTTGAAATGAAGTCATAAGAAATAGATACAGTTAATTTTTTTGTCAACTTAAATGCTATACTGGACCAGCCTGGTATTTTAGTGGCTAATGAATTCCCTATTTCCATAGACATCACTTAAATTATTACAAAACTCTTGAGTATGGCAATACAATTTTTTTTTTTTTTTTTTTTCCCCCCCAGGTAGCTGATATCTGCGTTGCACATAATAAGTACCAGGAGCTACCTCTCTTTGTCCGAAGTCTACCTGATTGTCTTAATCTTTACTTGGATTTACCTGAAGTGCTTATTCATCGACCATATGTGCGAGATGGCTACATTGATGTAAGTTTCTACAATGTATATGCCTTGCACCGCTTAATAACATACTTTGAAGCTTTTCAAAACATATATAATTAACATGAATTATGATTGTGTTTATCATGGAAGAGAGTTAGAAATGATGGTGGTGGATTTCTTAACAGACTGTTATTGATGAATTAGAGAGATATGTAACACATGATTCTTCATCTTAAAAACTTACGTTTCACGTGGAAATGATTATTTCTGGAGTCACAAAGGTCTTTGACAATAGTTGTTTTATCTGCTTGATAGCTGAGATTCTGAAGGATTGCTGAAAATGACAATATTGCCAGTGATGACTGAATAAATGTGGTCAAATTCAAGAGAGTCCAAATTTAGGCCAAGATATGTGTAACCTAACGTGATGCACAAGCACACAAAAACCCCATTAACATTATTCTAAGTAAATACTGATCTTAAATCAATCTTCTCCTTTGTTTTTGGCATCTACAACTCTTTCCATTTAACTAATGTGTTTCTTGTAAGATTTTGCTGTGCACTAATCTGATGGCAGTCTGTGATGAAGTTCCTTTCCACATCTCTATGTTAGCATAACTTATACGAGGGTAAGTCCATTATTATCCACAACGTAGTTATAAAATTTTATTGTAATCAAATAAGAAACTTACAAAAACATCATTTTTTGACATAGAGTCACCTTGCATTTCAATGCACTGATCCCCTCATAAAAGGTTCTCAGTTGAGCTGTGAGCCAGGAATGCACTGCTTCTTTCACTGCTTCGTCCGAGGCAAATTGATGGCTCATTAATGCCTGTAATAGTCAGAAGGGGCAAGATTGGGACTATATGGAGGATGATCCAGTACTTCAGATTTGAGTTTCTGAAGTGTTTCAGTAGTGTGGGCAGCAGTATGCAGATGGGCATTGTCGTGCAAAAACACAGCACATTTTGACAGAAATCCTCGGCATTTGCTTTGAATTGTAGGCTTTAGCCTAGCAGTAAGCATCTCACTGTAATCTACACTGTTTATTGTTGTGCCCCTTTACCCATAATTTTCCAGTACTGGATCTTGTGCGTCCCAAAAAACAGTAAGCATCAGTTTTGCTGCGGACAGTTGGCTCTTGAACTTTTTCTTGCACAGCGAATTTGGATGTTTCCATTCCATACTTTGCTGTTTACTCTCTGGCTTCTAATGATGGATATATGTTTTGTCATCAGTAATGATCCTGTACAAGAAGTTGTCCCCTTTGTTACCATAGTGATCCAAATGTTTTTTGCAGATGTCTAAGTGTGTTTGTTTATGCAACTGTGTGATTTGTTTTGGGACCCATCTTGCACAAACTTCAAGAAACCCAAGTCTGTTGTGGATGATTTCGTAGGCAGAACCATGACTAATTTGCGTCTGTCCAAGAGAATCATTTCACGTTAATGCTCAATGGTTTCTTCATTTGTGGTGGTAAACGACCTTCATCGTGTGTAACACTTGTGCGACAATTTTGTAATTTTTCAGTCCATTTGTAGACACTCTGTTGTGGAAAAACATTGTTCCTGTACTGTACTGAAAGTCTTTGATGAATTTCGGCCCCTGATATGCCTTCCGACCACAGAAAACGGATCACTGAACATTGCTCTTCTTTGGTGTAAATAGACTGTGGAGCAGCCATGATTAACAGCACGGCAGCGATAATGAAACTAACCTAGCTGCTTGAAAACTGCAAAGATATAACAGCAAATAAACAAAGCAAGTGTCATCAACGTAAAATGACACTACTATCAAAACAAACAAAAATATAACTTAATTGTGGAAAATAATTGACTTACCCTCGTACCAATGATTGTGTGCGTTTGAAGCTCTTGTCTGTAAATTTAACAGTTGGTGTGCAGTGTGTTTATGGATGTAAAGTACACTGCTCTGCAAAACTTCTAGATGAAGTAGCATAACATATTATCTATTTGGTAGAAACAAATGAAAGTGCAAAAGCATGTTGCCAGAGGTCTTCTACTCGTGCACAGAAAGCTGGATGTTACTTTGCATGAGGTCAGCATGACTGTAGCACAGTATGTGGCTGGCCCAATAACACAAGGCAATTCAAGAACAGGAAAAGAGAGTGTGCCTCAATCACTGCATTCATCTCCATTGTTTTGGAGAAACCACTAATAATGATGAACAGGTTGCCTGATATGATAGATCAATGGTCATTTGTCTGTTGTGTAGAGATCCTCATGAAATGCCTTACCTCTCTGTCTCAATGTAAACACTAAAATCATTGCGCAGTACAGAAAAATGTGTGAACTTGGGCTGATTGAAGTGACCAAGGATACTAAGTAGTATTGATGTATAGGGGTAGTGTAAACTATTTCGATCATTAATATTTGTCTAACAGGACAGGAAAGGTAGTGGCTGCACACTTTGTTATATGAAAAACATATATCACTGTCCTGCTTTAACTGTGTCAAGTCTATCAATAGTGAAGGTGCAGTATACTGCCAGTAGTGTGTTTACTTTGATGGAGTCAATTGTCATGATTACCCCTTTCCCTTTTTAGCTGGCATATGTAACATGGTGGCTCAATCTACACAGCTGGACATTAAAGTGTCAAATCCATGAAGTCAACGTGCCACTGATGTGAAATTAACATGCTTGGGTTAACAAATGATTATCATTTCATTGCAATGATACAGAATTGGTGTGAGTGACATCATCTACATTCTGTGTATCACATGGCCACATGGTATGGTGTGCCATTGCATATACACTATGATCTCCTCTCGATCATGTAGTTGTTAATTCCGACAGCAGGTTGTTCATGTCTGACATGTCAAAGTCAGTGGCTGTCATATCTGACGTGCTAAGGTCAGCGGCTGTTACCTATTTTTAAAGTGTTTGTGATGTTATCTTTCAACATGATGATGGCAGGCCAAATCTAGAGCGTGCTGCCCTCACCTGTCTTGATACAGAGGGTGTTCAACAGTTGCCCAGACAAGAATGTTCTACAGATCTTTCACTCATTCAAAACATCTGGCCATGGCTTTACAAGAGATTGGCATGCTACCACACACACCAGGCACCATGCTAAATGAAGTTTGGCATAGTGTTGAACCAGGATGGAAACACATATGTCTACCTGTCAACCAAACTCAGTTAGACTCAATACACAGACAAGTTCAGCATTTTTTACTGCTAAAGGTGACAGGTCTGTGTATTAATCCATATCTACTCTGCAGAAGTAGGAAGCTAGCTTAAATACTGAAATGTCTAACATACCTATACCTGACTAACGTATCCTCTAGCTTAGTCAGAATTATTACTGATAAAACCATAGAAAAACTCGTACCCTCTCATCTGCTGCCATTTATAGATGAACAAGTGTCAAAATCACTATTCAAGTGTGATAAAACATAAACTAGGATAAAACTTATTTTGAATATTAAATTATCCAGATGTCATTCGTACGAGTATACACATAGTTACACAATATCAATTAAGCCATGGTTTGGTTCACCTTGAAGCCATAAATGTATTGCTCGGATTTATATAAAGTCATGTTCACCTTAATAGTGAATCACTAAAGGAGACAGTAGGTTAAAATCTTATCTCGTAGTCTTTTAACACTGAAGTTTTTCATTTTTTCACCCGAAAACAGTAATTACTACTAAAATTCTCATTTGTTCAATATGAGATAGCGCAAGTGTATCATATAGTGCAATATCTCAGATAAATAGTCTGTATCATAACAACCTATGAGTCATTATTTGATTGCTTAGGGAAATTCAGTTATAAAATAATGAAATTTGTGCAAAAATAATGAAACTCGTATTAGAAAGGCAAATCATTAATGCATCATCTCCAATGGACGGAATTAAGAGACGCTGAATTGTTTCTCTATCCAGTGAATTTCAGTGCAGCTCACCTGCATGCCGTTTGATGAGGCAATTGTGTGACTGGCCATTGAGAGATTTATAATGATACTTAAAGCATCTCATACTAATCTTACATATATTTATATGGAAAGATAGGAACTTGGGTGTTTTTATCAAGTAAAATTTCTTCTATAAAACTTAATATGATGTACAAAACTTGATAGAGCTATACACAGATTTTGTCTTCTTCATATTTAATCATAAAAAACTTTTCATGTCAACCCTTCACTACTTTAGAAATAGTACTACAGCACTGAGTATAGTTTGGCAACGTAACATGGCATTTGACATGGAGAGACTCAGGAACTGCTTAGGCTCCATTTTGCCATATTGCTAACAACATTAGTAACAACTCTGATACTAGTCTATACTATCAGGACCAAGCTTATTAAACAAGTATTCCTCACAGTAAGGTATGTAGTACGATTCCTTCTGCAGTCGTAATTGATGCAGTGATCTCAATAATAAGAACAGTCTCCTTCTTCTGGAGCTGCTACTTCTACACGTCCTCCATACATAAACTACCAAACATGAATATTGATGCAAAACCTCTCTGTCCAACCTAACATTTCATATTAAGATTACTTCTGGATCGTAACATTAACATTCATTATACGATCACATTTCAATTACATGCTCTTAGATAAGGCGCACACCAAAAAACTGATGTTATCTTATTAATATCATAATACAGTGTTAGCAACTACATACCTATTTCTCCACTATGATTAACAATAGGTTACTGTTGATACCTCAATTCAGCATAATGCTAGTTAAGTACTATTTTTAGATCTTTTAACTACTACAGGCCAAACTGTGACCCACTGCCAAGTGCCCAGTAAGTTGTCAGAAGTTTCCAAGTAGACTTTGTATACCAATAATTTTGAACAACATGTTACTGGTGTTTCTTCTCCCTTTAATCAGTTAAGGATGGTTGTAAATCTTGAGTTCTCTACTACATAAGCCTACATTTTTCTGATTTTCTGCCTCTTTGGTTAACAATTCTTTAATATTATCTGCTGACACTGACTGAATGGCAATGTTATCCTCTGCCAATCAATCACCTTCAGCATTAATTCGCCTACTACCTGTCTTCCTGCTATCTCCAGTGGAGAAATCTTGGTAACAGAGTGTGGTAATTCATTCAATATTTTTTCACATTCACTAACTAGCTCTGTCAATTTTAAATGTTTGCAGAATAAGTTCAGTGTAACCTACCTAGCTCACGCATAACTCGCTCTGCCACATTACTTTGTGGGTGGCAAATGGAAATCAAAATAGGTTTACATTTTCTGATGCCAAAAACTCCTTAAATTGTTATGCTGTACTGTGTTCGTCAGACAGCTTTAAGAATTGCATAGAATGGCACCTTACTCGATTGAAGTACTTAGACAATCTGTAAGAAGAAGTACATTTAGCAAAAGTATTAGACAGAAGTCTACCCTATTATGTTCATAAAGGGATTTTATATAGAGAATGGATAACAGTAAATGAGTTATTATCCTTTGTAGAAAGTCTGGACGTGATGTATAGTAAGAGAGAGAATAATAATCACGATGACATAAATAGTGATAATAACCAAATAAATAGTAAATTACAAAAAATTTGAGAGGCAAAATTTTGTCAAGTACAGGGTTTGCCTATGGCAAGAACAAACAGCATAACACTAGATCAAGAAATGACATCCCCAGATGTTTATGAACACAGCAACAAATAAAATTAATTCCCAACTACAAGCATTTCTACTGTAACAAACTACTGTAGTGATGGGAAAGGGGGAATATCCTTTAGAGGGATCCAGGACTGAGGATATGTCAAAGTAAGATCAGACCAATATGTTGAAAGGCTCATAGCATTTACACAAACACTATCTGCGAAGGAATGGTTCTTAGAGGAAGAAGAGCTGGAGTGTATGTTGTCGGCACTACTGGGGCAAGAGCAAAGCAAATAGAACAAGAAGTACGATTACCTTTAAGTAGAAGCAATTTTCCTTCTATGCATATCTTTGTAGTTGTGCCAAATGTGAACTTACTGTTGTTACTTGGTATTTATTGGCTCCAAACATGTAGAGTAATATTAGACATTGGTACAAAAGAGTTAAGTGCAAATGTAATGACCATAACAATATAATACCATTTAAGAACCAAAACTTGGTGGAAAGGAAGACTTATGAAACACGTTTAATTGCCACATTGACAATGATAAATTCAGAGAATCTAACCGTTTCCTGAGGTATTGCAAGCACAGATCAAAATGAAAGCTTATGAATCAGATTTTTTAACTAATTCTCAGAAAGAAGATTTGTATAATATTGATAGAAAATGAAAAAGTAGTTTTGGATAAACCAGGAATACTGTGAGATATGTATGTAGTTTTAAGATAAGGGATGAGACACTTTATTTATTTATTTATTTTTACACCATACCTAGTGCCTTTGAGAACACACCCAGTGGCACAAGAAGAGATAGATAAAATGATTGGAAATAATATTGTGGAATGTGGGCTTAATGTTCGCAATAATCCATTGTTGGTATGTAAAGATCCAAGAGGAGTCCATTTAGTGCTCAGCGCTCGAACGCTAAACAAACGTATAGAAATGGAAAAAGACCAGCTGGTTAGTACTGATGAAATTTTAACTAAATCTCAACAATTGAGGTATTTTAGTTCAGTGGACCTGACTGTGGGATACTGGGAGATGAAACTTGTTGCAGTTTTTTTGCATGAAGGTAAGTCCCACCAGTTTAAGGTTTTGCCATTTGACCTGAAAATTTCAGTATCAGTATTCATTAGAACTTTACATGCGATGTTCGGAAAGGAACTCTTACAAGAGCTAATCGTCTGTGTGGACAACATACTGTTGGCACCCAAAACTTGGGAGGAACACTCTACTCTACATACAAAAACTCTGGACAAGTTTTACACAAAAGACATTACACTTAATTTATCTAAGTCACATTTTGGCAGGGAAGAATTAAAATCTTTCGGACACCTGTTAGGAATAAATGGAATAGATGCTGATCCAGAGCAGATTTCTGCAATCAAAGATCGTCTAGAACCCCAAAATATAAGGCAGTTAAAGTCATTCCTTGGATTAGTGGGGTTTTACCACCATTATGTTTATGCTCAACCTATGAATGACTCACATTTTTTAAAACTTCTTAAGCAAAATTCGAAATGGGTCAGTGCTTGCATCCATCTTGAAACATACGCATATGGATAAACCATTTAAATTTATACTTATATGAATATGATGTGTGTTCTTTCGGACATGTCTGAAAGAACAGACACCATTGATGACCTGCAGCCATCTAGAATGAAATTAGAATTACATATTAATACCTGCAGCTGCCGTCGGGTGTGGATATATATCAACGGGGACAGGTGAAAATGTGTGCCCCGACTGGGACTGGAACCCGGGATCTCCTGCTTACATGGCAGACACTCTATCCATCTGAGCCACCGAGGGCACAGAGTATAGTGCGACTGCAGGGACTATCTTGCGCATGCCTCCCGCTAGACCCACTTTCTCACCTTATATGTCCACACACTACATTCATAGTGTCCCTACCCAACACACTCATTACTCGTGGAAGATATTCTTACCAAGTCCCGTAAGAGTTTGGGTGATATATGTGCATCCACACAGAAGTAGAAGGTCATGGCCAGTATCATCAGAACTATATACGTATATGGATATGATGTGTGTTCTTAATTTTAAATTTAGTACAGATGCTTTGGAATATTGAGTGGCTTGTTAACTGTTTCAAGGTGAACAGGATCCTACAAGAGAACATAATACATTATCATTTGCCAGTAGAGCTTGGATGAAACATGGATTGAATTACACGGCAACAGAGAAAGAGTTACTAGCTATAGTCTGAAGCATACAAAAGTTTCAAACTTTGATATGGGGATCCAAAGGATCCAAAAACAGTGGTGTACATCAATCATCAAGCTCTAGCATTTCCCTTGGTATTTGTTTAATACATGGGAGACTGATATGGTGGGAATTATTCTTACAAGATACTGGATCAAAATTAATTACATAAAGGGTTCACAAAATACGGTTACTGGTGCCCTGTAACATCTTCCGTTGGGAATGAATGATCCGGTAAGGACAGATGGTCCTGGAATTACTTACAATATAATTCTTTTAACATTAAGTTATACCAACAGTGAAGAAAAGAATTTAGCATTATGCATAAGGAAGGATACAGCTGATGATCCATATCTTAAAAGATAAGTGGTTGACGATTAAAAGAGCTTTAACCATAGATGATAAAACATCAGAATGGATGATACATAAAAAGGTGTAATTGTGGAAAATGAAGAGAATAAAGTTGAAATGGGAACTATGGATACCTATCACAATAGAATTGGGCCTCATTACATTTATTCACAAGGGATACGGACACCTTGGAGTACAGAAGTATGTAAAGCATGTGGTAAAGTTTTATGATTTTAAGAACTTAATTAGAAAAATATTAACAATAATAAGAACTGCTGAAAGGTGCCAGAAGATGAAGCAAGACAGTTGAGCTGTTGTGTATAGATTGTATCCTGTAACACCTTTCTGCAGTGGATTTTTTTTGTCAACTTCAAAGCAGGCTGGGGTGGAGTATCATATATATTTTTGCTAGTAGAGTGCTGGTCCAAGTCTGTTAAGCTCTGCTCTACGAAACATGCTAATGCTGAAACAGTGATTCACTGTTTGAAAGAATATTTCAGAGATTTGGGAAAACCACACAAATTACTGACTGATAATGGTCCACAATTTATAAATGAGGCATTTAAAGAATTTGTAGCTTGGAAACAAGTAAAGCAAATAACTATTTCTAAACATGACCTGCAAAATATTGTAAATCTTGTGAATGATAGTGAATGAGATTTTGCATCTTTATAGGACATACTGTCCCACAAAACATACATCTTGAGCACAGTTAATTCCTGAATTTTAGGGACTGATTAAGTGAATTACTGCATGTGATGACAGGACTATCACCTGTAAAGGTAATGTGTAAACTTTTAATAGGATAATTACTATTAAAAATGTTTGGTTGGTCTAAAGGGGAAGAATTAACTATAGGTGAAGTACAGGGGCAAGTAGAGGTTAACCTACAACATAATGAACAATGTCTGCAGTGACACAATAATATTGCCCAGGTACCGGAATTCAAAATTGGCGATTTGGTTTTAATAAGTGATCATCATTTAAGTTGGAATATTAAAGGAGAGACAAATAAATTTTTTCCAAATTATGTGGGACCATACTGGGCATTGTTCTTAGTGGAGCCAGGAAGTGGTAAAGAAAATGGGTTGTATAATGTAGAAATGGTGAAATCATTTCAACCCAGAGTATAACTAGCTGACACACATTAATATGACATCATTATAAATAATTTTAAGTGTTGTTTGTTTAGAATAAGTACACACAAATCAATCAAGACAGAAGTAATCACCAAGAAGTTTTCTTGATGATACACAAAGGACAACAAATGACACGGTATAGAGGACCCAAAGCTTAACGAACATATACATGCACACACATATGTGGGTAACCACAAGGATCAAAAGGATATCAGAATAAAATTGTATAGTGTTTTTTGGAGGGAGCAATACAGTGCCGAAATCTTATTACCTTATAAGACAATAAATGGAAAGCTAACAGTGAAAAGGTACAGTGATCACAGTCACACGAGGTAGAAAGGGGATGTGATGGACATAGACAGAAGTATACATAAAATTTAAGGAGGAGGCCTGAACAAAGTAGACTGTAGAGTGATCAGGAAGTCAGAAATGTCTGGTGGATAATATATTTGAAGGAAGATTGGACAGTAGTGAGTCTTGAATGGAATACTCATTTTTAGGGTACTGGAGGGATATGATGTACCTAGTTATGGTATAATATGGAGTTGTGTTGCATAGGTTAACACCCATAGATGGGAAACTATACCAGCTTTGGGTGGACCTGTAGGAGGGATGGCCCCAACCATATTTTTTGTTGATGAGTGAAGCAGTTAGAGGGATGCATCACATTGTGTTTTGAGTAAGTAGGGGAAAGAGTGCCGGTTCCCGGAAAGATGGAGAAAAGAATAAGTTGAAAGAAAAAGAAAGGGAAAATGGTGAAATAAGGTGAAGTTTCCTCCAGATTATAGGACTTACCTGTTGTTGTTGTTGTGGTCTTCAGTCCTGGGACTGGTTTGATGCAGCTCTCCATGCTACTCTATCCTGTGAAAGCTTCTTCATCTCCCAGTATCTCCTGCAGCCTACATCCTTCTGAATCTGCTTGGTGTATTCATCTCTTGGTCTCCCTCTACGATTTTTACCCTCCATGCTGCCCTCCAGTACTAAATTGGTGACCCCTTGATGCCTCAGAACATGTCCTACTAACCGATCCCTTCTTCTAGTCAAGTTGTGCCACAAAATCCTCTTCTCCCCACTTCTATTCAATACCTCCTCATTACTTATGTGATCTACCCATCTAATCTTCAGCATTCTTCTGTAACACCACATTTCAAAAGCTTCTATTCTCTTCTTGTCTAAACTATTTATCGTCCATGTTTCACTTCCATACATGGCTACACTCCATACAAATACTTTCAGAAACGACTTCCTGACACTTAAATCTATACTCGATGTTAACAAATTTCTCTTCTTCAGAAATGCTTTCCTTGCCATTGCCAGTCTACATTTTATATCCTCTCTACTTTGACCATCATCAGTTATTTTGCTCCCCAAATAGCAAAACTGCTTTACTACTTTAAGTGTCTCATTTCCTAATCTAATTCCCTCAGCATCACCCAACTTAATTCGACTACATTCCATTATCCTCGTTTTGCTTTTGTTGATGTTCATCTTTTACCCTCCTTTCAAGACACTGTTCATTCCGTTCAACTGCTCTTCCAAGTCCTTTGCTCTCTCTGACAGAATTACAATGTCATCGGCAAACCTCAAAGTTTTTATTACTTCTCCATCGATTTTAATACCTACTACGAACTGTTCTTTTGTTACCTTTACTGCTTGCTCAATATACAGATTGAATAACATCGGGGAGAGGCTACAACCCTCTCTCACTCCCTTCCCAACGACTGCCTCCCTTTCATGTCCCTCAACTCTTATAACTGCCATCTGATTTCTGTACAAATTCTAAATAGCCTTTCGCTCCCTGTATTTTACCCCTGCCACCTTCAGAATTTGAAAGAGAGTATTCCAGTCAACATTGTCAAATGCTTTCGCTAAGTCTACAAATGCTAGAAATGTAGGTTTGTCTTTCCTTAATCTATTCTCTAAGATAAGTCGTAGGGTCAGTATTGCCTCATGTGTTCCAACATTTCTACGGAATCCAAACTGATCTTCCCCGAGGTCAGCTTCTACCAGTTTTTCCATTCGTCTGTAAAAAATTCACATTAGTATTATGCAGCTGTGACTTATTAAATTGATAGTTCGGTAGTTTTCGCATCTATCAACACCTGCTTTCTTTGGGATTGGAATTATTATATTCTTCTTGAAGTCTGAGGGAATTTTGCCCGTCTCATACATCTTGCTCACCAGATGGTAGAGTTTTGTTAGGACTGGCTCTCCCAAGGCTGTCAGTAGTTCTAATGGAATGTAGTCTACTCCTGGGGCCTTGTTTCGACTTAGGTCTTTCAGTGCTCTGTCAAACTCTTCACGCAGCATTGTATCTACCATTTCATATTCATCTACCTCCTCTTCCATTTCCATAATATTGTCCTCAAGAACATCGCCCCTGTATAGACCCTCTATATACTCCATCCACCTTTCTGCTTTCCCTTCTTTGCTTACAAGGGAACCTCCCCATCGCACCCCCCGCAGATTTAGTTATAAGTTGGCACAAGGATAGGCCTTGAAAAACTGAACACAGATCAATCGAGAAAACAGGAAGAAGTTATGTGGAACTATGAAAAAAATAAGCAAAATATGCAAACTGAGTAGTCCATGCGCAAGGTAGGCAACATCAAGGAGAGTGTCAGCTTACGAGCACCGTGGTCTCGTGGTTAGCGTGAGCAGCTGCGGATCGAGAGGTCCTTGGTTCAAATCTTCTCTCGAGTGAAAAGTTTAATTTTTTATTTTCAGGCAATTATCAAAGTTCAGGCACTCACACATAATCAACTTCGCTCTCCAAAATTCCAGGACATGTTCAGATTTGCTTGGACATATGCAGGATTTGACGGTCTACACACGGAAACATTTGAAAACGTAAAAAACATATGTTTTGAGAGAGCACAGGGAAAACTGTGCGACTGTGAAACTGTTGCATTCATTTGTTTGGTCTCTTCCCCCAACAACTCTTATGTTTTCATCACTTTTTGGGAGTGATTATCACATCCACAAGAAAACCTAAATCAAGCAAGGTAGAAGAATCTTTTTACCCATTCGCCAAGTGTGCAAGTTGGGTGGGTTGACAACATATTCCTGTCATGTGACGCACATGCCGTCACCAGTGTCGTATAGAGTATATGAGACGTGTTTTCTTGTGGAGGAATCGGTTGACCTATGAACTTGCGATCAAATGTTTTCGGTTCCTATTGGAGAGGCACGTCCTTTCGTCTACTAATCCCAAGGTTTTGCGGTGCGGTCGCAAAACACAGACACTAAACTTATTATAGTGAACAGAGACGTCAATGAATGAATGGTCAGATCGTAACTTTGCGAAAATGAAGAATGTAAAATTTTCACTCGAGGGAGGACTCGAACCAAGGACCTCTCGTTCCGCAGTTGCTCACGCTAACCACGGGACCACAGCGCTCCTCAGCTTACATTCTCCTTGATGTTGCCTATCTTGCACATGGACTACTCAGTTTGTATATTTTGCTTATTTTTTAATAGTTCCACACAACTTCTTCCTGTTTTCTCGATTGATCTGTGTTCAGTTTTTCAAGGCCTATCCACTGTGTCAATTTATAACTAAATATGAGGGGGGTGCGATGGGGAGGTTCCCTTGTTAGAACTGGGTTTCCATCTGATCTCTTGATATTCATGCAAGTGGTTCTCTTTTCTCCAAAGGTATCTTTAATCTTCCTGTAGGCAGTATCTATCTTACCCCTCGTGAGATAAGCCTCTACATCCTTACATTTGTCCTCTAGCCATCCCTGCTTAGCCATTTTGCACTTCCTGTCAATCTCATTTTTGAGACGTTTGTATTCCTTTTTGCCCACTTCACTTGTTGCAATTTTTGTATTTTCTCCTTTCATCAATTAAATTCAGTATCTCTTCTGTTACCCAAGGATTTTTAGTAGCCCTCGTCTTTTTACCTACTTGATTCTCTGCTGCCTTCACTACTTCATCTCTCGAAGTTACCCATTCTTCATCTACTGTATTTCTTTTCCCCATTCTTGTTAATCATTCCCTAATGCTCTCCCTGAAACTCTGTACAACCTCAGTTTCTTTCAGTTTATCCAGGTCCCATCTCATTAAATTCCCACCTTTTTGCAGTTTCTTCAGTTTTAATCTACAGTTCATAACCAATAGATTGTGGTCAGTCCACATCTGCCCCTGGAAATGTCTTACAATTTAAAACCTGGTTCCTAAATATCTGTCTTACCATTCTATAATCTATCTGGAACCTTCTAGTATCTCCAGGGTTCTTCCATGTATACAACCTTCTTTCATGATTCTTGAACCAAGTGTTAGCTATGATTAAGTTATGCTCTGTGCAAAATTCTACCAGGCGACTTCCTCTTTCATTTCTTAGCTCCAATCCATATTCACCCACTACGTTTCCTTCTCTTCCTTTTCCTACTGTCGAATTCCAGTCACCCATGACTATTAAATTTTCGTCTCTCTTCACTACCTGAATAATTTCTTTTATCTCATCATACATTTCATCAATTTCTTCATCATCTGCAGAGCTAGTTGGCATATAAACTTGTACTACTGTAGTAGACGTGGGCTTCGTGTCTATCTTGGCTACAATAATGCATTCTCTATGCTGTTTGTAGTAGCTTACCCGCACTCCTATTTTTTTATTTATTATTAAACCTCTCCTACATTACCCCGATTTGATTTTGTATTTTTAACCCTATGTTCACCTGACCAAAAGTCTTACCTGTTATGAGGTTTATTAGTGGGATACTGTCATTTTCTGAGGTTTGATCTTTAGAGTAAGATACTATAAGATAATCTTTAAAGAAGTGCTAAGGCACATGCACATTCCTGAGTTGTGGAAATAAGTAATACGGCAAAAATGATATGTATTTGTCAGAACTCTGGAGACAAGAAACAATTAGAAACTGCAAAATCGTTTAACGAAGAATGCGAGTAAAAGTTGGATTCTTGAGTAATATTACAGATTTTAAATAGTAGAAATAATTTATTTAGCAATGAATGATGGCAAAAATATAGAGCCCACATAATTATATTGGGATGACAGATTTGGTCTAATGAAAACAATGAAATATATATTAGATAATAGAAAATTTCTTTACAGTAAATCTAAAAATCATGTAAGATGATGTAGTATGCCGGCCTGGGTGGCCGAGCGGTTCTAGGAGCTACAGTCTGGAATCGCATGACCTGTACGGTCGCAGGTTCGAATCCTGCCTCGGGCATGGATGTGTGTGATGTCCTTAGGTTAGTTAGGTTTAAGTAGTTCTAAGTTCTAGTGGACTGATGACCTTAGAAGTTAAGTCCCATAGTGCTCAGGGCCATTTGAACCATTTTTTGATGTAGTATGCATGATATCTTTCATTCAAGTTGGAGAGAAAGTAGTTTAAAATCATATTTTGCTAGGAAATGCCTTGGTACAGTCTTAGGCCCTTTGATAAATTGATGTTATTTACACGAATATAGAGAGAAAAACTATTATTTTATGCTAACAGACCCAGAGTGGTGCGAAACACTGTTGCTAGGCTTCTGTTAATGCAGAACCAAGAATATGTGCAGGAGTTGCACCTCCAGTGGGCATGAGTGGTGAACAAATGTCATCACTTGCTGTGGTGGATGTGTTACTCCATGCAGCCGCTCATGGAAGGTGTTGTGGTGGCCGACCAAGGAAAACAAAGAGCCTGTATTAGTAGTGTACATTATTTAAAAAGTTATGTATTGGACTTACTCTTTTGTGTACAGACTAGAGAGGAGGGGGAGCCTGGAGATCATTGTAAAGTATATTGTATTAATGGTTAATTTGACAGTAAATGTTTGAAATGATGTAACACTGGTTATGACTGATTTACATTGTTTGAGGAGGGTAATAAGTTATTTTTGCAGCTAATTCATGAAATCTTTGTGGAAGGAGATCATATCACAGTGAAGAAAATTATTAACTGGGACTGAATAGCAGGACAAGGTCTGCAAGATAGTGTTTTGGCAACCATAGTATTCGAAAGATATTAACAAACAAACTGAATATACAATAGTTGTCTACTATTCTGGGAGGACATACGTAACTGATAGGTTTGACGTCTCCTTCTGAGGATTGGCACAAGACAGTGTGTGATTAGTCCAAAGTGAGCTTAACCTACATGCATATACCATGTTAGTAATGTTATGTTGCCTCTATATATGCACAGTAACAGTTTATCTTACTTGTTGTACTTGTGAAATAAAATTCCTTCATGTATTGTTCAAATTTTCACTGTTACTTGTGTTGTTTTGGCGTAAACAATGAATGTGATTGTTTAGATTGACATCTTTTAGAGTTCATTAAATTGTAACAGAGTTTTCTTATATCTTTTTTGTATTTATTAACTTCTTAAAAATATATAGCAGTTTCCTCTTTCCTTTATATCTTGGGTTGCCTACAAACCTTCTAATGTCTTAGATGACAAGAATTGATGTGGAGCTGGTTTGCAAACTTCACACCTCTCTCACATCAGTTGACTTACTTGGTATGCACAGCCGATCTTCCTCTCTGGATAGTCGGCCACGTCAATCTCCAAAAACTTCTTCTCCAAAGAATAAATCTGGTTAAGGGAATTTACCCGACTCTCTCTCTCTCTCTCTCTCTACTCATGAAATAAGTGGATACTCGCAGAATACTTCTAGTTTAGTCTTGGTATATTTCAACTTCCACAAAGAACAAATTCACCATTTCTCACATAAATATCTGAAAGTTTGCAAGTCAACCGATTTGTCCCACATTAGATTCGATTAAATACATTTACAATAGCTTTAGTTTAACAATCACATAATTTATGAACATGTCTTGCTTCTAGCAAGTCCAACACATGAATTACTTGAAAGTCTAACCTCATTTCTTCATTTGTCCTTAACAATCATCACAGTCACTAAAAGCACAGAATAGCACATAAACACTCCTTGTTCTTCTCTACACATACACTGAAACTCTATGGATCATACAACAGGTACTTGTAGGGCGCCATTTGGCTGCCGCAACCACAATTTGCTCGTGACTGTTTTTAGACCTGCACACACAAACGTACAATGTGCAGTAGGTCGAATTTGTCTCTCTCACACTTCTATTTAAAATATCGTGTGTTCGAAACCTAGGAAGACCAAGTGGTTCTAGAATTTACGCAGAAATTCTCGAAGCACTACATATACGCCTCCTCAGATCAAGCACGCGATATTTTGTATACAATCATTATATACATTTATATCACCTATAATAACAATTCATATTTCAACAATATACCTTGTTCTTTTCATAACCGTGAATACCCTCTTTCTTATTATTTAGCTATTCCTTATTATTTTCTTTTTACTTTAATTATAAAACATGAACATTTCAGTCAATGTTGGAGTTCGTTTTCTTATATCTAGGAATTGTGAGGATTAAGCCTTTAGTTTTCAATCATAAGCTCCAGGTGTTCATGACACTTGAGTACTTTATTCTTTATTCTAATTACTTGTACTATTTTTTCCTCTGTAAGTACTAGTATCATTATTTATAGTAGTTTGTTGTCTGGTAGAACTCTGGGCAACTGAAAGTGTTCTTTTCAACACTTGTAAATTCACATAAAACATAATATTAAATGTGTGACTTCTGTCACGATACTGTCCTTTTCCCTTAGGATCAGTACCTATACCTTCCATATGCGTTGACCCTATGAGTTCACTTCCTCCTTCCATTCTGGTAGGTACACCCCTTTATAAAACATCCCTATTCATCAGGCCACAGGTTGTCCTATCTCTATGTAGGTATGCCTGCCCTATATCCATAGCAAATACCGGGTATGCCCCCTTTATCCTTTATGAGTAGGTCTCATGGTTCATTGCGCTAGTATACATCTTTATGTACACTATAATTAAATATTTCCTGGTAAAATAAAAATCTATTTTACACTTCACTCTCACTTCTTAGTACCTCTTTTAATACCCTAAGTCCTTCTCTAGTTTTCAACTTCTATAATCTTAGTAGATACTATGTCTACACATGTTATTCAACTCATGGTAGATATTATGTCTACCTATTTTGTTCAGGCCCCACTATCATCATATTTATCAATTTATCAGAGTATTCACTACACTGACTTTTCTTAAATAAGCATCACAATTTACTCCAATCTGGCTTGCGTTCTCCTTCATTACTCATGCTTCCTTCTTATGTATACTTGTTGCAAGATCATCATGGTTTTTCTACACTTATGTACATATGTGATATACACAAACACACACACAAAATTCAAGCTTTCGCAACCCATAGTTGCTTCATCAGGAAAGAGGGAAGGAGAGGGAAAGACGAAAGGATATGGGTTTTACGGGAGAGGGTACGGAGTCATTCCAATCCCGGGAGCGGAAAGACCTACCTTAGGGGCAAAAAAGGACAGGTATACACTCGCACACACACACACACACACATATCCATCCGTACATATACAGACACAAGCAGATTGTTTGTGTATTCGTATTTCTTTGTGTGTATGCGTAACAGTGTTTGCGTGTTCTGATTCTTCGGCCTTCTTATGTGGAAATAAGTTGTAGGTTGTTGGAAACCACAGAGACTAGGAAGGACTTCTGCAATAGAAGTATATGAATATGGAAAGAGGGAAAAAGTAGATAGGTCCTCAAATGAGAAGTAAGAAAGGAAATAAATAGAAATGGTTGCTAAGATCAAAGAAGAGAAGGATGACAGCCCCCAAGACAGGAAACCCTTCCCACCTCCCTTCCCCAGGATCCCTACCTCACCAGTACTTGAGTGTGAAGCCAGAGGAGGTATGGTGTTAAATTGTCTCCTACAGAATGGACATTCCCACCTTCACCCTTGAGGTCCCCGAAGAAAATCTTAGCAACCTTATGGAAACAGCAAATGATAAAGAACCAGTCAACTTGTTTGCGAGGGTTGTTTGAAAGGTGTGAAGTGTTTTCTGTGTTAGCCATGATTTATCTGTTGGTGTAAATCATGCTCTTATTTACACGACCCACCCCTTTCAATTTCAATACAAACCCTCCCATCTATATCACATCTCATAAAAGGTGTAAAATATTCTATACAAAATAGAACATTATGTGATATAGTATCATTATTATTTAATTTAATTATTCATCCAGTATTATATGTTCTGCTAATGTAATATGCATTAGGAAATATAAATTTGAACTTTGGACCAACGGAAACCTCATATAGAGCAAAAAGGTAAAAGCTGGCTTGAATATATTACATTTTGCATGAGAATAGTATTCCCATGACCGAGGGAAATAAGAATTGACCAGGCACCTAATATATCCTGTCCCAAGGCTGTGCCAAATGACTGAGATCGGAGGCAACATGTGTGTAATTCTCCGTCTCATGCTGCAGCCGAGAACAAGAAAATATCTTACCAGGAGCAGTTTTGGATGACATAATAACAAATGCTTGCTGGTATGTTTCTCTCACAACCGAGGACGATGCAATCAAACATTCATAGGGAGTTAGAGGTTGTTAGTAGCCTAAATGACTGGAACAAGTAAATCTCTTACCAGGAGCAATTTTGAATGATGTAATAACAAATTCTCACTGGTAAGGTTTTTTACCAGTACCTCTAAGTGTGGAAGGATAGAATAGTTTAAGAGTTTGGGGGAATTCGGTGCAAGAAAATTATTACATAAGAAACACCGAAAACAACTCGGGATCCGACAGTCATCACTCCGTCCGCTAACACAGAATGTTAACGTCTCTGGGAGATATATAACTTTATGTCTTTTACATTGTATTTTCCCTTTTCTGATCCAGGTGTTGGATCTACTAAAAATAATGACTTGGGATGGACTACCGTTTGTACTCGGTAAGGTCCTTCATATTTTTGGAAAAACTTGTGTGTTTCTTTCTTTAGGGCAGAGCTTTGAAGATGTTGATTTACTAGAACTAGGTTATCAACCCTGTACTGAGGTTCGACAGCTTTCTCATAATGTCTACTTACATGTTGTGCTTTTTCAACTAAATGTTTAGGAATTAATTCCTGTTTTAAGGTCGTAATCATCATTAGGCTGCTCAGGCCAAATAAAACATTTAATAAGAAGTTCTTCTGCAAAGGGTTTGCCTGTTACTTCTAAATGTGTTAATCCAGTTGATAAATGTGGTAATTCATTTAAAATGAGTTCAAAGTATTTAATTTTCGTTGCCCATAAAGTGTGTTTTTCATGGCAGTAGGTGTGGCATAATTTCCCAGTTTCTTTCATAACCCTTTCACACGGATTCGAGGACGGGCTATAGTTGGATATTAACACTTGGCGAATATCTTCCCATGCTAGAAATTCTGTAAACTGTTACTCACAAACTGTGGTCCATTATCTGTGAGAAATCGTTTTGGTTTACCTACCTCCAGAAAGTATTGTTGCAAACAGTGTATAACTATTGGAGTATTTGCTTTTTTGATAGGGCATAGCTTAATATACTTTGACCAGCACTCTATGATGACCAAAATGTATGACACTCCTCCCTTTCCTTTCAGAACTCGTCACAAAAAATCTGCTGCTGTGAGATTGTGTAACAACTTATGAATAATTGGGTACATTTTGTACTTCGCATGAATGTTACTCTCTTTCACCTTCTGACAGATCTCACAGGTTCTGATTATAGATGCTACTTGATGCCTTAATTTCTTAAAATAATAGAACTTATTCATGTGAGCTATACACTTTTTTATTCCGAAGTGTCCATATCCCGTATGAACATACCACACAATTTACTCTTCCATTATCTTCGGAATATATATGTGCCAACGTTGCGATGTTATATTGTCTCTCCAAAACAAATTATGCCCTATAATTTTCCACTTCCCTGCTTGATTAGGAGGTAAGGAATTTCTGACACACATAGCAAACATTTCTGTAAAATAGGGATCATGATGGATGTTTTCTGTTATTCCTTAAGTCATCTCTTGCACCCTGGTGTGCGGATATTCTACTGTCATAAACGTAATTGCAAAAATTACGCTGGGTCCTTCCGTACATTTTAATTCTTCCATTCCTATGGGTAATCTAGACAAAGTATCTGGTACAATATGCTCAGTACCTTTTATATATTGTATCCTAATATCATATTCCTGGAGGAAAAGCATCCAGCGCATTAATCTACTATG
The DNA here is from genome assembly GCF_023898315.1 of Schistocerca nitens. Taxonomy (NCBI): domain Eukaryota; kingdom Metazoa; phylum Arthropoda; class Insecta; order Orthoptera; family Acrididae; genus Schistocerca; species Schistocerca nitens. Next base: position 454,142,227 of record NC_064615.1, on the reverse strand, counting down.
TAACAATCGACTACTCATTAAAAAAGGTAGAGATTGATGATCAGTATAGAAATTGATTTCTGGCCCCCATACTAGTGTTTGGAATTTTTGGATACTCCGTATTATTGACAATAAAAAGGTTCAAATGGCTCTGAGCACTATGGGACTCAACTGCTGTGGTCACAAGTCCCCTAGAACTTAGAACTACTTAAACCTAACTAACCTAAGGACAGCACACAACACCCAGCCATCACGAGGCAGAGAAAATCCCTGACCCCGCCGGGAATCGAACCCGGGAACCCGGGCGTGGGAAGCGAGAACGCTACCGCACGACCACGAGATGCGGGCTTATTGACAATAGTTCTTTTTCAGTAGCTGTGTAGTATAATTCATGTTTATTAAGACTAGGGCTAGCAAAAGCTATGGATCTATGATTTACATTATCTACACCCCACTCTCCTTGACAAAGTTCTGCTGTGATACCTTAATCAGATGTGTCGGTTGAAATTTTAAATGGCTCACCCATACTCGGATGATGTAATATGGGTGATTCTACCAGTGCTCTTTCTACATTTACAAATGCATCATTTGCCTCTTGATCCCAAACCCATGGTATTCCCTTTCTTAATAAACATAAAATTCGAGGGTCGTTCAGTTCTTGACCTCTTATATACTGTCTGTAGTATCTGGCCATTCCTATAAATCCCTTCAACTGTCTTTAAGTTTCTAGGGAGTGGACTGTCTTATGTTTCTAGTGGGTGGACATTATTTAATAGCTTTTATGCGGTCAGGGTCTGGTCTAATCCCCTGTACCCCTACGATATGCCCTAGAATCTGAAGCTCTTGTCGCGAAAAGTGTGATTTAGACAATTTCACTGTGATACCTTTTTCTTTAAATTTTTTCAGGGTCTTACTCGACGTGAGTCAATGTTCTTCCCAGGTAGCTGAGATTATGAGGATATCATCTACATATATTATTAAATCCTTCAATTAATCTCTTCCTGATGCCTCATCCACAGCACGTATAAATACAGATACTGAGATATTTAGTCTGAAAGGTAATACATTGAAATGATAGGATGTACCATCAAACAGAAATGGTGTATACTTCTTCGATTCAGGATGTAGCCTAATTTGCCAATATCCCACCATCAGGTCCATCATGCTAAAAAAAAACCTTACTTTTTCATATTTGGATACAATTCATCAATGTTAATTTGTCTGTCTCGTTCTGTCTCTGTATGCTTATTCAATATATGTGCGTCTAGCACTAATCGCACACCTCCTGCAATCTTTTTTCCCACTACTAAAGGGTTATTCATGATGCTAGAACTATGTTCTGTTGTCAATCTTTTGTCAATTTCCTCCTTAACTGCTTCTTTCAAATTACCTGTATTGGATATGGCTTACAGAAAAATGGAGTGTCATCTTTGATTTTAAACTTATTATATTACCTGGAAGACTGGAAAATACTACTTCATTTTCCATTAGAATTTTATATAAATCTTGTTTTTGTTCACCGGTTAATATTAGAGACTCATTTACTTTGTTTTGTATGTCAGATTGATGTGATACGTGCTCTACATTATCGATCTCTGGTGACAATCGTGTTAGCAATTAATCGTAAACATTGACACTCAGTTGTTTGTTTTGCAATGTAATTATTGGTCACAAATGGTACCCAAAACAAAGAAGATTTTCCTCAAAATTCAATACAACGTTAAATTGTAATAACCAATCTAAGCAAAATAATACATCCCTATTGATATTTTCTATTATTAAAAGTGTTTGTCGAAATGGGATATTTCCAATATGGCAGTTCACTTGGGTTTCGTGTTTCACAACCGTACTTTTCGTCCCAGTTATACTGACTATGTACACTCCAGTTACTGGTACAGTGGTAATGTTTAGTCTGTAATGTTTTAAAGAACGTGCTAGAAATGCGTGACACCTCACTCCCTGAGTCTATAAATATGTTTACTTCAGGAGTCTCCATGGTTCCTGCTACTATCGGTTGTGGATTATTGGTAGTCAAACTTGGTTCCTCCAGTAACAACCATTCTTTTGTAAGTATTTTGTGCATGAAATTAACAAACTTATTATGAACCAGGCCTCCTTGTGTATCTCTTCGACCTGGGCTCCGGCTCTGGATCCAGATCGCACTGCGGTTTCTTCATTATTAGTAATCACTGGTTGGTTACCAAATCAGGGTACTACATTAGCACTTTGTGCTCTATTATTATTTAGCAGAAATTCTTGCCAAGTTGGTGGACCTAAATTTGAAGGTGGATGCTTCTGATAATTATCATTTCCATTATTTCTGTTGCACTGCTGTACTCTAGCTAAGTTGGCCTCATGTCTTTTAAAATTATTATTACTATTCCTTTTGTAATTCTGATTTTCACTTTGGTGTCGGTGGTAAGGCCTGCTATGATATACGGGGCAGAGACATGGCCAATCACAGTAGCCCAGGAAAGGAAGATGGAAGTGGCGGAAATGAGGATGCTGAGGTCGATGTGTGGGGTAACAAGGAAGGACAGGATTAGAAATGAATTTGTTAGAGGAGCTGTGAAAGTGGGACCCATGGGGAAAAAGATACAAGCGAGCAGACTAAGGTGGTATGGACACTTACAGAGAAAAGGGGAAGAGTATATTGGAAACAGAGTTGAAGATATAAAGATTGAAGGAGCGAGAAGGAGAGGAAGACTGAAGATGAGGTGGAAGGATAAGATATCCGGGGACCTAAGGGAGAAAGGATGGAAGAAGGAAGAGGCAATGGATAGAGTACTATGGAGGAGAAGGATCCAGAAGAGCAACGCCGACTCTACATGATGTGGTACAAGGCGACGATAAAGAAGAAAGAAGAAGTACACTCTCATTGCAGTCTTTATTTAAGGCATCAAGTGCATCCACAAAGGACATCAATTCTTCTACTGTTTTCTATCCACTACATAATATATCTTTCCTCGCGTAAATATGTAATCATATTATTAAAATTCTTGCTAACCCCTCTTCTTCCATTGCCTTGGGTCCCACAAATCTGATATCAGTTTTTCCTGTGCACTAGCGGACCAGTATTTTTCCTTAAATTTCTACTGGAAGTCTCCCCAAGAAGAAAAGTTCTCGATATTTACAGTACCCCACTCCGAGGTTTTCCCTAAAAGGTACCCCACAGCTAATTCAATTTTCTTAGAATGTTACCAGTTCTTTGGCAAGGCCTGGTTGAATCTTTTAAAAAATGTATAGGGTGTACATCCCTGTCTGGCTAATCCTGAATTGCCCCGCCCCCCCTCCCCTCTCCCATTGTAGATCCGACATCACTTCACTAGTCAATACCACATTAGGAGAAACCACCCTCTTGTCTACGTTATCCTGGATAAGTTTAAATTCTTCCCACAAGTCATCTATAACCTTTCGGGTATCTGAAAGTTCGGAAGAAACAATAGGCGACACATTCCTGGATGTTATTCTCTCTGTGACTTTTCGATCAATAATTCCTTCAAATTGTTCCTCCAGACTACTTATATTTACTGTATCAGAATTAGCTAGTCTCTCTTGGAAACTTCTTTCTACATTTTCTACTCGTGTATTAATGCCTGTAATTTGTGATTGGATTATTGGTATTAATTCACTATTATTATTGACACTCCCTTTTAAAGTATGCAGTCTCTGTTTTACAGCATCAAACTTAACATTACATACATTTTCAAATGATCCTAACCTTCCACTAAGTTCAGATTCCACATTATTATATTTATCTTCAATATCAAATTCTAACTTTTTTTATCAAATCCTGAATTTGATCATTCTGTTTCTGACTAAAGTCAGTGAACAGTTGATTTACATCGAGGTTGGAAGAGTTAGTTACTTCATTCTTTAATTGTAATTTCAAATTCTCTATTTTATTCTTTAAATCATTAAATTCAGTCTTTAATGCCCCCATGCTTTTGCATAGACTAACAAATTCTTTGTTTTGCGATTCTACTTCGGCATTTAACAAATTTAATTCAGAATTTACAGAGCCTAGTTTTTTACTTAAAGTAGCATTTTGGGCAGTTGAAGCTGCACTCTGGGCATCTAATTTAGCATTTTGAGCTTTTAAAGTTTCATTTAACTGTAAACTCTGGGCTTCTAGTTTGGCATTTAAAGTCACACTTAGTTCCTTTCTATAAGCCGCTGAATCTTCACTTTGGGCTTTGATTTAATTTACTAATTCAGACCAGTCTGGCACTTCCTTACTCACTTTCATAGCCATGGCTATTTCTGAAGTTTCCCCAAGTCTCTGTGTATTACCCATATTCCTATTAATTTTAGATCTAGTAATCGTTTAATGTATTAACTCTTAAGTATAATAAATATACCAATAAAAGTCACTCTACTGTTTGTATCACTTCTTGCTAAGGTACTAAAGTTCTATTTTGTGCTCACCCGGTGTAGAATTCTCGCAACATAGGTAAGCGGATGTGGCGGCAAGTCAGCTCTGTGAACAGCAAGCCAGCGTGTCAGGCGTTGGTGTTTACGCTGGAGTCGGTAGGCAGCAGTGGAGGCAGGTCAGCACCAGTGAACCACAACTGGTACCGGTGGTTCGGATGTTGGTTCCACGTCAGTGTTGCCACAATGTGTGTGAGAGCTGTATACACCCCTACTGGATCTTCTTAGTTAAATTATTCTCGCTCGTATCTCTTTGTAGTCTAATACGTAGACGTCTTCTTTCCATTCTTTTAATGTCTTTACTTCCTTCCCTTTTGTTGCATCCAGAAATTTTTCCATTTGATTTCTGGACTTAATCCAATTACACGAAAAAGTTCTCTTGTCTCGTTATATCTGGTTGCTATGGCAACACATCATACCTTCTTCTTCAACTTCTTCTCAAAATTTCCATTTTTTCGGGTCCTTTTCACTGGTCGTCATGCTATAACGCTTTTTGACAATGGAACGTGTGGAGTAAATATACAAAATTTATGTTTTCAGCGATTAATGATTTATTGGATTATGCAGAATAACATTCTTGCATTTCACATGTAAATATTTCAGTCTTGTAGTATTTCACTTGTATCTCGAGCTTTAGAAATGCATTAAATTAACATTCATAAGCGGGTTGGTTTAAGAACCACTTGTAATTTATGTGAACATGTCTTGCTTCTAGCAAGTTCAACACATGAATTACTTGGAAGTCTAACCTCATTTCTTCATTTGTCCTTAACAATCATCACAGTCACTAAAAGCACAGAATAATACATAAACTCTCCTTGTTCTTCTCTACACATACACTGAAATACTATGGATCATACAGCAGGTACTTGTAGGCCGCCATGTCCACAATTTGCTCGTGACTGTTTTTAGACATGCACACACAAACATGCAATGCGCAGTAGGTCGGATTCGTCTCTCTCATACTTCTATTTAAAATATCGTGTGTTCAAGACGGAGGAAGACCAAGTGGTTCTGGAATTTACGCAGAAATTGTCAAAGCACTACAACCTACGGGTAACCTTGCTAGTGTGTTAGGTACCATGTTGTCTTTTCCATTTATGTATCTAATTGACAACCTTAATTCTTGCAAAAAGAGAGCCCATCATGTGAGTCTACTGTGTAAAAGTCTGTTTTTAATAAGAATGTTAATGTTATGTGATCAGTGTGTATTACTGTTTCAATACCTACACATCAAGAAAAGTTTGCATCACCTTGGTTCTGAGAGTTCCGGAACCTGTAACAGAAAATTGGAGTAGAGATCAACATAAACATCATTTCTGCCCTTTTTATTGCTCATGAAAACCACACATTGCATATTGTAACACCATACAGCAAGACCTTCAGAGGTGGTAGTCCTGATTGCTGTACACATCGGTACCTCTAATACCCAGTAGCACATCCTCTTGCATTGAGGCATGCCTGTATTTCTCGTGGCATACTATCCACAAGTTCATCAAGGCACTGTTGGTCCGTATTGCCCACTCCTCAATGGCGATCCAGTGTAGATCCCTCATGGCCGAGTGCACCAATCTCGATTAACAGTTAACCGCGGTTAAGTCGATATATAATCCTGTTCAGCGCAGTATTCTGGTGCACCAACATCGATCTAAGTTAAACGAGGGAATCGACCGCGGTTATATTTAACCGGGGCTCTTTCCCGGTTTTCTCGACATAACCATGGTTTTAGAAGCATACGCTATTAAGATGGCAGCGTGTTTTGATGTTATGGATGGCATTGAGGAAGATTTGTTATACCTTGACCATTTAAATCATGACCGAAATCGTGTTGGAGTGATTGTGGAAAGGGGAAACCCTTTTGAAGATTATGGTGACAGGAAGTTTGAAGAGAGATTTCGTCTGTCAAAAGAAACAGTGTGGTGGTTATTAAATCAAATTAATGATAGGTTAGAATTTCCTACTGATCAGAATAACCCTGATTCTCTGATAAACAGACTTTTGATTACTTTAAGGGCATATGCAACAGGTGCATTCAACATTCTTATTGGGGACAACAGTAATATACATCGTACAACAGCACAACAAATTATCAGTGATGTATCAGACATCATAGCATCACTGTCTCCTCACTTTATAAAATTTCCTACAAGAGAAGAAGTGCGCTCTGTGATGTATGGTTTTAGTCAATTGGACCGATTTCCTGGCGTTCTTGGTACCTTGGATTGTACCCATATAAGAATTCAGTCTCCTGGAGGACATAATGCTGAACTTTTCCGCAATAGGAAATCATATTTTTCCTTTAACTGTCAAACCATTAGTGATCACAATTTGTTAATAAGAGATATTGTCGCTCGATGGCCGGGCTCTGTTCACGACAGAACCATATTTCTCAACTGCGCTCACAGAGCTCAATTTGAAAACGGAGAAATACCACAAGGTCACTTATTGGGAGATAGTGGTTATGCATGTAAATCCTACTTGTTAACTCCACTTTTAAATCCGAAAAATGAAGCAGAGCATCGATATAACAGGTCTCATATTAAAACTAGAAACACTGTTGAGAGAAAATACAGTATGTGGAAGAGACGATTTACCATATTATCTGTAGGAATAAGATGTAATCCACAGGAATCAATATCAATCATTGTGGGTACGGCTGTCTTGCATAATATTGCGAGGAGTACAAGCAGTGAAGAACCACCAGAAGATCCTGAAATTTCTCGACTTTTAAATCAGTTACGTGATGAGAGAGGCCCCAACATTGAAGACAACGAACCAGTGCTACCTGGACAGCAGATGTATCGTGATGATACATTACCTGGAAGAGCAGTTCGCCGTGCTATAATTAATGAACATTTCCGATAATCTAACATAAATTCAGACATTGTTCGTAATGAAAAATTATGATTATAGTTATGGGATTTCGCTGTATTTTCAATTTTTCAGATTATTTCAGCATGTAATCTATTTTGTTTCTGCTGTCTAGCGAACATAAAAGTACTCACTGAACTGGGTGTGTGATGCGAAATTTGAAGTTTTGTTGTGCCAGGGACAGGATGTGCTGCCTACAGACAATTACCCAGCTGCTGCTTTTCTGAGATATTTTTTTAGTGTGGAACTGTTGATAATTCATTATTAAAGATATATTTCTTGCATTACATTGGTTGTGAAAGCAATGCAGTACTCTGTTATTTATATACATGTTCAGTTTCTGGGTATGTACTTAAATTTGAGAACAAATGACTCCATTACATTTAGAGAGTGTGAGAGTAAAAGCGAGTGGAATAAAATATAATGGATATTTCTGTATTATGTTCACTATAGATCCTAAACTTCTCTTAAATTTTCTACTGTAACAACAAATATGTGAATGTCCAACAGTTTTGCAATATTAAAAGAGCACATTCTTTATTATTAGAACCTTTCAGTTTAGAGATTATTTTACTTCTGCTCAGTATTAATGCAGTCTTATCACCAAGATTAGCTTAAACTTGTGAATATGCAGTAAACACATAGGCACAAAATAAATAATCATTTGTGTAATAACATAAAATGTCAGATTGGAATTGTTTATTTGTTATATTGTTTCCATATTAATCACTACTTTTTATTTACAATATGATTTTCTTAAACATAAGTGTGTGTGGCTATAAGGTTGTGCAAAGAATTGAATTACGTTGTTAATTCTAGTCAGTCCTGCTTGTAGCAGCACTTTACACAATATTATGTACAACTGTATGGTATAAAAAAATACATGAAATTGAAGACAAATTTGTGTTTAGAAATTGCCACCAAAAAAAAAAGTTTTCATTGCTACAAAAGGCAATGGAATTTTGTCAGCAATGTCTAATACTTTGTGGATCAGTGCAAGAGCAATAATTAGTTAAAGAGTGTGCTACTTCCGAAGATATGAAAGCAGAACCGTAATGCTGTGGGTTGACGGTACGAAGTGTCATACTTTAAGTTATTACTGAGGGAAACTCCCTCCCTCACTCTGTCACTGATATTGATGCAGTTTTTTCACATATTTAATGCTCACCTTTTTAGAAGGGAATTCCTTGTCATTGCATAGTGCCACAGAAAAATGCCTCACTACAAATACAGTTGTGGCAGAAGTTATGGGTTGCCATCATAAACATTAGCAGGTGCAGAATATTGCTAAGAAAGCCACACATGCTATGACTACTATAGCAGAAAACAGTGACCCATCATAGGAATGTATTTCTGAAAATATCTTGTTACAAATTTTGTTGGGATAAAAGTTATGGGCTGACATTGTAAACATTAACAGGTGCAGAGTATTGCTAGAAAAGCCACACAATGCTAATCTCACTACTGTCCATATTAGCAATGTATTATTCAATAATGCCTCTCTACAAATACTGTTATGATAAATGTTACAGGTTTCCACCACACACATTACCAAGTGGTGTGGCTAGGAAAGCCACATATGCTATGCTTACTTTTGCAGAAAAGAGAACCCACCACAGCAATGTATTTCTCAACATGCCTCACTTCAAATTGTATTGTCATGAAAGATATAGGTTCCCATTATAAACATTACCAGGTGCAGAGTATTGCACGGAAAATGGCACGCACAAAATTATGATTTGGAGCACTTTCCCTCATAATTTAATATGTTAGGATATTCTGGTACAAACAATGCAAAACATGATAACATTGGGCTTCATGTATATAACTGTTACAGCACGTATGTTCATTCCAAAGTTAGAGTAACACGGATGCTTTATTACTATTATTTTGTTTCATTAACAGTCTACCTCATTGTTAAGTCATTTAAGTAGAAATTGGCACATTGGCACCTGACGTTATGGCTGCAGGCCTGCAACTGACATGTAGCTTACTTGTGTAAACTGCAGTGTTGCTAATCTGTTTTTATATATGAAGTAATTCTAATTTTAAGTGATTGGATGAAACTTAATCCAGACCAAATAAGCTGTAAGCAGATATTAGACAGACACCAACTAGGATACAAGCAGTATCACTAACAGGACAAACACAGAGAAACAATTTGAACTGTGAGACAACTTTAATACATTAGACAGAATACAACACACCACAAAAAATTACAAAAATTCACTGTCACAGGAAAAAAAAGTCATGTGTCACTGGCATTTTTCTTCTTCCAGTACTTTAGTTTTTCTTTCAGGGCCAGAATCTTTAAATGTTTTATCCTCAGCTCCTTTTGGTGCTCTGCCTTCATCATGAGTAACTGGGCCTCCAGTAGTTCCACTCTCTTCTTGCACACATTTTCAATCATTGTTCCCGAACCTGATGGCCTTGGTTTTGCAGGCATCCTGCGACGATGCCATGTGTTTTTCGGCGTGCAGATGCTTTCATTGGGTTGATCAGAAGACTGTGGAACAGATTGCAGCTGTGTGACATCCACCAGAACATTATTTGGTGTCGCTTTACTTATTATTACGACAGGTGTGTGGGAAGTGCTAGGTTGTGTGCACTCTGCTAACTCGACAACTGAAGCAGGTGGCGTGTTCTCACTGCACTGCACTGCACTCCATGTTGACAACATCCACAATCATGCTAAACTGTGCATCGGAATCATATGCAATTGTTAACAGTTTCATTGAGGAACCAACAATTTCTAATAGTTTAGCCCGATCATGGATCTTGTTTTTTTGGGTAGGCTTCCCCCCACCTGTTTTATACACTTCCACCTTTTCTTCTGCAAGGTCTTTTCGAAGTCTTCTTTTCATGTTTTCATAACAGGTTTTCAGCCTGTCACAGGATCTTTTTGTCACACCTGAAATTAAATAAATGTAGTTTGTAGTACCATAAATTAATTCTTATATTATTTACATTCATTAGTCCATTTTGCATTCTGAGGCTCTTAACTTATAACTGCAATAAAAATCTAAGATCTGTATATGGCTTTTGTTTACATATCAGTTCATTAAAAAGAAAGTGGTATAGGCATATATGAAGTGAAAAACGTATGTTCACAATTTTCAACATAAAGGCTTCCGTTAGTCACATAATATTTAGTTAACAGTAGCACGGCATTGGATTTTAAATTTAAAACTAACAAAACAATTCCAACCATAAATGTACATAGTCCTATCACGTATTTCAGTGGTACACCAATAACAGTTTCAAATTTCAAACTAAAAGCCAGTGTGTGCCATATCCTACGCTTACAATGAACCTAGAAAAGTTATTCATTTATGAGTAAACTTACCAGGAGTAGAATTAAATTGTGCCTCCACATGGGACCACATTGCCTGTTTTTCTTTTAAGCTGCAGCCGTCAGTTTTCTTATTTTCAAGAACGGATGCATTTGCACCCACCAGTTCAAGAAGTACATCTATCTCGTACTTCGAGAAATTCGGTGTTCTTCTTTTATCCTCCATTATTCTCCAAAAAAGAAACCAACAGATCAGAAATAGGTACCGAGGTACGTACACACACTTCTGCTTGTCAACAGAAAAAACAGCAAAGATAGAACATGGTACCAGCGATTATCTGTGCAATTTCATGTTTACTAACATCTTTGTGTCCCCAGGGCACGTTCCATTGCAATGTAGAGAGTTTACCGTGGTCAAATGCACAGTTGGCTGATGACGGTTTGCTGACCAGCAATTAATGTTGGTGCACTGCAGAAACATTTTAAATGCAATTTACTTTTAACCAAGATCGCGGAACCTTGGTTATCATGCTTTTTGACCGGGGTTGGTGCACTCGGCCATCAGAGTGGTTGGTGGGTCACATCATCCATAAACAGCCCTTTTCAATCTACCCCAGGAATGTTTGATAGAGTTCATGTCTGGAGAACATGATATCCACTGTAGTCGAGCGATGTCGTTATCCTGAAGGAAGTCATTCACAAGATGTGTACAATGGGGGCATGAATTGTCATTCATGAAGACGAATGCCTCGCCAACATGTTGCCGATATGGCTGCGATATTGGTTGGAGGATGGCATTCACATATCGGACAGCTGTTACGGTGCCTTCCATGACCACTGGCAGTGTATGTCAGCCCTACATAATGCCACCTCAAAACAGCAGGGAACCTCCACCTTGCTGCACTCATGGACAGTGTGTGTAAGGCGTTCAGCCTGATCAGGTTGCCTCTAAACATATTTCCGAGAATTGTCTGGTTTGAGGCATACGCAACACTCATCAGTGAAGAGAATGTGATGGCAATCCTGAGCGGTCCATTTGGCATGTTGTTGGGCCCCATCTGTACCGTGCTGCATGGTGTCATGGTTGCAAAGATGGACCTCGCCATGGACGTCGGGCATGAAGTTGGGCATCATGCAGCCTATTGTGCACAGTTTCAATCATAACACGACATCCTGTGGCTGCATGAAAAGCATTATTCAACATGGTAGTGTTGCTGTCAGAGTTCCTCCGAGCCATAATCCGTAGGTAGCGGTCGTCCACTGCAGTAGTAGCCCTTGAGCAGCTTGAGCGAGGTATGTCATCGACATTTCCTGTCTCTCTGTATCTGTTCCATGTCTGAACAACATCGCTTTGGTTCACTCCGAGATGTCTGGACACTTCCCTTGTTGAGAGCCCTTCTTGGCATAAAGTAACAATGTGGACATGATCAAACTGCTGTATTGACCATCTAGGCATGGTAAACTACAGACAACATGAGCCATGTACCTCCTTCCTGATGGAATGACTGGAACTGATCAGCTGTCAGACCCCCCCCCCCTCCCCCTGTCTAATAGGCATGCATGGTTGTTTACATCTGGGGGCAGGTTTAGTGACATCTCTGAGCAATGAAAGGGACTGTGTCTGTGATACAATATCCACAGTCAATGTCTATCTTCGGGAGTTCTGGGAACCAGGATGATGCAAAACTTTTTTTGATGTGTGTATTTAAATTTTTTGTACACCAACACTATGCATAATGTGTCCTTTTCTGTTATACTGTAATGTGCTCATAGTGCATTTGCGTCCTGCTTGCAAGATCTATAAGAAAGTGTTGTACAGTATCCTGCATAGGTCATTCCAGAAGTATTTGACATCCCAGACCATAGTCTGCAACATCCTTTGCTAAGTGAAATGGTAGGTTGCAAACTTAATGAAATATTAGTGGTTTCAGAACTAAATGTTCCTTTGTTTTGATGAATCTCTACATACAAAGTGTATTCTAGTTCCATGGTGCTTTTAGTTTTAATAGTTTCACTGCATTTGGTGCTTTTAGCACTGCTTCTGGAACAAATTTTCAATAGAAACCTACCATTTCTAGGTAGGACTTTAATTAACTTTTGTTTGTTGGCTCAAAACAAAGTTTAATAGCATCAAATGTGTGTAGATCAAGTCTAATTCCTGTTATATTCACAAAGTGTCCCAAAAATTTTACATCATTTCTGCCAAATTGTGATTTCATTGGTTGAATTGTAATACCCTGTGAACTTAATCTATTAAAAAACCTGCCCAAAGTTTGAACATGTTCACTGCATGATGTAGATACAATTACTCATCAACGTAAATTGGAACTCCAACTCAGCTCATTGTGTATGCTTCTGTCTGATGCTTGCATAAACACTGATACTGCAATGTTTAGTCGAAAGGTATTACCTGAAATTGATGTGACCTGTCCTAGAATATAAAAGCTGTGTACTTTCAACAGTTCTTATGTAGAGCTATTTACCAGTATCGTGGTATAAGATCCATTGTCATTATGTATTTTGCTGTGCAAATTTCATTAACATTTCTATTATAGCTGGTCTATCTCTTTGAAGTTCAATTATTTTACTAACAATTATCAGCTGTAGTATTAGCTCTGTATTCTGTTCTGATTTCTTAACTACTAATAGTGGTTGTTACAACAACTATCAGAGGGTTCAATGGCATATTGCTTAATCATTCTGTCAATTTCTTCTTGTACTAACATCTTCGTAGACACTGGTGTAGTGTATGATCTCTTATAGAATGGATCAAGTGGCTTAATCTTTAGAATTAAAACGAAGTCATTAATTATTCCTGATTTCATTGCAAAAATATCTCTGTGCTTATCTAATAATGTACAATATCCTGCTTTTCTTTTGTGTTAAGGTTATTTGATTTACTAATGTTATTAACTATATCATGTAAAGTAACTCTTTGTTCATTTGCTGTATATGGAAATTTCACTGTAGCATTTTGAAAACCCAATGTAAACTTCCATTATGTAAGCCAGTCTATTCCTAGCATTATAGGTACATTTCAACCTTCAATGATGAACTTTGGGTATTGAAATGTATATCCATTTCATGAAAATGTAATTAATATTTCTTCATGTACTGGTTTACTTGCGACTTCTGTTATCAGTGTGATCTTGATTCTGGTTATCACAAATCTAAGAAACATGTGTAATATGTTGGTTTGTTCTAGAAAATTGTGATCTGTTATGGAAATATCGCTACCTGAATGTAGGATTATCCCTGCTGATGTGAGTCCTGTAACACCCTTCAGTTTTGGTTGGATATATTCTTTGATAGGTTGTGTGTTTCCCTGTAATAGTACCTATTATAAATTTATTAAATGATTGCATCTAATTAAATTAGAAATATTGATGCGAATTGTTCTATTTTGAAGTTCTCTATTATTATTCCCTTTCCCCCATGTATGTTCCATTCTATTATTGTCTTGACTGGTGTCGTCTGTTGTAAAGCAGATGCATTGTGACTTGTTGGTTACTGTTATTACTGTCACTATTTGGTTGTTGCTTTTCAGATTGTCTCTCACTGGTGTCTGTTTGTTCCAAACATTTTAATAAATTATTAACTTTACCTCAATCTCTTCCTAATCAGTTGTCTCTTCCCCTTACTATTTTAAGATTTGGAACATGAAAGTTGTACATGGAACTTCTTCTGTGCATCATTGCTCCAATATTTCTTTTATTTCAAAGTGGTTTCCAAATTTTTATAAGATTTAAAATCTTCTAATTGTAATATTCCCCATTGCACTGCATCTTCAGTCATTTGGCTTATCACAAAACTTATTTTTTTTTTTTGTAATCTGTCCATTCTTTTAGGCAATAGACCTCTAAAAGATTTCAGTTATAAAACATGATTATATCTCATAATGGTGTAAATTTTGGAAATTTATGATTCAGTCCTTTACTTAATACAGCAGTGAAATCATTGCAACTGTTATTTATGATCACACTTTTTGCTAATGAATTTTCAGCACCTCTCCTTATTTCCATTTTCCATCCCTTAGATTTGAATTAGTATTATTGTGTGATACCTCTTTTGCATTGTTTATGTAATTGTCATTGCCAGTAGTTGTTGATCTATCTTATTTGAGGGTAACTGATGATATGGGATCCTTAAGTTTACTGTAAATTTCTTTATTTCATAGTTTCCATTTTATTTCAGGTATCTGCAGTTGAGATTCCATTTTATTAATGATTACTAAAAGTCCACCTATATTCTTATTTGCAAAATGTCTTTAGTTCCTAATAATTACTTACGTTTAGAATGATCTTGCATCCTCAGACTGTTGGCTGCCATTGTGTAGTTTTGCTAGTGCAGCTGTCCATAGTGATGCACTGTACTTCACACCTGGAAATGGCCAATCTACGTTGCTATGTCCTTAACACTGGATGCAGTAGGTGAACTTGTTGTCTCCCTGATTTGTTCATGGATGATAAGACTGTGCATACTGTTATGAGTGTAGCACAATATTTTCCAAATCCTTATTTGTAAAAGAGTTTAAATTTATTTTTGTGCCACACAGAATACCAACTAGTGTTGAAGTATTGCTTATCTGGTAAGTTTGTGTTGTGAAACACATATCAACTTCTGTTTGTTTGTATGTTTCTCTTATTGCTTAGCAACCTCTTGTTCAATGCATTGCTGAGCTTCTTTCCCCCCCACCCCCCACCCCCCCACCCCCCCCCCCACCCAGTGTACAACCCCCCTCCCCCCCCCCCCATCTGGTCAGATGTAATCTTTTAAAGAATCTTCTTAATCAGTCATAACTTATCAGCAATTACAATTTTTTTTTTTTAATGTCATTGTCGTAATGTTCTAATAATGGCGACAAAATTTTTAGTTTTAAAATTACACACTTTTTTCGGTACTGTATTTCTACTTCACTGCTTGCAATTGCATGGTGTGAACTTTGTCTTCTTATTGATTTTTCCATATTTATTCTTGGTATTATTTGTTTTCTTGACAGTAGTGATTGATTAATATTAAAATCTTGGAACTTTGTGTTGTATCTTGTGGCTCTTATTGTTAATGTGATCCTAATCCCAACACCAGTTTGGACCTCATTACTTGTAACAATATTCTTCACTAAGTGGTCGCCAAGTGTGTGAGTCCTTGGCTGTCAAACACCTCTTCATTCAGTAAAAGCTGAAGGACTCCTGACAAATACTCCTTAGGCATTCACAAGTTAGCAACTCTACTAGGGGAATAGCTAAACCAATTGACGACAGATGCAGAATTTAATATTCTGTTATGACTTTTACTGAGTCTACCACTTACGTGATCATTACCAAAACATAATGTAGTTGACATTATTGTCTGTCAGATGTTCGGGTCATTGATAGTCCTTGAAGCAGTACTTGAGATGATATCAGGTGCAGTCCAGCTGTACTCAGCACCACACAAAGCCCAAAGGAATACCTCAGGCAGATAAACAGAACAATAAAAGAAAGTAATCTAAAGTAACATTGATTTTAAATCAACTAAAATTCTCAGAAGGATGATATTATCTCACTTCCCAGTAATGTGAAATTCACCATGCCTGTTCATTTATATTATATTACAGTGTGAGGGTTTCTGATCAGTCCTCTAATTTTAATCAGTATTATTACTGATAAAGCCATGGAAAATCATGAACCCTCCAGCAGACTTTTAATGGTTTATTATCGAAAAATCTATTCTGACTACACCCGTCCAAAATTAGGAAAAAATAGTAAGTATTAACATTAACATCTTTTTCCCAATGATATTAAATCATTAGCAGTAATGAAAACTACTTATGTTAACTATTATCAATAATATTTCTGTCAAGCATACATTACTTTCTTTTGTTTGGTAAAAATTATTAATGCCTCACAGAGAGCTACAAGCCAAGTTAGTGATATATGGTGTCATTCAAAAAGAATGACTTGATTTCTAAACTCTATATTTATTGATAAAAACATACTATAAATGTGGAATAAAGTGCAAAATACTCACAAAATCTCAAAAATTTAGCTATGCTATTCTGGACAGTGGCTAAATTCCTCATAAACTTTACACAGTGTGTTTGCTTTTGCAGAAGTTACGGTGTCTGTTACTCTGTTCTTCACTTCTTCTATGTCACGAGGTAAAAAGGAGATGAACAGAACTGCAGGGGGTCATGTGTGGTGATCTTAGAGGGCAAGAATGCAGAGCAGTGTCTCGGGTCCCATATGCTGTATCCACTGATGAGGCAGAGTGTCATTGAGAAACTGATATACATTGTTGTGCCAGTGTGAGGGAGCTCCATCCTGTTGGAAAATGAAGTAATCGGAGTCCTCCTGAAGTTATGGAACAAGCCAGTTCTACAGCATTTCAAGATAGTTCATTCCAGTTACTGTTTTTTCCCAAAGAGGAAGGGTCTATAAATTTTTTGCAGTCCCCATATACACATTTTATGTCGGTTTACTTTACCGCTAACATGAAATGTTGCTTCATCACTGAAAATAAATCGTGTAAAAACATATCATCTTCCATGTCCTCCAGCAGAGCATTTCTGAAGACAACCCATTTCCTTTTTATCACCAACCCAAAGAGCTTGCGCTGCTTGTAGTCTGTATGGTTTATAGACCAAAAGATGCCTTAACACTTGCCAGACAGTTGTATGAGTCATTGCCAGTTCTCTGCATGCGCAGCGAGTTGCATTTCGTGGAATCCACTCAACCGTTTGGTGACTTTTTTCCACTATGTCATCAGAAGTGCAGTGTCAACCTGCACAAGCATCCTGTCTCTTCAAATTGGCAATAACCAGTGATGAATATTTTTGGGTACTGGCAGATCAGTGCCAAAATGCCTACAAAAACCATGCAAGACCAAAATCACTGACTCATTCTTTGCAAAGTGCAGCACACAAAACACTTTCCGCTAATGAGATGTCATCTTACTACTGACTGACTGCAAACTGAGAGGATGCATTGATTGACATCTAATGGTGATTTTCTGAAACCTAGGCCACGCTAATTCAAACAACACACATTTCCTTGCTGGCACATTCCATATTTAGTAATTACTAGTGTCCAAAATCAGGTCATTCTTTTTAAAACACCCTGTATTTTACTTCCCACACTGGCCATTTTTAATGAAAAAATCTGATTTCATTTTGCTTCATATCCCTTGCAAAATGCAATTAGCTCTGTAATATTTATAACCTTATTAGAATATATCTTCAAATTTCAAGTAACTTTCTTGTATATATTTTTCTTTCTTTTTTTAAACTAGATGGCCATACTGCAATGGAGAACTCTTTATATTTAATGCAATCACAGTTATCTAGAGCATGTTAGAATATTTGCTTTTGTTTTAAAATAATCTTTCAAACTGTTATTTTTTATGTATCTTGAGTAGTGGAGTTGATAAAAGACAATTTATTTTAATTGTAAGTCAGAAAGCAAATCTGTACTATTTTTCTTTTATTTTAATATGTAGCAAGTGTATAAGTGCGAGCAAATTCTCTTAGTCCGGACTAATGAAGTCTCTCTCTCCTCTCTCTCTCTCTTTCTGTGTGTGTGTGTGTGTGTGTGTGTGTGTGTGTGTGTGTGTGTGTGTCATAAAAAATCTAAAAACCGATGTGCCACCATCGCTATGGTGTATACAGTTAAACAATTTAAACCTCAGTCGCACCTGATGAAGGTTACGAGCTACGTGACCGAAATATCGTGCAAGTACGACGCTGATATCCGGCAGAACACCCGACAACCCAAGATGTCATTAGATCGCCGGGAAAGCCTGAAGAGTTACAATTTAAACAAAGTCGTCCTCTGTAGGTGTTGGCAATATGCGAGCCACTATAAATTCCAAAGGTCACAAGACACTGATAAATCAGAAGTAAAAGTTTTGCTGTACAAATGCCTTCAGTAATGGTTCCTTAAAATGGAATGGTCTCTCTTTTACTATTTCAAGGCAGAACTTCTCAAACTTACAGGTGAATTTTTACTGAAGTACGAAATAAGTTTCCACTATCCTGTGCTAGGGTATGTCACCTTAACCCTCGTGCGGGGTCATGCCTATGTATAAAGTCCACCATACACAAATAAATTTGTTTTGCTCTGTTGTATTGTTTGATTCCCAATTGTGAGCCCATAGCTATTCCTTCATTATAGCTTCAGCTAATACAGTGATAAACTGTGTTGTCATACTTCTAAGTGAGCAGCAGAAATACAAAATGAAAGCAAGCTGGGTGAGAAAAGATTTACTGTCTCTGCAAGAAAATGACCCAAACTATCAGCTAACAGCACAATCTCACAGTGAGGCAATTGTCTACAAGATAATTAGTAATCAAATAAGCAGTTGGCTGGGATGTAATGCAACTGCACTGCTGTGAGTGTGTTGTTACTGTGGGATAACATCTGTCCATGGCAACAAAGTGATATAATGAAGTTTATTTCATTATTGTTTAATCAAATAGTGCATTAGCTAACATTGTATAAGTTTATGTTGTCATTGTTTACTTCAGCTGAGATTAAGCAGTGATTCTGCTCATACATGTTTACCATGGTAACACAAAGATAACTGTTTTTTATGTGTGTACAAAGTACACCATGTCCCCCCACACTGCACACCTGTTCGACAATTAAATATGATGCTTTTGAGACATTACCTCACCCAGGGTCAAAATTCCACCCATGCACAACCACAAAATAGCAACAACTCCATTACTGTAGAGTGTACTATGAGAACCTCTAGCAATACTCCACAGAATATGGATACCAGTTCGCTATCACAAATCTACAACCCACAATTGCTGTCAGTAACACTTGTTCCTTACAGCGCACAAACAAACTATTGTAACAATAAACAGTTGCCCATGCCCAATCAACATTAAGTGGATACAGAAGATCTCCCTTTATCATATGAATGGTTACGTGAGTCCTATCTCTGCTAACCATAAAAGTAGACACCTATTCCTCCAAAAATTTATCTTGGATGATTGTGTGAAGTGATAAATATAGTGGGTACTCTCTTCTTATTGTGACTTACCAAACTTAATAACTCGCTACTGTTGATAACCTTTACTAGGACTATTTCCCTTCAAGACTGAAACCGAGTACTAGTTCAGCTGAAATGGTACTGCCTATCTGGGCTGTATTAAAACTGATTGAAACCATTAATTCGGACAAATGTACCGTGCCACTATTCCTTTTAACAATTTTAATATCGTTAAAGACATCTGTTAGCTACATTCTTCATTGGTATGCTGCAAGTTTTCAGGACAGTGCAGTGACAGCTTATGGCGCACTGCGGCAATTCTCTAAAATTGGTTTACTGCATCTTGAATTTATGGCAACTACATCACAAGTGAGGTACACCTATAAGAAAGCTTTTATAAGCGTTTTTTCACATTTTCTTGGATATGAAACATATTTCCAGATGCTGAATCAGTAAGTGAAGGGGACAAAGAAATTCAGGAGTTTGCAATGAGACAGCACAATATCTTGGTCCTACACAGTTTAACAAACTATCTAAAAATGCCCATTCAGTGCCCCTTTAAAAGCATAATAACAAAATGGGTGAAAAGTAAAGCTATTTATTACTATTATTTACAAATTATGTAGGTAGATCTAGAGCTATGAATGTTAAATGCTGATTCATTGTGGTATACTGTATTAGATTTTCAGCCAGTGGTCACTTTGTATAAAAACGTACTTACCTATAGTAGTAACTTACATAAAAGCCTTCTTGCAACATAATTATGCAAGTATTCATGCGAGAATACCACAATATAGTTACTATATATGTATATAAATTTCATATGATAACAAAAATTGCATGTAAACATCTTTAAAGGTGAATAAGTATTCTGTTCTAGTATATTGTACTGGTACGTAGATTTTTGTACACCCTAACACTCCAATTTTGTTAGTAATATTTTAAAAGGAATACAGTCAAATGTTTTGCTCAGATCACATAATACAAGTGATTCTTAAGTTTGATCAACAATTTCCAGGATAGCTGCAGTGCTATTTTTTACCTGGCTGAAACCCATATTGATTGTTGCAAATAAGTCAAGCTGAACAGAATAGTTACTTAATTGAATTTACATGAGTGAATCAAATATTTTTGAGAGTATTGGCACAAAAATGGCTGGTCAGTAGCTTAGGGGTAGTTTTTCATCACTTTTTTGAATACACGGATAACTTTTGAAATTTGAGTGATTCCAGAAAAACTTCATATTCTAAACATTTATTAGAAATAGAACTTAGTGGTCTATTTACCACGTGAAATGGTCTTTTAATAATATAATTAGATATCCAATAGCAGTCCATACTTTTGGAATTTAGGAACTGTTTTAGTGACCTCATTTGATGTGATCATATCCCAATGAAAGACACACCATTCAGACAGCTGGAATCAAGCAGATCCCTTGCAGATGTGTCTATGATCTTAATTCGGTTTCCAAGTTCTACGACTAATGTGACAAAGTAGTCATTCAGTTCTCCTGGATCAAAGAGAGTTTTATATACCTCGTGGGAAAGATTATCTTGCCTAATAATTTCGCATGTTGCATTACACTTATTTGGACATCATCTGTGAACCTCTCACATGCTACTTTTTTGGCTTGTAAGAATTTACTGCTAAGGTAAGCACTGTGAACCATGCCACTCTGCTCAGTCCCTTGATTATCCTAACTTTTATACATTAGTTACAGCGAACATGTTTTCCCATATTTTTGTCAATTATTTTTTATTTTTAGGTTTACCCGAGGAGCTAGCCTTTATTCATCGAAAAGAAGAATACCATAAATATCTACATTTTAAAAAGTAAAGCATTTTCAACACAAGCTTTTCCTGTTTACCACTCATATAAAGTGCCAATTTGTGTTCTTTAACTTGTCATCTAAATAAAATAATGCATCCTTCTTTCTGATCTCTTGCCCATGCCACCCTAAATTCATTATAGTAAATTGATTGGTTATGATAAAGCGTTAAAAGCAGTTGATTATGCCTGCAAATTCCTCCATCAGGTAGCCTAGCCACATATTCATCTCTGTAAATCAATGATAATATTATGTAAACGTCCATCATTGCATGTAGGACACTTATTTGAGCAATGCAAATTTAAGGATATATATATATATATATATATATATATATATATATATATATATATATATATATATATATATATATATCTAAAAAGAATGAAATATGTCTGCTTGTGTCTGTATGTGTGGATGGATATGTGTGTGTGTGCGAGTGTATACCTGTCCTTTTTTCCCCCTAAGGTAAGTCTTTCCGCTCCCGGGATTGGAATGACTCCTTACCCTCTCCCTTAAAACCCACATCCTTTCGTCTTTCCCTCTCCTTCCCTCTTTCCTGATGAGGCAACAGTTTGTTGCGAAAGCTTGAATTTTGTGTGTATATTTGTGTTTGTTTGTGTGTCTATCGACCTGCCAGCACTTTTGTTTGGTAAGTCTCATCATCTTTCTTTTTAGATATATTTTTTCCACGTGGAATGTTTCCCTCTGTTATATATATATATATATATATATATATATATATATATATATATATATATATATATATAAGACTCTGGAATATTATTTCTATGAATCTCCCATTTCTACCCACAGTTAGCAACAACTGTGTGTCTTAAACTTACAATAATGTACAGAAAGTTCTGCTTAAACATTAAGAATTATTTAAAAATAAAGGAGATGACTCACCGAAAGGCAGAGGCACTGAGTCATGGATAGGCACACAAATGAACGGTACAGAGCTTGGCTATCTTTCAGAATGCACTTCCTTTTTCTGCCTGTAGGAAAAACACACACACACACACACACACACACAAACACACACACGCACACACACAATGACCCACCTGCCCCCCTACATTGTGCTCAGTCAACTGCCAGCTCTTTACTGGGCCACGGTGAGTGTACAGGGGTGAGTAGGGCGTATGAGGTGAGGTGAGGTGGGGTGGGGTAGAGGGAGGGATGGAGTGAGGCAGGAGACAGGGAGGGGTAGAGGGTAGGGGAAAGTGATTCGTGGGAGAGTGGGGAGCCATCTGTGGGCTATTTAGGGGTGCAAGTGGAGGGGGCAGGTGGCAGACAGCAGGGCATGCGATTTCACATGGTAGGTAGTAAGGTTACAGGAGCTAAGGATGTTCTGTAAGGATAACTTCCATCTGCACAGCTCAGAAAAGCTAGTGGTGGTGGGGAGGATCCAGATGGCATGGGTTTTGAAACAACCAATGAAATCTTGTATGTTGTGCTCTGCTGCATGTTGTTTCACTGGTGGTCCATCTTGTTTTTGAGAACACTTTGGCAGTGACTGTGCATTCTAGATTATAGTTGGTTCGTTGTCATACCAATGCAGGATGCTGTGCATTGGTTGTAGTGGAGCTGGTATATAACATGCTTGCTTTCACAGGTGGCCCGGGGTAGGATAAGCCTGTGATGGGACTGGAGTGGCACAGTAATGGACTAGATGTTGTGGAGATTGGGTGGGTGACAGAACACTACTTTGGGGTGGTTGGAAGTATCTTGGGTAGGATGTCCTTAGTTTCTGGGCATGATGATGGATAATCAAAGCCCTGGCAAAGAACATGTTTCAGTTGTTCGAGTCTGGAATTGTATTGGTTGACAAGGAGGGTGCTCCTTTGTGGTTGGTTCTTGGGATGGGTGTGAGAATCAGGTGTATGTGAGGATATGGCATGGAAAATCTGATTGTGAATTAGGTCTGGAGGGTATAGCTTGTCTGCGAAGGCCTTTAGGAGACATTCAGCATACTGGGCAAGGGAGTTCTCATCACTGCAGATGCGTCTACCAGGGGTGGCCACATTATATGGGATGGATTTCTCAGTGTGAAAGATATGGCAGCTGTCAAAGTCCAGGTACTGTTGGTGATTGGTGGGTTTGATGTGGATTGAGGTATGGATGGAGCCATCTGAGAGGAGGAGATTGACATATAGGAAGGAGGCATGATGGTTGGAGGAGGACCAGGTGAAGTGAATAGGAGAGAAAGTGTTGATGTGGAGGAATGAGGACAAGGTGTCATGGCCTTTGGTCCAGATTATATAAAGATATCATCAGTAAACCTGAACCAGACTAGGGATTTGCGGTTTTGGGAAGCTAGGAATCTTTCCTCTAGGTGGTCCATGAAGAAGTTGGTATTGGAGGCTGCCATGTGGGTGCCCATGCTTGTGCTATTAATTTGTTTGTACACCTTCCCATCAAAGGTGAAGCATTTATGGATTGGGATGTAGTTGGTTATGTGTATGAGGAGTGAAGTGGTGGGTTTGGAATCTGCAGGGCATTGGGAGACCTGTGCCATATTGATTTTCCCCACCACCACCAGCTTTTCTGATCTGCAGAGATGGGAGCTATCCTTACAGCACATCCTCCACTTCTGTAACCTCCTTGGCCTAAACTTAAGGTAACTCACTGCCTCCACCCCCCACACAATAATCTCTGTGTGTGTGTGTGTGTGTGTGTGTGTGTTGTGTGTGTGTGTGTGTGTGTGTGTGTGTACACTGTGCCCTGCCCCAGTAGTACCGTCCAATTTGTGTCTCCACATCAGCTAGTTGTGTGCTGTTATCTGATGCCCTATTCTACAAATTAGGAAGCACAAGGTCTACCTGCACACCTAGCTAGCCCACAGATGGCTCTCTATTCTCCCACAAGTTTCTAGACACTCCCTCAATAATCCCTCCCTCCTCTCTCCATCTCCCCCAACCCATCACATGCCCCCACCTCACCCCATTACTCTCACCGTAGGCCAGTAAAGAGCTGGTAGTCAACTGAGCACAATGTAGGGAGACAGGCATGTGAAACTTTCTGGCACATTAAAACTGTGTGCCGGACCGAGACTCGAACTCAGGACCTTTGCCTTTCGCGGGCAAGTGCTTCTGGACAGGCATGTGTGTGTGTGTGTGTGTGTGTGTGTGTGTGTGTGTGTGTGTGTGTGTGTGTGTGTGTTTTGTACAGCTAGAAAAAGGAAGTGCATTCCGAAAGCAAGCCAAGCTGTTTTGTCTGCCTACCCGTGGTGCAGCACTTCCGCCTTTTGGTGAGTCGTCTCCTTTATTCATAAGTAGTGTCTTGTTTTAAACTGAAATGGTTACTCAACCAGCAATTCAGATTTATCAAAAAGTGCATTTGAAATTTGTGACTGGTTTTACAGTTTTATTAATATTATGTATGCATATGCTTTGCTTGGCTGTTCCCCACCTTTGGCTGTTAGCATAAATGTCAATTCTATATGAAGTGTCGATGCAACTGTTGTTTTGATTGGCACTTATGGTAGCTGCTTCATTAAATTCAGTGACTGCGTGTTTAATTTTTTTTCCATCTGCCTTATGTCCTGGAACTGTAAAAATTTATGTGCTTCTTCTATGCAGTTTGTGCTTTGCCTCATTACAATAAAAGTCATTGCTTTTGTTCAAGACGGATCTCTCTTCTTGGATGAACCGACCACTCCACCTTGCTCTTCAGCAGGAGGCTGTGAAAAATGGAGTGTTCTTACTTTTACTTCATGATAAACACAAGGTTCTAAGTGATGAAGCTTTCAAACATGGATGTAATATTTATCTCAGCATT
This sequence comes from Schistocerca nitens, assembly GCF_023898315.1. Classification (NCBI taxonomy): domain Eukaryota; kingdom Metazoa; phylum Arthropoda; class Insecta; order Orthoptera; family Acrididae; genus Schistocerca; species Schistocerca nitens. The sequence continues at coordinate 454,117,067 of NC_064615.1, read as the reverse complement.
GGACATAAGATGAAGAAAAGTGAAATTGCTGCTTATCTGGTAAGATGTTCTTTTCCCTCTTTGCTTGTCTGTGCTTGTGATGGACTGTATCTCTTTATGACATTGCCATATTTTTCTTCAACAGCATGTACCCAGGAGAAAGACCAATCATTCACTATAGTTCAAGGGGCATATTATCATTAATAGTGCTTAGAACCAACTTTTAGAAAATAGTGACATTTAATACGAGGGCACTTCAATAAGTAATGCAACACTTTTTTTTCTGAAACAGGGGTTGTTTTATTCAGCATTGAAATACACCAGGTTATTCCCCAATCTTTTAGCTACACAACACTATTTTTCAACGTAATCTCCATTCAATGCTACGGCCTTACGCCACCTTGAAATGAGGGCCTGTATGCCTGCACGGTACCATTCCACTGGTCGATGTCGGAGCCAACGTCGTACTGCATCAATAACTTCTTCATCATCCGCGTAGTGCGTCCCACGGATTGCGTCCTTCATTGGGCCAAACATATGGAAATCCGATGGTGCGAGATCGGGGCTGTAGGGTGCATGAGGAAGAACAGTCCACTGAAGTTTTGTGAGCTCCTCTCGGGTGCGAAGACTTGTGTGAGGTCTTGCGTTGTCATGAAGAAGGAGAAGTTCGTTCTGATTTTTGTGCCTACGAACACGCTGAAGTCGTTTCTTCAATTTCTGAAGAGTAGCACAATACACTTCAGAGTTGATCGTTTGACCATGGGGAAGGACATCGAACAGAATAACCCCTTCAGTGTCCCAGAAGACTGTAACCATGACTTTACTGGCTGAGGGTATGGCTTTAAACTTTTTCTTGGTAGGGGAGTGGGTGTGGCGCCACTCCATTGATTGCCGTTTTGTTACAGGTTCGAAGTGATGAACCCATGTTTCATTGCCTGTAACAATCTTTGACAAGATATTGTCACCCTCAGCCACATGACGAGCAAGCAATTCCGCACAGATGGTTCTCCTTTGCTCTTTATGGTGTTCGGTTAGACAACGAGGGACCCAGCGGGAACAAACCTTTGAATATCCCAACTGGTGAACAATTGTGACAGCACTACCAACAGAAATGTCAAGTTGAGCACTGAGTTTTTGATGGTGATCCGTCGATCATCTCGAACGAGTGTGTTCGCACGCTCCGCCATTGCAGGAGTCACAGCTGTGCACGGCCGGCCCGCACGCGGGAGATCAGACAGTCTTGCCTGACTTTGCGGCGATGATGACACACGCTTTGCCCAATGACTCACCGTGCTTTTGTCCACTGCCAGATCACCGTAGACATTCTGCAAGCGCCTATGAATATCTGAGATGCCCTGGTTTTCTGCCAAAAGAAACTCGATCACTGCCCGTTGTTTGCAACGCACATCCGTTACAGACGCCATTTTAACAGCTCCGTACAGCGCTGCCACCTGTCAGAAGTCAATGAAACTATACGAGACGAAGCGGGAATGTTTGAAAATATTCCACAAGAAATTTCCGGTTTTTTCAACCAAAATTGGCCGAGAAAAAAAATGTGTTGCATTACTTATTGAACTGCCCTCGTAAATACCAATTTTAAGTTTTTTCAAATTGGTTAAACATTTGAATTAGTTTCCAGAGGCATTAAATTCAAAAAGCTGTAGTAAAACTATTGGGATCATGATGGAAGTAGAGCATAGAGTGTGTGATGCAGTCATGTTTTCATTGCTGATGCAGGAAATTAACAAAGTATTCCATATGTGATAAAAAAACGACATGACAATATTGTGAAAAGGATAGTTGCTAGGCATAACAGAAAGACAGAACGACTGTTAGCAAGTAAGCTTTTGGCTGAAAAGGCCTTCGTTGGAAGAAGACAACATACACATACACAATGCACTCATGCAAATGCGACACACACACATACTCACATACACACACCCATGATCGCAATCTTTAATCTTCGTTGATCCATTATGGATCGTGGGACGACGGCTGGCATGAACTTCTTGATGCAATAATTTACCAACAGCCATATGTATTGTAGAAATTTATTTTATTTTATGAACTTCTATGTGCTACCAGTTTCGGCATTACAATGATGCCATCTTCAGGCCCCACTCGTCATAGACGTAAAATCGCTATACACGGAAGGAGACATATAACTGGATCCGTGAATCAATCATCCTGCAACAGCTCTTGGTGGCCAGGCGACACAGACTGGCAAAAATCAAACACAGAAATGTAGGATATATTGTGGGGAGAGTTCCCACGTGAGCAATTCTGAAAAGCTGGTGTTGGTGGGTAGGATACAGATGGCACATGCTGTGAAGTTGTGTAATTAATATTGTAACATGAAACTATAGTTGCATATTTGCAGCTTTTACTGTTATTTATAAAAACTACTCTGCATTAGTGAGGGTCCTGGCATTTTAGGAGGCATTAATGTGTGGCAACGCTAAACAGTTTCAATACACCACATTGTTCTTACTTACTGTACACAAGGAAGTTATTTGTGTGTGTATAACCATACCAATTGACTTTGCAAATGGTGATAATGGTTTAAATGATAGGAGGGGGGAGGACAAGATACAGGATTAGGCTTTGGTACGTAGGAACTGAGATGTAGCCATGATGGTTCAGTGTGTCCCAATGGAAACTGTTTATATCTAAACCATTTTACATGTTAGTGTGAGGTCTCGCACTATTGTGCATCAAACACAGAATCTTCATCAATTTGTGAATGATATATTGGAGCCAATGTGTGTACAGATTTATGGATAGGATTGGAATTAAAAATATAATTAACAAAATCCCTTACCCATGATAAAAGAATATTCTCATGAATTTTTGACATGGACTGTTTTACCTCTCTCTTTCTTTTCCAATGGGGCTCCATTATTTCATCACGTCAGTCACCTTTTCAATTACAGTGTGCAACAGCCCTCACATTCCACTCCCCATCACAGTAGAATAGAGGAGGTATTAACCCCCCCCCTTCTTCCCCCCCCCCCCTCCCCCCGACACACCCCAATAATGACGTAGAAAATACCAGGGCAACTGAATAAGAATTCTTCTGGGCTGTTTGTTAACTGACTAAGTAACCAACTAACCAGCTTAACCATTTCAGAATTCTCTGAGTGCAGAATTTTCAGACATTTGATTACACAGTTAATGTCTTGTACAATTTTACCAAGCACTTTATCCACAGTTGAGCAGTGAAATGAAATGACCATATGGCATTCTTGACTGGGAGAGCCCATCTGGGGCTGTTCAGCTGCCTAGTGCAGCTCTTTTCATGTTACACTACTTCATGACCTGTGTTGATGATGATGAAATGATGATAAGTACAACACAACATCTACTTTTCAAGTGAAAAAAATCTCCATCCTGGCATGGAATCGAACCTGGGCCCCTTGCATGGCAGTCAGCCACACTGACCACTCTGCTACGGAGGTAAATTGATGAGTGGTAAACTGAGTGAATCAGCCAATCCAGCTTGAGCGAAGAAATCCCAAGCCACCTGAATCAAATTTTTTTTTTTGGTGCTTATCGCGTAACAATCTTGGCATTCATTCAGCTCTGAGTTTTCAGAAGTTTGAGCAGTAACTTAAAAGCCTTGCACTATTTGAAAAAGTTCTGCATACATTTGAAGCACTTTATTAACTGTAGAATAGGGATCTTTGGGAATCAGCCATTCTAATATGTCCACGTATGTGTCAGTCATCATAACATAGTTTGCTGATATTTAATTTCCCTAAACCACATTATATCCACAGAAATTGTTGATGAGTTTGTTGTTTTTCCATAAGTGACAGGAGGTAATGGTTCACACTTCACTCATGGTGCAATTAGGAATTGCTGAGTTAAAGTTTAGATGTTATTCTGGCCCAAGTGTTAAAGCTAGCAACTGCTGTGGTGATATTAAACCCTAATCTTTCTTTCTTCTGTGTACACCACTTGCCATATGAGCTTTAGAGGTGAATGGAGAATATTATGGGTAAATTTTCTGGTTGCACTATTGTAATAAAGGCAGATCTGAACTTGCCAGCTGTAGAATATGGTGCCAAGAATAGAGATTCACATGACGCTGTTATGGCTACGTCTTAGATCTCCAAGTAACTACCCAGGTGAACTTCTGAATCAGTTACATAGAGGAGTAAACTGTGACCATAAGGGTGTTATAGCATCATTGAGTGCAGAAATTAAAAGGAATGATATGTAAAATGGCACTAAATGTAAGATGTTACTCATGATAGAAAAAAGTGTTCAATTTGTGAAAAACTGAAAGTTTATAACAATGAAATATGTATCTTGTGTTACATAATTTCGAAAGTAAGTGAGAAAAAAAGCTATAAACATGGTTATGAGATATCCCATACAGTGTCAATGTTGTTTCATGAGCATTCCTGCATAATGGAAAAAGTGATGAATTCAGGATGTGTTACTGAAAGAAAAGACCTACTAAAGGTATTATGTGATTAACATGCAAAACAATCTTTTATTACATTTCTGTAAATGTAAATCTGATCTATAAATTATTTACATAGGCCAATGAAGATTTGGCATCAAAATATAGATGATAAAATTGAAATTGTATCAGTTTTAACTAAAGAGAATATAATCTTAAAATATAAATGTTGGAAGTTTCAACAAAAGAAGATTGTGCCTAGAATATCACAGTTCTTGGAAAATATATTACAATGGTAGTTTCAGGATCCATTTGCAAATTAAATTCCTCTAATGGTAAAAGCACTGAACCTGTTAACAGTGTAGTGCACAATCTTGAAGGACATAAAAAATCAGCAAATAAGTGTGTTACAAAACCACCTCAGTGATAAAATAGTATTACTTTCATATAACCATTGCATGAACTGTGTGAGTATACTGAATGAAATTTTCAGCATCCAACTGCGAGTGTGTATCATTTATTAAGCTGAATGCCATGTACAAATATGTTACAAGCAACAATGAGGAAAAATGACCATGTAATTATTTTTGTGAAGGCTCTTAATTTAAATCACAAAATCAAACATTTATAAAACACATAAGATTAATGCTTACATTTGGCGTGGAAATTTGGGCATTAGCATCAAAAGACATTGCAATGCTAGATACCTTTGAATGAAAGATACTTAACCCGTGAAAATGGGAGATGGAGGAGGAGGGGAGGTACATTCATGAGATGAACACTGTATGAAAAGATCCAACTATTAGAAAAGTAATGAAATCAGCCATATGGGTGGGCACATGACATGGGTGAGTGATACAGAGATAGAGATATTAGATGGAAAAGCAAGTGCTCAAAGAGTGTGAGAAAGGGGATACACTTACCCAAGTTTCCCCTGCCCATCCTCTTTCTCATCACCCCCTCCCAATCCATACTTCCATGTCACCCTCATTGTGTACCATACATCACTGGTTCTGGTCCCAGTATACCACATGCCTAGACTTGCCACCTCTCCCTCTTTTATTCCTAGCCACAAAAACTGCTGCTTCCCTCAAAGCCGCTAGCTACTCATTCCCAATTCCTGCTTCCCACATCTCTGTCCCTCTACGTACCCCACATGACACAGTCCCTACACCACCTGCCAATATACAATCCCAGCATGTGTGTGTGTGTGTGTGTGTGTGTGTGTGTGTGTGTGTGTGTGTGTGTGTGTGTGTGTGTGCGTGTGTTGTGTGTGTGGGCACACACATGTGCATATGATATGCTCTAGCCTGTTAAAGAACTTATGGATGTATTTGGAAAGCTAACAAGTTTTCTTTCTCTCTAATATATGCTTGTTAATGACTCAACACCTCTGTTATTCAGTGAGTGGTCTCCTTTACACCTAAATTATTTACTACTCATATTTTTTGTTTGGGAATCTTATTTTTATAGCTTGTGGTGTTCTAGGAGAAGTACTGAACTGGCACTGAGTCATGTCAAAATTCAATGATAATCTATTTGCTTTCAGCCCGCTGTTAATGTTTCCAGATATTTCATTAGTCCTATACTGATAATGAATAGGAAAATAGGAACGCGGGTAAGCTACTACAAACAGCTTAGTGAACGCATTATTGTGGCCAAGATAGATACGAAGCCCACACCTACTACAGTAGTACAAGTTTATATGCCAACTAGCTCTGCAGATGACGAAGAAATTGAAGAAATGTATGATGAAATAAAAGAAATTATTCAGATAGTGAAGGGAGTCGAAAATTTAATAGTCATGGGTGACTGGAATTCGAGTGAAGGAAAAGGGAGAGAAGGAAACGTAGTAGGTGAATATGGATTGGGGCTAAGAAATGAAAGAGGAAGCCGCCTGGTAGAATTTTGCACAGAGCACTTGGTTTAAGAATCATGATAGAAGGTTGTATACATGGAAGAACCCTGGAGATACGAAAAGGTATCAGATAGATTATATAATGGTAAGAATGAGATTTAGGAACCAGGTTTTAAATTGTAAGACATTTCCAGGGCCGGATGTGGACTCTGACCACAATCTATTGGTTATGACCTGTAGATTAAAACTGAAGAAACTGCAAAAAGGTGCGAATTTAAGGAGATGGGACCTGGATAAACTGAAAGAACCAGAGGTTGCACAGAGTTTCAGGGAGAGCATAAGGGAACAATTGACAGGAATGGGGGAAAGAAATACAGTAGAAGAAGAATGGGTAGCTTTGAGGGATGAAGTAGTGAAGGCAGCAGAGAATCAAGTAGGCAAAAAGACGAGGGCTAGTAGAAATCCTTGGGTAACAGAAGAAATATTGAATTTAATTGATGAAAGGAGAAAATATAAAAATGCAGTAAATGAAGCAGGCAAGAAGGAATACAAACGTCTCAAAAATGAGATCGACAGGAAGTGCAAAATGACTAAGCAGGGATGGCTAGAGGACAAATGTAAGGATGTAGAGGCTTATCTCACTAGGGGTAAGATAGATACTGCCTACAGGAAAATTAAAGAGACCTTTGGAGATAAGAGAACCACTTGTATGAACATCAAGAGCTCAGATGGAAACCCAGTTCTAAGCAAAGAAGGGAAAGCAGAAAGGTGGAAGGAGTATATAGAGGGTCTATACAAGGGCGATGTACTTGAGGACAATATTATGGAAATGGAAGAGGATGTAGATGAAGATGAAATGGGAGATACGATACTGCGTGAAGAGTTTGACAGAGCACTGAAAGACCTGAGTCGAAACAAGGCCCCCGGAGTAGACAACATTCCATTGGAACTACTGACGGCCTTGGGAGAGCCAGTCATGACAAAACTCTACCATCTGGTGAGCAAGATGTATGAAACAGGCGAAATACCCTCAGACTTCAAGAAGAATATAATAATTCCAATCCCAAAGAAAGCAGGTGTTGACAGATGTGAGAATTACCGAACAATCAGTTTAATAAGCCACAGCTGCAAAATACTTACATGAATTCCTTACAGACGAATGGAAAAACTAGTAGAAGCCGGCCTCGGGGAAGATCAGTTTGGATTCCGTAGAAATATTGGAACACGTAAGGCAATACTGACCTTACGACTTATCTTAGAAGAAAGATTAAGGAAAGGCAAACCTACGTTTCTAGCATTTGTAGACTTAGAGAAAGCTTTTGACAATGTTGACTGGAATACTCTCTTTCAAATTCTAAAGGTGGCAGGGGTAAAATACAGGGAGCGAAAGGCTATTTACAATTTGTACAGAAACCAGATGGCAGTTATAAGAGTCGAGGGGCATGAAAGGGAAGCAGTGGTTGGGAAAGGAGTGAGACAGGGTTGTAGCCTCTCCCCGATGTTATTCAATCTGTATATTGAGCAAGCAGTAAAGGAAACAAAAGAAAAATTCGGAGTAGGTATTAAAATTCATGGAGAAGAAATAAAAACTTTGAGGTTCGCCGATGACATTGTAATTCTGTCAGAGACAGCAAAGGACTTGGAAGAGCAGTTGAACGGAATGGATGGTGTCTTGAAGGGAGGATATAAGATGAACATCAACAAAAGCAAAACGAGGATAATGGAATGTAGTCGAATTAAGTCGGGTGATGTTGAGGGTATTAGATTAGGAAATGAGACACTTAAAGTAGTAAAGGAGTTTTGCTATTTGGGGAGCAAAATAACTGATGATGGTCTAAGTAGAGAGGATATAAAATGTAGACTGGCAATGGCAAGGAAATCGTTTCTGAAGAAGAGAAATTTGTTAACATCGAGTATAGATTTAAGTGTCAGGAAGTCTTTTCTGAAAGTATTTGTATGGAGTGTAGCCATGTATGGAAGTGAAACATGGACGATAAATAGTTTGGACAAGAAGAGAATAGAAGCTTTCAAAATGTGGTGCTACAGAAGAATGCTGAAGATTAGATGGGTAGATCACATAACTAATGAGGAGGTACTGAATAGGATTGTGGAGAAGAGGAGTTTGTGGCACAACTTGACCAGAAGAAGGGATCGGTTGGTAGGACATGTTCTGAGGCATCAAGGGATCACCAATTTAGTATTGGAGGGCAGCGTGGAGGGTAAAAATCGTAGGGGGAGACCAAGAGATGCATACACTAAGCAGATTCAGAAGGATGTAGGTTGCAGTAGGTACTGGGAGATGAAGAAGCTTGCACAGGATAGAGTAGCATGGAGAGCTGCATCAAACCAGTCTCAGGACTGAAGACCACAACAAAAACAACATACTGATATCATCTGCATCTTCTGAGATTGCATTGGAAGAGTCACAACTTATTCCCAGGTGTAGTAATTCCTGATTTATTGATTCTAGTATATAACTTGTAAAGGTAAATATAGCCTATTCAGTTGACATTCCCATTTGAAGTCCAACTGCTCCAAAATTTTCACTGTAGAAGATCTTCCTTCTTGATGCACTCTTTTACTATAATAAAAAATTCTTCCTCCGTTATGGTTTTTTTACTGACTCCTAAGTAGGTGGTGGGTTTTATCAAAGTCATCATTAACACCGTGGACAGTGTCATTGTAACTGCTGTCTGCTTCACATCTCCTGTGCAGCAAGCTATGTAAATTTAAGTATTAACTGCATTTTTCTTACTTTTCACTTCTTTTTCTGTGTGTTTTTGCTTTTAAGAAGCTTTAATTTTCGAGTACTAGTAATAGTGATCCACAGATTTTGTGTTTGTTTTGAATACAGTCCAGAGACAGTTAGTGCTTATTTTCACTGTTTCCAACAAGAAGTGTCTAGTAACCACAGCTTAGTCAGCTATCAGCTGCCTTTAGTGAATTAGCAGTCTAGTTAAAAGTTGATTACTTAACTCTCTACAGTAAATTGTTGATTTCTTGGGATGGATACGATATGTGACTGCTGTGTATGGACGCAGGAGCAGTTGGTCACTGTTCGTGAACAGCTGAACATGCTGATGGCTGCGGTCAGCCGTCTTCAGGCTGCTGCCTCGGAGTGTAGCGGCAGTGGGGAGTCAGGCGCGTCGCATGGTACACCCGAGGTGTTACATGCTTCACCCACGGTCCGTGATGTCGAGACATCCTCGTGGGTACCGGGCATGGTTGGCCCAGCCTCTCCCCAAGGGGAGTGGTGGGTTCAATGGCGTTCACGACGTCGCACGAGGTGGAGGGTCAATGTGGAGGCTGGCCATGTGGCATCGCCCGCTCTGCCTGTGAGTGGACATGTGAACCGCTCTTTCAGCAAGGTCCGAGCAGGCACAGGGGCAGGGGGGGGGGGGTTATTAGTGATTGGGAGCTCCAATGTTAGGCAGGTGACGGAACCCCTTAGGGAAATAGTGGAAAGGTTGGGGAAGAATGTCAGTTTTGACTCTGTCTGCTTGCTGGGGGGTCTCATCCGAGATATGGAGGAGGCCCTGCCGGCAGCAATAGGGAGCACTGGATGCACCCGACTGCAAATTGTTGCTCATGTCGGCACCAATGACTACTGCTGTCTGGGTTCAGAGGTCATCCTCAGTTCATACAGGTGGTTGGCGGAGTTGGTGAAGGCGGATAGCCTCGCTTGCGGTGTGGAATCTATTTGTACTGTCATTCCCAGAACTGATCGCGGTCCTCTGGTTTGGAGCCAAGTGGAAGGCTTAAACCAGAGGCTCAGACGATTCTGCAGAGATCTGGGTTGCAAATTTCTCAACCTCTGGTATCGGGTGGAGAAATGTAGGGCCCCCCTGAATCGGTCAGGCGTGCACTACACGCAGGAAGCGGCTATAAGGGTAGCAGAGTACTGTGGAGTGCACATGTGGGTCTTTTAGGTTAGAGAATTCCCTCCCTAAGCTGGTCAAGACACCTCCAGCGACACGACGAGGTAGCAGTAGGCAAAATACAACAGGGAATGACAATATTAATGTGGTAATAGTAAACTGCAGGAGTGTCTATAGAAAGGTCCCAGAACTGCTCTCATTAATAAACAGTCACAATGTCCACATAGTACTAGGGATGGAAAGTTGGCTGAAACCAGATGTAAACAGTAATGAAATTCTAAACTCAGCAATTGGATGTCTCTATAGGCCCCCTGGCTCAGCAGCTGTTGTGGCATAACACCTGAAGGAAAATTTGGAAAATATTTCGAGTAGATTTCCCGGCCATGTTATAGTTTTGGATGGAGATTTTAATTTACCAGATATAGACCGGGAGACTCAGAGTTTATAACGGGTGGCAGGGACAAACAATCCAGTCAATTTTTTTTAAGTGCATTATCTGAAAACTTTCTTGAGCAGTTCAACAGAGAACCGACTCGTGGCATTAACATATTAGACCTTCTGGTGACAAACAGACCCGAACCTTTTGAAGCAGTTAACGCAGAACAGGGAATCAGCGATCATAAAGCAGTTACAGCATCAGTGATTTAAGCTGTAAATAGAAATATCAAAAAAAGGTAGGAAGATTTTTCTGTTTAGCAAAAGTGACAAAAAGCAGATTTCAGAGTACTTGATGACTCAACACAAAATTTTCATCTCAAGTACAGATAGTGTTGAGGATCAGTGAACAAAGTTCAGAACCATCGTACAATATGCATTAGATGAGTTTGTGCCAAGCAAGATCATAAGAGATGGAAAAGAGCCACCGTGGTACAATAACTGAGTTAGATAACTGCTACAGAAGCAAAGGGAACTTCACAGCAAACATAGACATAGCCAAAGCCTTGCAGGCAAACAAGAATTACACAAAACGAAATGTAGTGTGAGGAGGGTTATGCAAGAGGCATTCAACGAATTCGAAAGTAAAATTCTGTGTACTGACTTGGCAGAAAATCCAAAGGAATTTTAGTCTTATGTCAAAGCGGTAGGTGGATCAAAACAAAATGTCCAGACACCCTGTGACCAAAATTGTACTGAAAGAGAGTGTGACAGATTAAGGTCCAAAATACTAAATTGTCTTTTCCAAAGCTGTTTCACAGAGGAAGACTGCTCTGTAGTTTCTTCTCTAGATTGTTGCACAGATGACAAAATGGTAGATATCAAAATAGATGACAGAGGGATAGAAAAACAATTAAAAATTCCTCAAAAGAGGAAAGACCGCAGGACCTGATGGGATACCAGTTCGATTTTACACAGAGTACGGGAAGGAACTTGCCCCACTTCTTGCAGTGATGTACCGTAGGTCTCTAGAAGAGCATAGCGTTCCAAAAGATTGGAAAAGGGCACAGGTCATCCCTGTTTTCAAGAAGGGACGTCAAACAGATGTGCAGAACTATAGACCTATATCACTAACGTCGATCAGTTGTAGAATTTTGGAACACATATTATGTTCAAGTATAATGACTTTTCTGGAGACTAGAAATCTACTCTGTAGGAATCAGCATGGGTTTCGAAAAAGACAATTGTGTGAAACCCAGCTCGCGCTATTCGTCCACTAGACTCAGAGGGCCATAGACACGGGTTCCCAAGTAGATGTCGTGTTTCTTGACTTCCACAAGGCATTTGATACAGTTCCCCACAGTCGTTTAATGAAAAAAGTAAGATCATATGGACTATCAGACGAATTGGGTGACTGGATTGAAGACTTCCTAGATAACAAAACGCAGCATGTCATTCTCAATGGAGAGAAGTCTTCCAAAATAAGAGTGATTTCAGGTGTGCCACAGGGGAGTGTTGTAGGACCATTGCTATTCACAATATATATAAATGATCTTGTGGATAACATCGGAAGTTCACTGAGGCTTTTTGCGGATGATGCTGTAGTATATCGAGAGGTTGTTACAATGGAAAATTGTACTGAAATGCAGGAGGATATGCAACAAATTGACGTATGGTGCAGGGAATGGCAATTGAATCTCAATGTAGACAAGTGTAATCTGCTGTGAATACATAGAAAGAAAGATCCTATATCATTTAGCTACAATATAACAGATCAGCAACTGGAAGCAGTTATTCCATGAATTATCTGGGAGTAGACATTAGGAGTGATTTAAAATGGAATGACCATATAAAATTAATCGTCGGTAAAGCAGATGCCAGACTGAGATTCATTGGAAGAATCCTAAGGAAATGCAGTACGAAAACAAAGGAAGTAGGTTACAGTACACTTGTTCACCCACTGCTTGAATACTGCTCACCGGTGTGGGATCCGTACTAGATAGGGTTGATAGAAGAGAGAGAGAAGATCCAACAGAGAGTAGCACTCTTCATTACAGGATCATTTATTAATCGCGAAAGCATTATGCAGATGATAGATAAACTCCAGTGGAAGACTCTGCAAGAGAGATGCTTAGTAGCTCGGTATGGGGTTTTGTTGAAGTTTCGAGGAGTCAAGCAGTATATTGCTCCCTACTATGTATATCTCACGAAGAGACCATGAGGATAAAATCAGAGGGATTAGAGCCCACACAGAGGCCTACCGACTATCTTTCTTTCCACGAACAATACAAGACTGGAATAGAAGGGAGAACCAATAGAGGTACTCAAGGTACCCTCCGCCAAACACCGTCAGGTGGCTTGCTGAGTATGGATGTAGATGTAGACATAGACAAAAAGAAGCACTTTCACAGTGTTATTTATGCCCTTATTTTTACCCCGTAAAGTAGACTCTCAGTCAGATTGCTTGCAGTTAACCAATTTGTTGTTCAGATTCAGTTCTTTGTCTTCAGTTGAGCACATTGTTGTCTTGACAGATGATTTCAGTCACATTAAGTGTACATTTCTTGAAGAACTCCCTATTTGCCAAAGTACCCCCTCTTCTTCTTCTTATTCTTCTTCTCCTCCCCTCCCAGTTTATATGCCACAACAAAACTAACCTAACTGCTTCATGGTTATTTTGTTCTGATTAAAAGATTTTGTTGTTTTTTTTTCAATTGAACCATCATTTTGTGTCCTTGCAAATACCCATGATATTCTGTTTCAAAATGCCATTTTAGATAGTGTTATTGGAAAACTGCTGTGTCTTCATTGTAAATTAAATATGCAATGTTATCAGCAACACTTGTTGAGAGAGAGAGAGGAGAGAGAGAGATGAAAAGAAGGAGACGAAATTGTTCACCCGTTGTTGAATTATAGATACTGGTATCCATTTTCCTGCTTTTTTTCATCATCCATCACACTGAAACGTTATGATAACAGTTCACTGAAAGAGAACATCAGTCTTCCAGAAAAGCAGATGCTGAACAACCGAACTGCTGAAACATTGTTGTCATGGAGCTAAGAAGACAACCGTCACCATGTCAGAGCTATCACCAAGTTGTCACTCTTATTTAATGAGTGATTGTTGTAATTTTGAGCACTAATGGAAAACAAGTCATTTTAAAAAAATGATAATTTTTCTAATGAAATAACAGATTTAGGAAAATATGTTATTAACTATCTTGATACTGCTGATGGCTACAAGGGAAACCTATTAACCCAGATTAAAGGTAGAAATTATAGAAGCAGATACACTCCACATTTTTCTAGCAAGTTGTGCAAACACATCCAATAGCCCATTTACATAAATAGTAGTTGTATTTTGTCCACTTGTGGTCTAAATTTCTTCATAGCTACTTTTTAATCAGGCGTTGTTTTAGAAGAAGTATCATATGCTGATTTAGCATTATTTGACACATGATATGTGTGTGTGTGTGTGTGTTTAATCATTATTATGATTTATTAAGTAATGAGCTATCTGTATTTTACTGTATCATTCTTGTAAGTTTATGTATTATGTTTTTCAGCCAAAAATATTCATGGTACCTTCTGATATGCTGGAAGTGATGCATATGGTTCGTGGTGGTTCTGGATATTATGTATGAGCAACAAGATACCAAAGACATACAAAATAGAAATCAACAACTTGTCTCAATCATAAATGTTTGTGTATAGTTATAAAACTTCAAATACAAAAATAGAATTTTTCATTATATTGCTAAGATTTCAATAAAGTTAACAGTAGAGAAAATTCTTATCTGATTCTGATGGCGCTTCGCAGAGTACTTCTGCTGCTTTGTGTATTTTACAAATACTATTTTGTTTGTGCCACATAAAGGAAAAGGCACTGAAAAGAATCCAGGATTCATCTAAAACAAAATATCTATCGTCCTGACTTCATTCAGACACATTCTGTCCTAAACCAAAATATGTATTAAAGAATCCCCTTGCACTGGAACAATTCACTGAAAGAACACACATTTGACACTGTGAGGTGAATACAGGATATGAGGGAAAATTTAACTGTCGAAAGAAGCAGCATGTGTGACTTTTGTTCTGCGCAGAATGAGCTGGTGCATTGTCAGGGGGCAAACACCTTATTTGACAGCTTGCCGCAACACTTTGTAAACCTACTATAACTTGGGTAGACACAAAGGATTTACAAACATTGGTTGCAAGTGGGCATTGATTTAAAACAATGGGACAAGTTGAAAATTTGAAAGGAACTGGGATTTGAACCTACTAGGCAGGTGCTCTAAACCCTAAGCCATCCAGACACAGTTGTGATTACAACTGCCTGGACTAGCCTAGCACGCCTCCCATCAGACACAAATTCTCAGCTTATTTACACACTACTAATGTACTGCCCCCTGCCCATTATCCACACTACTCATGGCATTTCACCGATTCCAGTAAGAGTTTGAGCCTGGTGCGCATCTGCACTGCAGAAATCATTGTCATCTCGCTTTTTATATATATATATATATATATATATATATATATATATATATATATATATCTGCTTGTGTCTGTATATGTGTGGATGGATATGTGTGTGTGTGTGCGAGTGTATACCTGTCCTTTTTTCCCCCTAAGGTAAGTCTTTCCGCTCCCGGAATTGGAATGACTCCTTACCCCCTCCCTTAAAACCCACATCCTTTCGTCTTTCCCTCTCCTTCCCCTCTTTCCTGATGAGGCAACAGTTTGTTGCAAAAGCTTGAATTTTGTGTGTGTGTTTGTGTTTGTTTGTGTGTCTATCGACCTGCCAGCACTTTCGTTATATATATACACACAAAGATGATGTGACTTACCAAATGAAAGTGCTGGCAGGTCGACAGACACACAAACAAACACAAACATACACACAAAATTCAAACTTTCGCAACAAACTGTTGCCTCATCAGGAAAGAGGGAAGGAGAGGGAAAGACGAAAGGATGTGGGTTTTAAGGGAGAGGGTAAGGAGTCATTCCAATCCCGGGAGCGGAAAGACTTACCTTAGGAGGAAAAAAGGACGGGTATACACTCGCACACACACACATATCCATCCACACATATACAGACAAAAGCAGACATATTTAAAGACAAAGAGTTTGGGCAGAGACGTCAGTCGAGGCAGAAGTGCAGAGGCAAAGATGTTGTTGAACGACAGGTGAGGTATGAGTGGCGGCAACTTGAAATTAGCGGAGACTGATGCCTGGTGGATAACGGGAAGAGAGGATATATTGAAGAGCAAGTTCCCATCTCCGGAGTTCGGATAGGTTGGTGTTAGTGGGAAGTATCCAGATAACCCGGACGGTGTAACACTGTGCCAAGATGTGCTGGCCGTGCACCAAGGCATGTTTAGCCACAGGGTGATCCTCATTACCAACAAACACTGTCTGCCTGTGTCCATTCATGCGAATGGACAGTTTGTTGCTGGTCATTCCCACATAGAATGCGTCACAGTGTAGGCAGGTCAGTTGGTAGATCACCTGGGTGCTTTCACACGTGGCTCTGCCTTTGATCGTGTACACCTTCCGGGTTACAGGACTGGAGTAGGTGGTGGTGGGAGGGTGCATGGGACAGGTTTTACACCGGGGGCGGTTACAAGGGTAGGAGCCAGATGGTAGGGAAGGTGGTTTGGGGATTTCATAGGGATGAACTAAGAGGTTACGAAGGTTAGGTGGAAGGCGGAAAGACACTATTGGTGGAGTGGGGAGGATTTCATGAAGGATGGATCTCATTTCAGGATAGGATTTGAGGAAGTCGTATCCCTGCTGGAGAGCCACATTCAGAATCTGAATTTTGTGTGTATGTTTGTGTTTGTTTGTGTGTCTGTCGACCTGCCAGCACTTTCATTTGGTAAGTCACATCATCTTTGTTTTTAGATATATTTTTCCTATGTGGAATGTTTCCCTCTATAAAAAAAAAAAAAAATAAAGATGATGTGACTTACCAAACGAAAGCGCTGGCACGTCGATAGACACACAAAAACATACACACAAAATTCAAGCTTTCGCAACAAACTGTTGCCTCATCAGGAAAGAGGGAAGGAGAGGGAAAGACGAAAGGATGTGTGTTTTAAGGGAGAGGGTAAGGAGTCATTCCAATCCCGGGAGCAGAAAGACTTACCTTAGGGGGAAATAAGGACGGGTATACACTCGCACACACACACATATCCATCCACACACATACAGACACGAGCAGACATTTTTAAATATGTCTGCTTGTGTCTGTATATGTGTGGATAGATATGTGTGTGTGTGCGAGTGTATACCCGTCCTTTTTTCCCCCTAAGGTAAGTCTTTCCGCTCCCGGGATTGGAATGACACCTTACCCTCTCCCTTAAAACCCACATCCTTTCGTCTTTCCCTCTCCTTCCCTCTTTCCTGATGAGGCAACAGTTTGTTGCGAAAGCTTGAATTTTGTGTGTATGTTTGTGTGTCTATTGACGTGTCTGCACTTTCGTTTGGTAAGTCACATCATCTTTGTTTTTAGATATATTTTTCCCACGTGGAATGTTTCCATATATATATATATATATATATATATATATATATATATATATATATATATATATATAGCTTTTTGCCTAGTAAGCAGGAGGCCTTGGTTCAAATCCCAGTCTGGCACAAATTTTTAACTTTCCCCCCACTGATTTCAATCAGTGCCCACTGACAGCCAATGTCTGTGATTCATCTGTGTCTAAATTCACAATGGCTGCTGGATCGAAACAGTTTCTGTTCTTTCGGATGTGTCGGACACATCTTGTCAGCTACTACCTATACTGTCTCCAAACAATTGGTTGCTGATATATTTGTATGCATCATAAATGTGCATTGTCTCCATTATATTTTGAATGGGTGTTTTCTTCAGGAATGTATACATTGGCATGCGAGTCACAAGGACATTCACTTTGAAATATGTTTGCATCTTCTTAATATAAGTAATGATAAAAACATCACTCTGTTTCTGCATGTAAGTTTCCATTTTATCTAGCTCTTCAAATTTTGATAAGCAGCATTTTCTTTTCATCACTATACTTTTGTCCATGATCATTTTATAGCCTACATTTATATTATGCAAGTGGCAGTGGCTGATGATTTTTTAAAGTAAAAAGTCATGAAAACACTTATAGCAACCTATGACAGACAACACTTCATTACCAATTGGTATCAGATACTTATCTGAACATTGTGTGAATTTGTGACCACACTCAAGAACAGTAGCCCCAGCAACTACAATCTGGTACAGTAAGATTTGATTGATATTGCTAAGAGTTAAAAATTTAAGTCAGTAGGTGAGTTTATTGACAGTACAAAGTATTTGGATATGTGGAGCTCAAATAGCTGACAAAACTACTGCACTAACAAGAGTTTAGATACAAGCAGAAAATAAATAATTCCTTAAAAAATTGCACTTACATGAATAAAATAAGTTCAAACATCTGATTACTTTACAGAGGAGATAATGCATTAAATTTACAGCATTAAGTATGTTATCAAGAAAATGTTTAGAAAATGTTTGAAATTACATTTAAAGTTTGGTTGGAAGTTAGTAAGTACTCTCATTATCAAACAGTAGATGAGTATAGTCTGAGCAATTTGCACTCTGTTTTAAGAGAAAGCTAGTCCTTCACACGTCTCAATGTTTGTGATGTGGTATCTCATGAACTACGTGTGGTATAATGAAGTAATTTTGCAGGTACATTTAGTAGTACATGCGGAGACCATCTGCAGAAACATTTGCAAATAGGGTTAATAGTAAAGAAGTAATAAATCAAAATGTTATGCCTGATGCTGACATTTTACAGCATGAACATCAAAAATATAATAAGCGATAAACTTTTACCCTGTCATCATTTTGTGAAGGCTGTGAGTGAGAAAAAGTTTTTTAAATATTTCAAATTATGTGCAAAGTTTATTAACAATTGTTAAATGCTCTCATTCTTGAACACTAGATGAATAAAGTCTGGGTAATTGTGCATCGTGAGTTACACTGCTTCAACACATATTCACAGTTTTTAGAGTAGCTACTTATAATTAAATAATAAAGAAGTAATAATAATAAAAATAGTAGTAAAACACTGAAACCCTATTTTATCTTTTTCATTGGTTCCAGACTTAACAACCACATAATTGAGGAAAATGCAAAATTGAGAAAAAAGTTAAAACCCCCAAAATATGAGCAAAAACATATGTAATTGGCATATATGATTAAAAATTGTAATCCTCACCAGTATGATATATAAAATCTGTATAAGTGAAGGAAATTAAATGTACAATACAGTGTTTATACAATAATTTGTGGTTATTAATTTCATCAGTTCTTAAAAAATCACAGCTGTGTAACAGCAAGTAAAATCTCGTCTAAAAATTGAAAGTGTTATCTGTGTACAAAGTAACTGAGCTATTTTCTGACATGCTACAACCACAAAGTTTTTTTGATGAACATGAACTTGGCTTGCTTTGCTCTGCTAACACACTTGCTTTAATGGTTCTTCTATTGTAATACAGTTTCCTGTAGGGGTAAAGTGGGTCTGATTCTGCTCATATTTAGTCTGCTTACTAATTTGAAAACCATTCTTGCACACCAAATAAGTCAAATAAAATACTGAAGCTTTGTCACACTTGATGCACATCACTTGCAACACAACTTAATATTGAATTACAAATATGATCCAAGTAATTTGCAACTAAATCCAACAGCCTTGTAGAAGAGAATCTAGATATTACTCATTGGCAAGGTTTCAGCTATATAAATGCAAGCGAGAAAATTATATGAAACATAGCTAACTCTACAACAAAATATGTGTTAAGTTAAACATATATGGAATCTATAGCATAACTATGGCTCATTGTCAACTTCTCACATAAAATTGTTTTTTAATTTGTGTACACTTATCTTTTCTCAAGATGTCTTTTGTATCGCATCCACTTTTGTATTCTCCAAAAGTGGACACACAAAACTACTTATTACTTACTTCCTACGTCCGTTATGTAGAGTATGTACATATTAACATACAAAGTTTTATCCAGAGTGACGTAATTCTCAGATCATGCCTGCAGACCACAATCGTGACAATTGTGCAGTACTAGCAGAGCAGTATGAGTACACATTATTCTCCATTGCTTAGTCTGTGTTGTCTAAACTATTTGCGCAGTATGCGATCATGAAAATTAAATGTATCCAGGATCAGATTTACATTTGCGAATCGAAGTGGCAGTTTTTGTTTTTTTGTTTTTTCCAAAAGCTAATAGTATTGTTTCTCTAATGCTGGGTACATTTGTGACCAGTGAAACTTAAAACTTTTTGAAGATTCTCTCAGAAATTTACTTTGCAAGTTGCTCATAAATTAAGCAGTGTGATTTGGCATAATTTTATTTATGATTCCATTTCCTTTTTTCATCTGGAGTATTACCCTTGTTTTCTGCTTCCTGGGTTTTCTGTTTATAAATAACATGTAAATAATGAGATATGAATTTTGTATATATTAGTGTATTTTTTATTTACGTTACAGGATAGATATAAATATTCTGTAACGTTTCTTACAATATAGGTTTAAAATTAGTTTATTTTGCTGTGCATATGACTTTTCATAAGATTTTTCTTCATAATCTCTTTACAGTATATATTGCTAGTGGATAAATTTCTCTCAACCACTTCCTCGTATAACAGGCTCTAATGTTACTTTATACATGTCTTAATTGGGTGCATTCGTCAAATTTTCACTTATATTTCAGCTAAAATAAAGCTTATGTTCAGTTGGTGCTTAGTGTGCAAATTTCTTTAACTGTTTGTGCGGGAATAAATCTCTTATCTTTCCTACATTTAGTGTGCCAAAAGATAACATCCAGTTGTGGAACATCAGTGATCACATGTGGACATGAGTACATTGGCTGCCATGTATGGTTTAAGTTTTTTAGTTTAGTTGATTTTGTGCGTGTTCTAAGTAGAACTACTTCTTCGATCCAATAATCACATGTGTGTGTTAGCCTTTTGTCAAAGAGTTCTTTCCTCTGTTTTGCATTTTCACTTGAAGTTATCAGGGCTTAACGAATCCTTTCTTCTGGAGGAACCTCGTCAGGTGGTAGTGTTTATCCTATTGGTCCACTTCTGACTTTTCACAGCATCAATTCCGTTGGAGTAAATCCTGTGGAAGATATTTACAATTTGCTCCAATGGACACACCAAGTCTGTGTTGTAGACACATACATCCTTATAAACCTATTGAATTCCTCGAAAATCCTTCCCACAGGATTTGCTTTTGAATGGAGAAACGTGCTGTATTTGTTTGTCTTTCAGGGCTTGACGAATCCTTTTTACTGAAGGAACCTCATCAGGTGGTAGTGTTTATCCCACTGGTCCACTTCTGACTTTTCACAGCATCAATTCTGTTGGAGTAAATCCTGTGGAAGATATTTACAATTTGCTCCAATGGACACAGTAAGTCTGTGTTGTAGACACATACATCCTTATAAACCTATTGAATTCCTTGAAAATCCTTCCCACAGGATTTGCTTTTGAATGGAGAAACGTGCTGTATTTGTTTGTCTTTCAGGAAGATTTTTCACATGGGGAAAAGGGCCCACGGAATCCAAGGATTCTAATTCTAAAGGCTTTGTAGGAACAACAGGATGTAATTCAATCAGGTAAGATTGGTTTGAATGTTTTGCTTTCTGGCAAACAATTTTATTTCAAAACTTACTGAACTTGCTGCTGCACACTAGGAAAATATCAATACTTGACAATTTTGTTCATGCACTTGGGAACTCCGTAACATCCCCAAACACAATGGTTATAATTAATAAATTACACATGCACAACCAAGAAGATTCAGATGTGCAATGATGAAATAATACTCCATTGTTTAAGGTGTAGGATTTACATAGTTCATCATGACTATTTTGTTGAAGCTCTTGCTTTACAGTTTCCCATTGGGAATCAGCATCTTGAGGAAGACTTGTGTTATTACAGAATTTTAAGTAATAGGAACAGAAGGTGTCATCATATATACAGGGTGTATACGACCCGGGACAACCAGGAGATCCGGGAAAAACCAGGGAATTTTTTCATCCGGAGAAAACCAGGAAAAACCTGGGAATTTTTTAGAATTCTGGGAATTTTTCATTGTTTTAGTTTTCGTAATTTTGACTGGTAAGAACCAATATTCTAACAAAGGATATTACTGTATGGCGGTACTGCAGAATAATACTGCTGCAATAAGACATGAACGAGAGAAGAAAAGAAAATAAAACTTTAGTTACAAAGGAAATGCACCATGTACAACAACAAAACACAGTAGTCATACAAGCATCTGCCAACAGCAAAATGTGTCAAAAATTTTAGGAAGACTATGCAATGCTTCAGAACAACAAATTGCCTGCGATGAGTGTGACGTCACAACTGTTTACATTAGATTCCTTTGAGCAGTTGTGAACAGACTCATGCGCATGCGCAGTTGAGTTGCGGATGAGTAGTACCTTCTCCCACTTCTGGCTACGGAAGTGTGGTTGTTAGCCGTATAAGCAGTAGCATCAAGCAGTCAGGTGCTACATGGAAAAATTTTACTGGCACTCATGCACAACACGCCCAGATCTAGGGGACGGAAGAGGGGAGGGGCAAACCGGGGTGTCTACCACGGGTGGCAATTTCAGGGTGGAGGGGGCGTCAAATTCCTATTCTTGAGGAAAAAACCTTGTTTCACAAAGCGACTCGCATCCAGCGCACGTTGGTCTATTGATTATTCATATGATTTTGAAACACATCCCTGTTGGTATTTGAACATTTTTTAACACATTCTGAGTTGATTCCTGAGTGAATCATAAGCTGATTTTTGAATGCGTGCATAGTGTATGCAATGTGTATGCCAGGGGAATCCCCATTGCGTCTAGAAGTAAACTTCTCTGCAGACAAAAGTGGATGTGGCCATACGAGCTGAGTGGAATAAAGCTGAATGGGTGAATGCCAATGTTTGTTTGTGTGGTTGACTGGGTTTGCAAATGATGAGCATGTTATGATTACTAGTGAAAGCCATAGATTCAGACTACCAGTGTGGAAGTAAATGACTAACAGAAATAACAGGTAAGAAAGATTACTTGTTATCTTCTCTGTGTATCCAAGAAAATGAAATTTTGATAGAAAATTTTTGACCAGACCGCTACACTAGTAAGGGCCAGTTGTACAGTCCCCGGCGAGCAGGCCTTAAGTTCTATTCTTGGAGTAGCACAGAAAAAGCGTTGTGGGAACACATAATAACACCTAACCGGAGAATAAATGTGGGATAACTAAACTGTTGATTGTAGCAGGGTAAGTGAAGTTAACCGGAGAATAAGTTTTGACACAGTCAGGAATAGTTACAAGTTTACTTATGAGAAGATTGTTTGTTAGAACGAGGAAGGAGAAGATGAGAAGCTGGAGTGTATGAATGAAATGTGAAACTATTTCCTAACATAAAGCTTTTTTCTTGTAGTAGACCTAATAGGTATCTGATAGTGGTTCTTTGTGAATTATATTCTGTCGTGTCATATAATGACCATTTGCTCCAAAACAGTCTTGTTTATTTGGGGTGTATTGCTGCATTCTTAGACAGGCCTATTTCATTTTATCTAGCAGACAGTGACAAAATACACGTAATCAGCTCCAGAAACAACACCAGTCTTGGGTACTATTTGTATTAACAGCTTTTTCAGTATTAGATAATGACATTTCATTTTTTCTTACAGAAAAATGTTTGTACTAACTTTGATGAGGAAATAGATTCTTTTGGAGAAAGGAAACCATGTCATGTAAAGCCGTAGCATGATTAGAGGGAAAAAAACGCTATGACTTAAGAATAGGAGAAATGTGTCCTGTGTCTTACTTGTGTCTTGTCTTTACTGGTTTTATGTATCCTTTATTTAATTTTATGTCACACAAAACAGCAAGTTATTAGCAAATGGTCAATAAAGAGTGTAAATTTTCTGAAGAGTTCTCTTTCTCCTGGTTACAAATAATCCCATCCAGTATTAATTGTGAGGTTTTTTTTTAATAATTAAAAAAAGGGGGGCAGGATGTCAAACTGGCTGACTGGGAGCCAGTTAGGCACCACAGGACATTTTAATTTCCACTATCCTGAATATAGTTTGATGTTATCCATTACAAAATATACACATTTGAATTCGACAGAGCGAAATGGTGATGTGTAATAGAAGAATGCTGTGTGAAGCAGCATGACACTGTACTTTGGCACACTAAAGACTAAATAACATGTCTTACATTTCCTCGAAGACACATTTTTTATGTATCAGACTCTGCAGAAAGATATGCACTACAAATTGAACATTTCTTGAAAAGTCAATTTAATTTTTAGCGTCCTACTTCAAGCGTCCTGGAGGAATGGCGGAGCCACTATCTAGTACTCGTATTGCCCCAGTTTGGAAATATCGTATGAGGGGGGACCCAAAAGTAACCAGAATCATAATTCTCCACATCGTTTACTTGTAGTAGCAGGTTGCGCCGCCAGAGGGTTGTAGTAGGAGCTCTGCTGAGTCCTTCTGCCACGCAGTGTCACCCAACAGTGAGAAGTGTGGTTTCTTTGGTAGTTCTTTGAGTGTGCGCACAGTGCAGACGTGACACGAGGAAATGGCTAGTTCTTACGTACAACGTGCGGCAGTGAAGTTTTCTTTCTTGCTTGGCAAGAACGCAGCAGAAACTGTTGCAATTATTCAGACAGCCTACAAAGACCATGCTCTTAGTAAAATGCATGTGTACAAATGGTTTTCCTGGTTTAAAAAGGGAGAAATGGTGTTTGAAGATCATCCTCATTCCGTTCGACCTTCAACTGCTCGAAGCGAAGACAACATCGACAAAATCCATGATCTCATCAGTGAAGATTGATGCAGGACAATCGACCAACTCGAGAATTTGTCCGGGTTGTCCTGGAGCTCAATTCAGCGCATCTTTACCATCAATATGGGGATGCGAAGAGTGGCAGCAAAATTCGTGCCGAGGCTTCTTACCGGAGATCAAAGGGATCATCGCATTCAAGCCTGTTCCGAAATGAAGGAAGTGTTCAAGGATGATCCACATTTTTTCAGCAAGATCATTACAGGTGATGAGTCATGGTGCTATGGGTATGATCCAGAAAGTAAACAACAGTCATCACAATGGAAGTCACCTGGCTCACCTCGACCAAAAAAAAGCTCGACAAGTGAAATCGAATGTGAAAACGATGTTGATCTGTGTTTTTGGCATGAAAGGGATTGTACAATCTGAATTTTTCCTGAAAACCAGACAGTAAACCAACAATTCTATTTGGAGGTTATGAAACGGCTTCACAGAAGTTCGTCGCGAAAATGTCTGGCTTTGTGGGATTCTGGCGTGTGGTTTCTGCATCACGACAATGCTCCTGCACACACGGCTCTCAGCGTTCGCCAGTTTTTGGCCTCAACGAAGACCACTACCTTGACCCATGCGCCCTATTCGCCAGATTTAGCACCCTCAGACTTCTCCCTATTCCCAAGGATGAAAAGAGACTTGAGAGGGAAGCGTTTTGCGGATGTGGAAGACATAAAACGCAATGTCATGAAAGTGCTAGAAGGTATCAAAGAGGACGAATTTAAAAGGTGCTTCAAACACTGGAATGAACGTTTGGACAAGTGTATTAATGCTAATGGAGAGTACTTTGAAGGAGATTAAGTTTGTATTTGAAAACAATAAAGTATATGCTTTCTAGAAAGATATTCCGGTTATTTTTGGGTCCTCCCTCATAGATCCGTGACAGAGGACTCTTGAGTTGTAGTGGGGAGGATGGTAGGCTCCACATGAGCAGTCTTTATGTTTAGTGATTTTGCTGTTTCCTCGTCATTTAGTGCTCTCACATCAAATGAAAATAAAATGAATTTCTATGGCCGGGAGCTATAAAGTGAATTAAAATACATTCACATAATTACGGAAGGATAAAATAAGTTACTAGTTTCAGATTTTATTTTATTTCCACCTTTCTAACAGTCAAGCATTAGTTGCCTTGCAGAACAATGAAGTTATTTTTGCCGGTTTGCTAAAGAAATTTGGCTTTTATTACTCTTTTCCACTGAGGAAATCCATTTATTTGAAACGAAGTGTTTAATTCCACACTACTAGCTGCTTTCAACTGTTCGCTGCATTTCAAGTGCACGTTTTCATCTTCTAACACGTATGGCATTATGCCATATTAAAGAACCAAACACGAGATAATATAGTGCCGATACTCCAAGAAAATTTACATCCGCACGTGCACTTTAAGCCAAATTATGCATTTTAGTATGGTTCACGAAATTCCAATGCTCTTGGAGTATCCTCTAATGTCTTGTTTCTTTTATGACGTAATGTAAGATCTTTTAATGTTTTTCACGTATGATCATATGGGCTACCTGCATCATCGTAGCTGCGCAAGTGCGGTGGCGCCTGTTATCTGGCACTCTCTGGCAAGTTATGAAATGAACGTATTTTTAACAGGGAAATATTGAGAATGGTGGTTCAAAAAGTGTTACTTTCGAAGTAAATTTCCTTTTACACAAGATGAACTATGTGCTGGAATGTATAATGAATTTCTTAAATCACAGAACGTTTGACTCTCGTTTAAAAATTAACCTTGTGAGAATGATCATTTGAAGAATTTCTAGCCCAGATGATCAGACATTTATGTTGTTATTAAAATTTTACTGGCACATTTGTGTGATGTATCTTAATGTCTAACACACACAAAAATATCAACATCATATATGAAAGCTTAAATTCTCTTGCAGCCGATTAATCTTTGAGACCAACCCTACATATGAAAGCTTTGCTTTTCTTGTAGCAACACTGTGTATATTAATTTAAACCATTAACTTTTCCTATTTATGTGGTCGCACTACTTAACAGTGATGTTGCTATTGGCTGACTACATCACATGTCCTATGCTCTGAATATCCACCATCATCAGCTGACAAGATCGCGTGACATGAGCTATGACTGGCTTACAAAAGCACACGGCAACCTCGATTTCTTTGCTTTGGAAAGTACATAGGGTGTTTGGTGGAACTTGAATTTATACTTTCGTAATACGAAAATATGCAGCGTACATGTTAATCCACATCACAGGTCTTTCCAAAATGTGTTTTTTCCCCCGTTTATAAGACCATAACGATTCAATGGATTGATAACTTTTACAGTTCTGACAAAAAGTATACCATCACTTACATGGGAAAAGTGTATTTTCACCCGGGAGAAAGTGTATTTTTAATCAGGAATCTGGGAAAAATTTGGAAATTTTTTTTCCTCGTCCGCGTGTACACCCTGTATATAAGTGGAATATGAAAGTCAGATGTTTGCTCAGTGAGTTCCACAAGCTGATTAGTACCTCATGGAAGTTGCAAAAGAGCACCTGCAACAATGTTCTGTTCTCCATCTACATATACAGTTTCAAAATTAAACTCTTGAAGAAAAAGAAATCATCGTGCTAGTTGTATGTGAAGCAGCTTTCAAGTTAAAAGAACTGACAACACTTGGTGGTCAAAGAAAAATTTTTTGTGTTTACCCCACATATAATATTGAAATTCTCTAAAAGCTCAAACAACTGTTCATGCCTCTAACTCACTGAGTACAATCGCTTACACCTCCTGGGAATTTTGCTCGCATGAGTTTTTGTACAAATGATTGGTCTACCATCAATCTCTACTTTGAAACAGAAACACATCCGTGGCTAAACAAAAATCTTTATTCATGTCTCAGTGGTGCAACAGGTTTTTATTGACTAAGGCTTTCTTTAGTGTCTCAAAATACTTGTGGCACTGGTTTGACCAAACTCAAGTGGAATTCTTATGCAGTAGAGTGCAGCAAGGCACACTGCGTAAGATCCCACCAGTCCAAGGAATGCTTTTGGTTATTGTTTTATTAAGTATTTCAGATGGTGGAATGACATGGGCTTAAAATTTAGACTCCTGTCTGCCGAATTTTGATTTTTGTAAATTCGCAGAAACTCCAGAACTTGGGAATCTATTCAGCACTGTTTTAGTAGTTCCAAGTGTTCCTCCAGGATGTGGTCACAAGTGAAAGATCCTGCATACTGTTGCTTTGCATAATAGCTCTGGGCCCAAAACAATATCCAAAGCTGAGATAAAAACTTCTGCATCAATTATCAAAACAAAGGGAAGAACACAAAATAGAGATTGTCTGCCTGAGCAAACAAAGGCGCATATTTGCGACTGCCTGGATGGAGAGAAACCTGCCAGTAAGAAAATTACAAATCTATGCAGGAATTTTAGTAGTTCGCCTAAATTGTCTGGTTTTGCTCTGACTGGTATGATCATTTTATTAATTGCTTTCATGTCTAACTCTAGGTGAATGCTACCATCTGGCTTCACAACTGCAGGTGGAGATTTTATTATTTTCTGTTGGATCATTCTTTCAATTTCCCTTCTAACAGTGTCTCTTTTCTCCCAATGTATAGTATAAGAAGACAGACAAAAGTGTGGTGAGGAGAAACTTCCATCTTGCACACACATTCACAAATAATCTCAAGTCTCTTATCAAATGGGCAAACATTGTGATGACAACCCAACTGCAGTCAGACAGAATTATTCCTTTATTTTCTCTTTTATGGCCTGAACATCAATTAGCAGATCGAAAGTAATGTGACTGTCTATTCCCCTTGGGCAAAGAATATTTCGGGGTAAATAAGCAGCAAATTCACTTTCTGACAAACATCATTATGGTTTTGTCTAGTCTTAACCAAATCCAAAGAAATTTCTTTTTCACCAACATAGATGTAGCACTTGCCATTGTACAGATCTGTTTTTGCTCCGTGTTGCCAGAAAAACTCTGACAACTAATTTATCTACCACTAGAAATGGACATTTCACTCTTATACAATCAATTGTAGTAGGAATGTGAGCTTGGGTCATAACACTGTCTGACCTACTGCCCACTGCACTCAGTACACAACAGTTTTGAACAGAAAAGGTGAGAATGTAAATCATTTTACTAAATACACCTGTAGATATGACATTGTGGACACACCAGTGTCAAGGTGTCAAGACAGGATGTATATACTCACCAGGACAGCCAGGAAATCCAAGAAAAAGTAAGAAATTTTTTCATCCATGAAAAACCTGGGAATTTTTCATTGTTTTGGTTTTCAGGAACGGAGACTCTAGCAAAGAATTTTATTTTAGCCCACTACTAGAGAATAATACTGCAGCAATAAAACATAAATGAGAGAATAACACCAAGATAAAACTTTCTTTGTAAAGAAAACACATCGACAAATGTTACTTTCAAAGTAAATTTCCTTTTACACCATATCAATTATGTTACGTTTGAGAAATTGCGGAGCATTACACTTTCATTCAAAACTTAACGTTGAGGACCAGTCTCTTCGAAAAATTTTGCGTGAATAAGATCAGACTTTTATGCCTTCATTTAAAATTTTTCTGGCATGCTAAAATGAGCAAGCGTCAGTGTTAGTTTTTGATACTTATTTTCATTCTTTCACAGATAACAAATTATGCAATAACAATGGCAAAAACTATACTTATCCTTAAAAAACATGCGAAGTGAGTTCTTGAGCAATTTCATTCATAGTGTAACTGGCCTTTCTATTGAAAATTTAAAGTGCTGGATGAAACATGTATTCAGTCAGGTAACGTTTGACATTTGATGCACAGCAGTGAATGATTGTCAGAAATATTCAGCTGTGCTCTTAGGAACCTGGTTAACCACACCCACAGGGGGAGGGGAGGGGGGTCGGGGGCAGGGCGGAGGACAGCAAAAAAATTTTGACGACTCATATTATACGTGAAAACTTAACTTTTCTTGTAGCTATACTGTATGCATTTTAATTTAAACCGTTAACTTTTCCTGTTTGAGCGTTCACGTTACTTAAATGATTTTGCTATTGGCTGATTGTATCACATGTCCTATGCTCTGAATATCTGCTGTCAGTGAATGGTGAGATCGAGTTGCATAAACTATAACCAGCTGACAAAAGTGCATAGCAATCTTGATTTCAGCCCTTCAGAAGCTACCATGCTGTATTTGATGGATTTCGTGTTTGTACTCCGGTTTTCGTTCCATAAAGTTCTATGCCAGTCTATAAAACCTTTGCCATTCAAAGAATTGATAAGTTGTACAGTCCCAAGGGAAACAATATTGTCACTTAACACCAAAAAAATGTACTTTCACCAGGGCTACAGCATACTTTCACTCTAGAAAAAGTTTATTTTTAATTTCTTCAGTTACTTCTTAAGATGGTGCCTCCTGGAAGCACAGTTGGTAATGAAATTTGCTCATGCCTTCATCAATTGTAATGTTTTGAGAGGGTGTATATGCTCACTGGAAATTAGCAGACACCATATCCTGGAGGGGTCTCACCTAGTGCAGTGCGTCATAGCCAGCTTCTCCTTTTTTCTTAGCAACTGAATTGTCACTGATGTGAAAGATTCTCAAAATAGAAAGAAACCTGTCACAGTTCAGGATGTTTGGACAGAAATTATGTGACACAACAGGATTCTTGGACTAGTGTACTCATATACAGGGTCTCACACTTACACACATATGGACTACAATTGTTAGAAACTTTCTTATTTCTATGAGGGTAACTCCTTTCCACATTTATAGCGAGCAGGTAGGGAAAAGGGAATTTGTGCTTCATAATTTCCTTATGCTTTGTTGTGCATACAGATTAGTTTGCTGCTTTATATGAGTCACCATACTCTCTGTAAGTAAACACAAAAAGAAGTCTAGAGGTGTGCTGTTCTGGTCTAAACTGGTAAGGTTGCACTTTCCACATTGTTCTGGGAATGGATAGCCTTCCTCAGAATCAGTATGGCGTGAAGTTCTTGGTCCACACTCACCCTTGGCCACCCATGCACTTCAGGTGTGGTATCAGCAGGAGCAACGGCAATACATGCTTCTGAAGAACTTGGATGCTTGCTCTTCTCATCTCAATCTACTACAAAAGTGATATTTGCAAATAAAATCACTTACTACAGTAGTTACATATTGAAAGCTCTTTCAATTGAAATCTGAGTAAAAATATTGCATATTTTGTTATCTGCATTCCTTACCTGAAGACTCAGAATCTTCTTCTTGGATATAGTCTGCATCATAATCAGAATCAAGAAAATCATCATCCTCTGAAAAATCAACATCACTTTCTTCAAACTCGCATGATAACTCACGAGCAATTTCATCATCCATCAAACTACACTATGACAACGCAACTGACGGTGTGCGCATGGAAGAATATTCCCGCTCGCAAAGCCTCACAAAAAAAAGAAATGCTTCTCCCTTGTGCAGCATGCCCACACTATCTAGCGTCAAATACTTCCAACTATAGCCTCTGCCGTGCCTCCCAGACCATTGGAAACCCTAGGAATGTGTAAAGGAAGGAAGGGGAAGATCGAGCACACACACATGTAAAACTATGGGTGTCGGATTTTTCGGGCTGGTCAGGCACGCCTGTATTTTTATGGGTGTTGGCTCCTAAGTGTTAAGAAGAAAGCAGTTCAGTTTCATAATTGTAAATAACACTAGACAGAATATGGAAATTTAAAAAATGTTGACAGGTTTCTACATCAGGAGGTGTATTCCAGCTTCCCACACAAAACTTGGCCAGCCAGAACTGCCTACTGTGATGTCTCTGGGAAGAGATAGTAGCAGACAGGACATTGCTGCTAGCTGCAGCCACCAAGTATTTATTGTTTCAGTGTAGGCTGTGCTGTAGTTTAGGTTGTCATTGCTATTTTTCTAGATAAAAATTGAACAGGGCAGGCATTGTTTCTTATCATAGCAACATGATCCTTAAAAGAGGATGTTATGTCTCTTCATTTTCTAACAATACTGAATCTGATCTGGATTCAGCTACATTAGTAAAAGACAATAAGGCGAAGACCACACAAAAGAACTACCAACAAAAAAATTAGGTCTAACAGCCATGTCATGCATTACAGATATATAAAATGAAACCTAAGACAGTAATGACATAGAGCTGTTTTCAGACAGTGTTACTCATTAGGGCAGATTCAGTGTCTACTATGATAGGGACAGTGTATTATCTGGAGCATAGTCTTTTAGCTTTGTTAAAGTGTCAACAGATGCACTGATATGTCGAAGAACTCTGGAAAAATAAATCCCTAGACAGTCTTGGTTCAACCAGAAGTCAATTTGTACAATGCTGTCATGTTTTTTTGTATCTCTTAAGAGACCACATATATGTCACATATAATTACAAACTGTGTAGGAAAGCTAATCCAATGACATTAGAGAGTTTCTTAAACCTCATTAAAGAACAAGAGTGGCAGGATGTTTGCAGTGCCAATAACATACATGACTTTCCTTAACATATTTATAATACTCCCTGAGAGTTGGTTTCCATTAGAACATTCTAAACGGGGTACTAGTAGTAAAAGGCAGCCTAGGTGTCTGACTCGTGGGATAAGGATATCATGTGGAACAAAGCTGGAATTATATCAAAATGTTGGAAGTAGTCACAACCAAGCTACAGTAGCCCATTACAAACAGTATTGTAAGGTGCTTAAAAATGTTATTAGGATGGCAAGGAGCATGTGGTGTGCAAATAGAATAGCTAATTCACAGGATAAAATGAAAACCATGTAGTCAGCTGTGAAGGAAGTGTATGGTCAGCAGCACAAGGTCGACAATATAAAGTCAGTTTGCAGTAAAAATATTTCTGTTACTGATAAGTCAGATATACATACAGTATTTAACAATCATTTTCTGAGTATTTCTGGTGAGTTAAATAAAAACTTAGTTTCTACAGGGAACCATATAACTCTCTTGGAAAATGCCTTTCCGAGACTGATGTTGGAAATACTCCTCCATGATACTGACAAGGGGGAGACTGAGTCAATAATTAAGTCACTGAAGACTAAGGACTCTCATGGATATGATGGAGTGTCTAGCAGAATATTAAAGTACTGTGCTGCACATGTTAGCCCTGTAATTAGCCATATTTGTAACTTTTCCTTTAAGAATGTTCAATTTCCTGAATGATTAACGAACTCAGTAGTAAAGCCGCTTTATAAAAAGGAAGAAAGGGATGATGTAGACAATTTAGACCTATTTCTGTGCCATCAGTGTGTGCTAAAGTTATTGAAAAGGCTGTGTATGAGGATAATTGATCATTTTATGTCACATAAATTGCTGTCAAATGTGCAGTTCGGCCTTAGAAGTTATTAACAACTGAAAATGCTATTTCAAACATAGGCATATTTTTTTTATTTAATTAAGGCTTTTTATTGTGCTGATCACAAAATATTGCTTCAGAAGTTGGAGCTATGGAATACGGGGAGCAGCTCACAATTGGTTCACCTCTTATCTTAGCAACAGACAGCAAAGGGTCATTATTCACAATGTTGAGAATGGCTGTGACGTGGGGTCTGAGTGGGGTACGGTGAAGTGGGGGTGCCCCAAGGATCACTGTTGTGGCCACTCCTGTTCCTTATTTATATAAATGATATGCCCTCTAGTATTACAAGTAACTCTAAAATATTTCTGTTTGCTGATGACACTATCTTGGTAGCAAAGGATGTTGTGTGCAACATTGGCTCTGTTTCAAATAGTGCAGTTCATGACATAATTTCGTGGCTTGTAGAAAGGAAACTAATGCTAAATCACAGTAAGACTCAGTTTTTACAGTTTCTAACACACAGTCACCAAAACACATTGTTTTAATATCACAGAATGGCCATATGATTTGTGATACTGAACAGTTCAAATTCCTAGGTGTTCAGATAGGTAGTAAACTGTCATGGAAAGCCCACATTCAGGGTCTTGTTCAATGACTGCTGCCATTTTTACTGTTCGAACCATATCTGAAGTAAGTGATTGTTTGACATGAAAATTAGTCTACTTTGCTTATTTTTGCACTTATGTCGTATGGTATTGTATTTTGGGGCAACTCTTCCCATTCTCAAAGGATATTTTTGGCTCAGGAATGGGCAGTTTGGGTAATAAGTGGTGTAAGTTCGCGAACCTCTTGTCGACCCCTGTTCACTGGTCTGGGTATTTTGACATTGCCCTCTTAATATATATATATTCTTTAGTGTCATTTCTTGTTAACAATATCAGCTTATTCCCAAAAATTAGCAGCTTTCACTCAGTTAATACTCGGCATACATCAAACCTGCACATTTGGATTGGACCCCCTTAATCCTTGTGCAGAAAGGTGTGCAGTATACTGCTGCATCCATTTTCAATAAGCCACCACAAGAATTAAAAAATCTTAGCAGTATATCACATGCTTTCCAATTGAAACTGAAGAGTTTCCTCATGGGTCACTCCTTCTGTTCTGTTGAGGAGTTCCTTGACAAATTAAGCTGATTCCTATGTTATATTGTTGATTGCATTTATTTAAACTTATGGCTTGACTTTTTTTGGGTTCATAAACATTTTATTTTATCTGTTATTGCTTCTATGTTGTAATTTCATGTACTGACATGTTCCATGATCGTGGAGATTTGCTCCTCAATTTGGTCCTACAGATGTAGACATGTAAATAAATAAATAAAAACCAATGAATGTTGAATCACGGTTCGAAAATGTGGTTTGTAAAAATACTTATAGTGGACCTTTTTCCTACTACTGTCACAACTGAACAAACTTCCAAAACTCTTCTTAAAATATTCTCACGGTTTGTAAAGTCAAGGCCTTACCCACTTTTCAGGATATTCTGATCTTTGGAGTACTTCAAGTTTAATACCTATTGTTAGTTTGTTCAGTAAAATTACCTTCACATTTTCTTCTGCACGTATTCCACAGCATGCAGTGTGTGGTTATCTTCACAGTTTAACATGCATGTCCAGGAATATTCAGTGCACCTTTGAAATATGAAATGCACTTGAAAGATCATCCTCCTTTATGAACACAAGATTTTATATGAACTTCTTTGTCATTTTATATGAACTTCTTTGTCACATTGATGAAACCTGACAAAGCAAGTGGTTTCTTGACTATTTCTACAATGGGCATGTTACATAACACCAATATTTGTCTGTCACAATCCACATGGTTTGAAAAATTTGTGAGTGGACCAAGCTGGTTTCTTACTTTCGAATTTATTGTGTCCATGTCTTGAACAATAGTTAAAATGAGTAGTTCAACTCCATCCAGTTATTTTACTATGATGCAACCGCAAGAGGAGCTGTGCAATGTTCTGTTACTTTCAGCAGTCTCATTCCATTTTAATGCTCTTATCTTACAGTGCATGCAGCTTGACTAATTAGGTCAATAGTTGTTTTAAAATGTAAATATAATATTGTGTATGATCAGCACCAAACATACACTTGAGAGGCAACATCATTGTCACTGCTTAGCACAACAGAGAACTGTAGTCTGTGGTGCAGCTGTTTCCCTAGTGAGGTCAGGAGGTGCCGTTTCCCTGGTGCTGTCAAGGGGCACTGACCAAGGGCAGAGAATTGGCTGGGAGTGGCCTACCTTGTCTCTATGCATTGCTTTGTAGTTGTAAAAACTTCTGCTGAAACTGGTGACTATTTGATTTCTGTTATGTGTGTATGAATTAGGGTAGACTGCTATTTGTCAGTTAGAGCAGGCATTAACCAGCAGACAGGCATATTTAAAAGTAGACTGTTGAATTTTTTTGGCTACTAGCCAAAGTCCAACACATCAAGAAACACACACAGCTGTGTGTTTTCTTCCTTCTTTTTCTTTCCTTTTGTGTGTGTGTGTGTGTGTGTGTGTGTGTGTGTGTGTGTGTGTGGGAGGGAGGGGAGGTGGGGACATTAAGTGTAGGATAGAAACTAGCGAAGGTTGAGCCCAAGGGCATTATGAGAATGAAGAATATGTTGCAGGAAAGTTCCCATCTGCACAATTAAAAAAAAAAACTAGTGTTGGTGGGAAAGATTCAAAATGCATGGTCTGTGAAGTAGCACACACAGTGTTGAGTGTCATGTTCGGCAGTTGGTTTTGGGATGGACATAGGGATTTGAGGGGAGACTGAAGACTATGCTGGACTTCTGCAATGGGATCACTGTGGCAGGCCATTCAGGTGGATGTGTCTGACAGCTGGTGAAGGCCCTTCATAATGGCAGTAGTGGAGCCTTTATCAGCAGGTAGGATTATAAAGTCGAGATCAGTTTTTAGGTGGCATTTTACTTCTTTCTGTGGATGTGAAGTTGGTTTTTTGCTTTTAGGGATTTGAGTACTGATGGTGAGGAAAGGTTTGAGGTTAGGAAATTCTAGAAACTTATAATGTCCTCCCCCATGAACCATGGACCTTGCTGTTGGTGGGGAGACTTGCGAGCCTCAGTGATACAGATAGCCATACCGTAGGTGCAACCACAACAGAGGGGTATCTGTTGAGAGGCCACACAAACAAGTGGTACTTGAAGAGAGACAGCAGCCTTTTCAGTAGTTGTGGGTGCAACATTCTGGCTGATTGACTGAGCTGGCCTTGTAACATCTACCAAAACGGCCTTGCTGTGCTGGTACTGCGAATAGCTGAAAGCAAGGGGAAACTACAGCTGTAATTTTTCCCGAGGGCATATAGCTTTACTGTATGATCAAATGATGATGGCATTCTCTTGGTAAAATATTCCAGAGGTAAAATAGTTCCCCAGTTGGATCTCCGGGTGGGGACTACACAGAAGGATGTCGTTATCAGGAGAAAGAAAACTGTCATTATACGGATCGGAGTGTGGAATGTCAGATCCCTTAATCAGGCAGGTAGGTTGGAACATTTAAAAAGGGAAAGTTAGATTCAGTGGGTATTAGTGAAGTTTGGTGGCAGGAGGAACAAGACTTCTGGTCAGGTGAATACAGGGTTATAAATACAAAATCAAGTAGGGGTAATGCAGGAGTTGGTTTAATAATGAATAAAAAATAGGAACATGGATAAGCTACTATGAACAGCATATTGGACGCATTATTGTAGCCAAGATAGAGACGAAGCCCACACCTACCACAGTAGTACACATTTATATGTCAACTAGCTCTGCAGATGATGAAGAGATTGAATAAATGTATGATGCAATAAAAGAAATTATTCAGATAGTTAAGGGAGACAAAAATGGAATGGTCATGGAGGACTGAATTCAATAGTAGGAGAAGCAAGAGAAGGAAAAACAGTAGGTGAATATGGACTGGGGGTAAGGAATGAAAGAAGAAGCCGACTGGTAGAATTTTGCACAGAGCATAACCTAACCATAGCTAACACTTGGTTTAAGAAACATGAAAGAAGGTTGTATATGTGGAAGGGGCCTGGAGCCACTGGAAGGTTTCAGATGGATTATATATTGGTAAGACAGAGATTGAGGAACCAGGTTTTAAGTTATAAGACATTTCCACAGGCACATGTGGCCTCTGACCACAATTTATTGGTTATGAACTGTAAATTAAAACTGAAGAAACTGCAAAAGGGTACTAATTTCAGGAGATGGGACCTGGATAAACTGAAACAACCAGAGGTTGCAGAGAGTTTCAGAGAGAGTATTAGGGATTGAATGAGAAGAAGAGGGGAAAGAAATACAGTAGAAGAAGAATGGGTAGATTTGAGAGATGAAATAGTGAAGGCAGCAGAGGATCAAGTAGGTAAAAAGGCAAGGGCTAGTAGAAATCCTTAAGTAACAGAAGAGATATTGAATTTAATTGATGAAGGAGAAAATATAAAAATGCAGTAAATTAAGCAGGCAAAAAGGAATAAAAACGTCTCAAAAATGAGAGCAACAGGAATTGCAAAATGGCTAAGCAGGGATGGCTAGAGGACAAATGCAAGGGTGATGAGGCATATATCACTAGGGGTATGATGGATAATGCCTACAAGAAAATTAAAGAGATCTTTGGAGAAAAGAGAACCAACTGTATGAATATCAAGAGCTCACATGGAAAACCAGTCCTAAGCAAAGAAGGGAATGCAGAAAGGTGGAAGGAGTATAATTGAGGATCTATACAAGGGTGATGTACTTGAGGGCAATATTATGGAAATTGAAGAGGATGTAGATGAAGATGAAATGGGAGATATAATACTGCATGAAGAATTTGACAGAGCACTGAAAGACCTAAGTTGAAATAAGGCCCCGGGAGCAGACAACATTCCATTAGAACTTCTGATAGCCTTGGGAGAGAAAGCCCTGACAAAACTTGACCATCTGGTGATCAAGATGTACAAGACAGGCAAAATACCCTCAAATGTCAAGAAGAATATTGTGGCGGGCGCAGTGTTCAAATGCGCGAAGGGCGACACAAGTAAGCGATGCCTGGCATTCACGAGTGCAGCTATACCATTATGCTGAATTTTGGCAACCGTGCATCACGCACGAGACCGCACAGAACAAAGCAGACAGACAGTGCGAGCTGGTCAACGCGACGCGACACACGTCCCCGACTTCTCCCGCCGTGAACCACGTGCGTCGAGTTAACGCGGCTCCACCGCAAATGCGTATGCATTTGCAGTGGAGTCGTCCATTTCGCGGTGTGCACCCTCTCACTGGCAGTGCCTTTCGCTCCTTTGTGGACATCACGACGCCTCCGGTCCCGCCAGGAGCTGAACATTCGGTGACGTGGCTTTTGTCTTGGTCAGCCCACGCGGTCGCGCCATGGCTCATCACTGGAGTGTACACCCTCCTAGATCGGTGATCGTGCTTTACCACCAGCGCAATGCACCTGTACGGATGGACATTAATGATGAATGGTATTTGTTACTTATTGTAAAACTAGTGAAGAATAACCAAAAACTGCCATAGTCGTTTCCATCACCAAGCCTCTCCCTTGAACACAGTGCATGGGCATGGCAATAAAGCCTGTTCACTGCACATCATGATTGTAAGTGGTGATACCAAACATCTCCACTTCACTGGTGACCCCAAAGTGATCCGAGGCTAAAAACACGTGACGACGAACGTTCATCGGTACTAGTGATGTGGAACTGCAAGTAGGCTGGCACGTATATGCCTGCGCCCGAACAGTGATCCATAGTGATAAACTTTTTTTCGCACGAACCATTTTTTTGTTTATTTTTTGTGCGTGTATGTTTTGTTCGTAGGCTGTCTAGTGTTGTTATTTTTTTTCTTGTGTGTTTTCCTATGTCGTGTTACTTTGTGTGCATTCCTCTTGTGTGACAATTCGACTCTGAACTAAGATGGCGACATTAAAAGAGTTGCAAAAGACCGTCGAAGACCTGCTTGCACGCAACAAGGGGCTGGAGAGTGAGCTACAAGCACGGACTACATGTGTGGATGCCGTGCAGCCACAGTCAGTTAAGGAAAATTTTGGCACGCAAACCCCCGTCACACCAACACCTCCTACGATTGCCGGAGCGCCAAAAAGCACTGGACAGGTGTCGATCAAGTTGACAGCGGCACCTAGCACCGCAACCGCAGCAGCTTACGACACCACCTCCCCACCGCAGTGGAGGCATGCGCTTCCTGCACCCACATTGGATGCCGACCTGCACCAGTTAGTGCAAAACTTGGCCACACGGGTGGCAGCTGTCTCCAGGCAAGTCGACAGGTTGGTGCACTCACGGCAAGAGGGCTGCACGCATCACAGCGACAGCAGACCAGGCTACAGGCGGCGCGGTTCCCGCAGCCGGTAACGCAGCAACAGCCACTCCGACGGTACCCTGCAGACGCCAGAGCATGCACAATGTGGCTACTGCTGGTACCGTGCCTGTTTTGGCAACGAAGCAACCAGGTGCCGGGCTCCTTGCTCGCACCCAAATGCCAGCTGCAACCAGACCTATGCGCACCTGGCTGGCGACCGGACCTATGTGCACCTGGCTGCAGTACAATATGGAAGCATCTGTTTGTCGCGGAACAGGGTGCGGGGGTGAGGTACCTTGTCGACACCAGTTCAGACCTTTTGATATTCCCCTGTTCTACATTACGAGACCACAGGCGGGTCAAGGTACTATCCCTCCTAGTGGCGAACAATTCAGCAATTAAGACTTACAGCACACACAGCCGCAATTTAGATGTAGGTCTACGCTGCACATTCTCGTGGACTTTTACTGTGGGCGATGTCAATGAGCCAATTCTGGGCGCGGACTTTCTCGGCCACTACGGGCTGCTAGCCGATCGCAAACGGCCAGCTCATTGGCGTGACAACAAATTTAAAGATAGCAGGACAGCGCCAGCAGGCCGCATTCTACAGTGTTAAACCAGTGAAGCGCCTGGACCTTACGCTGATATCTATACTAACATCCCCAATGCCTATCACCTTTCCGCCACTGACCTCTACCTTTCTGAACACCCAACTGACTTCAAAGCCACAACTTCCTTCTTAGTCACTGTGCCAACTATATCCTCACCCATAATTACTTCTCCTTTGCAGCCACAACCTAGATAGAAATCTGTAGTGCTGCCATGGACACTGCATGGCACCATTGTACACCAACCTATTCCATGTCCCATCTAGACAAACCCCTCACTTGGTTCAGATTTGTTGATGACTTCTTCACGATCTGGACTGAAGGTGAGTACAACTTACCCACATTCATCCAGAACATCAACAACTTATCCATTCAGTTCACCTGGTCCTCCTCAGCCCAACAAGCCATCTTCCTCTCTGTCTACCTCTGCTTCGTGGATCGCTCCATCAGTACCTCTGTCCTCATGAAATCTACCAACCCACTACTGCCACCTTAATTTTGACAGCTGCCACTCATTCCACACCATGAAGTTCTTTCTATACAGCCTAGCTCCCCCAATGTTGTCATATCTGTTGTGATGAGCAGTTCTTTTACAAGTGCGGTAGGGATCTCACTCCTGGTAACCTTGTCCAGAAATACATCTCCCGTGCCTTGTCTCAGCAATCACCTACCACCACCCAGGACTGAATCACATTCTCTGCCAGAGTTTATACTGCCTTTCATCATGCCCTGAAATGATAAACATGCTCCCCACCAATACCACAGTGGTATTTTGCAGCCCATCAAACATAAACAATGTATCCTTTTTATATTGTTGTTATTCCAACCTCATAATTGTGGTCTTGTCGCATCCCTAACTGTGTTTACTTATAAGTGAGACTGATGACCTCAGAAGTTAAGTCCCATAGTGCTCCGAGTCAACTTATAAGTGAAGATTTGGCTTTTTTGTGAGATAGATTTTTCTGTAATAATGATAAAAACATCACAATCATTAAGATTTTTTTATTCACAACTAAACTTGGATCTAATGTCAACTCAGATGACAATATACATTTCTTATCAATTGTACATATAACTCCCACGTTATAAAAAAAAAAAAAAGTCTGCAGTTAGTATTGTGTCTAACAACTTATTTTGAAATTGTACTGTGCCTTGTGTAATTTAAGACATTTCCAACATAAAGCAGAAAAGTAAAAGTGCTTTATAGTTATATATGAATATTGCAGAGCTGAGCATGCCACACAACACAGTGCGCTTGACTTTAAAAACTGCTTCATGGCATATTCAATCTGAATCCTTCCCAGCAACATCTTTTCTGAATTATGCAGGTGGGAACTCTCACT
Source organism: Schistocerca nitens (assembly GCF_023898315.1). Taxonomy (NCBI): domain Eukaryota; kingdom Metazoa; phylum Arthropoda; class Insecta; order Orthoptera; family Acrididae; genus Schistocerca; species Schistocerca nitens. The sequence continues at coordinate 454,076,076 of NC_064615.1, read as the reverse complement.
GCAGTGTGGTCATTTCCCTTATCCCCCTGGCTTCAACCTCCTTTAATATCTGTCCCCTACCTGCCTCTATCCCCTCAACTGCTCCATTCCATTCTCACCTGCCTTCTATTCCCTTAAACAACTGCAGAGTCCTTTTCCTCTGTGCTTCTCTCCACCTACCCCCAAACGCCCCGTCCCCCTCCACTTCAGTAAAGCTCTCCTGATACTGTATTCAGCAGCCAGCCTTGATGCTATCCCCACCATATTTCTGAACACTTCCACAGACAATACTACAGCATCTTCTCTCACTCTTACCCTGCTATTCCCCTTCTCCCCTCACTATGTCTCTTCTGTAGCCCCACAATCCACCTCCCCCAAGTTAGCTACTCAGTCCAGTAGTAGTGCTACACCTAGAAAAGACTGTGGCCCTCTGTGTGTGTGTGTGTGTGTGTGTGTGTGTGTGTGTGTGTGTGTGTGTGTGTGTGTGTTCACATGATGAAGGTCTGTGTCTGGTAGCTAAAAAAAAAAAATACAGCAGACTATTTTTAAATATGCCTCTCTGCTGTTCAGCCCTAATTCTAAGTGGGTGGATAACAATCTATCCTAATTCTTTTTATTCTGGCCCAGGTTTTCCATTTTTTGTGTTATTTTTCTATGTGTTGGTTTTGCCTTCCCAGTAATTTCATGCTGCTTGAAATTACCAAGTCTTAGCAGTGATGCAGTTTGCTTTGAATGTTAGCTGAATTTTATTTAACGAACATTTGTGTAGTTTTGACCAGCAGTCACACCTGTAGCTTTGATGTTGTTTGCAAGTGGTACATGAAATCAGTAATGAGCTCTTAAAAATATGTTAGAATAGATACATATTAAATGATTCAACTGTGGGTTCTCTGTGAAGCATTGTATATTTATTAACTAAATGAAACACTTTTTTAGCCTTGTTTCACAAACTTTATTATTACTGTTTGGTCTAGGTTTCAGGTTATTAAGCCATTTTCTAGTACATAACTGATCCCAAAAATGAGGACCAAGCGAAGATAAAAATGTCACCTATTTAGATCTATTGATTCGTGACTAAATGTGTAAACGTTATCTCTGTTGATAATTCTGACAGATTACATATTTATTTACAAAATTCATTACAACAGCACTATGACTAAACATACATTGCAGTCAAGCTATGCACAGGAATATAATTCTTTGTTATCTGAATGAAGACACCAAGGCTTTTCTTTTGTGTAGGAGTTGTAACATTTTCTAAAAGAGGTGAAAAATTGAATTGCGTTTATTCATTCAATGATAAATTTGGGGATACACACATCCATTACATAGTTTCTGAAATTTCTCACTGAGTGAGCCATGCACAGGTACAGATGCAGTAGGGGTATGGCTTGCTTCTTCAGTTTCTTATTAAGAATTTCATCAATAATGTTGGAATCGAATGTGTTATTTGTGGCTACTGTTTTTATTGCACTGAATTCCTGGTCATAATCTTCTTGGAACAAGGGAATAGAAAGTAGGTAGTGGATCATGGGCTGATAGACTACATGTTTGTAGGATGTTGGCGAGAAGCTGGGATGAATGTCTCAGTAAAGGAGTCTTTTTTTTTCTTCTTAAATTATAAGTTTATGGTTGCTATTTTCGATCTGTAAGCTGATGTCTAGGAAAATAAAATTGGAACCTCTAACTCATTTCCTAGACAAAAATTGAACAGTGGAAAGTTCAAGTTGGAATATCAACAATATTATGGGACAAGGCTGCCAGGGACAGCGTTGAGAGACTGTGGGGGAGGGGGTTGTCAATGGGGAGCGGAAAAGGAGAAGAGCAGAGAAGGGAAGAAAACAGGTGAGTTTGTTGACACAGAGCAGTGTACAATTAGGCTGATGGGACATGAATTGGGAGGAGGTGATTGGACAGAGCTTGCAGGAACTGTTTGGAGAGTAGGTTATCATAGGCCGAGGCTGGATAATTCTGGACTGGAAAATGTGTTATAACTCCCATCTGTACAGTTCAGAAAATCTAGTGCTGGAGGGAAGAATCCAGATGGCCTGTGTTGCAAAGCAGTCATTGAAATTAGGCCTGTTATGTTCAGCTGCATGTTGTGCCACAGAGTGGTCTACTTTGCTCCTGGCCACAATTTGATGGTGGCCATTTGGTTGGTAATCACACAAACATAAAAAGCTGTGCAATGACTGCAGCAGAGGTTTGGTTGGACATGGCTGCTTTCACAGGTGGCCCAGCCTTTGATGGGGTAGGATAAGCGTGTGACAAGACTGGAATAGGAAGTGCTGGATGGGTGGTCTGGGCAGGTCTTGCACCTGGGTCTTCCTCATTGGTGTGATCCCTGTGGCAAGGAATTGAGAGTGGCATAGGAATGGACTAGGAGCTTGCAGATGCTGGGCAGGTGACAGAACACCACTTTAGGAGCAGAGGGAAAGATCTTGGGTAGGAATCCCTCAATTCAGGGCATGGTGATGGATAATAAAAGCCGTGATGAAGGATGTGCTCAAGTTGTTCCAGACCAGGGTGGTACTGCTTGACAAAGGGGACACTCCTTTGTAGCAATGTTGGTATGATTGGGTGTGCTTGGGGATATGGCATGAGGAGTTTTGGTAAATAGCAATGTATCCTTTTCGTAATATTGTTCATTTTCTAGACATCAACTTGCAGATAGAAAATAGCAACCATAAACTTAAAATTTACAGAAAAGTTTAGTTTACTGACACATTAATCCAGTTTCCTCTCAGCATCCTAAGCCTACAATATGCAGCGTTCCACCACATCATCCTTCGCCTCCTTTCCATCCCCATGTCCCAAGAAGACTAAGACAAGGAACTCAGCACAGTAAAAACAATAGCCAAAAATATTGAATTTTATTTCTACTTTAATAACAAAATTGTCAATAAAAAGAACCGAAGAAGCACTATTTTACCCACTGAACAATATAAATAGACCGAATAAGATATGGCACAATTTATTGTTTGTAGGTTAAACTTCAAATAGTATAAGCAACATTTTAAAAGCAAAGGGTTTCTCTGTGCTTTTCTGTGTTTCACGGGCAGTTTTGATGTCTCTTCAATTTAAAAGGTAAACAACAACGCATCATGGAAAGTGGGGTTTATAATATAATATGCTGAGAGTGGCAGTGTTGCTATATTGGAGACACTGAGAGGTCAATCTGCACTAGGCTGAGAACACCATACAAGTTAGAGATTAAAGAAGCCAGACTCATCCTTTGTGGAAATTTGCATAAATGAAAACAACAAACATGTGTAGTAGACTCTTGTTGATCCAACCATTCCTTACACATATTGGTGTCAGATTAGTGGAAGAGGTAGAGTATTGAGTGTGTCTTCAAAATGGTTCAAATGGATCTGAGCCTAGAACTTAGAACTACTTAAACCTAACTAACCTAAGGACATCACACACATCCTTGCCCGAGGCTGGATTCGAGCCTGCGACTGTTGCAGTCATGTGGTTCCGGACTGTAGTGCCTAGAACCACTCTGCTGGTGAGTGTGTCTTCAGTTTACTTTAAACACACAGGGATTTTACATTATTAAATCCAAACATACATTCATTTTCACAGAAAACTTAGTCCTTGAGCATGTACAGATACAGTAGTATCACTCACTACACCTTCATAGACACTCCACAAGCCACCATATGGCTAGTGGCATAGGGTACCCTGTACCACTACTAGTCATTTCCTTTCCTGTTCCACTCACAAGTAGAGTGATGGAGAAACAACAGTATATATGCCTCCATATGAACCCTAATTTCTCCTATCAGGGATTCCCATTTGAGTTCCTGAAGCATCTCCGTAACACTTGCATGTTGTTCAATCCTACCTGTAAGAAACCTAACAGCCCGCCGCTGAATTACTTTGATGTCTTCCTTTAATCCGACCTGGTGCAGATCCCAAACATTTGAGAAATACTGCCTTCCCTACCACAATTCTCACATGCTTTTTCCTTTTCATACCGCTTTGCATTTTTATGCCTAGATATTTCAGTGGCATGACTGTATCAAGCAGAACACTACTAAAGCTGTACTTGTACATTACAGGTCTGCTATTCCTACTCATTCACATTAACTTATATTTAATTACATTTAGAACCAACTACCTGTCATTACACCAACTAGAAATTTTGTCCACATCATGTTGTTTCATCCTACAGTCACTCATCTTTGACACCTTCCTGTACACCACAGCATCATCAGCAAATGACTGCAGCCTGCAGCCCACCGTGTCCACCAGATCATTTACATGTACATATAGAAATTAATAGCGGTCCTATCACACGTTCCTGGGACACTCCTGATGATACCCTCGTCTCTAGTGAACACTCACCATTGAGAACAACAATTGGGTACTATTCTACATCTACATTTCTACATTTATACTCCGCAAGCCACCCAACGGTGTGTGGTGGAGGGCACCCTACGTGCCACTGTCATTACCTCCCTTTCCTGTTCCAGTCGCGTATGGTTCGCGGGAAGAACGACTGTCTGAAAGCCTCTGTGCGCGCTCTAATCTCTCTAATTTTACATTCGTGATCTCCTCGGGAGGTATAAGTAGGGGGAAGCAATATATTCGATACCTCATCCAGAAATGCACCCTCTCGAAACCTGGCGAGCAAGCTACACTGCGATGCAGAGCGCCTCTCTTGCAGAGTCTGCCACTTGAGTGTATTAAACATCTCCGTAACGCTATCACAGTTACCAAATAACCCTGTGACGAAACGCGCCGCTCTTCTTTGGATCTTCTCTATCTCCTCCGTCAACCTGATCTGGTACGGATCCCACACTGATGAGCAATACTCAAGTATAGGTCGAACGAGTGTTTTGTAAGCCACCTCCTTTGTTGATGGACTACATTTTCTAAGCACTCTCCCAATGAATCTCAACCTGGTACCCGCCTTACCAACAATTGATTTTATATAATCATTCCACTTCAAATCGTTCCGCACGCATACTCCCAGATATTTTACAGAAGTAACTGTTACCAGTGTTTGTTCCGCTATCATATAATCATACAATAAAGGATCCTTCTTTCTATGTATTCGCAATACATTACATTTGTCTATGTTAAGGGACTATTTGTCTATGTAAGAAGTCTTTGAGCCACTCACATATCACACGTTCCTGGGACACTCCTGATGATACCCTCGTCTCTGGTGAAAACTCACCATTGAGAACAACAATTGGGTACTATTATGTAAGAAGTCTTTGAGCCATTCACATATCTATGAACCTAATCCATATACTTGTACCTTTGTTAAAAGTCTGCACAGTGGAGGTCCGTGCCAAACGTTTGTTGGAAATTGAGAAATATGGGCTGTGTCTGTTGCCCTTCATCCACAGTTTGCAGTATATCATGTGAGAAAAGGACAAGCCGAGTTTCACATGTGCAATGTTTTCTAAACTGTGCTGATTCACTGACATAAGCTATTTAATCTCTAGGAAACTTATTGTGTTTGAACTCAGAATATTTTCTAGAATTCAGCAGCAAACCAATGAAAAGGATACTGGACTATAAATCTTCAGTCCCTTCTTTTAGCCTTCTTGTATAAAGGAGTCACCTGCAATTTTTTCCAGTCACTTGGGGCTTTGCGCAGAGGTTCCCAATAAATGCAAGCTAAGTAAGGGGCCAATGCTTTGTTAAACTGAATTGGGATTCCATCGGGACCTGGTGACTGATTTATTTTCAACTCTTTCAGTTTTTTCTCTACACCAGGTATGCTTATTACTATGTTGTCCCTACGAGACTCTGAGCGATGGTCAAATGACAGTATGTTTGCATGATTCTCCTACACTAGCGATTTATTAACCCTCCGTTGCTCACACAGATTACAATCATTATCCACATGACATTCCCACTCAATTTTGTCTGACAGGGTTGGACTGAGTTTGCGCCATTTTCAGTACCTTTCTGTTAACTCTCTGGCTGTTAGCTCCAATCATTCTTGCCTTTCAGTTACGAAAGATACATTGTTTATGAAACATTATTATAGTCTGGAGGACACTTGTCATCCGCGCGAGCTCTGCTGCCACAATCTGAAACAAAGTAAGTCTGTATTACTTTATTGCTTTCCTAGATTCAATTGATGTTTCATGTGCGTAAATTTAGATGTATTGAAACTGATTGTAGTTACCTTCCGTTGTACCTAGTATTCTCTTTATTTTTAAATTGTGGAAGAAATGTCAAAGGCAATAAACCTCGGACAGAGTTTAGTAGAGATCCTAAAGTATGGCTGGAATAATTCAATGAGCTGAGTGATGGTGATGCTCACAGTGATAGCGCAGACTGAGAGACTGAGGATTGTGTTCATGAAAGCGGTCATGATTCAGGAATAGAGCAGGAAGTGTCAGAAAATGATGAATATGAATCACAGGAAGAAGTAACTCAAGAGGATGCATTTATTTAGGGAAAGATGTGATAACTAAACAGAGGAAAAATAAATATCGTACCAGTGTTAGAAGCAGATTTGTAATCTTATTACGCATTTGTCTGGTCCAAAAAACAAACTCGTATGTAAAAGACAGAAATAGAAATTCTGAATTTGTTCTTGGATGAAAACATAATAAGCATTATCGCAACATGCACTAATATATACTTCAATTAAGTTCATGGTAACTTCTCTAGGGAAAGGGACGCTAAAGAAACAGATGTGATAGGGATCAGAGCATTCATTGGTTTGTTATATCTATGTGGATCTTTGAGATGTTCTAGGAAGAGTATATTGAAATTGTGGGATAACTCAAAGGGAAACGGACTTGAATCACGCTATTTATGCATAAGTGAAAACTGATTCAGGTTTCTGTTGAGACATTGGAGGTTTGATAATATCCGTGATAGAGGTGTTCGCAGAGAGATTGACAAGTTGGCTGTTACCATAGCTATCAGAGAGGTATTTGAACTATTCATGAACAATTGCCAAAAATATTTTTCATCTAGTGAATATCTTACTGTTGACGAATGGCTTTTGGCATTTAGAGGAAACTTGTTTTAACGTCAAGTTTAACACACATATTTCAGAACGGCACAACACATATAAGTCACAGAGTAAGTGACAAGCAAGACATGTGTAGACGTTAGCATTCAAATGAGCACTGAGTGCCAGTCTAGCGGTCGCTGCTCGGCTGGCCGCTTAGGTGGCGCAGCTGCTGCATGGCTGGCAGACAGCGCACGTAGAGGACGCGCGTAATTGCGCGGCGGCGCTTTGAATGATCGGCGAGTCACAACACTTTTCCCCCCTTTGAAATTGTTGCACTGGTCCTGATGGTGGTGTCCTGAAGATGGCTAACTTCCATAGGCGTTGTTTGACTCGCCGTAAAGTCTCGAGGAAGAGGCTTCCCGTATGGATGGAAGTGTCCCCGATGATAACGGGTCGAGATGACAAGAGACGTAGGGGTCGAATCTGCTGGGGCCCCATGCACCAATCTGCCCGTTGCGGCAAGTCCAGTTGATATGACAGGAGACATGGGCAATGTGTCGGCGTCCATTGGAGGAGGATGCTCTGACAGAGGATGGTCATCCGGTTCCTGCATGGGCACGTCTCCTGGTGCCGTCTGTTCTTGTGCTGGCATCGTGATGACGGTGAGTGGGTTGCGTTGTGAGTATTGAGAGATGCCAAGATCCTGAGAGTCAGGTAGAGCCGAAGGTGGTGTAGCGGCATTCGGAACGCGTTGCAGGCACACGAGGCCGAAGCTGGTCTGAATGACGCACTGCAACACCCGTGTCCGTCTGGATTTCATACAGGCGTCTGCCACGGTGTCTTAAGATGCGGCCCGAGCTCCATTTTGGCCGCCTGCCATATCCCCATACCCAGACGAGGTCATCGGTGGTGAACCGGCCAAGTGAAGGCACCCGCAGCCGTGAGGTGGAAGGCCGCAGAAGATGAAGTAGCATGCGGGGCTGTCGGCCATGTAAGAGCTCAGCGGGGCTGTGGTCGCCCACGGGGGTGAAACGGTAAAACGCCAGAAATTGGAGAAGCGCATCATCAGCAGCAGAAGAAGTTAGAAGTTTCTGCATCTGAGCCTTAAATGTGCGGACCTACGTTCAGCCTCACCTTTTGATTGTGGATGGAACGGCGGGGCCGTGACATGCATAACGCTGTGACGAGCACAAAAATCCGCAAATTCGGAAGAGGCAAATTGCAGACCATTATCAGTAACAAGAGTAGAGGGGAGGCCTTCCAAAGAAAAAATGCGGGCGAGAGCACTGGTGGTTGCCGCGGTGGTAGGTGATGTGCAACGGACAATGAAAGGAAAGTTAGAGTAGGTGTCAATAACGAGGAGCCAATAAGTACCTAAAAAAGGTCCCGCAAAGTCAGCATGAATGCGCTCCTAGGGCTTCTCAGGCAAAGGCCACGGTGACAAAGATGACTTCGGGGCAGCGGCCTGTGACGCACAAGGGCCGCAGGCAGCGACCATGTGTGCTATTTCAGAGTCGATGCCGGGCCAGTACACATGACTGCACACCAGAGATTTTGTGTGAGACACACCCCAGTGCCCTTGGTGAAGGAGGTGCAAGACCGAAGCACGCAAAGACGCAGGTACCACAACACGCGGCGAAGGATTGTCAGTGGAAAGGAGGATAACACAATCCCTAGCCGTGAGGCGGTAGCGCAAAGCGTAGTAGTTCTGCAACGGATCAGAAGACTTAGAGGACAGGTGATCTGGCCAACCCTTGTGAATACAGCGTAAAACCTGGGAGAGGGTTGGTCAGAACCCGTAGCAGCCGCCAGCCTGTCCCCAGTGATGGGGAACCCGTCCACAACCTGCTGCTCAGCAACATCCAGGGGGAAACACAAAAGTTCGTCCCTATCGAATGCCTGATCAGGACCCATGGGAAGGCGAGACAGAGCATCAGCATTTGCATGTTGAGCCGTTGGCCAGAAATGAATCTCATAATTGAAACGAGACAAGTAAAGAGCCCAATGCTGGAGGCGGTGTGCAGCCTTGTGGGGAAGTGACGTTGATGGATGAAACAAGGAAACAAGTGGTTTGTGATCCATAACAAGATGAAATTTTGAGCCATGGAGAAAAACACCAAACTTATGAAGAGCATAAATAATGGCCAAAGCTTCTTTCTCAATTTGAGAATACTTTTGTTGGGCATCCATGAGCGTTTTAGAGGCATAAGCAATGGGTTGTTCCGAACCGTCAGAAAAATGGTGCGCAAGGACTGCACCAACCCCGTATTGAGAGGCGTCTGTGGCAAGAACAAGATGTTGGCCAGGTCAATAAGTAGCCAGGCACGGGGCCTATTTCAGCATAGTCTTCAACTTCTGGAAAGCCGCATCACATGATGCGGACCAGTGAAAAGGCACGTTTTTATGCAACAGGCGATGCAACGGCTGAGCCACCGAAGCCGCAGATGGTAAAAACTTGTGATAGTATGCTATTTTCCCCAAGAAGGCCCGCAGTTCCTTAACAGATGTAGGGTGAGGAAGGGCATCGGTCGCAGCGACAGTTTGCTGAAGCGGACGAATACCATCCCGAGAGAGTTGAAACCCCAAGTACGTGATAGATGCCTGAAAAAATTGTGATTTCTGAAGATTACACTTAAGACCGACAGTCTGTAAGACATGAAAAAGTGTGCGCAGATTTTGAAGATGTTCTTCAGTGGTGGAGCCAGTGACAACAATGTCGTCCATGTAATTGATACACCCAGGGACAGGGAGCAATAATTGTTCCAAGAATCGCTGAAAGAGAGCAGGGGCGCTAGTAACCCCGAATGGCAAGCATTGGTATTGATAGAGGCCGAAAGGCATGTTAAGGACCAGAAACTGCTGGGAAGCAGCATCGAGAGGAAGTTGATGATAAGTTTCTGACAGGTCAATTTTAGAAAAATACTGGCCTCCAGCAAGTTTAGTGAACAGTTCTTCAGGACGGGGCATAGGGTAAGTGTCGATGAGGCATTGAGCATTTACAGTGGCTTTGAAATCGCCACAGAGACGAATATCACCATTTGGCTTAGCAACAACAACGACAGGAGAGGACCACTCACTGGAAGTGACAGGAAGCAAGACCCCTGAAGTAGTGAGACAATCCAACTCCCGTTTTACCCGATCACGAAGGGCCACAGGAACGGGCCGAGCCTGAAAAAACTTAGGCCGAGCAGTGGGTTTGAGCGTGATATGAGCTTCAAAGTCATTTGCACGGCCTAACCCAGGAGAAAAAAAAGGGACGAAAATGTCGTCGACAAGGAATCCAGTTGAGCATAAGGAATAGCATCAAAGACAATATTGACAGAGTCATCTATGGAGAACCCAAAAACGCGAAAGGCATCGAAACCAAAAAGATTCTCTGGGTTACTCTGGTCAACCACAAATATGGGGACAGTGCGAACGACGGATTTGTAAGATACCTCAGCATTAAACTGTCCCAAGAGAGAAATCTTCTGTTTATTGTACGTCTGTAATTGCCGAGTGACAGGTGACAGGAGTGGAGAACCCAACTAAAGATACGTCTGAGAATTAATTATAGTGGCAGCAGAACCAGTATCCACTTGCATGCGAACATCTCAACCAAGGATTTGGACAGTGAGGAATAACTTCCCTGAAAGGGAAGAAGTGCAATTGACAGACAACACAGAAGCAGAATCAGCGTCATGTTCATGAGCATCATGTATGCGGTCGGATTTGCAAACGGAAGACACATGACCTTTCTTTTTGCAATTGTGACACACAGCCCAACGTTGGGGACAATCCTCGCGTGAATGTTTCATAAAACACCGCGGACATGAAGGAAGTTGCCGGGGGTTTTGCTGCAGTTTCTTAGCGGGTTGTTTACGGTTAGGCTGAGGCTGCGCGTGGGAGAGCACTGCAGCCACGACGGCCGGCGGGGACGCGCCGCACGCGTCGTCAACAGCGCACAGAGGTTATATTTCCCTGACATCACTCCACGCCTCTATTTGCGCCCCAGCGGCGCGAGAAATTTCAAAAGACTGCGCAATGGAGAGAACTTCATCTAGAGTCGGATTTGCCAACTGAAGGGCACGTTGCCGAACTTCTTTGTCGGGCGCCGACCGGATAATAGCATCCCGTACCATGGAATTGGCACAGGATTCTTTGTGAACGTCAGTAACAAATTGACACTTTCAACTGAGGCCGTGAAGTTCTGCAGCCCAAGTTCGATAGGATTGATGTGGCTGTTTTTGACAACGATAAAAGGCAACACGAGAGGCTACCACATGCGTTTGCTTTTGAAAATAGACAGACAGAAGTGAGCACATTTCAGCAATGGACAAAGACGCAGTATCCTTCAAAGGAGCCAATTGCGACAACAACCGATACATTTGAGGTGAAATCCAGGAAAGGAACAGAGACTTACATGGTTGTTCGTACGTGACATGAAATGCCAAGAAGTGCTGTCGAAGACGTGTTTCATAATCAGACCAGTCTTCCGCCGTCTCGTCGTAAGGAGGAAAAGGAGGTACAGGCAACGATGAGAAACGCCCTGCATTTGACGCCGCAACGAAATCGAGAATCGCTGCTGTTAGAAGCATTTGCTGTTCAAGGAAATTTTGCAATAGTTGCTCGACAGTAGCCATGGAAACCTGTGGGTCAACGGTGAAAAGGAAAAATCCACTACCTCGTCGACAGTCAAGTTTAACACATACATTTCAGAACGACACAACACATATAAGTCACAGAGTAAATTGACAAGCAAGACATGTGTAGACGTTAGCATTCGAATGAGCACTGAGTCCCAGTCTAGCGGCCGCTGCTTGGCTGGCCGCTTAGGTGGCGCAGCTGCTGCATGGCTGGCAGACAGCACGGTACATAGAGGACGCGCGTAATCGCGCGGCGGCACTTTGAATGATCAGCGAGTCACAACAAAACTGCCCATTCATTTTCGCGTGAGTAACGGAGGGTAAAATGTGGAATTTAAAGCTTCAGCTTTTGTTTTGCTATCTTCAACTGTCACACCTCACTGACCAATGAGGGACTGCATGGAGGCCTTCAGCCCACTTAGTTATTTTACAAAGGACCAGAATTTTCTCGAGTTCTTGGCCAGATCTTTTGCTAAGGTAGTTGGGTGGTAGTTGTATGTCACACGTAGATCTTTCCACAGATTCACGAATCTGTAGTAACTTTTGCCTGTCATCATTGCATGTTCTCTTTTGAGCCAAGAATACAACAGACCTTGCGTCCTCAGCTTTATCAAAATTTTATTGCTAAATCACATCCTTCATCCACTTACTAGGCACCTACTTGTCCAGAGCATGATTCACAATGTGTTTAAATTTTAACCACAATTCCTCTATGTCTATCATACTGAACTACATTATGTCAGTTCATTGTCTAAGTGAGATGCTAACAACTGTTTATCTAATCTTTCTAGCAGAAACACTCTCCTAGCCTTCTTAACTGATTTATTAACTTTCATAACCACTGCCACCATGATGGCATCATGATCATTATTCTCATTGCTATAGTGATGTCATTGATAAGGTCCAGCCTGTTTGTAGCTACAAGGTCTAAGATATTTCCATTGCATGTGGCTGCTGAAATGGATGCTCAAGACAGTTTTTGGAAAAGGTGTTCAAAAGTGCTTCACGAGACTGTCTGTCTGCAACCCCTGCAATGAATCTGTAGACATCTCAGTCTATACTCAGCAGGTTAAAGTCGCCTCCAACTAGTACTGCATGATCTGGATATTTACAAACTACTGAGCTTAGGATTTCCTCGAATGACTGTAAAACTGTCACAGCAGTATCAGATGGGTGGTGAACGTCCAACTATTAACTTGGTTTCACCTAGACCTGTTATACATGACCAGATAACATCACTATCACACTCAATTTCAGACTTAATTGAGACAATATTTTCATCAACTGCATTCACACTACCCCTGCTATGGCATCTAATCTGTCCTTCTGATAAATGTTCCATGACTTCATAAATATCTCAGAGAATTCTACTTCTTGTTCTAGCCAGCTCTAGGTCCCCAAGAATAATTTGAGCATGAAATGTGCTCCGCCATATTGGCGGGTGACCTTGAACGAGTTTCGCTCGGCCGCCGCTAGGGCTCGCCGGAGCACACTATAGTTTTAACTAAGCGCGCTCTGCTGGAAAAACATGTTTCCGGCCGCCATTGCGGTTTTTTAGCACTGGACTTCCTGTCGCACCCAGCTTATCTCTGACGTACATCCGCCATGCAGGCAGAAGCACGCTCATTTCACTCGAGGCAGCCATATTGTGATCTTAGCTCCAACAAATGTAATTGGGCCCGAGAGTAGCTCTTCTTGCGCAACATTATTAGGTGTCATTGAAAAAGTGTCAACAGTCTTGTACAGAGGCATTCTTGATCTTCTTGTATATCTCCTCCTCCTGTATGGCATGGCTGTGTGCTTCGTGCGGCTGCCTCGAGTGAAATGAGCGTGCTGCTGCCTCCATGGCGGATGTACGTCAGACATAAGCTGGGCGCGGCAGGAAGTCCAGCGCTAAAAAACCGCAGTGGCGGCCGGAAACATGTTTTTCCAGCGGAGCGCGCTTAGTTAAAACTATCGCGCACTCCGGCGAGCCTTAGTGGCGGCCGAGCGAAACTCGTTCAAGGTCACCCGCCAATATGGCGGAGCACTTTGTTAGTACACCATCAATCTTAACCCAAATATTAATTCTCTCATTTGCACTAACATGTCTTCTGTTTCTTGTATACAATGAAAATGGTTCGTCTGTTAATACAACAGCTGTACCATAATTCCTATCGCCCTTAACTCCAATAGAAAAGGTACGATAAGCAACAATATCTCTGTCATAATAGGCCTCTAAACCTTCAAGAGTCTTCTCATTACCTCTAACAATAGCAATTGTCAACCAACCGTTACCGGTAACAACCTCTGTAGTTGTACAAGAAAAATTAATCTTAGCTCCAACAAATGTAATTGGCCCCGAGAGTAGCTCTTCTTGCGCAACATTATTAGGTGTCATTGAAAAAGTGTCAACAGTCTTGTACACAGGCATTCTTGATCTTCTTGTATATCTCCTCCTCCTGTACAGCATGGCTGTGTGATCCGTGCGGCTGCCTCGAGTGAAATGAGCGTGCTGCTGCCTGCATGGCGGATATACGTCAGAGATAAGCTGGGCGCAGCAGGAAGTCCAGCGCTAAAAAACCGCAATGGCGGCCGGAAACATGTTTTTCCAGCGGAGCGCGCTTAGTTATAACTATAGCGCGCTCCGGCAAGCCCTAGCGGCGGCCGAGCGAAACTCGTTCAAGGTCACCCGCCAATATGGCGAAGCACACAGCCATACAGACAAATAAAATAAAAAATAACACGTACAAAATGCCAAACTAACCCATAGATAATACCAGAATACCCCAAGAGCATCCCAGAATAACACCAAGAGCATCCCAGACAGCATCCCAGAGTGCACCAGTGTCCCAGAGAGCTAAAACACCAAGAAGAATCGCTTCTCGGCTTTTCGCAAGATCAGTGTGTAGCAGTCTGTATGAGATAATAAAGAGAACCATCCTTATCTATCCCGTGAGATTTTTTTTTTTTTTTTTTTTTTTTTTTTTTTTTTTTTAAATAAAAACACTAATCAGCTACTGAAGCATTTATCTATACTGTGGGTTGCAGGGGTTCCGAGCCCTGGGGAGATGGGTGGGTATTCTATAAGGCTGTGTGCTCCGCCATACAGACAAACCATTTTCATTGTATACAAGAAACAGAAGACGTTTTAGTGCAAATGAGAGTATTAATATTTGGGTTAAGATTGATGGTGTACTAACAAAGTATACAAAAGTACAAGGAGGAGGAGGAGGAGATATACAAGAAGATCAAGAATGCCTGTGTATAAGACTGTTGACACTTTTTCAATGACACCTAATAATGTTGCGCAAAAAGAGCTACTCTCGGGCCCAATTACATTTGTTGGAGCTAAGATCAATTTTTCTTTTACAACTACAGAGGTTGTTACCAGTAACAGTTGGTTGACAATTGCTATTGTTAGAGGTAATGAGAAGCCTCTTGAAGGTTTAGAGGCCTATTATGACAAAGATATTGTTGCTTATCGTACCTTTTCTATTGGGGTTAAGGGCGATAGGCTGTGTGCTCCGCCCTATTGGCAGGTGACCTTGAACGAGTTTCGCTCGGCCGCCGCTAGGGCTCGCCGGAGCACGCTATAGTTTTAACAAAGTGCGCTCCGCTGGAAAAACATGTTTCCGGCCGCCATTGCGGTTTTTTAGCGCTGGACTTCCTGCTGCGCCCAGCTTATCTCTGACGTACAACCGCCATGCAGGCAGCAGCGCGCTCATTTCACTCGAGGCAGCCGCACGAAGCACACAGCCATGCCGTACAGGAGGAGGAGATATACAAGAAGATCAAGAATGCCTGTGTACAAGACTGTTGACACTTTTTCAATGACACCTAATAATGTTGCGAAAGAAGAGCTACTCTCGGGCCCAATTACATTTGTTGGAGCTAAGATTAATTTTTCTTGTACAACTACAGAGGTTGTTACCGGTAACAGTTGGTTGACAATTGCTATTGTTTGAGGTAATGAGAAGCCTCTTGAAGGTTTAGAGGCCTATTATGACAGAGATATTGTTGCTTATCGTACCTTTTCTATTGGAGTTAAGGGCGATAGGAATTATGGTACAGCTGTTGTATTAACAGACAAACCATTTTCATTGTATACAAGAAACAGAAGACGTGTTAGTGCAAATGAGAGAATTAATATTTGTGTTAAGATCGATGGTGTACTAACAAAGTATATAAAAGTACAAGGAGATGTTACTGTATATTACCATCCTTAATACAGACTGCTACACATTGATCTTGCCAAAAGCAGAAAAGCGATTCTTCTTGGTGTTTTAGCTCTCTGGGGCACTCTGGGATGCTCTCTGGGGCACTCTGGGATGCTTTCTGTGTTATTCTGGGATGCTCTCTGGGGTATTCTGGTATTACCTATGGGTTAGTTTGGCATGGTGCATGTGTTATTTTTTATTTTATTTTTCTGTTTACAGTTGCGAACCATCCTTTACATCTCGTGAGATTTTTTTTAAAAAAAAGTATGCGTCAACTTTAAGTTCAAAATTCTTATCTTTTAGAGCAAATAATTAATTGTTTATAGATTATAATTAATGTGTGGGTTGCAGGGGCCCGAGAGTTGCTCTTCTTGCGCAACATTATTAGGTGTCATTGAAAAAGTGTCAACAGTCTTATACACAGGCATTCATGATCTTCTTGTATATCTCCTCCTCCTGTATGGCATGGCTGTGTGCTTTGTGCGGCTGCCTCGAGTGAAATGAGCGTGCTGCTGCCTGCATGGCGGATGTACGTCAGAGATAAGCTGGGCGCAGCAGGAAGTCCAGCGCTAAAAAACCGCAATGGCGGCCGGAAACATGATTTACCAGCGTAGCGCGCTTAGTTAAAACTATAGCGAGCCCTAGCGGCGGCCAAGCGAAACTCGTTCAAGGTCACCCGCCAATATGGCGGAGCACACAGCCATCATTGTACCCAGCAGCAATGGCTTCTGCGAAGAACCTCAGTTCAACTTACATATAATTTTGAGTTTCCAGTTGAGGTCTAGCATAAAGTTTTCTCTTTTAGGAGCCTTGATAGTGAATCGTAAAGAAAGCCACAAATGGATTACCAAGCAGCAGGACTACCAAGGGCCAGATTAGCAAGAGTTTAGTGTAATAGATATAGAAATCCTACACACAAAAGGAAAGAGTGCATAGCTCACTCAATTAAAATTTTTAGAAACTATGAAACAGATGAACGTATCTCCACATTTATTACTGAATGAACAAACTGAATTCAATTATTCATCTCGTGTAGATAATATTGCAACTCCTACATAGCAGGAAAACCTTGGTGCCTTCATTCACATAACGAAAATTCATATTCCTGTACATAGCTCTACTCCGACATATGTTTAGTTAATTAATGCTGCCCTAATGAATTTTGTAAATCCATATGTAATTTGTCAAAATTGTGTACAGAGATAATTTTTGCAGATTAATTTTGGACTCACTAGATTTGAAAAGTTGACTTGTTTATCTTTTTGCTTGGTTCTCATCTTTGAGATCAGTTATGGACTAGAAAATGGGCTTATAACCTGAAACCTAGGCCGTACAGTAATACTAAAATTTCTGAACCAGCCTAAAAAGTGTTTTATTTAGTTAATACAATAGGTGCATATTTTAATAGCTGCTTTCAACTAGCAATAATTTAAAAAAGTTTGTTTTAATCATGTGTACCCTAAATGAGCTTTGTTTAAATTCTCTCTCTGTCTCTCTCTCTCTCTCTCTCTCTCTCTCTCTCTCTCTCTCTCTCTCTCTCTCTCTCTGAAAGGGCATGGCCAATTCCCTTCCCAAACCTTCACATAATCCCAGCTTGTGCTCCGTCTCTAATGACCTCGATGTCGACAGGACGTTAAACCCAATCTTCTTTCCTTTATTTTCTTTATCATTACAGGCCAACTAAGAACCACATCAAGGTAACTATTTGTTTGTCTTGGGGCGTTTGTGCAAAGTCTGAGAGATGGCACCACCAGTGCGTATCGAGGTCATGTTGAGTTAGTAGCACCCTTGGAAAGAGCACACAACAAGTTTTGGCCATATTGGTCTATTTCTTTGTGTTTGGCATTCCTGTGAATCAAGGATGTTGAGTAATTGTCAAAAAATTGATGAAAAAGAATTTCGTGTGGTGATTAAAAATTACTTTATGAATGGCAAAATGCCTCAGGAGACTAAATAGAAGCTCGACAAACATTACGGTTACTCTGCAGCTTCATTAGAACAGTTTATAAGTGGTTTCAAAATTTTCGGATTGACCATATGGGCACAAGTGATGCTGAATGTTCTGAACGACCTGTGGAGGTTACGACTCCAAAAATCATTGATAAAATCCATGATATGGCGATGGATGACAGAAGAGTTAAGGTGCGTGAGATTGCTAGTGCTGTGGGCATCTCGAATGAATGGGTACATAATATTTTGCGTAAGCATTTGGACATGAGAAAGCTATCTGCAAGATGGGTTGCGCGATTGCGCATGCTTGACCAAAAACGGAATCACGTGAAGTGTTGCAAGGATGGTTTGCAGCTGTTCAGGAAGAATCCGCAGGACTTTAAGCTTCGTTTTGTCACTGTGGATGAAACATGGATACATAACTATACTCCTGAGACCAAACACCAATGTAAACAATGGGTTACCAAGGGAGAATCTGCACCAAAAAAAGGTGAAGACCATTCCTTTGGCCGAAAAGGTTAAGGTGACTGTCCTTTGGGATTCGCAAGGGATAAACCTTATCGACTATCTGGAAAAGGGTAAAACGATTACAGGTGCATATTATTAATCGTTACTGGACTGTTTGAAAACCAAACTGCAAGAAAAATGCCGGCAATTGGACTGCAAAAAAGTCCTTTTCCATCACGACAGTGCACACACCTCAGCAGTTGTGATTGCAAAATTATTGGAAATAGGATTCCAACTCGTTTCACATCCCCCTATTCGCCAGGTTTGGCTCCATCAGACCACTATTTGTTACTCAATTTGGAGAAATGGCTGGCGGGACAAAGATTTTATTCAAACAAGGAGGTGATTGCAACAATTAATAGCTATTTTGCAGACTTGGACAATTTCTATTATTTGGAAGGGATCAACAAATTAGAACAGCATAGGATGAAGTGTATAAGTCTAAAAGGAGACTTTGTCAAAAAATAAAAATGGTTTACCCCAAAAACATAAGTAGTTTTTATTTTTGCACTGACTTTTCAAACGCCCCTCGTATTCCTTGGCTTCTAGTCTGAATTTGTTCTGGTGAGTAATATCTATTCAATCTGCATTTCTTTCGAGTCGTTGTTTGTCTTCCCTTCCCTCCCATTTTCTTTGTCTGTTTTCCCATTTTAGAACAACATGGAAATCTTGTTTGTTTGTCTTCCAATGTTCTCTTTCGCTGTCCATATACTGAAACACATTTCCTGATCTCATCTGTTATTAGGACAAAATGATTATATTTCCTTATTGGACATAATTATTTTACCAGCATTATTCTTTCATTTTTCCATATCTTCAATACCCTTTTGCATCTGGATAAAAGTAGTGTTTTGGACTCATGTAGCACTTCTTGTTTTATAACTGTATTATAATGCCTTAGTTTAACATCTTCAAGAAGAATTTTTTATAGTACAGATTTCTCACTTTCATGTTTGTTCTTTTCCTTTTTTCAGACCTGATTTTAATTTCTTGTTTGTCTTTTATGTTTATATTTTCACTCAGATATTTATAGTTTTTTTCAAGTTGCGATACTTGGCTTTTAAAATTGTTGGCGGGTTGCTTTTATTGGTCATGTACCCAGCCTTTTCAATTGATATTTATAGACCTATCTTCTCAGTTGTTTCCTTCAGGAGTTCTAGTCTTTTCTTTGCATTCTCTGAGGTTCTGACTTATTACGAGGTTGCCTACAAATGCCAAACAATTTGTTGCATTTTTTCAATCTACACAACTTAATAATTACATAAAGTTTTTTTGTTTTTTCCTCCATTTTCCATTCTCTTTCAACTTTTTCCAGCACACAGTTGAACGATAATAATGTGGTGACCACAATATCGACTAATGGATTAACTCCAGTGAAATGGCTGTGCATGGACTTCTTAAGAGATGTTTTCATGGCTTTTTCAATGTGTGTTGAGTTATATGTATCTGTGCTGCTTGCAAGTGTTTTGATGCTAAATAAATTATTTGCTGTGCTCTATGACAGAGCTGTATGTTCGTTGTTGAGATTACTAAGAAATTCCTTTCATTATTTCTTACATTAGTGACCATGACTAAAACATGGGTAAACCAGTGACAACAGAGTCAGATCCATCACTGTTGCATCCTGCTTTGGATCTGTTTCCATGTCAATCAAGCGGGAACATACACCAGTTTCTAGGCAAACGGATTCTCCTTCAACCACAGTTGAGGAAATGTCATCATGCCGACCTGGATCTGCATCATGTTTCACCTCTGCCGAGCATTGTTAATGTGAAGCTGCTACCAATTTGGTTGGCAAACAGGGAATTGTTGTTTACTCAAGAGGAAGCAATATTTTACAAATATCTAATGCACTGTGACTTTGGCAAATATGTGTTAGTGTTAGCACAACTAGACTCTGATCAAATAAAAAATATTGAGCATGTGCTACGTGAACAATCATATGGTGACCTGAGACAAGCTCTATTTGAACATTACTCTCTACCACTCCATGAACATTTTAAAAAACTTGCTCTCATCCTAAACTATGTGCATTTGAAGTCTTCAGAATTTGTAGGGGACTTATGTTCATTTTTATACAGATATTTGTTGGCTGAGACTGCTTTACACCTTATATGGCTCAACAAGCGTCCCACAAATTTATGCCCTGTTTTAACTGTGGAAACTAATCTATCACTCGCAGATTTAGCTAAAAAGGCAGACACTATAGCTACTTATCTTGAAGACAGTGTTTGTTGTGATCAATTACTGTGTGCAACTGAGAGTGATCCTGGACTGCGCATGCTCAGCGATTTAATGACTAGCGGCTCTGTAACATATATGACCACTGTGGACAAATGACTACAGTGGGCAAGGCTAGCTCTGAAGCGTGATGTGCCACAGTGTGTATACAACATGCAAGTGGTACGTATGCTGAAATCTGATGTGTGGTTGCACCCTCCAACGAATCTCTAGGACACAAAAAGTTTAGTACCCAAACATGAGCAATGAGCGTTAGTGGACATTCCTGTTTGTCATCCAAACAAAACACACCCAATCACAACTAGTGCCTTACATTGCAGCAATGTGACAGTTGCAGCAATGCGACAGTTGCAGTGCTGTAACATTCCAACAGGGTGTTTATCAGAGACAGAAACACTGGTTATAAATTTCTTGTTGACTCTGACTTGGAAATTAGTCTTTGCCCATGGCATCTGTGCTCTGAACCAACTTAAGCCACATCCCATATATTGACTGCAGCAAACAATACCTGCATCAACATGTAAGGCGAACATGAAATTTCACTACATTTCTGCCCTCCCTTCTGCCCATCATGGAAGTTTATTCTTACTTATGTTAGTGGTCTGATCACTGGAGATGATTTCCTACATTTCTATTAGTTGATGCCAGACTTGATCAATGTCTGTCTAGTGAGAATGCACACCGGCAATTTTCCAGCTGTCACGTCACCCATGCTGGTTCGTGACGAGTGTGCTGAGCTCGCTTTGGCTTGCATGAGGATCTCTGCAGCATCCTGCACAAAATGCGAGAAGCAACCCGTTCCTTCCAATACTGTACCTACGACAGGCAATCTCCAGTGACACTTGGTGCTCAATTATTGTGTGAATTTTCTGCTCTGACCGACCCTGCCAAAGCACATGAAAAATGTTCACACCCCCACAGCATGACATCAAAACAACTCCTGGACAGCCTATCTTCTCCCGTGCACATCACCTACTACCATACAAATTCAAAGCAGCACAACAGGCACTGAACAGAATGTTAGCAGAGCACATTGTATCCATGTCACACAGCGATTGGGCATTGCCACTCCAGATGGCAAAAAAGAAAGATGGTAAATGGAGGTTATGTGATGACTACCAAGGTCTAAACACTTCATACCATGCCAAACTTTTTCCTGATCCCCAATATTGCAGACTTCACCTACACACTTTGTGATGCATCTGTATTCGGTGTCGTCGATTGTGCCAAAGTGTCTTCCAAATTCCTATGGTCAAAGAGGATATAAAAAAAAGCCATTACAACACCATTTGGACTATACTAGTACAACTTTATGCCCTAAGGATTATGTAACACAGCACAAACATGGCAAAGGTTTATATGTGGTGTTTTACATGATCTCTCATCTTTTGCTATGTCGATGACATTTTAATCTTTCCCCATATACCTGCAAGATCATTTGAACATCTGTGTCAGCTCTTTCAATGTCTTGAGGATTATGGTATTGTCATCAATCCTGAGAAATGCATGTTCGCCAAACCTAAAGTTCCTATTTTGGGCTATGAGGTTTCCCGTTCTGGTCTAACTCCACTACAGGAAAAGGCTTCTGCGGTTCAAGATACACCATGCCCCACAACATATAAAGGACTCCCATTAATTATTGTCGTTGCCATCTACCAAATGTGGAAGTGACACAACAGCCTCTTGATTGACTTCTCTTGGGCAAAAATACCTTCGGCAACAGAAAGGTTCCATAGAAAGTGGAAACAGCCACAGCATTTGAAAATCTGAAACAGCACTCTGGAAGGCTACATTGCTCACTCATCCAAAGCCTGTGACACCAATTGGACTCTTTGTTGATGCCAGTCAGTCAGCAGTGGGTATGGCCTTACAAAAAGTGCACTGTTCGTGGCAACCCTTAGCATTCTTCTCCAAGTGTCTGAAAGGAACACAAACAAAATGGAGTGCCATAGACAGAGAACTGTTGGTCACGTATCTTGCTATCAAACACTTGCAACCTATACTACACTCATGCTCATAAATTAAGGATAATTGCAGAATATGGTGCCACACAACGTGGCACTACACAAAACTGGCGCTAATAGCATAGGCACATAGGGAACACACATGACACAGATCTGTAAGTCCACGGTATTGGTGATAAGTTGAGAAAACCGTCCCGAAACACGTGCTACAAAACGCCACTGTTGCCTGCGCATGTACCCCGACATCAATATGGGACATGATAACCATGCACAAGTACACAGACCGCACAATGGTTTGGCATACTCTGGATCAGGTGGTCGAGCAGCTGCTGGGGTACAGCCTCCCATTCTTGCACCAGTGCCTATCAGAGCTTCTGAAGTGTCGTAGGGGTTTGAAGATGTGCAGTAATACATTGACCAAGAGCATCCCCAACATGCTCGATGGGGTTTAGATCTGGAGAACAGGCAGGCCACTCCATTCGCCTGATATCTACTGTTTCAAGGTACTCCTCTACGATGGCAGCTCGGTGAGTCCGTGCATTATCATCCATCAGGAGGAAGGTGGGACCCACTGCACCCCTGAAAAGGCAGACATACTGGTGGAAAATGATGTCCCGACACACCTGACCTGTTACAGTTCCTCTGTCAAAGACATGCAGGGGTGTACGTGCACCAATCATAATCCCACCCCACACCATCAAACCACGACCTCTATATAGGTCCCTTTCAAGGACATTAAGGGATTGGTATCTGGTTCCTGGTTCACGCCAGATGAAAACCCAGCAAGAATCACTGTTCAGACTATACCTGGACTCGTCTGTGAACATATCCTGGCACCACTATTCCAGTGACCATGTACAGTGTTCTTGACACCAGGCTTTACGGACTCTCCTGTGATCAGGGGTCAGTGGAATGCACCTTGCAGGTCTCCTGGCGAATAAACCATGTCTGTTTAGTCGTCTGTAGACTGTGTGTCTGGAGACAACTGTTCCAGTGGCTGTGGTAAGATCCACGAGCAAGGCTACCTGCAGTACTCCGTGGCCGTCTGCAGGCACTGATGGTGAGATATCGGTCTTTTTGTGGTGTTGTACACTGTGGACGTCCCATACTGTAGCACCCAGACACAGGATAGGTTCATGGACGAGTCCAGGTATAGTCTGAACAGTGATTCTTGCCAGGTTTTCATCTGGCGTGAACCAGGAAACAGATACCAACCCCTTAACGTCCTTGAAAGGGACTTACGTGGAGGTCTGCTGGAATCATTGCCATAATCTTGAGATCACACTTTGTGGCACACGGAGGGCCCGTGCTACGACCTGCTGTTTGACCAGCCTCCAGTCACTATAGTATTCTACCCCTCATAACGTCATCAATATGTGTTCTTTGATCCATTTTCAAAACACAGTCACCATTAGCAAGTCTGAAAACATCTGCACACTTACTCGCTGCACCATACTCTGACATGCAGCAACACACCTCTGTGCATGTGGACAGCTGCCAGCGCCACCATGCGACGACCGCAGGTCAAATGCGCTGCATGGTCATACCACGAGGTGATCTAAACCCGCAAACCGCCCACCAGAGCATTGTTTCACCATGTATCAGCTTTATCCTTAATTTATGAGCATGAGTGTAGAATGTCAACACTTTGCAGTTTATAGTGGTGGTCGGCCTCTCACGACCGCTCTCCAGTGGCCATTGGAATACACCTCACAATGTCAAGCCAGATATGCAGACTTACGTGGCTCAATTCACAACTGACATTTGCTACATCATAGGTCAAGATAACACTGTCTGGGACTGCATCTCGCAAGTGATGGCAAATATTACTGTGGTGGACTTGGCAAAGATTGCAGACAGCCTGCACGCAGACACCTTCATTCAACAGTATGTTCACAATGCAAACTCTGTCTCACTTCATCTGGTGCATGTACCAGTTGATGGTTATTCATATGAAATGTAGTGTGACAGTGGTGGCAACCAATTATATCCACTCATCCCGCAAAAACACCATCGAAAGGTCTTCAATGCGATCCACAACATGTCACATCCCTGTATCAAGGCAACAGTCAAACTGGAGATGAGCAAGGTTGTCTGGCCAGGAGTAAAAAAGGACAGTTGTAGATGGGCCCATTCCTGCCTTGAATATCAACAAAACAAAATCTCACAGCATGTGCACGGCACTACTCAGGTCTTCCCTCTACCATCGGCACACTTTGCTTACATCCAGCTAGATCTGGTTGGCCCACTACCATGCATTGGCGAAACTTTACCTCCTAACCACTGTTGATCATTACACCAGATGGCCCGAGGCTACACCTTTCGCCAACATCACTGTTAAATCTGTTGCCACAGCACTGATCAACATACAGTTTTCTCACCATGGCATTCCTCTCATCATCACAACTAACTGTGGTACCAGTTTGAGGCATCACTATTCAACCACCTACTCGACTTGTATGGTACCTTTCACCTTTGTACCATGAGCTATCACCCTGCTAGCAATGGCACTGTTGAATGCATGTTTCAGTCACTCAAATCCATCATCACATGCCACAAAGAGTCATAGACTGATACTCTGCCCCGAGTACCCAGAGAGCGTTAAAAGAGGATTTGTCCTGCTGTCCAGCACAACTACTCTTCAGTGAATAACTGTGGGTTCCGAGTGACTTCATCGCATCTTCACCAGCGCAGATTCACAGGGAACAGCTTAACTTTCTTAAAAAATTGGAGCAACATATCAGTTGACTAGGCCCACGCGACCCACACCACCATCGACAATGTGATCAGTTAATCTTCAAAGAACTACACACATCAGTGCACGGATAGCTGTATGACGACGCAGTTTGGCCACCTCTCACTTCCCCATACTCTGGTCCATACGAAGTGCTCTCGAGGGGACCCAACACTTTCATCATCTACACGGGTGAAGGCTCCGAGACAGTATCAACAGGAAGACTCAAACCTACCTTCATCGCTCCTCCAAAACATAACCTACTGTGCAACCCACCTTTGCCAAACTCGCCTGCAGCCACACATCTGCTCCATCACAAGTGACACACTCTAGAGCGGATGCAGAGATCCCTGTTCCACCACTATTCGGTCCCACTGGCAGACAAATAGCATGTAAATTCCCAGAGATTCCTGCTGCACCAGACCGTCATGTACACAGTAAAGGAGGGGGATGTGATGGTTTTGCTCTCCAAAACTCCAATGGCACTGCCCCCTCACGTGCCAACTTATGCCCAGGTGCTCAATATGGCTCCTGCCGTTTTCATCTCTGTCGAGAAACAGGCCAGCTGTGCCTCTGCGCAGGGGGCCCGGTCGTCTCCACCAAATTCCTTGGGATGGATAGAAGCCAGATGAGGTACAATGCATCATTGATCCGAGCTGTAGCCTCTACAGCATTTCAAGAGTGGGGAGCTCCTGTGGTCAACACAGTATTGACTAATCGATCAACTCCAGTGAAATGACTGTATGAACTTCTCAGATGTATTCGTGGCTTCTTCAGCGTATGTTGTGTGTGTATGTGTATGTGCTCCTCACAAGTGCTTTGATGCATAATAAATTATTTGCTCTGCTCTGTGACAGTTGTACATTGATAGTTGAGACAACTCAAATTTTTTTCATTACCTCCTACAATAGTAAGCCGTCTCCTTGTCTGACTCAAGATAGAATTTGTAAGGGACTAGAAGTAGTTCCAAAAAAATTTAACTTTAGTTACTGTGTTTGTGAGAGTTTCTTCAGCTGTTTCTCGAGTTTTTTATCTAGTGCAAATTGCTTCGGCATTTTGAGAATGATTTATCTGGCTATTGAATTATACTCCCTTTTTAAAACAACATAGTTCAGCACTATCTTTTTATTTGATACTTTCATACACCTCATTATTTGTGTAAAGTTTAAAAGTTTCTCAGGACAGAATCTATTACTCTTAAATACAGCTTGATACTTCCAGTTTGTTTAATCGAGGATTTAATGCATCCAGAATTTTGTATTCTAAGGATAGCAGTGAAATTTGTCTAAGTATTGATATTTATTTTGTCACCTTTTTATAAAGTGGATAAATTAATGCGAACTTCCTGTTTTCTGGAATTGTTTCTGTGTCCCAGATGTACTTTAGTTTTGATTTTATAATTGTGACACCTAGATCTCCCAACTTTTAGAACTTTTGCTTTGAGACCATACTCATCTGTGGCTTTGTTATGTTTTTAATTGTTTGATATAACTTTTATCATATTATGGTTTAACAAGGTGTTCCACCCCTTCCTCACTATCAGATGAAAGATGTTCACATAAAAAGTTGTTTAGGTTGGCAGCATGTAAAGAATATCCACTGTGCGCACCAATTTTTGTTTGAGCAGTCGTGTGAGTAGCATTAGCACTGGACTATGGCAAGGCTTGATGCTGTGAAGCGTATCTTCTCAGCAGGTAGTGGTGTGGAAAGCACAGACAAAGCATCTCTGCTGACAATGTAAACACCTAAAACAGTTGATAGAAGATGTGGAAAAATGTCATTCTCTTACGTGCTGAGCTGAGATCCACATCAGATATATTGTTCTAGGTAAAAAGAGATTTTTCATCACACGTAATTATTGAATACGAGAACAGCCAAATACAGAAGTGGTCTCTAAAAGACGGTTTCATCATTTCATTATGAGTTGGCGTATTTATGAGCTACAGCCCTTGACCCTCTACAACTGAAAATGAAGTCCCACAGCGCAGTGGGAATGCATAGCACGTCCACTGCATCAAGAAAGAACAAGGTGGTGACTGTAACTCTTTTATGTTATTAAAGTGCTCTTGAGCAACATTGAGGTGACAGATCAATCGAGATGTGAGAACTTAGTTAAAATCTATAACTAGGGACACTATTAAAACAGTTCTCTTGGTGCTTGCTGGTTTTAAATTTTCATTTGGAATACTGTCATGGAATTCCAGTTTTTGGTAAATTTTTCAAGTTCAACAGCTTTTCAAAATATGCTGCCAGTAATTTAGTTTTCTTCATTGTTAAGTGCAGGTTTTTCATTTTCTCTTCTGAAATGTAGCATCTGCTGACCATACCAAGACACATAGTTCTTGAACATTTTATAATAGCCTATTGTATCATATTTTTTAATGTTCTTACATACTTTTAAGTGCTCCTTTTCAAAGGAACTATTTTGTGTGCTAGTAATTTTATCTGCTCATTTCTTCTCAAACTGATAGATTTTCCAATTGCTGCTCGTTTTCCTGCTATATCAGGAATTTCAAGGTTGCTTTTTTGTCTGAGTGCTTCACATTTATGATTCCACCATGTTTGCTTGTTCTCTGAAGCTATTTCAAATTCAATATGTTTAAATCATCTGTGATGTTGTTGACATCAACACTAATTTCCTTCAGCCAGTTTATTTCAATTAGCACAACTTCTCAAGACTTTGCACTAGTCACATTTCCATCAAAGAATGTCTACAGTAAGACACACTTTTTTCTTTCAAAATTGCCTCCAAAATTTAGGTACATCATGCTCAAAATTAATGTAAAAAATGTCCAATATTTCATTTAAAATTCCTGCCGATGTTAAAAATGGCCATATACTCAATGCTGCGGGAAGGCTATCTCTCTCTAGCAACATTGGATTAAACTGGCAGCAGCAGTGCACAGATGTAACAAATGTGAGCTACGAGGATTCACAAGCCTACTAACACTGTCTCTCTCCTGCCCCATCAACACAAACCCAGAATAATGTCTAGCCTATGATGTGGCACAGCAGTCTACAATGCAAGTGAACTTGAATTGAGAGCAATTTGTGTTATCGGTAACAGTACACGATTTTTGTTAGCAGCTAGTTTCTTAACAGCCAAATATAAAAGGTATTCATATGATGTGGGCTATAAATTGAAAGTAATAGTATATGCAGAAGGACATGGAAGCAGAGCAACTGAGCTGCATTTTGGCCCTGCACTAACAGAACAAAAACATTCATAATTGGTGGGCTAGTAAAGAACAACTGAAAAGAATTAGGAAGACTAAATGTACAAATAGAGGACTGAAAGCAAAATGGCCAAAACTGGAAAATGACATATTGAAAAGGATTCAAGAACACTGTCAAATGGCATTGGAATTAACACAAAAGTGATTCAAATACATGCTTGTAAGCTAGTGCTACAGTTGAACATAACAGATTTTAAGGGTGGAGTTGATTGATGCTACATGTTTATGAAGCATCAAGGACTTAGCATGCAAACAAAAAGCAAAATACCTCAAAAAATGTCACAAGTGTATGAAGATGAAATATTATCTTCCCATCACTTTATTATTCAGCATAGAAAGAAAACCAGTGTGGAACAAAGCCAAATAGCGAATACGGATTAAACTCCTCTGAAATTTGATGTGCCATTTGATTGATTAATTGGAGTTAAATGGCAAGGTCATCAGTCCTGCAACTCCGAAGTTCCTCATGGAAGAGAGAGGGTCCAATAAGGTGGAAGGATCCAGTCAAAGGAGTCAAACTATAAATGTGGAAGTTAAAACACAGTAGAAGGCATAAAAGAACAGATCAAATCTAAAAACTGGAAAAAAGGGATAAAAGAGCAGTCTTTCCAAGGCAGAGTGGTCATAGGTCCCAGACTGAGAAAACATGAAGGAGACCCCAACCACAGCCACCCTGTCCCATCTCCAGAAGTAAAACAAAACCTTATATTTGAAAATAAAAACCACTATCACAGAGAATACTGAGGACCAGTTCAACCATCTACGAATCATCTGTTAATATTAAAAGTAAGTAATCTAGAAGACTGTAAACAGTTATAAGGGCCAATAGAGGGAGACATTTCATCAATATATGGGATACTGTCAGTCCAACTCCACAACCACATTGTGGAGGTGATTCGTTACACAAGAGAAAACAATGGGTGAGTCTGGTATGACCAATGTGCAGATGGCATAAGATAATAGACTCCTTCCGAGAGGGTAGATCCACAACTGGAATCATGAAACAAAATGGGGAAAGTATGTGCTTCTCTAGCCAAACAGTCAGATAGTTCATTGTCTGGGATACCCACATGACCTAGGACCCAGAGAAAGACGACTGAGCAGGCGGTATGGACAAGGGCGGAGAGGATGTTATGGATAGCAGAGGCCAAAGGCTGACGAGAGTAGCATCAGTCGATAACCTGCAGGTTGCTCAGGAGGCCTGAGTAACAAAATGGTGGGCTCTGTTGATGGCTATAAGCTCTGCCATGAACACCCTATGTGATCCTGGCAATAGATGGTGTTCTAAGCCAGTAGGAGACATGAAAGCGTATCTCTCATTATCTATCATCTTAGAACCATCCTTGTAGACAATGGTAACACCCTGGAACTCTGCAAGGATGGAACGTACAAGATGCTGGAAGATCATAGGGATGACAGAGACCTTAGAACCCTGAAATAGGTCAGTCCTAATCCGTGGTGTAGGCACCATCCAATGGGGGCTGAGTGAGGAAATACACGGGGCATATTCCAGTGAGTGGAGATGTAGATCCCAAAAGAGGGAAGTGAGATGCATACCAATCCGCATCTACATCTACTACATGATTACTCTGCAATTCACATTTATGTGCTTGACTGAGGGTTCATCGAACCACAATCATACTATCTCTCTACCATTCCACTCCTGAACAGGGTGCGGGAAAAACGAACACCTAAACCTTTCTGTTCGAGCTCTGATTTCTCTTATTTTATTTTGATGATCATTCCTACCTATGTAGGTTGGGCTCAACAAAATATTTTCACACTCGGAAGAGAAAGTTGGTGACTGAAATTTCATAAACAGATCTCGCCGCGACGAAAAACGTCTTTGTTTTAATGACTTCCATCCCAACTCGAGTATCATATCTGCCACAATCTCTCCCCTATTACGTGACAATACAAAACGAGCTGCCCTTTTTTTGCACCCTTTCGATGTCCTCCATCAATCCCACCTGGTAAGGATCCCACACCACGCAGCAATATTCTAACAGAGGACGAACGAGTGTAGTGTAAGCTGTCTCTTTAGTGGACTTGTTGCATCTTCTAAGTGTCCTGCCAATGAAACGCAACCTTTGGCTCGCCTTCCCCACAATATTATCCATGTGGTCTTTCCAACTGAAGTTGTTCGTAATTTTTACACCCAGGTACTTAGTTGAATTGACAGCTTAGAGAATTGTACTATTTATCGAGTAATCAAATTCCAACAGATTTCTTTTGGAACTCAAGTGGATCACCTCACACTTTCCATTATTTAGCGTCAACTGCCACCTGCCACACCATACAGCAATCTTTTCTAAATCGCTTTGCAACTGATACTGGTCTTTGGATGACCTTACTAGACGGTAAATTACAGCATCATCTGCGAACAACCTAAGAGAACTGCTCAGATTGTCACCCAGGTCATTTATATAGATCAGGAACAGCAGAGGTCCCAGGACGCTTCCCTGGGGAACACCTGATATCACTTCAGTTTTACTCGATGATTTGCCATCTATTACTACGAACTGCGACCTTCCTGACAGGAAATCACGAATCCAGTCGCACAACTGAGACGATACCCCATTGGTCCGCAACTTGATTAGAAGTCGCTTGTGAGGAACGGTGTCAAAAGCTTTCCGGAAATCTAGAAATACGGAATCAACTTGAGATCCCCTGTCGATAGCGGCCATTACTTCGTGCGAATAAAGAGCTAGCTGCGTTGCACAAGAACGATGTTTTCTGAAACCATGCTGATTACGTATCAATAGATCGTTCCCTTCGTGGTGATTCATAATGTTTGAATATAGTATATGCTCCAAAACCCTACTGCAAACCGACGTCAATGATATAGGTATGTAGTTCGATGGATTACTCCTACTAGCCTTCTTAAACACTGGTACGACCTGTGCAATTTTCCAATCTGTAGGTACAGATCTATCAGTGAGCAAACGGTTCTATATGATTGCTAAGTAGGGAGCTATTGTATCAGCGTAATCTGAAAGGAACCTAATCGGTATACAATCTGGAACTGAAGACTTGCCCGTATCAAGCGATTTGAGTTGCTTCGCAACCCCTAAGGTATCTACTTCTAAGAAACTCATGCTAGCAGCTGTTCATGTTTCAAATTCTGTAATATTCCATTCGTCTTCCCTGGTGAAGGAATTTCGGAAAACTGCGTTCAATAACTCCGCTTTAGCGGCACAGTCGTCAGTGACAGTACCATCAGCACTGCGCAGCGAAGGTATTGATTGCGTCTTGCCGCTTGTGTACTTTACATACGACCAGAATTTCTTCGGATTTTCTACCAAATTTCAAGACAATGTTTCATTGTGGAACCTATTAAAGGCATCTCGCATTGAAGTCCGTGCCAAATTTCGCGTGTCTGTAAATTTTAGCCAATCTTCAGGATTTCGCGTTCTTCTGAACTTCGCATGCTTTTTCCGTTGCCTCTGCAACAGCGTTCAGACCTGTTTTGTGTACCAGGGGGGATCAGTTCCATCTCTTACCAATTTATGAGGTATGAATCGCTCAAATCGCACCCATGAGCGGTTATCAGGAAGGAGATATCCCTCCTTTGCAAGACGACTGGGTACACTGGATGGTCATAGAATTGACAAATCACAATTGTTTACGAAACCAGGAGTTGGCTCCATCGTATTTATAGAAGAGGATTCCTCTCTTGTGCGAGGATACTGTCAACATGACTAGTGCGAGAGGCACCAATAGCTAGATGCGCCCCACAATGGTGAACAGGGTAAAGTATTTTTAGAGTGGAAGGAGCTGCTGAGCCATAAACCTGTCTATCATAATCTAGTCTAGACAAGACCAGAGCAAAGTAAAGATGGAGAAGAGTAGCACAATCTGCACCCCAAGATATATGAGCCAGGATGTGGAGAGCATTAAGCTTCCACTTGCATGTAGTCTTCAGGTGGCAAATATGGGGCAGCTGTGTCAGCTATTTTATCAAAAATAAGGCCCAAGAAACGGAACTGTTTTACAACATTTAAGAAATGGTCATCTAGAGAAAGTTCTGGATTGGGGTGTACTGTGGGTCGACAGCAAAAATGCATGACCTGCGTTTTGCAGGGAGAAAACTGGAAGCCATGGGAGGCAGTCCATGCAGAGGCCTGTTGGATAGTGCCTTGGAGCCGGCTATCAGCAGATGCTACTAAGTGAGCACAGCACCAGATGCAAAAAACATCAACATACAATGCTGGGGTAAACGGAGGTCCAACATAGGTTACGAGCCCATTGATGGCCATGAGGAAGAGTGTGACACTTAACACAGAACCTTGTGGGGTACCATTATCCTGAATCTGAGGGTTGCTGAGTGAAGTGCCAACTCAAATCTGAACGAGCAGGTGGGACAAAAACTTGCGGATAAAAATCTGAAGGGGGTTGTGAAGCCCCAGTCATGGAGGGTAACTAAAATGAGATGGTGCCAAGCAATGTTGTATGCCTCATGTAGGTCAAAGAAGACCATGATAAGTTCAAAGAAGACCACAATAAGTTCAAAGAAGACCACGATAAGTTGCTAGTGGTTAATAAAAGTCTGTTGGATTGCTCTTTCCAATCTGAGTAAACGGTCAGTTGGAGATCATCCTTCCCGGAAGTCACACTGATATGGTGACAAAAGGCCCCGAGATTCGAGTACCCAATATAATTGGAAGCTAATCATCCTCTCAAGCAGATTACAAAGTATGTTCATCAGGCCATTACAAAGTATGTTCATCAGGCCAATCTGGCAGCAGTTTTCTAGAGACATTGGGGTCTTCCTGGGCTTAAGGACAGGGATAACTCTGCTGTCTCACCATTGCAAGGTGAAGGCACCTGGAGCCGAATGCAGTTGAAGACCCTGGGTAGATATTGCCTCTGGGTAACGTCCAAGTGTAGGATCATCTGGTTGTGGATGGAACCTGGGCCTGGGGCCATGTCATGTGAAGAGGTAAAAGCCTGCAAGAATTCTCATTCAGTGAAGGGTTAATTATAGGGTTCAACTTTATGGGAGTTGAAACAGAGGGAGATCTGCTCAACTTGCTGTGTCTGCCAGAGAAAGGTAGTAGGACAGGAGGAGGATGCCGATGCCGTCACAAAGTGTGTCGCGAGATGTTCTGCAAGGACTAATGGATCAGTACACAGAGCACCGTGGAGGATAAGGGCCTGGACAGTTGCCTGTCACCGGTGGCCCAGAAGACTATGGAGCTTGGATGAAACCTGTGGATAGGGGACAGCAGTACCAGCAGCATGAAGAATAGTGGCAGAGAGACCCGGCATGACTGCTCAATGCAGTTCAAGAGAGATATGTCAAAGTGCACAGCAGACATATATAAAGGCCAAGTGGCCCTGCGGAATGCCCAACGTGAGGGCCTGTCTGCCTCGCGGCAGCAGGGGGAGTGATAGAATCACCAGAAAGTAGTCACTGTCACAACGATCATCATGATGTGACCAATGTAGGGAAGCCATAAGAGCGGGGGAGGAGACCATGAGATCAATAGCAGTGAAGGTGCCATGAGCGGCACTGAAGTGGGAAGTGGAAGCGGCACTGAAGTGGGAAGTGGAAGCTAATCACTGAGGAGAGAAACATCAGAGTTTGTAATAGGTTCGCCAAGACCCCTACCTGTGGAAGTAGCGCTCCCCCACAGCAGGTGGTGTGCACTGAAGTCCTGAGGAGGAGATACAGGGGCAGGGGTTTCTGTATTAAGGTAGGCAGTTTAACATAAGGAAGAGGCCTACCTGGAGGGAGGTAGGCATTGCAGACAGTGATTGCCAGAGTTGTTTGCACTCCAAACACTATTGCTTCCGGGCTGGTATGAAGGGGGCACCAGTCACTAATGACATTGGCACGGACCAAAGTGTGACCCCTCCAGTTGCTATCCCAGGGCCGCCACCGTTCCGACAAAACACCCGATAATCATGAAATGTTGGACAGTGGTCATCAAGGAAGTGCGTTTCTTGAAGAGCAAGACAGAATGCAAAATAGAAGGAAACAAGGCATACTTCCAGTAGGTGAAGATAATATCTATTTCAGTTCCACTGGATTATCATTTACTGAGAGTCCAAGTTACACAAAGAAGCTGAGGGGAGGCCATCCAGGGTGTATACGACCCGGGACAACCGGGAGATCCGGGAAATACCAGGGAATTTTTTCATCCGGGAGAAAACCAGGAAAAACCCGGGAATTTTTTTTGAATTCCAGGAATTTTTCATTGTTTTAGTTTTCAGTTAATTTTGTGTAATTTTGACTGGTAAGAACCGATACTTTAACAAAGGATATTGCTGCATCCCGCTACTGCAGAATAATACGGCAGCAATAAAATATGAATGAGAGAATAAAAGTTAAATTGCAAAGGAAATGTGCCAGATAAAAAAACACGTGCTCATACAAGCGTTTGCCAACAGCAAAATGTGTCAAAGGGTTTAGGTTTAGGAAGACTATGCAATGGTCCGTGAGAGCAAATTACGTCCGATGAGCGTGATGTCATAACTGTTTACATTAGATTCTTGTAAGCAGTTACGAGCGGGATCATGCGCATGCGCAGTTGAGTCGCGTATGAGTAGTACCTCCTCCCACTTCTGGCTACAGGAATGTCGCTGTTGGTTGTGTACGCAGCAAACCGGGGTATCTGAACCGGGCGGCTATTTCGGTGGCGAGGGGGGTAAATTCATATTCTTGAGGGAAAAAAAAACTTTGTTTCACAAAGCGCCTAGCACCTAGCGCACGTTAGTCTATCAATTATTCAAATGATTTTGAAACACATCCCTGTTGCTTCTTGAACACATTCTAAGTTGATTTCTAAATGAATCATAAGTTGATTTTTGAATGTGTGCATACTGTACGTGATGTCCCATGCCAGGGGAATCCTCGTCGCATCTAGAAATAAACTTTCCTGCAGAAAAAGGGGATGGGGCTATACGAGCTGAGCGGAATAAAGCCGAACGGGTGAATGCCGTTTGTTTATGTGATTGATTGGGTATGCGAATGATTGTTATAATTACTAGCTAAGTCCATAGGTTCAGACTACCGGAGTGGAAATAAACGACTAACAGAAATAACAGGCAAGAACAATTACGTATTATCTTTTCAGTGTATCCAAGAAAATGAAATTTTGACAGAAAATTTTTGGCCAGATCGCTACAGTAGAAAGGGCATGTTGAACATTTCCCGGATAGCAACCTCCAAGTTGTATTCTGGGAGTAGCGTGTAAAAAGAGCTATACGACCACGTAATAATGCCTAACCGGAGAATAATCACTGGATAACTAAACCGGTGATTCTGGCAGGGTTAGTCGAGTTAACCAGAGAATAAGCTTTGACAGTTATAGGAATAGTTACAGAATTAGTGATGAGAAGGTAGTTTGTTAGAACGAGGAAGGAGAAGAAATGGGAACATCACAAAAATTATGGAATAATATGACGATTCCAAATTTATACAAAAATTTCGTACTACTACTTTTCGATCTCGTGCTTCAAAAACTGGAGCGTATGAATGAAATGTGAAACTATTTCCTAACATAAGCTTTTTTTTTTTTTCGCTTCTAGTAGGCCAAACAGGCATTTCAAATTGGTACTTCGTGAATTATATCCTGTCGTATTATAAAGATGACCATTATTACCAAAACAGTCTTGGTTATTTGGTGTGTGTTACAGTTGCTGCAATATTAGAAAGGCCTGTTTTCTTTTGTCTAGCAGTGACAAAATAGACGTAATGAAATTGAGGTACTATTTGTATTAACAGCTTTTTCAGTATTAGACAACGACATTTAGATTTTTCACAGAGCAAAAGGTTTGCGCGAACTTTAATGAGGTAATAGATTCTTTTGGAGAAAGGAAATCACACCATGTAAAGCTGTAGCAAGATTAGAAAGGAAAGAAAAACACACTAGCACTTAAGGATTGAAGAAATGTGTACTGGCTTGCTAGTCTCTTGTTTTATCTGGGTTTATGTATCCTGTATTTCATTTTATGCCACACAGAACAAGCAAGTTATTAGCTAATAGGCAATAAAGAGTCCAAATTTTCTGAAGAGTTCTTATTCTTCCGGTTACAAATAGTCCCATCCAGTATTAATCAAGGTTGTGAGCATAATGTCAAACCGGCCGACTGGGAGCAGGAGAGGCACCACAGGACATTTTAATTTCAGCTACCCTGAATATAGTTTGATGGCATCCATTACAAAATATACACATTTGAGTTCCACAGTGCGAAGTACAGTGCCGTGCGGTACAAGAATGCTGTATGAAGAGGCGTGTTACTGCACTTTGGCACACTTAACACCAAAAAACACTTCTTACGTTTCCTCGAACTTAAATGTTTTATGCATCAGACTCTTCAGAAAGATGTGCGCTACAAAATGATCATATTTTTGAAAAGTCTTTTTCTCTTTAATTTTTAATGTCCTATCTCAAATGCAAGGGGAGGGGGGGGGGGGGGCACAATCTAGTATCCCCCGGTTTGAAATATCATAGATCCGGGGCTGATGCGCAGAGCAGTCTGAGTTACAGTGGGGAGGGGGGGGGGGGGGCTCCATGTGATCTGTGTTTACATTTAGTGATTTTGTTGTTTCCTCTTTGTTTACTGCTCTCACGTCAATTGAAAAAAAAAAGTGATTTCTGTGGCTGGGAGCTACCAAGTGAATTAAAATACATTCACATAATTATGGAAGGCTACAATATGTTGTTAGTTCCAGATTTTATTTTATTTCCACCTTTCTGACAGTCAAGCTTTAACTGCCTTGCAGAACAATGAAGTTTTTTTTGTCACTTTGCTTAACAAATTCGCCTTTTATTTATCTTTTCCGCTGAGGCAGCCAGTTTGTTTCAAACAAAGTGTTTAATTCCACAGTATTGGCTAGTTTCAACTGTTCACTGCATTTCAAGTGCACGTTTTCATCTTCTAGCATGTATGGCATTATGCCATAACAAAGAACCAAACATGAGATAATACAGTACTGGTACTCCAAGGAAGCGAAGTGGCTAGCACACTGGACTCGCATTCAGGAGGACGACGGACGGTTCAATCCCACGTCTGGCCATCCTGATTTAGGTTTTCTGTGATTTCCCTAAATCGCTCCAGAAAATGCCGGGATGATTCCTATGAAAGGGCACGGCCGACTTCCTTTCCCGTCCTTCCCTAATCTGATGAGACCGATGACCTCGCTGTCTGGTCTCCTCCCCCAAAACAACCCAACCCTACTCCAAGAAAATCTACATTCTGAAAACCACTCTGGAAAGCTTAATATTAGGTCGAGGCCTACTTCGTTGCGAATCTGGACATACGAATGTGCACTTTAATGCGAATTATTCATTTCAGTATGGTTCAAGAAATTCCGACTCTTGGAGTATCCTCTTATGTCTTGTTTCTTTTATGACATAATGTAAGATCTTTTAATGTTTTACACATACAAACATACGGGCTAACTACGTCATCGTAGCTCCGCAAGCGCGGGGACGCCACCTATGTGGCACTCTGTGGCAACTGCTGGAACAAATCTCTTTGTAACAGATCTCGGGGAAAATTGTGGTTTGAAAAGCATTATTTTCAAAGTAAATTTCCTTTTGCGCAAGATGAGCTATGTGCGAGAATGTACGATGAATTTCTTAAATCACAGAGCGTTTGACTCTCATTTAACACGTTCGCTGCGGCTGACGCTTATAAGCGTTTCCGCGATCAACACGCCAGAGCGGCTGACGCTCATAAGCGTTTCCGCGATCAGCAAGCCAGTGCGGGTAACACTTATAAGCGGTGCGCTCGCTAGCTGAGTTCTCACTAGGGGAGGTCGCCAACTGGGACACGCCGATTTCGTCCGAATTGTTTCTAGAAAGAGGTGGGACTCCACATAACGTGCCCGAAATATTTCGCCTGAGTTGGCCATAGGAAAGGAGAACATGCTCTCGAAAGTTGTTCCGATAGCACTATAGGAGGCTATACCCTATTTAGCGCTCTGTTCGTCGTTATTGGCGTAGAGTAATGGTCAAGCGCATTGCTCACGAAACAGGCGACTTGGGATCAATCCCAGGTCCGTCCTGATTTTTTTTTCTCATTTTTATTTTACTTCGTATCTTCAGAGTGTTCGGTTATTTACGGTAGATGTATATTTCTATCGTCAAGTCAAAAATCTAATTAAAAGATTACAAAGTGCCCCTGAATAACTCCAACAACAGCGAGAGGTATCATCAAGAGAAGATGCAATTAAAATACATTCGACCGTGCTGCATCAATTCAGTGCTCTTGTGGACACCCCTATGATCTAGTACGCTTGGTTTGCATCCAAACTATTAGAGGAAACACCTTAGTTTTAAAACTTGAATTAAGTGTGCTTTCCAATGAAGCATGTTGCAGAGAAATGTAACTGCTCAAACAATGCCTTCATAAAATGTGCATAGAGTGAAACATATATGTTTCACATGTTTCTATGATATGTCACCATAAAAATGGCAAAACTTCTACTGTCGTAATGAATAAAAAGTAGCGCACGTAATCACAAGAATCTTTAAAATCTTTATTTTCATTAAAACTTTCGCCTAGTTATATAAATATACGTATTTAAATTCTACGGTAAATAGTTGAAAAATCTG
The DNA here is from genome assembly GCF_023898315.1 of Schistocerca nitens. NCBI lineage: Eukaryota > Metazoa > Arthropoda > Insecta > Orthoptera > Acrididae > Schistocerca > Schistocerca nitens. Next base: position 454,037,130 of record NC_064615.1, on the reverse strand, counting down.
ACGAAACCAAGGAAAATAAGAATGAAAACAATTGAAAAAAATTAGGAAGCACCTGGGATTGATTCCAGGTCGACTGTTTCGTGAGCAATGCGCTTGACCATTACGCTACGCCGTCAACATGTTCGCTGCGGCTGACGCATATAAGCGGCGCGTTCACTAGCAGAGTTCTCAGTTTAGTTTGTTCGGCTGTGCACTCGTGTTAGTTCAAGTAACCAACGACATATCACGTAACGTGTTCCTGTCTGCAGTTGTGTGTTTTCGTTTTTTGTCGTCTGTGTTGTGCATTGTTTGCAATGGCGGCGACTGAACCGACACCGGGGCCTTCGAACGCGAAAAAGTGTAGGAAGAGTGACCAATATACTGACCATGAGTTACTACGTGTGTTAGAAGATAGTGATGTAGAGTTCAGAGAGGACGAACCAGATGAGGGTGACTGGCATTTGGAGACTGCAGAAACAGACCACAGTGATGACAGTGTGGAAGCAGAACTGTCCAGTATGTTTCATGACAGTTCGGAATCGGACGATACGGGCGACGATGATGAGGAAATCGCCGACGATAAAGAACCAGCGCTCGCAGAGGTAAGCAAACCAGGTGTTACGTGGCATGAAGAACCACATGGGATGCAGTATCACCCGTTTACGAAAGCAGAATGTTTGCTGATGAAGCCTGCTGGCAATACGCCAATGGATTTCTTTAGGCTACTGGTTACAGATGACATACTGCAGCTCATAGTTGACGAAACAAATGATAACGCACGGAATATATTTGCGAGCGCAAATACACAAGAGGGCTCTAGAATTAGTAATTGGAAACCCGTAAGTATAGAAGAAATACTTGTCTTCCTGGGGATTTCATTACATATGGGTAATGTCAAATGTGCCCGACTACAAGACTACTGGAAGAGGGATCCGCTGTTCGAAAATAAAGGAATAACGATGAGTATGAGCAGAGACAGATATTTGCTGATCTTACGCGCATTGCATTTTGCAAAAAATCCAGAGTCAGGAGAACCGAAACCAAATGATCGACTGTATAAGATACGCCCTATATTGAATTATTTCAACAACAAAATGTGTAATGTGTATTATCCAGGTAGGGATCTCTCTTTAGATGAATCAATGATTCTTTGGAGGGGACGATTGTCATTTAGACAATACATAAAAAACAAAAGAAATAAGTATGGCATCAAATTGTACATGCTAAATAACCCAGACGGCTTCATCAATAAATGCGCTGTGTACACGGGGATGCGTGGTGATATGGGGGGAAAAGGGCATGCTGAAAAGATAGTATTGCATTTGTTAGAAGAGAAGGTGAATGTTGGCCATCACATTTACATGGACAATTTTTACAACAGCTTTGCCTTAGCTAAAACCCTGTTGCATGCAAAAACACATTGCACCGGGACACTAAGGGTAAATAGGAAAAATACCCCTAAAGACGTGGTATGCGCCAAGCTGGGGAAAGGGGACACCATAGCACGATATTCGGACGGGGTAATGATCGGCAAATGGAAGGATAGACGAGAGGTCTCCTATATTTCCACAGAATACCCCAATACAATGGAACGTGTGCAGAATGCACGCCAGCAAATAGTCGCGAAACCACTGCCAATTATCAGATATAATAGTTGTATGTCTGGGACCGATAGGCAGGACCAGATGTTGTCTTATTATTTATGTGAACGAAAGACAATCCGCTGGCCAAAGAAACTATTCTTCCATGTAGTTGACATGCTAATGTTCAATGCACATTACCTATATAATAAATACTCAGGGCATAATATGACTTTGTATGATTATAGAATACAAATAATAAAGGGACTACTTCCACCAATGGACGTTACAAAAGGTGTGCGTAACAAATGTAAAGACACACATGTTGTGCAAAAGCGGGACGCAACGGAAGGGACGAAGCAAGTTATGCGGAAGCGATGTAAAACGTGCGCGGCACGGGGCAAGCGTACGGATACACCATACGTGTGTATAACGTGTCCAAACCAACCTGGATTCTGTTTGAACTGCTGCACAATTACACATCCATAATGTAATGGGACGTCGTATCTACAGAGGAAGATCTGTTTGTGTTTGATTTGTAAAGTGTTTGTTTTATTTGATAGCCATGTAAATATAGTTACATTGGTTGCTCAGAATATGATGTTTCTGTACAGTACCGTATGTGGACTTATTTGTGGTTTGCTATAAAAACATCACCTCTACACCTTGAAAACGTATTTGTTACTAGCTGAAGTGCCCGGCGTTGCCCGGGTGTGTATTCATTCCTGTCTTATTTTAGTCCATCTGCTTCTTCTCTCTCTGTCCATCGCCTCCTGTTCTATCGCTATCTATTTTCCATTCATCTCAGTTCCGTTTTCACACAGGTCAATCTTCATGACATAATATTTCCTGTACTATGTGTCCCACAAGAATATAATTTTCCATGTTCCCCGGGAAGAATATTAGGAAACTGCAAAATGAGTTGCAAATGGAGTTGGTATTACAGACGTAATACATTACAACCACATGCATAGTGGGACGGATTTTCGTGCGTTTCATAGCTTTGACGTCATATCTCCTGTACTACGTGTCATACTATGATATAATTTCAAAGCTACATTTAGTGGTATATATGCATATCCTCTGCAAAATTCGTCGCGAATAGCTTTAGTAGTAATGACATAATAAATAGAAATCACAAACCTGATGTTGCGGTTATTCAAGAACAGAATTGTTTATGACGTCATATCTCCTGAACTATATATCGTAAGTAGTTTTTGCTACCATAGCAAATGATTCATTACCTTAGAGAAGATTTGTACCAAATTTGATTGAAATCGGTGTACTAGTTTAGGAGCAGATGTGGAATATCGTCACATGATGCGGCCGTTTTTGACGAATTACATTGTTCATGACGTCATATCTCCTGACGTATGTGTCGTATGTGGTTCTTACCCCTACAGTGATAGTTTTCCGATAATAGGAATATGTGTACCAAGTTTCGTTGAAATCGGTCCAGTAGGAGGAGATGTGGAACATACATACATACACATACAGTCATTTTTATAATATGTATATATTTGTGATTGGGTTTCCATAGCACCACATTGCAGACGAGTCCTGTTTCTTTTTCTTCGTTTTATAAATCTTTTGGTGTTTTCCGACTAATTCTTTTTCAATGGAGTGGATTTGTCACTTGTGTGAATTGCATTTTCTGTCCAGTTAGCAATACAATAAATAAATAAGGGGCTTTGTTAGAATTGTTTGCAATAAATGCATGTAACGCTTATAAGCGACAGACAGCAGGCAGCATTTATCACATGATCGGCATGCAGCTAAAGTGTACTTGTATTTCTATATCTAGCACCTCTTCCGCAGACGTTATATTCGTTGCCAATATTACGTTCGTGCACAACATGAATTTGTCGCAAAACTAGACATTAGTCTTGCGATCAAAATTTAGGCGTGTTCATAATTTGTATTCAGCCAGGTATGGATTACGAAATATAAATTCCAGCAGTATCTTATTATAACTTGAAACTGCTGACTTCCCTTGCAGAACAAAGTTTTATTCATCCATAAGAATTATGAAAAGATACAGTGGCGAGCTAAGTCGGTAACTATGTAAAGTTATTTCCTCGAAATAAAAATCATAGAAGGCCGTGCGGCTGCAAAGAGAAGTGATTGCAGCGCTCCTGGCAGCTAGCCCCGAACTGTTTTGACTGAGTGGAACGCTGCGCCTCTGGTAGCCAGCGTACGAACTCCAAACGAATCAGCTGGCGGCATCTAGTTTATTCGCCACAAACTTACAGGTTTCGCAGGGCTATGATTTCAGCTCTCAGCGCACGTGCGCTTACAAGCGTCCGCCTCGCGCGTTAGCGGCTCGCACTGGCGACCGCAGCGAACGTGTTAAAAATCAAATCTTTGATGACAAGCCATTTAGAAGAATTTCTAGCCGAGACAATCAGAGATTTATGTTGGCGTTAAACATTTTACTGGTACATTTGTGTGATGTGTCTTAAAAGTGTAAAACGCAAAAAAGATCGACATTATAAGTGAAAGCTTAGTTTCTTTTGTAGCTTATTAATCTTCACAACAAATATTATATATGAAAAGTTTGGTTTTCCTGTAGCAACATTATGTATATTAATTTAAACCATTAACTTTTCCTGTTTGTGTGTTTGCACTACTTTATAGTGATGTTGCTATTGGCATCTTATGCTACGAATATCCGCTGTCATCGGCTGGCGAGATCACGTGACAAGAGCTATGACTGGCCTACAAAAGAGTATCGCAATCTCGATTTCAATGCTTCTGAAAGTAACATGCGGTTTTTGGTGCATTCGAATTTATACTTTCGTAATACAAAAATATGCAGTGCGTATATGTTGCTGCACATCAAAGAACTTTCCAAAACGTGGTTTTCTCCCTGAGTTTCGCTTTCTAAAGTGCCGGGAAATTCCCAGCCGCTGTATAAAACCGTAACCATTCAAATGATTGATAAATTTCACAGTTCCGAGGGAACGTATACTGTCACTTAACACGAAAAAAGTGTATTTTCACCCGGGAGAAAGTGTTTCCCACCCGGGAGAAAGTGTATTTTTAACAGGGAGATCCGGGAATTTTTTTTCCTTGTCCACGTATACACCCTGTCATCATTGCAAGCATTCTTCTTCTTCTTCTTCTTCTTCTTCAGTGCTGAAGAAGGAGGAGCACTTTTTTGGCTGGGGAGGGAGAGCTGCTCCCGGAGGGGAGGGTGGTGGAGCTGCATGGGACGGGGGGGGGGGGGGCTGGAGTAAGGAAGAGATAGGAGGGGGAAATGATGTAACAGAGGCAAAAGTTAAAGAAAGTGACACGGGATGGAGTCTGTCATATTTTTGGCAAGCCTCAGGATAAGACAGTGATCTTCTCTCTTGTCAGCTGGGCAATCTGGCAAGTAAGGAGTGTGGCGGTCATGACAATTGACACACACACAGGTGGCGGAACGCGGACTTCCCTCATGGAGTGGGTGGTCACAGTCACCACACAGAGGGTCCGCTATACAGTGGAAAGACGTGCCCAAAATACAAGCATTGAAAGCATGTCATGGATGATGACATATACAGCTTCACATCACATCTGTAGCACATATCCTTGACCTTCTCTGGGAGGGTATCCCCCTCAAAACCCAGAATGAAGGTGCTGGTATCTGTGCAGCTGTCTTTCCAACCCTTCTGCACACATGGAACAAAATGAATGCTGTATCACTCCAGATTAGCCAAGAATTCTTCATCAGTTTGCACGATGAGATTAGTATGAGAAATCACTCCCTAGACCAAATTCAGAGTAAATCTGACCAGGACATTGCCAGCATGATCACAAGCACGAAGAGTTGCAGATTGGGCAGCAAAAGCAGTTTTGATCAACACAGGGGCCAACCGCATCTTACTGAGGGAGTCCAGTTCACCAAACTTGTCCTTGATATTCTCCATAAAAAAACAATGTGGTGGTGAATGTGTCCCCGTCCATCCTAGAGGGATGATGTAGCAGGGAAAGTGTTTCATCCGAAGACGGCGAGCCTGGCCCTCCTCCCAGGGTGTAGTCAGGGAAGGGAAGGCTGTCAGGTTATACGAAGAAGCATTCAGTGATCCTTCAGCATTCAAAGAGTTTGCTGTTTGAGAATGGCCAGATTTTTGCAGCTTGATATGCTTCGTGCTCCAAGCATCTGCCCTGATACCACCTACTCTGGTCAGGGGCTCACCCCATGGGTGCCAACCAGCCACAGAAAGCTGCCTGGCACTGTGGCCATTGCCAGAAGTTCTGATGCTCCAGGAAGACAAGTAACCACTCCTTGGCATACATGGGGAGGGAACAGCTCAGATATCAGTTGTGTGATACCCATGTTGTCTCAGAGCTGAGCCAGATGGGTACACAACAGCCCCACCGAATAGACTGGCTACATGTACTAGTGACCTAGCGGGGCTGGATGGAGGCTGTGGCAGGGAAGGAAGAGGGGAATTAAGACGGGAGAGGAATCCATGCCATAGATGCTAGGGAGGGAGTTCTTCCCCAAACGCCTCACACTAAAAACAGAAAATTTTAGAAGTGGAGGTCAAACCTCAAGTGGGGACCTAAATGCCAAAAAGGATGAAAGAGAACGGGCAGAAGGAGCAAAGCTGCAAGCAATACAGGGAACTAGGTGGACAGCCAGGTCGACATAAATCAGGGTGGGTGGGGAAGTTTTCACGTGCCGAGTAAGACAACTGATGCCATGAAAAGTGCTAAAACTAACTACAAAAAAAGTGGACGTGAAAAATGCACTTCACTGTTGTCCTTTCATGTTGTGTTGACAGTATTAAACTTGATACAATGATCATTTTCAAGCACAAAACAATGCCAAAACCTGAAATATCACCAGGTGGTGTTCGCGTACATGACAAGCATTGCATGGACAAGGCTGGTATAAAATTATGGATTAACAGAGTGTAGAAGAGAAAGAAAGGTGCTTTATTGAAGAATAGTTCTCTTCTCGTGCTACATCAGGTTAATAGACATTTGAAAAATTCTGTGAAAGAGAAATTAAGACGCAGACATACAGAGCTTGCTGTTATTCTGGGAGGATTTACTTCACAATTGCAACCACTCGATGATTCAATAAATAAACCATTTAAAGTGAAGAATGGAACAAACAGATGATAGATGAAACCCAATAGGAATTCATGCCGAATGGAGCTTTAAAACAACCTACAATCAAACAAGTGTGCCAGTGGATAAAACAGTTATGGTCTAGAGTGAGAAAAGTCATTACTGTTAAATCTATAAAGAAATGCAGCATAAGTAACGCTCTACATGGCAGTGGAAAATATCATACATGAAGAGGACAACAAAGAGGAGGAGGAGAAAGTTTATATGAAAATTTTGAGGGATTTTAAAGGTCAGTTCAGTTTTATTTTTAGTCTGGCTGCACACTCTAATAAAAATGGTAAAAATGTCATTTTTTTAAAAATTGCATACAAATTAAGGTGAATCTTCTAGTCCACAGCATCTTATATGGTATGTAACTTTGAAAGTCAGCAGCCTGTACATGTTTATATCCTGCATTCATCTTTTCAATATTTTATATACAGGGTGATTCAAAAAGAATACCACAACTTTAAAAATGTGTATTTAATGAAACAAACATAATATAACCTTCTGTTATACATCATTACAAAGAGTATTTAAAAAGGTTTTTTTTCACTCAAAAACAAGTTCAGAGATGTTCAATATGGCCCCCTCCAGACACACGAGCAATATCAACCCGATACTCCAACTCGTTCCACACTCTCTGTAGCATATCAGGCATAACAGTTTGGATAGCTGCTGTTATTTCTCGTTTCAAATCATCAATGGTAGCTGGGAGAGGTGGCCGAACACCATATCCTTAACATACCCCCATAAGAAAAAAATCGCAGGGGGGTAAGATCAGGGCTTCTTGGAGGCCAGTGATGAAGTGCTCTGTCACGGGCTGCCTGGCGGCCGATCCATCGCCTCGGGTAGTTGACGTTCAGGTTTCATAACTAACCTTTTTCGTAGGACTCTCCATACAGTTGATTGTGGAATTTGCAGCTCTCTGCTAGCTCTGAGAGTCGATTTTCCTGGGCTGCGAACAAATGCTTGCTGGATGCGTGCTACATTTTCATCACTCGTTCTCGGCCGTCCGGAACTTTTCCCTTTGCACAAACACCCATTCTCTGTTAACTGTTTATACCAATGTTTTATACACCACCTATCAGGAGGTTTAACACCATACTTCGTTCGAAATGCATGCTGAACAACTGTCGTCGATTCCCTTCTACCGTACTCAATAACACAAAAAGCTTTCTGTTCAGCAGTCGCCATCTTAGCATCAACTGACGCTGACGCCTAGTCAACAGCGCCTCAAGCGAACAAATGTACAACTAAATGAAACTTTATAGCTCCCTTAATTCGCCGACAGATAGTGCTTAGCTCTGCCTTTTGTCGTTGCAGCGTTTTAAATTCCTAAAGTTGTGGTATTCTTTTTGAATCACCCTGTAATATAACTATATGTTCCTGTATACCAGTTCATCAGTAGTACAATAAATTTGACTCGCTTACTGTATCAGATTTTAATATTTCCATATTTGGGATAAGGTTCCATACTTCAGCATTTATGACTTATGTTGCAATATGAATTATGTAACATTATACTTTCTTATATTACATTATTATGGTTACCGTATTTACTCGAATCTAAGCCGCACTTTTTTTCCGGTTTTTGTAATCCAAAAAACCGCCTGCGGCTTAGAATCGAGTGCAAAGCAAGCGGAATTTCTGAAAAATGTTGGTAGGTGCTGCCACAACTAACTTCTGCCATCGAATATATGTAGCGCCACACAAGCATGCTTTGTGGGCACAAAGATAAATACTGGCGCCAAAACCTCTGCATCAGGGAGAAAAAAAAAAAGAAAAAAAAAAAAGTAGAAGACGAGCTTTTTTTTTTTCTCTCCGCCCCGAGTTTCGACCACTGCATTTTCATACATTATCCAACGAATTAAATACAAATTCCGTATTGTTCATCTTCGAATGTAGCAGAATTTCAATGTACTATGAAAATCCGACTGGCAAGACTGTTAGGGATGTTTATCAATATGGCCAACTCTACGTTCCGAGTTTTTTCCTACCTGTGAGAAGAGATGGTTGCTAATAGGAACCTGATGAAATGTGAGTCACATGCAGTATTCTCTTCACCATAAGAATAATACGAATATAAACATTTTGCCATGTATTCATTCGTGTTTGCTGCTATCTCATTTAAATCCTGTCTGCCTAATAAACTACGAAACTAGAGTGAGACAACAGCAAACGCGGAATACAGTCAGAAATGAAGCATGGCAACTGACTAGATTTTAAATGTAAGATGACTAATTTCTGTGCAGAATTTGATGTACTAAAGAAGCGGCCAAAAAGATTTTCAAATGGAGAAAAATTTTTGCTAAACTCTCATTCAGAACATGTTCTATCATACGCAGTCTATTATTTGGTTATTGTTGATCATTATCAAAGAAAGCAGCAGTGTAAGTAACAACAAATAGCAGTCTCTTGCCATTGCTTCGCTAATGAGACGATTCCTCCTTTTTTTTAAGTGGCGGTAGCGCGCACAAAAGCAAGTCATGCCGCGAGTGGCGACAGGCTGTAAACATGCACTATCAAAATGCGACAAACAATGCATGACACAGTACAGTAATGCATTTTCAGCTTAGAGTGACGTAAACACCTATAACAAAGAAAACTGCACTTATTAGATCAAAGCAAAATAAGCAATCTATTCAAACCAGACGAAGCACGTGAAAAAGGAAGGGTACCCGTATAAATACGGACAGAGCGCCTGACGCATAGCAATGGCTACCTGGTAAAGCTGAACTGCTAAGCTTACGACTCGAACCAAACTACTGTAGCTGTATCGTCTTTCATTCGACCTAAATTGTGTCTCATATTACAATGGACCAACTTTGTTTCGATTTGGAGGTGCGGCCTAAAACTTTTCTCTCCCCTTGAATTTCGAGTCTCAAATTTCAGGTGCAGCTTAGATTCGGGAATTTTTTTTTCCCCTTATTTCGAGTCTCATTTTTCAGGTGCGGCTTAGATTCGAGTGCGGCTTAGATTCAAGTAAATACGGTAATTTATGCCTGGCCATACATTCCATATTCTGTGATGTTCCCCCAGTTGCTACTCTTTACAACCCCACCACCCCCCACCTTCTATGCCCACACATTACTTTAATGAATTATTGTGAACTAATGAACTTGAAATGTTTTCCTAATTGGGGTGTTAGGAACAGGCCATTTAAACAGCCCAGTAGTTGATCCGTAACTTCTGTATATTGCTAGGATTTATGCTCCTCTTACTTTTTCTCACAGTTGCCATACATGCTGGAAGCATCATTTTTGGATTGAAGATGCTGAAAGATTTTTCTTGTTCCAGTAGAATAACACACTTGGAGAAGTTGAACCTAATGTATTTCCTATAATGTACAACTAACTTCCTTTAATCAACTGACTACACGTGTTGCATTCCAGCTAGATGCTGTCATGTGTGCATCTCACACAGGACTCTTGAACAATAGTATAATAAAAACAAAACATCAATGGCTTGATTTCTTTGGCATCATGAAAGACACATGCACTCCATGCCTTTCCCTCAGCCCCATGGGACAAACAATTCCACCCATCAGGTAGAAGTGCTAGTTTGCGGCTCGCATCGTAGATAGCACAGGATCAGTACGATTCTGAACTACACAAACCATCAAAAAACCTTCCAAAAGTGGGTTGCTTCCTACTTACGGACTACTGTAACCCGTTAACATCGTTTGTCGCCAAGTTGACTTCAGTGCTTTTGCACCTCTGTAACCACCTCCCTCTACCCCCTCCATATCTCACACTAGTTGTTAGGTTCCATTTCATTGATATCTTTTCCACCACTTATCTGATTTCTTACCCACCCATTTCATTCCCAGTTCCCTGTCTCCGCCCCCCCCCCCCCCCTCCCTGCCCACTTCCCACTTTCATAGTTCTACTTTTATCTCACTGACAGCTTTCCTATCAACTCCCTAGCACCATTCAACAACATTTTATTCTCGAATCCATTCCACCCCTCCCCCTTCCATATTTAGGAACATCCAGCCACTATATGAATTGTACATTTAATATCTTATATTTAATGCATTGCATCTCTCATCTCTTCTACAACATACTTGTTACAACACACAATATATTAATGGCAAACTTTTGTAATTTTGTGTACCATGTTTATGTATCACACAGACCCACTTTATTTATACTAGGGTTCGACAGACTGTAGGGAAGCAGCCTACTTACACCATATAAAATTCATATGCTTTTCATTGTGTGCCAGCCTAGTCCACTGTAACTAGCTATGACATCACGAATGTTGCGCAATACCTTAAAAATAAAGTAAATAATCTGAAAAGTTGATAGCATGTCAGGAGTGATGCTAAAATAATAATGTGTTAAGTTTCAGTTTGGTAACAAACAGTTTTAGAAATTTGGACATTTTACGTAAAAATCATCAGCGTAACCGGATGGAGCTAGAAACTTCAAATTTATATTCGGATTCCTCTTTCATTGTAATTTAATGGAAACAGCATGCTGGATCTCACAAAGTACTATTTTGGTTGAAATTCATGATTTTCTGTTTTTGTGTCCTAAAAGTTTGGAAGCAAGATAGATTAAGTAAGTGATTAGATTAAGCTAGGATTTTTAGCTTTAGGTAGAAGGGAGATACGCTATAATAACAAAGATGTGAGAAGTTTCAAAAAGGTAGCTATAAAACTATAGCTGTAGCATCTCTCCAAAGGGCAAGTTCAGAGTTCATCTATTGCATGCAGTCCAATTAAAATAATTCTCCCCCCAAAAGTATTTAACCTAGCCACATTAGAATTTTATTATAGTTACTAACCTGTGTGCTGATTGCACAATTAAATCAAGAGCTTCATTGACCTTCAGCGAATGAAGCAATTAATTATTTAGTAACTTGAAGTGGTGTTTTGCTAGCCCAGCGGCTAGTCAGTAAGGTAAATATTGTTGGCTGCGCCTTCGGTGGTCCGCACCGCGGCTATATAAATAAGAGCGTGCGAGCTAGAGTAAGGCCCCAGTTCTCTTCTAGATTCGTATCAGCGTGCACTCCATGTCAAAAGCCGCATCGCGTTGGTGCAGTTGCAAGGAACAGCCTTGGATGCCATATTACGTAACTCGATATGCACTTAACAATGAGTTCGCAATGGGGTAAAGTGTTAATTATCAATTTTGGTGAGCATTCACTTTGAACATTTACATCTATAAGGATTATTGAACAGTTTCGTTACCTAGGGATAATAGGATCCGTGCAATAGACTCTGAACAGCTCTGATAGTACAATAGCTGATGTGGGTAATCATTTGTCTGGAATTTTATGCTTTATCGTTTTCAGAATGTAGTGAAAATTGTTATAGTAAACTGCATTTTCTGTGAATCCCAGACATCATCCTAAATCCTCAGAGTAATGAACTTCAATAATCTATTACTTTTATTTTCCACCAGAGTGGGCACAGTGAACTTTTAATTGCAGACATCATGTTTTTACTAATCACTTTCTGGTTGCCAAAATTTTAGTTAGAGAGCCTGTTTTGAGAACAGCAACAAACAAATAATAGAGTAATAACTTCATTTTCCACCCGCCACCCCACAAGATGGTTGATTTCTGTCACTGTTTTAACACTGCACTGATGGATGGGTGTTCATTGAAACCAATATATGATGTAAGGTACTCATTTCATAATGTCATTTTCATGCTACAGGCACATTGTTTACACCCTGTATTCACCAATTACACTGTTCTTCCACAGAAGTATGAAGGAGTTTCCATTTTATGTACCTGTGATCTTTGCATAATCATGCAATATGCAACATAGAGTTACAACCTCTGCTGTTCATCTTTGACCTTCAGTCAACCAGTAATTTGGATAGTATATTTTCAGATTGCACATGTAATGACTGCACTGATGTTTATTCTATGTTGGAAAATATGGTTGCTACCTGTGTGCCATATATGTTTGTGATTTTGTACTTATCTGCATACTGGGATACCCAGTTTAAAAGATCTTTATGACGACTTCACTTAAAGTTAATTACACCAAAAATGTAAGTAGTATTAGTTTTTTAATTTTTAATTTGCATTGGAATGGCATAGTGATGTTAAATTTTGGTCCTAACTTTATATGTATTCGTACAAATATTTTTCAGTGTTTTATGTTTTAACGGTTTAAGACTGAAATAGAGCAGTTTTAGAAAAATGTTTGTCTCGTGCAGAATCCAGTGGAAATCTGTTCTAGGTACAGGAACGGTCTCATTTAACCATTTGTAATCTCCACATTGACGTATTGAGCCATCCTTCTTGGGTACCATGTAAAGAGGATTGACCCACACACATTTAGATGGTCTAATGATGCCACTGACCAACATGAATTTAAGTTCTTTTTTTGCCATTTCCATAGGCATTGGGTCTAACTGTTTTACCCCAGAAAAATGGTAATATTGTATTTGGCACCATGTTTAATTGCACCAGGCACCAAATCAGGTTTAGTTATATCTGGATACTGTGACTGACAGTACAAAGTTCGATCCCCCAATCTAATAATTTCAGTACCATTAGCAGCATACAATTTATATGGTGACTAAGCATAAACCTTTGAATTAGTTGGAATTACATCTCCACTGTCAACTACAAACAGACAGGTTTTGTGGCCACTGCTTCAGGTAGCAGAACTTGTTGCTAATTCAGCTGCTGATCTGTGTTTCCCTTCATGGACCACTTACATGGAGATGTGCATTTTTCAAGTCTGTAGTGCTGCCTGAAACAAAAATGGTAATAACAGTTCTTGCCCTTGGGGTTTTATTTCGAGACTTACTGTGTCTTTTACCACATGAGTGGTCAAAGCTTCTACGGCGAGACCTGCCTCGATAACAGTTGACATTGCAGTTATTTGTTGTTCTAGCCCTGAAATTCTTGTAATTATTTCACTCATAGCTACCAGAACATCCTGTTCGCTACAAGCCTCATTTTTCACGATGGGGATTCATTTTTACTATTCTGTCAGCTATTATAGCCACTTTTTTTAGTTCCTCTTCATTTATAAAGTGTTCTCTATAGAATCCATAAGTTTTTCTAGTTAGAATATTAACAACAACCTTTTCTGACACACTTACTCGGCCAAACTTAAATGTTCTGTTCTGATTTCTATCAATGTGATCTCTACAGACTCAATGAGTTATTTATTTATTTATTATGTGGCAAGTTTTCCATTCTGCATATATGAGAATTTTATATGGAATTACAAACAGTATGAACAATATTAAAAGGAATCTACATAAAAATTATTTTTATCAGGAAAGGTCACTGGCTACTGAAAATAGAGCTTACAGTGTTTTTTTTTAATTTTTTTTTTTAAATCTGATTGCAATTCATTGGCAAAAATTACATCATTGACAGGCAATAATATAAACAAAGATGGGTTTTGAAGAGACTAAACATGGAATACCCCTTACCATTATACTCTCTTTAAACAGGAAATCGTCCTGATCTGGGAGAGGAATTATTAGCCATAAAAAAAATAATGTGTTTCCCTATAATGTATGCTGATAACTATTTTGAGTTATTTTAGTTTTGGACACTTTACAATAACATGAAATCTGGATGGACTCCAGGACTGCAGAACATTTTGAAGAAGCTGATAGTACCAAATTTTTTATTACCAATTTGTATCAGAGTATGGAAGAGTATAAAAAGTAACTCATTGAATAATCAATTATACAAACATTCTACAATTATAATGTACAAACATTAAATTACAATAAGCTTCATTTTAATAATTATTCTTAACAATTAATCCAACAAACAAAACTATAAATTCATTTAAGTGGTCCTTACAAGAAGTTTAAATTGATCTCTTCTATACACGCAATTCCAGTATTTTCCTTACTTGTTGAAAATAACATACTTTTTTTGTTCTTGCATAGCATCAACTTCTTTGGCAGTATATTTCTTTGGGCCAAAGTATACACATCATACCAAAATGACAAATTACAGACTGTATCAGTTGTTCATGTTAAATAGGTAACATAGCAGATTTGTGAAAAGGTAAGCTTTTCTTCCATTTTAAACCATTTAAACCACACACTATGTGTATATTGTATTTCAAGCAAACCATTTAACCAGAGATAGCATCTATGATTGTGTGTTAATTTTACATACCCAGATATTGTGAATAATTGTGCATGTAGTAGGTCTTGCAGTTCAGACAAGTCAAAAAACAGACAAACTCTTAACAACAGGAAGGACATTAGAATTTCTCATATTTAGAAACCAAAAAAATCATTTTTAGAAGTTAACAATTTTATAGTCTAGGTTAAATCTGCCACATACACTAAACACAAATTTGTTTTCTTCAACAATAATCTTTACAATTTCTGTACAATTCACTTAAAAATTGACAATTGATTATGTAGCACTAAATGTTCTTTGTTTATCAGCCATTTCCAGTTGATGTAAATAATAGCACATTTCTAATAAGCAGCAGTACCTAGAATAAGAATTTTACAAGACATGAAACGGTTTTGAAAAATATCACAAAAAAATAAAAGATAAGTCCACAACTTTTTCCTAAGAGACCCATTATACTCATGAACACTGAGTACGAGACAATACACACTGATCATTTACGCTTCTATGCAGTTTGCAATATAGATGGCTTGGAAATTGGTGGACACTAACATTAATCCTGATCGAAAATAATCACTATTACCCTATGACTACAAGAAACAGCATTTCCATCATCTTGCGAAAACATCACAAATCTTAGATGATGTATATGTATTGTAAAAAGATTTAGAATGCCTCTCAAGTCCAATTACTTTTGGTATATAAAATTTCAAACTACAATTTGTAGTTATTACATTTAAAGCACTAATACTGGTATACCAGCTGATCAAAAATGCAAGTGAAACAACTTAAAAATTTCTAGTAATGAAAAGAAAACAATGGTGTTCCAGTCATTAACCAAAATTGTTTTGGATAATTCAGTTTTAGAACAAGCCTGTCAAATCTCTTATTTAGGCTGTACTGTAAGTTTTGATTTTGACTCCAATACTGAAAATAAAATACACAAATTCCAAGTTGTCTGTGGTACCATTTGCAGAACATTGGGCCAGAAAGTACAAAAAGAGATCATCATGAAATTCTATAAAGTGATAGCAGTTCCTGTGTTATCCTAAAGTAGCAAAATTTTCAAACAGCAGAGACGAGGTTCCTAAGGGAGACAAACAGCTGCACAAGAAGAGAGATGATTAGACAAGAAAATATCAAAACAAATTAAATATTCATGAATGAAAAAGATCAAAAAATATTGTGAAGATTGGAGATAACACCTCATGAGAATACCAGGTCACAGAATTCCCCAGAAGATCCTCAACTACAAGCAGAATGAAAAGAGAGATACTGGAAGACTTCAAAAAGATGGGAAAGATTTTGTTTGTGGGTTCGGAACAGGCAACAGGTTAATCCTTGAAAGGAAGATGTCACTATATTAGTGTTGCTCTGGAAATGAAGGGAAAGTACTAGTAAATAGGAGTAATGGCTCTCTTAATAGAAACAATGAACAATGATAAAGAGTTAATTACAGCAACTACTATGTCTTAAATTGGCAAGGAAAAATAAAGACTGTCCACTGGAATGCTGAGAGAGATCTTTTAAAATGAAGTTGCTAGCATAAATATTTAAGGGTTGTCTGCTGGCTTACTCATTCATCTTCTGCAATCTGTCATTTGGCATTAACTTCAATTTGAATCACAAAACAAAGAGACCAGCATTAGGACATCCCAAATTAAATTGTGTTAAATTATGGGTCCAACTAATATTGTCTATGTAGACAACTGATCAGTGCTAATATCAAATTGCAACCAAGGTTCGAAACAGAAAACTCCAGAAGAAGAATAATTACCAAGACCGAGTAGATTATGACCATTTTTTTTTAATTTTTTTTTTTAGGATGTGCAGAAATGAATATTTTTAAAGGAACACTGTAGCAGAATAATTTTAAACAGCACAGGAAAACTAGTGCATCAAAAGAAGGGAGAATCAGTTAGCTGAAGAGGTTACATACAATATACAGTACACAATAAAAGCCAGATTAGGTACACAAAAAATGGTTAGAAATACATATTCACTCCTGTGCTGTAGACGATACTGAAGTATATGAGTATTAAATGCTAATGTCTACTAACATTATCAACAGAAGTTTATATCTGGCTGCTGTTCTATATGAAACTGGTAAAGCACTCAACTTCATTTTTTGAATGATCCCAAACACTAATGGATTTGTTTTTCTATGTTCTGCAAAAACACACTGACAAGGCTCTTGTCCATATCAATATAACAATCAAGTAATACCACAATCCTACAAAAATCCAGTTTGTAACTTTTACACCTCACCATTTCAGTCTGACAAAGCCAAGTACAAACTTAATAATGCTTCATATGTCCACACTGAATCCTAAATGATATGCCCACATTAAATGCATGGGCAACAAAAACATTCTAAAGAAAAAATCTGATTCAGTTGCTAGCAATTTTCTAAATTTATTCCCCAACCAGTTTCGAAGCTTAAAGCTTTATTTTCACGTACCAACAAATAATTATGAAAACAAATGTGTGGCAGTCAGGCTAGGCAGTTAATGGGTAATCAAAACCCACAATAGGAGCATAGGACCAGCAACCACAGTGCCAGTCTGGACAGCAGGTGTTCACCCTCTCAAATATTTTGTACATTTATGAGGGGCATTTGAAAAGTCCCTGCAAAGTCTGAGAGATGGCACCACTAGCACGTATCAAGGTCATGTTTAGTTGTTAGCATCTTTGGAAAGAACGCACACCCAAGTTTCAGCCACATTGGTCTATTTCCTTGTGTTTGGAATTCATGTGAATCAAGGAAGTCAAGTGATTGTCAAAAAATGGATGAAAAAGAATTTCATGTGGTGATTAAACATTACTTTATTAAAGGCAAAACGCCTCAGGAGACTAAAGAGAAGCTTGATAAACATTATAGTGACTCTGCACCTTCGATTAGTACAGTTTACAAGTGGTTTTAAAATTTTCGGAGTGGCCATATGGGCACAAGTGATGCTGAACATTCTGGACACCCTGTGGAGGTTACGACTCCAGAAATCATTGATAAAATCCATGATATGGTGATGGATGACAGAAGAGATAAGGTGCCTGAGATTGCTAGTGCTGTGAGCATCTCGAATGAATAGGTACATGATATTTTGCATAAGCATTTGGACCTGAGAAAGCTATCCGCAAGATGGGTTGTGCGATTGCTCACACTTGACCAAAAAGTGTTGAAAGGATGGTTTGCAGCTGTTCAGGAAGAAATCCACAGGACTTTAAGCCTCGTTTAGTCACTGCGGATGAAACATGGATACATTACTATACTCCTGAGACAGAACACCAATCTAAACAATGGGTTACCAAGGAAGGATCTGCACCAAAAAAGGCAAAGACCATTCCTTCAGCTGGAAAGGTTATGGCGACTCTTTTGGGATTCACAAGGGTTAATCCTCATTGACTATCTGGAAAAAGGCAAAACTATTACAGGTGCATAGTATTCGTCATTATTGGACCGTTTGAAAACCGAGCTGCAAGAAAAACACCGGCAGCTGGACTGCAAAACAGTCCTTTTCCATCACAACAATGCACCAGCACACACCTCAGCAGTTGTGGTAGAAAAATTATTGGAAATATGATTCTAATTCGTTTCACATCCCCCTATTCGCCAGGCTTGGCTCCCTCGGACTACTATTTGTTCCCCAATTTGAAGAAATGGCTGGTGGAACAAAGATTTTATTCAAACGAGGATGTGATTGCAGCAACTAATAGCTATTTTGCAGACTTGGACAATTCCTATTATTTGGAAGGGATCAACAAATTAGAACAGTGTTGAAGTGTATGAGCCTAAAAGGAGACTATGTCAAAAAATAGAAAAGGTTTACCCCAAACACGTAAGTAGTTTTTATTTTTGTGCGGACTTTTCAAACACCCCTTGTATAAAGGCCTTATTCACAATCAACCAAAAATATTGATAATTAAGTATCAAAGCTGGATGATCACTAGATTTCTGTTCTGTGAAACCAATAATTCTTTGCTTGTTACACAAGAAAAAGATCTTAATAAGGAACTATAAGCATTACTTGTATACTGAAGACATACTAGTGAAAATAACTGCTGAAAATCAAGCGTGATTAACGTAATGCCAGAAACACGAACCCAAAATGATTCTTGTTGATTAAATAACCATTTTGATCAAAGGATAAAGCACAATAACATGAAGTGTTCATTTTGTTTTCAGAAGGTATAAAACAATGATATGATCTGTCCAAGTAAGTATCCAGTCATAACTGACAAAGTTTTGCAAGCTTTTAGCTCTAATAGTCATCCGCTGGTTCAAGGAATCAGTCTTGATAATGGTGCCCTCTGGCTATAAGGCAGAGTTCAATAATGTGTGTATCATTTGGCACTAATTACAACAGACAAGCAGTGAAGAGCATTCCTACCTCTGACCACTTCTTACCAAGCACACAGTAATAATACTCTATTCTGTATGGCCACATATGACAAAGCCTGGTTATTGTTAAGTCAACACTACAATGCTTTTCATAGGTTTTATAAGCAAAACATTAATGGACAATGTTGTATCTCACAGTTTGATAACAGTCTCAAACAAAAGACGATTTTCCAAACTATAATTAATGAAAATTTAATCTTACAGAACTCAAAACCACAGTTAAAATTGTGTTCTGTGGGACTTCACCTCCAAAGCTTTAGCACAAAACAGTAATCAATACAGTAAATCGGGAAAGATTTCACTACCTTGGGCCCTAATCAATAAGACTGATTAAGAGATCTGATTCCCATGGATCAAGCAGGTCATGAAGAAAGGAATCTGAGCTGCTTTATAAATGTACAAAATATTTGATCAGGTTAACACCCACTATCCAGGACGACACTGTGGTTGCTCTAAGACTAATAGAATATTTTACACAGGATTACTGAACATGAACACCCCCCCCCCCCCCAAATGAAACTAGATAAATTGAAACTCTCAAACACCATGGATAAATTTGTAATCAAAATACTGACAATACAGGTAATACAATTCTCAAATGAGAATCACGTAAGTTGGATAATTACAGAATTACAAGGGGAAATATGTCACAGCCATTTCAGAAAAACTTCAAACCCTTTGGAACAGGATTTTTAGTACACAAATCAATACCATACTCTGTAATAAGTTTCACCTCACAATCAGAAAATCATCACTCCAACAACGCTTTCAGAGCAGACTCACAGTGACTAAAATTAAACAAGAGGGACACAACAGAAAAAATTAAGAAAATTTTGAATAATGGGTAGACAGAACTGTAGAAAAAATGAAAGACTGATAATTGGCTCATCACCAAAAGAATGGAAATACAGATAGTGCGACCTGACATGCGATAGGCCCATAGAAAACAGAATAAAGGTTACACACACACACACACACACACACAATCTCAGGCAACTGAAATTACACTGCAAGCAGCAGAACCAGTGACCAGTGCCTGATGGGAATGGCATCTGGTTGGGGTAAGGGGGAGGCCAGTGTGGGGAGGGGGAGGGATAATAGGGTGGGGGTGGCCAGTGAAATGCTGCAGGTTAGATGGAGGGCGGAGGGGGGGGGGGAGTAGCGAGTAGTGGAAAAGGAGATATATAAAAAGACTGGGTGTGATGGTGGACTGATGGCTGTGTAGTGCTGCAATGGGAACAGGAAAGGGGCTGGATGGGTGCGGACAGTGACTAATTAAGGTTGAGGCCAGGAGGGTTTAGGGTTTATTGTTACATTCCATCCAGGATTTTCCTTTGTTTGAAACATTACACCAAAATACACAAAATAACCTAAAACATCAGGGAAATAGGGAGTGCTAGAAGAATGGATGCCAGCCTTAACACAGCCCTTCCAAAAGAAAAGGAGCAAAGCACAAACTAATAACTGCAGACAATTTTACTATGCCTAGTCACATTAAAAATTCTATCCAAAGCCCCGTGAAATTGGTTGCAGCCTCGGATACATTCACAAATAGAAGAACATCAAGGAGGGTTCTGGAAGAGAAGATCATGCGCAGTGAATAGATCTGATGCTTGAGAAAGATATTAACGTCAAGTAAGTTCAGAAACATAATAGTAACATTTGTCGTCTTCAAAAAGTCCTATGGCTCCCTAGGTAAACATTCTTCAACACACAATAAGTTATAAAGGTGACTAAGACCAGAAAGCTAATCCAGGAAATACTCAGTCATCCACTCTATTTAACTGAGTTTTAGAGAAAATAATCGGGACAAAGGACTGAATGGGCTAAAGATGGCGGGTGGGGAAGACAAGAAAAGAACCATCAACATACACACATCAAAAACCATTTTGCATCACCTCGTTTCCGAGAGTTCGGAACCTTTACAGAAAATTGGAATAGAGATCAACATAAATATCATTTCTGCCCTTTTTATTGCTCATGAAAACCACACACTGCATGTTGTACCACCACAAAGCGAGGCCTTCACAGAACAGTAATTCAGTGTAGATCCCTCACAAGTATTTTTTTTTTTTTTTGGGGGGGGGGGGGGGGAAGGCTATGAAAATTGTTTTAGCATGATAGTGGTGATGGCAATGACGATGATGATATGATAATATTTCAAGAAAACTCAATCACATTCAATAAATACCTAATAATTTGTTGCCAAAAAACAAGTGAAATTTAACTTACCTCCACAAAAAGGTGCTTTCTGTATGATGAAAACACCCTTCTAGCATAAGAAGTGCTGTTAGCAGACATGCATACAATAATTTGTTGGGATACAATGGAATCAGGAAACTGACATAATTACAGGTTCTGTACTGCATATTTTGTCTCCTGGTGTTTCAACAGAGTATATTCAGACTGTTAACAGATGTGAAAGTTTGGCACAGTGATCACAGTATGCACACATACATGCACTTCCTCTTGGAACAGCCCATTCAGTCCAAGTGCGTTCCTGTTTCACTTGCATCCAAGTTACTATTTTCAGCAATGCCCACAATAAGTTAAACTTCACGTTGCAATGTCCACACAATTTCTGCTTCACCAGTGCTGCACACAACATGATAGCCTAGTTCACTTAAGGAATTTATGACGTGCATAGGTGGTCCTGTGGAACAGATTTCACAGTATCACATACAATTTTATGTCATGTCATGTAAAAATCTGTTTAATAAAGTTTAAGGTTTACACATTAAATCAAAATCATATTACACAAGGAACACCGCAAAGTACACAATATACTGTACATTTCATAACTGAGATACCAACATTTTACCTGTACAAAACTACAGGTACATGCACTACATTAATAAGAAGTGGAATAAAATCTTGCCCACAATCAACAAAACTGCAGTATGACAGCTATGACATTCTTCATATTTCATTAACAGCTAATGTCAGAATAAAGGAACAGGATGTGTTTGTAAAGAGGTCAAGTGATGGATGGATGAACACTCACACTCACAACCGAGCGAGGTGGCGCAGTGGTTAGCACACTGGACTCGCATTCGGGAGGACGACGGTTCAATCCCGTCTCCGGCCATCCTGATTTAGGTTTTCCGTGATTTCCCTAAATCGTTTCAGGCAAATGCCGGGATGTTTCCTTTGAAAGGGCACGGCCGATTTCCTTCCCAATCCTTCCCTAACCCGAGCTTGCGCTCCGTCTCTAATGACCTCGTTGTCGACGGGACGTTAAACACTAACCACCACCACCACCACACTCACACACACACACACACACACACACACACACACACACACACACACACTCTCTCTCTCTCTCTCTCTCTCTCTCTCTCTCCCCCCCCCCCTTCCCCCCCCCCCCCTGCGAGAATAGAGCGCTTTGGCCACAACTAACAGAATTTTGAGACTCAAATATTTAGGTCAAGGTAGGTATCTTTGAAACATGCACGCGGTTCCTTAAGATTTTACAACATACTGCTTACTTCTGCTTATGTACTCTTAACTCCATTTTCTGTCACAGACACACAATCTTTTCTTCTCTGGTATCATATGGTTCATTACTGTAACAGTAAAGAATCATATACATGTTGAAATGTTTTCTTACACAATGTCTTACTTTGATTTTAATTTGGTGTCACTAAGATACCATATTCCATTTTGCTCTTCATACCATGTACTCTGGAGTGGAAATTCTTCCACAATTTTCCTTATAGTCCATCTCTTTGAATGTACAGTCAATCTTTGTATTTTTATCACAAACTGTCAGAATACTGAAAACCCTTTCAGCTGGGCTATGATTTCACCTTCTGCTTTTTTTTTTAACTTTATTTTTCTAGTTGTGCCACGTACGTATGCTTCAGCACTGAGGCAGTTTTTTCAATTTTTGCTTTTCATACTTTTACTCGCACCTAAACCTCTTTTTCACAGTAGATTTACCTAAAAACTGGAGACTAGTATTTAAATAATCCAGTGCCAGATCAGTTACTATTTCATCTTCACTTACGTCTTCTGTGGAAGTACCAAGTGTAGCTAAGGTTACAGCTGCAGGGATTGCTGTGTTTTGTGATATTTACTGCAATTTCTTTTACCTAGCCTTTGTTTATCATCCACTCCTGAACTATTCTATACTCTTTCATGACCTTCTCCTTTAAATGGATTGCAATAATACAATTTTGGCTTAAAGACACTACTTCAGAGCACACATAGTTTGTATTACCAAATGTCTGATTGTGTCACTTAAGGTTAGGGAGAGTATGAACTGGATACAGGTTGTTCAATATGTAATTTTTACCAGACCATAAAGTACCGGGTTAAAATTAAATCAAAATAAGTACATGAGACTTCTGAACAAGGTGAACAATAACTACACACAACACAGCTAAAGAGTTTTTGTATGTCCTCTTTGCAACAGGAGATCTGGGGGCTATGGCCATTCACTACTGTAAGAAAATGAAACTCCTAACGCCACTTATGCGGTCATTATTGCGTATCTACCAGTTTCAGCACTTCAATGCGCTACCTCCAGGCCTTAGTTGAAGGGTTATCACAATCCATATATCTGATGGATCAGTGGTCAACAACTGGTTTACGCAGACTACCTGTAACTGTGATGTCATCTCTCCAACCATCAACTGTCAACTTGACAGGAATTAGATTAGATTAGATTTACTTTCATTCCAATTGATTCGTAGTGAGGAGGTGCTCCAGGATGTGGAACATGTCAGAAAAACAACAATACATGACAAATATTTACAACTAAAACAAATAAGCTAATGTACCATTCCACAGGTCCCAAGTGGAATGATCGTCATTTTTTAATGAACACTAAGAGTCATTTTACAAATACTAATGCACTGAATTTAAAATAAAGTTTTTTATTTATTTATAAGGTAATAAACATGTAATACAACTACTGTAATACTTATTTACAATGAACACATTACTGCACTGAAATTGTGCAGAAGTTATGTTGTACTTATATACAAATCAGTTGGTTTTACTAAGAAATTCATCAATGGAGTAGGAGGAGTTGGTCACCAATAAATCCTTTAGGCTTCTCTTAAACTGAATTTCATTGGTTGTTAAGCTTTTTATAGCTGCTGGCAAGTTATTGAAAATGTCTGTTCCTGAATAATGCACACCTTTTTGTACTAGACTAAGTGACTTTAAATCCTTGTGAAGATTATTCTTATTCCTAGTATTGATTCCATGAATTGAGCTGTTGGTTTGAAAAAGTGATATATTTTTAATGACAAATTTCATTAAGGAATAAATATATTGGGAAGCAGTAGTTAGTATTCCTAGTTCCATAAACAGGCTTCTGCAGGATGTTCTCAAGTTCACACCACATATAATTCTTACTGCACGTTTTTGTGCCCAGAAAACTTTAGCTTGGCTTGATGAATTACCCCAAAAAATAATCCCATATGACATTATGAAATGAAAGTAAGCATAGTATGCCAGCTTTTTCATTTTTATATCCCCTATGTCTGACAAAATTCGCATTGCAAACAGAGATTTGTTAAGACGCTTCAGCAGTTCTGTGGTGTGCTCCTCCCAGTTGAATTTATTATCAAGCTGTAATCCCAAGAATTTAACACTGTCCACTTCTTCTGTCATCGTATGTTAGACATATACTCTTGGGACACCCCTTACAAGTTCTGAAATGCATGTAGTGTGTTTTTTCAAAGTTTAGTGACAAAGAATTGGCTAGGAACCAGTGATTAATGTCCACAAATATTTTATTGGCTGATCTTTCTAAGACTACACCTGATTTGCTATTTATTGCAATGTTTGTATCATCGGCAAACAAAACAAACTTGGCATCTGGTAATGTTACTGATGAAAGGTCATTGATATACACAAGAAAAAGTAAGGGCCCCAAAATGGAACCTTGTGGGGACCCCCACATGTAATTAGTTCCCAGTTGGATGATGCCTGATAGCTTGATACATGTCTCTTTCCTAATAACACCCTTTGTTTCCTGCCAGAGATATAAGATTTGAACCATTTTGCAGTGTTTCCTGTTACACTATAATATTCTAGTTTACTTAAAAGGATATTGTGATTTACACAGTCAAATGCCTTTGCCTGCAATTTTTTGTCTAATGAATTAAGCACATTTTCACTGTAAGTGTAGATAGCCTTCTCAATATCAGAACCTTTTAGAAATCCATACTGTGACTTTGACAGTATGTTATTTTAGATAAGATGGTTATAAAGACGACTGTACATTACTTTTTCGAAAATTTTTGAGAATGCTGGCAACAGTGAAATTGGACGGAAATTTGATGCTATTTCTTTATCTCCCTTCTTAAACAGTGGCTTAACTTCAGCATATTTCAGCCATTCAGGAAATATTCCACTGATAAACGACTGGTTACACAGATAGCTTAATATGTTACTTAGCTCAGAATCACATTCTTTAATTAACTTTGTTGATATTTCATCATACCCACTAGATGTTTTTGATTTTAAAGATTTTATGATGGACATTATTTCTGTTGGGGTAGTGAGGGTCAAATTCATATTATGGAAGTTACTTGAAATGTCTGGTCTAAGGTAATCCATTGCAGCATCTACCGAACCTGACAACCCCATCTTTTCAGTAACAGTTATAAAATGTTTGTTAAAAAGTTCTGCAACACTATACACATCTGTCACCAATGTATCATTTACTCTTAATGCTATTTGTTCCTCTTCATGTCTGGTTCTACCAGTCTCCTCCTTCACTATATCCCATATTGTCTTTATTTTGTTATCTGTTATGACTATCTTTTCCTTGTAATATATTTGCTTTGACATCCGTATTACAGTCTTTACTATTTTGCAGTATTTCTTATAATGTGCTATAGCATCAACATTGGAAATGTTTCGGATTGACAGATACAGTTTTCTTTTTGTTTTACAAGATACCCCTATTCCTCGAGTAATCCATGGCTTCTTTGTAGACTTTGCTCTAACCTTGGTAAGTTTTGGGGGAAAGCAGTGTTCGAATAAGGTAAGCACTTTATTAGCAAAAATGTTATATTTTTCATTCATGCCATGAGCACTGTAAACATCAGTCCAGTGAATGTCTCTGAGGAGTGTCCTAAATTAATCAATTTTTGGTTTACTGATTACCCTCTTGAGTTCAGATTTTATATCCTGTTCAGTATTAACATTTAACAGAAGGAACTGCATGTCATGGTCTGAGAGGCCATTGACTATTGGTTTTGTAATATAATTTTGTTCATTGGACTTTTCTATAAAGATATTATCAATGGCTGTTTGTGAGCAAGTGGCTATCCTAGTGGGGAACTTTACTGTGGGAATTAAGTTGAATGATAGTGTTACTAACTCAAATAAGTTCTTATTGGGAGAGTCTTTAAGGAAATCTACATTGAAATTACCAGTAACCACTATTTCTTTGTTTTTGGTTGTTAAACGGGCCAGTACAGCTTCAAGGTGGTTTACAAACAGATTAAAGTTACCTGCAGGTGCTCGATATACACTTAATATTATGAAGGATTTTTTGTGAAAATCTAATTCTGTTGCACATGCTTCCATATGCTGTTCTAGGCAAAATTTATGAATGTCTACGTTCTTAAATTTATGACAGTTCCTGATGAATGTGGCAACTCCTCCTTTCTCCATTTCTGATCTACAAAAGTGAGATGCTAGCCTAAACCCTGTAACACTTAAATGTTCTATACCAGTGGTCACATGATGTTCAGAGAGGCAGATTATGTCAGCTGGGTTTGAAGACTAATTCATCTATGCAGATAGTTAATTCATTAATTTTATTTCTCAGTCCTCTAATATTTTGATGCAATAAAGATAGCTGACATTTCACATTGACTGAGTTAAAATTGGGTGGAGTTAAAATATCTGCTGACAGTTGAAAATTCTTAACCAATGACTGTTTATGCTGATGTAATAAGCTGGAATTATGTTTTTTGATTTCTTTCTCAAACTGAAGGTTTGTCTCAGTTCTAACCTCTCTTAAAATTTGCTTTCTTTCTGTCCTCCCTACCCTAAAAAAGGGTCTTTTCTGAATCCTATAACCACTGGTATTTTACCACTCTTGGCAGTGCCTCCCCCCTTTAACTTTCCTGCTATTTCCCCAGCCAATTTACCCTTCCCCTTCCTGTTGAGGTGAAGGCCATGCCTAGTATCACATCTCAAGAGTGAAGTGGAATGACAGTCTGCTTGAAAGCACTCATACTAAAAATACATTTACATCATTCATCAGTGAACTGTCAGATACATTCAAAACTGTTTGCCCAAAACCAGTGAGAAAAACTGAGACAGCTGCCATGAAACATGATCTTATGTCTGAGCACAACTGGTTCACACCTGATCTACAAAGACCTAGAACTCTGTCAATGATTTCCTATGATGCAAACTATAATCTTGAAGAGCAAATACAGAACAGACTTTAAGTAAGTGCAACACAAATTATGATTAATAAGTCCCAAAATAAATGGAAAACAGCCTGAACTGTTGTCAAGACTCATTTGGGTAGAAGTAAAGATTAGCAAAAATAAGTCCTGTGATGCTGGTATCTCGCCAGACAATTTCTATACATTCTTCATTAATGCTGGAAAAAATGAATAACGCTTGCTGCAACTGAACACAGCCATAAATATGTCAACATCCATAAATCATGTAGACTCCATCCTATAAAATTGAGAGGAAGTAATTCCTTTCTTTAAACAGAAAAGAGTAAACATAAGCAATAGTAACAACTGCAGTAACAAAATTAAGTTTCTCAAAATTTGAAGACGTTTATGGTCTCTCAAATGCTGTGATCAAAAAAATCGTGGATGTAATAGCAGATCCACTATGTTCTCTTATAAACTGGGTGTTTGTCAGTGGCTGTGACAGTCATTACACAGCTCCAATTATACAGTCGACATGTGCGTGCATCACTCACAGTGACTCAAAGTATGGTTTCGGGTCTGGTTTGTCAACAGTAAAGGCAACTGAAAATATTGTTTCATTTATACTACCATCATTTGAGGAGAGATTGTCTGTTAACACTATCCTTTTGGATCTCAGCAAGGCACCCGATTGTCAGCCAAGGAATTCTGCTAGGAAAACTCTATTGCTATGGTTTTATAGACTCGAGACTATTTCTGATGAGATCCTACCTGAGTGACAATACGAGGTCAAATGTCTTTGATATCACCTTATGTTGTGTAAATCCACATTATTCAGATGATACTACTTTTGTTACAGCTAGGAAGGATTTGGGAGCATTAAAGCAGGAAAGTATAAATCGTCTCTGAGCAGCCAGTAAGTGGTTCCAAATAAATGAATGGTGTATTAATCATGAAAAAAAGGCTCAAAATGTTCTCTTTAACTTACGTATTACAGATGATGGCAATGACGGTTTCAGCTAAACTTCTAGGGATCTGTCTCTACTCAAAATTAACATGCATGATTCATACTAATGATTTCTGTACTAAGTTAGCAAGTGTTACATATTTGATAGGTGGACTAAGTTCTTGTGTTAGTAATAAGCTACTGCTCAATACGTACTATTGCCTTTTTCCACATCAACCTGACATTATATATAAAAGTTTGTCCAATACATACAAAAGAAACCAAGGCATGCATAAATTTACAACAATCTGTCCACTAACATACCCCACACCTAAAACAACATATTGACATCACAGTTATTAGACTTAAGAAAACTCAAGGTAGTTACAAATACATGAGGTAAAACTCTTAAATATTGCAAGTACAAGCACACAATATGACACTGACAGTATTTAAAAATGCCACACACAAATGGCTCACAGAATAAGCACTTTATACAACAGAAGAGTTCAAAATCTTCCCTAAACATGGTTTTAAGTGTTAATACAGTTTCATTTAGATTAAAAACTTATTCATGTGAATATATAATGTGCAATATGATGAAAAATTTTGTGTCTTGATAAGCAATAAATGATCTAAAATACCTTTTGCACCACATATATTATTTGTGTAATTTTATATTTAACTGTGTGCAGACACAAAAGATGACATCAATTGCATTTTTAATGCTCCAAGATGAGTAATAAATAAAACAGCTGCTTATTGCATTTTGTTAGTGTAGTGCTGTACATGAAATAAATTTTGGGCATGGTGTCTAATGTGCATTCTTCATACACATCATGTTTATAGCAACATACTGGATAAATAGAAGTTTTTTTTCCATGAACTTGAAGAGGGGATGTTTTGAGATATTCGAAGTCAAAGGTCAAGGACCTTGCATGTGAATATTCTTAGAAACCCACCATGTTGCATATCCATGTAAAGCTCTACTCATTAGCTTTTCAATTACACTGAAGAGCCAGAGAAACTGGTACACCTGCCTAATATCATGTAGGGCCCCCGTGAGCATGCGAAAGTGCCACAACCCGACGTGGCAAGTACTCGACTCTTGTCTGAAATACTGCTGTGGGGAATTGACACCATGAATCCTGCAGGGCTGTCCATAAATCCATAAGAGTATGAGGGGATGGAGATCTCTTCTGAACAGCACGTTGCAAGCCAGCCCAGATATGATCAATAATGTTCACGTCTGGGGAATTTGGTGGCCAACGGAAATATTTAAACTCAGAAGCAATTTTGGATGTGTGGGGTGTTGCATTGACCTGCTGGAATTGCCCAAGTCCATCGGAATGCACAATGGACATGAATGGATGCAGGTGTTCAGACAGGATGCATACACACCTGTCAGAGTCAGAGTCAGAGTCGTATTTAGACTTTATCAGGGAACCCATATCACTATAACTGCACAGGCCCAACATCATTACAAAGCCTCCACCAGTTTGAACAGTCCCCTGCTGACATGCAGGGTCCATGGATTCATGAAGTTGTCTCCACAGCTGTACACGTCCATCCGCATGATACAATTTGAAAGGAGACTTGTCCGAGCAGGCATGTTTCCAGTCATCAACAGTCCAATGTCCATGTTGACGGGCCCAGGCAAGGCATAAAGCTTTGTGTCTTGCAGACATAAAGGATAAATGAGTGGGCTTTCAGCTCCAAAAGCCTGTATTGATGATGTTTCGTTGAATGTTTCACTCTCTGACACTTGTTGATTGCCCAGCACTGAAATCTGCAGCAGTCTGAGGAAGAGCTGCACTTCTGTCATGTTGAAGGATTCACTTCAGTCGTCATCAGTCCCATTCTTGCAGGATCTTTTTCTGGCAGCAGCCAATGTCTGAGATATCGTGTTTTACCGGATTCCTGATATTAACGGTACACTCTTGAAATGGTCGTACAGGAAAATCCCATTTCATCACTACCTCGGAGACCGTGTGTCCCATCGCTCGTGCGCCGACTATAACACCACATTCAAACTCGCTTAAATTGTGATAACCTGCTATTTTAGCAGCAGTAACCGATCTAACAACTGCGCCAGACACTTCTTGTCTTATATAGGCATTGCTGACCACATCGTCATACCCTGCCTGTTTACGTATCTCTGTATTTGAACACACATATGCCTTTACCAGTTTCTTTGGCATTTCAATGTATATAAGTTTCCTTGCTGTACAAAGTGTGGTTATAAAAAACAGGACTGATGCTATCACAGAGTAAGCAAGCATGCACCTAAGATGAATGGCCAGTAGCTGAGAAGCATGAAGCTTTCTAAATGAAGTATGGCATTTCTTGTGTCTGTTGACGAATCAGTAATAGCCATGGCCTTAGTCTGTGTAGAGCTGTTATTTTCCTTTGCCAGAAAACATAGTAAGTGTAATAATAGAGCAAGGAATTATTGTAAAGTTCACAGGAAACTTAGAAGCTGCTACTAACACCTATTTTTTTACCAAAAGAAGTGTATTGTGAAGACTGTTAATTATGCACATGAGTTTTTGAGTGGTTTGGGTGTTTCCAAGATGACTGAGCAACCACTGAAAAGATGACTCTTGCTCAGGACACCCTTCAACTTTAGAAACTGATAAAAATATCGAAAAAGTAGGTAATCTGATTCCATCTGGTCACCTGTTGAGAGTCAATGAATTGCTGAAACTGTAGGAATTGACAAAGAATATAAAATGCAGCAAATTTCATGTGAACAGTTTAACAAGAGGAAAGTGTGTGTGAAACTGGTGCCAAAAATTCTCACGCTCAAACAAAAAGAAGTTCGTGATATGTTTGTATTGACACTTTGAATACTGCTGAAACTGATCCTAATACTTTCGTGAAATAGCGATAACATGTCACAAACCTTGGTTTGTTACTAAGTGCGTGCCAATCCATGCAGTTGAGGGCCAAGCATCAGAGTGACAAAAGCTCGAATGAGCAAATCAAGATTCAAAGTAATGACAATTGTTTCTTATTCACTTGGGCTAGCACTATGTAACTTACCTGTTCCCAAGGTCAAACCTGCATTAAAAGGAACAAGGTTTCAGTCTGTTTAAGCAGTGTAAGAAAAGTGGCATGTGTCCTCAAGGAGCTAACAAGGAAGACTTCCAGCACTGTTTCCATCAATAGAAAATTCACACTGAGTGTTGTTTAAGCATAGAGGAGGGGCTTATATTGAGGAAGACAATAACTAAACATATAAATTTTTTAAATAAAATGTTTTACTGCAACTGTCCTTTTATTTTATAGTCACACCTTGTATCTGGATTAGAACCAGAATTATATTCATTTATGCTGAGAGAGAGAGGCAGGCACATAAATTTCACACAATTACTGAACTTTGCAGACCTGTAATTTTCTTCAAAATTGTCTTATACAGTGAAATCTCACTTTTACACTTTTCAAGGATCTAGGAAAAAATTGTGTAAAATGAGGGAAAATGTAAAATGTTGGAAAAAAGTTAAGCACCCCCCTTGCATTTTTGCTCTGTATGTAAGATATACATACATTATAGTCACCAAGATACTTGTCAGGGACTTGTTTATTAGCTAATAAAAACTGATGACTTAATTGAAAGTGTAACTATCTGGGAACTAGAAGTGTTTGACTTAATTTAATATGACAAAACTGATGTTTTATTGAAAGTCTGTTACATAAATAGTGAAATATTGCCTCAGTTACATATTTTTCTTGGTTAGCATGACATGTTACGAGAATTTTTTTTCTTGTTGTCCAGTGCAAATACTTACGTAAGTATTTTGTGTGGTGTCTGCATATGGGTTGTTCCACATCTCTTGCACTGTAGTAATCTTTTTGAAGTTATCAGAGACTGTGCCTCCTCAATTATGTAGAAAACCACACAAATGCAAACTATCACTCACAATGTTTGTTTGTGAAACATCGCAAAAAATCTTTATGTAAATATTTGCACTTGACAACAAGAATAAATCTTCGGAGCATGTGTTCTGAAGTCTTGGGGGAAAGGGGGGGGGGGGGGGGGGGGGGGGGAAGAACTTAACTAGTGCTGCATGTAAAAGAAAAACATTTGACTTAAAGTGAGCAAATGTGTCAACTAGCGTTACTAGTAGCCAAACAACGAAACACACTAAATATGGTTTGAATAATGCAACTCAAGATGATCACGAAGGTGCACATGCACAGTGGAGATAGTTTGTAAATGGTTGTGATTGGTCATGATATTTTTATTCGAACGAAACTAGTTACTCCCATCAGCCACCACGTCAAGTAGCACTCGGCAGTGGCAGGAGATAAAGCACAAAACTGTTCCAACTTTTACTCATTTGCCAGTTCAGATCTGCTGGAGCACCCCAGAGTCAAGAAACAACCACGTAACTTTTGTAAACACTACTTGATGGCTAGTGCCATGCCATCATAATTTAATGTCAATTATTGAAGTTCTTTTCTCCATAAACATTTTTTTCATAAAGCATAAATCACGGGAAAGTTTATACGTTAATGCAAAATCAGTTGTGAATTAACAGTGTGAACATAGGAAATTTGAATGATAAAACATGTCAAACGGTGAGAAAACGTTAATTTGGGGAAGGTAAAAGTGGGGTGATACCATATCTCTGCAAATTGTTAGTTTATGCCTCTTATCTGTATCACTGATGGTACCAAATTTGAAAGAAATCTGAGATGGTTGAGTTGAGTATTGTGTTGAACTCTTGTGGAATTACCTCCTGTATCAAAGTATGTAGGTCTTCCTTGAAAATTCAACGTGTCTCCCATTCATCAAACTCAGACTAGACAAAGAAGAAACTAAAATTTGTTGAAAAATTTGCATAACACTGCTTTGGCTTTTTCCAATAAATTTAATCCTGGCATGTGCCTTCTCCATGGCTACATTTATGTGGTGGTTCATTTTAATATGTTCCATGCAGATTAACTTGGATGTTTTATGGTCCCAACTGTTTTCAGTCACTTATCACTTATTGTGTAGTCATATGTAATGTTCTGCCTATTTACACACATTACTATTTTCATGGCTCTGAAGTATCACCAAAAAGCCTCACAGATACACTGACCAGATTAACTTTGCCAGTTATTAAAATGGATGTTTTTATTTCTCACATTTGCAGTAAAGTAATGAATGAAGCAAGGAAAGAGAAACTTTAAGCCACTTACCACCATCAGCCACCATAGCCATTTTGGAGGTAGTGTGGCCTTCCTCCAACCTTCAGTAGGGCGACCAGGTGTCCCATTTCTAAAAGGACTGTCCCTTTCTCTCACTGTGTGTTAAGTTGTTCCGGCAATAAATGAATCATTTTTCCTTAGATCCTTACTTGTAACCAACTTTTTCATTCAGTTCTCTAAGGGTTTTTATTTGCTCTATGCATCTGTTTTGTCTCTTATGTTTTTCATGCTTTCTTACTGACATCCATGTGACACTCTAATGTCCAAGGGAGTGCAATTGCTAGCTGTCATTTTTCAGGTATTAAGTTTTCCCCTTGAGCCATAAATATAGCAGAGAGCAAAAGTACACACTGACAGTGGAAGTAAGAAGAGAAGACATTTCACTGGCTTGCTTAGTTCTGGCAACTCTGGCGTGAGCTTCATATTTATTATTTTTTTGTGGTATAAATGACACGTGGAAATAAGGTTTTGTGAAAGCCTGTTATAGGGACATTAGTGTTCTAATGTCCTGCTTCTCTGTAGTAACGAACATGAATCAGCTACACACTGTCAGATCTCATATATTGACAGAAAATGCATGCAGCTCTTTCTTCCAGTTACTACCAAAAAGTACTAACAATTAACTAAGGAAGCGCAGTGAGCTGGCGCCAGTGCATTCAATATTTTTAGTATTCACTTCGTTAGATACTTGTGTTAATATGGAGGGGAAAAATGTAGAGTTTCCTTTCTTGGAGCAAAACCCAACACTACAAACACAATGTATTTTATGTTGTTAAGTTTCTTCCACTAACGTGGAGGATGTGTCAGTACAACACAACACAAAAAGAATGTGAAGCACATGTTAGCAGTTTCCTTGAGAACTTCCAATAGCAAAATTTCCTTTTATAAGTAAGAACTGAGCAAGGTGAAAGTGTCACTGCTGAAGAAGGGCTGTTAGTGTTTCATACTGCAAAGCAATCATTTATTCTGTTCAATGGTCTGCACAGCTCTTGTGGGAGAACTTTTAAGAAGAAATTCACGTGTTCCAGGAGAAAGTCCGAGTCAATTTTAGGGAACATTTTATCACCATATGCAACACATGAAGCGCAGTCAGAACTTAAAGATGCTAAGTACATGTCTGATGACTGATGCACCAAATCACAAAATTTTAAAATAATAGTCCCGATCATACACTACTGGCCATTAAAATTGCTACACCAAGAAGAAATGCAGATGATAAACGGGTATTCATTGGACAAATATATTATACTAGAACTGACATGTGATTACATTTTGACGCAATTTGGGTGCATAGATCCTGAGAAATCAGTACCCAGAACAACCACCTATGGCCGTAATAACAGCCTTCTGGCCGTAATAACAGCCTTGATACGCTTGGGCATCGAGTCAAACAGAGCTTGGATGACGTGTACAGGTACAGCTGCACATGCAGCTTCAAAACGATTCCATAGTTCAACAAGAGTAGTGACGCGTATTGTGACGAGCCAGTTGCTTGGCCACCATTGATCAGACGTTTTCAATTGGTGACAAATCTGGAGAATGTGCTGGCCAGGGCAGCAGTCTAACATTTTCTGTATCCAGAAAGGTCCGTACAGGACCTGCAACATGCGGTCGTGCATTATCCTGCTGAAATGTAGGGTTTCCCAGGGATCAAATGAAGGGTAGAGCTACGGGTCGTAACACATCTGAAATGTAACGTCCACTGTTCAAAGTGCCGTCAATGCGAACAAGAGGTGACCGAGACATGTAACCAATGGCACCTCCATACTATCACACGCTGGGTGATACGCCAGTATGGCGATGACGAATACACATTTCCAATGTGCGTTCACCGCGATGTTGCCAAACACAGATGCGACCATCATGATGCTGTAAACAGAACCTGGATTCATCCAAAAAAATGACGTTTTGCCATTCGTGCACCCAGGTTCGTTGTTGAGTACACCATCACAGGCGCTCCTGTCTGTGATGCAGTGTCAAGGGTAACTGCAGCCATGGTCTCCAAGCTGATAGTCCATGCTGCTGCAAATGTCATCAAACTGTTCTTGCAAATGGTTGTTGTCTTGCAAACATCCCCATCTGTTGACTCAGGTATCGAGACGTGGCTGCACGACACGATCCGTTACAGCCATGGGGATAAGATGCCTGTCATCTCGACTGCTAGTGATACGAGGCCATTGGGGTCCAGCACTGCATTCCGTATTACCCTCCTGAACCCACCGTTTCCATATTCTGCTAACAGTCATTGGATCTCGACCAACGCGAGCAGCAATGTCGCAATACGATAAACCGCAATCGCGACAGGCTACAATCTGACCTTTATCAAAGTTGGAAACGTGATGGTATGCATGTCTCCTCCTTACACGAGGCATCACAACATTTCACGAGGCAACGCCAGTCAACTGCTGTTTGTGTTTGAGAAATCTGTTGGAAAGTTTCCTCATGGCAGCATGTTGTAGGTGTCAACACTGGCGCCTACCTTGTGTGAATGTTCTGAAAAGCTAATCATTTGCTTATCACAGCATCTTCTTCCTGTCGGTTAAATTTCGCGTATGTAGCATGTCATCTTCGTGGTGTAGCAATTTTAATGGCCAGTAGTGTAGTTAAACATTTCACTCCTGCCAAAGGTATGCAGTGCGAAACAATCTCTTTGGAGAAACACCAGAATTATTACCCAGTTATATCCTAGGCATCTTAAAGTGTGATTTAGTTGAAAAGATCATCTTTTGCACAGGTCACTGTATCACTAATGTTGGTGAGTACAAGAGAGCTGGGACAATGTTTATTTCAAACTGAACAGTGTGCTCAAAATGAACATTCAAGGCATTAGTTGTGTAGTTGACACGGTACACAACGAAGTGCAGACATTCTTCCGATAGATATAGAAATTTTATTTACTAAAATATTTCAATATTTTCATATTTATACTGTATGTGTTGACAAAATTAAATCATTTTGTGTTTTAGTTGCTATTGATATAAGCAAGTTCTGGGTAGTGTTAAAACTAGATGGTTGTCATTGCTGCCAGCAGTTACAAGACACTGATATGTATGAACCCCTTAAGTCTTATTTCGTGTCTCAGGATATGTGTCCTACATTCCTAAAACAGTTTTTTTGAGAACCCAAAATAGTCACTTCCTTGGCTTAATTTTACACAAAGCCAACTAAAAATGCTTTCCAATTCAATCCAAAAGGTAGAAAGAACAAAAAAATTTGCTATAAAATCAGCTGAGGAACTAGAATCGCTTAAAGAAAACAATCAAAGGAAATTGAGCATGTTTCAAACTTCAGTTATTTCTTCAATGTTAATTAATTTAGAAAATGGAGGTATTTTTCCATTCTATCAAAACATGAAACTATAACAAATTTATTTTACAATAATTTTGTAACCTATTCAGAAAAGTGGTTTTCTCTGAAATCATTTCACTGAACCACAAAAGATGGTTCGATATATTCCATATACATTAATACCCCAGAATGATGCGACAGGTGAGACCAAGCGATAATCATGTAAGCTAAATTTGTGTAATTCCGGATCGAATTTTGCATATAAATACGCACCAATTAGGCCCTATGTTCAATTAGGGCCAGTGACTAAAGAAAACAATGTTGTTTAGTAGAAAATGTTCAAAAATACAACAAATTACAGTACAGTATGACACCTTTCAACAATGTAAACTGAAGTTATTGTGATGTAAAAGGCTTCATAAAATCTAAATAGATTCAGAAGGATGTAGGTTGCAGTAGTTACTGGGAGATGAAGAAGCTTGCACAGGATAGAGTAGCATGGAGAGCTGCATCAAACCAGTCTCAGGACTGAAGACCACAACAACAACAACAACAACAACAAAATCTAAATTGTCATCAGACAAGTAAAATTTTTTTCCCTAGTCACTAACCAATTTTTTATTCTCCATTTTGAAGCAGAAATGCACATTTCGTTGGAATGTATTTTTTCTAAAATTTGTAACCCTTTTTCAACTGAACTGAAGCCTCCTGTCAAGTTTGCAACTATAGTTTTATCTTCTATTTGAACTGTGTAAAGAATATGGCTGTTCAATGGGTTGATTTGGGGGAGGAGACCAAACTGTGCTGGTAATTGGTCTCATAGGAGGATTAGGGAAGGAAGTCAGCTGCACCCTTTCAAAGGAACCACCCCGGCATTTGCCTGAAGTGGGGAAATCACAGAAAACTTAAATCAGGATGGCCAGATGCGGGATTGAACCGTCCTCCTCCCGAATGTGAGTCCTGTGTGCTAACCACTGCACCACCTCACTTGGTGCTGCTCATGATGGTGAGAATCCAGCAGTTCTCAAATGTCATCACCATCCACATCTAAATTTAATTGTCTGCCAAGGTTGACCACTTCTTTAGTCACAATATCAATCTGATCAGGATATGGTTGCTATCCACCCAGGGTTTTATCTTTAAAATTGGATAGTTTTCCAGTAACTCTCACAACATCTAAAACACTGAATCATTTCCAACTGTAACGTGTTTTAATGACTTCCTGGTACAGGTACATCAGCTGAAGCAAGCTGGTTGCATTCAGCGGCAAAAAGACTACTTTCACATCAAAATTAGAGCAACAGAAGGATGACCTTGTACATTGTCAATAGCATCACTTTAAATGGGATTTGTTTTAATTGGCAATAACTTTCGACTTTATGTATGAAATCAAGACCAAAACAGTCCTCAAAAAGGGAAGCTGTCACCCAAGCTTTAGCAACTGACTTCCAAAAATGGGCAACCCAGCTTTAGATGTGGTTTTTAAATCTCTTTGATTTCCTGAGTGATAACTTAACAGGTTTTCATTTACAACCACCAGCTGTATTCCTGATAACTATCACTGTCAATCGATCTTTAGCGGCTTTAAAACCTGCAAAGGCTCTCTCTTCACGCACAACAGAAGTTCTTTTAGGCATCTTCTTACAGAACAGTCCAATTTCATCTACGTTGAATATGGTTTGGTTGGTACAACTACCACCATCTGTCACTGCCTCTAGTTTTTCTGGATAGAGCAGCACAGCCTCTTTATTAGTGCTTGCTGCATCCTCACTTTCTGTGGTGCTATGCCAATATCAACTACTTTTGTATTGGCTAAACGAACCATTACCAGCTTTTAAGACTTCACTTTTGGCCACACTCCCAGCTGCTTCTTTCAATCTCTCAGAAACGTGCTTAGCTTGACAGCACACTGTATTCTGATCAACAGAGCAATTTTTCATTCTTACTGGATTACCACACCATAATTTTAATATTGTTTCCATCTACGTGATAATATGAATGATATTTGAATTCAAAGACTGAGGCTTTTTCATGGCTTCAAGAATTTTTTCTTAACCTTTTATAAATGGCATAACCGTTGTTTCTGGTAGATCCAACACAAATTTAAATTTTGGCATCAAAGTCTCCATTAATATTAAAGTTTACATCAAAGATAATGATTTTCTTTCTTTTATTTGATGTAAATGAATCAGTTCTGTTCCATTTGGATGGCATCATTAGGAACCACAGTTCCATGGCTAAAATGATTCCACGTGAAACATGTATGAACCTGTCCTAAGCCAAACACTATGTAGGCAGTGAAGGAGAATAGAGGTGTGTGGTGCTCAAACAGATGAATCGCATAGCTCCAGATTTGAGTAAAATGGGATAACTTGAGCCAGGGTATTACTATGCTTAAAAATGCGGATATTTCATATATAAATATAGAGGTTCTTGTGAATTTTGCTCTTACTGTACCAGGCACAAATGTTGCTAAGGAAAGAGTCTTTTCAATTGTTAACTGCCTTTAGATGGATGAAAATTAGAGTTTTTAAGAATCATATTAAAGTTTTCATTTACCTCATTAACGCACTGTTAACATATACAAGTATATTTTATTTGTAACTAGTATCCTGTTTTGTTCCGTTTTTCGTTTCTCAGACATGTCCAGTTTTTTTATACGAGGTGCATTCAAGTTCTAAGGCCTCCGATTTTTTTTCTAATTAACTACTCACCCGAAATCGATGAAACTGGCGTTACTTCTCGACGTAATCGCCCTGCAGACTTACACATTTTTCACAACGCTGATGCCATGATTCCATGGCAGCGGCGAAGGCTTCTTTAGGAGTCTGTTTTGACCACTGGAAAATCGCCGAGGCAATAGCAGCACGGCTGGTGAATGTGCTGCCACGGAGAGTGTCTTTCATTGTGGGAAAAAGCCAAAAGTCACTAGGAGCCAGGTCAGGTGAGTAGGGAGCATGAGGAATCACTTCAAAGTTGTTATCATGAAGAAACTGTTGCGTAACGTTATCTCGATGTGTGGGTGCGTTGTCTTGGTGAAACAGCACACGCGCAGCCCTTCCCGGACGTTTTTGTTGCAGTGCAGGAAGGAATTTGTTCTTCAAAACATTTTCGTAGGATGCACCTGTTACCGTAGTGCCCTTTGGAACGCAATGGGTAAGGATTACGCCCTCACTGCCCCAGAACATTGACACCATCATTTTTTCAGCACTGGCGGTTACCCGAAATTTTTTTTGTGGCGGTGAATCTGTGTGCTTCCATTGAGCTGACTGGCGCTTTGTTTCTGGATTGAAAAATGGCATCCACGTCTCATCCATTGTCACAACCAATGAAAAGAAAGTCCCATTCATGCTGTCGTTGCGCGTCAACATTGCTTGGCAACATGCCACAAGGGCAGTCATGTGGTCGTCCGTCAGCATTCGTGCCACCCACCTGGATGACACTTTTCACATTTTCAGGTCGTCATGCAGGATTGCGTGCACAGAACCCACAGAAATGCCAACTCTGGAAGCGATCTGTTCAACAGTCATTTGGCGATCCCCCAAAACAATTCTCTCCACTTTCTCGATCATGTCGTCAGACCGGCTTGTGCGAGTCCAAGGTTGTTCGGTTTGTTGTCACACAATGTTCTGCCTTCATTAAACTGTCGCACCCACGAACGCACTTTCGACACATCCATAACTCCATCACCACATGTCTCCTTCAACTGTCGATGAATTTCAATTGGTTTCACACCACGCAAATTCAGAAAACGAATGATTGCAAGCTGTTCAAGTAAGGAAAACGTCGCCATTTTAAGCATTTAAAACAGTTCTCATTCTCGCCGCTCGCGGTAAAATTCCATCTGCCGTACGGTGCTGCCATCTCTGGGACGTATTGACAATGAAAGTGGCCTCATTTTAAAACAATGCGCATGTTTCTATCTCTTTCCAGTCCGGAGAAAAAAAATCTGAGGCCTTAGAATTTGAATGCACCTTGTATAAAAAAAATCTGGTCACCATAACTTACAGTTTAATGTGAGCACCAGAGGAAGTGGCTGTTAAGAGTTCCAAAAGACTTGCAACAACACTTCTTTTCAAAGAGATAAGTTAATTATTTTTGAACAAGCATATTGACAAGTACATAATTATGCTTTCCAGTACTTTAGGTGGTTTCATTGACATACTGATGAGATTTTGTTACGACAGACTATAAGGACGTGGAAGCGCTTAGGATTATAATGCTTCTGACACTTTCTTAGCTTTTGTGTATGTTGTGTGCCTTGTTACACACAGTGGATATCAACCGAATGACATTCTCAACACTAGACAACAGAGTTCTCAGATGAAAAAATTGGCAAGTTCAAACTGTCTTATATTTTATCAAGTGCAGCAAACTAGCTCATCTTATTGCAATTACATGTGATGTGCAGTAAAACAGTTTTATAATGTATATTTACTTGAAATGTAATAGTTATGTGATACAGTGAAATGAAGATATACATAGACATCCCACAGATTTTTGAGTATCCACTTGTTTTCACTCTTGTTGTGTATAACAAGATGAATGAGTCAAGAAGGTGCTCTCGTTAGTTAATGACCAGGCATTAGATCTCTATTGTTGACAATGGGGCATGATATGGTCGAACTGTCTCTCAACTTCCTTCTTACTAAACATTTTACTCCTATCCACTGTGGCGTACATGCCAACACAAAAACCTATAATTAAACGTAGAGTTCAACCATGACAAATACACAATGCACTGCATACAATGTGTGCCCCAGAATTTCTCACTAATGGAAGTTCTTAATACTTCACCTATTCTCATCAGTTTAAGAATACCAATGCCGTGCATCTAGATCTGCGCAGTACCATATCTAAATGTATTTTATAAATGAGTTAGACAAGCTACCACCCCAAATACCAGAGAGAGAACATCTAGGCCCAATTATGGATACTCCAAAGCAAATAATATTCCAACAATATAACACGGAATAGTGCTGATTTTCATAGTCCCTGTAGGTATAAGAATAGCCCACTGAACAAATGACATTGTATATAAGCATGAGTAGATAATCTCCTATAACAGAAACCTTTGAAATAATATTTCACATTTAATTTGTAATTATGACTACAAATTTATTTTGTGAGAATGTTTTAAATGAAATTTACATTTCCTTCATAGGCGTTACAAAAAACTACTAGGACCTATTTCTCTTCTATTATGTCTTCAGATGCTGCTTATGAAAAATTCAGGTTTATGCACATTTTCCAACTTTCTCCTCTTACTTAGTAATGAGATTTTACATGGGTTGCAGGTCACTTTCTGTGTTTACACAAATATTATCAGTTTTCTCTCAGTAAAATTTAAAAGGTTGAAGCTTTTTATGTTATCAACTTTTTCTGGTCATTCCCAACTTTTTGCACTTTTTTTTCCATTACCGTGGAAGAACCAAAAGTAACACATGGACAACAGCTTTGTATCAGACATGTGCAAATGATTCCCATGTAATTAACATATAACATACCTACAAAAAAATACTAAAGGAATGGAAAGTAATTAATCTTACCTTTTATTATAACTCCATTAAGCGTCTCTGCAGAGGTGTTCTGGTAACGTTTTGTCAGTGCCTGTATTTCATCACAATTTAGTCCGAAGACTGAACAGTCATTAGCATGTAATGAGCCTTTAACTGCCACATACAGGTACGATGGCAGGTCTTCCATCTTTAAATCATTAGGCTGCGAAAGTTGAGTGGCCATTTCCAGCTGCAAAGAATAAAATGTAAACATCATTCAACATGGTTACTCTTCGTATAGGCTTTTCTTTCAACCTGAAAAATCTAGGATTAAACTGAATGCAGCAGAATTAATTTGCCGATTCTACATTCACAAATATACAAAAATGTTAATATGTCTAAATTCTAATGTGATAAGGAACCACATTTTTTTCTTCATGCCTCTAGTCACACTACGCTTTCAACAGCATGCAAATATGAGCAACATCCTTAGGTGCAAAAATACTAGTAAACATTAAAAATTATTAAATTTGTAATAAAAGCTTATCTGACTATAAATAACTAATTTTTAATGCTTTGGGACACAAACAATGTAACAATTTACAGTAGTTTTAGTGGAGAGAAACATTTACTGAAATACAAAATCGTTACATTCTTGTAGAATAATCCTTTCAACTATTAGGCTGTTGCAGAAGTTCATAGTGTTTTTCCACAAGTTTAATAAAAACAACAGATACATGCAACAGACTTTAGATGTCAATAGTACGAGGGTTGGAACTTTAATAGTGGCAACTATTTATTTTTACAGCTTGTACACAATAGATACGTCTTACAAAGTTTTCCTGACCTTCAAAGTAGTCACCAGCATTGTGTATAGCCCGTTGCCAGCGATGTGAAAGTTGTGGGATACTCTTAGCAGTGCCAGTTGTGTTGACAGTTCGAGTAGCGCAGTTTATTGCCCAACGAATTTGTAGCAGTTCTGAAGCAAATGCTGTGGAATGTTTCCTTCCGTTTAGAAATTGAGTTGAATTCACGAGGGCTTAAGTCAGGAGAGTGCAGTAGGTGGTATAGCACTTGGCAGCCACATCAATCAAACAAATCAGTAACAGCTTGCACTGTACGTGCTTGAGCATTTTCCAGCAAAATGATGGCCAAGTCCTGTAGAAAGTATCATCATTTTTGTCTCTAAGCTGGTCATAGGTTGTGTTCCAAAAATGAACAGCACAGAGACAGAAGTGATGACACTTTCTGCAGGACCTGACCATCATTTTGCAGGACAATGCTCAAGCACGTATAGTGCAAGCTGTTACCGATTTGTTTGACTGATGGGGCTGCTAAGTACTATACCACCTACTGCACTCCCCTGACTTATGCCCTCATGAGTTCAATTCCATTTCTAAACTGAAAGAAACACTTCACAGTATTCACTTCAGAACTGCTACAAATTTGTTGGGCAGTAGACCACGCCGCTCGAACTGTTAACACAACTGGCACTGCTAAGAGTATCCTACGACTTCCACATGGCTGGCGATGGGTTATGCACAATGCTGGTGATCACTTTGAAGGTCAGTAAAACTGAAAAACATATCTATTTTGTATGAGCTGTAAATAAATAGTTGCCACTATTAAAGTTCCAACCCTCATAATACTCCTTCACTATTTACAACAGTCTGTCAATGCTGTGGTAACTTTTCCATTTAGTGACTGTAGCAATCACGTAGTTATGAGGCAAAGAAATTATCAAGCCATGTTCAGGTGCATTTTCATCAAGAGAGGAGACTCCTTGAAGGCTATTCAACAGAGATTGGAAAAGGCGAAAACCTGAGTGCACAAGATAAGGTGAATATGGTGTGCGCAGAATGACTTCCCAACTCAACTCCTGTATAGTGTTTTTTATCAGTCTAGCTGAATGCAGGCTGGCAGTATCATGAGGTAGCATCACTTCATGCAGAGCTCCTGGTAACTGTCCCTGCACTGTGTCTACAAGAAATCTCAGTTGTTGACAAATGTCAGCAGTGATGGTTATACCTCAGGGAAGCAATTCATAATACACCACTCCACTGCTGTTCCACCAGATGCATAACATTATCTTTTGTGGATGCACACAGGTCTTTTATCAAGTGAGGTTGGCACACTAGACTGGCATTCGGGAGGACAATGGTTCAAACCCACGTGTGG
Organism: Schistocerca nitens; assembly: GCF_023898315.1. NCBI lineage: Eukaryota > Metazoa > Arthropoda > Insecta > Orthoptera > Acrididae > Schistocerca > Schistocerca nitens. The sequence continues at coordinate 453,992,497 of NC_064615.1, read as the reverse complement.
TCATCTTAATTTAGGATTTCTAGAGAAGGAAAGTTGCTACTACCATATAGCGGAGATGCTGAGTCATGATAGGCACAATAAAAAGATTCACACAATAAAAGCTATCGACCATTAAGGCCTTTGCCAGCAGCGCGTGCACGCACACACACGCCAGCGCAACTTGTACACATGTCTGCAGTCCCAGAGAGCTGAAACTACAATGCGAGCAGCAGCACGAGTGCATGGTGGGAGTGGCGACTGGGTGGGGGTAAGGAGGAGGCAGGGATGGGGAGGGGGAGGGGGAAGGATAGTATGGAAGGAGTGGTGGACAGTGAAGTGTTGCAGTTTAGACGGAGGCTAGAAGAGAAGGTGCGAAGGGGGGAGATGGTAAGTAACGGAAAGGAGAGAAATAAAAATAAAAGAAATTAAAATACTGGGTGTGGTGGTGAAATGACGGCTGTGTAGTGCTGGAATGGGAACAGGGAGGAAGCTGGATGGGTGAGGACAGTGACTAACGAAGGTTGAGGTCAGGAGGGTTACTGGAACGTAAGATGTATTGCAGGGAAAGTTCCCACCTGCGCAATTCAGAAAAGCTGCTGTTGGTGGGAAGGATCCATATGGCACAGGCTGTGAAGCAGTCACTGAGATTAGGGGTATCATGTTTGGCAGCGTGTGCAGCTACGGGTTGTCCACTTGTTTTTTGGCCACAGTTTGTCGGTGGCCGTTCGTGCGGACAAAAAAAATGGTTCAAATGGCTCTGAGCACTATGGGAATTAACATCTGAGGTCATCAGTCCCCTAGAACTTAGAACTACTTAAACCTAACTAACCTAAGGACATCACACACATGCCCGAAGCAGGATTCGAACCTGCGACCGTAACGGTCACGTGGTTCCAGACTGAAGCGCCTAGAACCGCACGGCCACACCGGCCGGCTCGTGCGGACAGACAGCTTGTTGGTTGTCATGCCTACATAGAATGCAGCACAGTGGTTGCAGCTTAGCTTGTACATCACATGACAGGTTTCACAGGTAGCCCTGCCTTTGATGTGATAGGTAATGTTAGTGACTGCCACTTCAATGAACAGGAATGCACCGCCAAATTCTTAGCACCAGGGACAGTTTGATGTTGACACCATTATTGGTGCATCCTGATTTCAGCACACCATTTCATCTCAACACATGCCTGGGATTATAGCCTTGGGGCCCCAAGTGTAACACAAAACAGTCAGATGTAGAACACAAACCGATAACATTTGCAAGCTGTATGCTCACACATACTGAAAGCAATTATGGCATAATCAAGAAAGAGCCATTTGTAGTAGTGTAGGCATTTAAGAAATTTAAATACTTATTAGCAGAACAAGACCATGTTCCATAGTGATCATACATCATTAATGCTACTCTTGAAAAGGAAGTTGCTACACAGTAGCTTCCATAGTGGGCAATGTTCTTGTAGGAATTCATTTTTTCTATAAGATATGACAAAGGCAATGAAAATATCTTACACGATGTGTTGTTCCAGCTTCAATAGGTTGACAGCAACAAGACTATGTCAAGGAATGTGGCACTTTCACAACATTTTTTTTTTTTTTTTTTTTTTTTTTTTTTTTTTTTTAAATCAACGGTTTAGACAGGGCTGTCATATGTCTGTCATAACTTTCAAACAGAACAACACAAAGATCAAGCACTACTTAAACATATTCAATGGTCAGAAGATAGGATTGATGAATTAAACATGAGATGCAAGCTCCACTGAGGAATGCTGTTCCACAGAAGTCACTCTTCAAGTAACTGGTTGAGTATGTATACCATACAACTGTAGTCAATTAATAATTCGGTACATACATCTAGGTTATGGTCACTCTGATCCCAAGAAATGTACCATGCACATTAACAAACAATATTACTTTAAAAACATACTCCAATGACATACAAAAATTTTAAAATTATGTGAGACACATCAAAAAGTAAAAATCAAACAATGGAAAATCCAGGATGGAATGTAACATTATATTGTCAAAAAGTAAAAATACAGATGATGAAACTGCACACCTTACTTCATCCCAATGAGTTGTGGGATTAGTAGCAGTGGACTTTTATGGTCCACTGCCTTGGGGATGGGGTATTGGGTTCGTTTTTGTCATCCTGCAATGCTGACCAAAACTAAATTTTATCAAGAAAAGTTATGACCCACAGTGTCATACTGAAGTTGAAGAGATCATCATTTAAAGCAAGTAGGGAGATGGAAACATTTGTTCTCTAATAATTTATAACTAAGCCCACTGAAACATATGATGCAGGAATTGGTTATGTCTAATGTACTGGGCCAGTAAACACTCCAAGTGGGTTGAGATAGTGACTGATTTTGAAAGAATTCTGAATGAACTCCCCTATTCAGTTACTAGGGTAGCACCCATAGAGATTTTAGGCAAACAAATCAAAGCTGAAACTTCGTTAAAGTAGATCGACTGGCCTAAAGAGAACGTGTTGATTATTCCAGTATTACATTCAAATATCAAAAAGACATTAATTAAAACAGATAATGAGAAAAAAGAAGATGTGAAAGGAGAGCCGCAATAGTATATAAATTATGGGACATAGTATCATTAAAGAGGTACAGGGTGTCCGAAAAGTCTTTCCCTGATTACGTAAATTGATAACTCGGGCTAGAAGTAAGATACAAATATGAAACTGGTGTCCAATTGTTTACAAACTATCAAAGTTTTTTTTTTTTTTCACACATCAGTAAACTTCCACATGAGCACCCTTGGTAGCACGTAGCACATCTAGGCGATATTTAATTTCCGTCCACACTTTAGCCAACATCACTGGAGGGATCGATTCAACGACTGTGGTTACCCCGCAGGGTTTCAAGATCTGGCACACGTATTCGGTAGACCTCGTCCTTGACATAAGAAGAAGTCTAATGGGGTTATACCAGGAGAGCACGGAGGCCAAACTGTTGGCCCATCACGACCAATCCATCGCCCAGGAAAGGTCATATCGAGATAGGCACAGACGTCCAGACCCCAATGAGGCGGTGCACCGTCTTGCTGAAACAAGACATCGGGGTGATACTGAAGCAGCTGAGGAACAGCATACAGTTGCAACATGTCCAGATACACTGCAGATGTGATGGTAGCCTCAGTGAAGAAGAATGGCTTGATAATTCGATCGTGCAATAGCGTGCACCAAAAATTCACCTTTGGACTGCCTCTGGTGCACTCCATGACCTCACCAGGGGGTTGTGAACCCCAAATGCGCACATTATGGCAATTCACTACTCCACTGAGAGAAAAGGTCGCTTCGTTGGAAATGGCAATTCGTCTGAGATAACCATCATTGTCCTCAATAAATGATAGCATTTCGACCGCAAAGTCATATCGACGTGGCAACAAGGCCTGAACGATTTGCACTTTGTATGCACGAAACAATAAATGTTTGTGTAAAATGTCATGGAGAGAGCTTTTTGGCATCTGTAACTCACGTGAGGCCCTGCGCACCAATTTCTTCGGACTTCGCAGAAAGACTGCCTTACAGCATCCACCCTGTCTGCTGAGGTTCTTGGTCGACTAGACCTCGGAAGGTCAGCAACCAATCCTGTGTTCTAGAACTTCCGGGAATGTAGGGTATGTTGCAGGCAGTGTTCCCACCTTCGCAGTTCAGAAAAGCTGGTGTTGATGGGAAGGATCCAGAGGGCGCAGGCTGTGAAGCAGTCATTGAAATAATGAACACTGTGTTCAGTGGACTGCTCGGCAATGGGCCTTTGCTTGTCTATGGCCATTCATGCAGACAGATGACTCATTCACTGTCATTCCCCCATTCCTCTCAAGTTTTCAGTTACATCAGGAGGTGAGACTGGTGGGCAACAGAGGGATTCAATTATAATGTTATGTCCACCCGCGATACTGAGTCTTGTCCAAACTATCTCACATGTAGCTCTAGTTTCTATATCTGCTGATTTGAATTTCTTGCCTACTGCATCAAATACACCATCTCCATTTCCCATTAGCCAATACGTTGACTACAGTCTTAAATTTTCACCAAAAATCTCACTACTATCAATTTCAGATTTCAACCAGCTTTCTGTACCTAGTATTATGCAAATTTCACTGTTTTTCCATGAGCGCCTCAAACTCTAGCACTTTGGTGCAAATGCTTCGACAATTTACCATCATGATTTTAATACTCTCACCTATCGCAGGCATTTCTTTTGAAGTTACACTATACTTCTGGGTTTCCCCATAGCTACTGTTATTTGGACTGGATGGAGAGCTGCCTAATAAAAGAAACACCATGTGTGCACACCACAAACAGTCAGTTACCTGAGTAGCAGCCTCTGCTGTGTAGTGCACACCTGACCCATTTAGGGGAACTGCATAGTTCTCAACCCTACAGCACGAGTCCAGGAAGTCGCCACCTAGCTTTTCATGGAACCTTCAAAGTCTCTGTTTTAGTTCCTCCACTTGACTCAGAACCAAATGGCCATAATCAGTTCTGGAGATAATACTGCAAATTGCGAGCTTCGTTGAAATGCCACGCATAAGGCTGGTCTTCTCAAACTTGTCTGCCAGTCACTGGAATGACCCAAGTATGAGCCCAGTGCCTAAACGACAGGCAGCATCTGTTCCAATATGTGCCACAAACTGCAGTTGCTTGCACCCTGTTCTCTCAATGGCTGCTGGAATAACCTTTTCAACAATTTGAATGGGGCTTTTTACTTAGATGATTCCTAATATTATACAGGGGGCACAAGAATAATGTTATCAAACTCGCAGAAGAAAATATAGTGACCCGGCCAAATATCTCACGAAATAAGCATCAAACGAAAGAACTACAAAGAACAAAACTCGTCTAGCTTGAAGGGGGAAACCAGATGGCACTATGGTTGGCCCACTAGATGGCGCTGCCATAGGTCAAACTGATATCAACAGCGTTTTTATAAATAGGGACCCCCATTTTTATTACATATTCGTGTAGTACGTAAAGAAATATGAATGTTTTAGTTGGACCACTTTTTTCGCTATGTGATAGATGGCGCTGTAATAGTCACAAACATATTAGTACATGGTATCACGTAACATTCCGTCCGTGCGGACGGTATTTGCTTCGTGATACATTACCCGTGTTAAAATGGACCGTTTACAAATTGTGGATAAGGTCGATATCGTGTTGATGTGTGGCTATTTTGATCAAAATGCCCAACGGGCGGGTGCTATGTATGCTGCTCGGTATCCTGGACAACACCATCCAAGTGTCCAGACCGTTCGCTGGACAGTTACGTTATTTAAGGAAACAGGAAGTGTTCAACCACATGTGAAACATCAACCACGACCTGCAACAAATGATGATGCCCAAAGTAGGTGTTTTAGCTGCTTGCGCGGCTAATCTGCACATCAGTAGCAGACAAATTGCGCGAGAATCGGGAATCTCAAAAACGTCTGTGTTGAGAGTGCTACATCAGCATTGATTGCACCCGTACCATATTTCTATGCACCAGGAATTGCATAGCAATGGCTTTGAATGTCGTGTACAGTTCTGCCACTGGGCACAAGAGAAATTACGGGACAATGACAGATTTTTTGCACGCTTTCTATTTAGCAAAAAAGCGTCATTCACCAACAGCAGTAATGTAAACCGGCATATTATACACTATTGGGCAACGCAAAATCCACGATGGCTGCGACAAGTGGAACATCAGCGACCTTGGCGGGTTAATGTACGGTACGGCATTATGGGAGGAAGGATAATTGGTACCCATTTTATCGATGGCAATCTAAATGGTGCACTGTATGCTGATTTCCACGTAATGTTCTACCGATGTTACTACAAGATGTTTCACTGCATGACAATGGCGATGTACTTCCAACATGATGGATGCCCAGCACATAGCTCGCGTGCTGTTGAAGCGGTATTGAATAGCATATTTCATGACAGGTGGATGGGTTTTCAAAGCACCATACCATGGTCCGCACGTTCACCAGATCTGACGTCCCCCGGATTTCTTTCTGTGGGAAAAGTTGAAGGATATTTGCTATCGTGATCCACCAACACCACCTGACAACATGGGTCAGCGCATTGTCAATGCGTGTGTGAACATTACGGAAGGCGAACTACTCGCTGTCGAGAGGAATGTCGTTACACATATTGCCAAATGCATTGAGGTTGACGGACATCATTTTGAGCATTTATTGCATTAATGTGGTATTTACAGGTAATCACGCTGTAACAGCGTGAGTTCTCAGAAATGATAAGTTCACAAAGGTACATGTGTCACATTGGAACAACCGAAATAAAATGTTCAAACGTACCTACATTCTGTATTTTAATTTAAAAAAACTACCTGTTACCAACTGTTCATCAAAAATTGTGAGCCATGTGTTTGTGACAATTACAGCACCATCTATCACATAGCGAAAAAAGTGGTCCAACTAAAACATTCATATTTCTTTACGTACTATACAAATATGTAATAAAAAATGGAGTTCCTATTTTAAAAAATGCAGTTGATAGCCGTTTGACTTATGGCAGCGCCATCTAGGGAGCCAACCATAGCGCCATCTGGTTTCCCCCTTCAAGCTTGACAAATTTAGTTCTTTGTAGTTTTTTTCGTTTGATGCTTATTTCGTGAGATATTTGACCCGGTCACGATCAATGGAACACCCTGTATAAAAATCAAATCCAATATATAAAATTTATGAAAGTTTATAAGTTGTTCTAACTGTGAATGTTAGAAAGATAACAAGAAAAACAAACTAATACTTAGCAGTTAATAAAAATGTGGCTAATATATCACATCTCAGTATGTGCTCACAGGCCCCAAGTGTTGGCAGACAAAAATTCTCCATCACTGCTAGAAGTCACTAACAATTATTTCTGTCCAATTCAACATCTTAACAATCAAGAACATTCCAGATGGAAAACTAAGTCATATGAACAATACAATTTCCCAGTTATGGCTTTTAAACACACACTGAGGGGACTTATCCCTTTCTTGATTATGTGACTAAATAGATAAAATGAGCATCTTCTTTCAGACGCACTCTCCCTCCAAATCAAACATACAAAAATGGTCTAATGAAATCAATTCAGGTAATCAGATAGGCATGCAATAGCAACACAGTCTATCAACAATCCATGCAATAAGAAAATGGCTACAAAACTCACACAAACAATGCAGACATTCTAACATGCAGTGAGTGGCACATCCAAAACAGTCTGACAAGCGATATACCAAGACATGGAATCAAGTATCAGCCTGATGTGTTAACACACAGGGGGAGGATCCATACAAGTACGCATTATTTACACCAATATTGCACAATTATAAGGAAGCAAAGTTGGTATTGTGGTGAAATAGTTTTGCTTTACATCAAGTTTAAGAGCCCATATCCACTAGAATATCAGCTGCCAATTTTGAGGCAGCACATTTGTAGTGTGGCACATGACACTTTGTGGCTGTGCCTCAGGTACTGAATTTTTTCTACACACTTGACATTTCTCAATTTTTTTATCTGTTCTTTCTGGAAACAATGGGAGAGTTAGGTTTGTTATTTTAATATTTGCATTCATACATTCTCAAATCAATCTTTAGACAGGTAATGTACTGTTGACTGTTTGTAGTACCTGTTTAACCAAACTAACTATTTCATTTTTTATAATGACGTTGGTTTGAAGCTGCAGTTGATGAGTTCACAAAAAAAAAAAAAAAAAAAAAAAAAAAAAAAAAAATCTACATTTGCTGCACATTGATCCACCATGTGTTGTACTGAAATGAAATGGAATACTTTGGCAAGTCTGTCAGCAGGGCTGCCACCAGACAGACATTACAGAATCACCACTAAACGATAAGCAGTAGTCTCAAAACTTTTAGAGCAGCTGTGTGCATCATGAACATGTCTGACTCAAACTGCTGTAGCAGTCTATCACATCTGAGGTATGCCATTTGTTTGCTGTGGAGATCTTGGCAGCCAAAGGGTCAATCAGTTACTCTTTCTTCACTGTATGTTCAAAGACTGTATTAGCTGTTTTGGGACATTCAAATGCAATCCCAACTTTTGGCTAAGTCCTTCTAGGATATTTAATCATCTGCTCACCATCAAGAGCTCTGTGATGGAATAGCTGTAGCAGAGACAAGGAAGTATGTCAAGTATACATTCTATTATTTAAAAAAATTTAAAGACAAAGTAAGTATACTATTGCAATAATATTTAGAACTCAATGATGATGATATCACATAGTTATTAACAAGTATAAATGAAGTTGTTGCAGATTTGTGAACAAAAATGTTATTTATATGTCACAAGGGCTATTTTTGTGTGGAGGAGAGAGGTTCAAATTTTCATTCAAATGAGTGTGGTTAAAGTCATTCAATCAGATGAAAGATATTCATGCAAAATTTTATGAGTGAGGAAAGGACACACAAATCAATTACTGCCACTACAAAACAGCTGTGAGATACTGCAAAAAGTTGTAACAGCAGACAATATCAGCAAGATAATTACTCACTAGCTTTCTGTTGAGCAAAATCCTTTGTCAGTGTCCACATGTATTCATTATAGTCCTGTTTGACAGATGTAGATGAAGATGCAACTACTTTATAGCCCAAAACTTCAAGGGCTGTCAAAATAACACAGGGGTGTTGCAAATATACAATAGTAGATTCATCACTATAACCTCCTGAAGCAAACCTGTCCATCTGCTCAATATCTGATGCTTCAAAATGACACGAAAAAAGCACAGTACAATATTACAAATCGGCTCTTTCAAAAATGCCTCTTATTCACTACAGTCTTACAAAAATGCAAAGAGAAAATGAATCTAAAATCATAATATCTTAATGCTTAAGAGTTAAGATTTTCAGCTGATATGTCTGTTCAGAATACAACTGGACAAAATTTGTGAATTAACAGTGTAGTCAAACTGAGTTAAGAAAATGAAAATCTTACCACTCTCTCCAGGATAACATATGGTTGTAAAACTGATAAACATATCACAAACCAATAAATGTAGAAATGTAATGTACAGGGTGTACATTTCAATTATTTATTGCACAAGAACTTAACATTGTACAGATGTCATACATATTGCATTTTGAAGAGAAACTCAAAAGTTTTTTTTTTTACAAGCATTTGATACGTGCACCACGTGTGACCCGGCAGACACCAATATGGTAATCAAATTCTTGCCATACCCGTCCCAGCACGACATTGTCGACTGTGGCAATCGCTTCCCGTGTTCTCTCCCGGAGCTCTGCTACATCACATGGTAAATGCAGTACATACACCAGCTCTTTAATGTGTCCCCACAGAAAAAAGCCACACAGAGAGATCTGGTGATCAGGGTGCCACAATACTCAGAAAGCTGGCTCCGCACCTGAACTCACCACGTTTGCGACCAGCGCTGACTCTCAGCAAATTACCAAACTACGCTGTGGCGGTATACATGGGGGGGGGGGGGGGGGGAACTGAGTGTTTCTCTTCTAAATGACATGTGTGTGATATCTGTAAAATGTTTGGTTCTTGAGCAATAAATAACTGAAAGAGTTCCCGGACTTTATGTACACCCTGTATTTAGTCTTTTTTGGACTTTCTTCAATTGCTGACGACAAGAAAATGTCTCTCAGAACAGAATGCTGTTTTAAGAGTCATACCTAGGATTATATTACACAGTGAAAACTACAAGTTGAATTGATCTCATGTTGTGTTTCACAACTCTCAATGTAATTGACAATATTCGCCCCTAATGACTCTTCTTTAACGAAGGCCTCACTAATTGTGGTGAAGGTACAGAAACAGCTTCTGGTATACATGCACATAGATGACAACACTAATTATACTCTGAAGCAGCTGCCACCATAAAAGCATTAATGTAATCAGACCGTAGTGTACTCTGTTAAATGAAAGTTTAGTTAATCCACAGCCCATTCTCAAACCCACATTTTCTTAATACTTTGCTGGATGTTCATTTGAAGAAACTTATGCCAATATCCTTGATCATGCTGACCGGCATTATTTAATAAAAGTATTTTAGCATGCAGATGCAGTTAAAATCTACGCATCTGTCTATTATTTTGTTATTAGAGTTATACCATTTGCCTGAATTATCTCTTTCAAACTGGAACATGCAAAAATTATTTGCATTCTAGGGACTACTTGTTGCATTATGAACTTTCGTGACAATTCCAAATATTTTTGACATCAACTGTACTAGGCATGGAAATCATACCTATTGGAGCGCAAGAAAATTTGTGCCTTACTGAGACTTTAACCTGGATTTCGTGCTTATCACAACCAGTCACCTTAACCATCTCAGCTATCCACGCACACATCCAGGACCAATCCAAATCTCCACATGCAATAGTGTCTGTCCGGCACAAATTTTAATGTCACCAATAGGTATAATTTCCATGACTAATACAGCTGATATCATAAAAACCTGAAATTGTGACAAAATCTCACAATATTACTACAGCTACAGATCATCATCCACGTATTTCGTAATAAGAACTTGCTACATCACTAGACACATCAGAAATTCTGCCCATGTTACAAATAAGTATAAGAAATTTTTTTCCATCTCCCAATTAATGGTAAATATGCAATGAATATGTTTTTTTAGTGGGATGTTCTAACTATCTAAGCTTTTGATAGTACTGACTGGAACACACTTCCCAGAATTCTAAAATTGTCAGAGATAAAATAGAGAGCAAAAGGTTAACCACAGCCCACAAAAACCAGACAGTGGTGCTAAGAGTCTAAGGATGAAGGACCGAATTGGAGATGCTGAGTCGCAGATAGGCACAACAAAAAGACTGTCACAATATAAGCTTTTGACCGACAAGGCTTTTGTCAAAAACACACACACACACACACACACACACACACACACACACACACGACTGCAGCCTCTGACAGCTGAAGCCACACTGCAAGCAACAGCAGCAGTGCTTGATGGGAGTGGCAACTGGGAGGGGGTAAGGAGGAGGCTGGGATGGGGAGGGGGAGGGATAGCAGGGTAGGGGTGGGGGGCAGTGAAGTGCTGCTGCAGGGTGTGCAAGGGCAAGGTAGAGAGGGTACAAAAGATGTAGAGAGGGTAGGGCAGCCCAGGGTGCAGTCAGGAGGTTAGACAGCTGACAAGGGACAGGTGCAGTCAGGAGGTTAGACAGTTGACAAGGGAGAGGTGGGAGGAGGGAGGGGGGGTGGAAAAGGAGAGAAGTAAGAAGACTGAGTGCATTGGTGGAATGAGGGCTGTGTGGTGCTGGAATGGGAACAGAGAAGGGGCTGAACAGATGAGAAAAATGGCTAAAGAAGATTGAGGTCATGAGGGTTATGGGAACATAGTATATATTGCAGGGAGAGTTCCCACCTGCACAATTCAGAAAAGCTGGTGTTGATGGGAAGGATCCATATGGCGCAGGCTGTGTAGCAGTCGTTGAAATGAAGGACGTTGTGTTAAGCAGCAACGTGCTCAGCAACAGGGTGGTAAAGTTGTTCCTTGGGCACAGTTTGTCAGTGGCCATTCATGCGGACAGACAGCTCGTTGGCTGTCATGTCCACATAGAATGCAGCACAGTGGTTGCAGCTTAGCTTTTAGATTATGTGACTGGTTCTATAGGTAGCCCTGCCTTTGCTGGCATAGGTGATGCTTGTGACTGAACTGGAGTAGGTGGTGGTGGTGGTGGTGGTGGTGGTGGTGGTGGTGGGAGAATGTATGGGACAGGTCTTGCATCTAGGCGTATTACAGGAATACGAGCCATGAGGAAAGGGGTTGGGAGCAGGGGTTGTTTAGGTATGGATGAGTATATTGAGCAGGTTCAGTGGACAGCAGAATACCACAGTGGGAGGAGTGGGAAGGATAGTGTGCAGGACATTTCTCGTTTCAGGGCACAACAAGAGGTAGTCAAAAACCTGGCAGAGAATGTAATTCAGTTGCTCCAGTCCTGGGTGATACTGAGTCATGAGAGGAGTTCTCCTCGTGTCCAGATGTTGGGATTATGAGACAGTGGTAGGTGGCTGGAGAGATAAGACATGGGAGATATCTTTCTGTACAAAGTTGGGAGGGTAATTACAGTCCGTGAAGGTTTCAGTGAGACCCTTGGTGTATTTTGAGAGGGACTGCTCATCAGTACAGATATGACAGCTATGGGTGGCTAGGCTGTATTAAAGGGACTTCTTGGTATGGAATAGGCACTAGCTGTTCAAGTGGAGGTATCACATGATGTTAGTAGGTTTGATATGGACATAGGTACTGATGTAGCCATCTTTCAGGTGGAGGTCAGCATCTACGAAGGTGGTTTGTTGGGTTGAGTAGAACCAGATGAAGCAGATGTGGGAGAAGTAGTTGAGGTTCTGAAGGAATGTAGATAGGGTGTCCTCACCCTCACTCCAGATCGCAAAGATGTCGTCAATGAATCTGAACCAGGAAGGATTACTCTAGATGGCCCGTGAATAGGTGGGCATAGGATAGTGCCATGCACGTGACCATAGCCATACCCCAGATCTTTTTGAAGGTAATGCATTCAAAGAAGATGTAATTGTGGTTGAGGGTATAGTTGGTCATGGCGACTAGGAAGGAGGTTGTTGGTTTGGAATCTGTCAGGCACTGGGAAAGGTAGTGTTGAACAGCAGTAAGATCATGGGCACTGGGGATGTTCCTGTAAATGGGAGGTGTCATCAATAGCGATGAGCAGGGCACCCTGTGGTAAAGGGACAGGAACCGTGGAGAGTCGATGGAGGAAATGGTTGGTATCTTTAATAACGCAGGGTAGGTTGCAGGTAACAGGCTGAAGATGTTCGTCTACAAGAGCAGAGATTCTCTCCGTGGGGCCACAGTAACTGGCTACAATGGGGCATCCTCGGTGGTTGGGTTTATGGATTTTAGGAAGCATGGAGAGTGCAGGGAGTTGTAGGGGTGAGCAGAGAGATGGACTCCGAGGAGAGGTTCTGGGATGGGCCTAAGGATTTGAGGAGAGACTGGAGATTCTGCTGGATTTCAGGAATGGGGTCACTGTGCAAGGTTTGTAAGTGGATGTGTCTGATAGGCGACGGAGTCCTTCTGCCAGGTAATCAAAGTGGTTCAAAACAACGATGGTGGAGCATTTGTCCACAAGTAGGATCCAAAGGTCAGGATCAGTTTTTAGGCGGTGGACTGCAGTTCTTTTTGCAGATGTAGGGTTAGTTTGCATGTTGTGGGGTTTGGGGAATGATGGCGAGGCAAGATTTGACGTTAAGAAATTATGGAAAGTTAACAGGGAGTGATTTGGGGGCAGTGTGGGTTGATCACGGTTGGATGGAGGAGTGAACTGAGTCTGCCAGGGTTCAACATTGGTCTGATTGGTAGGGTTGGTGGTGAAAAAGTGTTTTCAATGTAGGGACTGGAAGAAGGAGAGAACGTCTCCACCAAGTCTTGCATGACTGAAATTAGGAGTGGGGCAAAAGGTGAGGCCTTTGGAAACGACTGATATTTCTGTGGGGCTAAGGCTTCTATAGGAAAGCTTCACAACTGTTTTGAGTCTGTTTAGGTTCTGGATTGTGTGTGTGTGGTGGTTGGTGGGAGGGAGGGAGGGAGGGAGGGAGGGAGGGAGGGAGGGAGGGAGGTTTGGATGGAGGGGTAAGTGTAATAGGTCTGCGAGACAGGGTTTGTCAGCTATGAGGGGATGTGAGGGAGGTTTGGAGATGATTGTAGAGGTGGTGGACAGTGGTACTCCAAAGAAGGAGCAGGACGTGAAGAGTTTTTTGAGGTGGCCTTGTGCATGTTGCTCTAGTTCCTGGTGAGCATGAGTTTGTGTGTGTTATGGGTTCCAGGAATTTGAGATTGCATAGAAGGAGAACTGTACAGATGGAGAGAAGATATTGCAAGGAGATTTGAGCTTGGTCGTTATTGTTTTGCAGGACTATGTTGGTGAGGGCTAAGGATTGGTGGAATCTGAACAGATGGAGGTCATTATGGAAGGAGGGGTGGCAGCCAGAGATGAGCCTCAACTTTTGTTAGTCATTTGTCTAGGGTTAGACCCCTTCTCTGTTCCCATTCCAGAAATATACAGTCCTCATTCCATCAATGCACCCAGTCTTTTTACTTCCCTCCTTTTCAACTACCCCCCTCCAACCTCTCTCCTGCCTACCATCTAACCTACCGACGACATCCAGCCACCCTACCCTCTCTCCACCTGCCCTACCCTCTCTCCACCTCGTCCATGCATGCTCCAAAGCAGCACTTCACTGTGCCCCACCCATACCCTGCTATCCTTCCCCATCCCCCTCCCAGCCTCCTCCTTACCCCCACCCAGTTGCCACTCCCATCAAGTGTGCGAGTTTGTGTGTCATCCATTTTTGACAAAGGTCTTGTTGGTATAAAGCTTATATTGTGACAGCCTTCTTATTGTGCCTATCTGCACCTCACCATCTCCACTATATGATGATTAGCAACTTTCCTTTCATAATATTGTTACATTCCATCCTGGCTTTTCCATTGTTTCATGTAAGACATGAAAGAGACGCAATAGTTAAGAAGGGAATGAGAGCGTTATAAGTTTCATTCTACTTGTTCAATCTCTGCAAAGGCATAACAGTAAAGGAAACTGAGGAAAAATGTGGAAAAAGAGTTGAAGTAAGAACACCCCACATTCTAAACCTGTCGCAGACATGTATGGAGCTTGAAGATCAGCTGAGTGCAGTGGACATTGTCTTGACAGGAGATTGTAAGTAGGAAATGAGATGCTGAAAGTAAAAGGGTTTTGCTATTTTGTGAGCAAAACATTTAACAGTAGAAGTAAAGAGAAATAGTTAAACTTGTAATGGAGGGAAGTGTAGTGGTAGTGGTGAGTGTAAAAATTTTGGACACCTCAATAGAGCAACTTTAAATGTATGTAGGTTGCAGTAGTTCTACAGAGATGTGGCTTTCACAATGCAGACTAGTGTGAAGAGCTCCATCAAACCAGCCTCCAGACTGAGAACAAATCCAATTACATTTTTAAGACACAGATGAACCATATACATTAGCTGCCAGTGGGCACTGGTTTATATCAGGCCAATCGAAAATTTGTGTTGGATCAGGGATTGAACCCTGGTCTCCAGTTTACTAAACAGGTGTGCTGATCACTGTGCAATCTGGACACAGTGGTCACCAGAACTGCACTGACTACCTTAGCATGCCTCTTGTCAGACCAAAATTCTCAACTTAACACCACGCACTAGTGATGTAGTGCCCCTAATCATTAGCATCATTCCTTGTGGCAACTTGTTGATTCCTGTAAGAGTTTGAGCTTCTTGTACATCTGCACTGAACCTTACCAATGTTGGTGCTGCACAGCATGGTAATGGTTGGTTGGTTAACTATTGCAGTAGTGCGGTATAATGGCGAAAAAGTGAAAACAGTTCCAGGACTTGAGACTTAATAGTATGGATGTAATTGCCTGTCGTACCTTTTAGATTGGAGAGGTACATAATGGAGATGTGGATAAATCCTACTTTACATCTACAATGCCATTAGTATTAAGGACCAGGAATCATTGCAAAATTAATGAACAAGAAGGAACATGAATATGGATTAAGGATGATCCTGTATGTAAAAATATAAATTGTCAGTGATGTAACCTATTATTATCGAAATTAAATAAAATTTCCTTATTCCCAAAAAACCCTACACATTGATCTTGTCAAAAGCTGAGAAGTGATTCTTCTTAGTGTTGTACTTCTCAGGGGCACTCTAGGGTGCTCTGTTTGTGAGCCACCTCTGTGTTCACAGCCTGTGCATCTGTGCTGCCCAAAAGAACAGACACCACATATATAATTATATTTTTATGTTCCATGTAATTTTGCTTGTCTGCATGGCATGCTTTATTTGCACTATTCTAGGTAC
This sequence comes from Schistocerca nitens, assembly GCF_023898315.1. Lineage (NCBI taxonomy): Eukaryota > Metazoa > Arthropoda > Insecta > Orthoptera > Acrididae > Schistocerca > Schistocerca nitens. The sequence continues at coordinate 453,976,659 of NC_064615.1, read as the reverse complement.
TGCACATATTCAGAACACTTGGAGTGGTGGTAACTGGCAACAAACTCAACTTCCTGCTTCTCTTTGCCTTCTCCAGGCCAATACTAAATTCACATAGCTGTGGACTTCTTATGTTTCATTGTCTAGAAAAAATTATTAAATGTTCATATATAAACATATTACGAAAGTCCAGCCCTGTATTTAAAATCTGTAGAATGTTCTTGTAAATGCTGAAGAGGACCACAATTTTCATTCACATTATTTGCAACTGAAATAACAGTGTTGAGCCCAAAAAGGTTATTCAGCTTGCCTTTTACAAACAAGTATCTCCATCATAAAACTGAAATAATATTTTTGTATAACTGCCTTCTTACCATCAGACGAGGGTGTTCTTACACTAGTTTTCACAAAGTGGAAGGAAAGAAGTAATTCTTTTCCAGACTTTTAGCATTGCTTGAATTAATAAGAAGCAGAACTAATAGTTGCTCCTGTTGCAATTGCTACCTTGTGGTACAGACCACCTCAATACTGATTACAAATTATTACAGCTCATGCTAAAAAGGGTAATGTACAGCCCTATAAAACTAAGATCTCTGGAAACACCAAAGTTATATGCCTGATCTACACTGATCAGCCGAAACATTATGACCACCTACCTAATAGCCAGTTGTCCACCTTTGGCATGGGTAACAGCAGTAACGCATCATGGCATGGAAGTAATGAGGCCTTGATAGGTCGCTGGAAGGAATTTGCACCACATCTGTGCGCGCACGCACACACGCTGCTTAATTCCCATAAATTCTGGGGATGGGGGCAATGAGTTCAATCACATCCCAGTTATGTTCAATTGAATTCAGATCTGGGGAGAGTTGGCACGGGGGGGGGGGGGGGGGGCATATTTGGCATATTAACTGGAACTCACCCCACTGTGTACCTTGACAGGGTGTATACGTGGACAAAGAAAAAAATTCCCGGCTTTTTCCCGGTAAAAAATACACGTTCTCCCGGGTGAAAATACACTTTTTCCGTGTTAAGTGACAGTACACTCTTACTCGGCACTGTAAAACTCATCAATCCTTTGAATGTTTATGGTTTTATATACCGACGTAGAATGTCCAGGCGCTTCAGAAAACGAAACTCCCGGGAATTCCACCAAACACCGCATGTCACTTTCTGAAGCATTGTAATCGAGATTGCGATGCGCTGTTGTAAGCCAGTAATAGCTTATGTCACTTGACCTCGCCCGCTGATGACAGCATAGGACACTTGATGTAGTCAGTCAATAGCAAGATCACTCTTAAGTAGCGTGAACACGCAAATAAGAAAAGTTCATGGTTTAAATTAAGATACATCACACAAATGTGCCAATAAAATTCTTAATAACAACATAAATGTCTGATCTGGGCTCGAAATTCTTCTAAATGGTCGTCCTCAAAGAGTTGATTTTTAAATGAGAGTCAAACGCTTTGTGATTTAAGAAATTTATCGTACATTCTCGCACACAGTTCATCTTGCGCAAAAGGAAATTTGCTTTGAATGTAAAGCTTTTCAAACCACCATCCGCAATATTTTCCCGCAACCTGTTAGATACTGGTTCGTTTCAGCAGTTGCAAGAGAGCACCAGATAACAGGCGTCACCGTGCTTGCGCAGCTACGATGACGCAGGACAGCCATATGTTCGTACGTGCAAATATTAAAAGATCTTATGTTATGTCATAAAAGAAACAAGACATTAGAGGATACTTCAAGAGCATCGGAATTTCGTGAACCACACTAAAATGAATAATTCGGCTTAAAGTGCACATTCGTATGTCCATATTCGGATGTAAATTTTCTTTGAGTACCAGTGCTGTATTATCTCATGTTTGTTTCTTTATTATGGTATAATGCCATACATGCACTTGAAATGCAGCGAACAGTTGAAACTAACCAAGAGTGTGAAATTAAACTCTTCGTTTCAAATAAATTGACTGCCTCAGCAGAAAAGATTAATAAAGGCCAAATCAAACCGACAAAAATAACTTCATTATTCTGCAAGGCGATTAATGCTTGACTGTCAGAAAAGTGGAAATAAAATCTGAAAGTAATAAAATATTTTTGCCTTTCGTTACTAAGCCAACGCCTTCCGTTACTAAGCGAACGTATTTTAATTCATTTGATAGCCCCCGGCGAAAAAAATCCATTTCATCATCATTTAACGTGAGAGCAATAAATGAAGACGAAACAACAAAATCACTGAACGAAAGACGGGTCATGTGGAGACGACCCACCTCCCCACAACAACTCTGACTGCTCTGTGCATCAGCCCCAGATTTACTATATTCCCAAACCGGGGCAATATTAGGTAGTGGCGCCCAGCCACACTTCGGTAACCAGAAGCACGAGAAGGTACTACGCATATGCGACTGAACTGCGCATGCGCAAGAGCCCGCCCGCAACTGCTCAAATGACTGGCTCTGAGCACTATGCAACTTAACTTCTGAGGTCATCACACACATCCATGCCCGAGGCGGGATTCAAACCTGCGACCGTAGCAGTCGCTCGGCTCCAGACTGTAGCACCTAGAACCGCACAGCCACTCCGACCGGCTCTCAAACAACTCTAATTTAAACAGTTGTCACATCACGCTCATTGGAGGCAATTTGTTGTTATGAAGCATTGCACAGTGTTCCTAAGGCTTCGACACACTGTGCTGTTGGCAGATGCTTGTATGAGCACTGTGTTTTGTTGTTGTATACGGCACATTTCCTTTGCAAGTTTTATTTTCGTTTTTTTTCTCTCGTTCATGTTTTGTTGCTCCAGTATTATTCTGCAGTAGCGGGATACAGTAATATCCTTAGTTAGAATATTGGTTCTTACCAGTCAAAAATTTAACTGAAAACCAAAACAATGAAAAATTCCCGGAATTCTAAACAATTCCCGGGTTTTTCCCGGTTTTCTCCCGGATGAAAAAATTCCCGGGTTTTTCCCGGATCTCCCGGGTCATATTCACCCTGCTTGAACCATTCCATCACATTCCTGCCACTGTGACAAGGTGCACTATCTTGCTGAAAAATATCACTGCCATCGGGAAACATGATCGTCATGAAGGACTGTATGATACTTCTTCGCCATCATGGTGCCTTGTCGAGCTCCACTGGACCCATGGATGCCCATATGAATGTTCTCCCGAGCATAAAGGAGCTAGTACCAGCTTGTCCATCCCACAGTACAGGTGTCATGAAGCTGTTACCCTGAAGACAACTGATTCATGCCCACCTATTGGCATTACGAAAAAGATACTGGGATTCACTATACCTTGCAACGCTCTGCCACTATGCCAACATCCAGTGCCGATGGTCACACGCCCATTTCAGTTGTACTTGACAATGTCATGGTGCTACATTGGCACTTGCATGGGTCGTCAGCTGCAGAGGCCCATCATTAGGAACATACAGTGCGCTGTTTGTTCAAACACACTTTTACTCTGCATTAAGGCTGATGTTAGTTCCGTCACCATTCGTCGTCTTTCCGATTTTATCAGTCTCCCTATCCTACAGCATCCAACATCCAGTACTGTTTTTCTGGGGGAACGCTGGGGGATGCATACCCCTAAACTTTTTCATCGACAAAGTAATTTTTTTACAATGTTGAGAACTTGGATGAGTACCAAAGATTTATTTCAAGGACATAAATTTTTTATTTCATTTTTTCATGTTGGTAATTGTAATACGAACGATACCAGTGAAGTTTTTGGTGGGAAAAGTGATGTCATTGACTGTTTCAAGCATTTCGAAGCTGCAGCAACCGTTCGACAACTGAATCGCTGGCAGCTGGTTCGGGAGTATTTGATGGAGAAGAAAATGCCAGTATCCCTCCTTCCTCTTCAGAATGTACTGAAATGTGTTCCTATATCAATGAGTGAATGTGAATGTGGGTTTTCCCAAATGAATATGATCGTCTCGCCAACAAGAGTTTCATTTCATCTTTCCACAGTCAGCAATCTGATGTTCATAAAGTTGGTTGGTCCTCCACTGATGTTCCAGCCCATGGATTATGTACAAACTTGGTTCACGAAAGGAAGACATCTTGTTACTGATAGCAAGAGTAAAGTAAGAAGGCGCAAAGACTACAGCAGCCATGAACTCAAGTCAGTTTGGAAACTGTTGTAATGCTATTAATGTAAGTTACAATGTAGTTTTATAGTTAAATAAATTTTCAGCTGTATTAAAATTTGGGTCAGTTGAAGATTGGGATACCACACATCATCTATGCCATTTCGGGAGCCAAACAAGGTTACAAAAGATTTTTGTAGTGTAGTTTCTATTGATGTTCATGATAGGTGTGGATGGTTTTTGTTGTATTGTGTCTTTTAGTGGTGTTTTATAGGTTGAAATGTGTGTTCAGTAATATTTCCTTGTATTGTTTTGTATGTCGGAGGCTTGATTGGACTCACCTGTTTCATTTTAGGTGTATTATATGTCAATTGAAGTGTACGATACCATTTTCTTTTATTGTTCAGCGGTTGATGGGAATTGCATGCTTAATTTGAGATTATGTAAACTGAAGTGTTCGATACCACATTCTCTTGCATGTCTGGGTGTTTCCCGGTATCACCTGCTTCATTTGAGCTGTAAAGTCAACTGAAGAGTCTGATACCATCTTTTTGTAGTTCAACATGTTGATGACGTCATGGCTAACAGCAGACGCGTGGTATCCCATGCTTCAGTTATAAGTAATTTTTGCTGCATTATATCCAATGTTAGAGTACCCTCAAACTTTTTTTTTAGAAAAAAGCACTGCCAACATCTATAATGAGGGGTGGCTGCCCAAACCCATGACATCTGCATGTGGTTTCACCACATGTTGACACCACAGCACTCCTCAAACACCTGAAAGGTCATGAAGTTCCTGAAATGTTTGTGCTAAGCCTCTGAGCTATCACAATCTGCCCTCCGTCAAAATCTGATAGACTGTGTGCCTTCCTCATTCTACAAATGGATAGCACAATCGCTCTTACTACATGCACTGTGGGTGTGTCTGGCTAGCAATCATTCCTCACCAGGTGATGCTGCTATCGCCTGGATGGGTTTACATTGATAGTGGTCATTATGTTCTGGCTGATAAGTATACATTTTGCTTCATGCTGGAAGCTGGAAAATTAACACTGTGGCACTTGTGGGAGAAAATTACCACATTGCAATATCTAAATGGGTTAAACAATAAAACATGCTCAAAATGGCAGACAAACATACCATAAGGTATTTGTTTAGTACTTAGGCCATCCACACCTAAATTTTGATTTATTTTACTTTACTATAACAAAAAACAAAATGCTGCTGTGGAATGATTGTTTTTGAAACAAATGCTGCAGACCTGCCAATAAAATTCTCCTTCAATAGTAATGAAGCAGAATGTGATACCACGAAGGCAAATGGGGCTGAAATTATAATTGGTGAAAGGATAGTAAAAACAGCATTCGAATATGATTAACTTTCATTCAAATGAATAGCTGTCAGACTCTTGAGTATTCTGGTTGTCAGACTGTTTCACTTTCTGACTATTATCGTGCACATATAATGTCACATGGAATTATCATTCACTAAAAGTATACTGCACAGTTTTATTGGCTTCAATTCAAAACTGGTAATAAATTTTCCACTGAAAATTTGGGAAGTGCAGCTGTAGCGACCCTATCACCACATTGCCTGTAGCATGTGCTACGTGGGTAACCTGCCTCTAGGAACCAGTATTTAATACCAAGGCATCCTTTTTGGAAGCTTCATTGGCCAAATGACCTGAGAACTTATTTCCCCGAGACTCCACATGACTAGGGATCCAGAGAAATGTGATCCAAGTTCCAGTATTTTGGAGCTCAGCAAGGTCTTCAGTGGACGGTGGTGGTGGTGGTAGTGGTGGTAGTGGTGGTGGTGGTAGTGGTGGTGGTGGTAGTGGTGGTGGTGGTAGTGGTGGTGGTGGTAGTGGTGGTGGTGGTAGTGGTGGTGGTGGTAGTTGTTTTAGTGGCAGCGGTAGTAGTAGATATCAGAAATAGAAGTTGAGTTATGGCTTGGAAACTATTCATGGTGCACTGAAAACTGGAAAAGTGCAGACATTAGAAAGAGCACACATAATGAGTACTAGTTTTACACTAAGGACACTACATTCCTGTGACAGGGACAGTTTTTCACTGTCATTTACATGTGTGAAGGCATAGCCAGTTCAATCAGTAATGCATGGTGCACCATTGTAGATAATCTTCTAATTCAAATTATTCTACCACCAAATAAAACCTTTGTTGTAAAATAGATGGTCCTATCACGGTTTTTTTTGTTTTGAATAATGCACCTAGATGAATTTGTGGAAAATAAACATCCATGAGGATCTTTGTGAGACAGTTCATTAAGGTCACATGTATTTCTGAGGAACTGGACATGGACAGACATTGCAACATCAGACGAAGGGAAATTTTTGTGGACATAGTGCTCTTATGTGGGAAGATAATAACATCATTGTTAAGCAGTAGCTAGCACCACCAAATCCCTAAAGGGGAGGAGGAATCCTCACTTCCTTTAAGTGAATATAGATATAAGGTTCATCATAAGGAACTTGTAGCAAATTAAAGCTCCCATTAATCAACTTGACCTACAAGGTGTAGCACCAATGGGGGGTGCCGGTCTGAAGGGTAAGTTTTTGCAGTCCTTAAATGTTATAAAAATTTTATAATTGCTATTATCAAAAGGTCTACACTAAGAACAGAATCTTTTAGGCTGTTTTCTGTGTGTGGTGAAGACTGTGGAAAACACCTGTTTGAATGCAGAACTGAGACAAAATTAGGGATAACAATCTAAAGTCACACACACGTATAAAACGTAGACAGAAGCTGAACGCCATTTTCAGAGCAGAATGCAAGCAAATTAAGTGACTGCTGGTAGATCAGTCTTCCTGAAAACTAGCCTAAAATCTAAATACAAATCCCTTGGTCTATATGGTTCAAATCTGTTGTGGGTTCACCATTCATCTGCACCACTTGCATACAGAATTTTTTTTTTACAAATGAGGTTACAGCCATCCACAATGTGCGGGTTCTTTCCCACTTTTAAACTGGGATAACTAAGCTTTCATTCCATTGTGGGGTGGGGAATCCACCTCATTCCAGATGCAATTTAGTTAGCAATAATATTACATTTGTGTTCTCAGCATTAATGTAGAAAATAGTTATGGAAACAGACACAAACAGTGCCGTTTTGTGGCATTACACCGAAGTATTGAGCAGTGCTAGATTTGTTAGACTACTCATTGTATGATACTGAGGGTTGAGGATTGAAGGATGGATACACACACACACACTGCCATGGAAGGGGGGGGGGGGGGGGGGAGGAGGGGCAAATTCAATGACACCCTGATATCTGGGATACTTGACAATGACTGGTGCCCATAAATATTGCATAGTATATCCTGCATTTGAGGTGATGGTATGGGACCCAATAGTCATGGCAAATCTTTCCCAGAACCATTCTTCATATTTATTAATTCGGTAGTGGGTCTGGGCTCAGAGTGAATATAAATGTCTTACCTCAATCAAGATCATTTGTGTTTGCTGAAGTGCTTGTCTGCAATATTTAATGATGACCACCTTTTCACACATCCACCACGTTTCATTCAGTGATGTTCGTAAGAGACAAGGATTGCAGCTTCTGCTGCTAGCACTATTACAGAAGTGGTAAGTTTGAGTGTAAGCTCTATGGTTGAACATCTCTGTCCTACCATTTTACCAATAAGCTGCACTGATGCAACAATAAAGCTGCTCTGGCAGGTATCTTGCAAAAGAAGGTGCAGTTTAGATAAAGTAAGTACCTGCACTAAACTGTGGGTTAGCACTGTACGGTCTGTGATAGACACACCTCTCAGATTGTCACTGCTTGTCCACTGCAGATGCAGCACTTGTCAGCTGAAAACTAATTGCTTTTGCACTTAGGTTGGTTGGTTGGTGGATTATGGTGTAATTGCCTTTAATAAAAAAAGTTTCCATCAATTGTAATCCATTTGTGGATGTAATCATCTTCAACTGCAAAATTTTTATGGAACTCTCATTCCTTCACCTACACTGATCACTCCAGCTACATATATCATAATCATCACTTGTGATGTTGCACAGTTCCAAAGTTCACCTTCAAACTCGTCCAGTTTAGTAGCACACTAAGTCATGGCACCACTACAAGCTCACTGTAAGACACACATAATGTGTTCCACACCAAACTCTAATGCTGACTGACTTCTTCACACACGAAATTTCAATTTCAGATTTTCTGCAACCTCTGCACCATCTTAGGTGGCTTCCACGGCAAGTACAGCTAATAATCTTGTTACTAGCTCCAATAGCTCTTCCCATCAGAATGGCAGCTCTCACAGCATTATGCTCAATTACTGTACCACCTGCTGCAACAAGTGGCTCCGTTCTGTAACCTAATAGCGAGAAAACCACTCGCTGTTTGTTAATTACAGCCGTGCTCACATTCCAAACTACTAAATTTAATATTACTTGCATTAAAATGATCAACATGCGCTAAATGTTTTGTGGTTTGAGATGAGAACTGACATCCCCCCCTGATGAGAACTGATATTTCGATATGCTTCAGACAAATTGTAACCAATTTTGTAAAACCACTGTAAACTTAATTCTTCATTCCATTAAATCTGATTGAAACAGTGTATAATACAAATCTGTTACTGTTGGAAGATATGTACGGGAGAGTGGCAGTAGCTGTGGGGAGTTAGTACCATTTCAACTTTTAGACACCAAACCTGTGTCGGTCTTTGGTGGAATAGCAAGGTTTTAAAGCAGGTGGACTGTTTTGGCTTCATCATTTAACTGATTAACTGGACATGCAAAACCTGACATGTTAAAGAACCCAGATAATATTACACAAGGAGAAAATGCAGCAAAATTTAGTTACATACTTCACTGAAGATCAATGATAATCATCAAGTTTAGTAGCTGAATTGTAGCAATGAAAGCTGATTACCTTTTAGGCTACCACAGCTGATGTTTGGTAGAGCATCCTATGCCTTCCCAAAATTAGACTGAAGTAGGTCTTTAAAACTTTTGTAATAAGTACAATGCTTAAAATCACTTTGCTCATTAAACAGTTTTTCTGGGTGCATAAATTCTCAATTCCTCCAGCACATTCTTTAGAGTGTGTGTAATGCCTCCATTTCCTCACTTATTGTGCTAACTTCATAATTGCTATCTTTTTACATGTGCTACAGATGTCATTTTCTGTCATTACAAAAGTTTCTTGTATCAGATTCCAAAATTTCACCCTGTCTGTCCAATATAAAATTTTGGAGAGCACCCACATTTTATCTTTGAGACCCCGAAGTTATTGTATTTATTTTGCTTTCTTGTGGTTGGCCTGTGCCTTAACCTATACACTATCGACCTGCCAGCACTTTCGTTCGGTAAGTCACATCATCTTTAGAATGAGATTTTCACTCTGCAGCGGAGTGTGCGCTGATATGAAACTTCCTGGCAGATTAAAACTGTGTGCCCGACCGAGACTCGAACTCGGGACCTTTGCCTTTCGCGGGCAAGTGCTCTACCAACTGAGCTACCGAAGCACGACTCACGCCCGGTACTCACAGCTTTACTTCTGCCAGTACCTCGTCTCCTACGTTCCAAACTTTACAGAAGCTCTCCTGCGAACCTTGCAGAACTAGCACTCCTGAAAGAAAGGATATAGCGGAGACATGGCTTAGCCACAGCCTGGGGGATGTTTCCAGAATGAGATTTTCACTCTGCAGCGGAGTGTGCGCTGATATGAAACTTCCTGGCAGATTAAAACTTTGTTTTCAGATATATTTTTCCCACGTGGAATGTTTAAACATGTTGCCAGATTACAGTTCCATGAATACAGTGAATCAATAACATTACAATGTATGCTCATTTGGCTACATAACACCACAGTATTGAACTCATCACAATGGTTGGAACCAAGTTTCTCTTAAATATAATCCTATTCTGATACTTTAGAAGCCCTCGCCATACTGGTGGCTACAAACTGGACAAAGCAGGGGAAACTTCAGTGTGGCACTGTGTTTGGGCAGGTGCAGCGGAAGCTCCCACTAGGCCCACCAAATAGAAAGAGGAGAAGGCTGGGTCTTCTAAATTTAAAATTTTTCAACCTTTGCTCAGCCCAATCTCGCCATTTTCATGAATGATGATGAAATGATGAGGACAACACAAACGGATTAGGGAAGGATTGGGAAGGAAGTTAGCCATGCCCTTTCATAGGAACTGTCCCAGCATTTGCCTGAAGTGATTTAAGGAAATCACGGAAAACCTAAATCAGGATGGCCGGACACTGGTTTGAACAGTCATCCTCCCAAATGCGAGTCCAGTGTTCTAACCACTGTGCCACCTCGCTTGGTATGTTCCTAAGTGTACTGACTTGTTGCTATTCCACAACTGTAATAATGTGTCACCAACTGCGACATGGTTGCATATACAAACAGTGATCCAATACTGTCAAATGTTTTTCATTCCAGTCTTTGATCCCAAAATCAATTCCTAAGATGACGACCGGTTTCAGTCTGTAATGATCCTCAGATCTTGTGACGATGCTGTGCTGATTATATTTATACACTCCTGGAAATGGAAAAAAGAACACATTGACACCGGTGTGTCAGACCCACCATACTTGCTCCGGACACTGCGAGAGGGCTGTACAAGCAATGATCACACGCACGGCACAGCGGACACACCAGGAACCGCGGTGTTGGCCGTCGAATGGCGCTAGCTGCGCAGCATTTGTGCACCGCCGCCGTCAGTGTCAGCCAGTTTGCCGTGGCATACGGAGCTCCATCGCAGTCTTTAACACTGGTAGCATGCCGCGACAGCGTGGACGTGAACCGTATGTGCAGTTGACGGACTTTGAGCGAGGGCGTATAGTGGGCATGCGGGAGGCCGGGTGGACGTACCGCCGAATTGCTCAACACGTGGGGCGTGAGGTCTCCACAGTACATCGATGTTGTCGCCAGTGGTCGGCGGAAGGTGCACGTGCCCGTCGACCTGGGACCGGACCGCAGCGACGCACGGATGCACGCCAAGACCGTAGGATCCTACGCAGTGCCGTAGGGGACCGCACCGCCACTTCCCAGCAAATTAGGGACACTGTTGCTCCTGGGGTATCGGCGAGGACCATTCGCAACCGTCTCCATGAAGCTGGGCTACGGTCCCGCACACCGTTAGGCCGTCTTCCGCTCACGCCCCAACATCGTGCAGCCCGCCTCCAGTGGTGTCGCGACAGGCGTGAATGGAGGGACGAATGGAGACGTGTCGTCTTCAGCGATGAGAGTCGCTCCTGCCTTGGTGCCAATGATGGTCGTATGCGTGTTTGGCGCTGTGCAGGTGAGCGCCACAATCAGGACTGCATACGACCGAGGCACACAGGGCCAACACCCGGCATCATGGTGTGGGGAGCGATCTCCTACACTGGCCGTACACCACTGGTGATCGTCGAGGGGACACTGAATAGTGCACGGTACATCCAAACCGTCATCGAACCCATCGTTCTACCATTCTTAGACCGGCAAGGGAACTTGCTGTTCCAACAGGACAATGCACGTCCGCATGTATCCCGTGCCACCCAACGTGCTCTAGAAGGTGTAAGTCAACTACCCTGGCCAGCAAGATCTCCGGATCTGTCCCCCATTGAGCATGTTTGGGACTGGATGAAGCGTCATCTCACGCGGTCTGCACGTCCAGCACGAACGCTGGTCCAACTGAGGCGCCAGGTGGAAATGGCATGGCAAGCCGTTCCACAGGACTACATCCAGCATCTCTACGATCATCTCCATGGGAGAATAGCAGCCTGCATTGCTGCGAAAGGTGGATATACACTGTACTAGTGCCGACATTGTGCATGCTCTGTTGCCTGTGTCTATGTGCCTGTGGTTCTGTCAGTGTGATCATGTGATGTATCTGACCCCAGGAATGTGTCAATAAAGTTTCCCCTTCCTGGGACAATGAATTCACGGCGTTCTTATTTCAATTTCCAGGAGTGTATGTTTTGACTATGATATTATGGACTTATCACTTTAGGACATGGTGTAAAAAAGATCTGAGGATGGTCATTATGGACTGAAACTGGTCATCATCTAAAGAATTGATATTGTGATCAAAGACTGGAATAAAAATCATTTGTAATAATGTGTTACATGACTTTTGATTAATTTCATATATAAACATAAGTCTTGAAACAACTGTTATTTAATTTGTACCCACTGGCGTAAAACTGATTATCTGAAAATAAAAGGTGATCTGCAAAATGAAATTGGATTTTTTTTTTATGATACTTTATGTCTAGCAACTTTTAAACCACTACTGCTGTGAAAACCAGCTCTTCCAAACTAGAGTGCCCATGTGACAGTTCTTAGGGGAGGGAGGGTGCCAAACAGGGTAGTATAAAATATTTTTAATATTTTGGTAGAAAAATGTGACTTGCAAACAGCCATAAAGTAATTCCAGTTCCAACCCTGTTAAAAACTTGCACAATACCAACTTTAAATTTTTTTTAAGAACAACACCTGATTGCACTATAGTTTTTTCCTTCCCTGGACGTCCGTGCTTCCCAAGAATTTTATGCATTTAAACTAGCTGTAGTATTTTCCTCTCCAATTTTCATTTTATGAATTAGTGATTAATATCATTGTGGATTAATTTGTACTACTCATGAGAGAGAGAGAGAGAGAGAGAGAGAGAGAGAGAGAGAGAGCTGGAGGGGGGGGGGCATATTGTAAACGTTGTGTTGGTTGGGGATTGGATACAAGTCTATGGCATAGGGCAGAACTAAGAGAGAGAGGCAGAGGGAGTGCCCTAGAGCTGGCTTGGGCAGCCTTCAGTGACCTGCAGGCCTAATCCACATACTTAATTAAGCGTGCACGTCACATCACCACAATGTGACAGCAATGCTTCTAGTGCATAAAGTCAGAACTACAGCATCCGTGACTAACATTTTTGGAATAATGCACCTACTGCAACCCCCCTCCCATGACCCACGCCAAAAAACAAAATTATGCCTTGCAGAACTAGCACTCCTGAAAGAAAGGATACTGCGGAGACATGGCTTAGCCACAGCCTGGGGGATGTTTCCAACAGTGCTAGTTCTGGAAGGTTCGCAGGAGAGCTTCTGTAAAGTTTGGAAGGTAGGAGACGAGATACTGGCAGAAGTAAAGCTGTGAGGACCGGGCGGGAGTCGTGCTTCGGTAGCTCAGATGGTAGTGCACTTGCCCACAAAAGGCTAAGGTCTCGAGTTTGCGTCTCGGTCGGGCACACAGTTTTAATCTGCCAGGAAGTTTCATATCAGTGCACACTCCGCTGCACAGTGAAAATCTCATTCCAGAAGTGGGGTTGTTTGTCCTCAATAAGAGCTTCAAATGACTGACGTCATTTCACTCGCACTAATAAACTCGAGAACGCGATCAGCTGAGCGCGTGTCATCTGCTAAAATGGAAGATATATCAGACGACAGCTGTAGACGGGTGCATAACTGAGTAAAATAGGGGCACTCAAGTAAAAGATGTCTCACCATCCACAGTTGAGAGCAGTGGGGACAAAGTGGGGAAGGATTGCCACTTAAAAGATGTTAATGGCTAAAAAGACAGTGCCCTATCTGGAGTCTAGTTAAAATTACCTCCTCCCGATGACGAGTTCAGGAGGAAGAGGTCCAAGCCCAGGTAAGAGCTTTCACGTCCTGCAATTTATTATTGGGAAGTGTCTACCAATGCGCATGCCACAAGAGAGCAACACGACGACATAAAACACTCCGTAGATCGGCGAAGGAAATCATGAGAATAGCAGGCTGAAGGAGAGAGACTGCAGCCTTGGCCGCTATATCGGCCGCCTCATTTCCACAGATACCAACATGTCCTGGGATCCAGAGAAACTCCACAGAGATGCCCCCCAAGTGGAGCAAGTGGAGACAGTCCTGAATCCAGTGGATCAGAGAGTGGACAGCGTAGAGAGTTTGGAGACTGAGGAGAGAGTCGAGCGAATCTGAGCAGATAACATACTGTATCCGCTGATGGCGACGGACGTATTGGACAGCCTGGAGAACAGCATAAAGCTCCGCAATAAAAACCGAACACTGGTCGGGAAGCTGAAACTGATTAGGGGTGTCGCCAACAATACAGACACTCCCAACACCAAACAATGTTTTTGAGCCATCAGTGTAAATAAATGTGGCATCCTTCATTTGTACTCATAGAGCAGCAAATGCCTGATGATAAACAAGAGAAGGGATACAAACCTTGGGAAACTGACAAAGGTCACGGAGCAGGCAGGTCCGGGGCCGGAGCCAAGGCGGTGCTGTACCCAAAGTTGTCAAGAAAGTTTTAGGAGAAAGGAAGGAAAGAGAATGTAGCAGCTGATGGAAGCGGACTCCCAGTGGTAATAGAGAGGAAGGGCGGCCTGCAAACTCTAAATCCAAGTAGGCGTTGAAAAAAAGTCACGGGCTGGATTAGCAGGCATGGAAGACAGGTGGCTAGCATAATGACTCAGAAGGACAGCTCGCCGATTGGACAGCGGAGGTTCAGCAGTCTCAGCATAAAGGCTTTCCTCAGGGCTGGTGTAAAAATCTCCAGACGCTAAACATAATCCACAGTGGTGGACAGAGTCGAGACGCTGAAGAATAGACGGCTGAGCAGAGGAGTAAACTATGCTTCTATAGTCCAATTTCGAGCGCATTAAGGCGCAATAGAGGTGGAGAAGGACCACTTGGTCTGCTCCCCAGGAGGTACCATTCAGGACCGGAAGGTGTTGAGGGATCACAGACAGTGAGCCGAAAGATAGGAAATGTGGGAGGACCAGCACAGTTTTCTGTCAAACATAAGACCCAAGAATTTAGCAACGTCTGAACAGAAGGTTTATAGGGCCTAGATGTAAGAAAGGCAGAAGAAACTTCGTACGACGCCAAAAATTGGCACAATCTGTCTTACTGGGAGACAAGCGGAGGCCGGTTCCAATGCTCCAAGAGTGGAGGTGACAGAGACATCCTTGAAGACGTTGTTCAAGAAGGCTGGTCCGTTGAGAGCTGTAGTAGATCACAAAAATCATCCACAAAGAGGGAGCCCAAGACATCAGGAAGGAGACAATCCATAATTGGAGTTATGGCAATGGCAAACAGTACAACACTTACCACGGAGCCCTGGGGTACCCCATTTCTTGGGAGAAAGTACGAGAGAAAGCAGTGTTCACCCGCACTATAAATGTGCGCTCTGCCATAAATTCACAAAGAAAAAGGGGCAGCCGACCTCGAAAACCCCCAAGAGAACAGTGTGCGGAGGATGCCTGCCCTCCAACAGGTATCATATGCTCTCTCCAGATCAAAATAAATTGCTACTGTTTGGCATTTCCTGAGAAAATTGTTCATGATATAAATGGAGAAAGCCACCAGGCTAAACAGCAATTCACCATACATTCCAAAACCTTACATACACTACTCGTGAGAGAAATGGGGCGATAGCTAGAGGGGAGATGTTTGTCCTTTCCAGGTTTCAGAACAGGAATGACGATAGCTTCCTGCCATCTTCTGGGAAAGGTACTGTCGGTCCAAATTTGATTATAAAGACGAAGGAGGTAACGCAGACTATGGTATGATAAATGGAGCAACATTTGGATGTGGATACCATCCGGTCCTGGGGTGGGAGAGCGAGAAGAAGAGTGTGCGTGTTGGGAGTTCCCGCATGGAGAAAACAGTATTATAACTTTCGCAATTTTCAGAGGAGAAAGCAAGAGGTCGCAATTCCGCTACACATTTCTTTGGGAGAAAAGCTCGCGGGTAATTTGAAGAGCTCAAAATCTCAGCAAAGTGTTGATCCAATGAGTTAGAAATTGCGACGGGGTCCACTAACGTATCATGCACGACAGTGAGCCCAGAGACCAGGGAGAAACTAGCGCGCCAGATAACTGTCGAATCCGACTCCAAACTTCCGAGGAGGGAGTGAAGGTGTTCAATGAGCTAGTAAAGAAGTCCCAGCTTGCCATCTTGCTATCACGGATGACGCAACGGTATCGCGCACGGAACTGCTTATAGTGGATACAGTTGGCCAAAGTAGGATGGAGGCGGAAAACGCGAAGAGCACGTCGCCACTCACGTAATGCGTGACGGCATGCCTCGTCCCACCAAGGAACTGGGGGGTGGGGTGGTGTGGGGGTGGGGGAGAGGCACGCCGGGCCAAAACGGAGGTGCGGCGTATTGAAAGTTCCGCAGCTGTAAGAATAACTTCTGTAATACGATTGACCTCATCATCGACACTAGGAAAGTTACGGTCATCGAATGTTGCTAGAGATGAAAAAGCTAGCGGAACAGTACCGACCAAAAGGTCCAAATGAGAGAAATTTGTCGTGGAGGCAGACAAAAATATAGTGTTCCCTGTGTTGAGGCAAACAAAATCCGCTTGGTGGAAGACTTCTATCAATAGCGAGCCGCACGGACAAGGAGATCCCCAAAGCGGGTGGTGGGCATTGAAGTCCCCAACCAGCAAATAGGGGGGTGGAAGCTGACCAAGAAGATGAAGGAGATCTGCTCTTGCCATTGGTGTGGACGATGGAATGTATACAGTACAAAGAGATAAGGTGTATCCAGAAATGGAAAGACAGACAGCGACAGCTAGGAAGGAACTGTTTATGGGGATTGGGTGATAATGGAGAGTATCATGAAGAATCATGAGTCCTCCATGTGCTGGAGTGCCTTCAACAGAGGGGAGATCAAATCGGACTGACTGAAAATGGGGGAAAACAAAGTGATCGTGGGGACACAGCTTTGTTTCCTGAAGACAGAAGATGACCGGCGAGTATGATCGTAATAGGATTGACAATTCATCCCGATTGGCTCGAATGCCGTGGATATTCCAATGGATAATGGACATAGGAAGGACAGAAAGGGGAAGAATGTGACCAAGGTTGCCCTCAACTCAACGACTGCTCAGGGCCGGCGGCCGACAGCGTGGAACGGCATTCAGCCGAAGGCATCAGATCCTGATCCATAGGTTGTTCGGGAGCAGCTCCTGCCACCAGCGATCGGCCAGTTGAGCGGCCGCCTGCAGTGCACCTTGGCGACACAGAAAACGGCCGAGGGCAGTTACCGCCAGGTGGTGCTGTAGACGAGACACGCCGTGGCGGAGAAGGAGAGGAACTGAGTTTCTTATGAGCCTTCTTGGAAACAGGACGTTGAGATGAAGGAGGAATCAATGGTTGTGAAGTTGGGGAACGTAAAAAATCTTCGTGAGTAGGCTCTTTTTTGGAAGTCGGAGTGTCTGATTTTGGGGCTCAGGATTTAGCAAAACCCGATGAAGGGTGAGCCATAGAGTGAGCAGGTGAGAGTGGGGAGGTTGAACGGACGATCTTTGCCCTGGCCGATCTGACGACCGTGGCACTAAAGGTAAGATCACAAGTCTGCGTGGCTGCCTCCTTTGTAGGCCGAGGAGAGGCAAGGACAGTGCTGTATTTACCTGCGTGAGGCACAGTGGGCTTTCGACTGGCGAATAACTTTCGAGCAGCAAAGGGTGACACCTTTTCCTTCACTATGATTTCGTGAGTGAGCCATTCGTCTTTAAAAATGGAGCAATCTCTGGAGGGAGCAGCGTAGTCACCCTACAGTTGATGCAACGAGGGGATGGAGGTGGACAAGCACCCTCATGGGCATCCTTGCAACACACAACGCATTTGGCCAGATTGGAACATGACTGGCTGGTATGATTGAACCGCTGACACCGATAGCAATGCGTAGGGTTTGGGATGTAAGGGCAAACAGAAATTCTCTCAGACTTTTATGTTCGATGGAAGTTGAACTCTGTCAAATGTCAAGAAGACAGTATGGGTTGGAACCATGTCCTTGTCAACCCTTTCCATGACTCGACGAACAGCCATTATGCCCTGGTCTGAGAGGTTGTTTTGAATTTCCTCGTCAGACAATCTGTCAAGGGAGCGTGTATAAACGACCCCACATGATGAAATTAAAGTGCGGTGCGCTTCCACCAGGACAGGGAAGGTGTGTAGCAGTGAAGTACACAGCAATTTTTGTGCCTGGAGGGCACTGACTGTTTCTAACAACAAGAAGCCATTTCGTAATCGGGAACAAGACTTTACAGGACCTGCAATTGGGTATACACCTTTCTGAATAATGAAAGGGTTGACTGTGGAGAAGTCTTGACCTTCGTCCGACCAAGAAACAACAAGGAACTGTGGCACTGACGGAAGAATTGTCCGTGGCTGAGACTCATTTAACTTTCGCTTGTGAGCAGACATAGGAAACCATTGCGGAAGTATCCCCCATGATTACCAGCATCTCCGATGGCTCGCTCCTTCCTTGTGGGGGCCGTCTCTGAGGGCACTCCCGCCTTAGGTGATTGTTCACACCTCAGGTCACAGCTCCCGAGAAATGGATGGAGGGACCAATCGGCACTTTCGGAAGGTATCAGCTTGGGTAATCACCCCTCCCTGCGCCTTGCCATTGCCAGGGGCTAAGTACGTGTCCTACCTGTCTACCCGGGGTGGGGAATTACGCGTTATCCCGTCACTGGCTATGCGTGGGAATGCATGGGTCAGCCTTCAGACACGCACAAAGAGGAAAAAAGAGAAAGGGAGGAACAAAGAAATGGAAAGGAAAGAAGAGAGGTCTCAAACGCTGCAGTGGAGAAAATGGTAAAGAGAAGAGGTAAGGAAAAGAGAAGGACAAAGGAAGGACAAAGGCTTGCCAGCAGAGAAAGCGAAGAAGAGAGACTTTTTTACAGTTTCTTCGAGCATCCGTCTCCGGACGTAGGCACTAAACATACTCCCAGAGGGGGAGAAAGGGAAGGGAAGAGGCGGTGGTGGGAGGGGGGGGGGGAGATGGGGAATGGGGAAGGATGTGGAAAAGGAAGGTATGCAGCCCAGAAAGGAAGGAGGGCCACACTAGCTCGGGGTCCCGTGCTCGCTATGCACGTATCCACAAAAGAATTGTGGACCCCCCTGGGGGGGGGGGGGGGGGGAGCATCTTTGTTGGGCTCAAAAATGTGCCTAAGGGGTTGCTTCACATTTAGGTATAGAAACAAATCAGATAAAGCCAGAACGCAATTTTAATATTGACACTTTGGTATCTGCACTTAGCAATCTTGAAGATTGTTGTGCTTTGGTGTCCTCTGAGAAGAGACTGATTTTGAGCAACAAGATCGCACACTGACCCACCTTGAGCAATTCTTTGGCTTTTTACCCAAAAATTTTACGAACTTCCGTACATCTGCAATTACTGCCCACCTGTGTCCGCATGCTAAAAGATACCACATTTATTCCTCCCATACACCATCTTTTTCCCCCCTTCACTTTTTCAATATTGTACATCAAGCATCTCTTGACAGAAAGCAAACAATCCGCCTTCAATTACTGCATTATGCACTGCAGCAGCTGCCGCCAACACCGTAGCGTCAACAGTAACTGAATACATTGCAGAGCACGACAGCTAAAATTTGTAGTGACACGCAGAGTTGATAATCGTAACTACATATTACACTGGTACTACTTTCTTAAATCTGTATCTGAAACAAGGTGTCGGACCAGATCTCTTACACTCTGAACTCCAAGTGCCTTATTTCCACAAAAAGGAGTATTTACATCTCAACTAGAACAAATGTCTTCACATCAAGATTCTGCCTCTATCCTCACCTACACACCCCCATTTTTTTGTTTAAGTACCACATTGGCTGCTCACAGCCAGTGTTTTGTTAAGACCAGCAAGGTTGGACATGACTACACCATCTCCACATAGTACCAGTACCGTCACACTGCAAACAATCTCTCAAGAGTAAAAAAGTAAAGCTTTGAACAGCACGGTGCATTGACCTGCTGGAAGTGGTGTGCCTTTGCCTTCCGCTGATCTTTTAACTGGCTTATCCAGTCAATTATAGGGGGAGACATGTTTCAAAGTGGATTCTGAACCACAATGTAAATCAGCATTTTTCTCATCGAGGAACATTACCAGAGGTACAAGAAATGATAAGTGACAAAAATCCACAGAGTACATTTACAGATAAATGTAAATATTCAAAAATGACAATTTAGTTTAAATTTTATGCACAGTTGTGATTTTAAAAAATAACTACTATAGTTACCTTTTAATCCAGACACTAGGACTCTCCAAGGCTGCCTCTGTCCGTAAGATGCGAGATTCCCTCTAACTAGAACGTATGGCATTTGAGTCAAGCCTGAAACACCACCTTTTGTTCCTGCAAAATAAAGTTTGTCTTTTTTTCTTAGACAAATTTATATGACCTAATTAAACAATGAAACTGCTTTACGACATAATGTATTTATTTGGCACACTATTGAAAAAAATGTGAATAATTTAATCAATGGGCAGTCCCCATTCATTCTCTGCACTCCTCTAAATAGCAATATTTTCATGAAGAGATAGCAACTATCGAAATACAACATTTTTAACAAATGTTGTGTTTATTTAATTCGATGTCAAATTAATTTAGAAATGAATCTCGAAATTCAAATCTCCACAGATGCATGAATACATACATACTGAATAAAACTGGTTATTTCCATAAACAAAATGAGTAATTTAACACTGTGTTCTTCTTGCCACCAAATCTATAGAGAAAGATTAATAGCTTTGCTCGAAAGAAGAACTGCTTGCTATACAATGTTCATTCAGAATATTGTGACTACTTAGTCACTAGAAGTCACCCCAAACCAAGGCCCAATAAGTTATAGGAAATGATTCTGGGGAAGCAGTGAACTAAGAGCTCAGATTCAAATTCAAATTCCAGACTACCTCAAAACTTTGAATAATATCTTTTCTTTCATGTTAAATGTTCTTGTGCCCATAGACTGATTTCATGGAAGACAGAATCCAAAAAGAAGTGCCAGATAGCAAAAGACTGTACGTCCTTACATGTAGGGCAGTACTTGCTTATAATCATGGAGTTCTGAGCAAATAACACTCACTTCATGGTATATTGACAATTTTTACTTATGGACCGTCTGACAGCAACTGAATAAAACACAATTTTAGTACCATACGCGTTTCACCTTTATTTTCTGCAAGGCACTATCAGTGGCAGGTTGCGTGGACAATTTCTTACATATTACACTCCTGTTGCATTTTTGGTGTTTTTCCTTCTTCTTATGAATGCCAATTTGCGGTTTTGTGTTTTATTCAGTTGCTGTCAGATGGTCCATAAGTAAACATTATCAATATACCGTGATATTACACACAACTGAGGGAGACAGGACTACAAAAGTTGAAGATGTCAACACTCACTTCATTCATGCATTTTCTGTAGATCCTATCATAAAAATAGAACCTTCACGATTCTGAAACAAGTCATAGTATACATCAATCAAGAGCACTAGCTGTTAGAAACTGCATAAACAATTAACTACTGAAACTGCTCTCTTGATAGTTAGATGGCAACACTGATTTCTATTGAAAGGCCTTAACAAAAAAGCCTTCTAATAAAAACATTGCTAACTGTTATGAAACTAATAGGAATCTTTAATTCAATAATGTAGATATCAGAAAATGTGCTGAAGAAATAGTGCCTTAAGGAATTTTTTTAACTTTGAATTTTAGCCTTTAATTTGAAGGTATTCCAATTTTTTTCCTGACATATGCAATCTAAATGAACAGCTTGCGCTACCTTCAATTTGAACCCTAGAAAGGTGGCAAACTAACATGAAAATTATTTCTGTGTGTTGTGTTTGAGTATGTCACAGTCTACCTGTAACTGAATTATATTATTAGCAATACAAATAAGAAGTAAATAAATTGCCAGGTGAATGTGAACATCCTATGAAGAAAGTACAGTTACCTATTTTGCTCAATTTTTGCAGAAATTTAATTTCCAGCCTAGTTACTAAATTCACTATAAAGAGCCTTTTCCTGTTTACTCATTACAAAACTCAGTTTTGTTCTCAAAGTAACTTATTTAATTTATACCTGATTTACTTGTACAAACACATGGTTTACAATTATTTAATAGGTTGCCGTCAGAGATATATGATGTGTCCGTGCATTAAGAAACAGGACACAAAAATGGATTTAAAAAATGTTTTTCCCCAATTTATGTTTTTCGTCAAATTTGTGTATATGATGCATATGTTTTGCATTGGGAACTTTTATCAATATCAGTAACAATAAAGGCCAGTTACTGCGTGTAGCTCCTGATATCTTTTCCACAATGTAAATATGCATTTGTACACTTATGTCAGCATACACGCAGATGACATCAATTGCATTTACCAGGATGTGTTTCATCATATTCACTAATGTCTGTAGCCAACAACAGGGAATTTTTCAGACAAATCACAACATTTACAACCATAACAAGACAGATCAAAATTCCCACCACATTCTGACTGCATCTCATATGTATACGCTATGTGTAGTATTTACAAGGACGTCGCTGAGTCAGGTGTAAAAGTATACAATAAGCTTCCCATCGATATGAAAAGGGAAATTAATAATGTACATGTCTTCAAATAAACTTTAAACTTTTTATCAAATGAATGAATTCTTAGAATTAAAGGCATCCCTTTGTATACAAAGAGAGGAAACCACCTTAGTAAAGACTCTTAAAAGAAAAGAAATTAATGCAGTACTTTTTATTCGTGTCGAGATAACCTAAATTGTGATGAAAACCGCAAATTTATTGATTTGTTTATGTCACTAGGTTAAAAATACACAATTCTTCTTAGAAAATACATAACTAGTGTATACAACATCACATATAAAATGCTCATGTAACACTATTTTTTTAACTTATCATATACTGCTAGTACACTACTTGTACAATATGTAATCTACAGGACCAAATAAAATTCAACTCAATTATGCACAACAATTACATGTACTCAACAGATGTCCAAAATCTAACTAACGTAAGGCGATATCCCTTGATGAAGTGGCACAAGTAGATGTTAGGTTGAATTTAACTGCTTTACCACACACCTGGAACTGTCAAGCAGGGCCACTTTGTCACTTGGATAGGGGGGATGGGGGGGGGGGCAGGGGGGAAGTAACTTGCAGCACCTACTCCAATAAACATTTTGGAAGAGTTGTTATTCTGTCCAACAATTGACAGTTTCTGCTAGCTCATATACTTGAGTTATTCTGCCGCTTGCCATCTCTGATATATTCTGCTAACCAAATCTGTACTACTGTATTTTTTTTTGTGATTTTTGTAAAGAAAAATTGGTATTTCACTACCAGAAAACTACTTAAACTGAAGGCAAAGACATCCATTTAGGTGTAGAAATTACTTCTACATCGTATGGCCACAAATTAGCAATCAAAATGTTGATTATCACTCCACAATTAAGAGCAGCTGTGAAGGTTTTCTCTGGGAAAACTAGTCAACCTGCACCTTTTAATTACCTGTAATAACCTGTTTATTCACTTTTAGATATTTCTACTTAGTAAGATAATCTAATTATTATATGTTATTCATATTCTGACTGCATCTCATATGTATATGCTGTGTGTAGTATGTACCACCATTGTCTTCTCTCAACACACACACAAACTTTTTAATATTTTGCCTATATATCCAATATGTATTCTGCTATGTAAGTTATGTACCATTACCATTATCTCTCATCATACACCGTCTTAATTTTCAAATTGACTTGTTCTATATCATGATGTGATTTGCTGTACAAATTGTATGATATACAGGACCAATAATAAACAAACTTACAAAGTGCATCAAGGTATCTCCACAGTGTTTTCATTACTTTGTTTGAGACCAGATTCAGTTTGGGATGAGTTTATAATGTCAAAAATGAGTAGTGCTGAGAAGTTAATGCTGTTATAGGTGATAAAAAGAGTCAACAGGAGCTAGGACCTCCCCAGTACAAAGTTTATAGCACAGAAAATCTGAAAGAATGCCTGGAATCCCTATGAAATGGAACACTTGCTTGATAATTAGCTGGTAACATGTTCCACAGGTCATTTTGTATGAGAGATCATAAAGGTGCGGGACAAGTCATTACACATTCACATAACAATTTAATTTGTACATACGGTTACACTTTGAAGAGAGAGAGAGAGAGAGAGAGAGAGAGAGATGCAGTTATATCACAGAGTAAATTATCAAAAATTTTTGTTGCAGCATTGTGCATCACTTTTTCTACTAAAGACAACCTTAATGTGGAGTAATAAGTGTCATTTGTCCTTCTAGGGTTGTAATTATGTACCTTATTGTTACTCTTGAACTGTAGTGGATTACAGTATTTACAACAACCTTTATGAGGGAATAAATATGCTGTGAAGCAGTAGTCAGAACACCTAACTCCTTAAACAGATGTCTGCAAGATGATTGTGGGTGAGACCACATATTATTCTCACTGCATGTTTCAGCAAAATGAAGCCTTACTTTCTTAAAGACGAGTTACTCTATAACATTATTCTATAGGACTTTATTGAATAAAATATGCAAAATATGTCAGAGTACTGATTTCTCTCCCCTCAACATTTGCAATGATTCTAAGTGCAAATGTGACTGAAATAAATTGTTTCAGGAGTCCCAAAAAATTTTTTTCCCCTTTCTTTTTTTTCCAAATTTAAATTCTCATCAATAAGGCCCCCTAAGAATTTTAAAGTTTCCACCCTATTTATTATTTCCTCACCATGTGTTACACTGGCGTAGCACCTCTACATGACCATAACTGAATATGTTGGGTCTTTTTAAAATTGATGGTGAGACCATTTGCAGAAAACCAGTCAATGATACTTTTAAGAACTTTGTTTACCATTTCTTCTGTTTCTGTATGTAAGCTATACTTTGATTACAATACTAGTGTCACCTGCAAAAACAGTTAATTCTGTTTGGTTTATAGATCGTTTACACATATATAGTGGACTTAAAACTGAATCTTGGGGAACCCCACACGATTTCTCCCACCCGCATTATGTGCCTAAACTGTATTGGTTGAATTACTTAGTACAACTTTCTGTATTCTTTTTGTTAGATATGATGTTATCCACTGATTGGCTATACCATCACTGCCATAAAATGTTAAGTCATCTAGGAGAATAGTGAGAGTCACAGAGTCAAGTGCCTTACAGAGGTCACAGAAAATAATGACTGGTGCTATTTTATTATTTACTGCTTGTAAAATCTGGTGAGTGAAGAAGTAAATGGCATAGTTGAGCAACCCTTCTGAAACCCAAACTGTGATTTGTTAAGGATACTATTCTTACTGAGGTGGGATACTTTCTAGAGCAACTCACCTTCTAAAAAATGTTGGGGAATTTATGTCAGCAGCGAAACAAGCCGGTAATTATTGACACTCTTAACACCATTCTTAAAAAGCAGTTTAACAATGGCAATTTCAGTTTCTCTGGAAAAATATTGAACTATTTCAGTGATGTCACAAAATTCATCTGAACAAGTGCCAGGTACTAGTAAACAGCTACAGAACAAAATCCAAACAGTGTTTGATTATTCTAGTGATCAAGACCTATTACAAGAACAATTTGACGGAATTTTAGACGAAGATGGGCAATCGTACAGAAGAAATCGAAAGGTTTGCGTTAGAATCATGTACAGATAATGACGAGACTATCAAAACCACAGGAAAAACAAACCAACAGCAAGCAGATTTGGGCGTTTGTGGTTTCACAGTACGAAAAAAACATTACCGCACTGTTACAGAAGGTTTTACCGAAGAAAGTGCAACCGTAAATACCGTGCTGCCACCTCTTGATAACTGGAAATGGCCTGTAAATACAGATGTCTCTTACATTTTCATAAATGGGAGCATGTAGTTTAAGAAATAAACCTTCTAAAAAGTTTAAACGAAAGAGCCATTTCCTCAGTGGTAGAGTTAACGGTGAGTAATACGAGAAAAATTTTTGCTGTTATAGTTACTGATATTTTGACACGCCAACATACCTAAGGAAACTTTAAAAAGTGCATGACAACACTGAATTTCGTACACGCTTGTTACTTTTAACATCTTAAAACTGAACTACCCTGGATTTCTTATTTTTGATCCGTAACACCAAAAAGTACATAAATGGTGTTACTATGGTCCTATAACATAAATTTCCAAGACGGTAACATTGCCTCACGTGATTGTCTTGCCTTAATACTTACATTATGTGGAGCAAAGTAACCCGCTCCAGGGACTACTTTCCTGCAATTTTTAAAACATTATCACATTTCGAAAACAAATCTGTTGTCTTTGTATGTAACTAGATTATTTTGACGCTGTTTTGGAATAGACTTACATTTTCAAAAGTCTTTTCACAATACTACTGTGGATTACACGATTTCGTTTGAATAATCTGACTAGAAGCTGAGGAAAGAATCCCTGGTTTACGGAACCTTATTAGTTGTGTGCCGGAGAGCAACTTGACGGAAGAAGAATTCTGAGCATCGACGAAATACGCTACATCACAACGTTAAAAAGCACTACGAGTTACACTAGCAAGCTTTCCCTCTTTAAGACGTATTCACATACAAAAAAATTTTTTGACGGCAATGGAAACATACAACTCAAATACGTGACTAACCTGCTTTCAGACAGCTTGACAACCTATGCGATGCGCTACACAAGCCTTCTACGCAATACTATGCAGCAGACGCCACTTAACGACAGGCTGTCAAATTGTGCAACACTGCAAAACTTCCGCACTACAGCGCCCTCCTATTTAGTACCAACAAGCCACTCCCATCGAAGTGATTGCCTTAACAAATGACCTTCAGTTATGTCTGAACCGTTGCAGTCGCTCCAAAGAAATTTGGAGTACCTAAAAATAATTGGAACTGTCACATTCTGAACATATGAGTTACTTAACATTTTATATTTCTCAGTAACAGGTTACTACTAGTTATTAACGAAAAAATTGTTTTTCGTATTACTTTTTATAAGGTACACAGTATTAAACTTAATATTATTCATCGCACATATATGATTTTTCACTGAGTACAAAGTGAGGACAATCTGAAAGCAAATAGGCGCAGAATATACCCTATTGTAAAAACGCAGTATCGAGTTTAGGCCACATTCAATATGTCAGTCATGTACTGGGGCTTATAAAATATCTTCGCTTGGGATTATACTCCTGAAGGAACATAAAATCTAGAAATAAATGTATGTCCATACACGGAGTGTATCACGCCAGTAAAACGCCTGGCGCTGGAGTCTTACTCCACGTTGATGGAGTCACGACTGACGTCATATGACGTGACGCGTTGTATCGAAAACGATAGACATACATGAAATCTTCACGGATTATCAACCGAGTGGCGTCGTCTTCTATTCGCAAGGTTTCAATGGATTGCGTATCCGTCATCTTCAGGCGATGGTGGATACGCAGTCCATTGAAACGTTGCGACAAGTACACGACGCCACTCGGCTGATACCCCGTTAAAAATTCATAGCTGAAATACGCCGAGAAAGCCTACAATCGCATATGATAGTCATAGACTATATATTATCTCTGGTCTATGACGACAGAGGCTGCGCATCGACTTTCGGGATCGTTCCAGACGCTAAAACTGCGGTAGCAATTTTCACCACAGTCTAACATAATAGTCGGGACACTTACTGCTGTAAAACTTGTTACCTTAGGCAGCTGGAGCGTTACTAGGACTCCAAGCGGCAAGAAAGGAGAACGTCAGATGCGTCGTAAGCACAATGTTTGTTTTGCATCCCTTTCCTGCGTGATTTCCGAAATAATTGAATTGTTTTTTCGCCTCCTAGAAATTGTGTAATATCAGAAGATATAGATGTTTCTAAAAATAATTCAAAAATAAGCGCAAATAGGGATGAAAATCATGAATCCAGTAGCAAGCTACAACCCATTCGTGAAGAAACACAGTATGATGTTGAATAGAAATGTAGCTCATCACGTTGATATCAAAATAATATAAACACAGATTCATATGTAAGAAGCACAGACATATGCCTCTACGTACAAGAGGGATTGACATCCCATTTGTCGTTCTGTAGGCCTACTGTGTTTTAGTCATTTGTTGCCTGTTGCTACAAGTACGACCTTCATCTTCATAATAATAATAATTATATCATTGAAGACTAAGGACTCTCATGGATATGATGGAGTGCCTAGCAGAAAATTGAAGTACTGTGCTGCACATGTTAGCCCTGTATTTAACTATATTTGTAATTTTTCCTTTAGGAATGGTCAGTCTCCTGAATGATTAAAGTACTCAGTAGTAAAGCCGCTTTATAAAAATGGAGACAGTGATAATGTACAATTTTAGACCTATTTCTATGCCATCAGTGTGTGCTCAAGTTATTGAAAAGGCTGTGTATGTGAGGATAATTGATCATTTTATATCACACGATTTGCTATCGAATGTACAGTTCGGCTTTAGAAGTCGTTTAACAGCTGAAAATACTATATTCTCTTTTCTCTGTGAGGTACTGGATGGTTTAAACAAAAGGTTTCGAAAGCTAGGCGTAGTTTTTGGTTTAACTAAGGCAATTGATTGTGTTGATCACAAAATATTGCTCCATAAGTTGGACCATCAACTCACAATTGGTTCACCTGTTGCTTTAAAAACAGACAGCAAAAGGTCATTATTCACAATGTTCAGAATGGCTGTGATGTGGTGTCTGAGTGGGGTACTGTCAAGGGGGGGGGGGGGGGGGGGGATGCCCCAGGGATCAATGTTGGGGCCACTACTGTTCCTTTATGTATATAATTGATACGCCCTCGAGTATTATGGGTAACTGTAAAATATTTCTGTTTGCTGATGACACTAGCTTGGTGGTAAAGGATGTTGTGTGGAACATTGTCTCTGTTTCAAATAGTGTAGTTCATGACCTAAATTCATGGCTTGTACAAAATAAACTAACGCCAAATCACAGTAAGACTCAGTTTTTACAGTTTCTAACACACAATACAACAAAACCTGACGTTTTAATTTCACAGAATGGGCATATGATTAGTGAAACTGAACAGTTCAAATTTCTTGGAGTTCAGATAGATAGTGAACTGTCATGGGAAGCACATGTTCGGGATCTTGTTCAAAGACTTAATGCTGTCATTTTTACTATTCGAACGGGATCTGAAGTGAGTGATCATTCAACACGACAATTAGTCTACTTTTGTTATATTCATTCGCTTATGTCATATGGTATAATATTTTGGGGTAACTCTTCCCATTCGAAAAGGATATTTTTGGCTCAGAAACAGGCAGTTCTGGCAGTAAGTGGTGTATGTTCTCGAACCTCTTGTCAACCCCTATTCACTAGTCTGGATATTTTGACATTGCCCTCTCAATATATATACTTCAGTGTCGTTTCTTGTTAACAATATCAGCTTATTCACAAGAATTAGCAGCTTTCACTCAGCTAGTACTCGGCATACATCAAACCTTCATTTGGATCAGACTTTCTTAATCCTTGTGCAGAAATGTGTGTAGTATACTGCTGCATCCAGTTTCAGTAAGCTACCACTCGAATTCAAAAATCTTAGCAGTAATCCACGCGCTTTCAAATCTAAA
Organism: Schistocerca nitens; assembly: GCF_023898315.1. NCBI lineage: Eukaryota > Metazoa > Arthropoda > Insecta > Orthoptera > Acrididae > Schistocerca > Schistocerca nitens. Next base: position 453,947,178 of record NC_064615.1, on the reverse strand, counting down.
CTGAAGAGTTTCCTCATGGTTTACTCCTTCTATTCTGTCGAGAAGTTCCTTGAAAAATTAAGTTGATTCTCGTTGTAGTGTTTATTGCATTTACTTAAACTTATAGACTGACTTTTTCGAGTTCATGGACATTTTATTTTTATCGATTATTACTTTTATGTTGTAACTTCATGTACTGACATGTTACATGACCTTGGAGATTTGCTCCTCAATTTGGTCCTATGGAACTTTACATGCAAATAAAAATAAATAAATAAATAACTCTAAGAGGGACAAGCAACTGTCAAATAGCGGGAGAATTATATTCTCCATGTAAACTCCAAGTTTTGTCATATATTAAATTTTCCATTAGAGACATTTCATCCAATGAAACATTCACTAGTTTATCAGTATCGTTGAAATGCTGTTTCCTCTGCTATAAAAGGCGGAATATATTGTCACTTATCCTACATTTTATCTGTATGTCTTCCACATACCTCTGTAATGCTACAATATATGCATTGTTGGGAACATAAAACATTCTGACAAAACCTTTATGCGAGAGTGCTGCAATATAATAAATTTAGAGCAAACATTTTACTTTCGGCTTTCCATCTTGCAGCACAGTTCTCCTTCAATGGAATGCTAATCTGGCTTAACAAGTCAAGGGCATCTTTTTTAAAATATCGGGATCCTAATTTGTTTGTCCTTCTTCAATTGATCCTTCTGATACAGTTACTGCTTCTGTCGGTACTTAAAACGATAGGCACTTTCCTTCTCCTCTAATAGTCTTGCACGAAGTCTAGCTATCTGCATATTGTGAAACTACACACGCTTTTGCAAGACACGATTAACTGCACTTAATCTAACCACTCCATCGTCAAACAATGTCTGTGTTGACAATTCTGATGAATATGGCACTAATATATGAAGAACTGAATTGGCTGCTTCTATGCCATGGGAGTGTTCTACAGTTTTTGACGAATTGTTGAACCTTTGTTGCAGTTTCATTTTCACCGCCAGTTGAGGTGGCTTATGTGGGATGGCAGACAGTGTGGTATTGCATTCCTCACGAGTTTATTATTGTCTGCGTTCATGAACTGCTTTTTTTATTGTCTGCATCATGAACTACTTTTGTTCGAAGTGAAGGTAAACAGGGTCTTTTTTCACAAGATCTTCTCGTTTGCTATTCACTCACTATTTTCTGCTCCTAAAACGAAACATTGTTCATTAATACACATGTAATTTGCAAGTGAATCCTGACGTTACAGTATAGAACATTGTGTTATTTACCTCTCTGGGTGTTTAGGAAACCTAAAAACAAAAAGTGGTATCTTCTCTTTGTTGTTGCAATTTATGACACTACAGACGCTCCCGTTTGTAAAGACCACTATATAAACCAAAATAAACCACTGCTATTCACTTTGGCTTTCAGGATCGCGCCTATCTCAATAGTTTTACTTCCTGGGTGCTTGGTGCGCTGCTGGCGCATTAGGCAACAAAATCAAGGTGAAGTGTTGCGGCTGTTATGTTAGACGGTGTTTTCACAGTGCAGCTCATTATATCCTCAATTGGTACATTCGCTCTAATTTTGGAAGCGATTGATGTCTTCATCTTTTTAAAAATGTGAACCTGCCAGCCTCTGGAAAAAAATGAACCTTCATAAAGCCTAGGCATTACTGTTACAAAGGTACCGTCAGATGATTGAAGTTATGTGGCATCAAGAGTTCCATGTTAGACGCTACGAATGATCTTTTCTTTTTTTAATACGGAAACTGTCGCCAAGTAACACCGTGCAGCATGGTGCAGAGGCCACGTTAAGCCAATTTTACACGACGACATTGGGTTGCGCCACTCGTTGCGTGGAATGACTTGCAAGCAAATGGTTTCATATTTCACTGTAGACAAGGCGAAACCAGTATACACTTCAGTTTCATCGTTTTGTGGATTCCTGAGTCGTGTCTGAAATGAAAGTTTTGGCAGCTGCACGTAGCAAGAATTGTTGTGTTGAAGTTAAAGCTTGTTGAGCGGAATCGCTGCATGAGAAAAAAAAAGAAACGTGTTTCGATTCGTCACTGGATGAAGAAAAGACGTCAGCTCGGTTGCTCAGCATACTTGCTGAAACAATTTGTAATGTAAGACTGAACAATTTCTTTTAATTATCTTAGAATGTCACCAGAACTGTTAATGTTTCTTCTAAATAGAGTTAATTATGAGATAAGGAATAAAGATATTGTAATGCATGATCGTAGTGATTAAAAAGTCAGTATAAATTTGAAAACTTAATAAACCACGAAACAATGTAGATAGAGAGGTAAAAATTGACACACATGCTTGGAATGACATAGGGTTTTATTAGAACCAAAAAAAAAAAAAGTGTCGCTAGACGCGTGAAAGATCTCTTGCGCCCATCGTTTGGTGATGATCGTGTGCTCAGCCACCAGTTTCGTCATGCTTGGCCTCCCAGGTCCCCAGACCTCAGTCCGTGCGATTATTGGCTTTGTGGTTACCTGAAGACGCAAGTGTATCGTGATCGAGTGACATCTCTAGGGATGCTGAAAGACAATATCCGACGCCAACGCCTCACCGTAACTCTGGACATGCTTTACAGTGCTGTTCACAACATTATTCCCCGACTACAGCTATTGTTGAGGAAAGATGGTGGACAGATTGAGCATTTCCTGTAAAGAACATCATCTTTGCTTTGTCTTACTTTGTTATGCTAATTATCGCTATTCTGATCCGATGAAGCGCCATCTGTCAGACATTTTTTGAACATTTGTATTTTTTTGGTTCTAATAAAACCCCATGTCATTCCAAGCATGTGTGCCAATTTGTACCTATCTATCTACAGTATTCCGTGATTTATTCAGTTTTCAAATTTATACTGACTTTTTGATCACCTGGTACATATCACATTGCATGCATTACAATTGAGCACACTCAGCATGCTATAAGATGCGGTTTTAGTTGGTGATGACGCTCTTTGATAAACAACAATAATTATTAATTGTAATAGTTATTAACATTAGCAGCAGTAATTATTCGAAGCAGCCTGCATTAAGAAGAGAATGGATTGCAAACTACTCTCTTGAAGAAAGATCTGTACAGTGACAGTATTTAAAAATTCAAACATATGTGAATGGGAGGCACTGCTGCGACGTTTTAAATAGATGAACATTCAGTAAAGAATATAGCTTCTTGATTTGTGTAGCCTTCCGTCCTGTCAACAATACTCCTTAAAAAACAGAGTCGGCCAACTCGAACGATGGGATTTTAGTCTTGTAGAGAAGAGCAGTTCTACATCTAGAATTACATTTGCTTGTATTTTTCTAAATTGAGTTGTATATGTTCTCCTAATTCAATAAATTTGGCTCTGCAGGTCACATATTGTCAAACTATGTTCTGATCGCACATGACGGTCTCACGAGCAGCAATATGTTGCTTATTTTTGTAATCAGCATCACTGAAATCCCACAAACACCTATACAAAGCATAGATGTCCAAAAAGCGAACATTTTTGTCCGTCCCCAACTTCATATTTCAGTTTGTCTACACTCTAGGAACACACATAACCTCAAAACTCATGCAACTAGTGTCACCAAAGTTGGAACACGCTGAAAGTGTTTAGTTTCACCGAAGAGTTACGCAAATGCGCGGCGCGCTTGCGCAGTGGCCGGTTGCGCAGTTGCCTGCAACCTAGTGTCGTCCTGTAAACTAGTCTTTAAACTCGACACAAGTAGGAAATTACCTTCAGTAATGATTCAGTTGTTAAAATTATAGACTGAAATGTCTAACGCCAAAGCATATCTTCCATACTGTTGACATGCACACGTATCATATCAGTAAACGTTACTCATCACAGTTCTAAAAGCTTCAGGCATGACTTTTGACAATGTATGTAAGGAAAGCAGTCTGCCCTGACACATGAAGCATAGATGTAGAAGGGCATAGCATGCCATAGATTATTTTTCCAGGTATTTTAACATCTTCATTCCATTTTACTCGAAAATTGTTCAATATAGTATTCATCATCATTTGGAAACAGCAATGAAATTACTCCTGCAAATTTTAAAATGTGATGAAAGTAAATGTCAAATGAGAGATGTTAACAAAACTTTGCATTTTACTGATATAAAGAACCATTTGCAAATATTATCAGTTCAGTACTGTCACTTGAAACTGGTATTTGAGAAAAAAAGCTCTTTTATCACCTATTTTCAGCAGAAAAGTTTCGAGAACATACATTCACCGAGGAGTCTAGCAGTATATTACTCTCTCCTGCGTGTATCTCACGAAGAGACCACGAGGATAAAATCAGAGAGCTCAGAGCCCACACAGAGGCATACTGACAATCTTTCTTTCCAAAAACAATATGAGACTGGAACAGAAGGGAGAACCAATAGAGGCATTCAAGGTACCCTCCGCCAAACAGCGTCAGGTGGCTTGCGGAGTATGGATGTAGATGTAGATATAGATGTAGATGTAGAAATGCTGCACCTGTCATGTACACAGAAGGGAAATGATAAGTTAAACTTAGCATTAGATGAGACTAATGACTTCCCTGAGTCTCATGGCAAATATGTGAGATCGGCATCAGTCTCCCTCGCAGGTGAGCTTGAAAATCTCGAAAGTGTCTTTGGAAGTCAGTTTCAATAAACCTTCTAGTAAAATAACGATATGGTACAACTTCAGCTACTTTCACGCAGTTCTTCAATCATATTTGTAATTGGTTAACGATGTGGAGGTAAGCTATGGCGTTAGACATTTTACTCTTTAATTTTAACAACTGAATCATTTCTGAAAGTAATTCCCTACTTGCGTTGAGTTTGACACGCTGTTACTGGCGCCAATTTTTGCATTAAAAAAAAGTCAGACCCTTGCTAGTTTCGAACACGGGACCTCGTGCCACCACAAAACTCTATTTGAATGACTGAGCAACTGTAACATTGCTGCTTTTAATTCCTCAGTTACTGTTTACTAAGCTTATTGTGAGCTCTTTTTTTTTGTTTCAAAAGTTGGCACATCCACATTTTCGAAGAAAATAAAGACATCCATAGCTTCCAAAAATGCAGTGAATATACCAGCTGAAAATATAATGAGCTGCTCCTTTAATTCGTCTGAAAATGGCTATCGCAGTTAGCGTCTGGCATGAACACAAAAATCGATATGTGGCCTCTGTCATCTTCATCTTGTAGATGTCCATGATAAAAGGCCATCACAAGGCCATCACATCACGTCACATTCAGTCCCATCTAAACATACTGCAATGTATTTAAAATGGCGGCATCCACACTGGCTGTCCCGTCTCATCATGTCATGTCACAGCACAATCAATGTTTCTCAGCAAGAAAGTTTCGACTGCTGATGTTGTCCATCTGTTGTTGACCCCCAAGTTCATTTCCTCTCGATACACAGCCGTGCACAGATATCCACATTTCGTTTCATAGTGGCTTCAGTGGTTAATATCAGCTGTTTTTTGTTCATCATTTGTTATAAAATTGTTTTGTTTCGTTATTTCTTGTGTTGAAATTTATAATAAACGACAAAAGATGAATTGAAGCAGAGATCATTGTATGACATGAGTGCACTAAATTACTTGCTCTCTGCTACATTTGTAGAGTGGATTTTTATACATACCAGTATGGTATTTAATAATTTACAATGAAATGCATGCAATATGCCTGCAACTTTTACTGTCAATCATCTGTAAAGTTTCATAAGGAAATGGACTGAAACCTTCAGACACTGCAATTTTGTGTTAAAAATGTGTTTGTAGCAGGCTTATTTATTGTTAAGTAGCTATTATTTGTGAAACAGTTTTGCAGGGATCAGGGGTCAAAATTTGAGTTGGTTTACTAGGTAACTTCTGTACAATTAAAAGCCAAATAAAAGACTCCACGAAAAACTATAAATCTTGAAGGGAAAGCTATTGTGGGAAATTTGGCTACTGTACAAAAATTTGCTCTGGATTAGCAACGAAACTAAACATGAAGCAAACCAATTTTTCACACAATGTGATGGCAGCTCGTAACACTATGTTTACTTTAAAAATTCTGGATGCAATTTGATGTAACAAATGAAAAAAAGTTATGCTCTGACCTTCTGAAATATAAAATGAAGATTTCTCTTCCTTTAGCTCCTTGCATAGTGTGTCTGTCACCATCTAGCAGATTTAGAAATTGCTATTACAAACAATATAAGCATTAGCAATAATTGCACTTTGATCAGGTGGAAAAAGTGCTTCCAGAGGACATAGTGAAAATAGTGAACGGTTTTAAACATTCTGTTAGCATGTATATATTTGGCATGTTATGTGCTGTTCTGAAGGATACTCTATTTAATTTTGCGGAACCTCTGGCTGCTGTCATTAACAACTGCCTTAAGGTTGGTACTCTTCCAGACTTCTTAACAATGGCAAAGACAGTGCCAGTGTATAAAAAAGGTGATCGTAATAGCCTGTCCCCAATTTCTGTAATACCTATAGTGGCTAAAGTGATTGAAACTATGATGACAACCCAACTGTTATGTTATTTTGAAGACAACAACCACTTCCTGGGTAATGACCATCGTTTCAGAAGACAGAAATTCATATATATTGCAATGCTTGATATAATAACAATAATAATGGAAACAACTGTAGAAAAGAACTGTGTGGCTTTAATTCTTTGTGATCTAAGGACGGTGGAAATATTAAACTCTCATGGTATAAAGGGTGTTGTTTCTGAGACTCCGTCATCTGATCTAAGAGACAGATGGCAGAGTGTTTATATCCAGGAAGTAATGTCTTGTGAAATGGTATTTGAACGTGGTGCATGGCTGAGTTCCATACTTGGCCCTCTGCTCTTTTTAATATTTGTCAATGATGTAAGTTGTGATGTTTATACCCTACTGTGTGCAGATGATAAAACTTTAATGGTTAATGATAGAAATTGAGCTGAGACACTAAAGGATACTGATATTTTGTTGAATTAGCCAAAAAGTGAAATTAAATGCAGATAAAACCCAGAAAATATTATGCAGCCTTGGTGACCGTGGACCCATAGCAAATGTTGATGGTATGAGACTCCTGAGAATCACAATTGACAGTAAGAAGGCATGGACTAAACACACTGCACACGTATGTTTTAAGCTCTCCACAGGAAGCCCAGATGTGTGACAAAAGTCAAATACTTAATCACAGTATATTATTCACTATTCAACAGCCACATCGCTTATGGATTGCTGATGTGGAGACGCTCTAGTAGAAATAAAAACATAAGGCTTCTACAAGAGAAGGCTGTAAGAATAATATCTTTCAGCAAGAAATTTGGCCACTGTAAACCCACTGTCAGGCAGTTGGAAATAATTACAATATTTAGCCAGCATGGTGTAAACTCTCTTGTCTACAAAAAAGAAAATCAAAAATCCTTCTGCAAGAAGGAAGATACAAGAAATAAGGCTTACATATATATTCTGAGCTGCCAATTAAGTAAAATGCTGGACAGTTTCCCCACAGCAGCCTTGAAGATGTTCAACCACCTACCACTGGATGTCTGAACATTGCCACTGAGGATGTTTAGAGCCAGACTGGTGTTTGTGCTCAAGCAACAGCCACTATATTCTGTAAACGAATTTTTCTCTGCAAGAGCAATTATAGACTGATCAACATGATACCATCATACGTGAAGTCACAAACTGGAAACATTTAAGAGCTGCAAAATTGTTTTTTTTTTTATAACCAGTGTTTATAACATCAGCATTGTGGAATGTTTCTTGTCCATGAGCTTAGTTTTAGTAGTGGTTTTAATTTATTATTGCTAAGATGTGACACAGTCTGTTTGTCCATGGCTGGCAAACAATATTGACTCAGTAATAGTAATGGTAATAGTAATATGTTCTAGTATTGACTGTCTTACTATGGTCAACCCACAGGCAAGGTATAGGTACTGATCCTAGCAGAAGAGGACAGAATCGTGACAAAAGTCACACATTTTATAGGAATTATCCTGGAAAGTATGAATTCTATGCACAACGAGCATTATTACGTTTTATGTAAGTTTATTAGTGTCAAAACGAACACTTTCATGTTGCCCAGATTTCCTCCAAACTATGATAGTTAATGAATGAGTATATACTTAGGAAATGTAATAGAAAAGGTGAGAAAAGAAATTAGATTACTCATGTGTCATGAACACCTGGAATTTACGATTGGAAAGACAGCAGAAACAGAGAAAAGGACAAGATAGCCCTCAGGATTCCTATATACAAAAAGAGCTTACTAAAACCTTGAGTGAATTGCTCACGTTTTACTATCAAAGTAAAATGAGAAAAGAATAGCTAAATAGTAAGCAAAAGGTTATTCACAGTTATTGAAAGAAAAGAAATGTATACAGTTAAAATATGAATTGTTATTATGTGTGATATTAATTACAATTATTATGTATAAAATATCGCGTGTTCGATCTGAGGGAAAGAATATGTAATGATTCGAGAATTTCAGCGTAAATTCTAGAACCACTCGGCCTTCCATTGTTTCGAACACACGATATTTTAGATGTGAGTGGGAAAAAGGAACCCTATCTACTGTGTGTCACCTGTCTGTGTGTGCAGGTCTGAAGTTTGTCGTGAGAAGACTGTAGACATGGCGGAAGTACAGCACTGAAAAGTACTTATCGGTCGATCCATGGAAGTCGTAGTGAAAGCACATGTAAGAACCAAGGAACTTCTGTGTTATTCTGTGCTGTTTTGTAAGGGTGACTATTGTTAGTGACAAAAGAACAGCTGGGTTGAGAAGACTTTTTAGAGACTCTTAACTTGGAACTGCTAGAGGCAAGACATGTTTATGATTTCTGTGCTTGTTAAACCAACTATGTTGTAAATGTATCTTAATTGTGTCTAATGGGAGACGACACGGGCGACTTACAAGAAGTCAAATATTTATGTGAGAAATGACGATTTGTTCTTTATGGAAGTTGAAATATACCGAGAGTGAACTGAAAGTATTTCTTCGAGTACCTACTTATTTCATGAGTAGAAAGAGAGAGTCTTATATGTTCCTTTAACTAGCATCATTCTTCAGAGATTCCAGTAGCCATCTAACCAGTGAAGAAGATTGGCTGCGCATTCACAAGTAAGTCGACTCGTGTATAGGAAGTGCGAAGGTTGCACACATACTTCACCACTTTAACTCGTCCAAACTGTTATAATATTTAGGTAGAATATTACATAACTCTTGTTGTACCTCTGCAGTTAATAAGGGTGATTCATACACCTTATTATATGTATATTATACTTTCACTAGTTAACATCTCATTTGAAGTTAATTGTTGAGATGCAAACTAAGCATGCGAAATTAAACATATTTTACTACTTAAAACAAGGGTTGGATTTAGCTCAGCATCTGGCTTAAATGGTATTATACTACTATTTCCACTAAAATTACAAAACAGTGTTTTGTTATTTAAATATCTCTACTACTATATATTTTAGCAACCAATCCATACCAAGCAACACTGGTAAATTTATATTACACACTATTAATAGAGTTTCCTGTTCTATGGTTATAGGTATTCTTGTTTCATGCTTAACATGCTTACCTTTGGTTCCTGTAATACCTACATTTTCCTGTAACAGGTAATATCAGAAACATAGATTTATATTTCATAGTGTTTACTAATTACTGTGAAAGTAATAATAATTTACTACCAGAAACGATATAAGTGTCTACTGGCTTTCCACAAGTTTTTCCTATTGCTATGGGTTTTGGTTGAATATCCTCTCGATCTCCTTCTTCCTCTTCTAGTAACCATTCTTTTGTGGGTGTTTTATGGGTAAAGGAAACTATCATTTCTATGTATAGCTCTAATAGCTGCTAGATACTTTTCCCTAGTTATCACTGTATGTTCCATAGATCATTTTGTATGATAGATTGTAATGATGTGGAACAAGGCATTTTACATTCACATCGCAAATTAATTTGTACATATGGTTACATTAAAAGGTTTTTAAATTTTTTATTACAAGAAGAAAAAGATGTACAGATGTGAGTTAGTAATTACTACACACCAACTTTTACACACTACAGTAATAGAAATTTTTCTATGGAACAGAAGGAATTGTCAAAGGGAAAGTTTCTCAGCTTGTTTTCAAATTTTACTTTGCTGTCTGCCAGACATTTTGTATCACCGGGTGCCGGTAAGTGACCAAAAATTTTTGTTGCAGTATTGTGCACCCCTTTTTGTGCTAAGGACAACCTTAATGTGGGGTAATGAACGTTATTTTTCTTCCTGAGGTTGACACTATTCTCAGAAAACCAGTCAATGATAGTTTTAAGATCTTTGTTCTCCATATCTTCTGTTTCTGTATGTATGCTTGGACTGATTACAGTGCTAGTATCATATGCAAAAATAACTAATTTTGATTGTTGTATATTTCAAAAGTTCGTTTACATATGTGAGAAACAGTAGAGGAGCGTGGGGAACCTAATACGTGATTTCTCTCGAGTCAAAATTATGTCCCTGAACTATATTGGTTGAATTACTGCGTACAACTTTCTCCATTCTTTCAGTTAGATATGACATTATTGGATGTTTGGCTGTACCATCAAGACCATAAAACATCAATTTATCTAGGAGACTGCTGTGATTCACACAGTCAAACGCCTTAGAGAGATCACAGAAAATACGAACCAGCGCTATTTTATTATTTAATGCTTGTAAAATCTGATGATTGAACATGTAAATGGCTTCATCAGTACAGCAATCCTTCTGAAACCCAAACTGTGATTTGCTAAAGATACTATGGTTGCTATGGTGAGGTACCATTCTAGAATACATCACCTTCTAAAAAAATTTGCAAAATGATGTTAGCAATGAGACACGCTGTAGTTATTGACATTTCTCCTATTACCTCCCTTAAATAAGGTTTAAAAATCACACACTTCACTTTCTTACATCCTGGATCTTGGCCCCTGTTCCAGGATGCTTCCCATTTACTGTAAGTATTATTGATTAATTAGTTGTGATTACTGTGTTCTCCATTCCTGTTCAACTTGCCAGTGCTATGTTGTTTCCCTATTCACCACCACCTTAGTATTAGTACAGGAAGGAAATCGGTAGTCTTTGTGCCGACTTGCTGCGCTGTCTGCCACTGCTATATATGTCTATGGGGGTACACAGAGAATGCTGGTTAGCCTGCTAGTCAAGGTATAGCTGTGATATTATGGGTAGAACGTGAAAAATGCACTCCGTTAGCTCTGTGGTCTTTTTCATACGATTTTACAGAAACTATTCAACAAAAGATTTGATTTTTATTTTCGTATAGTTTTATATGTCAGTTTCAAGGTGAAGTACCTATCATCTCGCTAATGGTCATAGTTATTGTGATACTCCCATTTAAGTAAGTCGCTGTGTGAAACTCGAAGAAATCTGCAGTGAAAAATATGGTACATTTGATTTTGCGTTTGGTGCATGTTACACTATATATTGCTGCAAATGGAATTTAGCTAAGATACTGAATTTCTCCTTACACTTATGAGAAGGTCTCTAACTGTCTCCAGTCTCGAGTAAATGGAATTTATATGGCATGTACACCTCCGACCGCATGCGGGAGAGAACGAAATATTCAGATCACACCACATATCTCCTAAGCCGTTCGAGATATAAATACGAGATTGTTGCAAGTGATACAATGCTGAGAGGAGAGTATTTTGCTATATAATTAACTAGTGCTGCTAATTGGAGGGTAAGTACCCGATTTTTTGGTAAAATCTTGGTCAGTGTGTATTTTAGAGGGTAGTATGTAATGGCATGTATTTTCTAAGTAATTTGATAATTTTTACTCATTTTTGTTTATATTCTACATCTACATCTACATTTATACTCGGCAAGCCACCCAACGGTATGTGACGGAGGGCACTTTACGTGTCACTGTCATTACCTCCCTTTCCTGCTTCAGTCGCGTATGGTTCGCGGGAAGAACGACTGCTGGAAAGCCTCCATGCACGCTCGAATCTCTTTAATTTTACATTCGTGATAAGTAGGGGGAAGCAATGTATTCGATACCTCATCCAGAAACGCACCCTCTCGAAACCTGGACAGCAGGCTACACCACGATGCAGAGCGCCTTTCTTGCAGAGTCTGCCACTTGAGTTTGCTAAACATCTCCGTAACACTATCACGCTTACCAAATAACCCTGTGACGAAACGCGCCGCTCTTCTTTGGATCTTCTCTATCTCCTCTGTCAACCCGACCTGGTACGGATCCCACACTGATGAACAATACTCAAGTATAGGTCGAACGAGTGTTTTGTAAGCCACCTCCTTTGCTGATGGACTACATTTTCTAAGGATTCTCCCAATTAATCTCAACCTGACACCCACCTTACCAACAATTAATTTTATATGATCATTCCACTTCAAATCGTTCCATACGCATACTCCCAGATATTTTACAGAAGTAACTGCTACCAGTGTTTGTTCCGCTATCATATAATCATGGAATAAAGGATCCTTCTTTCTATGTATTCGCAGTACGTTACATTTGTCGATGTTAAGTGTCAGTTGCCACTCCCTGAACCAAGTGCCTATCCGCTGCAGATCTTCCTGCATTTCGCTGCAATTTTCTAATGCTGCAACTTCTCTATATACTACAGCATCATCCGCGAAAAGCCGAATGGAACTTCCGACACTATCTACTAGGTCATTTATATATATTGTGAAAAGCAATGGTCCCATAACACTCCCCTGTGGCACACCAGAGGCTAATTTAACGTCTGTAGATGTCTCTCCATTGAGAACAACATGCTGTGTTCTGTTTGCTAAAAACTCTTCAATCCAGCCACACAGCTGGTCTGATATTCCGTAGGCTCTTACTTTGTTTATCAGGCGACAGTGTGGAACTGTATCGAAAGTCAAGGAAAATGGCATCAAACTTGGAGCCTGTATCTAATATTTTCTGGGTCTCATGAACAAATAAAGTGAGTTGGATCTCACACGATCGATGTTTCCGGAATCCATGTTGATTCCTACAAAGTAGATTCTGGGTTTCCAGAAATGATATGATATGCAAGCAAAAAACATGTTCTAAATTCTACAACAGATCGATGTCAGAGATATAGGCCTATAGTTTTGCGCATCTGCTCGACGACCCTTCTTGAAAACTGGAACTACCTGTGCTCTTTTCCAATCATTTAGAACCTTCCATTCCTCTAGAGACTTGTGGTACAGGGCTGTTAGAAGACTTTTTTTAAATTTTTAAAATGTTATGTACAGATATGGTATAAGAACATCAGAATTGTGACATATGTTATATTGTGCAATGAGCCTGGGAATTTCTTAGATTCTCTGCTCTTGCTTCCGCTGTATATGTGAACTGGTATGTGTCATAACTCACAGCCTACTAGTCAGCTTGTTGTTCTTGTGATAGCAGTATTTCACAGTTTTACTGGGCTTTTAGATTGAATGTTCTGGTGTGTGCTATATTCGTGATCAGTAATTGTACAGTTATTAAAGTATAGTGTTTTTATTTCACTAAAATTAATAAGTGGTTGCGTCAGACAAGTGTTAGTACGAAATTTGTAGACAATCTGCGTGCTCCTGCTGAATTTACTGTCTCAGCTAATTTACCTGAACTTTTTAATTTACAAAGTGAATTTATTGAAAAGGATCATAATGCTACCTTTACCATTCTTCAAATGGAAAATCAAAGAAATTCAAAACAAATAGATTTTGTGATAACTGTTTAAGTTTACCTGAATCCACTAGCTGGTTACAGAAGGGCAAAAAATGGTGAGATAGACATGATCTGGGGTACTGCAAGGTATGTGACAGATCATAAATTTGAAATTTTGAGGCACATGAAGTCTTTCAAATATATTAACCAAATGAAAATGTTGCATCGACTTCCAATATATTTTCCATTATATCTTTCAGGTAGATTAGTTGAGACAGCATATTCAGGAGGAGCATGTAGACTGTTTGCAGATTTTGCACTAACAATTGTTTTATGCAACCACTTATCCATTTTGGTGAAATAGGAGCACTATAATGTAATAACTGTACTATTGCTGACCACAAGTATAACCCACCAGAACATTAAATCTACTAGTACAATAAAACTGTGAGATACTGCTATCACAAGAACAAAAAGCTGACTAGTAGGATTATGCGTTATAGTGTAGTGCTTCTAATCCTTCTACCGTATCGAACACACAATATTTTAAATATAAATAGGAGAGTGGAATCGTGTCTACTGCACCACTTGTTTCTGTGTGCAGGTTGGAAGTTTGTTGTGAGAAGACTGTAAGCGTGGCGGTCGGCGACGCCGACAAGTGTTTGCCACTAGCGCCACAGAAACCGTTACGAAAGAACAAGAAGTACTTATGTAATATTCTTTGCTGTTTTAGTGACTGTGATTATTGTTAAAGGAAAATGAACAATTGGTTATAGATTTTTAAGTACTTCACGTTTTGGACTCGCTAGAGGCAAGACGGTTCATAAATTATGTGGTTGTTAAACCAACTTTATTGCAGACGTATTTTATTGGGTCTAACGCGAGATGAATTAGTTGGCTTGTTGAGAAATATTGAGTTTGTTCTCTGTGTAAGTTGAAATATACTATGAATGGATTAAAAATATTCTTCGTGTACTAAATTATTTCAGAAATAGAGAGAGAGTCTTATAAACTTCCGTATCTAACATTATTCTTCGGAGAAGAAGGTTTTGGAGGTCGACGGAGCCGGAGCCGGCAATCCAGAGAACAAAATCGGCTGTGTACATCAAGTAAGTCAACCGATGTGAGAGAGGTGCGAGTTTTGCAATCCAACTTCACATCGCTTCTTATCGTCACACATCGCTACAACGCGGCGACCAGTGAAAAGGACTCAAAAAAGCGGGAATTTTGAGAAGAAATCGAAGCAGAAGATATGATGTGTTGCCTTAGCAACTAGGTATAACAAGACAAGAGAACTGTTTCCCGTGATTGGATTAAGTCCAAAAATTAAATAAAAATTTTTGTGAATGCAACACAGTGAAAGATGTACGAAAATAATAACGTTAAAAGAACAGAAAAAAGACCTCGACATATTAGACTAAGAAGAGATACGACGAGAATAATTCAACTAAGAAGATCCAGTGTGGGGAGTGTACAGCTCTCACACGTATCATGGTGACACAGACTTGGAGACAACATCCGACACCACCAGCACCAGTTGCTACTAACCGGTGCTTATTCTACATTCGCACACCGACGCCGAAGCGGAAACCAGCAACCAACGCCACTGGCACCAGTTACTGTTCATCGGTGCTGATTCCACACCTGCTCAGCGACGCAGCCTAAAACTCTACGCTGGGTGAGCGAAAAATGATAATTGTTCGAGTATAAAGTCGAAGACACTGGTCACTAGACTGTATTGGTGTAGTTGTAATACATAGAGTTAATTCATTAAATGATCACTAGATCAGAAACTAAGAAAAATATGGATAATACACGGAGAATTGGGGAAACTTCAGAACCAGTCATGGCAATGAAAGTATGGAAGGATGTGCCAGACTGTTCTGAAGTGGTAAATTTAATCAAATCCCAAAGTGCAGGTTGAGCGGCATTAAGAAAGGAACTAAGTGCGATTTTAGATGCAAAACTTGAAGCTCACAGTTTACAATTAAATGATAAAATAAATGACCAAGGTGCTGCCTTGAGAAATGAAAAAAGTGAAACTTTGAGTGAAAAACATGATGCACAGAGTGCTAATTTAAGTAGAGAAATAGACACAGCGAATACTCAATTAAATAATAAATTGGATGTTCTGAATAAAACTTTAGGATTTTTGAGTGCTAAGGTAGATTCACAAAGCAAAGACTTTAGTAATTTGTGTGAAGGTATGGGAAATCTGAAGACTGAATTTGACTCTTTAACTACTAAACTAGAAAATTTTAAAATAGATTTGAAAGGTGAATTAACTAGCTCTTTAAGCAGTCATATAAAACAACTGTTCACTGACTTTAAGCAAAGACAGACTGATCAATTCCAGAATTTGACAAAATTTGATATTGAAGATAAATGTAATAGTGTAGCAACCGAACTGAGTGAAAAATTAGAATCATTTCAAAATGTATGTAATGTTATATTTGATGCTGTAAAGCAGAGGTTGCATATCTTAAAAGAAAATGTTGAAAAGCAGGACAAGTTAAAACCAATAGTCCAGTCACAAATTGCAGGCATTAAATCTTGAGCAGATAACATGGAGAGAAACTTTAAAGAGAAACTAGCAACCTCAGACATAATAAATATAAGCAGTCTGGAGGAACAGAAGAGATGATAGACCAAAAAGCTGCCATGAGAGTAATCTCCGAGAACTTGTCTTCTGTTTTATCTTCTGAACTTAGTAACACCAAGAGAGGTATGGACGAACTATGGAAAGAATTCAAATTTATTCAGGACAAAATAATTATTAGGGTGGCTTCTCCTAATGTGGTATTGACTAATGAGGTAATGACGGATTTAAAATGGGGAGGCAACTCAGGGTTATCTACGCAATTCCCTAAGTTTAAGCCAGATGCAGAAGTACATCTTACCCATTTTTTGAAAAGGTTCAACCAAGCCTTGTCCTAGAACTGGGAGGATTCGAAAAAGATTGAGTTCGCTGTAAACTTTGAGAACTTTTCCTCTTGGGGAGATTTTCAGAAGAAGTTTAAAGAGAAGTATTGGTCAGCAAGAGCCCAGGAAAAATTAATATCGGACTTGTGGGACCCGAAGTTTTACAGTAATATGTGGGGTACAATGAGAAAATATTTCGACTGGCATTTAACATGGGCGAAGTACTTAGATAAGCCAATGGAGGAAGAAGGGTTAGTTCGAATTTTAATAAGACGATTACCCATTTACGCGAGGAAAGATATATTATGGAGTGGGTAGAAAACAGAAGTGTTGTTGTCCTTTGTGGATGCCTTAAATAAAGACCGCAACGAGAACGTACACCAAAGTGAAAATAAGAACAATAATAGTAATAATTTAAAAAAAAACATGAGGCCAACTTAGCTAGAGTACACGAATGAAACAGGAATAAAGGTAACGATAATCATCAGAAAAAGCATTCGCCTTCGAATTTAGGGCCGGTAGCTTCACAGAAATTTGTGCCAAGTAATAATAGAGTACAAAGTGGTAACATAATAACACAATTTGGTAACCAACCAGTAATTGCCAACAATGAGGAAAATGCAATGCGATCTGGATCCAGGACCAGTACCCAGGTCGTAGAGATACATTAGGTGACGTGGTTCATAATAAGTATGTTGATTTCGCGCACAAAATACCTACAAAAGAATGGTTGTTACTGGAAGAACTAAGCTTGACTAACAATAATCCACAACCAATAATAGCATGAACTGTGGAAACTTCTGAAGTTAACATATTTATAGACTCAGGGAGTGAGGTGCCACTCATTTCTAGCCCGTTTTTTAACACATTACAGACGAAACATTACTTACTACTGTTACCAGTAACTGGAGTTTACATAGTTGGCATAACCAGAACGATAAGCAAGGTAGTGAAACACGAAACCCAATTGAACTGCCACATTGGAAATATCAGATTTCATCAAACATTTTTAATAATAGAAAATATTAGTAGGGATGTATTATTTGGCCTAGATTGGTTATTAGAATTTGATGTCATATTGAATTTTGAGGTAAGTCTTCTTTGTTTTGACAAAGATGACTGCAGGGATACAATTTGTGACCAATAATTACGTTGCAAAACAAACAACTGAATGTCAATGTTTACGAATAACTGCTACAGCACGATTGTCACCAGAGATCGATAATGTAGAGCGCGTATCACATCGAGCTGACATACAAAACAAAGTAAATGAGTCTCCAATATTAACTAATGCACAAAAACTAGATTTAAATAGAATTATAGTGGAATATGAAGTAGTATTTTCCAATCGTCCAGGTAATATCAGCGATTCAATATGTAAGTTTAAGATCAAAGATGACACTCCATTTTCCTGTAAGCCATATCCAATACCGGTAAGTTTGAAAGAAGCAGTTAAGGAGGAAACTGACAAAATGATTTACAAGAATATAATAGAATGTAGTGCTAGCGTCGTGAATAACCCTTTAGTAGTGGTAAGAAAGGTTACAGGAGGTGTGCGATTAGTGCTAGATGCGCGTACATTGAATGAGCGTATAGAGACAGAATGCGACAAATTCATTAACATCGATGAATTGTTATCCAGAGTTGAGAAAGCAAGGTTTTTTAACACCACAGACCTGACTGCAGCATATTGGTAAGTTAGGTTACATCCTGAATCAAAGAAGTATACCGCATTTCTATCTGACGGTAAATCGTATCATTTCAATGTGTTACCATTTGGACTTAATATCTCAGTATCAGTATTTATACGTGTGATGGACGAGGCATTAAGGAGAGATTTACTAAAGGATTTAATAATATATGTAGCTGATATCCTCATAATCTCAGCTACCTGGGAAGAACATTGATTAACCTTGAGTAAGACCCTGACAAAAATTTAAAGAAAAAGGCATTACCTTAATCGCACTTTGCACAGCAAGAGCTTAAATTTTTGGGGCATATTGTAGGGATGCAGGGGATTAGACCAGATCCTGAACGAATAAAAGCTATTAAACAATGTCCACCCCCTAGAAATATAAGACAATTGAAGTGATTTATAGGAATGGCCAGATACTATAGATGATATATACTAAGTCAAGAACTGAATGACCCAAGAATGTTACGTTTGTTAAGAAAGGGAATACCATGGGTATGGGATATAAAGGCAAATGATGCGTTTGCAAACATCAAGAGACCGCTAGTAGAATCATCCCTAATACATCATCCGATTATGGGCGAGCCATTTAAAATTTCAACCGATGCGTCTGATTATGGTATTGCTGCAGAACTCTTCCAAGGAAAGTGGGATCTAGATCATGGAGAACATCAAACCACAGCCTTTGCTAACTGTAGTCTGAATAAACATGGATTAAATTATGCAGTTACTGGAAAGGAACTGTTAGCATTTGCATGAAGTATCCAGAAATTTCGAACACTAGAATGGGGACCATAAATCCATATCTATACAGATCATCAGGCTCTATCTCTTCTAATGAATAATACACTCCTGGAAATTGAAATAAGAACACCGTGAATTCATTGTCCCAGGAAGGGGAAACTTTATTGACACATTCCTGGGGTCAGATACATCACATGATCACACTGACAGAACCACAGGCACATAGACACAGGCAACAGAGCATGCACAATGTCGGCACTAGTACAGTGTATATCCACCTTTCGCAGCAATGCAGGCTGCTATTCTCCCATGGAGACGATCGTAGAGATGCTGGATGTAGTCCTGTGGAACGGCTTGCCATGCCATTTCCACCTGGCGCCTCAGTTGGACCAGCGTTCGTGCTGGACGTGCAGACCGCGTGAGACGACGCTTCATCCAGTCCCAAACATGCTCAATGGGGGACAGATCCGGAGATCTTGCTGGCCAGGGTAGTTGACTTACACCTTCTAGAGCACGTTGGGTGGCACGGGATACATGCGGACGTGCATTGTCCTGTTGGAACAGCAAGTTCCCTTGCCGGTCTAGGAATGGTAGAACGATGGGTTCGATGACGGTTTGGATGTACCGTGCACTATTCAGTGTCCCCTCGACGATCACCAGTGGTGTACGGCCAGTGTAGGAGATCGCTCTCCACACCATGATGCCGGGTGTTGGCCCTGTGTGCCTCGGTCGTATGCAGTCCTGATTGTGGCGCTCACCTGCACGGCGCCAAACATCATTGGCACCAAGGCAGAAGCGACTCTCATCGCTGAAGACGACACGTCTCCATTCGTCCCTCCATTCATGCCTGTCGCGACACCACTGGAGGCGGGCTGCACGATGTTGGGGCGTGAGCGGAAGACGGCCTAACGGTGTGCGGGACCGTAGCCCAGCTTCATGGAGACGGTTGCGAATGGTCCTCGCCGATACCCCAGTAGCAACAGTGTCCCTAATTTGCTGGGAAGTGGCGGTGTGGTCCCCTACGGCACTGCGTAGGATCCTACGGTCTTGGCGTGCATCCGTGCGTCGCTGCGGTCCGGTCCCAGGTCGACGGGCACGTGCACCTTCCGCCGACCACTGGCGACAACATCGATGTACTGTGGAGACCTCACGCCCCACGTGTTGAGCAATTCGGCGGTACGTCCACCCGGCCTCCCGCATGCCCACTATACGCCCTCGCTCAAAGTCCGTCAACTGCACATACGGTTCACGTCCACGCTGTCGCGGCATGCTACCAGTGTTAAAGACTGCGATGGAGCTCCGTATGCCACGGCAAACTGGCTGACACTGACGGCGGTGGTGCACAAATGCTGCGCAGCTAGCGCCATTCGACGGCCAACACCGCGGTTCCTGGTGTGTCCGCTGTGCCGTGCGTGTGATCATTGCTTGTACAGCCCTCTCGCAGTGTCCGGAGCAAGTATGGTGGGTCTGACACACCGGTGTCAATGTGTTCTTTTTTCCATTTCCAGGAGTGTAGATTGTTACATGTTAGATTAATGAGATGGATGTTGTTCCTACAGGAATATGACATCAGGATACAGTATGTAAAAGGTTCTGAGAATATTGTACCAGACACTTTGTCCAGGTTGCCTGTAGATATGGAAGAGTTAAAATGTATGGAAGGACCCGGTGTAATTTTTGCAATTAATTTTTTGATAGCAGAATATCAGCACACTAGTTTGCAAGAGATGGCTCAAAAAGTAACATATAACATCCATCATGATCCCTATTTTTCAGAAATGTTTGCTACGTGTATCAGGAATTCCTTACCTCCTACTCAAGCAGAAAAGTGGAAAATTATAGGGCATAATTTGCTTTGGAGAGACAGTATAACATCGCAATGTTGGCGCATATGCATTCCGAAGTTAATGGAAGACGAAATTGTATGGTATGTTCATACAGGATGTGGACACTTCGGAATAAAAAAGTGTATAGCCCACATGAGTAAGTTCTATTATGTTAAGAAGCTAGGGGGTAAAGTGGCATCTTTAATCAGAACCTGTGAGATCTGTCAGAAGGTAAAAGAGAGTAACACTCCTGTTAAATACAGAATGTACCCAATTATTCCTAAATCGTTACACGATCTTACAGCAGCAGATTTTTTTTTTTGACCAGTTCCAAAAGGAAAGGGAGGAGTGTCGTACATTTTAGTCATCATAGAGTACCGATCAAAGTATGTTAAGTTATATCCTATCAAAAAACCAAATACACAGACAGTTATATACTATTTGCGACAGTACTTTCTGGAGGTAGGAAGACCGAAACGATTTCTCACAGATAGTGGACCACAATTTGTCAGTAACGAATTTAAAGAATTTCTAGGTTGGGAAGA
This sequence comes from Schistocerca nitens, assembly GCF_023898315.1. Taxonomy (NCBI): domain Eukaryota; kingdom Metazoa; phylum Arthropoda; class Insecta; order Orthoptera; family Acrididae; genus Schistocerca; species Schistocerca nitens. The sequence continues at coordinate 453,925,816 of NC_064615.1, read as the reverse complement.
TATTCGTCAAGTATTAATATCCAACTATATCCAGTCCTCGAATCCAAGTGAAAGAGTTATGAAAGAAATTAGGAAATTATGCAGCACCTACTGCCATGAAAAGCATTATTTATGGTAACGAAAATTAAAGACTTTGAGCTTATTTTAAACGAATTACCGCATTTATGAACTGGATTAACACCTTTAGAAGTAATAGGCACTTTTCTTTGGAGAAGAAGTTTTGGAGATCGACGGAGCCAGCAATTCAGAAAAGAAGATTGGCTGTGCAGATCAAGCGAGTCAACAGATGTGAAAGAGGTGTGAATTTGGCAATCCAACTTCACACCGCTTCTTATCGTCACACATCGTTAGAACAACACATACCAGTTCAAACAGAAAGAAGAAGCAAGAGCAGAGAAAACAGGGAAGCCCCAGGCTCATTGCACAATATAATGCCAACAATGTAAAAAGAGCAGAAATCAAATTAACAGTACTTGTCACTGCCAATAATTTACCATTCAGCATCTTGGCTACGCTGACTCATATCTGCAATAATGCCTTTTCTGATTCAACAATTACTCAGAAGATTGCCTTAAAGCGTACAAAATCTTCAAATGTTATTAAGAATGTTAGGGAAGTCATTTTCAGAGTCCTCGTGTGACAAGCTGAGACATCCAGGTATTTTTTTTTCATTGATCATGGATGTGACTACCTATGTAATTGTTACTAAGCAATGTGTATTAACAGTCGTGTATTTTGATGCAAATTCAGGCCAGATTAAAACTAGTTTCTTTGATATGTTTGAAGTTTCATCGAGTACTTGTGACATGTTGTACAAGGCAACGATAGATTCTTTAATATAAAGGGCAGTATTCTTGATAATCTAATTCGTTTTAGCTCAGACACAACAAATGTTATTGTAGGACAGCATCATTAAGGGTTTTTATTTTTTTTAGGAGACTGAAGGAGACTTCCTACATGTAATCGGTATAAAATGGTCATGTCATAAGCTACATCTTTGTGCTTCAAAAGCATGCTTAAAACTTCCATGAAGCGACGAGGATTTGCTGAGAAATGTAGGTTTCCTTTCAGTAGAAGTTTTGGCAGGAGTGAGATATTTTAAAGAATGTCAAGTGTTTTTCTTACTGAAATATACAATATTCCTTGTCCTTGTGCAAATCGATGGTTACCGATTCCTGACAAATCATGTGTGGATAGGGTACTGGAACAGTATAACGCACTTAATGTCTACCTGAGAAGTGTTATCATGGGAGATGCATCTTCACCTATAGAACTTATGTTTTACTTTGGCATATTTTGAATTCCTGTTATATGGTTTAGGTGTACTTACAGATTTTAATATCTTTTTTCAAAGTGAAGTCCCTCTCCTTCACAAACAAGTTAGAAGTATAAAAAAATGCTAAAAGATCTGTGTCATACATTATTTTTACAATAGTTACTTGTATTTCTATGTAGACCATGTATCACAGATCAAAAATAGATTTGACTTTCAAATACCATTTTTGAAACAATTTCCATTGTGGAACCTAAGGTAGCCCATTCCTACACTGTTAAATCCTTGCTCCCTGTCGTAAAGAGATTTCCTGTTCTTCAAAAATTAATCAACTGGCAGCAGCTGGATTACGAACGGATAAATTATGCTATACTAGAGCATGAGGAACTTGGATTAGATGTAAAACTGCCACTGTATACAGAAAGTAAGTTTTTGACACATAAAAAATCTTTAGCAAGAAATCCAAATTCGCCAAATTTACAGAATGTAATCTTCCTTCTCCTCTATCATCCCTTTTCCAACGCCACAGTAGAACGAGTGTGTAGTACACTTACAAATTTGAAAACGTCTCATAGGAACAGATTGAAAACTGAAACACTAGCAGCATTGATAGGTGCAAAAGAGGGGATAGAAGGTGGAGGAGGATGTGTTTCTTTCGAACCGATGAGAGATATGGTGAGAAGTGGTGTACGGCATCGCTCACCACCAGGAGACTCGGGTTAGGCAAGTACAATTTCAATCTTGAATTTTTCATGTAATTTATGGTCATTTTTCTTGTATACAAGCATTTCTGAAACTGTTATTGGAATCAAGGGTATTTTGAGGTAAAATTCGATAATCTGACGATCCTGGGTGGGTGATTTCTTTAATAAGCATTGGAAACACTGTGAACTTTCTTATTTATTGCTGTGCAGCAAAAGCTATGGTTCTCAATCCTATTTTTTTAATCCTGTTCTGTGGTTTTTAAGAGCCTTCCAAAGTTATTAAAAAATTGCTAGTATGAAAACAAATTCGAAATTTCTTATCTTATATCATAGCAAACTGACATGACGAGATTTTCCTAGGTACTGTTTGAAGATGCTGACGCAATAACTGTTACAAGGTGAGTTTGTGCGATTTATACTGACTTTTGAAAAAAAAAGCAAAATTAAGCCCATCAACAAAGAAAGCATAGCCATTTCTCATAACTGATGGATCTTCTTCAAATGAGAAATGGTTAATAATTCAGACAAAAACAAATCGCCAATTCTTTTGCAGTTTTGGCGGACTCCTGTAACCTATCATATTTTTAATCATGAACGACTCGAGTGGAAAGTTAGCAAAGAATTTTCTCCCTGTTTTTCATCTGAGAAATACGAAAATAATTTACAGCAAATAATGTACCATATTTCTGGTTCTATCCTATTCAGCATGCAGTGGTGAACTTCTGCACCATAATTATCGTTTAATGTGTTAAAGATGAATTATATATGTTTATAATCTATTCTAATCCTAATGAGTAATGTCAAGTGGTTCATAAGATAATGAAACGATGTAATTTTTAAGGACTATTAATAGGGAGTGAAACAATATATGGTATGGGTTTTTGCAAAACACAAATAAGAAATTACTCGTTTATTTTCACATCGAGGATGTACTTCTTGACACGCTATTGCTCTGATTTGGCCTGAGTTCCTCACGTAATAAACCACTGTTTCAGGAGGCTCAAGGTGCAGAAAGGAAATAATTTTCTAAGTTTCAGTATCACCTGATCCTTATTAAAAAGCCACTGGATTACAAGATTACTCCAAAATTGCAGGAAAAGGAACGATTCATTTTGGCTTGACTTGTTAACCTCCTCTCTTTTCAAAAAGTGTCATCAGTGACGATTTTTGGCTAAAACTTTAATAAATCAGATGAAAATAATTCGCCAATTCTGTTGAAATTCTAGGGGAATCCTGTAACGCAGGTATGTTTAAAAATGAACAGCTGGGCCTAAAACTTACCAAAGGATTTTTTTTCTACATCTCAGTTATATTTAACATATGAAAAAGTACAGCAAATACCGTACAATCTATCCTTTCTTATATTTGCACAGAGTGAAGGAGTGAATCTCCCTACTACAAATACTTTTTAATTCATCAGTGGTATTGACTTTAATGAGCTGGCAATGTTTTACAAGCCATCAATGTGTTGGCACCTTTAGAGTTACTAAAGAGTTTTATTGGGTCAGTTCTACTCTACAGCAAAAGTGCAGTATTGTTCTATTAGAATAAATAAATTTGGTGCCTGTTCATCTCAACCACAGGCATGCTGGCTTCAGCGGAGCACTGGTGGCCTGAGGCTACCGGATGTGAGCAGTGGCCCACGTTGCGCGCATTGATGGAGAATCTACACAGCAGCAGCCAGGGGGAGGTATCCGCAGGGCTGGGCAGCGACGACGAGGGAGAAATTGTAAAGAAAATTCAATAAATAATTGTAAAACTCCATGCCATCTCAGTCCTAAGCGCAGCCACTGTGTCTACTGCTAACAAGTAGCAAACTGCCATAACAAGTGGCCATTTGTCATAACACTTTGTTCAAAGTATTTAATCCCTCAACACAAGTTTATAAATCACTAATACTGGTCCATCCTCTACACCAATCTCCTTACATACATAATATCGTAATCTTTGTACCAATATTGTGGCTAAGTGTGATTCTTCTATCAAATTATCTAAATACTTAGAACAGGTCTAGTGCCATTTTATGTAAATCTTACAACTTCCACAAGGGGTGAATAGTATTTCAGATCTAATAACTCTAACATCAATTTCTCTTTGTGTTAGCAGACCAGTACTTTCTCTTAAACTTATTTTCAAGTCCTCCCAAGGTGTAAACTCTTCAGAATGAGTGGTTCGTCATTCCACTGTATCTCCCACTAAGTAACTTAAGACTAAATCTACCTTTCTATCATCTTCCCAGTTTTGTAACAAAGACCAAGAAAATACTCTCCAAAAGTAGGTTGCGTGAATTCCTCCATCTGGTGTGAATTTTGGGAATTGCTTCGATAAATTCATATTGTTCCCTAGCAGTAATTCCACATTGTAATTCTGTCAGAGACAGCAAAGGACCTGGAAGAGAAGGTGAACGGAATGGACAGTGTCTTAAAAGGAGGATATAAGATGAACATCAACAAAAGCAAAACTAGGATAATGGAATGTAGTCGAATTAAATCGGGTGATGCTGAGGGAATTAGATTAGGAAATGAGACACTTAAAGTAGTAAAGCAGTTTTGCTATTTGGGTACCAAAATAGCTGATGATGGTTGAAGTAGAGAGGATATAATATGTAGACTGGCAATGACAAGGAAAATGCTTCTGAAGAAGAGAAATTTGTTAACATCTAGTTTAAACTTAAGTGTCAGGAAGTCGTTTCTGAAAGTATATGTATGGAGTGTAGCCATGTATGGAAGTGAAACGTGGACAATAAATAGTTTAGACAACGAGAGAATAGAAGCTTTCGAAATGTGGTGCTACAGAAGAATGCTGAAGATTAGATGGATAGATCACATAACTAATGAGGAGGTATTGAATAGAATTGGGGAGAAGAGAAATTTGTGGCACAACTTGCCTAGGAGAAGGGATCGGTTGGTAGGACATATTCTGAGCAGCAAGGGATCACCAATTTAGTATTGGAGGGCAGCATGGATGGTAAGAATCGTAGAGGGAGACCAAGAGATGAATACACTCAACAGATTTAGAAGGATGTAGTTTGCAGTAGGTACTGGGAGATGAAGAAGTTTGCGCAGGATAGAGTAGCATGGAGAGCTACATCAAACCAGTCTCTGGACTGAAGACCACAACAACAACAACAGCAGCAACTCCACTAGTAAATTACCCAATAATTCCTGATAATTTACTGCATAGTACTCCATAAAGTCTCCCATAGTTTCTTTAATTCCTTTTGTTGTTCTACAACAGCCTCCTTAGAATAAGTGCTAGTTTTAGTTAATTCTGCTTCCTCTTGTACAGTATGATTCACAAATCCCTGCAACAGTTCCTCCTAATTAGATAAAGCCTCAGGTGTCCTAATTATTTCCCCAAATTTTGTGTTCTGATTATTTGCCCGAATTCTTAGCATTTTTCTAGTGCTTTAAAACTCTGAGATTATATCCTTAACCTGTTTGATTTCTTTAACAGCAAACTGACATACATTGTTAATCTTCCCACTTAATTCTTGAAACTGCTTTTTGACTATCTCTCGAACAAAATTGCTTTGGTTATGTATTTCATCCTTCAACTTCATAGATAACTTTGGCAAAGTGTTTTCTAAATTCGTTAACTTCGTTTCTATTGTATTTGTTAATTCTTCCTTCGTGGTCTCTAACTTGGTGCTTATTGTTTACACTGTATTAGTTAGCTCTTGTTTAGTGGCCTCTAACTTGGTGCTTACTGTTTCTTCGACCTGTGTAAGTTAATTCTTGCTTAGTGGATTCTAACTTATTGCTTACATCCTTAATTTGCTGCACAAGACTTGTATCATCAGGAGTCTCTGCATCCATGCTCCGTGTGAGTAATGGGATATAATGCAAATATACCCTTTTGATCTGTCATCCAACATACCTTATGTTAATTTACTTGTAATGTAAATTGGTTGCCGTTAATTATCTTCTTTATGTGGATGTCCAGCAAATCAATATCTCCATAAAACGATGTGTAGCCCTGGAAAGACTTGAACTCTTCTCCTTTGCAGCTATTATTGGTGGAAGGAAAAACAATAGCTGCTCTATTTACAAAATGTTGACAACATTGCATCACTGACTGTCTTATATTGTTTGAATGGACGAGCAGATCACAATTACTTCATAAGCTGGAATGGACACAATTTAATTCAAACATAACATCTGCCTCGACAGCTCAACAAGAAGTAGTTCATAAATAAATCACATTTCATTTTCAGAGCTTCCTTTATTCGTTGCTGTTTACTTTTTGGAGTGTGTGTGTTCTCCTTGCCAGTCAAGCCGCAAAGTCAAAACATAAAGGGCGACACCCACAGCAGGTGACAACGTTTACTCATCATCAAGCCTTGCCAATTACTCGAAATACACATCTCTCCATTGAGCTCTGCACAAACCAACCTCACACAGTACAAATTTCGTGACTTCCTCCCTACCTAATACCACTTTACTATTTTGTAATGATCATTTTTTTTTGTCACAAATAGAGAGTGAAAAAATCGTTTGACTAAATGGCATGTAACACTACAGCATGAATTTTAAAGTCTCTATCTTCGAAAAATCAAGTAAAAATTCTGAAATTCACATGTGGTATATATCTTTATAGCCTCTATGAGCATGCACTGAAATAGTTGTTAGTTGGTTGGTTGATTGATTTGGTGTAGGTGGCATGGGGAGCACCCAATGAGGTCATTGGACCCATGATCCAAAGTGGCTGGAATTAGAGGAGGAACAGCACCAACAGCACAGTCCAGTCGTTGAGAAAGGAAAGAGGACAAAGAGGAAGAAGGGACATGGTGGCAGGACGAATGAAGAACAGGAACAGGGTAGAGAGGTCGGGGAAGGATGACAGTAGAGGGCACCCCAGAGGCCCTACACATGGTGATGTACCTGAATCAGCGATCCCGATCCCCATAGCTCACCATGGTCGTGACTCAACAGGACAGCACAGAGTGCAGAAAACACCGGAAAAGGGGGAACAAACTGGCACAAAAGACCAGAGAAAGCATAGGAAAAAGGGGGGCAGGGGAACATGACCATTATACATACAAACCAGTGGCCTCTCAAACTAATATGAACATTAATTGAGAGACTCCAATTCCATAAGGAAATTCAGTTACTTGACCCTTGGAGGACAAACCATTTCCATGAAGAAAACCAAAGACAGACATAAACACAGGGAGGGACCTCCGCTAACACCCGCGACGAGCGGAGTGGGAGTGGTATTTAGTGTGAAGGCAAAATATGGATCACTGTTAGAGTGGCCTCACAGCTACAAGAGTGGGGATGGAGCACTCATTACTGAGTAAAAAACGATTGATCAACATGGTATGGCTGATATGAAGATGGCGGAGGATTATAGATTCCTGCTGCGACAGGCAGAGGTATGAACCCCATGTGGCACGAAATTTATTCGACATGCAAGTGGTCAACCCAAGAGCCGGCCCACAATTGAGCGAAAAGGAATTCAATATGAAGCCACAAATTCACCCCCAGAAGGCTCACAGTGAATTGAGGTGCTGGCTGCCCCCACAGCCAGATGATCGGCAAGTTCATTACCTAGGATACCCACTGGCCGGGAAGCCAAAGGAAATCAACTGAACAAACAGCACAGCCAATACCAGCGAGAGGGCTGTAGATGGCAGACCATGGGGTGGTGAGGGAAACACTGAGCAACAGCCTGTAGGCTACTCATCAAGTATGTACATCACAAAAGTTGGGTGAGGGAGGACCATTTAATAAAGTATCTACATCTACATCTACATCTACATGGATACTCTGCAAATCTCATTTAAGCGCCTGGCAGAAAGTTCATCGAACCACCTTCACAATTCTCTATTATTCCAATCTCATATAGGGCGCAGAAAGAATGAACACCTATATTTTTCCGTACGAGCTTCGATTTCCCTTATTTTATTGTGGTGATCGTTCCTCCCTATGTAGGTCGGTGTCAACAAAATATTTTCGCATTTGGAGGAGAAAGTTGGTGATTGGAATTTCGGGAGAAGATTCCGTTGCAACGAACAACGAATTTCTTTTAATGATTTCCAGCCCAAATCCAATATAATTTCTGTGACACTCTCTCCCATATTTCGCCATAACACAAAACGTGCCGCCTTTCTTTGAACTTTTTCGATTTACCCCGTTAGTCTTATCTGGTAGGGATCCCACACCGCGCAGCAGTATTCTAAAAGAGGACAGACAAGCATAGTGTAGGCAGTCTCCTGAATAGGTTTGTTACATTTTCTAAGTGTCCTGCCAATAAAACGCACTCTTTGGTTAGCCTTCCCCGCAGTATTTTCTATGTGTTCTTTCCAATTTAAGTTGTTCGTAATTGTAATACCTAGGTATTTAGTTGAATTTGCGACTTTTAGATTAGACTGATTAATCGTGTAACCGAAGTTTAACGAGTTCCTTTTAGCACTCATGTGGATGACCTCACACTTTTCGTTATTTAGGGTCAACTGCCACTTTTCGCACCATTCAGATATTTTCTAAATCGTTATGCACTTTGTTTTGATGCTCTGATGACTTTATTAGTCGATAAACGACAGCGTCATCTGCAAACAACAGAAGACGACTGCTCAGATTGTCTCCCAAATCGTTTATATAGATAAGGAACAGCTAAGGGCGTATAATACTACCTTGGGAAATGCTGAAATCACTTCTGTTTTACTCGATGACTTTGCGTCAATTACTACGAACTGCGACCTCTCTGACAGGCAATCGCAAATCGTCACATAACTGAGACGATATTCCAAAAGCACGCAACTTCACGACGAGCCACTTGTGTGGTACAGTGTCAAAAGCCTTCCGGAAATCCAGGAATACGGAATCGATCTGAAATCCCTTGTCAATAGCACTCAGCACTTCATGTGAATAAAGAGCTAGTTGTGTTTCACAGGAACGATGTTTTCTAAACCCATGTTGACTGTGTGTCAATAGACCGTTTCCTTCGAGGTAATTCATAATGTTCGAACACAATATATGTTCTAAAATCCTGCTGCATATCGACGTTAACGATATGGGCCTATAATTTAGTGGATTACTCCTACTACCTTTCTTGAATATTGGTGTGACCTGTGCAACTTTCCAGTCTTTGGGTACGGATCGTTCATCGAGCGAACGGTTGTATATGATTGTTAAGTATAGAGCTAACGCATCAGCATACTCCGAAAGGACCTAATTGGTATACAGTCTGGACCAGAAGACTTGCTTTTATTAAGTGATTTGAGTTGCTTCACTACTCCGAGGATATTTACTTCTACGTTACTCATGTTGACAGCTGTTCTCGTTTCGATTTATGGAATATTTACTTCGTCTTCTTTTGTGAAGGCATTTCGGAAGACTGTGTTTAGTAACTCTACTTTGGCAGCACTGTCTCAGATAGTATCTCCATTGCTATCACGCAGAGAAGGCATTTATTGTTTCTTGCCGCTAACATACTTCACATACGATCAGAATCTCTTTCGATTTTCTGCCAGGTTTCGAGACAATGTTTCGTTGTGGAAACTGTTATAGGCATCTCGCATTTAGGTCCGTGCTGAATTTCGAGCTTCTGTAAAAGATCGCCAATCTTGGGGATTTTGCGTCCGTTTAAATTTTGCATGTTTGTTTCGTTTTTTCTGCTGTTGTGTTCTAACCCGTTTTGTGTACCAAGGAGGATCAGCTCCGTCGTTTGTTAATTTATTTGGTATAAATCTCTCAATTGCTGCCATACTATTTCTTTGAATTTAAGCCACATCTGGTCTACATTCTTATCATTAATTTGGAATGAGTGGAGATTGTCTCTCAGGAAGGCGTCAAGTGAATTTTTTCTGCTTTCGTGAATAGATATACTTTTCGCTTATTTTTCGAGGATTTGGGAAATACAATATTCAGTTTCGCTACGACAACCCTGTGTTCACTAATCCTTGTATCCGTTTTGATGCTCGTTATTAACTCAGGATTATTAGTTGCTAAGAGGTCAAGTGTGTTTTCACAACTGTTTACTATTCGCGTGGGCTCATGAACTAACTGCTCGAAATAATTTTCAGAGAATACATTTAGCACAATTTCGGATGATATTTTATGTGTACCTCTGGAATTAAACATGTATTTTCGCCAACATATCGAGGGTAATTTAAGTCATCATCAACTATTATCGTATGAGTTAGGTACGTGTCTGAAATCAAATTCAAGTTTTCTTTGAACCTTTCAGCATCTGTATCATCTGGACTGGGAGGTCGGTAAAAGGATACAATTATTATTTTATTCTGGTTGCTAACAATGACCTCTGTCCATACTAACTCACAGGAAGTATCTTCTTCAATTTCGGGACAAGTTAAACTACTTCTGACAGCAACAAACACGCCACCACCAACCGTGTTCAGCCTATCTTTTGGAATACCATTAGGTTCTTCGCAAAAATTTCGGCTGAGCTTATATCCGACTTCAGCCAGCCTTCAGTGTCTATAACGATTTGAGCATCAGTGCTTCTATTAGCGCTTGGAGCTCTGGTACTTTCCCAACACAGCTACGACAATTTACAACTGTTATACCAATGGTTCCTGAATCTACGTTAGTATTGGGGCTAGGCCAGTACCACCTCAAAGTACCGTTATCCAAGATGTCGACTATGACGTCAACCAAGATGGCGGCTATGACTTCATTCAAGATGGCGGATTATGGTGGGAAGTTTGAATTTTAGCGGGAAAGTGCCTCGCCCCCCTTCCCCAGAAAAGAGGTGGGAGGTTCAAATTCCAACATGATAATGCATCACACCTAGGAAAATGGCGGGAAAAAAGGACTTCTCTTTATTATTTAACCAATTTCAAGCATGTATGTTCGCCACTGGATCTGGACTCCAACTGACTTAGTTCATATCGTCGCCACCAGCGGGTGCTCTCCTGACGTTAGATCATGACGCAAGTAAAATTATTCAAGATGGCTGCATCTGATGTGTTCACCACGAGCTCCGGGGCTCAAGTGGTCTAGTTCATATCATCAACAGCACAGGACGCCACTGTGATGTTGCATGATGACACAAGAGCATCTGCTCTCTCTCATGCACGCTCATTATAACCGGACACGTGCCGCACCCACACACCCTCGGCCACCAGCTCCACACACACGCTGGACATAGTCTTCTGTAAATATGCTAACTAAAGTAACACCCACATTGTGCATCTAACCTATCAATTACCTAAGTACTTAATTCCATTTCAGTTTTAATCATGTTCAATAATTCAATTTACAGTTTCAGTATTCAATTCGGGTCCTGTGAACCGTCCACGAGGCATGCATATACACAGACATACAGAAAGCAGAGCAAACGCTCTCCGAATGTGGAGGTGACTTCCATCTCATATGTGAAGAAACTTGACAGACTCCTCTAAAGGAGCTTTGATTTATGTGATCGCCCCTGTCGCATCTTGGGTGTAAAATCGAGACTTCATGGTCATAACTAGCTTAGTGGTAAGAGCTTGTGATGCGCTGCAATCCCTGTGTACACATTTGCCCGACTGATGCGCTGTTTACAGAGTTAGTGACGGAATGACATGTAATTTTCACATGTTGGGCGCTGTTGCTATGCGTTTATCTGTTTCCTTGTAGGATGTACCCCCCACTACCAACTATCATTTTATGTAGGCCTTATGCAGGCATGGTATAATTTCTGAAATGTGATCGGATGTGAACAGTGGACACTATACGTCTCCGCAAAGCTATATGTGCTCGTACCATGCAAAGCAAATGTTTTACCATTTGATAAGATAGTTCAGCGTGGAGAAACTGTGAAGAAGGACGTATGTCTGATAGGCCGGAAAGGTATTCGATCTAGCATTATAGCCCGTTTTTTAAGTGCAGAACGTTGTAGTCTTAGGAGTGTGTGTGTTTCTGTTCTCTATCTTACCAATACCTTCCAGGTACAGATCCTATACTCTAGAACAATAATTTAGAGTTGATAGCTTCGTTCATTTAGGTAAAAATATGTCCAACTCTATTCGTCTCGAACTCCATCACGTATAAAAATAAGTCTTTTCTTGTTCTTCTTAACTGTCTGCTATTACATTACAGCACTTTGAAATCTGTTACTATACATCGATAAGGAGTGCTAAGCTGCTCGACATGGTCACATCTAGAGAAACCTCGTGCACTTGGATGTGTTGGGACTTGGAAAGCTATATTCATTCACGAGACGTGGAGTGTAGTGCTCTTCTTCTGTTCGCATGGAGATTAATTCTCTAACGGTGCTGCAGGGTGGGTTGGTCAATGACTGTGTGAGGTTGGTCTTTGACCCTAAGATGGGGAGAATGCGCTGAGAGATAGATCGTAAATTAAACACTATGCTAGAGGTGATAGAAATATGTAGAGCACTGTCTCTTATACTTTGATCATTTATGTGTTCGAGAATTAAGAGTTAATGGACCTACTGCTCAGTCATCTATCGATGTTCGCAATGATGCCCGCACAGTGGAGAGGGGCATGGCTTAGCTATGATACTGAAATTGGGGAAACATGCTGTCACATCATTGGCCGGTGCTGAACTTAGTGTAAAATCCTTCGCACTATCAAGGCTGTTGCTTAATATTGCAATACATTGATGGTGTCTTTTCCAACACTTTCGCGCATTGGTTACCACATAATGATTGAGTGACATAGCTTTTTTAAGTTGGGGAAGAAGTCTTGCGGATGGGTGACAACTTTTGGGGGTTGCTAGCAGCTAAACATCAATCGCATACATGAGTGCAAAATTACGAATAACTCGAAATGGAACGCCGAGCCATCATCTATTCCGTCACAATGACATAAGAATTTAAATATAGAGATCATGAATCACTTTCGGACGGTAGTTTGGAAACTCTCCACGACGCGGCCAAACTCTTATAGTTTCGTTATGTTGTATGTGTGTTTTATTTAAAAATCATTCAGTGTTATGCTATCCACCATAAGAATATGATTTACATCGCGTGATGTCTAGTTTTCTCTGAGAGGTCGTGGATCAGAGCGTCTTAATGTCAGTTTAGAATATGACACAGACCTCGAAGTCGTGGCAGAAAATGAAATGTTTGGCAATGTACAAAAGCGTGTAAGAAAACAGCGTTTGAAACAGGAGCAGAGGCAGCATCTCATACTATAATTTGCTTGGACTATAGGTGATTAAAGTTTAAAGTGGTCTATGTGGTGTTTGTGTATTTAATATGATCGTCTCCACATATGCAGCTGCGGTTTGATGTGTCGGACTTGGTGAACCGTTAGGAATGCTAGGGTGGCTGCACGGTACGCTGTTCTGGGGAAGTATTGTGAAATGTCTTTCTTCGCTCTGGAGGCCCACCGTAACTATAAGTCATTGCGCCTGCATCGACACCTAGGTGACTTGTAAATAGGGTGAGCTTTTATAGTTCGTAATTTTTCTATGTTGGGGTGGGTATAAAATAATTAAGATAGCATGTTGGGGATCTGTAGTACTTGTATATAGTTTGGGTATGCACCACATTGCGCGCATTTTCACCAAATGCTCAAAACACGGTCCTGTTGCAGTAACTCAGCTCGATCTGTTTCTACAAGGGTTGCAGAAGGTGTTGGATATGTCTTTCTCCGACTTAAATTGGAACTAGCACTTGTGGAAACCTGTAGAAATGTGTGCGACTGGAGGATGTGTAGGGCGTGATGAAAAGGAGGTTGTAATTTTACTGTGGCAGACAGATTCGAGGAAGGTGACTCGTTTAGAGATATGAGAGTGCATGAAATATGATTGACTTGTGGGTGTGAACCTATGGAAGTATGTGTTTGAATGGACGTAATGTCTAATATATAGCATAAGGCTAGAGATCTGAGAAGTTAGTGTATATTTTTCTTCTTAGGACCTCAATCAGCGAATCATCTACTACTACTGTCTGTCATCGCCTATAACTCAGCGGATATATTGCGGAACGTCTGATATGGTCTTGAGACAGGATGCATTGCAAAAACTAATGAATTATGCAGTTGTGTGCGGTGTGATGGAATAGCAAATAGCGTTTGCATACGACGTTCCTTAGTCGAATGACTTTCAAAGTTCATTGAGTTTATCGCGAGGTTGCATCGTTGGCTCTTAATACGCACATTTCTACAATCCCCGCCATGTATTTGTTCGGAAAACACCACCTCATTCAGAGGTAATGTCGTACTTCGATTCGTAAAGCGGTTATAGGTTTTAACATGGATACTTGGGTGCACCTGTAGAACGATGTGCGCTTGTGAGAGTAACATGCAGTAGTTGTTGGGATTAGGATTTTTTCTTTAACATGTGCTCGACTACGTCTGTGACACGGTGGTATGACTCGCAGGAAGAACGTAAGAGATATGCACGCTGATCGTTGATTTTCGGTATTATTTGATGTCATATGCATCCAGTTATTGAGGAGGTAATATTATACTTAGTATTAGTGCTGGGTGTGTGATATGTTCACATTTGAGCATCAGGTTTATAAAGTATATCTGTTTGTGTAAAGGAAATGTCTATGTGCTGTTGCAGGGAGGGTATGGATTTGACTTGGAGTACTGTGATAGTGAAGGGAAGAGTATGTCTGGTGGTAAGGAAGGTACAGGTATTTCCAGAGCCACAGCGTTCAACGGAATGTATTTCCAATACTTCGCCCATTGCTGAATACCATTCAGTTGAGACCGTGATCGTAAGATTTAATTGTAAGTATAATGATAGGAGATATATGTGAGGGGTTTTCTAGAATCAGTTCGTGTATGCAAAGTCTGTGGTGGTATTGATGCGCGTTCCCATGTTAATGGTAGCGGTCTTCCAAATGCCTCTAGAGGCGTGTTGGGGTGTAGGAATGTATCATGGTTAACTTTACCATCTTCTAGACGACTGAATAGCGAACTAATACTTAGTATGTGCTGGGTGGCTTTCGTGATCAGGTGTAACTTTGAGAAGATGATGCATTGGCGGTGGAGCGTTATTCCCTCCATCTAATTGTTTGCTCGACTGCTTCTGTACATCTGATGCCTTTATTTAGTTGAGGGAATATCGATTGTGGTGTGTTGGACACACGTTTGCCTGTTCTCTAGACGTGGACGTGGGACAGACCATAGTTGGTTTGTAAGCAATATTGATCATCTGGAATCTCTTACATCACCGACTTCGGTATTCGAGAGTGCAAATATAAGTTTACTTTATTTGTTTCTAGTTAGTCAATGGTTTACAGCACGCTGCACATCGCTAAAGTTTGGTGTTTGTGGAGAAATAACTTACAGTCTATCGTTAACTATTTCTGGGGCACTATAAAATTATGGAGAACTGGACTTGGCTGATATTTGTTTTCCACAAAGCCATGTGACGTAAGAATAACACTGAGAATGTTTTAGATGGCGCCGTGTCAGACAAGCTGGAGCGGGTACGTGCGTTTGAACGCGTATGTCAACACGCTCTGTGCTATTTTGCCTCCAATGCTAAAGACAAGTGGTACGTGGAGATGCCTCGAATATGCGACTGGCGTGAACGCGCTTTGGAATGCTATGACAGTATAACGGTGACAGTATAGAGGCATGCAACTTTCACCGGTGTTCGACGACGCTGGCTCGGGACCCGAGCTGCGGCTGCCTCACTTCGCGGGTGTTGTGGCGAAAACGTTTTCCCCAACTCAAACAAGCCATATCACTCAATAACGCAAAATAAGCACAGAAATCCTCGGAAAGAAAAAGTGGATTGTGCTTCAATACCAACTGCATCACTAATTCGGCGGGTAAATTCGATAAGAGGGAATCGGAATGCTCGACTGATTGTGGTGGAATACAGGAGGGAACGTTTGCGTATGTTGAGAGCTGGAAGGGTACCACGTTAGGAAAGTTGGGAAGAGTGGATTCGATGTTATTTTCGTAAACAGGTTCTGTTATGGGAAGAATTTCCGTGCACACAACCTGAGACATCTAGAAAGCGAGCGTTAACTATTTCTGGGACATTATACAATTTCCGAGAGGTTGACTTGGGTGATATTTTTTTACAGTGCCATGTGACGTAAGAATAACGTTGAGAACGCTTTAGATGGCGAGTCGTCACGGAGAGGTTTTGTGGCGAGGCGAGAGCTATGCTGGGTAGTTAAGTATGATTAAAGGTGTGTGTGTGTCAACACGCTTGCGCTATTATGCCTTCAATGGCAGGGACAAGCGGCACCTGGAGATGCCTGGCATACGGGACTGGCTTGAGCGCTGCTGCTTGGAATACAACTTTCACCGGAATTCGACAACGCCGGCTCAGGGACCGTGACGGAGCGTGCGGAACCCGAGCTGCGGCCGCATCACTCCGCCAGGGTTGTGGCGCGCGCGGACCAGCTTCACTCGCGTCATCGTAGGTGCATAGGTGAACACGTATTTGGATAGGAATTTCACGGGGGTGTGAAGTATGAATGGGGCTGTCGCCACCTCATATTTGCAGAAGCCGAGCAGAGACGTGTGCGCTGTTTGACAGCTGAGGGGCGTATGACTTCGCGGGGGCAGGGTGTGGTGGAGGGTGCTTGCACACGTCTGTTGCGTTATTTTGCGAGCTGCCCTATAGTATGTGGACAGTTTACGAGTACAGAGCGTGTCTACACATCAGTGTGAAGAATTATTTAGGAGCTATTGTGTATTGAAATTATGGTTGCATGTCTGTGGGCTGTGCAACATGGCCACAGGTACATCCGGGTGGATCTTTTGTATCAGCGTGATAGATATACTCTATGGTTAAATAAGTTGTTTGAAAATAAATAGAGTGGACTCCATCCTTACTCTCCCCAGCGGCCCAGAGCAGGCTGAGTCGTTTCTCTCACCATCTTGGTTTACATCACGAAAGGGGCAAGAGCTTCCTCTTTTGGTGGTACTGAGTACTAGACCTCATGGAGAACACACGGTTTGCCACCATCATAGATAACTGTACTTGCGTCATAAGCTGGTGTCACGTTGGTGTCCTCTGATGGCGAGGAAATGTACTAAGCTAGTTCGGGTCTGGAGCTCATGGTGAACCCACTAGGTGGCGCCATCTTAGATTATGGTACTTGCGTCATCACCTGACGTCACTACACCTTCCTCTAGCGGCATCGATATGAACTAAGTCAGTTGGGCTTTGGACTCACTGGCGATACACTTGGTGGCGATGCTGTCTCTAATTGTTTAAATAAAGGCTGGTGTATGATTTCGACAGTTGACGATTAGCAAGCAGAGTCTGTTATATGGATTATTAGTTTGACAATTTACGAGTTGTTTGGCTATCTGGACGTAAATGTATTGCATTATTTATCAATGGTTCTCATGTTTGCAGGTTGCGCAATGTGTTATTTTTGACGGTTTACTATTAGCAAGAGGGTGTGTAGAGCCTCATACATGAGTTATGTAGGAGTATTTTTCAGGTCTGTATGCTGTGGGACATGTCAGAGCGTGTGTTCTGTGATAGATATACTCCATCCGTAAATAAATTGCTCCCAAATAAATAAAGTACACTCCTTCCTCTCTCCATCAGCCTAGTGGGGGGGGGGGGTGAGTGCTTTTAACATCCGCCCCTAGGAAGAGGTGGTGGTCTGGCGACATAGGTTAGTGGTAGTGGTGAGTTTCGTTTGCAGCAATTTTCTTACGTTGGTGGCGAAAACGCAAGTGAGCTTTGTTTACTGGCAGAATTCAAACTACGCGCCAGTTCCTAGGAGGAAGTGGCGGTCGGGTGGCTGAGGTTAGTACAAGTGTCCTTTCTTTTCCACAATCTTCATAGGTTGGTAGAGAAAGCGCAAGTGACCTTGCTTTACTGCCAGAATTCAAACTCGGCGCCAGTTCCTAGGAAGATGTGGCAGTCTGGACCTTGAAAAGTAGTTGACAGTATAGTGAACACCTTTTCCTACCCACATGAATTCGAATCACGTGACTAATAGGAGTGCAGCATTCTAGAGGGGAGGGGGGTGGGCTTATGGTGCTAGGTCATGAACGAACACAGCGCTGATAGTGGGAAAATGTGGAAATTATCATTTGATCATTGAACATTGCTCAAATAACTTGAAGTATTGAATATGATTAAAACTCAAATGGATGTAAGTACTTAGGTAATTGATAGGTTAGATGCGCAATGTGGGTGTTACTTTAGTTAGCATATTTACAGAAGACTATGTCCGGCGTGTGTATGGTGGTGGCAGCTGAGGATGTGTGACATAAGCAGTTGGACGCCCGCGGGCTGGTGGCGTGGTGCGTGTCCAGTTATAAAGCGCGCACATGAGAGAGAGCAGATGATCTTCCATCATCACGCAACATCATGGTGGCGTCCTCTGGTGTTGACGATATGAACTAAAGCACTTGAGCTCTGGAGCTCGTGGTGGATACATTGGGTGCCGTCATTTTGAATAATGGTACTTGCGTCATGATCTGATGTCAGGAGAGCGCCCGCTGGAGGCAACGATATGTACTAAGTCAGTTGGAGTCTACACCCAGTGGCGAACACACATGCTTGAAATTGGTTAAATAATAAAGAGAACTCCTTTTTTCCCGCCACTTTCCTAGATGTGACGCATTATCATGTTGGAATTTGAACTTCCCGTCATTTTATAGGGGAGGGGGCGAGGCACTTTCCTGTCAAAATTCAAACTTCCACCAAAATCCGCCATCTTGGATGAAGTCATGGCCGCCATCTTGAATGACGTCATCGCTGCCATCTTGGATAATGGTACTTTGGTGTGGTACCGACCTAGCTCCAGTACCTACGTCCTTCCTGTATTCAGCCTGCACCATTTATGACTGAAGCCCTTCTTGTTGTTTCCCAAGACCCTCTAACCTAAAACACCGCCCCGACCACGCCAAACAGCCCCTGCCACCCATGTAGCCACCTCCTGTGTATAGTGGACACCTGACCTATTCAGCGGAACCTGAAACCCAACCACCCTTTGGCGCAAGTCGAGGAATCTGCAGCCTACACAGTTGCAGAACCATCTAAGCCTCTGATTCAGACCCTGCACTCAGCTCTGTACCAGAGGTCCGCAATTGGTCCTGTCGACTATGCTGCAAACGGTCAGCTCTGCTTTCATCTTGCAAGCAAGACTGGCCACATTTACCACTTCTGTTAGCTGCTCGAAACCAGAGAGAATCTCTTCTTATCCAAAATGACATACATCATTGGTACCGACGTGAGCAACCACCTGCAGTTGGCTGCACCCTGTGCTCTTCATGGCATCCGAGAGGACCCTTTCCACATCTGGAATGACTCCACCCGGTATGCACACAGAGTGTACATTGGTTTTCTTACCCTCCTTGTCAGCCAAGTCCCTAAGGGCACCCAAAACGCGCCTAACGTTGGAGCTCCCAACTACCAATAATCCCACCCTCTGCGATTCCCCAGATCTTGCAGGATGAGTGGTTTCCTCTGAAACAGGACAGGCGACAGCATCTGGCTCAGCGACAGTGTCAGCCACAGACAGCACATGGAACTTACTTGTCAGACAAACCGGGGAGGCCTTACGTGCGGCCGCCTGGAAAGTCTTTTGCCGCCTGCTTCGCCTTGGGGCGACCTCCCACTCGACCATAGGTGAGGGGTCAGCTTCAGTGCGAGCGGTAACTGGGTTTGTCACTAGTGAGGCCCGATCGGAGGACTCTGACGTGCTGGACGTCCATTGGATCCCCACTGTCGGCCCACAACAGTGGCGCCCATCCACTGCAGTCTCCAACTGTGTAACCAAAGCCATCACAGCCTGAAGCTGAGAGCGAAGTGTCACCAACTCAGCTCGCATCCACACACAAAAATCGCAGTCCCTGTCCATACTACGGACCGTGGAAAACTAAACTATTCATATAAACAGACTATTGGCATGTGCTGCGCAAATCTACTGTAGACCCTGACGAAAACGCACGAACTGTGTCTAGTAATACGCAGATATTCAAAAACCTAACCACCGAATATTTGCCCCTGATTAGGAACTTTTAATATGTCACAAAATCGGTTTACTTTCTGACGCAAACGAAAACGAGAACTGTGGCTATTAGACATTAAATTTACACGCAGAAACTCAAGTGGTTATTTACCTGTTGCTGCGTCTGTCTCGGTCGGCTACTGCTACCTGACAGAGGGCCTAGTAAATAGAGCAATAGAGATCAGTGTCATGGTAAACACCTCCCAAGTGCAGGAAAGAGATGGTGTTCTGTGCCAACAGAAGACGTGAAGGCATGTCCCTTGTGATTGATGGATTTAGAGCCATTGGTGTGAAAAACTGTAGATCCCAAAACTCCTGTAAAATTGGGCACCACAGACAATGGAACACTGTCGTGCAAAGGAGGCTTTCAGAACCTGAAGAAAGCCATCAAAATCCGGGGCCCAGGAGGGATGTTTGGAAGAGAACGTAGGGAGCTGGACATATGGAGAAGATGGAACTCACAGTGGAGAGAATCAAGGCAGAGACTAAGTGGTAAACTCACCCCAAAGCTGTGAAAAGAATAGAAGACGATGGATGAGCAGGGAAAGAACAGATAGTGATGGCATAGGAAATGAGGAGCTGGGACTGCTGAACCAAAAGAGGGTGGTGGGCGGGGGGTGGGGGTGGGGGGGGGGTAGAGGGATCCCAGTATCAGCCTGAATACTGTTGACATGGCTAATGCAAAAGGCACCAGTGGACAAACAGCTACCATGATGGTGGACTGGGTCCACAAGAGCAGTGTGGTATGGGCAACTGAGCCATAAACTTGACAACCATGTCAAGATGAGACAGAACTAAAGCCCGATAAAGTTGGAGAAGAGCCAACAGTCTGCACCCTCAGGTGTGGGCAAAGAAGCAAAGGACATGGGATTTAGAGAAACAGCCAGTCTTCAGAAGGCTGATATGGGGCAACCAAATAAGCTTGATACGAAAAAGAAGACCCAACAAATGGAACTGGTGTTGGGCATTGAGGCACAGCTCCAGATCAGGTTGGACCATGGTACAACAACAGAAATGTACCACCCTCGGTTTAAGGGGTGAGAATTGAAAACCATATGAGAGAGTCCACAGGACAGTGTGCCTGATGACACTCTGCAGAAATCTAAGTGGGAACTAGCCCAGATACCGATATCATCCACATACAGAGCAGGGTGACCAATGGCCCAACAGAGGTCAAGAGTCCATTAATAGCGATGAGGAAAAGGAGGACACTTACTACGGAACCCTATGAAAGGCCATTCTCCTGGATCCACAGAGTGTTGAGAACGTTGGCAACCTGAACTGCAAATGGCCAGTGGGACAGAAATTGGAGAACAAAAGTCAGGAGGGAGCCCTGCAGACACCACTCATAGAGTGGTGATGGCTCCAAATCATGTCTTATGCCTTACTAAGATTGTGGAAAACTGCCACAAGATGGTGGCACTGAGGAAAGGTCTGCTGAACTGCAGTATCGAACTGAAGCAGATGACTGACTGGAGACAGTCCCTCCCAAAGGCCGCACTGGTCCCAAGATTCGAGGACCCAACAGAGCCATGAGCCACCACTTATTCAAATAACTTGCAGGGCACCCAGGGCAGACTGATCAGCCAGTAACTATTGAGGGATGACAGATCCTAACTTGGCCAGTTTCCCAGGAAGGGGAAACTTTATTGACACATTCCTGGGGTCAGATACATCACATGATCACACTGACAGAACCACAGGCACATAGACACAGGCAACAGATCATGCACAATGTCGGCACTAGTACAGTGTATATCCACCTTTCACAGCAATGCAGGCTGCTATTCTCCCATGGAGACGATCGTAGAGATGCTGGATGTAGTCCTGTGGAATGGCTTGCCATGCCATTTCCACCTGGCGCCTCAGTTGGACCAGCGTTCGTGCTGGACGTGCAGACCGCGTGAGACGACGCTTCATCCAGTCCCAAACATGCTCAATGGGGGACAGATCCGGAGATCTTGCTGGCCAGGGTAGTTGACTTACACCTTCTAGAGCACGTTGGGTGGCACGGGATACATGCGGACGTGCATTGTCCTGTTGGAACAGCAAGTTCCCTTGCCGGTCTAGGAATGGTAGAACGATGGGTTCGATGACGGTTTGGATGTACCGTGCACTATTCAGTGTCCCCTCGACGATCACCAGTGGTGTACGGCCAGTGTAGGAGATCGCTCCCCACACCATGATGCCGGGTGTTGGCCCTGTGTGCCTCGGTCGTATGCAGTCCTGATTGTGGAGCTCACCTGCACGGCGCCAAACACGCATACGACCATCATTGGCACCAAGGCAGAAGCGACTCTCATCGCTGAAGACGACACGTCTCCATTCGTCCCTCCATGCACGCCTGTCGCGACACCACTGGAGGCGGGCTGCACGATGTTGGGGCGTGAGCGGAAGACGGCCTAACGGTGTGCTGGACCGTAGCCCAGCTTCATGGAGACGGTTGCGAATGGTCCTCGCCAATACCCCAGGAGCAACAGTGTCCCTAATTTGCTGGGAAGTGGCGGTGCGGTCCCCTACGGCACTGCGTAGGATCCTACGGTCTTGGCGTGCATCTGTGCGTCGCTGCGGTCCGGTCCCAGGTCGACGGGCACGTGCACCTTCCGCCGACCACTGGCGACAACATCGATGTACTGTGGAGACCTCACGCCCCACGTGTTGAGCAATTCGGCGGTACGTCCACCCGGCCTCCCGCATGCCCACTATACGCCCTCCCTCAAAGTCCGGCAACTGCACATACGGTTCACGTCCACGCTGTCGCGGCATGCTACCAGTGTTAAAGACTGCGATGGAGCTCTGTATGCCACGGCAAACTGGCTGACACTGACGGCGGCGGTGCACAAATGCTGCGCAGCTAGCGCCATTCGACGGCCAACACCGCGGTTCCTGGTGTGTCCGCTGTGCCGTGCGTGTGATCATTGCTTGTACAGCCCTCTCGCAGTGTCCGGAGCAAGTATGGTGGGTCTGACACACCGGTGACAATGTGTTCTTTTTTCCATTTCCAGGAGTGTAGTTTACCACGAAAGAGAACATTTAAGTGCCAGTGTCTTGTAGTGAGCGCGAGAACGTGCGTTCGGCCGAACGCAGCATTTCAAAAGAGATAAACAGTGCACTACTTCTCCACTTGTATAGAACGCTCAGAAGGCAAACACAGTTCAGCAAAATTATTCCTTGGGGGTAGCGCAAACCGGCAAACCTATACAGGAGCCGCCCCTGACTGAGAGCGTTATTAACCTGTTTCATGTACGCCATTGGGCGGATTACCATGAGGCGAGAGTGGCGAGCTGACGACTATACTGCACATCTGTCGGTCGGCGCAGCATCGACGCTACAGTCACTCCCCACCCCTTTCAAAGCAAAGAACGCTCCCTTGTGACACGGTGTTGTGAGTAGTGAAATAATTATTATTATTTTTTTTTTTGCTGGATTTTTGACAGGCTAGTGCTAATGGAGGTTCTCTAGTTTATGGCTAATAGTGTCACTAGTGATATTGTCTTCCAAGAGTAGCAGTGAACGCTTGTGTTTTTCTACTGTTTTCTTTTATCTCTTTCTTTTAGGCACCTATCTTATCTAACCTTTTGTATTTGTAAACTTTTCTATTTCAGGGACTAATACTTTTGTATCTTATTGTATTAGCTCTTTGTTTATCCAATCTATTGTAACTGTGTTTTGTTATACAGGTTGCACTGTAGGTAAGATACGTTTGTTATGTAAAGTTTTGTGTATTTGACAAGTGTTCTTTATGTTTCCACGATTGTGAGTAGCTCGTGTCTGGTCCACAATGTGGCAATGGGTCTATAACCGTGAGATGGGGCAGTATACCCCCCTCCCCTCACAACATCACTTTAACGCCCTGCAGGAGGGAATTATCTAGATTTCGACATCCTCTTCAACAAGTCGAAAACTTTTTCATGCGGGAATGTAAGCGTATTGTCATGTTGCTGACTTAGTTGCGGAGTATCTTTGCAGGCAGCGCGTTTGCAGAGTCGAGCACAGGACACAGAACTGTAATGTTGTGTTGTGGGTAGCTCTGCATGTGACAGGCATTGTTATTATGGAAGTTCGAGTGTTGCTACAAGTGCTATTACAGTAAAGTGATGAAATATGGAAGTGATTCAGAGGAAAGTGCGTAATGATGTAATTAAGAGTAAACAGTGCCGTCGATAACGTATTTGTGTATCCACTCGTTGTGTGTCGCACCGTACATCACTCATCCATGCCGTGTTCGGCCTCTCAGAATGAGCTAATGAAGACCAGCTATATAGTTTACCACGAAAGAGAGCATTCAAATGCCAGTGTCTTGTAGTAAGCGTGAGAACGTGCGTTCGGTCATCGCGTTCCGCATCATGAAGATGATGGAAGTTCTAAAATTTCATCAGCCGAATATGATGATTTTATAGAAAAACTAAATGCAGTACTTCGAATAAAAAGCATAAAATTAAGATTATCAGTTTACTGCCGAATCCTTGGAGTCGAGCAAAAGTTAGTGATCAATTTAATGTGTCAGAACGTCTTGTTAACTTAACAAAGCAATCAGTAAAAGAACAGGAAATTTTACCAGCATTACAAAAGAAAAGTGCATCTAATTTGGTAGATGAAAACACAGTCAATAAAGTTATTAAGTATTATGATGATGATAATAACAGCCATTTGATGTCTTGCAAAAAAGACTGTGTTTCTGTGAAAGAAAATGGTTCTATGATTCAAAGACAAAAAAGGTTAATATTGTGTAATTTAAATGAACTATTCACTGAATTTAAAAAGGAAAATCCTGACATTAAAATTGGAAGATAAAAGTTTTGCGAGTTGAGACCAAGATGGTGTATTGTTGCAGGGGCATCTGGCACCCATAATGTTTGTGTTTGTTTGTATCATCAGAATGTTAAGTTGATGATAGATGGGGCTAATCTTAGAGCTGACAATAAAGACCTCTTGGAAGTTATGGTATGCAATATTGACAGTTACAATTATATGATCAAGAAAAAATGTGAAGATTGTCCAGGCAAACAAGCCTTACTTGACCTATTTGAAGAATTCGAGGAAGACGATTTGATGACTGACAGTATAAAATACAAAGAATGGGTGACACAAGACAGAACTGAAATGGTGACAGTCATAAAATCACGAGAAGAGTTTTTTGAAGTGTTGGTGGCTAACCTTGAAAATCATTTTATTGCAAATGCTCAAAGTAAATTTTTGAAAGGCAAAAAGCAAACCATGGCAGCTGATGAATGCTTGGTT
Source organism: Schistocerca nitens (assembly GCF_023898315.1). NCBI lineage: Eukaryota > Metazoa > Arthropoda > Insecta > Orthoptera > Acrididae > Schistocerca > Schistocerca nitens. Next base: position 453,900,720 of record NC_064615.1, on the reverse strand, counting down.
CTTGCTGACTTTTCGGAAAATTATTCCTCTGTTGTTCAAGCTGAAAAATAATAACATCTTCCTTCATGAAGAAGATTTTGGGTTCGATGTAGAATGGCACTTTTTCGCTTCATGCCATGGGAAGAATGCTTGTGATGGTGTCAGCTGTCATGAAAGCAAGTTTGCAGTGGACCGATGACAATCATATCATAACACCTCAAGAAATGTTTGAATTCTGCAAAAAACACATCAAAGGAATTACCTATGTTTTTGTACAATGTGAGGAAATACAAGAAGCCTGTGACAGTGTCTTGAAGGAAAGGTACAACACTTGTCAGAAGATTAAAGGCACTCGATCTTTTCATTGTTTTGAACCCCATTCGCACAACTTACTGAAGTGTCAGATCACATCAACTTCGCCTGATAGTGAATTTCATCAGTGTGGAAAACTTGTACAACTTTTTCTTCAAAACAAAGACATAGTGGCTTGTGTTTACGATGAACAGTGGTGGATTGTCGAAGTTGATAATATTGACTGTCAAAACCTAGATGTACATGTTGTGTTTTATCACCCTCCAGGGCCAAGGACAACTTTTGAAAAATTGAGAAGTATAAAGTTTGGATGCCACTTAAAAATGTACTAAGGAAGCTGTCTCCCTGGAATTTACAACTGTGACTGGGCAAACATATAACACCCAAACTGAGTGAACAAATTTCTCAAATGTGCAGTGAGTGATGTACTAGAAACACATAACAAGAGAACAATATAATGTAATTAGTAGGCTTATTTTCAATAAAAAAGCAAGTAATCATACATACGATTAAATTATATACTGTAACAGATATATTTTATTCCATAAGCCTGGATATCGCAGATGTTAAAAAACGTCTGTTTGACTTGTGTTTGTAATTTTTTTCCATAACTTCCAATTTAATCTCAAAGTTGAAATTTTCAGATTTTTATCTGGTCCCTCAACAAAGACATTGCAGACCACAAAATGGAAACTTAAAAAAATCAATTTTTGGAAGTAGTGTACTTTTTTAAGTGTAAGCTGCTCATCATTGATACTCTATAAAAGTAACTATACTATACAGTGTAATAGCAGAAAATATATTAAAGCTGAGAAATTAATCTTTCGATGGAAAACTACTGTTCATAAAAAGAGTTTTTTTAATTAGTGTCCGATAACTTTGAACTACGAAAAATACATTAAAGAATACATTCACCTAAGTGATTATGATGTTAATTTGTATCCCAGAGTGTGTTGAACTAAATGCATTTTATCTGAAAGACTTAGGAAAATCCGCAACTGGATAATTGGAAAAAATGTAGATGCTTGCAAATACGAAAAACGTATGCGGCCTGGAACAAATATGGCCACCATTTCAAAATAATAAAGAATAATTTTAAAAAAATATTTTTGTGACTACTAAACATTGGGGGATTCACCCAGTAAATATAAAATTTTTCTGAGATTGTTAAGCAACCAATTATTTTTTTCTTGGACCACTTGGTATGGATTGACCCCTTAGTAACAATTAATCCTGGACAAACAGGGAGTGTCATGACTACAAGGCATTTGCTGCTAAGCTGAATACCGTAACACCTACAACCATAAAAAAGAAACACAAAGTACATCTATTTAAAAAACCTGATAAAAATGCTCTTAACGCCTTTTAAGAGACAGTCTCCCCTCCTACCGATCTGATCATGTAAGCGTAGAAAAGATGTGGAATGATTTCAAAGAGATAGTATTGACGGCAGTTAGAGATATATACCACATAAATTAATAATTGCTGGTACTGATCTACCACCGTACATAAAACGGATCAGATCCTTGTTTGCAGAAACAACAAAAAAAGGCATGCCACTTTTAAAAGAATGCAAAATCCCCAAGATTGTGCAAAGTTTTGCACAAGTTCGAAATGTAATGCATACTTTAGTGAGAGATGCTTTTAATAATTTCCACAACGAAACTATGTCTCAGAATGTGGCAGAAAACCCAAAAAGATTCTGGTCATACATGAAGCACACCAGTGGCAAGACGCAATCAATACCTTCACTGCGCGATAACAATGGTGAAGTCGCTGATGACAGTGCCACTAAAGCAGAGTTATTAAACACGGTTTTCCGAAACTCCTTCACCAGAGAAGATGAAGTAAACATTCCTGAATTCCAATCAAGAACAACTGCCAAGATGAGAAACATAGAAGTAGATATCATTGATGTACCAAAGCGGCCTAAATCACTTAACAAAGGCAAGGCCTCCCATCCAGATTGTACACCAGCCAGGTTCCTTTCAGAGTATGCTGATTTGTATCATCTCCATATTTAGCAATTCTATACAACCGCTCACTCACAGAAAGTTCCGTACCTAAAGATTGGAAAAGTGCTGAAGTCACACCAATACCCAAAAAGGGAAACAGGGGTAATCCGCTGTATTACAGGCCCATATCACTAACATCGATTTGCAGTAGGGTTTTAGAACATATACTGTGTTCGAACATTATGAATTACCTGGAAGAAAACGATTTATTGACACATAGCACGGATTCAGTAAACGTCGTTCTTGTGAAACACAGCTAGCTCTTTATACTCATGAAGTAATGAGTGCTATCGACAGAGGTCGTCAAATTCATTCCATATTTTCAGATTTCCAGAAAGCTTTTGACACCGTTCCTCACAAGTGTCTTCTAATCAAACTGTGTGCCTATGGAATATAGCCTCAGTTGTGCGACTGGATTCGTGATTTCCTGTCAGAAAGGTCACAGTTCGTAGTAATAGATGGAAAGTCATCGAGTAAAACAGAAGTAATATCCGGCATTCCCCAAGGAAGTGTTACAGGCCCTCTATTGTTCCTGATCCTTATTAACGACAATGAGGTAATCTGAGTAGCTATCTTAGATTTTTTGCAGGTGATACTGTTATTTACTGTCCTGTAAAGTCATCTGTTGGCGAAAACTAATTGCAAAATGATTTAGATATATGTATGGTGCACATAGTGGCAATTGACCCTGAATAACGAAAAGTGTGAAGTTATTCACATAATACTAAAAGAAATCCGCTAAATTTGAATTACGTGATATGTGACACAAATCTTAAGGCTTTAAATTCAAATAATAATTAGACAGGACAACTGCAAATAACCTAACTTGAAACGATCACATAGATAATGTTGTGGGTGGAGCAAAGCAAAGACTGCGATTCATTGGCAGAAGACTCAGAAGCTGCAACAAGTCTACTTACTGCTTACACCACGCTTGTCCGCCCTATTTTCGAGTATTACTGTTCAGTGTGGGATCTGCATCAGATGGGACTGATGGATGAAGTCGAAGAAGTTCAAAGAAGGGCAGCTCATTTTGTACTGTCGCGAAACAAGGGAGATAGTGCCACATACATGATATGTGAATTTGGAGTGGCAATGATTAAAACAAAGGCATTTTTCTTTTAGACAGGATCTTCTCATGAAATTTCAGTCACCAATTTTCTCCTCCAATTGCGAAAACATTCTGTTCGCATCCACCTAAATAGGGAGAAATGATCATCACGATAAAATAAGAGAAATCAGTGCTTGCGCAGAAAAATTTAAATGCTCATTTTTCCCATGGGCCGTTAGAGAGTGGAATGGTACACAGACAGCTAGAAGGTGGTTCATTGAACCCTCTGCCAGGCACTTTATTGTGAATAGCAGAGGAATTCTGTAGATGTAGATGATGTGGTAAACCCATGACAGGACTGGAATAGAAAGTGCTGGGAGGGTGGAGTGGGCAGATTTTGCACCGGGGTCTTTCACTGGGATACAATCATTGTGGCAAAGGGTTGGGATTGGGAGCGGCATGGGAGAAGACTGGGACGCTGTGTAGGTTAGGTGGAGGATATAACACTACTTTAGGAGGGGTGGTAATGATTTCAGGTAGAATGTCCCTCATTTCAGGGCATAAAGATACATAATCGAAACCCTGGTGAAAGATGCGGATGCGATGTTCCAGTTGAGGGTGGTATTGGATGATGAAGGGGCCACTCCTTTGTGGGTGGTTCTTGGGGGTGATGAGAAGATTGGGGTGTGAGGGGAAACGGCATGGGAGATCTATTTGCGGAGTAGGTGTGTAGGATAGTGCCTGTCTCTGAAGGCCATGGTGAGATCCTCAGCACACTAGGCAATGGAGTTGTTGTCACTGTAGATACACCATCCCTGGGTAGCCAAGTTGTGCCCAAGATTAAAGTAGACCATCCTGTTGCACAAAATGCAGCTGAACAAAATACCTTTGATTTCGATGACTGCTACACTACCGGAGCCATCTGGATCCTCCCCTCCACCACCAGCTTTTCTGAACTGCACAGATGGGAACTATCCTTACAACACATTCTCCGCTCCCATAATTATCCTGGCCTCAACCTTCTTGGGTCATTCCAGTGATTGGCAGAGAAGATGAAGAAGACCAACCTTGCACATGCAGTTTCAGCTCAGCTCACGATTTGCAGCACTGTCCCTAGAATTGATTGTGGCCCTTGGGTTTTGAGTTGAGTGGAAGGACTGACCAGATACTTTGAAGGTTCTGTGAAAAGTTAGCCTGCGACTTCCTAGACTTGCGCCATTGGGTTGAGAACTGAAGGGTCCCCCTAAATAAACAGGTCAGGTGTGCACTACACATCAGAGGCTGTTACTCAGGTAGCTGACGGTGTGTGGAGTGCACAGGAGGTTTTTTTTTAGATTAGCTGACTCTCCATCCAATCCAGATAACAACAGGTGTAGTAAACTCAAAAGTATCAGTGTAAGATCGAAAGAAATGCCTCTCTTGGTGAGAGTACTAAAATACCAATGGTAAGCTGCCAAAGCATTTGCAACAAAGTGCCAGAGTTTGAAGTGCTCATGAAAAGCAGTGCAGCTCACATTATACTAGATACAAAATGCCAGTTGGAACCTGAAATTGATAGCAGTGAGATTTTTGGGGGAAATTTAAGTGTACATAGAAATGATAGGCAAATGGGAAATGGAGGTGGTGTATTTGTCACAACAGGCAAGAAAGTCAAATCCACCAAGTAGAAATTGAAACTACATGTGAGTTTGTCTGGGCATTACCCGGTATCGGGGTGGTCATAAAAATGATAACTGGATCATTTTATTGCCCACAGGATTCATCTCCTATGTAACTGAAAACTTTAGAGAAAACCTCAGATCAGTTGAATGCAGGTTCTCCAATCATACTGTAATAATTGGTGGGGACTTAAATCATTTAAAATTAATTGGGCAGGAGCATGTGTATGAACTGTGGCTCAAGTTCCAAATAACAGTTGACCATGCACTGGATAGGTATGTACCCAGTAGAACAGTTTTTAATGGGAGAGAACAACAATTGTATACAGTCACTTTAAAGAAACTTCTAAAGAAACAAAGATTACTCCATGATAGGTGTAAAACAAAGGGTATGGCTGTAGACAGAGAGCTGCTGAATGAAGTGTGTTTGGGTGGCAAGACAGCAATGTATGAGGCCTTCAGTGACTAACGCAACAGAATATTGTCAAATGATGTTTCACAAAACGCAAATTTAGTGACCAGTCCCTAGCGAATGAGACAGGAACTGAAATTAAGGGTAATGAAGCAAAGCTGAAATGCTTAACTCTGTTTTCAAATGTTGTTTTACAAAGGAAAAGCCATGAGAATTGCCCCAGTTTAACGCTTGTACCTCTGAAAAGATGAATAAAATAAGTATTCGTGTCAGTGGTGTCGAGAAACAGGCGAAATAGTTAAAACTGAACACAGCTCCAGAATCTGATGGAATTCCTGTCAGATTCTATACTGAATTTGCGGCTTAGTTAGTCCCTCTTCTAACTATAATCTATTGTAGACCCCTCAAACAAAAACCTTGCGCAATTCTTGGAAAAAGGCACAGGCCACACCCGTCTTCATTAAGGGTAGTAAAAGTGATCCACAAAACTACCGTCCAATATCCTTAGCATCGACTTGTTGCAGAATCTTAGAACATAATCTGAGCTCAAACACAGTGAGTTATTTTGAACAGAATGACCTCAAAAGCTAACCAGCATGGGTTTCATAATCATCGATCATGTGAAATCCAACTCAACTTTTCTCACATGATATACTGAAAGATACGGATCGAGGCAAGCAGGTAGATGCAGTATTTCTTGATTTCCAAAACTGAGTCAGTACCACACCTACGCTTACTGTCAAAAGCGAGATTATATGAGGTATCAAGTGAAATTTGTGACTGGATTTAGGACTGTTTGATAGAGAGGACACAGCATGTTATCTTGGCTGGATATTCATCGTCAGATGTTGAAGTAACTTCCGGTGTGCACCAGGGAAGTGTGTTGGGACCCTTACTGTTCATATTGTAAATATAAAGGACCTTACAGGCAATATTAATAGTAAAATCAAGCTTTTGGCAGGTACGCAATTATCTATAATGAAGTACTATCTAAAAGAAGATGCATAAATATTCAGTCAGATCTGATTTTTTTTAAAGAATGGTGGAAAGTTTAAACTGCGAGTGTGTTAGCTCTACAAATATAAACGTAAATTGAACGAAAAATGTACAACATACGTAAAAATCAATGAATACTGCAATCGTAAATATATTGTGTGTGATATTATAACTCAAGTGTCCGGAAATTCGGTCTAGAAATAGTGAACTACTAGTATGTATATGAAGTCAAATGAAATGGCTCATGAGTGTGATGTGTGCAATGTTCTACCACACGGAAATACAGCCTTTGAAAGTGAAAATATGCCATGTAAAAATGTGTAACAAATATTGAACATTTAAAAGAGTGTATCATAAGTATGCAAGCAGTTATTAACACTTTAAACAATGATTTAACGAAACTTCGAAATGAAAATACCGATCTGTTAGGTTGAGGGAGAAGTTCGGGTTAGTTAGCTTAGTTCAAAGATGGATGCACCAATGTTGGTGTCGATTTCATTGGCGCCACATAGCCCCCCCCCCCCCCCGCAGTACGGAGTACTCTTGAGAGGCAGTGACTATGGCGTCGGCAGGAGTGGTCTGCAGGAGCCGGATCACGGTCAGCTCGACAGTGTTATCAGGGAGCTGTGTGGATAGATGTCATGAAGGAAGGTTCGGCCACCAAACTTGGAAGTCGTTGAAGCAAGCCGGGCATCGTACTGGGCATGCTGGTCGTGCGGCTACAGGTAGGCCGGCGGTTTGTGGGTGGAACGGAGCGACGACGACGATGTCTCCGGTGGGTGTGGTGAACACACGAAGCATGTCCAGGTCGACGTCGGGCGGTAGGAAAACGCATTTCACCAGGTGGCAGGGAATGGCAGAGGTTGTGTCATGAGCACTGGATGAAGAGAAACACATTGCGAACAGTGTATAATCGCACAGTATTATTGAGATGTCATGGATGATGTCCGGGTGGACGGGCACAAACACCTCGAGCGAGGGCACGTTCAAGATGGGGGGGGGGGGCGTGAGAAACCTAGACAGGGCGAGGCAGGCGACGGTGGACAGGTCGAAGGGACCGGCGAAGAGCCCTGCGGCGAGGGCGTGATAGTAGGTAGGCTCGATGGGGGGAGCATGTGGACACTTGACGGAGTGTGTGAGACCAGAGTAGAGGGTGAGGCCGGAGGAGAGCTCGACGACTGGAGCTGGAAATCACTCAACCGAGTGTGTAAGTTCGATGTGGAGGGAGTGGTCAGAGCGTCGTGAGCCACGACAGTGAGTGGCGTGGTCATGGGCTGAAGGGGGGTAGAAGAAGGCTCGACATGAGCAGGTTTAAGTCTGTTGAGAGAGACTGTAACAGCTGAATCTTTCATCTGGATGTCATAGGTGTTGGCTGAGCGCTGGAGAACTCGGTAAAGGCCGGTTGGAGGGGAGCAATGACAGTGTCATTTCGGAGCATGACATATTCGCAATTGTCCAGAGATTTTGGGACGTGAACCTTAGGTCGGGAGTGGCTGGCGGGTGGGGGGATATGGAGGTTGATGAAGTGGCATCTGACGCAGTCCACGAAGGAAGGTAAGTGAGACTGACAGAGAGAAGCGGAACGGCTCACAAGTTCGCCAGGGAGAACAATGTTCTGGCCGTATACGAACTTGGCTATTGTGCCTTTGAGGTCTTCCTTGTAGATCACATGAATGCCAAGTAGCACAAGGGGATGGGCCTCCGTCCATAGAGTGTTGTGGCATCGAAGAACCACCTTGAAAGTGCGGTGCCAGTGCTCAACTACACCATTACTTTGCGGGTGACATGCTGCGGTATGGATGCGCTGGATGCCGCAAATGTTACAAATCTCGTTGAACAGGGATGACTCAAATTGTCTGCCCTGGTCAGTCGTGATGATAGCAGGACGACCAAAACGTGATACCCATGACTCAACGAAAACTCGAGCAACGGTTTCTGCTGAAATATTGGGGAGGGGGACAGCCTCGACCCAGCGAGTTGTTCGGTCGATAGATGAGAGAACATAACGAAAGCCGTTAGACGGGGGGAGAGGGCCGACAATGTCAATATGAATATGCTGGAAACGCCCGGGAGGGATCGAAAAGGCGCCAAAGGGGGGTAAAGTGTACTTGTGTACTTTGCAGCATTGGCACGTGACACAGGAGCGTGCCCATTGCTGGCAGTCCTTGTTGACATTTCTCCACACAAAGTGCTCCACTACGAGGCGGGTGGACACACGAACACCGAGGTGGGCTAAATTATGCAATGCGTTGAAGACAACTCGACGGAGCGTGGTTTGGATGAGGGGGCGTAAGGTGCCCCTACTGTCATCTCATCAGATCTCACCAGAAATGCCAGGGAAGGTGGTGTGGACGAAGTGTAGTGAAAAGGTAGAGTCTGAAATAAGGTTTTGTGTTTACTCGTCCGTGGGTTGGAGGTTAGGCAGTTCAGAGAGGTCTAACAGTGAATGGATGGTGTCGACTCATGAAAGGAAATCAGCAACTATATTGTCAGCACCCTTTATGTGTCTGACATCGGTGGTGAACTGAGATATGAAGTCCATATATCTGAAGCGGCGAGGAGGCGGGTCAGCTGGCGGTTTTGTAATGGCTGCAGCCAGGGGTTTGTGGTCCATTAAAAAATAGAAAGAGCATCCCTCAAGATAAATTTAAAAATGCTTGATCGCTTCGTAGACTGTGAGCATCTCCCTCCCAAACACGGAATATTTCCATTGTGCATTGGTGAGCTTGCGCAAGAAGAACTGTAGAGGCGAAGTGTGGCCATCGATTGTCTGGTTAAGGATAGCGCCGATGGCAGTATCACTCGTGTTTGTGGTGATGAAAATCTGCGCTTTGGGATGAGGATGCGCGATGGTGCAGGCATCGGCAAGAAGATTTTTGAGGGCAGTGAAAGAGTCAGTCATAGGAGGGTCCATGGAACGGGCCGAGATCCAGAAGTGTTGGTGCCTGCTAAGGCGTCCGTCAGTGGAGCCTGAATCCCCGCAGCCCAAGGTAGATGTCGTCGATAATAATTAACCATCCTGAGAAAGTGCTGGAGCTCTTTGAATGACGAAGGTCTGGGTAGGTTTAGTATTGTTTGTACTTTCTCAGGGGATGGTGACATGCCATCGGCAGAGACCTGAAAACCAAGAAAAGTGACAGCGGGTTGATGTAGCTGCAATTTGTCCCAGTTGGTCTTAATGTCTGCTGCTGCAAGAGTGTTCATAACAGTTTGCACATGTCGAATGTTGTCCTCGACGGAGGAGCTGAACACAAGAATGTCATCAAGATATGCAAAGCAGAATTTTAGGTCGAATAGCTCTTTGTGGATGAAGCGTTGCCAGGCCTGGGTTGTGTATTCGAGACCGAAGGGCATGAATCGAAACTGAAATAACCCGATTGGGGTGGTGATTGCTGTCTTCTCGATGTCTTCAGGTGCCATGGGGATCTGGTGGTAGGCCCGTTTGCAATCAATGACAGAGAATGTGGTCGCACCTGCGAGGGAACTGGTAAAGTTGCCAATGTTGGGTATGGGGTAGGTGTCCATAATTGTTTGTGCGTTTAGTCGACGGTAGTCTCCGCACATGCACCAGGACCCGTCTTTCTTGGGTGTCATATGTATGGGCAGAGACCAGCTACTGGCACAGGGTTCAATGATGCCGGAGTTTAGTAATTCAGAAATCTGATTTTTAAGGTTGGAGAGGTGCTCGGGACAAAGTCGATGTCGTTTACTGAAGATCGGGGTACTTGGCGTGAGGCGAAGCTTTTGAACCGTGCCGTTGGTGACGACGAAAATGTTGCCGGCAGTGCGGGAGGTGGTGTGTTTACAATGATTGGCGGGCGGGGCAGGCGAGGCGTGGTCGTAGTGTTCGGAGCCACTCAGCGGATCCGACAGGAGCGAGGCGGCAAAGTGTCCCAGGAGTCAACATAATGGCCACCGGCCCGAAGCACTGGCACCGTGGTCAGATGAGCTCGGTAGTGCTCGTGAGCCGTTAGTGAGACCATTGTCCGAGGTCGCGGCCTGTGGCAGCACGGTTGTGGGCGAAATGCTTGGCGCGAGGGCACTGTTTGTGTTCTCAGTGGCGGTCGCATGGCGGTTTGCAGGAGCCGAAGTTGCATAGTTTGAGGTGCTGCACGCGAGAGGCATGGCAGGAACCATCAGTTCGGGAACATGTGGCGCACTTGTGTCCGGCCGAGTGTCAAACGCTGCCATGTTAGGAGGGTGTGGCCCTGCGGAGCTGTCAGTACATGTTATGGCAGTCTTGATAGCACAGTTGCGAGGGGTAGCGGAAGGTAAACACATGGAGGCTCGATTGCTGGGACTGCAAGCAGATTTAGCATACTTACTGACCCTGCTTTGTCCTTGCTGTAGTGTCTGTAATTCCTTTGCTGCATCAGAGAGCTGAAGCTGAGTTTTGTGGAACTGGAGAGAGAGCTCGAAGTTTTCCTTGCATAGGTGAGCGACGTTTTCTAGCTCGACAAGGCACTTGTGCGATGTTTCTTGTAACGTCGTCGACAGAGATGAGCATGTATGGATGAGATGAGCCCAGACCGATGTGTCACGGGGGGGGGGAGGGGGGGGGGGGGGAAGGTTTGCTCGATGGAGCACAGGGGAAGTGAGTCTTGGATGGGTGATGAAACACGGTGTTTCGCAGTAGATCCGGTGAAAGTTTGTGGTGTCACAAGAAGTCAATGCCTAGTATAGGTTCGTCAATTTTGCACACTAAAAAAGTCCACTCGAGTTTGCAGTTTGCGGAGAGTGAGACGACGTGGGAAGTTGAACCCGAGCATTGTAGTTTAGTTGAATTTACGGCCTTCAGTGAAGTATGATGAGGGCGGATGTTTGACAAAGCTAAGGATATAGGCAGCAGCGAAACATCGGCGCCTGTGTCCACTAGGAAAAGGTATCCCGACGAAATATCTTTAATGTAAAGTCGTCTGCAATTATCTGGTCATTCCTGGACAGAATGGGGCACTGTGGGTTGCCTGTCATGTTGTGCGCAGGAGGCGGCACCCGGACCTACCTGCGATTGGCGTATGGGAAGTAGCAGGGTGGTCTGCAGTTCCATGCCGCCTCACCAAACCGTGTGTGGAAGTAACAGTACGGGTAGTGCGGTTGCATTTCCTGCGGGACGTTCATTGCGAGTGGCGGTGGCTGAGGTTCAGTGGCCACAGCAGGCACGTTTGCAAGAGGGGGCGCGACTGTGGGTGGAGCCGGTGACGTCCCAGTAGCTTGTTTACTGCTTCCTGGAGCAAGCGGAATGGTCGCTGCAGTGCAGCCCCGGCTGCGTCCGGCCGCAGGATGATGAACCTGAACCTGAGACTTGTCAGGTAGGCAGTGGCTGGCGAAATAGAGCAGTAATGCATCGTGTAGCTTGTCAGCAATTGTCATTCTTTTCTTGACAGGTTCGGGAGACCTCTGAGCCAGAGAAAAGCGGATGTGAAGAGATAGTTGGCGAGGAGAGCTGTGTCAGAGAGTAGATCGGCGCTGACCAGGGCACGTAGCTGTCTCCAGAGCTGGGAAGGTTTTTCGTTGCCTAGTTGCTCGACGTGGAGCACTTGCCGTATTGCTGCCTCAGTTGAGTGTGCAAGCCGACGTAGAACTATCTTTTTGGCAAGAGTGTACCAGGTAGATGAGTCTGGGACGTCGACCAGGTCAGCAATCAAGTCCTCCTGCTCATGCAGGTGAATGATGAAGCACAGAAACCTGGTTGACTCATCGAGTTTGTAATGGTCGAACACTTCGTCCGCAATTTTGAAACAGGTTGTAGCTCTGTCGGGAGTAAACGGCGGCAGCGTTATAGAATGTTCAGAAGAACATGTTGAATTGAGTTTGTCGGGCACTGCCTGAAATGAGCTGTTGTTGCTGTGGTATTCCAGGAGAGTGTGCGTCCAGGCAACGACAGCTGTTTGGGTGGCAGTGTGAAGGTGACATGTTGTGGTTGAGTGCGATCCGTCGTGACGCGGAAGGCTGGCGCGGGTGAGACACCGTAATGTTTCGATTGCGGTTGCGGAAGCTCAACACATTGTGGGTGTGTTCGGATTGACGCATCACGGAAGACCGACATATATGAGGCACCGAGATGTGCTGAGAACGGCAGCGGAAGCTTGACTGGAGCCAGTGCGGGGGCGACAAGTGAGAAAAAGTTCAAAGTTTGAGAACGCGTGTTAGTCCGCGGAAAGCTCGATGTATTATCAGAGCTGGGGCCACATGTGTTGCAGGGAGGTTGTGGAGGTGTGGGCTGTCCAGAAGCACAGTGTGGGAAATGATGTCGAACGTGGGATGGAACGTGTGAATGTTCACTCTTCATAATCACTCCAGTCAAAACAGTGTGCGGATAAGGTGAATGTCGTGGCACAAAACACTGAGGTGTCGCAGTGGGACGGAGGTGGAGGTTAGGCACAGATAACAAGTTATTGTTCCTATTGCAGGACGAGGTATCGAAGTAGGAAGGCATGTGCTGGTGCTGAACCGAGGCAGGCACGGGTGTGGTCGGATGCTGAGGAGGTTGACCTGTGAATGAAGCAGTTCCAGCCACATGGCAGGCATCCGCGTTGTACTGCACGGATTGCGACGTGGCAAATCGTTGTCCTGGCAGTGGTAGGTTGTCCAACGAAGCATTTGTAGAAATCGACATTGGTGCCGCACTGCACGGAGATCCGTAAGAGGTAACTGCTCAGGCAATTAGGGGGGGCACATGTGGTGTGAACACAGGCGTTTGATAGCCGGAGTCATGCACACTCCTAACCTCACTTATTGTTGCAGGCTCGAAAACGTCCAGCGAAATTGGCGTAATCGTCGAGTGAGAGGCATCGTGTTGCAGTCCTGGCGGGTGTATATCGCCCGCAACATGATACATGTCGATCACAAAATCCGGCGTTAGGCGCTGGGCTGAGGTCATTGTTCGAATGCTGTGTCGGTGTAATATACGCGAAAATAACCGATGCGGAGGTCGCGGACACAGTAAAACTGCGAAAACGGAAGACGTTACAACTCAGGGTCACCAGTGAGGGGGAAGTTCGGGTTAGTTACACCAAACTACCCCCATTTAGCAGCAGTTCATTTATTCACCCAAACACAAGCAACGCTCACAAAGAACTGGCTATGGTGGAAGAGGCCAAAGATAATCTTAGCTTAGTTCAAAGATGGATGCATCGACGTTGGTGTCGATTTCATCGGCGCCACGAGGTTATCTGAAATCGAGTGCACCAATCATAACAAAACCGACAAAAACTGTAAATAGTGAGGAAGAAAAGCAGCATGAATGGATCAGAAGCAAAAATACTACAGCGAAGTATTCAAGTGCTTGTGTTACGAAGTGCTCTGACAAACCCAATAGCGTTAATACAAATGAAAACTGTAAAAAAAAGCGATCGACCAGTACCCCAAAAAATGATACACAGTGATAACAAGAGACAGAACGTATTAATTCTTTCTGACGGTCATGGTCATCACTGAGAAAAATCAAAAACACTACATTCTTCTGTAATAAAACCTAAAGCACAGTTAAAGGACGTGGTTTGTAACATAGATGGGAAGACGAAAGAATATACGAAAAATGACAGTGTCATCATTCCAGGTGGGACAAACGACATCCTAAAGAAATTTCAGGATTTCAAATGTGCATCAACAGATCCTCTTCATAAGACAATCCACACAAAAGTTATCTTGTGCACAATTCTGTACAGATACGATGTACCAAAACTGAAGACAGAATCTGTGCTGCAATCTAATTCTCAATGAGGACTGCAAAAAATTATGAGCATGTAATGGTAATGGACATCGATACATTCCTCAGTCGAAGCGATTATACAAAGCATGGACTTCACTTGCGAATGGAAGGCAAAGATAAATTGTGTAGACATTTACAACTAGCAGTAGGTGCCAATCTGCAAATACCAGCTCTAACATACATACAGTGTGAAACCTTTCAGCAAATATGACAGTGAAAACACAAGAAAAATCAGCAGCAGAAACGGACTTATAATTATGAAAGATAAACGAGGAGGCGCAAAAAAGAACTGTACTACAACTTTCATCACTCAAAGAAGACACAGCGAAACAAAACTACCATCGACTAAACCAGGCTGTGATACCGGCAAAAGCATCTATCCCAGAAAAAGCAGCTGAACCAAGTTCCACACCCGAAGATATTCAAGATACAACAAGAAGAACTGGGCACTGGAAACCAGAAGCAGTACCTACAGGAGACCCACTAAGGACATCAGCAGATCCAGTCTCAACAGTATTACCAAGGACATCTAATTTTACATGTATCAGTGAACACCAACTATCAACTATTACCACCCCAGCAACAGTAGGAAGTTGAGCAATTCCAGTGAGAAAAATGTAAGACGACCATGTCATCTACAAGATTTTTTATTCCCAAAAAGCCTCAAGACCAAATTAGGATAACTAGTGCACCTATCAACACCACCTCCAGTAGCAGTCCTTGCAGCAAAAACAGAAACCACCTCAACATTGACCACACAAGTAAAATGACCAGAGAGATGGAGAACTGCCCCTTTTCACCATCAGGACATTTTCTTATGACCAATGGAAAAAACCAACTCACGCTTCTAGATGAGAATGAAGATTTCCCACACAATTTAAATTCAGGAATAAAGGTAAGTGGTGAACCAAGTACAATCAGAACAAACCTAAAATCTCACCAGGTCACTCTTCTTCATTTATTTATTTATTCTTTGCCCATGGACTCCAGCTGAGAGTATTGGGTGAGTCATACAATAGGCTATTAACATCAAACTTGATTTCATCATATATAAATCAAACAAATAATTAAACAGAAATATTCTATAAGCATACAAAGGTATTACATGTTTCACATTATACAGGGCGTTACAAAAGGGTACGGCCAAACTTTCAGGAAACATTCCTCACACACAAATAAAGAAAAGATGTTATGTGGAAATGTGTCCGGAAACGCTAAATTTCCATGTTAGAGCTGATTTTAGTTTCGTCAGTATGTACTGTACTTCCTCAATTCACCGCCAGTTGGCCCAACTGAAGGAAGGTAATGTTGACTTCAGTGCTTGTGTTGACATGCGACTCATTGCTCTACAGTACTAGCATCAAGCACATCAGAACGTAGCCTCAACAGGTTAGTGTTCATCACGAACGTGGTTTTGCAGTCTGTGCAATGTTTACAAATGCGGAGTTGGCAGATGCCCATTTGACTTTTATTTATGGCGGCATTTGAAAGCTCTTGTCTACGCAACCCCGGCACCAAATGTATAAACTCTTCGTGCTCGTATTGTGGACGGCTCTGATACAATACCCCGTTCTCCAGGGCTGCATCAGCACATCAGGGATTCCATGCGACGGAGGGTGGATGCATGTATCCTCGCTAACGGAGGACATTTTGAACATTTCTTGTAACAAAGTGTTTGAAGTCACGCTGGTACATTCTGTTGCTGTGTGTTTCCATTCCATGATTAATGTGATTTGAAGAGAAGTAATCAAATGAGCTCTAACATGGAAAGTAAGCGTTTCCAGACACATGTCCACATAACATATTTTCTTTCTTTGTGTGTGAGGAATGTTTCCTGGAAGTTTGGCCGTACCTTTTTGTAACACCCTGTATATACACACAAATCCAAACAACATACAGAAATGATAATTTTTAAAGGTACATTTCAGTAATGATATAACGTATTTAAACACCATCTTAGTATTCACTCAAACTGTATATACATTTCTCTGTGAGATATAGTGTATATTCATCAGAATATACAGTCACTTAGGAATAAAGTAAGAGAGCTTGAAATCTTGCTATCAAGTGAACTTAGATATGTTACTATACTGTGCTTAACTGAACACTGGCTGAAAGAAAATGAGTTAAAGACAGTGAAAATAACGGATTATGTGTTAGCAGCACAAACTTGTAGAAATCAGTTTACACGTGGAGGGAACTGCATATACATAAAGAAAGATATCGAATTCAATAACTAAGACAATGTTGAATCCTTAAACACTGAGAAAGATTTTGAAATATCAGGCATAGAAATTCCAGCATTCAGGTTAATTGTAATATGTTTATATAGATCTCCAGATACCCACCTAAAAAAATTCAATACTCGGCTTAATACTTACTAAATAAAGTAGTAACAAATCGAAAAACAGTTTTTATATGTGGAGACCTAAATATAGACTTTAATAAACGAAACAATTCAAAATCTGAGCTGATGTACATATTAACAGCCAATAATTTGGAGATTACAATCCACTCCCCTACATGTGAAACGAATCATTCTAGTACTACCATAGACCAAATAATAATTACCTCCAAAACAAAATATAAATCAGTTGTAATTAAAGCTGGACTGGCAGACCATCATGCAGAGGCTATAAGCTTTTGTGTAAACACTAATCCTTCCTATGATTATATGAGGAAGACTACACACATGGGCAGAACTTCCAGTAATGCTGCAGTACAAACATTCCAGGATTATCTCCAACAAGAATCATGGGAGATAGTGTATGATACAGAAAATATTTCTGACAAGTTTCAGACATTCATGAATATTTTTAAATATATTTTGATCTTGCTTTTCCATTGAAAGCCAAAACAACCCAAACCACTAAAAGCAACAAGTGGATTACTGGTGGTATAAGGAAATCTTGTGCTAGAAAATGGTACCTTCACAATATTGCAAGAAGCTACAACACAACTCAGGAGTTTGATAGTTACTTTAAAAAATTGAAATCTATCTTAAATAAAATAATAAAGGAGGCAAAGAAATGAGACAATGACAAATACATAGAAGATGCTTCAAACAGAACCAAAGCAATCTGGCAAGTTGTAAAGAAAGAAACCAAATCTTACAAAAATAGAGTTAATAATACAGTATTATATGCTGGCTTGGAAAACAGTAATAACCCACAAGAAGTAGCTAATATGTTTAATAACTATTTTATAAATGTAAGATAGAAACTACTAAAACAGACCTCTAATAGAAAACAGCATACAGAAATAGGGAAAAAAGTCTCAAGCAGATCAATGTTTCCGTACCCAGCAAATGTAGAAAAAGTACAGGTTACAATAAAAAGTCTCAAAATGAAACACTCTGCAGGTGTAGATGATATACCTGATTTCATTATAAAGAAGTGTGGGGACTTAATTACTTAGCCCTAAACACACCTGTGTAACCTATCTTTTGCTGCAGGAACTTTTCCTTCATGTTTGAAAATAGCAAAAGTAAAGCCATTATGTAAGAATGGAAACAAAGATGATATTTACAACTACAGACCACTGGCACTCCTGTCTGTTTTCTCAAAAATATTAGAAAGGCTTTTCAGTAAGAGGCTAACAGACTTTTTAGAGGATAATGGCATTCTGTCAGAATCTCAACATGGATTTAAAACAAACCGCTCAACCCAATCAGCAGTTCACTCCTTTTTATAGAGGCACTGATAGCATTAGACAGCAAAAAACTTACCATGGGCATATTTTCAGATTTGTCAAAGGCATTTGACACCATAAATCATGACAAATTGCTACACAAGCTAGAATATCTTGGCACTAGGGGAACAGCTGACAACTGGCTCAGCTCTTATCTTAAGAACAGGGAACAATATGCGGAAATAGATCAAGAAAGGGACAATGTCATTAGGAAATATAATTCCAAGCTAGTGACTGTTAAATATGGAGTCCTGTTCTGTTCTTACTCTATGTAAATGACCTAAACACAAGCAATAACAGCAGTAAAATATTTCAATTTGCTGATGATATGAGTGTTCTAATTACAGGAAACTCAGAAGAAACTCTTGTAAAAAACATAAAAGAAGCCACTGACAGGCTAGCATGTTACTTTGATGACAATGATTTAATAATAAACACTGAAAAAACTGTAGCTATGGATATACACACAGCACAAACAAAAAATCTGATATCAACCAATCTAGAGCTATACGGACTGACAATTGCCAAAACAGCCTGTACCAGATTTCTTGAACTTCATCTACAAGACAATTTGAAATGGAAAGCACATATTGAGCAAATGAACAAAAAATTAAGTACTTATACACTCCTGGAAATGGAAAAAAGAACACATTGACACCGGTGTGTCAGACCCACCATACTTGCTCCGGACACTGCGAGAGGGCTGTACAAGCAATGATCACACGCACGGCACAGCGGACACACCAGGAACCGCGGTGTTGGCCGTCGAATGGCGCTACCTGCACAGCATTTGTGCACCGCCGCCGTCAGTGTCAGCCAGTTTGCCGTGGCATACGGAGCTCGATCGCAGTCTTTAACACTGGTGGCATGCTGCGACAGCGTGGACGTGAACCGTATGTGCAGTTGACGGACTTTGAGCGAGGGTGTATAGTGGGCATGCGGGAGGCCGGGTGGACGTACCGCCGAATTGCTCAACACGTGGGGCGTGAGGTCTCCACAGTACATCGATGTTGTCGCCAGTGGTCGGCGGAAGGTGCACGTGCCCGTCGACCTGGGACCGGACCGCAGCGACGCACGGATGCACGCCAAGACCGTAGGATCCTACGCAGTGCCGTAGGGGACCGCACCGCCACTTCCCAGCAAATTAGGGACACTGTTGCTCCTGGGGCATCGGCGAGGACCATTCGCAACCGTCTCCATGAAGCTGGGCTACGGTCCCGCACACCGTTAGGCCGTCTTCCGCTCACGCCCCAACATCGTGCAGCCCACCTCCAGTGGTGTCGCGACAGGCGTGAATGGAGGGACGAATGGAGACGTGTTGTCTTCAGCGATGAGAGTCGCTTCTGCCTTGGTGCCAATGATGGTCGTATGCGTGTTTGGCGCCGTGCAGGTGAGCGCCACAATCAGGACTGCATACGACCGAGGCACACGGGGCCAACACCCGGCATCATGGTGTGGGGAGCGATCTCCTACACTGGCCGTACACCACTGGTGATCGTCGAGGGGACACTGAATAGTGCACGGTACATCCAAACCGTCATCGAACCCATCGTTCTACCATTCCTAGACCGGCAAGGGAACTTGCTGTTCCAACAGGACAATGCACGTCCGCATGTATCCCGTGCCACCCAACGTGCTCTAGAAGGTGTAATTCAACTACCCTGGCCAGCAAGATCTCCGGATCTGTCTCCCATTGAGCATGTTTGGGACTGGATGAAGCGTCGTCTCACGCGGTCTGCACGTCCAGCACGAACGCTGGTCCAACTGAGGCGCCAGGTGGAAATGGCATGGCAAGCCGTTCCACAGGACTACATCCAGCATCTCTACGATCGTCTCCATGGGAGAATAGCAGCCTGCATTGCTGCGAAAGGTGGATATACACTGTACTAGTGCCGACATTGTGCATGCTCTGTTGCCTGTGTCTATGTGCCTGTGGTTCTGTCAGTGTGATCATGTGATGTATCTGACCCCAGGAATGTGTCAATAAACTTTCCCCTTCCTGGGACAATGAATTCACGGTGTTCTTATTTCAATTTCCAGGAGTGTAGTTTTGTGTTACATACATTAAAAAATTGTACCACCTACAACTCCCTTCAGTGTGTATACTATGCAGCTGTACACCCTCACCTCTGGTATGGGATTACATTCTGGGGAAATTCTGGAGATGCTATCAAAACATTCAAAATAAAAAAAAAATATGAGAACAATGGAAGGGATAGATAGTCGCAAATCATGTAGACCATTGTTTCAAAAAAGGATGATCCTGCCACTTCCTTGCATATATATACCTGAAAATATAATGTATTTAAAGCAAAACGTACATACAAAAATACCTCATCACTCAAAATCACACAATACACAGCTATGATACAAGACAAAAATTGGATGTACATGTTCAAAATGCCAACACAAAGTTATTTCAAAATGGCCTTATCCATCCTAGTATCAAACTATACAATGCCTTACTAGATACCATTAAACACATACAAAACATTGGTCACTTCAAATCTAAACTGAAGTTGTACTTGGTTGATCACTGCTTTTACACAGTAAATGAATACCTACAAAACTAAATTTTTCTGTGTTAACCCAATGTAGTCTCATTCAGAAGAACATTAGTATTTTATCTCTCTGTATATAGCGTAACAACATTTATTTTAGTATTCATCATTATTTGATATATTAATGTGTGTTATTATGTACAAAGGTATATTATATGCAAAACTGTTAATGTTAACATAAAAATTCAAATATCTCTTGCACATTGTGCAGTTGTAGATGAAAATGGCTCAATAAATCAAATAAATCAAATAAGATTTCAGCGAGTTGAGGAGATTGACAACTTGCTTTAAATGTTCAACAATGAAAATTGTGCACTTCACAAAACGAAAAAAATTAGTATTCTCTGACTATAATACCAGTGAGTCACTGTTGGGATTGGCCAACTCATACAAATACCTGGATGTAGCACTTTGTAAGGATATCAAATGGAATGGTCACATAGGTTCAGTCACCAGCCTTTCCCGTGCAGCAGGAGAAACGTCCAACAGTATGAACATTTTTCACTGTCGGCACTGGCATATAAACAATTCCTTTAGTATGTACTGGGTTTAGTGCTCTACCATCTTAATGCAGCTTGTGATCACACTTTTTTCTAGACTTGTGTTCACAGAATGTTTCTTTGTGTGTAAATTTTAATATCGTTCGTAGACATGTCCCCGAAGATAACGCTGCAAGAAGACAACCATAAGAGAAAGAAAATAATCTTAGAAAAGAAACGTAAAATCATTGAAAAACTTGAACGTGGTGTGAGCGTTGCTTATTTAGTACGCACATACAACCGGTCTATGTCAACGATTTGCGCTATCCTGAAGAACAAGGACAAGATTAGGATAGAGATGATTCAAAGGGAGTAACACGAGTATCTAAACGACGATTTCGTATTCTGGATGATGTTGAAAGGCAGTTCCTTATATGTATAAATAAAAAGCCATTGCGAGGCAACACTGTTACTGAGAACATCATTTGTGAGAAGGTTAGAATGATTTTCGCTGACTCGTTAAGAAGACGCTAGGATCATCAGCGGCCAAAGAAGTCTTTAAGAGAAGCCATGCATGATTCGAGAAGTTTAAGAGGAGAACCTGCATGCACAAAGTTGTGAGGCGTGGTGAAGCAGCCATTTCCATTTCCACTTCAACATGGTCGTAGATTCGGACTGTTACCTGCCACAACAGGTTTTTAATTATGATGAGACAGGTCTATTCCTGAAAAAGATGCTGAAGCGTACATTTATAACAGCAGAGGAGAATGCATTGTCCAGTCACAAGCGAATGAAAGAGCATCTCACACTGCTATTCTCTGCCAATGCAAGTGGCAATTTGAAAATTAACTACTGCTCGACTACCATTCAGAAACACCACCAGCCTTCGAGAAGTGTAAAGTCCAGAAGAGCATGATAAATGTGATGTAGAGGTCCAACAATGGGGCTCGGGTGATTGGTTTTGGTTCTTCAGTGACAAAAATATTTGCTTGAGATGAATCTGCCACTCCATGTCTTGCTTATTATGGAGACGCTCCTATCCAATCTCCAGGCCTACAAGACCACCTCCTTTAAGAATTTAAATTCAACAAGATCCAATTTCTGCCTCCCAACACCACTCCGTTACTCCAGCTTATGGACCAGCAGATTATTTCTAACTTCAAAAACCTCTACACTGAAGCACTCTTCGAGCATTGCTTTGAATTGACTGAAGCTACCAATGTCACTCTCAGAGAGTTTTGGGAATATCGCTTCAGCCTCGTTACCTGCGTCAAGATGATCGAAAACGCGTGGGTAAACACTTAGGAGAACTTTTGGCCGAAGTGTATTGTCGAATGTGACTCTGAGGTATTTGAGTCAGTACCTGTGGAGCCTGACTTGCGTCTAGGGGACGCCAGGGAATTGGGTCTGCTGATCGGTTGAGGCTCATGACGTCATCAGGGAGACAACGTGTGTAGCAGTGCCGCCTGGTGACAAGACTTATAATGAGCTCTATTGACATAGCGACGTCGCTCACCTGTTGTTTAAAAATTACATATAGATTGCCCACAGCTGTCATTTTGCAACGTCAAATAAGACCAGATTATTCAATGGAGCTTAACCTATGGGAATAAATGTAAAAACCTGGTTCGAATGCGAATAATCGATAATGCGGTGACAGACTAACCCGGTTGCAGCTGTGGCAAATGCGGAAAAGCGGACCAAATATATGTGAAAGTTGCATACATATTCCTTGCATTTTCTGCGGTTTATGTATGATATTGTACATAATATGTATCAAAATATTCTTTGAATTCTTATTCATTAACTATATTTTCCGATTTTACCTTGTTGTTTTAGGTTTTATTGAGAGAAGTGGGATAAATATGGTACCTTCAAATATAACTCAAACGTAAATATTAGGCAACGCCATATGTCCGTTTGTCGCCACAACAATTATCCCGCACTCAATCTTTACGAGTTCCACAACTAGCGAAATTATCACCCTTCAACTAACCTAGGCATCAGACAACATTATAGAGAAGTCCATAGAATAGATTTCCAGGGTGGGTGCCCCAAAATTGTGCTCCTGGCAAAGTATGTGTTATGCTTCAATTTTGGTCGTTGTTATGTAAACAAGGAACTATATGTCAGTGTTATGCTCGAACTGCGTCTTCCTACACCTTGTCTAGTTTTTCAGTATCCGGGTTATGTTCATACAGCATTGTGATAAACAATGCTGAATGAGGAATTAGTTTAATTTTCTTTCTGACATGCATGCATCCATGCATTGCTTAATTATACTAATTAATTTGAAATTGTGTGAAAATATTGTGTTACATTCATATATACTGCCTCATGTGCAACAAGTGGTCTGTTCTTGTATTAGAAAATAGCAAATAAATAAACTGATAATTACATAGCCAGTGTGTATATTGTTGTGATCATACAGTCTAATTTCAGCTACTTCCGTAATTAGAGAGACCCAACAGCTAGAAATATGGGACAGATCCTCATCTGCTTAAGGGCTTTCTTGCATTTACTCACTAAACAGTTCTCGGAAACTGCTGATTTTCATTTTTTCATGCTTGAGATGATGATCAACACAGCAATTAGCAGTAGTTTGTATAGTTAATAGATTAATAGGTCTAGACAATACTCACATCTCCAAATTGTGAGACCGTTATAGATGTAGGTCACTGGTAATCACGGTTTATCATTTACACTGAAATGTGTAACAAAACATTTGAAATAAATCACAAATTTCAGAGTAATACCGTATGTTTTAATGTATTAGACATTCACTCATACTTCTTTTCCGTATTCTGTATTACAAACATAGGGCCTAGTCTGCTAGCTACAATACAGAATGTTGTGATGTGTACCTTGTATGACATTTCTCTAAATTCTCTCAATAGTCTTCCATGTAAAGAGCATGTTTGTCCAAGGTTTTCTCATTTGAGTTCATGAAGCATCTCCATAATACTTGCATGTTGATCGAGCCTACCAGTAAGAAATCTAGAAGCCCACTTCTGAACTGCTTGGTTTCTTCCTTAAACTGACCTTGTGGGGATCCCAAAAATTCAAGTGGTACTCCAGAATGAATTGCATCAGTGTTCAATACAGGTGGGTTTCTCTCAACTTGTCGTCTGAGCGATACACTCCCCTCATTCCCAGTCTTCCCAAATGTATTCATCTTCCCAGGGGAAGGAACTACGAGTACAGAAAGTTAGAAATAGTTTTTTTACTCAACTGTTGTTTCCTCTAATAGTTCATACAAACCATTTTATAATTTTTAGAGAGCACCATCAGCTGTTCATATAACTGTACAGTTAACTCTCTCTTTAATATGAACATTACTGTTATCCAGTACATGCATCCTTGAGTCCAAACATTATGATTAATTATAGGAGGGGAGGCTAATGAGATACTCTTTTACTTTATATTTATTTTGGATAATTTACTTTAAATCATTCTTGATCACAATTTGAATATTTTTTGGTCATTGGTTTCGGCCACTTATGTGGTCATCTTCAGACCCATTGGCAGTGGCTGTTTGTGGAGCAGAACTCCATATGGCAGTAAATCACTGTTTCAGAAGTAATTACATTTATTTAATAGCTGAGGTTTCCAGTTTTCTGTCTGATGCCTGCCAGCAACCTGTTAGACTACAGGGTGTTAAATAAAGGAACAGTCATGGAGATCAGCACCATCCATCACGGATAAAAGTCTGATTTTGCGCCAGAATGTAAATTTCTATTCTGAATCCCAGGCAGAGAAACAGACTATGCAAGTATTATGGCATTTAATTTCACAAACAATCCTAAATTCACACTTCTTATGAACAACAAATAAAATTAGGGGGTTAATATATTGACATGAGAGTGTAAAACTCAAGGACAATGAGGAGGCTTCTGTAAGATGTCAAACTATCACTTTTACACAATAATCTTACTCACGTGGATAAAAAAGTTCTCTCATAAGATTCCACATTAGATCTGAATAGAATCCCATGCTTTTGACTACTGCTTCCATCACTATTGTCAGCGGCTAAGTCTGACTGTCATAAAATTAGTGAGGTTCACACTTATGCCCAGTGGACACAATGCAGTTGGCTAAATTACATCATGGAGAAAGCATATGCTAAAGCAACACCCTTTGCATCTATAGGTCACATTTTTGCAAGCTGTCCAGCATAGCTTGCAGTGCCATCACTTGTAATAGGTGGTGAACTATGTGAAGTTTTTCTCTGTAATTTTTCTTTCCGACGTGCGTGCTTCCATGCATTGCTTAATTATACTAATTAACTTGAAATTGTGTGAAACTATTGTGTTATATTCATATATACTACCTCATGTGCAACATGTGGTCTGTTCTTGTATTAGAAGATAGCAAATAAATAAACTGATAATTACGTAGCCAGTGTGTATATTGTTGTGATCATACAGTCTAATTTCAGCTACTTCCGTAATTACAGAGACCCAACAGCTAGAAATATGGGACAGATCCTCATCTGCTTAAAGGCTTTCTTGCATTTACTCTCTAAACAGTTCTCGGAAACTGCTGATTTTCATTTTTTCATGCTTGAGATGATTATCAACACAGCAATTAGCAGTAGTTTGTAGAGGCTGTCCCACATAACTGGTACCATACTCTCAAGGAATATTATAAATCCCTGGTACACTGAGCCTGAGAGTATGTTTGTCAGGTCACAACCTTTCTTTAATTTTCCTTGGTGACAGAAAGACTCATCTGATTCCTTGCCTGTTTACACTCTAACTTACCCATTGCACCACACATTGGAAGCCATGCTGTGTCTTTGTCCTCATGACTTGGCTGATGATTTCTTCAACAGAATTGACCTAATTTCATATACAGAATGTTTGTTTGAAGGGAGGGGGGATTGTGAAAGAGCAGTGGGAAGATGAGGAGGTATGGTCAAGGGTATAAGTAAAATAAATAGTGACTAAATGGTGGTGGCAGGGGGGGTGGTTTTGAGTCGTAATAAATACAAATCCAGAAGAGATTATGTCACAGCATTATGACAAGACTACGGACTACATGTCATAGGCACGATCCCAATTTATACAGTAGTGTTCTATCTGAATTAATAGCAAACTTACTTCCAACTGGGAATTTGCATAGATAGCCAATACATGTATTACATGCCTAATACTGCAAAGAATTCAAACATCACAAAGACCATCATACTACACCTAATGACTGCCAATATCAATCATTATAAGATGATATCCAAATTTACCTATTAGTGTTGACATTGATAGCCATCAAAACATAGAGGGTATTTTCTGGAGTGTAGTTCCACAATCAAACAAAGATATTCCTCTCTTCTGCTCTTATTTTGTACACCTCCATGCCCCAACCCTCCTTCCACTGACCCTTTAATCCGTGTTCTGCTTACATCTTTCCTTGATCATGAATGCTCACTTTACCATGTGCAGTCCACTCCCCCTGTCCCAATGATCTGTCTCAATGTTGACCCTTTGCCTCAAGTGATGCAAATGTATTACCGACTGCCACTCATCCTATGGTCAGGGCAGACCCACCACATCAGATACACTAGAAGGTGCCTCAACAGCAGAGCCTATGGTGAAACAAATAATACCTGAGCTGTTCCAAGCAATGCACCAGTTTCTCCACCACCATTACACCTGAATGCAGCAGCCTGAAGACAGCTGACCATAGTTAAAAGCACCTTCAGCCAATCATGAACTGCAGCCAACTCCTATTGTGTCCAACGCACACCCTATCCATCCTACCGTTTCTAACTTAAGAATTAAAATATGAAAACAAACAAAAAAATCTAAATATGTGACTTACTACTGTTTGACAGAGGCAGATGGCTTCTCCCCACTTGAATAACATTATATTGAATATATTGTGTGTTCTTATCTAAGTGCTGGAATAATTCAATAACCTGTTCATGCGCTTTAAAGAAATTTCACCTTCAACTTATTGTGTGTATACGCAATACCTAATAGACTTACAGTAAGCCTCTATTCCCTATTTTAAGTTTATTAATACCAGAGATTGCTGGTTCTCATTTACATAAGCTGAGATTAATTTGGAAGCCTCTCACCACATCCCCCTTGTCCCTTCCCTTCCCTCCGTCTCTTGCCCATACCACCTGTATTAATACTGTACTTTTGTTCCAATGTGATCTTTGCACTCTCAATTGTGATTATTCCTAAAGGAATAAAAAATCATTTAGCATGATGTACTGTTTTTATGGTTTTTCAGCTGATTTTTGTTAATTATCTGTCAAAATATGACAAATGAACTCAGCACTTCTACAACCAAGTCAATTAGTGGTATGTTATAACAGCTAATTATGTGATGGCAGAATGCTGCGAGTTGAGAGCTCTGAAGTTATGATAGATAACACTTGGCATGATACTCTGAAGTAAAGTTTTTTTTCTCTGGTATGTTAACTTATTTGCCTGTGAATCTAAGTACGCTTAATGTGCCATACATATTTTGTGATGTTTCTGGACAGATATTCTGATGATGGGCAATGTCTGAAATGCATTACTAATTAATCATCAAAAGTGGCTAAAACATACTGTTGTTTGCTTAACATTTTCTGGTGATTTACCCATAATTATTTAATCCTTACACACTATTTCTTTTTGCATTTATTTTAAAAATAAAAGTAACTTCCTATACAGATATAATGGTACATTGTACATGGAAATTCATATATTTTTTTTTTCCTCCATGGTCCTGCTAGTGTTTCAGCTTGTATTTATTTTATTTATTTTTCATTGAATTATTAGAATTTTTTCTGTTTTCAGTGTGTTCACTTAAATTATGAATAATTTAATAGTCCATAAAACATTAAACCATATAACCTGCTGAAATACTAAGAAGCACTTCCAGAATTTCTGTAGAATGGGTTAACACCATTATTCCGATCACTTTACAGAAAACTATTGAAACAATCATTTTAACTCTTTCACTTTACAATTTATTACTGTATTTGGTAGAACGAATTTGAAAAGCTGCTGGCAACCAAAACTTTTTTTATTGAAAATGTATGTACAATATTATGCAAGTGTTTATTTAGGCAAATAGTAATATTTAAATAAAGTGAAAGTTAGTAGTTTCTGTATGCTGCAAGATTTTGAAATATTTTCCAATTAGTTCCTTTATGCAATTTTCTAGTGCATCTTTACTTCAATGATACTTACCCTTTACTTTCACTTGCCTCTTTTTTTTCCATCACCTCAGTTAACTACCTTCATTTCTTTCTTTTACAAATGTCTGCCAAGTCATCTGGCGTAGACTATCTAACCGATAACCAGTGTGGTGGGTTAATACGGATGCCAGGGAATTTTGTTTGTGTTTAGATTGAATGCTTGTAAAATTGTAGTGCTTTAGGTGTGCATACTTTGCACTCTGAACTGCCAAACCAAGTGGTTGTGTTCAGAGCAGGTAAGTTTGGAGCCCGACTGACCCCACCATACTGCTTGTGGGACTTCTCTAGCGAGCTGTTTCCTGTTCCTATAGATTGAAACGATGTTATATTCTCGTAAAGAAATGAAAATAAGTGATCAACTCGATGAATGGCTGCAGTCTATCCTTGACTAAGTACAGCTACACACACTGATTAACCAGAACCTTTTGACCATCTACCTAATAGCCAGTATGTCTATCTTCGGCACGGATAACAGTGATGCGTATTTGCACGGAATCAATGAAGCCTTGATACGTCGCTGGAGGGAGTTGGCACCACATCTGTGCACACAAGTCCCCTAATTCTTGTAAATTGTGGGGCGTGAACTGTGATGCCACGTTCAAATACAATCACATGCCAGTCTGTGTGATGGGCAAAATCAAGTGTGTCTGTATGATCACCCTGTGTGAATGAGTTCTTAAATGCAAAATTTAGGACTACTGTCTTCATTTTGCCCTCTTCTACAGTAAGTAACCAGCTACAATGCTGGGTTGGGCCTTTATCCGGATTATATAGCAGCCATGACAGTAATTCAGAGTTAGGTGAAGAAGAAGAAGAACATGAAAACGAGGTAGAAAATGAAGAGGTCATATTTTCATCTAGCACTTACCAGGCATTGGTCCTGCATAGATCTCCAAAATTCTTGTTCTGAATGCAGCATCTGGTCATTCCATGTAATGGGTAATATTTTTGGAGAAATTCTTAGGGCAATGAATGATGTTTTCTTCTTTTTGTGAATCCATCAGAGGTGGGATATAGGACTGCAGCTGGCTTCAAATTCTTGTGCAAAACCTTGTGCCAAACAGCTGTTTTACTTTTTATAAATCCTTTACTATATGCAACTAGTTTTGGCATCCCATTAATCTTAAGGCTATACATAAACCACCAGATAAATATATCACATAGTTGGTCTGCATTATGCAGATGCCGCCAGGTTTTTTACTAGATTCCACGGACTTCTTCAGACTGACGTGGACACCTCAGTCATAAGACAACTAGTTATATTTCTGCAATTATATGCATGGTATCCATTCTTTCAGACAGCCGAAAGAACAGTCACCATGCATACAATTGTGTCTATACATAGCCTAGCTTGGTACTGGGGAACTTTCTTCAGTTCAGATGCACTCGTACACTCAGAGCCATTTGCAGGAATATCTCATGGATACGGCGAGTGAGATGGACTGCTGTAGTGAGGGTACTACTGCAGTAGTAGTGACATATGGAATTTTGGGTCAGATGGGAGACTTGCTGAGGTAATGATGGGCACTGTGAGGTCGTGATGGGCACTGTGTCTGGGTAGTGAAGTAGTCAGTGCAACTGCTTTGACAGCAGGAGTGACAGGTTCAAATCCCGATCCAGTAAAAATTTTCTTGTCACCACTGCTATAGGTCAACACAGCAAGAAAGCATTTAATAAAATTATCATAATACTTTTATGTCAGAGGCATCAACATGGAGCTGAAGGAGACATTCACAGAATCTAATAAAAACTGCTGGGACCTGCACAATGCAGACCAACTATGTAGACATGTTTATCTGGTGGTTTGCATACAGCCTTAAGATGGCTGCCATTGGGTCACCAAAACTACATGCATGTAATAATGGATTGATCGTAGAAAAACAGCTGTTTGATACAAGGTTTTTCACAAGAACAAATGAAAAAATTCTGAAAAACCAGACTATTTCTCCAACAGAAAATACTTGATTGGTGATGTGTCATGCAATTTAAGGCATCTTGAGATTATTATCCGATTCAGCTTTCTTGAGGTAAAAATGTATTTACAATGATGCCTACACAAGTTTATCTTGTTGTCCATCTGTACTATAACCTTTGCAAGCTTTATAATAAAATTTGTATGAAAAGTTTACTGTCCTTGTTTACTTATCCTATAGCTACAGCTAATTGATGCATAACATAGTGCTATTGTGATGGGTTTACTCATATGTTAATTCAACCAACAGGTTTGGTGCTTAAGGTTTCAAGAAAATATAACATTTCCATATATTATGCACTAAATTATGGTGAGGAGTATGTGATTTTCAACATGCTTCACAAGTTTGATTTTAATTGCTTTAACCAAAGAAAACTAGTTTGAATTTCTTGCACAGCCCACTTTTGTATACTATCCCTTCAATGTCACAAAGTTGCCAGCAGCCATGGCAGACAGCTCTGCTGTGGCTGGTGTTGGCCTCATAGCACTTACCACGTTAAGTAATTACCAGACATTAACTGAATTATTGGGCAAAAACATTCTATTAAAGGAAAATTCCTCAGACAGACAGAATTTTGGCTGCACTTTTTAAACAAGACTTCTAGATGCATATACTTCATGCTCAAGGTCCCGAAAAGCTGTTAACACATCGACTGCAGTATTGTCACTAAAAGCCACACACCTGATGCCATATGCCTGGTGACAAAACATCCATCACCAAGCATGTCATAACCGACATGTTAAATATAGAAAATTAGACAAAGAAAGTCAGCAAAATAGATTCTCGGGAACTCTTTTAATATAAAAAATAACTGGAACTGAATAAACAATTTTCAGCTTGTCCAAGCTAATTTTGCTTTTTGACTTCATTCAGTTGTCAACTGGAAAACATTCGTACTGTAGGATTCTGGTGAATACTCATACTTTACCTGTAAAAAATAGCAAAACCATTTGAAATGACTACGTACATAGTCCAATTAATGTTACAGTTTTGTAGATATTTCAGTTACATTTTGTTAACTATATGCAATAGGATAAACGAGTCAAAAGAAACACACAAACAGTGACATTTTCTTTATTTAGTACACTCGGATTTCCACATCACCCTGAGGTACCGAGTATGATGCGTTACTCATTTTTTTACATGGCGAGTTTCCCCAGTAGGCCTATAAACCATGATACCCAAACATGCACACACAACTGTAGGACAGATAAATTTAAATCTTAGAGTATGTGTGATCAAAGCCAACATGTACACTCAACACTTCACTGTCAGGTTGCACCAAAGAACTAGCAACATTTGACTTTTCAGCCAGGGTTGGTTTACCAAAGACACTTTTTGGACTGAAGTTCTGCTTGTTAGATGTTCGTTGAACTGGCATCTTCTCATTGCTGGCACAGTGTTGACCTCCTTTCTTGGAGCGAGAGTTAACAAGTGACAGCGATTTCTTCCCACAGCTTCAGAATTTGCTCACTATCTCCCAGTCTGTCTAAATTGTTCCTTTTGCTAAGAGAAATCTGTTACACATGAAACTGGATTCCAATCTGGGTTCCATGCGTTGAGCGATACGAAAAAAAAAGAACAGTTTCTTCACAATTTATGGGCAGTAAAAATAAGGTCTGTTAATTACCCATTGTGGATTACAATGATTGTGACTTAAATGTCTTCTAAGACTAGGCCGTTAATACAAATAATCCTTTCATGCGAACTGAAAGAAACTTTGCAGTACAACATTGCACCACATTACTGAATGTACAAAGAACGAAATTCTACAGTTTTACCAGAAACGATCCTACTACTGAATAGTAAAAACTTATTATTTTGCCATGTTTCTTACCGTCCATTGACTGGAATGCAATCTTTTCATCCGCAGTTCGAACCATGTGGTATTTCCTCCACATGTGCTCTCAAACTAGCCAATGTATTGAAGGAATGACTGCAGTCGTTTTGTTGGCACTTAATCTTACCTTCTGTATTTGGTTCTACATCGTGCATTTTCCTGAGGTGCGGGTATAAAGTTTTTCGAAGCTGAAATGCTTTATCGCACACAAAACACGTGTTGGAATCTGCCATTATAAACATAGGCCTAGAACACACAACAGTGAAGTACTATAACGAGTAGCCACACAATGTATCGACAGACGAATGGCCTCGTTTAAAGAACAGCGCATTTCAGAAAGTAGCAACGATCTGGATTGGCTGGTGTGGGAGACGACGTCATGGCACGACGTGGCCAATCAGCAAAGCCAATTCTTTGGCGTCCGCTAGACGCAAGTGTGGAGCCTGTAGTCAACGAGATTGTGTCTTTGGCCAAGATCATTGGACTAGAAAAGGATAATAATAATATCGTTGAGCTTGTGGAAGATCACAAACAAGAAATGGCCTCCAAAGAGCTTATGGAGTTGCAGTGTGTTTCACAGCAGAAAGTTGTGGAGAGAAGTCCTTCAGAGGAGGAGAAGGAGGCAGAGGCAGAGGCGGTAACAGCCAAGAAGCAACCTTCTGGCACAATAAGAGAAATGCTGAAAGCATGGGAATCGGTTGCATCGTACACTGAAAATCATCACCCCAATAAAGCAGTGGCTACGTGCACTACCAATTTATTTAACGATAATGCTGTGCCGCATTTTCGCCAAGTGTTGAAGTGTTGGCAAAAATAAATGACTATAGGATAGCTTCGTATTAAAAAAGAATTAGTTATGTGTCATGAATAATAAAGTACATAATACTCTACGTATAATTTTCCTTAAATAAATGGCATGAATAAGATAAACCTTTAGTGCTTTTTCTGCATGGAATGTTCAATAAGCAACGGCCAACATTTTTTTTTAAAAAAGACATTAATATACATAGACAAACGTCCTAGTTGGTGCTTCACATTTGATGTTTGTTCTGTGCGCCAGATTAAGTTTCGACCTGTTCTCGCAGATGGCAGAGCTGTAGTACAGTGCCAAAATGGCGTCTACATACGACTCGCATCACAAGCAGTGTGCTGTTATTGCATTTTTGTGTGCAGAAAAAGAAACTGTGGTGAACACCCATAAATGTTTGTGTGCAGTGTATGGCGATGCTGCAGTCAATAGGAGTACAGTTGGGCAATGGATAAAGAAAGAGCCTGAGGAAATGCTGAAACAGAGCTCCATGATCAGCCACGCTTTGGACGCCCTGTCACAGCCACTGCTTGAGACTGTTTAATCGTGCCCGATGGCATTATTCGTCCCTACCAGTGCATCACAACTCGACAATTCCCTAGGGGGAACACACTTTGAAGATGACAAGAGTGTCTGTCATGCAGTGAAAACATGGCTATGCCTACAGAACAAAGCTTTTACCAGCAGGGAATACATGCTATTCCACAATGCTGGCATACGAGCATAGAACGTGATGGAGACTACGTTGAAAAATAGGACATGGACAAGACATGTTGATGTATATCGTCACTAAATTGTGACTCTTAACAATAAATATGTTCGGAGAAAAAAATGTGGGGCATTACTTGTCGATTCTGTTCGTATGATCTTAGTTGTGCCAGAGTCAGTCAGTTAACTTTGTATATTTACTGGTATACTTCGGTATCCGGATGTGATGGATAATCGCCCTGCACTGCAAGAAAATGTGCAGAACAAGAAGGGGAGGTATTTGTGGAATAACGAGCGTTCGATCGCCTTTAATGTTATGACAGCGTGTGTTAAAGAGGAGACACAAAAAGAACTGTTAGCTAATATTACTAGTTCCAATGAAAGGGCTGCAACTTATGCAAACGTCAGCCACGCCACAATAGAACGCACATGAAAGGAACGCAAAAATAATCCACGTGGCTTACCGGAATCGCCACGATGGAAAACTAATAATTTTGGAAGGAAATCCATCGTTATAAACAGTTTCACAAAGTCTGCCATTCGCAAACGATGGAGTACTTTTACATAAATCAAAAAATAGTGCCGAGATTACGGAAATTATTTACTGCCATAAAACAAAAAATCAAAAAATACATTTTCCTTGGTAGAAAGGTGTTTTACACAAAACATTCTCTGAAGTGGGACGTACCTGGGAAAGATCTGTAAATAAACGAAAGATTCTGATGGAAAGAATGGATGTAATTGACTGGCACTGTTAGTAGTACCTGGTCCAAATGAGGAAATTAAGAGAGTGAGACAGAAACTTCTTTTATACTGACGAAACTTGGGTGGACAACAACATTACTTAAAGAAAACACTGGCAGGATCCCGGCATTGATAGTATTATGGAAAATTTTAGTGGAAGTAGTAGGATTATTGTGGTCAACATTGCATCAATAGATGGGTTTTGACCCAACGCACAGTTAATTTAATGTGCGACAGGGGACTGCCATGGGCAAACGAACTACGAATGTTTTTCAAATTGGATGTCGACTAAGGTAATTCCGAATCTGTCACCTAACTGTGTTATTGTTGTGGACATGCTTCATATCACAACAACGACTATAACAAAGCTCCAACAAGGTCCCCAGATAAAATGGAGATGATTGAATGGTTATTAAAAAATACTGTGGAAGGCGATTTGTCAATGGGAGAAATAAAACTATTTGATTTAATTAAACATCATATGACGGAAAACAAAGTATTTGAAATTAATATAGTACTTTAAGTTCATGGACACACTGAGCTGCGCCTTCCACCATATAACTGTGACTTAAATCTAATTGAACTGGCTTGGGACAAACTCAAAAATATCGTCAGAGCAAGAAATATTCTTGAAGACATTTGCATAATGACGTTTGTGCAGTTGGTGAAAGACACTATGTAGCAATTATCTGAGTTTCCGTTTTTTATTCCAAACTAAATTTTGCAGTAGTCGAAAAAAGCGTACACAAACACTTGTCTAAGTTGTTACAGGTTGTAAAACTATAACTCAGGATGACTGGAGTGTTGACTGCCTCCATGTAGAGTCTTGAAAGAGAGTACTGGGTTGAGGATGGGATTATTGAAGAGATACTAGATGTCATAGTTATTAATTTAGAATGTGACAACGACGACGACGATAATGACAGTGACACCGCTGATGATGAACTCTTTTATGGTGTATGTAAATAGGCAACGAATAATTTCTTAAAAA
Source organism: Schistocerca nitens (assembly GCF_023898315.1). NCBI lineage: Eukaryota > Metazoa > Arthropoda > Insecta > Orthoptera > Acrididae > Schistocerca > Schistocerca nitens. Next base: position 453,865,594 of record NC_064615.1, on the reverse strand, counting down.
TACCTTGTGTATGCTTTCAAACCTGACAATGTTCATACACTATAAAGTTTCTTTTGGTATAAATGTACTATATGGTAGTAGAAATATTAAACAGTTTTCCAATGTAAATGCAGTCAAATGTGGTCCTAAATACCTCCATCACTAGTTGTACAAAATCAGCAATAATTTGAGAACGTCGTGGTAAGATTAGTTAATTTTTCACTAATAGAATATGATTCAATCAAGTAAAATCTGTGATACTTATGGAACAGCAGTATTTGAATGTACTCTGTCACTAAATCTCTATCTCAGTTACTATTCACCTAATT